>NW_026892550.1:21161875-22402500 GCF_033815535.1 Pezoporus flaviventris | reverse complement strand
TCTCGTAGTCTCTATGGCGTGTCTTTATGGAGAAATAAGGTTCTCACGGGTTCGGTTACATTTACGTTTAGAGAGACCAGGTTCAGGCAATGATACATATTTTTGTTATCGATCGCATGTCGTCTCTTTTTTTTTTTCCTCCCTACCTGTTGGAATATGTTCGTGAGCATAATCGTCATAAATTATGTTCAGGGTTTTCAGATTTATTTATATGTGGTTAAAATGAATGCTTCTATTTAAAAGGGGAAATATTTCTACATGTGCATATAGTTTTCCAAGAGTGTACCATTAATTGATTGTTGATAATAAAAACCAAAAGCAAATACAGCACCGTAGCTCTTCTGACTTCTTGGCAGAGCTTGGATTTCTGGCAAAGATTGAAAACGCACGTCGCAGAATCTCGACTGAGTCATCAAAAGGAGATGGGCTCAGCAGCATTATTTTTAATCTCCGTTACTATCAGGAAGAACGTAACCGCGGCTCCCATCATTAATAATGGCCTAATTGCGCCTTTATTAATTAGCAAAGAGGCTGATGGGGGGGGGGGGGAGGGGCGGAAGATGCGTCGCATATGACCTTTGATCGCTACCTCTGCAATTGGAGATGTCCAATATTAAGCGATATCCACTAAAAGAAAAAAAAAAGGGAGGCATAATATCGGGTCTGGTTTGTCAGTGGATACAGCCTCCTGCAGATGAGCTCAGAGCGCAAAGGGTTCTTCTTAAACCCTCGCTTCATCCCGAGTGCAAGGAGAGGGACAGCCCCTGGGATCCCGCCCAGGCCAGGACTCGCCCAGTGGCCTCGTATCTGGGAACCCGCTTTGCTTTTACTGCCCGGCAGCGATCCCCACCCTAACCCAGCCCAGCCCGGAACGCCGGTGCCGCGGCGCCGACGGGTCCCCAGCAGCTGGCCCGGCTGCGAGGCCCCAGCAGAGCACGGGGGGTACTAGCAGATACCGGGCTGCCGAAGACAAGCCGGCACCCAGTTGCACCAACCCAGCCAGGGCGGGGCGGTCTCCAGCCCTCGAGAAGAGCTGGAGCCCCCGAGAAGAGCCGGGGCCCCTGGGGCTGCAGCGCAGCCAGTGCCGCCTCCCGGGGTGGCCCGTGCGCAGGGGCACTTGCTGGTGAGCTGCAGCGGAGCCGGGAGATGAACTCTGTCTGACTCTGTGAGAGCCAGTGGAAAAAAGAAAGGGGAAAAAAATACTGTTGGGGGATTTGGCTGAGAAGCAAATCTGGCAAGAGCTTTCCTCCGCACGACTGGGTGGTGGAGAGAGGGTGCCACCGCCAGAGCACGAATAAAATGTGTGAAGATGGGACAAGTGCTGTTTCACTAATAAAAATAACTCAGTGGTAAGTTTTAAAATGTGGCAATAAAACATGCAGTCTGTTTTCTGGAGAAAAAACATGTATGCATCTCTTGAATATGTTTTTTAATGTGAATAGCTTTTTCCATTTTACTTTTTATTCTGAAATTGATTTCATGATATAAGAATGTTAAAACTAAATGGTCTGTCTCTAGGAATTACCCAGCTGTGGACTGCAGTGCAGTTCTGCTAATAGTGATCCATATGGAAAGAGTTTCCGGCTGGAGAAGCTACAGTGCTCCGTCCGTCTGCTTCACCATGGCTGAACTGATCCCTGAGATCTTTGAGAAGGCGAGATCTGTATTAGCAGTAAACTGACCAACCAACCAAGGGTGATTTAAAGATACCTCTCCTGGTCAGGCTTTTCTGTGTGAAGATGATCAGCTTCCATTTTATGGCATGCGTCGTGATCTGAGAGATGACAACACACCCCTTCTCTGGGTTTTTTGCTTTTTTTTTGCCAAGTTCACTATTTGCCTGCTAAAACTTGGGCTTTATTTCTAACATGAAAGCTTCAGCTCCCAACAGTAGTTCTAGCTACATGTTTGCTAGAACTTTTCTCTTTTAATTTCACTACACTGTAAACTGGTTGGCATCTTGATCTGTCTTGTTCCTGATAAGTAGGCTGTCTCCTTTACATCTACACTCCCTAATGCGCGAACTTTGAAAACCTTATCCAGAACTGGAACCACTGTCTCATATTTCTGAAGATGCCTTGCAAAAGGGATACTAGCATGGTACCAAAGCACTGTGGTGTCTGACTCACTAATAGTTTATAGAGAACTAAGATCACTTCTCTATTTCTGATCACAATTTTCCACTTAGATATCTAAATTTCTCATTAGTGCTTTTTGGAAACATCTGTCATTTATTTCCTCTGACCCATAACTCCTTTCCCAAGCCTCTGCTTTCTGTGTTCTGGCCACCCCTATAGGACAGGGAATGGTCGGAGGCCTGAGGCATGTGGCACCCACTGTTTGCAAGGACGGTGGCGGTGGTAGGCCAGTTGGAAGGGTTAATGTCAGCCTTCATGGTTGCTCAGTCAGGTAGAAATGGATGGTTTGAAAATAGGTGCAGTTTATTTCCCCCACGTCTCTGCAAAGGCAGGAGAATTCAATTAATTAATCTACAGGACTGCTGCTGACCTTTACAAGCACAGAAGCTAGAGGAGGGCCAGGGGGTACCCAGCAGCAGCCCAGGCAGGAAGAGGATGCCAAGAGGCTGCTCACTTTAATTCCAAGGCTGTTTACCAATGGAACTAGTGAAAGCCTAACAGGCAAGCTGATCCGTAACATCAAGAGATGATCTGGGGTTCACAAGGCAAGGAGATCTGACAAGTCAAAAGATGCTTCAGTAAAGAAGTTTTTTACCCCGTCATGTTGTTCAAATAAAGAATAATGTGTTTTACTATACAGATCAAATTCAATATGAACACATCTTGTATCTTGAAGAGTTTGGTGGTAAATTCACATTGTGTGTTGGGGCAACTTGAGTGTTTCATTGTCTGCTCTTCTAAATACCAAGACTTGAAATTCAAGTCTAATGTCAAATTTGGCTGTGGGGTAGCTTTTGCACACACTCTCACTTTTCCCAAAGGCATTAGCAGATAAACTAATTCCTGATTGCAGTATGGATATCTTGGATAGATGCATGACAATGCTAACATTCATTTTGCTACTAAAGAATGCATAGCCAGCATACAGGAAAACTATAATTAATTAAAAGAATCTTTTTCACTGAGAAACAAGTGTGTCTAACTAGTTTAAACTTTACATATCTACACTTACTTAATAAATTTACCAAACTATTACCAACCAGTGGGAAAAGGAAGTGTCATGAAAAGTGATTGTGGTCCAGTAGAATATTTTTTTTAATCTTCTTTTTCTCCCACCTTTTTTGACACTGTTGGAAGTGCTAATAGATGTACCTACCAGGAGTTTCCTGAACCAGCCTTACTCCAGTCGAGGCCACTAGCTTACTGCTGTGGTCTGAAGTGAGAGCTCTTTCTGAAAGCAGAATCTTGGGTCTCTTCACATGGGAAGGATCCCAGTGTACAGAGAGGGAATGGGACATGAAGCTCACTAGTAATTCCTAGACACCTGCTAAACTAATACCTGTCTGTAACTCTGGCTGCTACTTTCGTTTGAATCATTAGGAGTCAAACATTAATCTATAGACTACCCTTATCATTCCATAAAGCAGACTTGCTCTATGAAGACCACATTACAATGGGAGACATAACATAACTGCTTCTGTACTAGTTTCAGTTGGTCCTTTATAAACTGTCACCTGACACTTATTATGAAATAAGCTGGTGGCTTCATCTAGGGTGCTACTAAAATACGGCTCCATCTTAGCAAAACAACTCTGTACCATGTACCTTGCACAAGAGGTCATCAAGTAGGCCAAGGAATGCCAAGGAACACACAGGTTAGCCAAGCAAAGACAGGAATAACGTCCTCCCTCTACCTGCCTCTATGTGGGTAACCATGAACATGCTGGATCTGGCTCGGTGTTGGTCTGCCTTCCTTCTGTGGTGCTCCTTGAAGCTTTCAACTGCTGTGGCCTCCTTGGCTTGTAGGACTCTCTTCCAGAGAGCCAAGTAGAAGACAATTCAGTTTCAGCAAGTCCTTGGTTGCTTTACCTCAGATTTGCTGGGAGTATGGGGAACACGGGGAAAGACAGCAAAGTTGCCACAAAGTGGAAGCTTTAATTGTCATTGAGGTTTATTATCGCAGTGTTAGTGGAGTTCAGTGCGATGTACAGCCACACAGGTATATTCCTCAGGCTGTCACAAGCTGCAGGTTATTCGTACTTTTTTTTAATCTAAGATGTCTGACACTGTAGTTCAAAATAAGCTCAAAAGTTCCTGGCCTTTTAGACATAGCTACCAAAATACTCTTGCTGTGATACCTTTAAAAAGGTTACCAAAAGGGGTGAGCTCTGAAAACTAGCAGTTCAGTAATCTCCATTGGTAATACTGGAAACAAAATGCCACCACATCTAGGGTCAAACATAGAGGAACCCCCCTCTCACTTTGACTCCACAGTTCCATGCTTTCTTTGCAAACTAGGATGTCTCTGCATTTTTTATAATAAATTATTCTTATAGCTGAAAGAGTGGTAGTTGAACTGCATTTACTGTTACTGTATGCACTTGTAATATATTATGTGACAGTCTATTTTAGAACAGTCATGGTTTGAATACATAGATCTAATTACCACTAGGAGTATCCCTATGGAGACAAAAAGTTTGATAAACATGGCCTCATTGGTTTTGTCATGCTGCAGAAAAAGAGGATGTGCTAAATGGACATCTAAGCCCTTCACTCCCATCATATTTGATTACCACTGGGAATGTAACAGTACTAAAATATTTCTGATTCACTGACTACCAAATCTGGTGACATTCACAGAAAGGCGGCAAGAATGACTGACAGAAAGCACATATCATTCAAGAGAGGAGGAAAAATTATTTGTATCAACAAGGGGGTGTGCTGTACTTACATATGAATACTAAAATACTGATGAGACTGGAGAAGTTAAATTAGGCACTTCTGGGTTTTACCCATTTACTCCCTTTCCATGACCGCATCTCTTAAGCTGTCTCCTGAGATTGGGAGAAACAAAAAAAGTAGGATAATGTGTAACACTGTGGTTATTTGATTCCTGCCTCAGCAAGTTTAGAACTGGTAAAGGGAGATGCTTCCAATCGTTAGGTAATCAAACTGAGACTCATTGCCATAAGATTTTGTTGAGGTCAAGACTTTAATGGAATTCTGCAGAAAAAAAAAAAAGCACTCTTAAGGAAGAATATCCAGCCAGTACAGTTGGAGTTAATAAAAGATTCTGAAAGATTTCTGACATAAACCCACACATTTCAGGATGGAGGTCAATCTCTGCTTATTGAAGATGAGACCTTTAACAAATATTTCCCCAAAAAAGATTTCTTGTGTTTTCTTCTAAATCACCTGTGGCTGATCAGTGCCAGAAATGGGTTTAGAAACTGTAGATCACAAGTTTTAGGTCGTACATCACTCCCTATTTTATATTCTAATAGCAAATGAAAGCATGGCCTCCCAAATTTCCTATGTTTTCATTTCTTCATTGTCATTTTTGGTGGGTAATAGTTCCTCACAGAGGAATCCGAGATCCTCTTCAGAAATCCAGCTTCAATCCCGCCAAAGTACATTCTACAGCTGGAGTCAAATACATCTTCAAAAGTGATTAATTTTTCCTATTATTACTGATTACTTTCATTGATCAATACTTTCACTGGTGCATACCACTAATACATTTAAATGTCAATATGGGAATTAATTAACCATAATTATTTCCTTTCAGAGATCATGAATTTATTTTTTTTTGTTGTTGTTGAGATTTTGGAATATATACATAAAGTTACAGCCAGATTTGTCTTTAAAATTGTGCAGAATCATTTGTATAAAGCCTCATAAGTATAAAATACTTTTAAAGTATTCTACTTTTAAAGACTTCTTACAAAATATTTAAAAGTAATGAAAATAACTGATCACTTAGAAATAGGCATATTAAAACCCCTGCAATTTCTAAACCCAGTTACATGTGAGTTCTGAACCAAAACGAGTTTTCTAAGCAATGAAAAATATTAATGATACAAGAGAAGATTCAATTATATAACTGTGTATTGTAATTCCTAATGATTTATAAAAGGCAAAATTCAGCTATGCTATACGATAAATTATCATTAAGATGAGACTACAGTTTGGTCTAATAGAATCCCATTATTTAGAAATGGAAAAAGAAACCATATTAGATTACAGAGTTAATTCCTTGCCAGGGCTGAGGTCACTGCTCTTTCACTCTTGGGCTTGTCTACACGAAAACTGTTGGGACTCTTGAAGAGTTTTCTTGAGCAGAGTTACAGAAAGGCAAGAGAAGCTCTGTGTTGACCTTGTCAATCCCATAATGGAATTAAAATAGCTGTAATGCATAAATCACCTTAATGTATAATTTTAAAGAATAAAAATCTGGTAAGGTCTGGGGTGTAAATACCCCAAAATGGCAATGCAACCAAGTATTGCCTGTACATGAGGATTAAAGACCAACTGGACCAAAGCCACAACAGTGCTCTAAAATGAAACTAGTGCTAGTACACGGTGAAGAGACTGTGACATAGGTGAACACATCAGGTTTTTCTGGATTTACAGCTATTGAGAAGCTTCCACCAATACTGATTTCTCAGCCTACTACTTTTAAGAATAAAAACATAGATTGGGAGACAGTTTTATATGGAAGCTGGAATTCAGTGGGAGGAGAAAGACTCTCTTACAGATGTTTAGGTGAGGCAGCAGGGAAGAGAGATGGATCAGATTATAGTTGAATTCCTCAAAAGTCCCCAGTAAAACTACTGCTGTTGTGGGCAGAACAGTAGAGACTTAAAGACTTCTTTGTCAGCCCTCAAGCAAAGAAGGGAAGAGGAAGACATGCTGCTATTTGTGTTTGAGAGGGCTGTGGTCCCACTGAAACTGGGGTGCTCTTAAACCTCTCCATAGCCTGTAAGTGTGGGCTCTGAAAATTCATCTGTTTATTTCTTCTACATTTTCCAGTGCAGTTTAACCTGCAGTTTTGATTCCATGGTCTCCTTCTCCTCCCGTTGATAAACTAGCCACAAGGGATGTGTTTTCTGAAGAGTGTCACATAGACCTTAAGCTCCCCTGAATTTTTCTCATGGACAGGTGCACTTGAAATGCAATTTATTTCCCTCCATAATACCTACTTCTTTTCTCACTTGCAACCACAGTTGGGCTGTGAGGTCCCAGGGTGCACCAAAACTGCTTTTATATGTCCCTTGTTAGCTCGCTGAGGTTATGAATTGTCCCCAGAAAACCTTTCCTCCTGAAAGCCATTCAGTTGTCTCTGCTGTGAGCACACAGACCCTCCCTTTCCACCCTGGTATCAAATTGCCACACAGTTTAAAGAGATGTGATGATAGGCCTTGAAGTGCCCGGGTGTCCCCACTGATGCTGACAAACTTGCCCTGCTGATAGAGCCACCGCCTTGTGCCTCAAGGAGCTGTGAAAAAATTCTTTTAGTGGGGGGATTCTATTTGCCCTTTTAGCATCATTAAACTTAGATGTGTGAGTTTAACAAACTTGGTATTAACCGTATTGCTGTCTGTTGAACAAAGATTCTAAACTTACTGCTTAGTTTCAGGGTCTGCCGGCAGAGATTTGAAAAATATTACTCTGTTACTGTGTCAGGAGGCACAAATTGCTTAATCACTTGTCCTATTGTGTTAGATAAACAATAGCTATAAAATGTATCAAATACTGCTAATCAGTGCAGCTCCATGAGGGTACACTATTTCAAGACCCACACCGATTTCATGTTCTAAAGAAATAACTTCAAAGATTCCTTATTTAGTTGCCATAACATTTTATTTATTTATGTATTTATTTATTTAGTAACAGTAGTCCTGGGGTGGATAGTTGTCTCACCAGCATACAACTCAAACAAATGACATGTCACTGATGGAAAACTGATAGAAAAGAACATTTGGACAATTGTACAAACTAGACAAGCCATTAGCTTCTCCTGAGATCTAATGATATGCTCTGCAGGATTGTTCAGGCTACAACCATGATTAAAGCTGGTCCTGAGTCATTCTGTTGTAGCACAAAACATTGACAAAAATGAATCTTTGACAGCCTCTGTGTAAGGGAGGACTAGGGTAAGACTGGTGTCTGACACAGGTTGGAACTGAAATATGTTTGAAATATAGTGCTGTGAGAAATAATTGACATTTTATTAATATTTTATTTCATAGGCTACCATTTGAAAGCCTAATCTCATGCGGATAAAGACCTGAACATGCTTTTCCACACTATGTAACCTGTGGGAAGGCCATTATTCAGTTATGATGAATATATTATGTTATTCTATTAATTCCATGTTTAAATTACTCAGCTATTTAAACCACACTCTTTCAACCTGCTGCTTGTATTAGTTGATAAACATCATGTCTGGTTTTGACCTTCTCGTGATGAAGACACTGACAACTGTATTTTCACATTGTTGTTTTGTTTTTCAGCAGAGAACCACAATTTTGTGATAAATTAAGTGCAAACCCCAATCCACATGGCCAGTTTGTTCAATTCATCTGAAAAGCTCCTTGTGAAGTAAGAAAGTCAGCTAGGGCTGTGCTGCCAAAAGGAAACCATTAACACCGTTTATTGCCGTCCTGGGCCACTTTAAAATTACACACATGATTGCTTTTAAATGTTCCCATTTGGAAAGAATAAACGTACATGCAAAGGTATTCCTAACTGCAGGCTTACCGCTCTTCAAGCAATAGCACCCACTGTCCTGCAAGAAGGTGGCCTCCTTTTTGCCTACCCCAGGATCTTCAGGAAACAAGCCAGCTTCTACTGGTAGACAGGTATACGTGTACTTAATAGAGCTGGTTCCTGGTTTTGCCCATGTTAGTCAGAATTTTGCTTTCAATATTTTTAAGTTTAGCCCAAAATTTCACTCTAAATTCCCTTCCCAATGGCTTACCTCTGTGAGGCATCTGCTTCCCTTACAGTACTATGTAAGTGCTACTGCAGTAGCCAGAGTTAAGGAAAACATTTACTTCTATGCCATTTTGTGTTTCACAAAAATGAATATTGAAGTTATCAATGGCATTTGTTAACAAGTAAAAAGATGAATAAATAAACCTCATTCAGGCTAAACACATTCTGTAGTCCTGAGGGACTTTCTGGTATCTTTGAAATGACCAGAAGGAATGTGCAGAAAAACAGAAACACTAAATGTGCACTTAATGGAATGATCTCTGCTCTAAGATAGACATTTAAGTATTAACTAATAATTTTTAAATACTTTGGTGAAAATATATGGTATATCTAGTTTTATTCTATTTGAAATAATTCAGCTGGTAAGTCTTTTTCAGAAAGCAAATTATTGTCACTCCAATTTATTATCTAAAGTAATAACCTTGGCAAAAATGTCTATTATTTCAACTCTTGAATAAGGACTTGGTTCACATGTCTAATGCCCTGTGTAAGAGAATTAGCAGAAACTCATCAAAATGTGGTTTCAAAAGAGGAAACTAAGCAGACAGCCTTGTTAATTTAGCATATAGACTTGGAATAAAGCATAACATCCATCATCTCTTGAAATTCAATTAAAAACTGGTCTTGTGTCCAAGGAGAAGGAGCCAATTTTCTGCTGGAAGCAGAGTCTTGGAAGATCACTAAAACCCTTAATGGTTCTTTCATTGTGGGAGCCAATATGAAAGAAAAAGCAGTTTGGGAGTTCAGATTACCCTTCACATTAAATGCTACAACATGTGTAATCTTCAGTTTGAACCCTTTGCTATTGATGCAATGCTTTCTGTCACCACGGACATGCGGGGAATTCCAGCTGTGCTCCTCCCATGGTCCTTAAAAACTTCCCATGTGCCTGCTATATGCTGTGGCAATGGTAAAGTCTTTTGTATGCAGGGTGAAACACCCTTCCTTACCATATGTCATGTATAGTTCTTATTCTCCTGCAGTAGCTTTCTATGTGTGATAAAAAGATGCTTGCAAGCACACACTGAGATTTAATACTGGGGGAAAGGGAAGCCTGAAAATATGTTAACAAGATTTTCAGCATTAAACACAATTTTGTTTCAGCTTTCAGCTGTTAAACATCTTAATTTGTTTTGCTTTTTACTCCAGTAACATAATGCTAATACACTGTGACAGCTTGTGACTCCACGCCGAGGAGGTTTCACAAACCAATTTCTTTACTTGAAATTTGATTTACAAAGTGCCTCAGTCCTTTAGCTGGGTGGCAGCAGTCACCGTCACAATACTTGTCATGACTTGAAGTAGGAGCACAATCTGGCCAGTTTTTCCTTGTTTGTTTGTTTTCTTCCAGTAGAGGATTCACTTAGATGAAAGAATCCTTTTAACTATTTAATATCCTCATCCATCAGCAAGCTCAATCCAGAAGATACTGTTATGCAATATCTGCCACACTACAAAGGAAATAGTATAATTTTTGTTTTGCAGCATACATTAAACTCTTGGTGCAGAATACAGGTAGAATCTATGAAGTTTCTTTTTACAATATTTGTTGTGGATGAGTTGGCCTAAGAGTTCTGCTTCCAGCACAACCTAGCTTTGGGCTTCTCCTCACCAGCAGGAAGGTAAGGCTGCTCTCTGGGTGCTTGTCCTACACACAGCTGCAGGTCACTGCTGAGCCAGCAGAACCGTTTGTTCAGCTATAGGCCAGCCCTAGCCTTGTAGAGGCCATCATTTTCCTGGGAAATCAGGTTTTTGTCATGTGAGGAGTACATGAGGTAGAACTTCATAGCACAAAGCTCTGCAGAGCGGGTGTGAAAAGTAACAGTTGACCACAGACATGTCTCAGAGAGAGACCTCTAGGATGCTGCCTGCTCTTGGCAGGGGTAGTTCTCTGTGCACATGCAAGTGGCTTCTCTGAATGAGCATATTCTGGTATGTCGCAGCATCCCAACAGGCATGTTACGTAGCATAACCATCTCCAAAGGATAAGCACCATGCAGACCATTTGTTGGGGTAACTGTAGTTAACTGAAGAAGATGATTTGATACCAAAACTTTGTGAAAAATCCTTCCTTCACCTCCTCTCCCAATAAAAAGATTTTTAAAATTTATTTTACTAAGCTAAAATAGTATCTTAGTATTTTTCTGTTATTCTCCAGGCAGACGATACAGCTGCTGCTGTGGGAAGAGTAGTGTGGATGTTTCTAGCTCTCCTACTCCATAGGTGAGACTTGGGAAGCCAGGCTAACACCATCTAGCTAAGAAGTGCAGCCTGTAGAGAAGCCCAGAGAAACAAACCACACATGCACACCACCACAGTTCTCATTGTAGCAGGCATCCCTTATGAAAATATTCTGTTTACAGGTTTCACATCTCCATACTTCCAGAAAGGGAACACCTTTTGCCATGTTTCCCTCTCATGAGGGTGTTTAAGCAGAGGGATTCAGCTTGCTGCACTCAGCTCCAAGCACAGGAATTGGTCTGCTAACTCAACAGGTCTGTATGGTAAGTAACTGCAGTCTGCATGGAGAGGCTGGAGCTGGCTTCAGCCCAGCCATCAGTTCCTGCTAGTCTGGCTGAGGCAGTGAAAAGGGTGCTGCTGCTTTGAGTGCCTCATTTCTAGACTGGCTGACTCTGTGCTGATGGGCTTCTTGCTCTGGTGACTTATACTGCAGTACCCCATCCCTCTGAACTCTACAGTCACTGTGCTTCACAGAGCCAACTGTGCCAACACAGTCACTGCTAAATGCATGTCTTCTTTTTTTATCTCCCCCTACTCCCCCCCCCCCCCCCCCCCCCCATTTGTAGCATCTTTATTGACAGGTTGTAGCTTAAATTAAATTAACTAGTAAAGACATTCTTCCTCTGGACAATTTAGTTTCTGTGACCCACTTATCCATTTAGAAATACAGATACAATATTTTTCTGCTTCACAGTCATGTTCTTAAATCTTATTCAACTAATGACTGCAAAAGGACTTCACTGTTTTCTGGTGATGGTAAGCTCTGTAGACACCAGTGATTCAGTGTGTGGGACAGGAAACACCCTACTGACTCTAGTTCCTCTTTTCTTAATCGGCTATTCGAAATGTCATTGAAAACATAAAAAAACCAAGTCTAGGTGCCTGTGGTTTTACACAAGGCCAGTGGCTCTGGGCACCTGACTTGAGGTCTGCTAAGATGTCTGATTATCTGAGGGTGTGCAGTCAGGTGTCCTCAAAAATCCAGCTGCTTCCAAGTCCCTGATACTGGGTGCTCAGGTATTGTTGTATTCAAAATGATTCAAAATTTGTCCAAATTATTTTGTATTACTGTGATGATACGAAGGAAGTAATTGGTATTTGCAGCTCAGTACTGTCAAAAGAGAAACATCTTGCCTTAAAACTGTAAACAAATAAAATTATATTGTAGAATTTATTTCCTTTCCATGATGAAAAGTATTAAGGCAGCCCGTGGAGAAATATGTCTTCTTACATTTGCCTCGCTAGCCACAAGGATTTAATAAAGATTCTCTATGCAGCATGTGCACAGCTTTGCCACACTTGGGCTGCTTCAACCATCTTACTGTTTGCCTATTTCTGCAAGAGTCCCCATGGCAGGCAGTGCCTGCCCTTCTTGCATGTACCTTTCCAAAGCCTACTGGGCAGTGATGAAGTTTATTTATAGCCCTTCTTTCTGACTGCAGATGGTCAGCAGGCAGCTGAGAAAGCTATATTGGTTAATGGAGAAGGATTTCTGGCTAAAAAAGCAGAATCCCTAGCATCTGGGGGGAAAATGAAGCTGTCTGCAGTGGATGGTGACAGCAAACTAGAGCAGAGAGAGGAGAGGGGTGGCCTGAGCTGGGCTGTGGGGCTTACAGCAGGGCCCTGGCAGCGCTGGGCAACTGGGCAGAGCAGACTCTGGCCAAATATGGCTCCAGGCAAGCTGGGATGTGCCATGGGTGATTTTATCTGTGTGCAGGACAGGGCTGAGAAACTGGCTATGTGCTAAGTTGAGAGAAAGAGGGAAGTGCTCTAACTCCATCGTTTACCTTTTGAGAGCTTGTTCCTTGTTTAAGTCATCTTTCCATCACAGGCACGCAGTTCCCGTAAGTTAGTTATCGCTTCTGCATCTGGTGATTTATTTGCCTTCTTCATTTACCTTGCCTATAGCTGGTAGGAGATAAACCTGATTACTTTTTGTGTCAAAGATTGCTGAGCAGAGCCTTCAGCTCCTGGGTTAACAATGCATGAGGGTTATTGTCAACTGGAAGTGTGCAAAAATAGCCTCATGCAGTTTTGGGTATAGGGAATGCCTGAAAAACCTTAATGCACTGAAGGTATTCATGTGTTTAATTGTATTCGCACTGTAAGCAGATTTTAAGCATTCAATATGAAGAGATATATTGAGAAAGCCGAGTATTGAGTGAAAATATTCCATCATCAACAGTTTATCTGCATCTATACTTTGCTCAATTATTTTGTCTACTTAACACAGCCCCACATGAAAAAACACAGCTTTGAAGCCGATGTACCACGTACATAAATTTGAACAGTAGATAAAGAAATGTAGTAGCTGTACGTGTCACTAGTCATACTCACTCAGGCTTTTTTTCCTATGTGTAAACCCAGCTACATGGAAGACTTGCAGCTTTGCGCAAATCAAAAGCTTTCTCCTTCCCCTTCATCTCACACCCTGAATGACTGCAAAGACAGTGTAGCCACTTGAGCTCCTCTGTCTTTGGTTTATCCAAAGGTTTCTTGGAAGTCTGTCACCTGGAAAGGTGATTTAATGAGGCAAGCCTTACAAATGAAACTGCAAGCACCACCCTCTTCTGTATAAAACAGTGCATTGAAGGCATCAGTTAGCTGTGACAATTTTGATTCACTTAGGGAAAGCCTTTGTGCATTGTTACCAGTTGGGGACATGCCTGGCACCAATATTGCAGAACACTGTGGTAGATGGGCTTTGCCACAGGAGACAAAAAAGTCAGCTGTCATGATTTTTGTTGAAAGTTACTTCTAGTTTTGATTACCAAACCACATGTACATATACTGGACTGCATTACTCAGGTATTGAAATATTCTTTTACACTACTCAGAGAAAAGGAACAAACTTAAAATTGCCTATTTGCTAGGCATGGAAGGATATAAAAATACTCATCTACAGTTCCAGGAAAAATATAAAAAGAAAGCTACCAGCAAGGGTTTGCATCAAATAAAGACCTCTGTTCCTCTAAAAAGATTTGAAAAATGCAGCTGCTTTTATGGCAGGTGAACAGAGCTCATTCTGCAGGAAAAACTTCTCATGTCTTTTCACATGGCTGCAGGCAAAAGCACATTAGTCACTACCTCTAAAAGAGATAATGGCTTTTCAACTGTTGTGTGCCCATGTGTATCCATAACAAATGTTCTGAGAGATAACAGTTCTGGCAGAGGCAAAATGGAGAGAATGAGAATTGGAACCGGTTGATTTGCCCCTGCTACTACCTCCCAGCTTTGCTGTCAGCATGCACATACACGCTAAACAGGTAGGTTGCATATCAAGATAAGTGTTTGAAAGTGGTTTTGTGAGGCTGCAAATTAACTTTGAAATTCAGCTTTGCTCTGTTGAAACAGACTTGTAATGATAAGAGTTAGCAGCACACTTTGTCATAGCTCCCTTTTCAATGTTGTGCTACCTTTTCCAAACTAGTAACAAGGTACATTTAGAGCTACTGGTAAGATGTGTTAACTGGCTTCCTTATGTTCTAAACTCAACCTAAGACCTGTGGCTACTTGGAACAAGAAGGCAGAATACATTTCACAGCTTTAGCTAATATTGTTCCCTTCACATTCATCTAAAGCCTAACTGGGACATGGCTGGGTAAAGAGGGTTTGTAGAAGTTGTGTGTGGTTGTCCTGCACCAGAGTCCCTAAGTTGTGCCTCCTGCTCTCCAGGAGATGCGCATGCCATGAGCACTGTCCTCTGCCCAAGAAGTGTTCCAATATGAACCCATGGAACCAGGAAGGGCACTAAAAAGCTACATCAAATATGAACCAAACCAAATGTTTTCTAAAACCCCTCCAAAATGTCAGTTAATGAAACAGAGAGTTTAGTTACCCCTCAGGTTGGTGAAGTTATCATGTGTCAGTAGAAAAAGCTTTAAACTAAGACCTGAATAGTAGCACAAAGTCCAACAGAGAAAGCCCATTCTGAAATTCAGTCTACCTCAATATATCAGTATTAGATAGTAAATCATACAGATGCCAAATCCCAAATCACTCACCAGAATTCTAAGGCCCCCCCTCCCCCCTTTAATACATTTAGTGGGAAAAATAACCACTTTGTTCTCACATAGCAATGTTTATGTTATATGGTCGCAGGAAAGTGCATTTGGAGGTGACACCTCCAATCTGAGTGATAGGGACATCTTGAGGAGCAGGAGGATTAGTACTACTCCCCTCTCCACCCTCAGCTTGTGCAGTGTTTTATGAACCACCCTAAAGGCAGCCAAAGAGCACTTGGGCACAGAGAAGAGGGGATACCCATCGCAAGCACCTGAGTCCAGGTCCCTGGAACAGCAGTTCTGGCACTACCGTCAACACAGAGGTTATTTCGGAAGCAGCTCATTTGTCTGGTACATTCTAGTCATTTTCTGAGAGGAAAAAGATTCAATGACTCTGTTTCTGAAACCTTCCTGATATGTTTGTAATCTTTTTATCCCCATTAGCACCTGGGAAGGGTGCTTCCAAGTATATATTCCATAAAGTTTCATATCAATATAGTTCTTTTAAGTGATTGGGTATGCTTTGAGACACCACAATTGTGTCATGCCATCCTGGGGCACGTGATTTTATTCTGTTGTGAAAGTCTTCTCCTGAGACGTAATTTAACAGTCTCTCAACTAGGATTGAATATAGGAAATTTTCTCATTTGCAGAAGATGTTGATCTTTGTAGCTTATGCTGTAGAATCTACATAGGAGTAGCATGACTGACTGATACCTGATGCGTTGGTGATTTTGTTTCTGGGAATACAGACTTAGCGACCATTCTATTATCCAGTAATGTGTATTTGTGAATGCCTTGAAAACACAGTTTGGTTATTTTTATGATGTTGGGGTTTTTTTGTTTTTGCTTTTTTTTTGTTGTTGTTTTTTTTTGCAAGCTCTTCAAACTGTTGGAAGACTGAGGGAACCAGTCCTTGAGGGACTTACACAAACATCAGATGTAGGTAACTATATTTAAGGTCATGCAGAATTCTCTAGGAGAGTCTCAAAACCTGAGCATACTGTGGCAAGCAACAGGATTTCACACAGGGCATCACATGCTTGAGGTGCAACATTGCCAAAGATCCTTTTTTCACAAGAATGGAATAAGATGCCAGGTATGTCATATGGAAAGCACATCTTAGTGAGCTCCTGCAATCCACAGACTAGGGCAAAAGGTTACTTTGGAGAGTTACAGCCTGTGTTACAGAAGAAGCATCATTTGCTATCCAGTATTGGTGCTTACCTTTTTGGAAGAAAAGGTTTGACCTAACCACCTGAGACATCTGTTCCACAGGTCCTAAGACTCCACTCTGACAGTCCACATGGGAAGCTACCAGGTAGTTCCCAGAGATGCGAATGGATGACCTGTGCCTGTTCCTGTGCTTGTCACTGAAGGAGTTTGTTGGCTATAATCAGAGGTGACAGACAAAAGGAATTTTAAAATTTCTTGTCTTCTTCTATTTGATAAATTCTGTTATGTCAAGGGAAGATTTGCATTTCTGTTAATTCTGATTTAGTTTCTAGACCTATGCGACTGCCTTCAGCAAGTTTGAAGCAGCAGGTTAGCTGCTTAGAAAAGTCTGTGAACCGTGGATATGGCATTAGCTAGGAGAATTTGAAGTGCATCACATGCAGTGAAACAGATGGACTCTATGGGTGAGTAAACAGTGACTCGTAAGATTGCCTTAAATAATGGATTTTTTTCTCTCTAAATGGCTTAAAACCCCATATGGTTTGGTGAGGAGAGCTCCAATAGCTACTCTGGCAGTGCATGGGGCATTCAGTAAGGTCTAGACAGCAGCAGGTATAGCCTTGCAGAAGGGTAAGACTCCCTCTTGCATGTTTACATGCTACATTTTATAACAAAGGTGAAGAAGAAAGCAGAACACCCCCCCCTCAATACCAACCCCACACCATACCATGCAAAGAGTTGCAGCCCGCCTTGTATTATCTCTATTTTGGGCTCTTACTGTTTGAAAAAATTGAGTGGCTTCCAGTTTAGTCATTTCCCCTTATCAGGAAATTCAGATGAAATTACATTCGTACCGGAGGCTTTTAGAGGTGTATAGGAGTCCTGTTTGCCTTTACAGGAGATGTATTTTTCTTCCCCTTTTTTTTTTTTCCCAGCCAAATGGTGGTCATCTGCTCACTTCAGTGTCAACAGCCCCTTCTGTTTTTCACTGCAGACATGTCTCTGAAAATGAACATTTTGTCATCTTGTTCCCCATTTACCCAACCTTTCCTCAAGAGAGCAGAGACTAGGGGTGAGAAAAGTCGTGTGTCGTGTCCCCCCCCCGCTCCCTGAAAGGTTTATTGAGTAAGTACCAGCTTCAGGAAGGGAATCCATCTGAGAACAAATCTTTGCAAAACCGGGCAGCAAGAACTGTTCCTAAAGCTAATTTTCTGAACAAAGTGGTAGCTGCCTGCTTCTAACTGTCCCCCAGAAGAGTAGTCTGGATAAGGATCAATACTCATGAGATGAGCAAGCTACTGCTGTTCATTACCTGTGCCTAGGGCTTCCAGCAGCTACCAGCACCTGGCTGTGTTTGCTGATGATCCCTGCACCAAAACACTCGATACAGAGAGAAAACAAGGAGCAAAACAAAGTGGTTGGCTGGACCCCGGAGCAAGGATGCCTTGGATGGAACAGAGCCCTCCTCCTGCTTGGCTGGCAAGGGGAGGGAGGGATGGAGGCATCACACCTGGATTGGGTGTGGAGCAGGCACAGAGCTCTCCTGGGGCACCTGGCACACATCCCCCTTTGCATGGGGTATCCTCTGCCGCCATGTCTGAACCTCAGCTGTAATAACCGACTCCTCTCCCACACCACCCCCTATATTTAGCATATGTCCCCAGCTTCATCCTGCTGCTGGGCAAGCTTCATCCTCTCCTGGAGCATGCCAAGGCCCTATTAGCAGGGTGTTCTCCCTCAGGGACCTCCTGGCAGCCTTTGCTACCTGCAGATGAAGAAGCTGGTGAGGTGAGCAGGTAACACAACTCCCCTTTCATAAGGCTTGTGGAATTATTTTGGCAGTAAATCAGTGACTGTGGTGTGCACCCCCATCGGTGCCCCTTTAGGACCATAGATGACACTGGGCAGGTCAGAGCTGTCAGGTTCCATTCACCAGAAAATAATAAAAAGATCATACCAGGATTTCCACCATTTGATTTGGCTCATAAAGGTCACAATCACCAAACCTATGCGTGTCTGGGTGCCCAGCAACCTTGGTGCAGAGCTGCTGTAGCAGAAATAGCTGTCTGCCTGCCTCCAAATCCAGCCTCAGAGCAACCTCCAGTGGCAGCGAATTGCTCCCACAGACTGGAGCATGCCACCAGGAACCCCAACATTCCACCCCAGACCAAAGCTGGCCCTCTATCCAGAGACATACACACAGAAATAACATAAGACCACTACAATTTCCATTAAGGCACCAGGATAAAAGTCTGCTTTCAAAAAATTAAATTGTCAGTGCTTCCCTATGACTCATCTAACAGCCAAGATGCGCTTCTGGCACACACCCAAACCTGTCATCCACTGAAGACCCAATTAAAAGGAAGAAACGCAGGAAGTTAGTAGTTTAAAATTCTGGGTGAACTTTCTGCTGGTTACTCATGAAGCCACATGCTTACTGGGATCCAGGAACTAGTGAGATACCTCAGCACATGCAAAACTAAGCACAAACTCAAGAATCTTGGCTATGTAAAAATGGAATTAACCAAGCACATATTTAGCTTTGCAGTGCATAAAGTGCTTTATTGAGTCAAAGTCTGAACCACAGTCCATCAACATCAGTGAAAGATATTCTGAGGACTTTGGGTTTGACTCACAGAAAACCATCTCTGTTCATCTTCTACCATGACAGACACACATGCTCTTGTAAATACTCAGCTACAGCTTACAGTAGCAATCCACAGGGTACTGTCGCATCTCAAGTATGTTTTCTTGATTGTCTCTACCCATATACTAAGTTTTGTGGAATGTAGCTTGATTCAGCATACCCCAACGATGCAGAAGCTTTTTCCAGTGGGATGTACACACTGTGCAGTGTGGGAGTGACTTATACCAAATAGATGCACAAGCATACACGGACTCATTTGAAAATTAGGCACAGACACCATATAGTCACATATCCTTAATGCAGCTCATGGAGTTACACTGACACAGCATATGCAATTGAAGCTAGTTAATAATAAGTAAAATCAACACCACCAAAGGTAATCAACATTTTATTTATAAACAGACATTTACTATAAAAGCTGTTGCATTTTAGACAAGTTTTCCTAATTTCCAGAGGCATTTTAGAATAAATAAAATAGAGGAAAGATTAGTGTAACTGGTATTCAACATTAGCCCCAGCTAGGACAGCAACCCTTGTCCTTGAAGGGACATGCAGATAAGGATGGTCTGCTTCTGGTTCACCAACCTTTAGGACATTCACCGAGAACTACAGATGTACTTCATCAACAACACTACATAGCAAGAGTAAGGAAAAATACACCATGGAAAATGGGATTGTAAAATACAGATGGGTTATGACACCTGTTCAGTAAGAGGCTAAATGAATTCTGAAACATCTAAACCCCATTACATACATTGTATTTGCTTAGCAATAAGAAATCATTTTTTGCAACAAATACATTTACACTGTAGTTCAAATGCAGTAAAGCGTTCTGCTTTTTTTGTGCTCAAAGTTCCTAATAAGAAATGTATCATCATATTTATGTGTTTAAACTGGGAAAAAAAAAAAAAAAAGAAGAAGGAAAAGAAATCTTAGCCTGAATGAATTTGCCAGATAAGACTTCAAAGGAAATATAAAATCAAACATAAGCAGTTGCCAAGTATAACTTAGAAAACTGTTTAGAATTATTCTGTGCTGGTGAAGAGATGTTTGTTAGGGGGAAAAATCATCATCTGAGAACGCTGCTTCATTTCACTTTACATGCAGTCAACTTTGCTAAAACATGCATATATGAAACTGATAGACACTGGGATCAATTTCTAAGCAGCTTCAGAGACCCAGTGGAGCATCTGCAGTGCGATGCATACCCCCCACCCCCGTCCATGCATTTTAGTTCCCACCATGCTCCTAAGCCCTTTGGGCACTTACCCCTAATGTGAATGAGAAGCAGATGTAACCCCCATGACAATCAACCCTTTGATATGCCTGGGGATTTATTTGCACATCTAAACTCTATCACATGGGTGAAGCAGTGGTAGTGACTTATACCAAACAGACGCACAAGCATGCACAGCCTTGTTTAAAAATTAAGCCTAGACATCATATTTTCACATATCCTTAATGCAGCTCATGGAGTTATACAGATGTACAAAGTCAGTTATAAAATCTGCCTCTTGAATTCCCATGTTAAGCATTATTTGTGGGAAAATGTTATGATGACCACATGCAAAGAGTAAGCATCCTGGTTATCAAAACCCTTTAACAGTAAATCATGCAGATGGTTGATCAAAATACTGGACATCACTTATATTTCCAAAACCTTTGTCTGATTTTTTTTTTATTTAAAAATATTCCCCAGGTGAAGTCCATAAAGGACTCCAGCTTTTTGGATTTATTGCATCCATAAGTCATCACTGACTGTGTGCAACAGCTTTGCATTTTCTAAGGCACAATATTAAGGAAGTAACGTGTCACTTTTCAGCAGATAGTCACAATGTCCTCCAAGGATAACATCATACATGGGTTCTCAATGACACGCAGTTTTGCGTGGGTATGCAACTCACATGCAAGCAGCTGTCTAGAATTTAAATAAATAGTTGCTAGCTAGAGAACAACTCAAATTTATTGCTTCCCTAATAGCCACTTCATTTCCATTTACCAACACATCAAAAGACAACGGATGTGCGTAGATAAAATACATCTCTATTAATTTAGTTTTATCAGTTTTAAGGCAGAATAAGTAGATTTGTTTTTCCATTGTAAGTTGCATTATAACTGCACAAATGGGATATTTCCAATAACTGTTTACCAAAAAATGCTTAGATAATTTACAATTGCAACACACCCCTAATTTTGTCTGTATATTGCAGATGAAATGACACAGCTCTGACCACTGTTTCAATGAGCTGCTGGGTCACTTTAGTAAGGAGCTCTGCTTAATCAAAACACAAAAAGGAAAGTACAGGCAAATTAAGTCCTTTTTTCCTACTGCTGCCAGCCTCCTCCCTGCCTGCCTTCCACACTCCTGGATTTTGCTGACTTTATCAGCGTAGTGTAGGTAGGAACACAGGCTCAAGGCTGTTCAATACTCTGCTCTGGAGGGCACCCAGACCACATATGTTTCTCTGCATGAGGCTTCAACCAACCATAATGTTTGAAAGTGAATGAGTAGATCTCAAACCAGCTCAGAGCATCAATGAGTAAGTTACATACCAAAGAGAGAAGCTTCACCATAACATCAAACTGTTCAGAGACTCGTAATTCAGCTGTGTCTGCCCACTTGGCCACCTCTCCCCCACATCACCTTTCATCAAGTTTAATAACACCACAGGCTGCTGAACTTAATAAGAAGGATTGTTCCTAATGGGAATCTTGCCATCGTTAGTGGTATACAATCTTTAGGTTTAATGAAGAAATCTTTATTTGAGAGAATATGAAGCTATAGTCATGAAGGTTACTTGAGGTACACAAACAAAAAAAATCCTATCACTAAAGGTGCAATAATTTATTTGTATAACTCCTACCCTCCACTGAAGGTAATATGAACACAAAATGCTTCAGAATTACAGGATGTATTATCAAATTAGTCTCTGTATAAAAAAGTTATAGCTTCAGTTATAACAGAGAAGTCATGCTGTGATGTTTAGTTTTTCAAATGCACTGATTAGATATTATCTTAAAATTACTTCTCAGCTCAGTTGGCATATTCTATAAAGGTTCTGTAAACTTAAACTTTTTAATTCCTAGGAAAATTAAAACAAAACAGCTTTGTTGCATGTTTATTTTCTTATTACTTTCAAAAGAACAAGGTAAGAGGTTGGAAATCATAAGCATACCTGAAAGGTGGGATTTTTTTTAATAGTACTTAGGCTTTGCCTTCCCAAACATGTTCACACGTATTTTGAAAATTTCTTAAGAAAGGGAAAATCCAATATATTGCATTTTAAAGGAGCAGGTGCAGCTTTTCTGTGAGTTTTACAAAATGAGATGAGAGCCATGATGTCCATGGATTCAAGCTCTTAAAAGTGATTGTCTGGAGGCAGCCGACACATATGAGAAGAGAGTTCCTTCTTGAAAGTTTTTAGGACTGAAAGTCATGTCACAATGTAGTTGGCTGTCCAGCAGCTGGGTAAAAAAAACCAAAACAAGTCATTAGTTGACAAATTTTAATAAACATACATAGGCTTTTCCTCATATATCTCTACAATTAAAAAAAATGCATCTGGAAACATATATAACTTGTGCCCTGCTTCTCTTTCTTCCTGTGAGGCTGGGGCACTAACTACAAAGCAGAATTCAGCATAACTCCAGTGGAAATATATTTTCCATGCCACATGGACAAATGCATTCTGCATGCATTTTTATTTCATTTTACTCCCAAAGCACTTGGGTTTATATTTACTTTCAGGCTCTGCAGTGGCAAAATAGTAAAGCAAAGGACTGATGAGTCATCTTTAGCTGTGCCTGATTTGTGTTATGTGGTAATTCAGAGCCCTTGTGTTATTTGGCCACATAGGGAATCTCACTGATTTACTTCTCGCCTTTGACTTTGGTGCTCAGAAATCAGGGTCTTCTGAGGCTTTGCCACAGAGAAACAGCCAATAAAACCCCATCCAATTTTATTTGAACAGAAATATTTCAGACCCTGAACCACTATATAATCTTTAATGTTTTTCTCTTTTAAGGTTTTTGATAACTTATTTTGAAACAGAATCATCCACAGTTTCAAATAAGCTTCTGACAGCCAAAACATTTAATCAACATGGCCCTAAGCATCCAAACAGTACTGATTGATTCTGGGTGGATCAGAGACAGCACACACTGCTGCACAGGTTTTCAGATGTAGCCATAGGGGCAGGAAAACATGAGCTGTGCAATCAAGCAACTGGTTTTACATTTAGCATCAAACTTCCCAGAACTGAAAGGCAAAACACCAACACTGCACCATTTTATTCTTCATTTCAGATGTGGAGTCTGTCAAATTCTAGTTAAAAATGAGCAATTAACCACATCTGCAGTTCTACCAAAATCAGTCCCTTTGAAACGGTCAACATGAGCCAGTGTAACTTAAATTTAGTTAACTCATATTTTGAGATTTTGCAGGAGGAGCAAACAGAGCAGGAAAAGGCAATTTATGGGAAAGAAGACAAATCCTTGCCATTATTATTCCTCAGGAACCATACATTTCCTCAAAACCTATTTCCTCTGCCATGGACCTGGTTACCATCGTGCTAGGTATGTACAAATGCAAAACCTTACTGCATGAAGCACTATACACAGCTCTGTACTGCATTTTCCAGCACCATTGCTATAGAAATGATGATGGAGGGGGTGATTTCTACAGTTTCTAAGTTGATAAATAATTTATTTGAGCCTTCATCTATCCTTAAGAGACCTCAGTTTTTATTTAAGCAAAAAGGATTAGGAAGAAAAGGAAAATATGACGTTTATCACCTTCCTCTTTTTTTTTTTTTTTTTGTGTGTGTGTAAAGATAGATGTGTAAGCATGCATTTTAAGGGTCAGGACCTCATCCAGATGAGGCAGGTTTATAGTATCAAGCCTGAGGGGAAAAGCTATTTCTAAATGTGTCAGGTTAAAGAAATAATAATAAAAAGTTGCCAACATTTCTTAGCAGAAATAAAAAAAAAAGCCCAAAACAAACCACCAAACAAACAGTTATACAATAGCACCCTCTAGCTCTGCTGATGGGGAAATAGCGCTCTCCTGAAACAAAGTACCCATTCTTGCGCTGGCAAAGGTAGGTAGGTACTTTTCCTGCTCCTAGATTTCTACAGCCACTGCTTCTGCGGGAGAAGAGTGGAGACAGTAAGTGAGGAGAACTCTGTATCTTCACTTAGCAGTTAGGACTGTAGGCAGTGAATATACTGAATAGTTACAAGTAGCGGGAAGGCAATGTTTCCACAATCCAGATCCGCAAGGCAACTTAAATGCATTTATGACAATGCCCACAGCATAGGCAACAGGAGGAGCTGGAAGCCTTTATGCAGCAAGGAGATCATGACATAATCACCATCACAGAAACGTGGTAGAATGGTTTGCATGATTAGAGTGCTGCAATGGATGGCTACAGGTGCTTCAGAAGGGATAGGCAAGGAAAACCAGTGGTGGGGTTACATTGCCACCCAAGCAGATACCCTGGTAGGAGTTTGTTATAGACCACCTATCCAGGATGAAGCTACAGATGAAGTGTTCTTCAAACAACTGGGACAAGTTTCATGGTCATTTGCCCTTTTTCTTGTGGGGGACTTCAGCCTATCAGATGTCTGCTGGAAGTACAATACAGCAGAGAAGAAATAATCTGGGAGGTTCTTGGAAGGTGTGGAAGGTAACTTCCTAACCCAGCTGGTTAGTGAGCCAAGTAGGGGAGAGGCCTGGCTAGATTTGCTGTTCACAAATAGCAAATGATGCTTGAAGGCCATCTTGGGCAAAGTGATCACCAAATGATTGAATTTTCAATCCTTGGAGAAGTCAAAAGACGGTCAGGAAAACCTTCATCTTAGACTTCTGGAGGGCTGACTTTGGCCTGTTTAGGATGCTAGTTGGCAGAATTCCTTGGGAAACATTACTGAAAGACAAACGGGTCTGGAAAGACTGGACACTTCAAGAATGAAATCCTTAAGGCAGTGGAGCAGACAGTCTTTATGTGCCAAAAATCAAACTGGCAGGGAGGAAGACCAGCCTAGCTGAACAGGGAGATAGTGCCTGAACTCAGGAAAAAAAAACAGAGCATTTACCATCTGTGGAAAAAGGGACTGTCACCCTATGAGAAGTACAAGGATGTTGTTAGGTTATGTAGAAAGAAAGTTAGAAAGGTGAAGGCACAGCTGGAACTAAATCTGGCCACTGCCATAAAAGATAACAAAAAGTACTTTTACAAATACAGCAGCAATAAAAGGAGGGCCAAGGAGAACCTCCATCCTGTACCGGGTAGTAGGAGAAACGTAGTGACTGAGGCTGAGGAAAAGGCTGAGGTACTTAACGCTGCCTTTGCTTCAATCTTTAATAGTTACACCAGCCATTCTCAGGGTACTCAGTTCCCTGAGCTGGATGTCAGAGATGGGGAGGTGATTGAAGACCCTGTAATTCAGGAAGAAATGGTTAGCAACCTTCTGTTCCACTTGGACATACTCAAGTCTACAGGGCTGGATGGGTTACCCAAAAGTGCTGAAGGAGATGGCAGAGGAGCTTGCTAAGACACTCTCCATCATTTCTCCGCAGTCCTGGTCTAGTGGACAAGTCCCAGAGGACTGGAGATTGGCCATTGTGATGCCTCTCTACAGAAAGGGCAGGAAGAAAGACCCTGGAAACTAAGGGCCTGTCAGCCTGAGCTCAGTGCCAGAGAAGGTCGTGGAGCAGATGAATCTAAGTGAGATCATAGCTTTATGATGATGTGCATTTCCTATGTGCAGGAAAATGGAAGCCCAGTCAGCATGGGTTGATGAAGTTCATGGGTTCTTCTACAGTAAGGTGACCCATCTGTTTAATGAGGGAGCGGCTGTGGACATTGTCTATTTGGACTTTAGTAAAGCATTTGACACTGTCTCCCACAGCAGACTCCTGGAGACACTGGCTGCTCATGGCTCATGGTCTGGATGGGTGTATTCTTCACTGGGTAGGAAACTGGCTGGATGGCAGAGCCCAAAGAATGGTGATAAATGGTGTCACATCTAGTTGGCGACCGGTCACTAGTGGTGTCCCTCAGGGCTCAGTGTTAGGGCCAGTGTTAACATCTTCATTGATGGATCTGGATGAGGGGATTGAGTGCGCCCTCAGTAAATTTGTAGGCAACACCAGGTTGGGCAGGAGTGTTGATCTGCTGAAGGATAGGGAGGCTCTGCAGAGGGGCCTGGACAGGCTGGATCAATGAGCTGTAGCCAACAGTATGAGGATTAACAAGGCAAAGTGCCGGGTCCTGCACTTGGGCCACAACAACCCCATGCAACTCTATAGGCTTGGGGAAGAGAGGCTGGAAAGCTGCTTGGCATAAAAGGACATTGGGGTGCTGACTGATGGGCCCTGAACATGAGCCAGCTTGTGCCCAGGCAGCCAAGAAGGCCAATGGCATCCTGGCCTGTGTCAGCAATAGTGTGGCCAGCAGGGCCAGGGCAGTGATCATCCCCCTGTACTGGGCACTGGTGAGGCTGCACCTTGAATCCTGTGTTTAGTTCTGGGCCCTTCACTACAAGAAAGACATTGAGGTGCTAGAGCAGGTCCAGAGAAGGACAACAAAGCTGGTGAAGGGTCTAGAGCACAAGTCTAATGAGGAATGGCTGAGGGAACTGGGGCTGTTTAGCCTGGAGAAGTCTCAGGGGGAACCTTATCACTTTCTACAACTACCTGAAAGGAGGTTGTGGTTGGTCTCTTCTCCCAAGTAACAAATGATAGGACAAGAGGTAATGGCCTCAAGCTGTGCCAGGGGACATTTAGATTGGATTTTAGGAAAAATTTCTTCATCGAAAGGGTGGCCAGGCATTGGAACAGGCTGCCCAGGGAAGTGGTGCAATCACCGTCCCTGGAAGTATTCAAAAACTGTGTAGATGAGGACCTTAGTGACACGGTTCAGTGGGTGGTCTTGGCAGTCCTGGGGTAATGGTTTGACTTGATGATCTTAAAGGTCTTTACAACCTAGCTGATTCTACGATTCTGATTCTATGATTCCTCCCATTGTTTTTTTTTTTCCTGCATCTTACTCGTTTCCACAGAGTAGAAGCAGCACGAGCACTGCCCATCTCATATCACTGGTGACACTGGTGACATGCAGTATGTGTGCACAGTGTAGTTTATATTTGTGCACAGAAACAGCTTTTAAGTTTATTATTGCTGAGCAGAGATCCTCTGGGCAAGATTTAATGGGCTAGGAAGTATTTTTTGATACAAGACGATGATTAAAATGGCACAGGAAGGCTCCCCTTACCATGATGAAACTATGCCTTAATGGCAAAGCCAAGAGGAGACAAACCCATCAGTTAAAATCATGGCAACAGTACTGTTAAAGTTCATTGTCCTTCAGACAGGATTTGGTACTTACTTCTGGATCGGATATAACAATCATTGCAGTTAAGAAGACCATTTCTAATCCTGACATCTGTTCCACTTGCTGCATCTCCCAGCTGTCCCTTGCAAATGCCACACTGTCAATTGAAGAACAGAGAAAGTAAGAGAGATCATGCCCTACTGTTTGCCACAACTGTTTCCAAATTTTGACTTTTGTTTCAATAGTTCTTGGAACAGTAAAAAAACCCCTAACCCCCCAGAACCCAGCCCCTACTCCTGGGGAGCACTGCACATCAGTTAAAGAGTTTTTTTAGAACCAGCAGTATTTAAGACTGGATTTCAGCAGTCTCCACTTACACAAAAGTCTACTGATTTTAAGGGACATCCGATTTTAACATTGCATTCTGGAGCCAGCCCGTTCGTGATGGACAAATCTTAGAGAAGCCAGAGGTTTAGTTTGAGTAAATGTCTAAAACCAAAAAAGGCTTCACAAATGTCCAGTACCAACTGGTCCAGAAATAATGGAAATGGTCACTTTCTGAGTTGCCTAGAAAACACTATCCTGAGTCATTTCTAGACTGAAATACTTAAGAACAGTCAAGAAGAATTCCTGATGAGAACTTTGGTGAAAGCCAGAATACATCACCCATTCCATAGCCAAAGCTTTCCAACCGTGGGTCAGATCAAAGGTAGCTTTGGGACTGACCATAATTTTTGAGGAAAAGAGAAAAATAAATTACAAGGTAACTAGTGCTGTATTTAGAAACCAGTGAGTACACAAGGGAAGTTATACCTCTCTCTGTGAGGAAGCTAAGTTTGCTTGATAAATGACACATTTTAGTCCAATTAGTATGTCTGACAGCATAATAACACATTAGCTGCATTACTTCCACTTCTCTACAAACAAACACACACGCAAACACACATAACAAACAAGCAAATCCTTTGGTCCTCTCATTTTCCATTTCACATCTGCATCCCTGAATATACTGTCTCTTCACACTGTGCATGACTTGAGATTTTTCTTAATAAAACAAGCAAGAGACATACCCTGAAGCACTGAATATGGAAATAAAGACCAAGTGTTTCAATAATCATGGCAGCTCCTTTTCCAAGAGGAAGCCCACAGGTAGAACAAAGCTTCTTTCCACTGACAGACCTAGGAAACAAACACGACTTTAAGAAAACAGAACAGAAACTGCTGCTAAAATGTAGACAAATGTTTGCACAGGTTATGTAGAGAAAGAGGATGACAGGAAGGAGCACTGGGGGGTTTCACATAAATACACGTTGACCCTTCAGCCGTGGTGCTGAATCAGCCTGCGTATCTGCCTTGCAGACTAGCAAGCAGAGGTCTTAAAATGCTTGAATGCACAGCAGCTCAGACCCATTTCCCTCCCAGCTTGCTGTGCTAGATCAAGGGGATGCAAGCCTCTGAACAGAGGCCTGGAACCATGCCCGTGGAGTGCGTAGACCTAGTCAATGTCACAGCAATCAAAGCAGATATTCACACAAATTAACCGAGTCAGACTTTCAGCCTGGAATTTTTTCAGTTTGTTTGTAGATGGGTTTGCTTACTTCAGCCAGAAGGCAGGGAGGCTGCTCTCGCACCCAAACAAACTGGTGAAGTCAACAGTAGCAGAATCACTGCAGTAGCACAGACCAGGCACCAGCCTCTTGCTACCTGATTTTATTCTATGCTGCTGCAGCTACATGCTTGTCAGTGTTACAACTACTTAGAGTAAAGCTGAAATTACACCTCCATCTGCAATGCAAAAATGCTTTAACTCTCTCCTTAAGCTTCAGTCCTGTCTAGACATTTCTAGTAAATCAGCTGTTTAATGACAGCTGCATGAGAGATCAGGGCCTCAGGAATAACTGGTACCCTTCTTCATAATGGTTTTAATAGCAGTGCAGCTGTATGCTTCTGTGTTTCACGCTCTTCCCTTTCCACCTGTCTGCCAGCCTGCCAGAACTGATGTTTGCCTAGTGAGATGAACCTGAGCCCAAAGGGATACCTTATGATTATGTGTCATCCATGCTTTTTTCAGCCAGGGCTGAAACCCTCTGCATTACTTAAATCTACCTTTGTTTTCACTTCTTCTCCACTATTGGAGTTATTATAAGAAGTTAGTGTCAAATGAAAGAAAAAAGTGCTTTGGGAAATTTTTTAGAGAAGTTTTCTGAAGTTGTGGTGGAACAATGAATTACATCCCTCCACTGCTTCCAAAACTAAAATTCATTTCAGGAAAAGATCTTGGGAAAGGGTCTTACATCAGAATATAGCTGCTAAATAATATGAAGCAGCTACCACAACTAGCTACATGTAGCTAAAAATGATCTGAAATCCCACCAAACCTGCAGCTACAATCATCAAAACAGAAGAAATAGTTCACATAAAAAAATCCCAATAGCTCCATGTCATGGCATCAGAAGGAGGGCTTTGACATGAAATGTGAGGAGAAATGTTACTTAAATAGAAAACAAAAAATTGCTACATTTCCTGTGTTGTATTACTTTATTTAATAAGCCAGCTGAAGTTAATATACCCCAAACTGTCAGTGAGTCAATCAGGCTACAGTTAACGTTTATTTAGAATTGGTACTCATATCTCACTGAAAGCTGCACAGCTCGTTGCTTGAGAGAATCAAATCTCTAAGAGGAGATTAGGATGAATGTAGGCAAATTAAAAAAACAGCAAAAAATGCAAAATGTATTTTAACTTTGGAAATTAAGGAAAGGATTTCTTTCTAAATCAGCAAGTGTTGAAATATGACAATGTCTAGAACATACTTTAATCCTAAGCATGTGACTATTTACAATGAAGACAACATCCTTTGGCTCAAGTGCTCTGAACTCATGCTTAACTGCTTACTTTGACTGGGGCTTATATTATCCCATTTCAATTACGTTGAAATTTCAATGATCAAGCAGATTCCTACAGCTGCTTTCTGAACTGTGTTATTTGAAAACATAACAATATTGCTGAGGCAGCAAGAAATACAGGAGAGGGAGCTACATGTTTATCCCATGGACAGTTATGAATTGCAGCATTTAAAAGAATTAATAGTGCATCCACATAATACTAATGTGATTTACACTGCTGCAGTTCGGCAGTGACTACAAGATGTATTCAGACTGCAAAATTCCTTATTGACCTTTTGTACCTGTTGGGTGACTGACTCAGAGCAGCAGGAGAGGAGGGAGATTGTGGCCCAGATCGGAAGTTCTCAGGATAGCCTACCCTAAAATACAGGAGAGAAGATGCATTACTACAACCACCAAACAATTAAAACCAAGTTTTGCGTGAAGAAATTCTAGACAGTGGGTTTCAGGATTCCCAGCTCTAAAGATTTTATCTGAGGAAAAGAAGGTATATATTTGCTGTGCATTGCTATCTTGATACAATGAAAAACAGCACATATTTTCTGGTTCTGAGTCTTGGTCTGCTTGCTATTGCTCAGTTGGGTAACTCACAAGGTAATCAGCCATGTGCAGACTCCTACCCACCTATCAACACAACATAGCTACCAGCATGGTGAAGGAGGGTTAAGCCAAGGCACACCTTGCACTTTCTGTTGGCCAGGGGATGTGCTCAGAAGCACACTGGTAGAGCAGATGAAGGTTTGTTGGTGGAAGATCTGTGCCCTTTCGTGAGTAAAAAGGAAGCTATGAGCACCGAAAAGTAGTTTATTACTATTTGCATGCATTTTACCCTGCAAGAATTTGTTGAGAAAACTATGCATATTTTTTGTTATCAGAAATCATGGGATTGGTTAAACATCTCACTGCTTAAAGCTGTTTACAGATTAAATAACAATTTTCTCAAACACGCAGTTTGTTACGAGAAATAGGTAATCAAATCTCAAGCTACATTAGTTTTGACTGGATACAAGCTTCACAGAGGTAACACATTTTGCAGACTGTGTTCATATATATCCTAGAGAAAACAGATGCTCCTTTCTCACTACGTAGATATACTTTCTGCAAACATTAGGCAAGCAAAAACATTGTTTACTGAAAGAACTGATGTTACCTTTCAGTAATGTTTACTGAAAACCACAAGGCAGAGCATCAGAGAAGAAAAGATCCTCACCAAAATTTGCAGTAGAAAGAAAATATTCCTCTCTATGCATCTTCTTCTTAAAGAACTAGAAAACATCAATCAGTGTGTGTTTGGAAGCTGGGGAATGAAGCTCTTGGATACTGACTTCAAAGAGGCAGACTTCATGTGACATTCCCACACTGATATTTAGCCACTTCCTAGCTGTAAAAGTTTGTCTTGGGCACTTAAAACAAATGAATAACACAAACAGTTATGGAGATGACTGTTTAAAGAGCTAAGGAGAAAGAAAGCAGAGAATAGCAAGCATGGGTTGTGGTCCCTCAGGAAACCAGTTACTGGGGTACCTGTAATGAGGAACAAAGCAGCTAAGCATTAGCAGTCTTGGTGGGAAAGCCAGGAATCAAAATTGTCTTCACACTGCAGGACTACCCAGGAAAATTAACTGATAAAGAATGTTGAGCTGGAATATAAGGAAGCACAGAGCAGGTAGAACATCTCAGTCTCTGCAACAACCTTTATTTTACGTTCTCACCTCCTCGTTTCCCCTGCAGAGCTTGGCTGTTGTCCTGCGCTCTGGCCCAAGAATGGTCTCTGCCGAATGTCCTCTGCGTGATGCGGGGACTGCTTTGTCAGCAACTGCTGATTCCAGGAGTTATCTACAATGGGAGGTGGGGAAATCTCAATACTTGAGACTATATACTTTTCTCAATACTTACAGACATCACACCACAAAGGAGACAAGAGATATACTGTTACTTACAAATAAATTCTCAGAAACCCTACATAAACTCAGAGACAGGCTCTGCTGCTCCAGAAAACCTCTATGAAACAGCATCCCCTTGCACCACACCTTCAAAACATGACCTACCCTTCTGCTGAATCTCAGTTTCTGAAGGGGGAAAAGGAGAGGTTAAACAGCTGTCCACGAATAGCACTTGGGAAAATAAAGTATTTCTGTTGTAGGAAGGAAACACCGGAGAGACTGAAAGTTCAGTGATGCCTGAGAATCTAAACTTATCAGTAGCAAGAATTAAGATGAACATGGTGTAGTCACTACTGTCCCTGAGCCTACTGACAAACAGCAATTCCCTTGCAATTTCCTTCTGCGTTTCAGATGGTTGTGCAAGGCTCAGTGACAATAATAGGCTCCCAGCAGTACGCAATAATCTGTGTGATGCCCAGGCAGCCAACCATCCCATCTTTGGGACAGAGCACACCACCTGGATGCTTTCAGATGAATTCTGTGGCTCACAGGCTGGGGAGGACCTTCACCCTGCTGTGCACTAACCAGCTGATTTAGAGTAGAAAAACTTTACTGGGGCCTATGAAGGGCCTGTTACCTATTTTTGATATCAAGACAAACTGTAGTCCTGACTATTTAAGGACTTAAGGAGAGAGCAAGGATGTGATGCTGTAATGGGCTAGAAAGGAGCTGTCAGAATACTTGTAGGGGACTATGTTGTTGAGGAGAACCTAGAAAACCCCTGATTAGCAGAAGTAGTTACAAACTGACAAAACTTTTTTGTTTAAGTTTGCTTAATTTCTACTACAAATCCACAAGGATGGATTGCTGGGCAGTATCTTCTGCTTCTTTTCATTTAAGCAACTTTTATCAAAGCACTTAGAATACTATAAAATCAAGACAGGGAAAGCAAACCTGCTAATGCTAAACTGGGTATGCATCTGGAACAAGTAACAACACTGGAAGCTTTTTTATCCATAGACGTTTCAATTTTTAAATCATCAATTTTTACGCTAGCATGAAAACGAAAATTAGATTTCAAAATCTACATCTGCTTTCTGTTTCAGTCCTACTTACTTTCCACTGTTCACTTACATTAGATAACGATGTTAAATGAATGAATTTGCCTTTTTTTAGGGTGACCCTGTTGACAGCAATGCTTTGGGGAAACTCCCTAATTCAAAAAACATCAATACTTACAGAAACTTAAAAAAAATCTGTTACTTTTAAATGTCATTAGATATTCTAATGACAAAATTGAGACAGGTGTCATTTTAGGCTTAGCTTGAAAAGTTTACACATCACAGGTAGTAATTTTCACTGGACTGAAATAGACATAAAGAATCTAATTAGCTATCAAAACACAAAATAAATGTTGGAAATATGCTGTCCCAAGATAAATCCTGTATCTATATAAGATTGTGTGAAAGATGGAAAATAACTATGTTTACTGTGAACATGTGGGCCTATAAATGATATTCCCACATGTCACTGAAACACCCATCTCTGATGAAAACGAGGTTTTAAATTTCACCTTAACATATTTATCTTTGCTAACAGAAAATACCTTTTGAGTCTGAGACATTCAAATTTTTAAGATATACATGTCCTGTCAACTTCCAAAATACTGTGAGTTAGATTTCTGCAAGATTTCTCTGTGGAAAAGAACACATACATATGAAAACTATCGATGCTCACCTTGAGTCAATGGCAGATTCAGCCTCGCAGGTGAGCTGTGCTCCGTCACCAGCACCTGGTGCTCCTGTTCGCCTCCTTTCAAGATACCCGTCTCTGGGTGTCCTGTGAGCACTTTATTTCCACTGCCAATAAAAATAAGCCACATTGTACAAATAAAGACAGGAAAAAGATCCACCTACTATATAATGTCAGAATTAGACTTTTGAATATCAGTCTATATTTTGCAAAAAGATTTTTGTTGTTGTGTCGGCAATGACAAAGTGTAAGGCCAGATGTAATGAATTAACGAGTTTGTCTCCACATATGCCAAGTCTTCCTTCTTGCCTTATACACTTGAGACGTTCTAAAGATCATTCTGGATTTGTGGAAAATGGCTTCTTTGCCAGAGAAACAGCTTTTCTCAGTGTTCTTTATGCAGTGTTCATCATCATCAGATGCTTCTCTGATTCTATGATTCTCATCTTTGCGAAAGTTGCTATTAGCAGTCAGGCAAAGACCAGGACTTTGAACACTGTCTGGCAAGTTTGGGTACAGCACTTCTGAGACAGCCAGGCAATCTCCGACAAACTCTCAATGAAAGCACCTACTGCACCTACCTTATTGCTCCAAATTACTTGTGAACCTTGTACACAAGACACCACACAGTGACATACAGACACGTCTGTCTAAGCTCTGATCTGGTTGATATGACAGCCTCTTGGCAAAGCCATATACTCGAAACGCAAGCCTTCTGATGTGCTCAATTAGCTCTGCACATTGCAAATATGCAGAAGCCTGCACCAAGTCAATATTGAAGGGGACATATTACATCTATCACCAGGCCACCAGATGCTGATGCTCCAGCACCAATCGTAGGCAGATGTGACATCTCAGAAGTCTATATATGAACACAAAGCTTCACAGGCTAAGAAATACTTAGGCTTGATCCATACCTCCTCTTTTCTTGCCAGAGTTCATTTTCCTTGCTTTTCAGAGATGGCATACCGTCCTGCTCCCAGAGCAGCTTTTTCTGTCTCGTAGCTTCTTTTTGTTTGCCTTCCTCTGGAGAGTTGTTTGAATCAGCTGAGTTCTAGAAGACAAAGGGGAGGGAACAAGCAGCTTCACTTAAATTTGGCATCAGTACCCACATGGGAAAAGTATGGGCTGTCCCCACATATATTGTGTTGACACACCTTATTATCATAAAGAACATCTCACATTATACAGTGGAAACATTTGATGGTAGTAAGGCTAACTTAGGATTTAACAATGACTTAACTGAAACAATCAGCTAATTGGACTAAACTAAGTATTAAAGAAAAAAGTTAGGGACGGATCAGTTATGAATGGTGTTCAGGATGACAAAATAAAACTTCCCTACATAGTTTTGGCAGAAATCCTTGAATGACTTTGAGAGTCTTGACAGTCTTCCATTGGACTTGGGAGGACTTTGTGAGGGACCTCAGCTTGTAACCTTTGCCTGGGGGGGCGAAGTATTACTTGCATGCACTGAGCATCCTCAAATGACAATGATAGTACTGCTTCCGTAATGGTACTGCAGTGCGTCATACCTGACTGGTGGATCTTGAGAAAGGCACAACATGAGATCCTTCACTTTTGGGTGCAGGCACTGCCCTGAATGTGGCATAATCATCTCCACCCAGGAAGCTACTGCCACACAGCCATGTGGAAAATGGGTCATGGCTGATGTCCCTGCACAGGAATGTGTGATGAGAGGGGGCAGGAGGGGTGAGAGGATAACCAGATGGTACGTTACTCCTAATCCTGAAGTGGAATGGAGAAAGGTAGATGACTTCTTGGGTGTGGGTGCCCTAGGCAGGATAAAATCATGTCTGGGAATCCCACATTTACTGTACTGATCTCACCTGGGGTGTCATTCTCTGATCTCTGTTGAACACTTCTTTAATTAGATGCTAGATGCATTGAGTCAAATATTTTGTGCTGCATAAGTAAATAAAATAATCAGAGCGTGAACATCCCTCTGTTTTGCTGCTTTCTAGGAGGGATGGTGAGAGAGAGGAGGAAAAGTGGGGAGGCAGGATTCAGTCTCATCTCTTACACTTAAGATTTTGGATGCAGGGAGCTCCCTTCAGATTTTATTGGCTTTGAGAAGGTAGTTAAACCAAACAGAAACAGTTTTTCACAGCACCAGTTAAAGAACAGAATCAGCTGCAAAGAGAGAAAGTATCACCCTTTGCTCTAGTATAGAATGGGATGGTTGCAGTTTGCTTAGTAGTATGGCTCTTTGGTTGTGAAAACATACAAGCTATAGCACTCCAAGGTATCATTAGTTATGGAAGAGATCCAGGGAATATTGTTGCTGTTCACAGACTTTGTTAGTCGTCAGTGAAGAATAAAACTTTGCACTAAAGATGGCTTAGTCTTTATTGTCCTACTACTCCATGAGAAACTCACCAGTGTCTTGTTTCCTTCAGTAGCAGAGGAAGAAGAGGAGAGGAGATCAGCAGAGTTTGAAGAAACAATGAATGGAACTACAGTGTCCTCAATTATCTTACGTTCCTAAAAAAAGAGCATCAGGAGAGAGTGGGGTTAAAAATACAGAATATCAACTATGAGCTTGAGAAGTAGAAGCATACAGTTTGGCTATGTGCAATCTTTAGATGGCTAGGTAAGGACCTGTGGGGCCAAGAATACATGTCAATTTTTAATTTGCTTCAAGGTTTTGCACTCTCCTTCCTTTCACCATTACCATCTTTGAGATGGGATGTCCAAAACTGGAAAGACTGTTCCACTTGGGATGGCACCACTGTTTCTCATAACAGCAGCCTACAAGATTTCATACAAAAGTACAAAATTACACTTGGTACATGATAAGCTCATTCTGAAAGCTGAAAAAGTTTTCTTGTTCAGATCACAATATAGCCCTCAAACACAGATGATAAGACATCAATTCACACAATGCACAACTGGTCAAACTGAAAACATTAATATTGTCCAGTTTTCTGAAACAATGACCCACATACAACAGAAGAATCCCACTATCTTCTATATTGTTAATATTCTAGAACTGCAACCTTTGAACATTCTATGTGGATTTTTTTTTTCTTGTAAAAACCAGGTTCAGTTTACAAAATATCTATATGATCAAGCCCAAGGCAGACAACAATTTCATCTGGAGTCCCACCAAATCCAGGCTATGCCAGAATGCACACAGCTCTGTCTCTGGAGGGAAGTCTGAGCATGCCTAGACACAACCATACTGACTCACCCAGACTTGCATAGCAATTACACACCTCCACCTTTGCGGAGGTTCTGAGGATACCTGTCTAAATATTTAAGTATTTTCCCTCAGCACCTATGGTAGTGTTTAAGAGAAACAATCCTGAGAATTCAGCCTTAAGAAGGCTTTTCATTAATAAATCTAGCTATGGGATTCTTTTAGTTATGTAAGTGGATGCATTTAAGTACAAAATAAATCAATAAACAACCTCCTCCTTTGAGCCTTATACCTCCTCATAGTATCTACGCTCCTCCTCTTCCACTTCTCTCTGGGCCTTTTCCCATTCCTCTTTCAGCTTGTCCTGCTCTTTCTGATACTTCTCCTGTAAGAGGATACAAATAAAGATAAATTCATACCGTTCTGTATTAGGAGTAAATTCTGTAGTACTCTGCAGTGAAAATGAAACTAAGAGTAGTTTAATCAGAAATAGAAGGAAATAGGGAGATAAAAATTGATACATCCATGGGAGTCAAAAAAACCTTCTTTTCCTCCTCTCCCCACTTGTTTCTAGCTTCAAACCACAAGGAGCTTTTAACATATCAGAAGAAGTTTAATTTGTTAGAAGTCTTAAGTCCTTGGTCAGATATGGAATTTATGCTCAACAATTTCAATAATTCCTTATTGAATTAAGAGTATTAAGAGTTCCAAAAAGCCATCACACTCCCCAAAACACGTAGGCATGGATTTTACACTAAAAACTTCAGCAAAGTAGCATATAAACAAGCAGATTTTGCAGATACTGGTACTAATTTAAGAGCGATACCAGTACAATTTCATGAATGATGAACACCCGTGCAAGTTTAGAAGATAAATGAATAGTGTGTAAAGGTCTGAAGAGGGTAAGCTTAAAAATACCCAAGTAGCTTGTTTTTCTCCTTGATGGAATTATTTCCTGAGAATTCTTTTCACACAGTTTTCTAGGAAAAAATTATGCCAAAGACATCTTTAAAATTGTTTGACAGAACTGGTTTGAATATGGGGAAGAACGGTGACTTCCATATCCCTTTTACACCAGTTCCAACTTCTGTTCAAATTAGAAACCACTTCTGCCTAATCCAGAGGAGATGCATTTACTATTGAGAGAACACCCACATGTACCAAAAAAATCATGAAGTGAATTTTACACCATTTTAAGAGAAAACAACCATATTAGCTAAAAACAAATAATCTCAGGAAAGCAGTAGAGACACACACAGTAATTCTTAAAAGATAAAAGACACCATTTTATATCCTCCATCATTTGACAGTTGTTTGCTCTTCTGTTACGTGGAGGAAAGATATGATTTACTTGGGACCAAACCTAATCACAGTTTCAAAAGACACTACTGGCCAGCAGAGAAATTCAAGTTCTTGGGGCCGCTGCATTTCTTCCAACTAGGACACAAAGCCAGAGCTCTTACAGCTTACTCTACCACTAGGCAAAACCAGCATTTGTTTTGAGGAGGCTTCCCCCCCTCACAAAAACAACTCAAACCCTTCGCATCTGAATTTAGCTTGGTGTTTCCCAAGAAGGACCTGTGAACAAAACAGAAGTCTACAACAATCTATGAAGACCATCATTTTAAAGATGAGTTGCATAGGTGTCAGGGTCAGGAAATTGTCAGTCTTGAGAAAGAGGCTTCAAATTAATGTAGAGTCTTGCAGTCTATGCTCAATATACTTTAAATATAGTTGAGATCAACATTTGATGTAACTCCATGCTGAAATGCAGAACTAAAGTCCTTTTGGTCTTTCCATGGAGTGGGAAAGGGAGACCTAAGAGTGTCCAAGCCACAGATAACATGTGTGTATGCTCATTTTATCACTCATCTGCCACAAAATTTGTTCAATTTCCACAGAGGATGTGGAAAACATGACATGAATTTCCCAACTTTTGCCCAAAAGCACAGTTCAGCCGCTGAACCACACGGTGGAATATATGGAGTTTCTTTCCTACCTGAAGCAAACGTTCTTGCTCATGCTGCCACCTTTCCTGGCGCTTTCGCTCTTCTTCTGGATCCCAGGACCAAAAGTTTAAACGCTTGAGTGGAGAAAACACAAGCCATTAGACTTTGACACTGCATTTCACAAGGCTACCAGAGAAAGCTGCACTTCCCCTGCCTACCCCTGGCAATGATGTTAGAATGGGAAACTGAGAACTACATAATGGTTCTCTCAGTTAGTAGAAAATATTCTTAGTGTCACTGACACTTGGGATTGCCCACAGGTATCCAGAAGATAAAATAATAATTTGGTTTGCAAAGAAAGGCTTGAGAAACTTCCAACTGGAGGGGAAAAAAGATCTGAAAGAAAGCTCTAAGCGGTTCTTAACAGAGATTCCCGCAGATACTGAAATTTAAAGAAAATACCTATTTTGAGTCTATCTAATCTGCACAACATGCAAAGCAATGTGTGACTGTAAAAATTATTCTCGTATTTCATATGGCTGCCAGCACAAGAGCCTACAGCTTTGTTTTAAATTTTTATCTATAATGAAACAAAATCTCAGGCTTCACTAAGGGTCTCATTGCATGCTACGCGTTTAAATTTCTTATAATCAAGTGCAATTTTAGACACTTGATGTCATATCCCTTTCCACTAAAGAGCTGTATTTAAATCTAATAGGAAGAGATGATGTCTATTTTTATGTGACAAATAGAATATGAAATACTGCATACTTCAGAGTAGCATTTGTGGTGAGGATTTTTTTCATTGAGACAACAGTAGAATTGTGGTGTCCTCTAATTTCTATGCATTTAAAACAGAATAGATAATTTAGCATTACATATTGTTTTGAGATTACGAAGCTTTAGTGGCTCCAGCAACCAAGCACTGTACAGCTACCACTCTCTCCGTATAAGAGGAGAACGCACAAATTCCAGATTCAGATCATGTCTTGATTTGGGTTGTACTTTTAACCTCTCATTTCCATGAGAAAAAAATAAATTATCATTCTGATTTGGGGATTTCACAAGACATTTTATATAAAAAATTTACTTTTGCTAAACACATATCTCTAAACTAAACAATGATGCAAAAAATGTACTCACATTTGATTTGTCACCACTCTCAGAATCAGCTATTAAAACAAAACAAAATAGAAAGAGGAAAGGTTAAATTTAACGTAGCAAAATACGCTTAGCCTGAATTTAAAACTACATTGTATCTGTATAAAAAGAGCTTCATGTTAGTTTCCTATTTGCTCTCACAACGAAATGCAAGGATGAATCACAAGCAAATCAACTAGAAAAAGAGATTACACCCATCACCCACAAAACTACTTTTTATCTGGATTTAGAGGAGCACAATGCTAACATCAGGTTCTACTCTACTACTAGCTAATGCCATCTACTTCTGGCCACAGATGTTAGCAGTGTTTGGACACTGAGTGTTACCTACCTTGATCTACTTTTCCCTTCTTGATTCAGTGCAAGGAGGGAAAAAGCATAGCAAAGCTAAAAGGATGGGACTACACTATTCAAGAGCCACAGTTACAAAAAGAACCATTGCCATTTTCTATCCAAATATCTGAAAATTAGGCTGATTTAAAGAAATTAAGGAAAAGTTATTTATAACAAGTGATTTCATTTGGGTGCCTGAAACCAGAGCATCACAACAATGTGCAGCCCAACAGCTCTTTGTCAACTGTGCAGCAGGAATAGATACTTTCTACGAAAGCAAGAGGTAGAAGTCCCCATGATCACCAGCTTTCACCCCAGCCCCACGTCCGAAGACACCTATGGCTGGAGGCAGCAGAAGGGCTCAAGCTGGTCTTAGCGCCACATTTACCTGACTGTGAGAAAAACTGTGAGCGCCGCCAGTTGTTGCGAACCCTAAGTGGAACCATGGCCCCGCGGGGTGGCTCTGCAGGCAACGGCACCGGGACAAAACAAGAAACACAGTGTGGTCAAAAGGCAATGACGGACTCTTAGCCCCACCTCAGCCACAAGAGGCTGAAGAAACTGGGGCTGTTGAGCATGGAGAAGAGAAGCTGCGTGGAGACCTCATAGCAGCCTTCCAGCATCTGAAGGGGGCCTACAAGGATGCTGGAGAGGGCAGGATGGATGGGGCCTTGGGCAACCTGGTCTTGTAGAAGATGTCCCTGCCCATGGCAGGGGGGTTGGAACTGGATGATCATAAGGTCCTCTCCAACCCAAACTGTTCTGTGATTCTATGATTTTGACTACAATCACTTTGGCCCATCACAGCTGGTTTACAACAGAGCTGCAGATCACACAGATTGCCTGTATTTAAGTGCCACTTCTGTAACGTGGCACCTAACCTTATATGAGAGCTCTAGCACACTAATGCTAGTTAAAGGGCAGCCACCCCTTCAAGTCTTTTCATGGTACTCACATTCATTCCTACTGCAGATACAAATTTTAAAGGGGTTTGTGATATTTTCAGCTCTGTATGTGCTGTGAACACTAGAGAGCAGCCAAGGGTTGCAGCATCACTGAAAATCAGGCAAGAGACCTGTAATCTCTTGATGTTTGGATTGATTCCTGCCTAAGATGATATTGCTCTTCAAGCTTGTTTAGGAAGCACTTCCCTACTTAAAACAAGTGAGACTTTTGTTTCTTTTCAGACAATTCTTTTTTCCACAGTGGATCACCTTCAGTAGTTTCAATCTTGAAAACACCAGGATAATCAGCATATAACCTATACATGAACTATCAACCTAAAAAATCCTGTGGGGGAAGAAAACTTCAGATGATTTTTCTCTTTCTTTCATAATACCTACATATATGCATCTCTAAAATAAATATAAAATCGAATTACTAAACGTTATCAGTCTCAAGCAAAGGTTTGTCCTGAAGGCAAAAAAGAAATTCTGCTTTACAAGAACTTGTGATGGGCACAGGCCAAATTCAGGGATGTGGACAGATATGTGTATTGTTTATCTATGGAAAGGAGCTCCACATAAACAGTTGAGTGCAGAATTTATCTCCATATATTTTTATTATGACATAAACCAATTTCAAAGCCTTTTTCATCTATGAGCAGCAGTACTAATAAAATGTAATACTCATTGACATGACACAGCTTTTACTGTTAGGCCAGGTAAATATAAAATAGGGGTCCCCCTCCTCCCCTCTGCTGTGTCACTATTCTGCTGTTGTGTTTAAGGGGAACAGCCAGAAGAGTTGTTTGCATTACTGAGGCCATACTACCCATATCAGTCAGATGCAACTAGAAAATAACATTTCAGCTCCAAAACCCTCTGGGTCATTGATTAGGCACTTCTCCCTGAACACTACATGCATGTATATAGTTACTGTCCAGCTGAGTCCTTCAACTGCTTTTTGCTCACCTTGTAGACCAGAATTCTGCAGAGTAACTTGGCTGGTCTCGGGTAGTTTCTTTAAAAATGGCAGTACTACACTCCCTTCTTGTTCCAGCGCTTTTGGTTTCATCACCTGTTCAGATATTTGGGAGCAGAAAACAGCATTAAAAATCAGCAGTTTCAATTTAATACCTTTCTTCTTGTTTTCTGAATCAACATTATCAAAAGATGAAGCTTATTTCTCAAGAATTACAACATGTTGTTGCATTACAGAAGTCCTGGAAACAATCGATAGCTGCCTGTTGTTGACATTCACATTGCCCTGCACACCAAAGTCAATTCTAAACCAGGACCAACATCTAATTCACCTGACAGAGGGGCATGGTTGTGGCCATTTGCTACCTCTGCCACAGCCTGCACTTCTTTAGCACCTCCAAAGGACTAAGAGGGTAAGCTCCACTGTCTATACCTTCTGGATACTCTGCCCTCCCTGACACGTGGTGGGACTGCGGTTTGCAGGTCAAATTCTCGTTTCTTCTGTCAGTTTACAGGTTCAAATGCTACAAGCTGGGGAGTTCCTTTGGAGGGGGAACTTTCTGATGACTACAGAATTTGGCACAGAAACTATCCTCCAGGATCATACCCTGGCAGATTGTTTTGAATGAACTCCTGAAGTGACATTATATACAGAAAAATACCAACCTGCACAATAAATATTTCTGTTTGAGAACTTCCTTTTTTTTGTTGTTGTTGTTTGTCTGGTTTTGTTTTGTTTTCCACTGCTTCTCTTTCTTGACCACACATACCTCTGGTGTAGCAGGGAGCTCTGCTTCCTTCTGCTGCTCCATTTCAGGTTTCTTCACATTTTCCTCACTTGAAGCAGATTCCTCTGAAGGGAGAGGACTGGGAAGAAATTCTAATCTCTTCACAACAGGGCTGGCACAAGCTGCAGTTGACTTGAATTCCTTTTGATCTGAAACTAATCCACACATTCAAGAGATAATATTGTGAGGCTAAGATATTTTTCCAAATAAAATGTAGACATATTTCTTACAATCCGATTTCTCACTGGATATACTGTGAGCCCATTTACTGAACGCTTTGAAAAAATAATCTTCTTTCTTTGACACAAGCAAAATTAATCTCTCAGAGCAGACAAGACTGTAAAAGTGAAATTCACCTGACAAAACCTAGGTGCTTACACTTGACTTGGGTATCATGGGACATCCTTCACGGTCAACAGAGAGGCTTTTCTTGGGGAAGAGTCATGCAATCTATTTCAGACAGTCCTCTTTGGCTGAGATGAGCTGTAACCTAAAATGTGCCTATCAAAGTAGAGATCTCTTTACTGAAGTTGTGTGATGAATCCTATCCTAAGATGCTACCCAGACAAGTAGCTATACCACAGTTAGCATGGTCTCACTTGTCAGCACTGGAGGATATTTCAGTTTGCCTATTTCCACTAAACCCGTCAAGCGTCAGACAACAAACTGCTAACAGGAAGCCTTGGACTGGAGTAAACTTGGAATAATCTAGTTGTCATTCAGTTCTTAAAAAAACCCAACAAGTTGATGCTGGTTTGCAGGAGAAGGGACCAGGAGCACACTGGCCTACAGATGAGGACTGTGACAGCTAAACCAACTACTGTCAGCTGGTACCACCACTGGAAGCAGAGCAGCTGCCAGCATCCCAGGCAGTGCGCAAGAACCCAGGCATCTTTCTAACCTCCTACAGCAGAATTTCAGCTTCAGATCCTGTCTCCTCTCTAACCATGGCAGCAGTGGCAGCTTCTGAATGTACCTCTTTGACAGGCTGGGAGAGTGAGCTGAGAAAGAGATGTAGCCCAAGGTGTCACTAAGAACTTGCACACAAGCAGAGACAAGAGCTGCTCCTGCTGCTGGGCAGATGCACACTGCTTTGGAGCAGTTCCCACACCAATAATGGTAGTATCTGGCTTTTACTGAGCAACAGAGGAGAATGCTTATTCTACAAGAAGGTCGCAGTTTGGACCATATCTATCTCTCCAAAGCAGACATAATGAAAACCCATGTTCCTTTACCATTTCAATTTTTGCAGTTCTATCTCAGTTTTCCTTGCCAGCCAGTATTAAACTTTACTACCAATACTCAATATTTAGCATTTCTCACAGGTGCGGAACCTGACACAAGGCAGTTTTGTGATCTGTAGACACATATCACCAGCTCATCACTGCTGTCTCTTGAGAGGAGAATTTGGTTGGTTCACCACAAGATTGCAGCTTCTACATTACCTGCCAGGTGCAATTCAAGATTGTTAACCTCTGTGTTTTGGCATCTATGAGCCAAAGTAATTAAGTCAGCTAATGAGCCCTTACTAAGAGCCCTTCAGTGTTTACAGCACATCAAGAGAAGGCTGGATATCCTTCTGATCTGGGGGGAATGGTACCCTATTGATGTTTGAAGGCAAAGCTCAATTGTTTAAGTCATATTTAATCTCAACAAATAGGAGCATTATGCTTATGTATCAATTACAGCCAGACATCTCATTTAAATACCTACTTCAAGTAGTACTACTTACTCACCCATACCAGCTGAACTTTGATAGATTCATTTTAAAAAATGAAAAACAAAAAAAGACCATGAACTTAGTATGATAGCAGGGGGTAGATAAATGCCTACTCAAGGGTAGTGTTTCAGACAAACTCTTTTGAGGAAAACAGCTTCAAATTTTACCAGCAAATGCCTTTCACCAGATTAGTAGTCATGCATAAAGGCTTTAAAGCAGAAAATCAGGAGTGTGCTCAATACTGTCCATTTAAAGCCCCTCTGAGTATTGAAATGCCTCTTCTTATTCTCCTTCTACATTTCTCACTGTCTCGGGGGAAGAGGGGGGAAGTGTTAAACAGAAGCTATTACTGACTGATAGTTTCTGCCATGACTGCTTTCTGGTTACAGCACGCTGTGGCACCAGCTTTTCGGTCACACAAACAGCAAAGCAGACAACTCGTGTCCCAGACAATGTGCAATGAGGTGTGTTATTTCAGCCCTGGAATGACACAGCAGTCCAAGCTGGAAGGAACCTTGAAAGGTCACCCAGTCCCAACTTTCATGGGAAAGGGAGCCTAGATGAGACTGCTTAGCGCCCTATTCAGTTGCACCTTGAAAACCTCCATCCATGGGGACTCTACCAGGTCCCTCAGGAGGTTGTTGCAGTGAACGATCGCTCTTACAATAAAAAATTTATTTCTTATGTTGAGATTTCTGACAACTTCTGCATTTTCTAATAAACACTCTTGGTGCTGCTGCAGATGCGCTTATCAGACTGTGCCACGGGGTGGGCCTGACCCCAGCCCCATTAGTGGGCAAGGGCAGGTGCAAGGGCAGCAGCTATCATGTACCTGGGGATGGGCATGCCAGGCTCCCGGGTCCTGCACTTCCAGGGCTGGCCTCAACCTGCTGGCTGGCAACTGGGGCTGCTTCCACCGGGGAGGACTGTGGAGAACAGTACAGTAGAAACATTAGTGAGTACACTGGAAATAAAAGTAAGTGTTAATTCCTCAAGGCAGTACTTGCTGCTTCTTTGTAATGTATTTGAGCCAGACTGGTTTAGAGCTCAGCAGGGAGCTGGGAAGCACGTTTTGGAGCAGTATGTGCTGCTTGGGTGCTGAATCACTGGGCTTTAATCTGCTTTTCAAACCGTTCATCAGCATCCATTAATATGGTTGGTTTGGAATAGCTCCTACAGGCTTTTAAAATTGTAGGATATCTTGGATTGTGTTAGCTGGCGATAAGCATACATTTCACCCCTAATTTCCTCTTCCAGAATGAAACAAAAATGTATGCCTTAGTGAATACATAGTACGTACTAGAGTTTGAAAAGTGGCAAAGTAATTAAATATTTCCTTTACTTCATGGTTGTCTAAACAATCTGTTATCTGAAGGGAAAAGCAAGAGTGAGTATTAAAGGTAATGAGATACTTGAAATACTATTAAGAGAGGACTGAAAAAATATGGTGAGACCATATCGAGCCAATAATCCAAATGCCTTTGAAAAGCCAGCTTCCTGACCCAGGACAAGGCCGTTGCAGAGCTAAAACCACACTGTCAAAACAAGAGTAGCACTTCAGCTGATCTATTTAGCAGCTTCCACCATACATCCGTTTTCCCAGCAGGCAAATCAAGAAAAATCTGCAGCAAAGCCATCAGCAACGGCACAGTGCTGCTAATGCACGAGAGATCTAGAAAACAGCACAGTCAACAAAGGAAAACAAAAAAAACCAAACTACTTTTAGAAATCAAAAGTAACCTATTTCAGAAGCAGTCTATTGCAGACTCGCTTTCCTGTCCTCCTCCCACCTCTGCACCTTATTAACAGCTGCAAGGGAGGAAACCTGATGAAATTGCCTCTTTTCTGGGAGCCGGATTCAGACCTCCACCTTCTGCATGGATCTTATTTCCCATCCCTGCAGACCCACATGAGCCTACAGTCCCTCATCTACTCGTGCCCCAGGAGAAGCAGACCCGGGCTGTCACAGCTCAGTCAGTGTGGATGTCTGCTGGCAGTACCAACAGGACAACAATGCCCGTGGACACACTTTGGCTCCAAAGAGCTTTGCTCTTGGCAGAGCTCAGGAATCCCTGCCTCTCCTCTCTGGAGGGAGGCATGCTCTGGAGAGGGTCAGGGGACATGTCTGGGAAGATGCACTGGTGTGGACTGATGTGGGGCTGTGGCCAGGGGCTGTGACCCGCCCAGCGGGCAGTGAGCAGTGCCGGCAACAGAAGGAGCCCTGCCTAGGTCAGCGCCGCCACCTTGCAGCGGGACAGGCGCCAGATGACAGCCGTGAGGCTCTACAGGTGGCAGTGCGTCTCCTCTGTTGCTGGGGCTGGCTGCCCGCCATCCTCCTACTGTCTGGAGCTTCCCACTGCACCCTCACCTCTGCCCACCCTCACCTTTGCCCCATGCAAGGCACACGGACAACCCCCGTGCCTGCCTAAAAGCGTATCTCAAGGTGGGCAAGGCAGACAGTGAAATACGTGCTCCAAAAAGGCAGCATGGAAAGGCTGAGGACTTCCTCTCCACCACGTCCACCTGTAAGCATGCCTATACCAAGAGCAAACAAGGCATGAAGCATCCCTACCATGTGTCACATGCCCCAGAGAGGAATGATAACTGGAGATGAGACTCAGGCTGAAGAATAGGCCCCAGAGAAATGTTCCAGAGACTGTGAGTCCTGTGCCCCAGAGATTTGCCTCTTGGCAGTCTGTGGCTCTTTTCTCCTGTATAACCCACCTTGCCCTTCCCAGCCCATCTCGATACCAGCCTGTTTCAGTGAGAGCTTTCTCACTGGAAGCCCCCACAGAAGTACTCTGCAACTAAACAAAATTCCTCCTTCAGCCTCAGTTCTGGCTCCAACACAACAGCAGCCAGGGGAAAAGCTACTGGAAACCCTTCCCAACCTTGCTCAGTGAAGAACTAAGTATTTCTGTTTTCCAGGAGGCCAGTAAGGGCAGGGTAACAGGCTGCTGGAGGTGTTCAAGACTCGAATGATCAAGCCTGTAACAACCCAGTCTGACCTCATGTCTGATCCTGTTTGAGAAGAGGCTCAGCTGGAGACCTATAACCTGAATTATTCTGTCATTCCACAACCTACAAACCTCCATTAAACCTAAACAAATGGCTAGTATCGAGAGCTCAGAGTTTGCCCTAAGCAAGGTAGATTTTAACTGGAAAAGCAAGAGACACCTACTCAACAACTCTACCCACTGCTCCAAAGCGTAACTCTTTCCAATTTCTATTATGCATGTTCATATTGCTGTTATTTTTGGTAAAGCAATGGAATCCACCCTCCACTCTCAAAAAGCAACTTTCCAAACAGATTTTTTTTTTTTTTTAAGAGAAAAAAAAAGATTTTGTTTTTAAGAAAAAAAAAGGATTAAAAAAAAAGAGAAAAAAAATCAGCTTTAATTTCAGAGTCTTTAAAACTATAAACAGTAATAAACTGGGTACAATACAAAAAGTGTTTAACAGTGTTACCTGCACCCAGGGAAGTCAGATGCCAGTGGCAGCTGGAGCTGAGGAAGGAGCACAGCCACACTTGGCCCCTCAGAGGGTTTAAGAGGCTCAGCAAATCCACAAACATGATGCACTTCTATCACCTCTGGGTCTAGAGTTACCTCAGGAACCTACACATGGTGCTGCATCACATCGCTATCCTGCACAAGTGTGATAGGTAAATCTACCAATAACCTACATCCAGGAGGTTGAACCAGAAGCAGATGTTATTTATAGAAATTATTTCAAAAAGGAGTAAAAAAAAAGAGCAAGCTACTGCTTGCTGCAGAAAATGGAATTTTGCAATAGCATGCTGCACAAGTTCTGTTCCTGCTCACAAGACTTGACTCTTCCTCCTCCCTTTGCTGAGCAATTTAATGCTAGTGACATACAGCTAAAAATATAAAACTGATTAGTAAGTAATTTATAAAAAATTAAGCCTACTTCACTGGGGAACTCTCTCATTCCCACTATATCTATTTATAACACTAAGAAATGAAATATTATCCAGTGCTTTATCCAGATGTATATGACACACTTCAGAAAATTCTCATACTGATACTGCTGATAAAATGTCTTTCAACCGCAGACTATCATCATTCACTTCATAAATATTTTGTCATCAAATGATGATGTTATCACTGAACACAAAGAAGGCATACAAACATCTCATTGTACCTAAAAGGATCATATTTTGACATGAACATTTGAAAACTGAACAACTCAGTGAGTGCCGTTCCCGAGGTGTTTCAGAGGAGCTCTCATATTTTGGGATGAAGGACCCATGCAGCCTCTTGGCAGCACCCGGCTGCAGCCACACGTGTTTGTGTGAACAGATGCATCATTCTGCAGGATCACAAAGCCACTCCATATGCTGGCTCTGCTGTAGGTGCCTACAAGGGAAGGTCACACAACACCTGCTCATCCACAAGCAATGAAGCCATCAAGGGACATAGGAAAAAACTTGCTGCATGGGGGCTGGGGTTTTCTCAGTCCCCAGATCCAGGCTGGTGTGAAGACTCTGTCCCATTAACTCCTTGAAACTGAAGAATGCTGTCTACTTGGATTGGTGTTTTTATTACCCCATGCATCTAGCCACCCATCAGTTAAAGCGAGCTTCTCCATTTAGGATTTAGAAGCCTTAGTCCATGATGGAAAATTAAATATTGCGACTGTAGACTGCAGCTGCAGTTATGAGCACATCAGTAACAGAGGTGCCCTGGGTTTGGTGCTTAAACCACAAAAAGAGGACAAAGCAACACCTCTCTTGTGCTAACCAAGGTATCCATTTAACAGACACAAGCATGGCTGACTGCTGTATAGTATTAGTTTGGTTTGTAGTAGACAGGATTTCTGTCTGATACACTGGGATATCAGCCCAAGTATTTTCTTTAAGACCATACAGGCCAGAAATAGCCATGCTGCCTATTGCTGTGGCAGAACTTTACACCCTTATAAATACCTAAAAATACAGTAACTAAGAACTCTTAAACACCAAACATCACTACTACTACAAGAATTCAAACTCAAAAAGAAGTAACAGTACAACTTTATTAACCCTTATTGTAAATTAAATCAAAATGTAGTTCAGTTAACACTACTTGTACACAAAAGCATGTGAAATATCGTTACTGTATTTTCTATGAAAACATGACAAAACAAGCTGTCTGGAACCAGCGAGAATGCAGAGATATTAGGAAGAATCAGGTTAGAACTACAATCTGAATTCTGTGAAATTACTCAGGAATGAAATTGCTTACAGTATCAATAGCTGCATGTAGAAATTGCCTGACACATCTTTCAAACTTCTGTGATTGAAATTCTGCATGTATCATTGACTTGAAAATTTTCCTATAATGATTTCCTCATCAAAGCTAGCATTTTCTATTGCTGTAAGTGCTAATGGTGTCATGACTTTGGGCTGCTACAGCTAAGTGCCTTGCGTGCTATGCCAGAACACTGCTCTGACACATTAAGTCACCTGCCTCATCTGGCAGCTATATAATGGTATACTTGGGCCAGCTATTACAACCAAAGATCAGGGTGGATCTGTAATTGACAGAGAAGCCTTGAAAGTGCTGCAAGAAAGTGTTAAGTATTCCTGTTAGTCATTTTTTTTAGAGTTATTACTGCTCAATTGGGTTGTAAAATAAGATCCTGTCACTCACAGCTACTGAAAAGTGCATGTGTGTCTGGAGGATGGGAGGCACAGATGCTAGGTTCATAACCAAATCCTGAGCAGGGTTCCCTCCCCTCTAGATGGTTTGAAGTTTTGCTGCTCTCATTTCTTATCCTAGACCTTTTTCCCTTATGGAACTCCAGCCCTCCTTGAACCTCCCATGTGTGGTTCAAGGCAAAGCTGTCAATCTGGAACAGACATACACACTCTACAAGTGTTTCTTGTAATGAATCAAAGAACAAAGACTTGTCCTACCAGATATGTACAAATCAGCGTTTCAACTCTGCTCTCCTGTAGCTTGGCCAACAATCCTCAACCACAAGAAAGCTTATACTTTAATCTCAGTTCAATCAGTGGATTTTTGAAGATGAAGCAAAGTGTTACTTGGATATAGAAAACAGGTTTATTTTGAGCCAAGCAGGCTGTGAGTAGAAATGGACAAGTTTAAGCTAGCTAGTGAAAAATTAAAACAAAGCCTAAATCTCTCCCCACTATCACCACCTCACCCTGGTCTTTTTAAAGTTGCTATCTATTTTTTTTTTAATCAGAGCAAAGCTATAATTAGAGCCACAGCAAGCCAATAATAACAAGCCAAGGTTTAGACTGGATGTTAGGAAAAATTTCTTCACAGAGAAGGGAAGCATGTATTGGAACAGGCTTCCCAGGAAAGCAGTGGAATCACTGTCCCTGGAAGTGTTAAAAAACTGCGTAGATGAGGCCCTCAGTGATACGCTTTAGTGGTGGTCTTGGCAGTTCTGGGTAATGGTTGGACTTGATCTTAAAGGTCTTTTCCAACCTAGTTGAGTCTATGATTCTAATAATTTCTAAATGCTCATACAAAGACTGGTTAAAATAAAATGATGTTACTGACAAATTAATCACCCAACACTAAAATCTGCACAAATATTGGTTTAAAACAAAACATTTACTTTGCCAGCTTCTGATTCAAAGATACAACTTCTCAGCATTTGTAATGTGCATCACTGTTCTGTAGAATGGAAAGAAAACATGACCTAATGGCTGACAGGTAGGACCTGGGTGAGGAGATGATTCTCATGTCATTGCTGCTGTGGCCACTGACTGATTTGGGCCTTTGTCCAGTTCTTTCAGCTGCAGTAAGAGAGGTGTGCTTTCCCTACTGCTGCCCTCCACAAACACCAGTGGGATATTTTCATCCTCCTTACAGGCCATTTTTTTCTTTTCTAGCCTAAAATCATAGGCAAAATTTCATAAGCTACTTTGAGTAAAAGTCTCTTATCAATCCCTCACCAAAATCTAAGTACTCTACACTACAGACAAAAGTACAGTTTCTTGATATTAGTTTTCTTTACCATCCTTCCCACCTGCTGCAGCTTCTTATATTCATTTCATAGTAGATTTAGGCAGGAGTTACATATGTTTCCCAATCAGTCTCTGATTGCCAATCATTATTTGATTCACATACACATGGGGTTCTTCTCTGTCAAAAGGACAACTGACACTGAGGCCTCACCCATATGAAAAGATGCCTGCACTTCTCTAGCTCCGCAAAAACCTCAATCATATCCGTGTTTTAAGTGGTGCAACTTGACTAAACTATTTTCCAAACTTCAGGCCAAAAGAGCTGTTGAAGTACAGTTGCACAGCATCTTCCCGTATTGCAGACAATGGCTGAGGCCAGCTGGACAGATTTAGAGCAGGGCTACAGAGCTTCAAAGGGAAGCCTGCCAGGCGGAGAGAAGACAGGGCTAGTCTATTTGACAACTGAACTGAAACAGGAGGGGAGCAGCTGTAAGAAGGATGGAGGAGGAGGACAGAGAATGCAAAGAACAGGAAGAGAGTCATAAGGGGAGGACAGGAGGGCCAAAGGTAATGTATATATGGAAAGGAATATATACTTCACAAAAGAGAGTCTGGGCAAAAAATAAATGAATAAAATACAAAACCAAAACAAATCTTGGAGCAACTAGAGAGAAAAAAATCCCTATGAACAGCTTCTCTTGACAGGCAGAGGAGCTAGTGCTTATGAATCTTATTCAAAGCCTGTGAAGGACATAGCTAACAAGAACTGTATCAATAAAGGACAGTACACAAATAAAGGCAATGAAAGCAAGTTTAGAAAAGGCTTTGAAAACACGCTCAATTTGTAAAAGTTTTCTCAAAGCAAAAGAAATGTAGTAGTTTCTTCCACTCCAGACGTCTCTGCTTCTTCGTCAGCTGCATTTCTATGCCCGTTTCTGTCATCTTCTCTCCTAAAAATTCAGTAGGATTAAGCAGCAGATAGAAACTACAGCCCTGGTTTCTCCTTGTGGGAGGTGACACAGCAGCAGCTTCAGAAGGTTTTCTAACTTCCAAGAATGTGCAGTTTGGAAGCCTCATGCTGCCGGGGCCAAAAGCAAACCCCCTTTTTCCCTCTGGATGACTCACAGTGATAGCCAGAGTTATTCAGCAACCTTCCCAGCAAGAGGCTATGCTTTATGAGACTGGGACAGTCTTCATAAAGAAGAAGCCCAGGAGGCTTTCTTTCCTAATTTGGATTTCCAACCTCCCTATAGAGGTTATATCTTCAAAGAGGATTTTAGCATTTCAGGCTTTGCAGATGCAGGCTGACTTTGTTGTGTTAGTTGTCCAGAAAACAAAGTAAAATAGGTACAGGGAGAAGACTGAGTGAAGTGAGTCCACTGTAGCTGCCTTATTCTTGCAGATAAGTTACCAGGCTGACTGTATCCATATTGAGCTATCTAGAGCAGTCTTGGTATGTGCCCCAACACACAGAGCTAAATTACTGCTCATGCCTTAGTCTAAGGAATGGATGGGGACATGGAAAATTAAAATGCAGCAGCTGGGTAAAGACGGGCAAACATCTAGAAGGAACAGAGCCTGTAATTTTATCTTAGGCTGGCAAATTCCCTTACACTAACAGGAAGGGAATTCCTCTTTCCCCTATCACACTCAGTGCATTCCACTTGTTTTCCCAAAAAGATTCCCCTCAAAGCAGTTTCCTCTCCTTGCTTTGCCCTTGACATACCTCTGCTTGAAGCTGAAGTACCAGGAGTAATTATAATGATTTGTGATATCTAGTCACGTTACTGATGAAGCCATAAAGTTAGTGATATAAAATCCTAGTCAGAAACTCTGTCTATAGCACCATTTGGGTGCACGCTCATTCTCTCGAGAAGGCTTCATCATGAAGTGGACTCAAGCTCAGAAAGCAGGAGGTTCATGTCAGAGTCACAAGGAATCTGATAATTCGAACTGTTCTGCCTCCCTTGCCAATTATCACCATGAAGGCTAAGACACTGGAGGCAGGAATCCAACACAGAAAAACCTGTGTTCAGCTGACCACATCATCCTCAAAGCTATAGAAAGGGAAGGATGAGAGGGTACAGAATGGGTACAAACATACCCAAGACCTAACAGCGGCTTCAGTCGCTGAATTTCCTCTCAACTATTCTACAGATATACTGGTCTGGAAATCTTTAAAAGGAGACAGTAATGATTTCATTTGGCTACTTTTCTGATCACCACTGTGTTTCTAATCTGCAGCAAGCCAAAGCTCTTCTCTATCCTCCAAACATTCCCATTACCAGCAATCCCATATCAGACACAAAGCTTACCTGGCTTTTCCCTTACAGCCAATTTATTCTGACTGGAGCAGCCTCTGTGATGCCATCCCTGCCTGCTTTCCTGCAAATCATTCATTTTTGACTCTGTAACAGTTCCCTCTGACAGGATGAAGCCTATGCTCACAGCACATCCCAACTCCCATGCTTGCTGCAGGCTCCATGGCTTAGCTGTCAGTGGCCAGAGACTAGCACAAAGCAGGCGATTAAGGCACAGGCCATGATGGCCTGAGTGAACCATCACTCTTCAGGACAGATCCCTGCCTACTCCCTGTTACCTATCTGGTCAATGCTTGGATGAAATCTGAGATGAAAGCAAAAAATTATTATACTCCAACTCTCACCACATCTCCGATTCTCTTTGTGTTAGACAGAAAAGAATAGTGAGAATTCCCTATCCTGCAGCTTGTTTGCAGTACAGTGCTTATTTCTTGTTTTGTTTTTGCTATCTACTTTTATTACAGTTTTGTAGCATCTAGATTCCTGCTGTGATATGTTCTAATTTTCTTCCTGCCTTTTTCTCTGGGGAGGAGGGGGAGAAACAGATGAAAAGGTAAAATTAATTTGTTTCTTTGATAAGGCAGTTAAGAAGCACATTGGCTCCTCTCAGCATTTCAACAGATTATCCCCTGTTCCAATATTTCTGAGAGAGAAAAATGAATGCTCAAAACTGCCAGCATGTCCACATCCTCTTCTTTGAAAATGGAAAACTGAGACTAATTGTAATGGCTTGCACAGTCCAACTATGTTGCTGATCTAATCAGCTAACATCAGGAGAAGTGCTGAATAAATCTGCACAATAGCTGGGACACAGAGTTGATTTCTCCCTGGCCCAGCACATTTAAAGCATGCTTATCAGCTGCATGACATCTGAAAAAAAAGAGACACTGGCTGCAAAAGGTCCTCTGAATCTTCCCCTCCCATTTCTATACCCACATCCCAAAGGAAGAAGCCTTTAATTTACAAAGGATTTTGTTGGGTTTTTTTCCTGATCTGGGCACACCCTCTTGAAATAAAGCAAACATAAGCACTTGGGTTTCATTAGTTAGTGACTAAATATGTTATGAGACAGAAAACTGGCAGAGAAAGTAAGGCTGGTTTGTTCGTGTTGGTCTTACTGTTGGCTCTTTGTGCACACTCTGAGTGGCAGAACTCTGTAAACTGAGCTCAACACTTGTGGGGTCCTTCTTCAACTCTACCGGTGGCCTGTCCCCTCTGGCTACTCCGTCAAATTTCAGAGATCTGCTTGGCGAAGGAGTAAATATTACTGTTGTGCACTCTTTATCCTTCTCTTCCACGCCGTTAAAATTCTCTCCATTCATGCTGACTTTTCCATCTACCTGCAGAATACAATTAAATAAATATGCTGAGGCAACTAGCATTCAAAGGAATGTAGGAAATTAGGACTTCAACATGATATTAGATTTGTTAACACAGTCTGTGCCATCACTTAAGGATGGAGCCAAGCACACTTATTTAACTGCCCAAGACAGAAGAAAGCCCTGTTTCAGGGGTGGTGATGTATAAATAAAATACAGACAGAAGGCAATAATTTTTCTGGATTCTCTGGTTTCCCACATTTTGTTTTCCCAGTAACATACAAAAAGCTTTTGTGCGCATTACAGACCAACAGATTTTAAAATTTTAGAGAAATTTTAGACAAAAATGTCTGGGTTTTGCATTGCCACATGCAAAACAAAAGCAAGTTCTTGAGGACTAATTATGTTGATGAACTGCTATGTACCCCTGACGACCTCACCACAGTATTAGTAGACCATGCTTTCTGAAGCACTGTCATGAGAACTTTGAAGGGTCAGGAGCTGCAGAGTTCATCCCTTTCTTTCTTTACTGTTCACAATAGGGAAGCAAGGAACCAACAAATAAACCTGGGTATTCAACTTTCTCCATGAGACAATAAAATAAATAGCTGCTTTCCCAGAAACTGATGTCATGCAGTCTCCATGAAAAGGGGAGTGCAGGAACAGTTTACCTACTTTGTTCTCAGGGTCAAGCTAGCTCCTTGGTGGGCATATGTTACTCCTAAGGAGCCCTCAAGCAAGGAAGAAAATATAAGAAAAGCTCTAGTTTCACCCTCTGCACTGACACAGTTTCCTCTTGGGATTTTAATACTTCATAATTATGTTCTGAATAGAGGTGGCACGTGAAGACTTCCTTCAATTTGAAGGACTGTATACATGAAAAAAGTCTGGCTACAAAGAACTCACAAGCCATTGACCATGAGAGGGCCCAGCTGGAGAGAGACCAGGCGAGGACCAGGTATCAGTAACACCGTATTATTGCTGCCTAGCTACAGCACACGTTTACAGGCTTATCAGCAGGGGTGAGTTCTCAATATATTTGAAGGAAGGCTTTGCTCTGGGCACAGAGACCCTTCCTTGCAAAATAATCACCACAGGAGACAAAGCAAAGGTGAGGGAGTAAATATGGTCAGACTCTTCACTGCTAATCACTGGACTTTGGGAGAATAATGGCACAGATCAGTGATTTCTTAAAAAGCTATGTGGGATACATATGGTGATCAGTCATTTCAGGTTTCTCCACAGGCACTGCCTAAACAAAAAACACATGTAAAAACAAGCTCAGAGGTAAGCCATTCCATGGAAACTTTTCACTTACTTCACTGTTACTGACAACTGATGCAACAAGTGTCAAAACTGCTTTATTGAACTGAAACACTGTTTAAAAAAACAAAGTTCTTTCCATCTCATCCTCCCTGTCCCACTCCCTATTTCACCATTTACTTATCTTCAGTACTTTACTTCTTGAGTAAACAGCTTGGATACCTCAAATGCACTCCAACTCAGTATATGCCGTAAGTGCTAAGCTGAGGGCAATCTCCTCCCACTGACTTCTTGTATAAGTGCATCCAGAGGTCTGCTCTCTGTCTGAGCCTGATTAACTAAGAGGCTATCTTGGAGGTAATGGGCATCCTCAGTTCTGACAGAAGTGCAGGGAGGTGATGGCAGTTAGCACCTCGTGCAATCAGCTCCCAGGCAGAGGAAAGTGGTTTCACCTCCTCTGACCGTTTTTCAGACAAAAAGGTTCCCTCCCTTTCCTCACTGCCATCATCCACTCAACACAGCACCATTCTTAGGGTTTAATTTCCAAACACAAGTGTGAGCAGACACTGAGCTCTGTGCCTGTGTGCTAGATTATCTACTAGAGAGGCAGGTCATAAAAGATCTCAGAAATAGAATAGCCAGGAAAACACTGTAAGGCTGCACCATCAATTTTAGTGTCTCTGTTTAGACTAAGACATTTCTCTATTTATATTACGGAGGAAAACCAAATGTTTGAATGATCAGGACAGATGCCCTGGCTGCACAGTTAAACAAACATACTCCTTTCCTTCTGATCTGGAGCAAGTCAGCACATTGTCACCAGATCCAAGAATCATCAACATACTGTGTTTCAAGGGAAAACAACACTACAGCTACATGTGCTAGTGAATGATTCCTACTGAGACAAATCACATTATTCCACACTGAGCAAACAAGATCAAGGCAGACTTTTAGTGGTGGTTCGTGGCGGGTAGAAGCATCCATCACACAGTCTTGACTATAAATGCATTAAGTGAAGATGATACACACACAGATCCTGGTCTTCTGAGGAAGAAATGGCACGGATCAAAAAAAACCAAAACCCCAAAGATCCATGATTCACTGATGTTTAAAATGTAAACTCTATGGGAATACTAACAGAGGTATATGAGAAATCAGAATTGCCAGTTTCACATTTCAACTAGGAAACATGGGTACATAAGAGCTGGGGCAGACTTCAGGAAACTGGACATCTCAACATGCTTCTTCACTATCTATACAAAGTTTACTTATTTTTTAATAAGTAAACAACTTGAATATACATGGTAATGATGCCGCTGAGACATCAGCAGGGCTACAGGGACCCTTGCATGCCACTAGCAAAGTATCAGATAGCAGTTGCAGACAGAAGCGTCCCCAGCTCTAACAGCGGGGGGGTGACCATGCCAGTAGGCTTTGCACTGCTTGCAAGGCTACAATGAGACTCGTGGAAGCTCCATTATTGGTACAGGCATTGTGAGCAGCAGATATTTTTCAAACTTGTTCTTTCTAACATATCCCAGTTCTTTGCTTTCTCTAGCATTGATTCAGTATTTTACTCCCATTCTGCACACTCAGTACAAAGATATATGCCTCAGGTTTCATATCCAGTTTCAGTCTCTTCTATCCACTTTGCTAACAAATCTCATAGCTGGCTCTTATTCCATGCAGCCCTGCTTTTGTCCAAGCTCTCTTACTTCTTTTATTCCCATTATCTTTGTGCAGTTCTTGCAACCCAATGTAGTCACTCCCCATCTCGCATCAGCAATCCCCAGTTACACGCTGCCCCAGTACCAATCTGTTTCCCTAAACCTGCATGGACAGTTTATATCCTCTCTTTATGCCAGTGAAGCAGCTTTCCCCATTCATCGCTGGTTAAGACAGAAAGACATTGCTTAGGACAGAAAGTATCATTGGGCAAGCTTGACTCTGAAGGAGCAGGGGCTCTTCATACTGCCTACATGCAGATGCAGTGTTTCAAAGGCTTATGATTTAGCTGAATGGGATGGACTTGTTCGGGTACATCAAAAATCAGGCACCTAACACAAAAGCCAGTTCAGTTCTTGCTCCAAAAGTCAGGGCCTGCACACTCCCTGCCCCTTCCCTTTTGTTTAAAAACAGGAAAAAAAAAACCATAAAAGCATACTCTTTCCTAACCTCCTTCTCAGAAAACACCTTGCTTTTTTCTTAGCGGACCCCCTTTCCCCAGACAAATTTAGCCTGAAGAAAAATGATCAGCAGAAATATTCAAGTCTGAAAAGAAAAAGTTTCTAAGAAGGTTGGTAACCAAGAAGAGACTACTAGACTGGGTAGCACAGAGCACAAAGCTGGGTTTTACAATATCAGAAAGCTGCAAACATTTTCTAATCAATTGCGCTAAACATTTATACATTCACATGATTTAGTCAGCATCTCCTTGCCTCCTGATTCACTCTGGGAAGTGCAACGTATCCTACCTTAAAGTTCTTTAACACTTCCTGTGTATTTTTGGGTTGTGAGTAAGGCTTGGGTGTCAGCATAGGCACAGCCTTGGAAACAATGCTTTTGCTGGGAGACGTGTTGCCCATCAAACTGCTGGGCTCTAGTTCAGTGGTGGGAACAATGGTTGCTTCAATGGTGGCAGTAAATTTTGGAGCAGGCAGTGACTGTTGCCTTAAATATCTCAGAGGATTTTGGTCTTTCAGTGGGGAATTTGGCTCCACTGAATGGCTTCTTTCCAGAATTTTTGGCATCTGCAAACGCTCAAGGACAGCTTCACTGATAGTGAATCTTTCAATGTACTGCTGCAGGATGCTCTCAGCCTCCTCCTGTGACTTTGCATTCTTGTATGCCTCATGAAGCTCCCGCTCTCTTCTCTCTCTGCAAGGGCAACAACACAAGAGAGACCGTCGCATTAAAATTAATACTAAAAATCACCCTTATTGCCTCTGCTCCAGCAATATCGTTCCCTCTCCCTCACCCCAGGCCTGCAGGCATGGCTGCACACAGTTAGATATCACCCACGGAGCACAAAGCATTTCCAGACATGCCACTGCGCTCCAGTAAAAGAACGTACTTCTCTTCCACAATTTCTCGGTAGGTTTTGATGCTTTTTCTGCGCTCATTTGCTCCATCTCCAGACAATAACCTTTCCATTTTCTTTCTTTCAGCTTCTTTTTTTATTAAATCCTGTGAAGCACTCCTTCGACGACTCTTCCACCGAGCCAGGTCCTGTGAGAGAAGGAAAACCTGAATGCAGAGCTGCAAATAGCTAAACACTGGTCACAGAAACCAATGAACCTGGTGAGCTGCTTTGCAATGCTTGCTCCTCACTGTGGGCCAGGCTCCCATCACCTGCAGGCAGCAATGTTTTATTTTGAAGAGAAAAAGAGATTATACCCTAAAATGAAGATGTTGCCTGATTTTTCTTCTAACAGCAGGATCCAATAAGGATTTTGTAGCTCCACTGGTATATTTTGGTTTTGGCTTTGCAGAAGCACTCTAGGTAATGATACCAGGAGATTTGGCCTAAAACAGCCACTCAGAATGCTTGGGCCAAAACTTGGGACAAACCTTCCATGAAGATGAAGTAGAAAAATTACATTTGGGGAAGAATTTTAATAATCATATGTATGGGAGGCAGAAGTTCAGTGGAGGAAGGGACATCATTTCAGCATGAACTACAGCAACACTGATAGCTTGCCTTGGAGAGATGACAGTCCCATACTTCGTCCATTCTATCAGCTAAATACATGCAAGCATGGTTGACTCAGTGGAGCATCCAAACTTTAATTGTTCCTCATGGGCACCCTCCAATATTTCAGATCCAGATCTGAGCAACATACCCTGGAGGTATTTAAAAGACATCTAGATGTGGCACTTAGGAAATGGTTTAGTGGTGGACTTGGCAGTGCTACCTTAATGGTTGGACAGGATGACCTTAAAGGTCTTTTTCAATCTAAACAATTCTATGATTTTATGACTAAAGTGGTTCACACCTGGTGGTGTGAGACATGACAGAGCATAAAGTCTATGGTTTGTAACCAGTTATATAGATATGCCCTTGCTGAAGTAATGATCTTACTCTTTTTGGAATCTGCCTGCCCATAATTGTCCAGAATATCCACTGATTCTGGTTCTTTACCTCTCTGACACACAACCAGCCTGACACTAAAAACCTGAGAGTCACAGAGATACCTGTTACAGGCACCTATGTCTTGCGTCCTGCTTGGGTTATGAATTCACAGGTCCCGGAGGGTCCTGGAGGGTACAGAGACAAGATCTTTTTCACAGTATAAATATTACAGTAAAGAAGTCTCCTAAGCTGTGCCATGTCTTTGTAGCCAACTAGTAAAGGAGCAAAATTTTACGTGTAAAAAGCAATCTCTGCAGAACTTTTCCAAAGAAAAATAACATCCCAGGAAACTGCAAGGGCAGATTTGTCATTAAGTTTAGGAGATCAGGAGATTAGTATAAAGATTATATTTCATGTACTCTAACAAATTCTGGTTTTAATAAAAAGCAGAGACTCTGTACACGTACTCCATTCAAAAGCTATTTAATTAATGACATGGTTTTCCAAATACTTTAATTGCATTTTTATTGGTAAACAGCAGAAGGTACTGCAAGCATAACTTCTTTTATTAAAACCCGGAACAAACCTTGTCACTTTTAATTTATCTTAAAACCACAAATTATTGACATTACACTCAAGGGAATGCTCATTACAGTATTTCTTCACATGACCTACATATATCAGTCTATAATCCCCTTTTTGAAATGTAGGCCTTTCATTTTCCTCAGTTACTAATTATTCTCATTGAAGTACCAGAGCATTTTTTTATTCAGCTACTCCTACTATTGCCTATTGTTTAGAAATTAGTTTTTCATTAGTAATTTTCATAACTTAAGCCCATCTCCTCTTTTTGTAATTAAAAACCAGGCAAGTTTATCTTTTCCAGCTCTGATGCTTTAGAATAACAATAATAAAAAAAAAAAAAGCCATGAAACTGTTAATTGTTGACAAATTTACAGCATGAGCATGTAAAAAATATCAGACCATGAATGTGGTGTAGTCTCCATAAAGCCCTCTGAATGCCAAGGACATTCCAGTAAGGGCATTTTTAGCACCTCTTCAGAACTTTTAGTTCAGTGTGGAAGGTGCTGAAGGCCTGGAAAACTTACACACTTTAGCTCAGAGGATTTTTAGTTCAACAGCAAAGAGCTCTCAAACCTCTTGAATGCCTCTGCATTCATTCTTATCTCTGCTGGGAAATTATGGCTTCCCACACAGACAGACCTCTCAGCTTAAGTCCTTCATTGTTATACTACAAAAAGTTATTTTTCAGTTGTATACACTGTTTTTTTTTTGTTTTTCTTTGAATTTTCTACCAAAAACCTGAGATGTTTCACAGCGGCTGTCCTTATAACAGGAAATGTACTAGCTCCTTGAAAAGATGTGGGTTTGGGTTTTAATTTTTGTTTGTTGGTGTTTTGTTTTTTTTTTAAATTAAAAAACTATGCCCCAAATTCCCCATTTACAGTAAGTCTTTAGAAATGAACAGGACTGATACTAAAACTCCTGATACTAATTTATCTGCAAATCATGCTTTTCTGTCCTTGCTGATTTGCTAAATATAATGCCAAATACCAGGACAGCTTAAAAAAATACACTGAGTAAAGAGGGTTTAGAAAGGTCTTGTAACCCAAGCAGGGTGTAACTAACTTAAAAGGTAATTTGCTTTTTGGACAACATGGAAAATGTTAGCATTTTCTGTATTTATGCAAATTTATTAAAGCCAAGTCCACTGTCTTGCTTAGTCTTGTATGTTGTAATTTTGGGCATTTACTAGTGAGAAAGTTAGAGGAGTCAGTTGTTAGAGAAGCTAGAAAAAGTTATAGTCTAAAAGTTAAGAGAAGTCAGCAGTTAGAAGCTGTTCTGCTTCCATTTTTACCTCACCACAGTTTAATTTCTTTTTTGATTTTTAAAGCAAAATAGCACGTGCACAACCTGAGGCACCAGAGACCCTGTATTCTGTTATTTACATCAAATTATGGACTTTTATGCATTTAGCAACAATCCACTGGGGAAGAGGGACATTGCTCCTGAGTATTTTCACACTAGAGAATAACTGTAGATTTAGCAGGTTGTACTTTTCTGCCTAGCTAGCTGGCCTCAATGGCCATTGCAGATGATGTGGTGTACTCACATCTTGCCATCTGGTCTCGTCCTCTTTCAGCTGGTTGTTTATGTTCTGCAGTTTCTCATGGCGAGCTTTGCTATGAGGCTGAGTCACAGCTTCGTCTTCACATCTCATGTCAAACATGCTCATACTCCTAAACAAGGGGGAAATAAGAAGTGCAGCATTACTTAGAGGCTTATATTCCTTTGGCGTGTTAGAGCTAAAGCCACATGAGGGTGCTACAGCAGAATCAGACACCTGCACCATTATGAAGCTCCCAAAAGCAGCAGTCCCATAGAACGACCAGTTAGCATCTCTATGGCTCCCACACAGTACTTCAGGTATTATACTCCTCAACTTTCTCTTGGTTTTCTTAGTTGACTGCAACTTTGCCTCTCACTAAGACACATTACTAACATTACACCTCCATCAATTAATAATTCTATTCAGAGCAGAGTTCAGAACATTTAACTTTCTGAAGATCTTTTTCCCAGCGAGCTTTCGAGACCCCTCCAATTAACACTGCAGACAGAAGTTTCAGTGTAAAAAAAATCAGTGTAAAACAAGAGTGGCTTGAGAAGCACATTACAGGCAGCATGACTGGCTAAATGCTGTTGCTACAAAATCAGGGAGAGCTTGCCCAGAGAAGTACATGCAGCATGCATGGTACTTCCTCCTCTCCCCTCCCTGCCTCAAAGAAACTCAATGCTATTGGCACCAAATTCTTAATACAACTAAACTAATAATGAAAAGCTGATGTTCAAAACAAAACGGTTTCCTTCTACATACTCTATTTCTGTCCCTGACCTTTGAAGAGCTAAAGAAAATAAAGGTCATGGTTTAATATTATACATCCATTCATATTATATAAAGAACCTCACACAAAAATAACTTACTTACTACTTCCCCCCCCTTATTAGTAAAACATGACCTAAGTTGTGCCACTAAAAGCAAAAGGCAAATAAAAGAGCCATGCAGTTTCACATGAAGTGATTTCACAGCAGTCTTCAAATGATCATCTGTAGCATTAGGTGAGCCAATGAGCCAACTAGCAGGAGAAGCACGCAATGAAGATAAAATTGTAGGTGACTGTGTCCACAGTAATCAAAGTGAAGAGACATAGAAAGCTGTGCATATTTAGCCAACATCTGTATTCAGGCAAAGATGGGAATGAACCACTCAAGGGAAAACAGAAAGGTATGGAGAGTGGATGGAAAAGGACATGCACAGATCCCACCCTGTTTGTAGGTATTCACTCAGAAATGAAGGACAGCATACACATCCTATTGCCTTTAACAGTGAGGTTAGCATACCACCATGCTTCACGCCTCAAATAGAGTGCTGAGGGTGTATATTAATCTGGCTTTCTCTATGGGTAGTTTAAGAGTTGCATTGTTAAGGACTGGATCGGAGCACTCCTAAATAACGGAACCTAAAGAAATTACAACTTTTGTTGTTTTTAAAACTAAAGGCGTATCACCTACTAAGGAATATTTAAGTATCAGTCATATTTTGCAAGCTGGTGAGGTAAATCGGGAGATGAACAACTTGTAACAAAGTCACCCTTAAAGGGTTGATTCCAGTTTAAGAGCCTATAAAACTCACACTAAGAAAAGCCTTTAGTGTTAAGTATTTGCCAGCTTGTGCCTACTGGGTCAAAATGATTGTGTAGCTCCTTACTTGTACCCCTCCCTCACAGAATCACAGAACAGTTTGGGTTGGAAGGGACCTTAATGATCATCTAGTTCCAACCCTCCTGCCATGGGCAGGGATACCATGCCAGAGAGTTTTTTATTCACATCTAGTAGAAGAAAACAGAAGGCTTGCAGTGGTGGTAGATGGTTCTAGCAGAGTGCATGACTACTCACCCTCTGCCACTGGGGACAGGAAAATAAAAATACTTTGTACCAAGAGTACCCCAGTGTCCTAATGAAAAGCTAGTATTTATTCCCTGCGTTCACTCAGGTCTCTCAGGGTGCACAGAGACAGCAAAACCAACGATTTTATAGCTATTAACAATACAACAAAAAAAGTACTCTGGAAAAGGCTTCAGCCTATGTCAGGAATCAAACTATACACTACAACCCCATGTGCACCTTCTACTGTAGCTGTCACCAGAATTCAGCCCCACCTTTTCAGGAGATTGGAATATGGCTAATAAGCAGCAACACACTAAGTATTGCCTCTTCTGGACCTTGAGACAGACCAGGGCTGATGACAATATCCAGCATTCCCTAACCAGTGATGGGAACTTTGTCAGTCTAATATAGGGGTTTCTAGTTTTGCTGCTAGAAGAAACTGCACCTAGTCTAAGAGTGAATTCAAGATATGAAGTTTTCAAAGGAGACTTAAGAAATAGTTTGGAACCATTTAAAATGTCAGTTCAATTTATTATTTCTACTTCAGGGACAAATTTTATTAGATTCTTCTTAAGTATTTCATCTTCAGGAGGAAAACCACAATCTTACATTTATAAGAACTTAAAAGACAGTTTAAGAAAATAGTTGCTCTGTAAAATGGCACATCTGGAAAGGACGATAATGAGGCTTGAACACTTTTGTTTTGTCTTTTAAAACAGAATCAGAATCAGTGTGGAATAAACAATATGATTTACTCATCTTTGCTACTCCTACATTATACCACCAAACCCCTTGCCATGCCTCTTTGAAGGCATCTCCATGCACCTTCTGTCATGTTTGCATTTAATACAGACATGCAAAAATGTGGAAAAACAAATGAACAAATCAATCAGGCAGGTAGGCTTTCTGAAATGGCAGGAAAGTCCCCCTTCTGAAGTGTAACGCTTCTGTGTTGTTACGTTCTTTTAATCTCATCTCTTCATTTGACTGAACAGATTTCTGACGCTTGAAAACATTAACTCTGGTCAGAGGACACAGGCTTTGCTCAGTATTACAGATCTTGTAAAGAATATTCAGTCCATGATTCTAGCCTTTATCATTAGAGGAAAGGGTGACAAATTACATAGACAGTCTCTGTATATACTTGCTTCTATTTTGTGATTTAATCTGGGAGACAGAGAAGCTTCTGTTTCTGTGAACAGGAAGATATTAAGGACATTATTATATGGGTAGCTCCCAACAGTTTCTTTGCTTCTAAATGCCCACACTTTGTAAGAATATCTAATACTTTCACAGAGCTTTCTAAATGACACTGCGTACTATTCTGAACTACAGTTTGCACACATACACACACAACTAAAATGTTGGAGTGCAGTAAATGCCATAGTCCTTATGTAAAAAAGTTAAGCATCAAGGTGAAGAGCTTAAGTAAAAAATGAAGTTTGCACATCATGAAATTAAACCCAACCTGGAAGGGATTCAAAAGAAAATTTTTAAAAGACAATAAAGGAACAGCTAATGAAAAATTTTGCTGGTAATTATTCTGAAGATCACAATGATAGAAGATAGTTTTATTTTACTTCAGGATTTCTTTTTTCTTCATGTATAGGCTATGCTTCATTTTTTAACTCAACACTGAGCCCAGATTCAACCCAACTGTCTTTACCCATAGCTGATTAGAGGCAATGGAAATTCAGAAGAACAAAGAAAAAAAACAGGAAACAATACTTCAAGCAACAGCCGGACATTAGTGTTATGCTCATTTTCTATGTTTTTTTCTTTAATATGTTTAGCTGCAATGTAAGCCATATTGCATTCAATTTTTCAGTGCTTTTCTGAAAAATTTATTTGCTGAAGCACTGCAAAATAATAACGAGGCATCAACTTCATTTTAAATTAGTAGGAAGACGGGAAAGCATGCAGTGTAAGTTGTTTAAAATAGAATCTTGTGGACACAAGACAACTTACTCTGCGTCATCAGACACAGCAGTTCTGGGGCCGAATCTACAAGACCAAATATAAAATTAGAGTGTTGATAAATACATTAAGCAGTAATTGCAACTAGATCCATACAATTTGGGTAACTGTCACTTGACCATCCAACCTGTATTAGTAAAGCTGGCAAAAAAAAAATCATACTGATCAGGAACTGTGTATTCAGCAAACAAGACTTACCTAATCACCTGAAGGTCAAACTATGTAAGAACACCACCCGTCCCTCCCTGACCCTATACTAATGCCCCGATTATAAAAATCTGTTGAAGTATACCTAAAATGGGTGTAGAAAAGAGTTATTGGAAATAGATAATGTATTAACATTTGCATTAAGTGCCACACATGCAATGAATGGAGACAAAACTTAACAGTTACATTCCACAGCACAGCTCAGAATCAGTATGGAAGACACAAATATTATAGGCAGAAAGCAAGACACAAGATTTCTTTTTTTGTTGTTGTTGCTGGGGTTCCTTTGGGGATGTGTGTGTAGCTGAGCAAAGGTACCGGTAATGTACAAATCAGTGTCATTCACTTAAGTGACAGTCTTGTTTAGAACCATGCAAACCACATATTTGTATCTGAGATCTATCATAAAAGAACATCAAGTACAAAAGTTGACACTGCAACGTTTTCTAGTCACAGAGAAGCAAGATACACATCTCTAACTGATCAGAGTCCAGCTGAACCTCTGCTATTCATAAACCATTTTTGCAATTCAACGTATACTGTAATCAAATATTTCCTTTCAATTAACTTTCATGTCAATATTTCAAAAGAATATGCATTATACAACTATTCTGTTTGTTTCCAGAAAGTGTATTACTGACATACAGTATTTTAGTTTGGACTGAAAACACACCAGGCAATGCACAATCTGAATTCGGAAGTGTGCACACAGGGGTGTACAAGCTGAGTGATTCACACCATAGAGAGCTCACGTTTGCAGGTGCTCATCCTTGGATGACAATGTTTCCATTTTGTTTTCCTCAGGAACCTCCTGAAGCTTAGGCATTTGATCAAGGTGGACTTCATTTAGGCTACCTTCACCCACTTGGGCAGTACAAATAGTCTCATCTTGTCCTGCAGGAGGGAGATTGTATTTTTCCTGCCCCTGCTGCTCTTCTTGTGCCGGTTGTGTTATAGGTTTTCCAGAGCTATTACTGCAGACTTGGGAACATTTTTCAGGCCTAAGTGAGCCAAAGGCAGCCGTGCAAAGAGATGTATTAAGCAACATTGGAAAAATCACATAATGAAAAGCACAACTGTAAGTTAACAAAAAAAAAAACCCAACCAAAAAACAAGCAAAAATCAAACATACCCACAAACCCATATAGCTGATCGGTGACAAGCTATGCGAGGCAGGTGCAAAAAGTGTAATTTTAGTAGAGAGTCAAATGCTTGTACTTCTAATCCTCTAAGTCAGAAACATAAACTGTCCTGGACACCACCAATAGTTAAAGTATTAAGCACATATTTTAACTAAGCTATTAAACTTAAGGTCTTCTTAACACCAAATCACTGTTCAATTCTATGGTAGGTGACAGTTTTCCTTCTGGCTGACCTATACACTAGTGCTTCACCTGTGCATGCACAAGCACATGGATGCCTGTCTCCTCATGTGCTTTGAAGAGGGACACCACCAATAGTTAAAGTATTAAGCACATATTTTAACTAAGCTATTAAACTTAAGGTCTTCTTAACACCAAATCACTGTTCAATTCTATGGTAGGTGACAGTTTTCCTTCTGGCTGACCTATACACTAGTGCTTCACCTGTGCATGCACAAGCACATGGATGCCTGTCTCCTCATGTGCTTTGAAGAGGTTGATGAGTAAGAACCTTTCCACTCCTGTTTCCATGTGGCTCAACCAGCCAACAACTGTTCTTGAAAGGCTTAAACTGCCAACTCCCCCACATAGCCTCACACATCTGAACAAAGGTGTTTTTCTAAACACTAAGCATTACCAGGAGGGATCTGAGTATTTCCTGTTTGGAAGCCACCGGCACCAGCTAAGCCACAGACAAGTACCTAACCTACCATATCCAGCACTTCTATTTCTAGCTAGAAACATTTGTAATTATTAGCTCACATTTAACCAGAAACCTCTGCAAGCGTAACACAATCTTGCTATCTATATCCACGTCCACATGCTGTTTGAATTTTGCATCTAGTACAGCTCTGTTCTGAGTCTTTACAGAGCTCTACCAAAAGGGCCACAAACCCTGCACTGCCTTTTTCTGGGCAGAAAGAGTTGGCACAGAATCTAGGCAAGCATGGAAAAAACTGCTGCTAGGCCAACAACTCTTCTAGATCAAGATCTTGCCAAACAGCCACAAAGGAAAGAGAGAAGCACAACTTTCTTACCTCGTAGTCTTCTTCTCAAGTTCTCTAGCTGTGCCCTGCTTATTCTCCTGTTTTGAAAATGGCATGGGAAGAAACTGCTTAACACTGGGCCCAGGCTGTTTTAGAAAAGCTCCAGTTCTTCTAGCCAGCATGTCATCTCTTTGTGGGTCTGGTAATTTCACTTTGTCTTCTGTTCCGCCGCTCTGTAGCTGAAGGATTTCTAGCTGTTCTTGGCCCTCTTCTCGTGTGACAGTACTGCTCAGAGAGACAAGTGATACTGTTCCATGATAGTGCTCACCAGTACAGCCCAAAGGCAGATGCTCAGGCAACATGGAGTACTGTTACTCAAAACACAGTTGCAGAGTGATGGACAGCTAGGCAGGCATCTTTAGCTACAGTGCAGGGAGTGAGGAAATTATGTCAAATGCCACACTTATGTAGGTGATTTGTTAGAAGTTGGGGATTGCGTAATAATGTATGTGAGGAATTATTCACCTCAAAGCTGGCATAAAAGTCTGGACAAAGCACCACGGATTGCAAAAGAAATCCCCCCAAAAGATGAAAGACTGTTTTCATGCTGAACAGCAATTAACAACTGAAGTACTTAAACATTATGAGAGAAAACAGACTGTTTTATGTTCATAGGATACATTCTTGTAAGTAATTTCATAAAACAGAACACATGCCATGATGAATGAGTAAAACACATCCTTAAAAGCCGTGTGAAGAATGGAACAACATTGCTGACTGATCCAAGCTAACACCACACAAAAACCAGGCATGAAGCTCAGAGGGATCAGCTTCTGTTCTCTGACCTTTCTGCTTCCTGTGGAATCTTCGAATCCTCCTCACGAGCTACTGCCGCCCCTTGCTGCTGCTGCAGCAGATGAGGAGCTACTAACAGGGGTGGGCAATGTATGGGAACTTGACTAGGGATACGCCTCTGAAAAGTTCCCATCCTTCTAACCAACATATCATCTCTCTCAATGTCTGGTAAATGCTTGTCGCATTCTTCCTCGGTGCTTTCTTGCTGTTTGCTCAAACAGCATGGGGTTTGTTTCTCAGAGGTGGTGTCAGAAGTTGGGACAGGTGATGGCATTCTCCTGCAAGAGTCATCTGTACTTGATTTGGCTACCTCACTAGTGATGAGATTGAGAAGAGGCATGAGATAGAAAAAACATTCTCAGATCAAATGAAAGGTAAGAAGAGGAGTCCTTCACCTCAGTCTGCAAATGTTTCATAAACACACAAACTTAACTGAATGAACGGCTTGCTAAAAGCATTCATTAAAAAAATCTTGCTACAGCCACAGACTAAGCGATTAAAGAAAAGCTAAAGAAATGTAAGCTCTGTTAATATGTTAACTTCCCAGAGTTGTAATTCTTCACCATATAAACGCCAGAAGCACAGAGCACTAATACACCCTGGTTTCAGCATTACATCTTCAAAAAGAAAATCCATTACGTTTTAAGAAGGTATTTTCTGAACATCCGAAAGGCCAGCAAGCTGAATGATAAATTCCTAATGTGCTGGGAGCAGGCAGAGCAAAGCTGCTGGAATTCAAGAAGCAGGAAAAGCTTGAACAACAGCTCAGACTCAGACACTATTGATTTCACCACCATCAGAAATTTTGAGGCAAGCTCTCAGAAGACCTTTGCAGAGCGTTGTTTTGCATAACCCTAAACATGTTAAGATACTGTGAAGGCACCAGATGACTTCTGAACAAGGCCGTGCACATAAACAGCTCTTAGGTCTGTGCTGCAGTCCACCCCCATGCAGATCAGCATCTGGCAAGAACAGGTCTCATTTCCAGCTCAGCAGCGCTTCATAAGCCACACCAAATACCTGAGCTCATTCTGCGGCTTAGATATTTCATCCTTGTTTTCAACAAACCCAAGACTGCCAACAGTGTTTGAAGGAGAGCTTTCAACACCAGAATGACTCTCCACACCATCTTTCTTGCTTTCCTCTTCTGTTCTGTTCTTGGATGAAACTCTGCCAATAACGAGTTTGTCCCATTTCTGTTGATCAATCTCAGTCACTGGCCCAAAATGCACAAACTTCTGCTTGGGGCTGCCAGCCTTTTTATTTGCTCTGGCTTTGCGGACAGCAAAATCATCATGGTCTGCTTCTTTCACAGGGATTTCAGCTGGTGGCACAGTGTCACTGGGACATTTGACATCTTCTTCACTAGTCAGAATGAGGAATAAAAGAATCCCCCCAACATGAGACCCCAAATAATGCAAATTCAATGCTCCTAAGGTTCTGAAGGGTTTTATTTTTCAAACTCAAGGACAGATACAAACAGCTGTGGCATACTGAGGCCTAAATGGCAGATAAAATCTGATAAAAATACTGCAGACCTGCTGGGAAAACTCTGGGAGCACATCCATGAAAGCTCTTCCTTAGGGGAAATAACATAGAACACAGCCCATTCCACTCAGTTCTTCATAACACAGCCATAGTTTCTTTATTTGTTCACATAGACCCAGGCCATGCATGATGTGGAGCTGCACAACACCAGTACTCCCACCCTGTCATAGCAGAGTTCCAGCAGAATGAGAGTACTAGCAAGGGCAAGTCACTCATCCTAAACCAAGGGGGCTGAATCTTGATTTTAATGAAACATCTCAAAAGTAAAGAAGAAACTTCTAAAATCTTTAAGACAACACAATGACTGAGTTTTGATTGTATTAAAGCTACAGTAACTGCATTTTTAGGAGAATGAACAGATGGCCACCTTTAATTGAAAAATGGCATGTGCCTAAATAGGAAGGCTAGGAGTTGATATCCTTTCCTACTGGAGCCACAAGTCACCTGCATACGTTATAGCCCATCTCCACAGGGAAACAGTTAAGAAGAAGGGCTTTATACTGGCTCCTTTCACAGAGGTTTGGTTTACAATAAGAGCACATCTACAACATACAACAAGGCTCCTGAAACCCCTGCTGCCGTGACAAACAGTGCTGGTGTATTTACTCAGCACTGGAGTACAAGGCCATGAAGATACATTAACTCAGGTCTCAAAAGCAGTATAGCCACATTAATGCAAGGAGATGCTGATCTTCAGGTAATACCCCTAAGGTATAATGTCCCAAGTCCTGAAGATAGCTTTGTTAGCAGCAGCATTGTGCTACTGAGTTAGTGGTGCCACTTGGACCTTTGTGCTGTTCAACTTCGAGCAGCTTCAAAGTGGGTTGAGCCACAAGGCAAGAGGGCCCTTTCTGACATGACATTCAGAGTGTCCACCAGGGAAGTAACTATGAAACTAGTATGGTGTTCCAAATGATAGATACACATTCATCTCATGATAGATGGCATCCCTATGCAGATTTTGGACTTCTGAAAACTGAAATAGGTAAGGACTGGTTGTCGTCAAGGCATTCTTCAAGTTTAAAACCACAAGCACACACATTGGGTTGTGACAAACTAAACATGCTTCCCAAGGTGCCAATCCTGACCACAGGCAGAAACCATACCTGGGCTCCCCTGACAGTTTCAATCTTTTCCAGGTCTTCAGATCTGCTTTTGTTATAGAGGCATTCACAAAAATTGCATCTTCTCGTAGCTGAGAAAGGGTGCTTTGGCATTTCTGTTCAGCCAAATCATCTCTTTCAGTATCAGGCTCTTTCACCTGCTGTTCCTCCTCTGACTCAGTCTTCTCAGTTTGCAGAAGTGGATTTTCTTTCCTTGTCACTATTTGCCTTACTGATGCCATGTGCACCCGTCTTCTTCTAATTTAATGCACATTCCAGTTCAGCAAGAAAGATATTTCAAAGAAGCAATGATACATCAGTGTCAGTGTAAGAGATTCAGAGCACAAGAAGATAAAACTGAATTTGTAAGATTAGTTTTACATTAATTTTAGGAAATAAACATTTGAAGCTGAACTCTCTCATCTATGCTACCCTGCTCATGCACTGTTGAGACCACTTCTTAATCTGACTTCTATTCCTAGCAAGAAAAATCTTAATGTTATTACTGTAGCAAGCATTTCTGCAATAAGCTTTCTCTTAAATAGTTACAAATATCTCATTTTCATATTGTTAGCAAAGTGATTCAAGTTTTGCTCGCAAACATACTACAGAAGTTCTTTGATCTTAGAGTCATGTCATTAGCATTAGAATATTAAAATTTGGTTATGTGCTCTTCAGATGCTGGGCCAAACTAGTCATTAGAAAATGGTAATGTAATCAAATTCCAGCAACTGAAGGCACACATTGCATTACTGAAAAGAGCTACTAAATATTAAGAGAAGCTTTCTGAACGTATCAGTTATTACAGTCAAGGTCCACCGTAATGTATAGATAGTGTTTTTATCTAGGATCAGTCCTCTTTGCACAAATAGAACAAATATACTTGTTTCCTGAAGAACTGTGTCTAGTAGATACTTGTGTTCAGTGACTTCTTAAAGGTCGGTATCACTGAGCAGAAGAAAGAAGAGATTTTCTAGGCTGAAACCTTGTAACCCATGGTCTGCTGCCAATAACAATGCTGTGTAAGAAACATTAGGACTATGCGCAACTATGTGCAATTCAGTGCAGAAGAGCAGGCATACGTACTCAGTGCCTTAACTAAAGCCTTATCTAAATCTATGTTTTATGCAGAGTATTAGAAGGGCATTAGATTAAACAATGCATGCAAACATATGTATTGAAAATGTTCAGCAAAAGAGATGAGATGCAGAAATATAACTTCTAAGTTTATTCTCTGGTATTCAGGCTCATGAAGTGTCTCATGAGCTTAGATAACAGAATTGTCTAGTGTCACATTAATGTGACAATTTATGTTCCTGGTCCTGATACTCTAACAAAAACCATACAGTTAGTAATCTACATCTTTTTTATTTGTTCGTTTCACTTTATAGTAAAGCCTCTGTATTTATTTTACCCTCTATTTTTTTTTCTTTTTTGTAGCCAAAACAGCTTTTATCCTACACAGCAATGAGCCATTTGAAATTAAGCATTATAATAGAAAGAAAAAGACTATGAATGCACACCTTGCATGTTCCTGCTTTTCCACCTGCAATGGCTTTTTAGCATCTTCCAGTTTACCTTTATCTTTACTTGTGTAAGATCCAATTAAAAAGGAGTCAAATTGAACTATGTGTTTGGGTTGATTCATTCTGGCTCTCCGGATGGCAAAGTCATCCTTTTCTAAATCAGGAATTCTGCTGGATGCTTCATCTTCTGAACCAGAATCCTTCCCTTGGTAACATGTCATGAAGGGGTTGTCCTTGCGAAGGATGATGTCTGGGATGTTTCCGTTGTCTTCGCATGTAGGCTTTTTACTAACACAGAGCAGAATTAAATAAAGCTCTTGATGCATCAGGGGAGGAGAGGGCACTGGCAGCACGCATCTTCAGGTCATAAAACAAGCACAGTTATCATATACGCTCAAGGCTGCTGTTAGATTTGGCAAAGCCTTGCTATATATAAAACTTATCATATACAAGTAATAAATCAGCAAGGACTTCACACACAAAAAAATCAGCATTTAAGCTACAGCCAGAAGAACCAGTAAGAACTAGTTTAACATACTAGATGCAGTGAATGTAGTACTGTAAATGGCAGTATTAAACTTCTTGGACACTTCAAAGAAAGATATTTGATGCAGATACCTGATCCCTGGCCAACACTGATGATCCTAAAAGAGCAGAGATTTGTCACTTTTTCTTCTTAATGGCTCTGTTTTTTTAAAAAGAGCTGAGTAATAACTGAGGCTGCTTGCCCTAATATTCTTAACCGCTTTTCTTCTCACACACATCCATTCTTGATTCTTTCCCTAACTAACCTTCACCTCCTCCCAGAATAAGCCCTGTATGCCAATGCTGACATACAGTAGCTACAGTGACAGTATCAGTACTCAATGATGCTGGCATGCTGCAACACACTGCCATCTGCTTTGGTCAGAAATGTGACTGATACCAACACAGCCTTGATGTTACTGAAGATTACAATAAAGACCCTTAACAGCTGGTGCCCAGAAAGATTAAGCTTATTTTAACTTGTAACAGTCAATACTCTTAAGCAAACTGAAAGGACAGATGGCAAGAGTTAGGCGACTCTCACATTTAAAAGTGAAAATTGCATTTATTGATAATTTAGGAAGTTGGATATTAAGCAGCACACTGCTCCATGCAGTACTTTTGTAGGCCGCAAATATCTTGCATTTCCTTTCATATAGTACACCTTGCTATACCAAGAGAAAAAGAGAGTATCACAAAAGATTAAGCAGACTGACATTAAGAAAGAAAATCTAAACAGCTCAGGGGTTGCATTGAGTTTCTATAATATCAAAAAAAAAGGAATGGTAGTGTTATAAATAGCTGTTTTTTAAAACATTTTAAAGCCCTGCAAGCCTGCTCTACACACCACTTATTTTGTGGCCTCAGCTGCCCTTTCAAAATACTGTTGAACACAGTTGCTGGAGATAGTTATGGGGAAGATCAGCCTGGCTCAGGCTCAGAGGACAGAGCAGCAATATGAATCTGCCTGCCTTCACCTTGCTATGTTGCAATGCACAGGAACTCCAGTTAGCAATGTGGAGAGCTTGCTCTCAAACTAGCCAAAGGCAACTTCTTTCTTAGGTATCTCTGAAGGACTGAGATTTCATTCAAAGCAACAAACAACACTAGCCCATGGTGCTCCAAAGGGAACTGCTGCCCCTCTCCCTCATCGCATCTCTGTTCACAACAGCTTCAGAAACAGCTGGAATAGATGGCTTTGAGCTGCTTTGCATACACTCTCCATCAGCTAGGGTGGTCCAATTCCTTAGCCTTCACTTAGAACAACACTACAACAGTCTTCCATCACTTTCTTCCATAAAGGAATATGGTAATAAGTTTATTAAGCATGTTGACTCTTGTATTCACCAATGACAACAGCCCTACAAGGTCATCTTCAGGTTCAAATTTCACTGTTGGACAGGTATATTACGTCATTCAATTCTAAACCGCAGGTTTTAAATACACAAGCATAATTTGCCCGAATCCAATTTGCTTTTTAAACCTGCACTACAGTAAATACAAGAATACCACCAGGGAAAGAGTCTGATTTTCCTTCATGGTGTCTTAAGACATCTTTCCTTCCCCCCTCCACCCCACTGGAAGAATATGAAAGCCTTAAAGAAAAAGCCGACACACCGTGCCTAATGTTTTAGGCACAAAGGAAAATAGCTATCTAAGTCATATATGCTGGGACTTCTTCTCCCAGATAAGCCAGGGTATGTACAATTAACCTAGTTTTTCTCCCAGATAAGCTAGGGTATATATGATTAACTTATTTTTACTTCAATCAGACTTTACTACAGGTACCATCACCATTTTCTGAAATATAATAATCTGGAAATAATTTTCAGAAGCCTGGACATAAAGGGCATGTACAAAATAACACAACACTCCATTAAATTTTGTTTATATATACTTCTTAAATGAAAATCAATGACTATTTACTGAGCTGGTTAGGTTTGTTTATATGCTTAGTTTTTAAGAGCTATAACTAAGTGATTATTCAGTAAAAACTGCTGTATTTTTCAACCTTATGCCTGCCAATCCTACTGAAGCTTGAGAGCATCAAATGCAGCATTTCCAAGAAGGGTGGTTTTGGCAACAAAGAAATAGTGAGTTATAACACCCAAAAGAACAACTATGAGTTCACTGCAATAAAAAAACTGAAAAACTTTGAGCTTTTAGTATGTAACTAGACTTCAGCTATCAGTTTCTAGGTTAAGTATGTTTTCCATTCATTTACATTTTGTTTTTAATGGAATCAGAGATTAGCTGTGATGTTTCGGGGTCTCCTGAATTAGTCTATGATGTTCTCAAAAATGTTTTTTAAGGCAAATTTACCATAGAGATAGTAAAGACTGTGGATCTGAAGCCTGCAATGGACCAGAATTCCCAGCAGATTTGCAAGTTATTCTTGCACACCCAGCTCCAGCCCCTGCAGAAACAGCACCCGGGTCTACGCTGGTACAGAAGGTGTCAGACTGTGGGCATTTGCACTCCCTTTAGCAGGGTCTCATACAGGCCTGTGGATCCCTATACAGCATTTTAAAACAATAAAAGGGTTTTGCATGCTTATGCACTGTTAAGAATCCATGTCCCTTCTGCAACAAGCATGCAAAAAATGTTTGCTCACATTTCTCTCTTACATCCTCCTCTCCATTATCTATTACAACACACCTGATTATCCTCTTTTTAAGGAATCTCCATGTATCTGATCCTTACCTTTCAGATACAACAGTGTAAATAAGAGACAGATGCAGACAATAAGCAAGCAAGGAGGATCACACGTCAATAAAACAACATGCTGTAAAGAGACAATATGCTCCTTTGGGAAGGCGGAATGCTTTCTGACACGCATTTGTATAGCATCTAGTTTAATCAAGCCTTTTCCTGCAACATGCTGCATCAATGGAGATAAGTACTTAGATTCCAAGCAAAAAATACATTTGCATACAAGTTCAAATCCTTCCCATGCTGGACCCAGAAAGGTCTCCTACTGAGTTTCAGCTTTAGGAACAATTAGATGCCTTGTAGAACTCAAAGTCACAGTAGGTGTCCTCCAGAGGTCAATACGTTGAGAGGAAACAGCCTGTAAACAACTCAGAGGAACTGCAATTAAACTGACAACCTCAGGTAAAAAAAGAGGCTTCTATCATAGACAGATGAGGGAATAAGAGAGGTGAAAGAAAAATTAATTAGAATACAGAAACCAGATGGAATGAGATTTGCTCAGTGTCATTAGTGCATGGAAATTCGAACTTGATGTCAAGAAGAGAGAGAAAATGGAGAAGTTCAAAGAACAAGGAATGACAATGAGACATTAAGAAAGATGATTAAATGGCTCCCTTGCATCCTGAAGTGTCACTGCTAAATTCTTCCCTTCTCTTCACCCACCATTCTTCCACTTACACATACAAATAATTTTCCTAACAGACCTCTAACCCCAGTGCCTTTTCTGCTGTGTTTTCCAACAGTCTCCGGGGCAGGCTCCTACTTCACTATGGTGAAGCTTAGGCTACGAAGCTCTGCTCTTTGACCCTCAGAGCTGGAGCAGACAAACAGCAACTCTTCCTTCCTCCAGCTGCCAGATTCCACAGGATGCTTCCACTGAGAGCCAGGAAGGAAAACAGCTTGTTATTTTGCCTCCCTTCTCCTTCTGGCCTCTCAGGACAACAGACTGCACAAGGAAAGAGGAGACCCAATTCCCTGCCAAAGAACCACACATTCGATCTCATGTGCTTCTTTCATGGCAATCAAGCCACTGGATCAAGCACAGGGTTGGAAAGGGGACTCTCAATGCGGTGGGCATCCTTCAAATGCAAATGCAAATGCAAACAGCACTATTTGCTGTGCACTGTACAACGCAATGCAGTAATCTGCATTACTACCTAATGTACATTACTACCAAGGCTAGTACTACAGCCTTGGGCTCAGAACAGGAGTATGCTAATATTCTAGCGGTTTATGGATTCCTGATTGAGTTTGAAGGACTAATATATGACAGATAGTAACTCTTTATTAGTATCTGGCTTTGCTAAAGTAGTGCCCCACAACCATACACAAACACTGGTTCATAACAGCTTGACAGCAGTCAAGCAAACCTGAGAAGATATATGACATCGAATATACTGTGACTATATGAGTATGACACACCTGTATATGGCTACAGACAAGCTCCACTGTGTTATAAACAAGCTCTATCACATAAGAGCTGTACTGTTTACTACTATATTTCAAAGTCCAGACTATAGATCCATATCTATCTTCTAAACTAATCACTATCCAGAAATTCACCCTACAATCAAAAAAAAAGTGTTTTGGACAGGAGGAGATTTAACACTTGCCCTTCAGCCAAAACATTTTGATAATTTATAAGAGCCTAGTCTTCTGACATGTTGGTTAAAACTCTGCTTTGCAGGCCATCCCCATGAGAAAAATGAGATTTGACATAAGGATCTGATATCAGATGATAGAAAGGCACAGGTAGTGAGCCTAGCCATCATTCAGCTTTTGAGTTAAAGAACAGGAAATAACGAAATTGAACAACATCCAAAAATAAATAACACAGGTAACAAGTGAATAACTACTGATACTCCATGCCAAAGTCAGTCAAATTATGATTGCTGAACTATGCCTCCATGCTTTAACTGGTACATGTGTTAACAAGTACTTTACTCTTATAGCTCCTGCCATTAAAAAGAAATGCATCATTTATTAACACAGCTGAAATTCTTAATCACCTAAAAAGTGTAGTTCATAAAACTAAACAATTCCATTGGCAACAAGTGAAGTAAGTTTCAAAACTTCACCTAAACAAGACATTTTTAATGTACATTTATATGGTTTGTTTTTTTTTAAATGCAAGAAAGCATTAGATGGAAGGGGACAAGTTGTCTGTGTAGTAGTTTTCCTGGAGTCTGTTTACATTATGCTTGTAAGATGATACAATTTCTCAGCACAAATGTAGTTAGCCTCATACAACTCTGCAATCACAAGCCTTTTCAGACCAAGACCTTCACTAGTAATTGTGAGTGCTTAGCAGACTGGGCTTTTGTTAGGAGAAGTGAAATCACAGGAGATCAAGGAAACGCACACTTCAGCCAATCCTAAAAACGTGCAGCGTGCACAATTTCCCACAATGCTGGGCTAACCTGCCATAGCGCTGGGCTGCTGACATGACCGTAATGCCAGCTTGTTCAAGCCTTCTTAACTTTTTCATCTCTTCTGCATCTTTCCCCTTGGGTGCTGATGTTTCTTTTGCACTACATGAAGGAGACTGGTCTACGGAATTTCCTTCATTTTGATTCAAACCTACTTGACTTTTAAGGGAGCTTGCCTCAGGAGCGATGGAGCTCACTTTCTCCTTTTCACACAGTCCTGATGTCTCATTCTGTTCTTCTTCTATGGTTTCAGGGTGGGGTTTGCTATTGAATTATACAAGGTAGTTTAACGTATGCTGTGCCTGAAACATACACTTATTTATTATAAGCACATTTTGTTGATATCAAGATGCCAAGTGATATGCTGATAAATGATGTGGGAAGAGAATTATGCTCTTTAACAGAAGTTGCTTCTTAGGCCAATTCAGAAAGTGAACTAACAGCTGACAAAACCAGCATGCAGAAACACATTGTCACAGCAAGATAAACTGTACTGGTGTATAGAATACAACATAAAAATAAATTGATTTAAAAAAGAAAAAAAAAAAGAGCAAAAAATGTTACCTATTTTGATTGAATACATCACACACTACTTACAAGTACTGTTTGCCAATGAGTAACTGTCTTGAGAACTGAGACAGATCATTCAAAACATATTTGTCCAGCTGTGGGTTTGAGTCAACATCCATCAACATCCAACCAACATCTTTGTCAAACACAAGCTTACATTAACCAACATCTTTGTCAAACACAAGCTATACATTGTGTTGTATGGTAAATGATGACATCAAGACAATGACTTTCCACTTACTGCTTTTCCAGCACCTTGGTCAATCGCTACAAACAATTTCTCAGTACCATCTCAGCAAGAGATTTACTACAGCTTCATATGGCTTATGAAAAAAATGAAAATCAGGCAAGTAGTAAAGCATCATCACTGATGAAGAGTTGAACAGGCCAGTCTTACCTGAAAGGTCTGTCTCCTAACGGAGAAGTTGCTGTGCTCCAGCTCTTTCGATACTCTTCCCGTTCAGCTTTCTTTTTCCGAAGTGGAGCAGGTACATAGAAAGTCTGATTACTTTTGTTCGGGAGGTACTGGTTAAAAGGCACAGCTGATTTAGGTTCACCGTGTGAGGTCCGCCGCGCCAGCATATCATCTTTTTTCACATCTGGCATCTTTCTGTGTGGCAGGTCCGTTTCCGAGTCACTTCCTCTCCCTAGTGCGAAGGAAGAAAAAAATTCCCTCTTCACTTTCATCCATTAAAATAAATTATAAATCACAAAAGACATCACCAAAAAATTGCACTTAGCATGTGAGCACCAAAAAATTAGGCTACTTCTACCTGTATTTGTATTTTAAAATCAGCCACTGAAGGTAGTAGCCGTAATATCTACATAGAGAGTAAACTTTTTTTTCCATCAACCCTTCTTTTCTACCCCTGAAAAACTCATCTTTAGCCATAGGTCAAACAAAAAACCTCAGGGTCAGATTAAACCCGATTTACCAATCACACAGTACAGCTACAGAAGCTTACCTGACTAAAGCCCAAATAACTCCTAGTTGTACCTATAGGTATGTTTGACCTGATTCACACTCTTGACTTACTTATGCATAGCATATGCTCAAACAAAAAAGGGCTGCATGCCATATATTTACAGAATGGCAGGAATCCATGGATGCTTCTACACGCACATATTAACGTCAATTTGAATGCACATACCAGATTTTGATCAAAGACAATTATTCACTGACTTTGATCAAAATCTGAGGATAAACATCAGCTGCTATAAACTATAAATCTCAGATGGTCTCTCTCCAGTCTCACTGGTTTCTTGGTCAATCAGTCTAGCACACTGCAAAATAGACAGAGGGACTTGATTCTCAGATGGAAAGGTACAAGAAGAGAGAGAAGGGGTCTTGGGATTTAGAGGTTATGTCAGTATCGCAAAGACTGAAGAATACTCTCTGGCAAAGAAAATAAATTGAGAGAAAAAAGAGAGTTACACAGAATATGATCAACAGAGCTGAGTGACTACTTTAGTTTGCTCAAAATTTTTGTTCAAAGCCTCCTGATATTTACAACCCATTTTGGTGGGATTGGACTTTTCCAACTTGAAAACAAAACTCCCAGTGGTAGAACAAATACCTTAAGGAGCATTTGCAGTGGAAGTGCCCTCATAGGCATTTTTTGGAAGGCACTTAATTGACATTCACTAGATTCCCTGAACCATCATGAGCCTTTTCAAGTAATTCACAAAGAAGCTACGTAAATAGTTCTCTCCCAGCAGTGTAAGTAACATGACCACGGGTCTGGTTTGATGAGTGAAATTGAGCCATTTCTCCCACCAGCATTCAGATCTGCTCCCAGCTTTGGAGCAACAGATGCTTCTGGCCCTTGGCTCCTTTGCAACACTTGCATTAGTAATTGCAATAGCTATTCCCCTTTTTGGAGTGAGGGGAAGCCACCCTGGTTGCGTCCTCTTGCTAGTTCACCACACTAGTAAATTACTAGCTAATTCACTGAGCTACCTAATGAACAACTGAAAACAATGAAATAATAAAAATCGCAAGTAGCATTTGTGTATAATTCAAAGTGGAGGAAGGAAAAGAGGTCTAAATATGCTAGGAATGTTATTTGCAAAGAGCTTTTGCAGCAACTTGAGCCATGTTTGCTTGGAGAGAGATGAAGAAGAGTGAAAGGGAACAGCAAGAAAAGACAAGACAATGGAAATGAGCTAGTTAGACAAAAACCACAACGTACTTTTTGCCAGTAATCTTTTGCTTGAGCAATTTTTGTTAAGAGCATATGATAAGTGGCACCATGACTGGTAACCTGAGTTTATGTCTAAACAAAATTGGAGGCACAACCACAGAATCACGGATGTCTGAGGACAGCTGAGGTTTGAAGAGCTGTAGTATCACTAGACTGAGCAGAGCCACAGAGTAGCTAAAAGAAAATGAAGATCCCTTACTGTTACTTGGAAATCTGTTTGCTTTTGACTTTGTTCTGCTCTTTATTTTTGTATCACATGAAAATCAGTCTTGAACCAGCAGATAGCAATGCTGCAATAGATATCCACAGCAGCAGAACAGATTCCTCTCCCCATTACTGATGTTATCTACCAGCATCCCCAAGTTGAGTTCTTCAAAGACAACTTCTGTATTCATATTTTACTACTGAAATTATTTTCCACTCAAATTTGCAAAAAAGCACTTGAATCAGAAGTACCAAATGGAAGATGCAGCCGTGCTCTACATTTACAACCTTAACTTTGCTGTTCTGCATTTCCAAGTAGAAGACGACGTTTCTACCAGTTTCCACAACCTGTAACAAGCAGTTACACACCAAAGACATGCACAGATCCTTCATACAAGGATTCACACACAACTGCTGGCCAAGCAGAGGATTTTATTCATTCCTGAGTACATTAGCAACTCTACGGGCAGGTCAGTCTTCAATTCTACTGTGTTTTAAACAAACTGATCTGCTTACCCCTGGTTTTGTTTGCTTTTTGTTAAGGGACACCAGAGCAGTTCCTAACAGTGGGGCTAATCACAGATACATTTGTGAAGGTAGTATTACTTATTACTTCCACCTAAATTAATCATCACCTTAGGATCACTTAAATCATCTTCACTCATTTATTTTTTTTTCATTCTACAATAGGAAGGAATCATAGTTTTATTTCACTACCATATGATTTGGTTTATAAAGCTCCTGTCTGAAAGCAGAGAGGAGTAATGCAAGCAGGACCTTTTACTCTATCCAGCTTTTCATATACATTATTTCTATCAAAAAGTACGTGCAGCTGAGCAAAACACTGGCCTGCTGGGGCCACAGAAAAGGTTTGACAGAAAAAAGGTCAGCCAAGCTACACCTCACCTGCAACTCTTAGAGGAGACAGCTGTGAAGTTATGGCAACAGCAAGCAGGGAAAATAGGACGCGTTAGAAAGGGTTGGCTCTCAAGTCATACATGAGCACACATCTGCATGCACCCTGGGTCTTGGATATGCTTAAAAGACTAATTTTTAAGAAAAAGCTTTGTATGCTTGCTTCTTATTTTGTGTTTGTTATGGACTCAAGAATGTGACAAGATAATATGTCTTAGCTGTGGCAACCAACCAACCACAGAACCTTCCTAAAATCTCCTAATAGGGCAGCAGCTGTATTAGGAAGCAGCTACAGGACATATGTAACTGGCTGCCCACCAGCTCCAAGTAGGCAGCGACACTGGACACTCCTTGATCACCCAGAATGGAGCAACACTTCTTAATTAGGACATGTGAGGTGTTTCTGTTTGCCAACACCACACTCCGTCTCATTTGGGAAGGCAGAAAAATGTTTCATACACTGGAGACTGTGCTCTGCTCAGTGTCTGAGGGGGCATGAGGCTGCTTCAGGGAATCAGCCCCAGTAGCTGGTTCTGGATTGTCAACCAGCAATGGTCCCAGTACCATAGGCCACTCAAAACAGCAGAGCAGATCCTAGCCCTACTTTCTCCACAGCTAGTTCTTAATTCAGCTGTGATACCAACTCTCCCTGACAGCTTTTCAGTTTTAAGGAGTTTCCCATCACCTCAGGAAATCTCTCATGTGTCCGGTTATGATTAGAACCAGTTTCTTTCACACTGCCAAGAGCAGTACGAACATCTGGTTCCTACCAAAAAGTCTTTTTGCCCTTCCTTTTTTTTTTTTAATTAAATAAATAATATTACAAAGGAGAAGTGGTTCATGTGTGGAATGTAACTTCATGTGATGATAAAGTACGACTGATTCACCCATTCAGCAGGAAAGTAACCATGCAAAGGGAGACTTAATCAAGCATCCTTTTATTGTGTACTAGAATTCTGATCCCAACAGGTAACCTAAGTGCATGCTTCACACCTACTCCTAGCAAATCCCCCCTCATGCAGCACGCTGAGTTTACAAGCCTCTGGAAGACCCTGGGAATCAGAGAAGAAAGGCAGAAAAGCAGCACCCTTTCTGTAAGCTTACAGCTGCATGTCTTCACTCAAAGGTGTACAAAGATGGCCACAACTCTGATGCCAGGAGCTATTAATGTGCACAGTTTTCTAAATACCATGAAAACAAATAGGATATTCAGTAAAATGTTGTACATAAGACTTCAAAACTTTGTCAAGTTTTCGATATATTTCTACTTCATTTTTCTGCCCAGGGTTTACTTAGGCAAACATTTTATTCACTTCTGTACTTCCCTTGTTCCTGAGTTTTATTTCTTGCTCCAGATTAGTTTATAAATTAAAATGAGTCTGCATAACATCCTCTTACACCGTAACCCAGAAAATCAGTCTTCTCATCATAAAGTTATACTGCAATGATGTAACTCATTTTCCAATGCTATGCTATCCTAGCTGAGACAGACTTCAAGTAAGTTGTTGGCAAAGTCATCTATACTTCAGGGAGCACAAATCAGCATTTACAGAGAAGTTCACCCATCAGATTAGAGGCTGTGTCCCACTTCCGAATGGTACATTTGCTCCAGAAATGTTAGTTATATATCACAATGTTAGGCATGTGCCACGTTGTGACCAGTACTTACCATCACTGCTCCCTCTGAGCACTACATCTGGAGATGGTGTCTGCTGCGAGCGGGAGCCAAAGGAGTCCAGACTGTCAAAGGAATCATCTCTGCCGTGGCGAGGTGGGGAGAGGGAATCACTGCGTTCAGAGTCCCAGCAGTCTATATAGCCGCTGTCACGAATGCTGCGCTTTGGGCTCTCAATATCCTCTGTTTCCTACAGGGATGCACAGCAAGTACCTCTTCATAAAGAAGCCACTGACATACCCGTGAGATCCATTACACATCAGAAAACAAAGCACCTTCCCAAATACTAAAAATACCCTCCCCCCAAAATAGGTTTCCTTATTTTCTTCTCCTTTGCCCCTTCAAAACAAAAGTGCAAGCCTGCAATAAACCCCAATTTTATGCTGATTAAGAGAAAACCCGAACTCATTTAGCACAATGACCTGAGAAAGAGTTGCAATAGGCAAGTTAATAAAGTGATCAAAACCGAAAGTAACCTGAAACTTGTCGTCCATAGTCCATAGCACAGGCAAAGGCACTACAGTTTTAACATTGTGCTTGCATCAGGTTTAAGTCTGCTGCTTTCCAAAAGATTCCCCCCCCTCCCCTTGCCCATCTATTGTATCTGGCTGGGACACCAGCAGACAGCATTTGCTGCTGCTGCTTCAGCTCGGCAAAATAATGAAGCAGTGTGTCCCAGCCTCCCTCTACCTTGAAGAGAAATTCCTGTTATGAAAGAGGGATGTCTTTCTCAAGCAATCAGCAATGAAAAATATGCAAAACGCTTTTCCTGATGCCTCAGAAGAATTCAGTTGTGCTCTTTACTCTTTGCCAGCTCCTGGCTCTGGGGGATATGAAAGCACTTGTAGCTGACCCACATGTTCAGAGCAGGGAGAACAATGGTTGTCTTTGACAGCCCTGTGATTATAAATTCTTTCCAGTGCAAGCAGCACATACTAAAACACTGAAACTCCAGCAGAGGAAAAGGTCAATAGAAGCCATCCTCACCCTTGCATTATAATAAATCCCTTGTTTTAGAGAGTGTCTTAACATTAATTATAATCGCACAGGCTGAGAAAAAACAAAAATAACTACGTTCAGTCAAAGATAAATCTGTTTTTTTCTCTCCCGACAGTAAGTAAAGTCAGAGATGTGGGTGCCATTATCAGACTGACATTTTGTGACCCAAAGAGGCTGGAATGTGATGCTTTTTTTTCTTTTTTCCCCCAGAAGCATTTGAATATTAATTCCTAATTGCAAAGCACCCCCTGCTTTCCACTAGCTGGAGCACAATGGTTATGTTGAGCGCAGCTCGTACTGTTGCTGACTGCTAAGGTTTTACCCATTAATATTGCCAATGAGAGAAAATCAATTGGGAACATCACAGTATGCTACAGCAGGCCGCCTCCACAAGAAAGCATGTTTGCTGAAGAAGCGATGGACAGACAAGAGCTCTGTATTAACATGCCAAGACTTTCGTGCTGGAAAAGAAGGATGCTTGAAGCAAGCCCCAAAGTCCTGCAGACTTTTCAGGAAGAGGGCTTAATTAGTGCCACTCACTGCTACTCTGCCAAAAAATACATCAAGGGCAGTAGCAAAGGTCACCTAAGGCCAAGCTAAACTGTGGTAACGTCATTAAGTAACCCCACTGCAAATTGAAGTGGAAGTATTTTCTAAAAACAAATAAAATGTATATATAATAAGTTTGTAACTAAATGCTATGCAACTTCCTTCCCAGGACTGCTTAGTGAGCTAAAATACTGACAGAAACACTAGACAACAAAGATCTGTCTCCCTGAAATCTGCATGAGTTGCACACATCCAAGAACAAATCTAAAAATCCTATCAACATCCCGTTCGTGACATTATCAAAAAATCTTTTAAAAATCCAAATTCCCTAAATCCTCTCATACCAATCAGCTATTCTCAATCCTCAGGCACACTTCCATTTTCCTAAATTACTGAATGACACAGAACTATTCAGCAGCTTCAGGGACTTAAAATTGGGCAAAAAGCCAATCACTATCTCTCAGACTTTGAAAATAGTCCAATTGTGAACTAATGAGTTCTACAGACCCTATTTTCAAAAGCCTGTTGATGTTAATTTTGCATGCTGCTCATCAGGAATTAGAAGGCAGGCACCAGGATGGGATCCTAGACTTCTGTAAACATGTTCTTTACAGCCTTCCCCTTGGCAAAGCTACTCTCCCAGCCCAGTGCCATCTCACGGACGGGTACTTGTCCTACCTTGAACAAATGTCATCTCCCAAATATTATCAATGGGAAAGTGGCTATCTGTGGGACTGATAACACTGTAATACAACACACAGCAGCACATTAGCCTTTCATATTACCTACTTAAATACACAGTATGTGACTGAGTGGCAGTAAAAGTGTGATTGCCAAATATAAGATGTGTGTCTCCAGGAAGTTCCACCCACCAAATATAATCAAAAAGCCATGGATGTTTTTTCATTGGGATTTTCTATTTTAGAAGAAGAATGTGTACCCAAATAGTTAATGAAATTAAAAACAGAGTAGCATGAATAAAATTAGAAATAAATAGACCTTTCAGTATGAGAAGTAGAAAAAGATGAGTCGGAGACAACTTACATCTGAGCTGGTTTTTGATTTGCTTATTAAAAAAGGAGGGCAAAGAGGATTTATAACAGAAAAACTAAACCAGACTGAATTCATGATCTATTTAATTATTAAATTCCGTGGAAAAAAATGCCAGTAGAGAATGTGATAAAGTGTCTTTTCATCACTCAAGCTCAGCTATAAAGAACATCAGAGTGTTGCACAGCATGATTAACATGTTCTATTTTACAACCAAATTCTCTTCAAATGCAGTTCCAGACAAGCCCAAAATTGCCAGTGGGACATACTGCAGGGCTGCAGAAGTAGGGAGGTGACCTTAAAATAAGTCACCAGTGACCCTCAATAACAGCACCACCTAAACAAGACTTCTCAGGACTGCGAAGTGCTTTGTTTTTATGATAAAGGAATATATAGCTTTGAGATTTTATGAGATCTCTACTCTGCTCCCAGTTCCAACATCTGCAACAAATTAAGTACAGCCTCTTGCTTTTTTCTCGACCTGCAGTAGTCTGCACTGCCCAGCCAGGCACCCCACAATCATCAGCTCCCTGGAGAATGTTGCCTTTCAGCCCCAGCCTACTTCATCCCACAAAAGAGCTCAAGAAAAGGACCTCTAAAACGCTCTGATGATTCGTTTGATGGGTAAACATCACCAGGAAAAAAGAGGGGTCACATGCTGCGAGACTGAACATTAAAATATAAACCATGATACCATGCAGCACTAACATTATAACAACCTGCACCTTGACAATTTTTCTGCGCTAGCTCCCTTGTCCATTCTTCTCACCTTTCACAGACTCTTTGGAGTGGGGACTGCTTCTTCCTTGCATCTTCTATTTGGAAACAACTCAAGCATTACCTTTATTTCTTTATTGCTTAGGCTCAGTCATATTAACTCATGAGAGCCGAAGTCCCAAGTGATTAACACAGGTCATTTCAAATGAAGACCAAAAAAACCTCTACAGAGAAGGAGGATGTTCTCTTTTCCTCTCCATTTCTACCAGCTTATTCACAGGAACTGGGCTCACAAACAGAAATTCTACCCATTTTGTTAAAGCTTTCTGGTCTATTTAGGGTATAGGAGCTGCTATCAGTCAACCAAGTATTTCTTCCTCTCCAGCAGCAATCTGGTGCAGGCTTTCTGAGATCCCAGGATGAAGGACTGCAGCTGGTCCAGATGCAGTAGTACAGAACTCAAGGAGAGTAAAATGAGCAGTCTCCCACAATTCCCAAAGCCTACTGCCTGTGGTGATTTGGCCGTTTACATGAGATGGGGAAGAAGTAACAGGTACAAAGCTCTCTGTGGACTGGAGAACTACCTGCATGGCCTTTCATAAGCAGTTATGTCCAACACATGCAATGTTAGCACTGGGTGCTGCCATCTTCTTACATGCCTGCTCCTTGCCCCTTCCTTCCCCAGTAAATGCATGCTTGGATATCAATGCTAAATATTACTGAGTTTAAATATCTCATATTCAGGGCATGCTGGAGCACTCAGCCAAAAACCCCCAAACCACTGCAGAGCAATTACAACTTCTCCTTTCCAACAGAGCTCAGCTCATCATAAACCACCCAATATGATTTTAGCAAGAAGTTAGAGCTTAGCAAAACACAGATTCATCATAACTATGCCCTTGGTGAAACATAATCTCCTTTTTCTACCCTTCAGCTTTATTTGGATACTTTGGTTTGATGTTTTATGTTGCAACTTAAAATAGCTACCCATGAGACTAAATGTTTTAAAGGAGAAAAATCTCTGCTCCTCTGCTATCTTACTTTTGAGTCTCAGCTCTTCTAGCTGAAACTGTGTAATAAATAAAAATAATTCAAACCAAAACATATGGAAATGAAGATGACAGAATCACATGAGAATTCTAAAGCCCTGTTTGACATCACGTGCTGCATCACTGATATCATCACGAAGTTGGCTGCCAAAGAAAGTTGGGTTCATTGCTTGGCAGAGTCAGAAACATTTCTGAAGGAGGTAGGGGTTTAGTAAGTAATTTGTATCCCAGCCCCCACTTCTCTAATATTTAGCAACAAACAGCTTATTTATGGGAGTAATAAGTCAAACGAAATTTCCAATCCCAAAACAACAAAAAGATACCTTTCTCATTTGTGCCAGCAAACCTTCAAATTCCTTCAGGTTCAGGGTTGATCCACTATATGACGTGCAGTTGTTTGCTGCTTTCCCTAGCCAATAAATGGTGACTAACACCTGCAAAAGTTAATATGAATTAACTGCAGCCATCTACACAGTCACTTACCTAAATTTACTTCCCTTCAGCATCTCTCATTTATTCTAAAGCGTACAGTGGCATATGACTTTGTTACATATAAAACAGAATTGAAAGTGTCTGTCAGTGGCTATATATAAATGCATTGGGTAACTATGAAAATTTAAACAATCCCACAGAATATGTAACTTAATACATTATCTTCCTGGTATTTTTAGAAAAAGATTAAACTGTAGTGTCTAGGTGGAAAATCAACAGCAAATATAAATCTGAATAGTAAAATTGGGCAAGATATTCAAAACTGTCTAGAAGACACATATAAATATATGTCCGTAAATCTAATAGGAAAAAAATCTCTAAGGAATACTAATATTAGTGGTCGTTAATGAAAACCATTAAGACTAATGGAATAAATAAAACTTCTCAAATGCGTGCCTATTTCAAGGACAGAAAAGGTAGTTTCATTTTTAATCATCTTAATGTAATTAACCAGATGACATGAGAACATTTACTTCCAGGCTTCTGCTAGCTTAAGAAATGCTTAGCCCAAGATTAATCAAAACCCATAAGCATCTGGCTGTTTCTATCAGACGAACACAGAAAGCGTTAGTGGTTTCATTCAAGTTCTGACTTGAAGGTTCTCTCCCTGTAACTCATAAGTCACTCAAAACTAGCACAGAAAGAAAGCCAAGAATTGCTCTTGCAAATGTCTATGTACTTTCTCATTCCTTCAGGTAGCAAAAAATCTGACACTGCTGGTGTTGCACTTGTTTTAGGAAAGGAGAAACTAAGATGCTCAGGATGGTCAAATACAGTAAGTCCAAAACCAAACCTCTGCACCCACATGTCTCCACTTAAAGCACTCTCTTTAACCTGTGCAGCAGCAATTTAGACTGGAAATTGATTATCAAGGGCAATTCAGTTCAGTGTTTTGCACTGGCTAAAAATGCCAAACCATCATCTCAGAACTTAGGGCTCTTTCTCATTTAATGCTCATTATTTGGCACATTCCATGACATTGCAAAATATTTAACTGTAGAACAAAGAGGAAATATTTTGATGTGGAAAAGATGTGCAGCTGATAATAAATAATAGTTGCCATTAACTGTCTCAAAAAAGTTAAATAAACAGAAATACAGTATTCTACGTTTTGACAGGGCCACATAATTCATACTAGATAGCAACCTAAAGAAAACAGGACTAGGAGAAATCCTGGGAGGGGCACTGGGGGCAGTCATCTCTTTTCTAAACTCCTCTTTCCTAAAACATGCACCCACATTCCTTCGGTGCTTCCTCCTCAGTCACATATACTAGACTTTGGATTAGCCTTTTCTCCTCAACTTTCTCTAACATCCTCATTTTTCATATAAGTGTGATATCCAAAATCACACACAGTTGAGGCCTTGCCAGAAAAGGACATAGCATGTGTCACACAGATCCCCTGTTTAGAAACAACCATGGTGCATAAGGTAAAATATATTATATTTTATATAGAAATATAGTTTATATTTCCATTTAGTTATTAGCTAATATACATGCCATGAAATAAACAACATTTTAATAAAGTTCAGAAATTTTCCCTTTGTTTTTAAAACTACATCCAAATTGATACTACTGTGCTGAGTGAAAGGAGGTGGTTTCAACAATATGGATTTTTTCATCTTCAAACAACCTTTATCTGAGCTGTTTTCCTTCAACCAGCACTAGTCAACAAATTTATGTAAAAAATTCTTACAGTACATGTTCTCACGTTAAGTGAAAACGCTTGGAAATATAGCATTCTTAGCAACCAGGAAACTGTCCAATTCATTTTGCCATTTAGTTCCCTGATGAAGGTGGTGGTATTTTTATTTATTTCTGCTAGCATTTGATCATTCTCTCTCATCTTCCTTTCTTTATCCATTGGTTTTGTTTTTATTCTCCAAATAATATCAACATTTGCAAGCAATTCTGACTGGCTGCCAGCCAAGGTCGCAGGATCATGCACCTGGAAAGCATATATTGCCTACAAGCACATTGTGGAGGGTACTTTTGAAACTTTATATTTAAAACAATACATCTGTACAGAGATATTTAGCTGGTGTCCACAAGAGTGCTAAAATGCCATGGCTGAGCTCTCTGCCTACAACTTTGTGTGCTGGATGCAGAAGATACTACTCAAATGATGGGAAACACAGGATTTTTTTTTTTTTTTTGGGGGGGGGGGGAGAAGGAGGTATTGGTGTTTTGGGTGGTTTTTATCTTTTTTTTTTACCTGCCATCATGATGACTGGCTTGCAAACTTATTAGGAAAAGGTCTTGGCATTTCCTACCAGTTTATAGGGATGTGAGCCAAATATAAAATTGAATTTCTAGCAGTTTACAGCTGACTAAGGACAGACATCTTGCTATGCTTTATGTGAATAACTAACTGTCAGACTAAGAAAGTTTAGCCATTTTCTTTTCCACTTCACAATTATAGGATGCATTATCATTGCTATTAGGTTAAATTAATAAGAAATTGAAGTTAAATGGAATTAGCCTTCTGGGGAAACACTAATTTATTTGGAAGAACAATGAGAAAGCTAGCAAATCTGATAGCAAAGATCTGCATCCAGATCTAACAACAATTTTGTTTCCGTTTAGTTGCTTTGTGGAAATGTACTTTATGCCTATTTATTCATGAAAGGCTACAGAAGCACAGATTCGTCGGCAAGTCAGACTGTTCCTAGTCAATACTGCAAGGGACAGCACAGAGATTTCATTATTTATCCCTTATCTAAGAAGAGACAAACTTTTTCCATTTTATTTCTATTGTAAGGCTGCTTTGCCATTGCAGTTCTACGTATCTTTCTAGTATAGTAAAACTTGGTTAGGTTTGTACTTCTCAGCAGTACTCATCTGTACACAACTTTTACTGGCACAATTCTTGCTCAGGCCAAATACAGGATTAACCAGACTAACAAAAAAAAAAAAAATAGAAAGTACTCCAAGTGATGTACTTACATTTTTCAGCTTCCTACTACAGTCAATGTTCCTGGTTGCACACACAGGAAAAAAAGAAAAAGAAGAAAAAATAATCAGAAAGAAGACACATTTTCCAAGAGCATGTATGGAGCAGTCCACCTTTTCCCTAATAAAAGCCTGCAGAATGCTTCTGCTGTCTGGAAACACATGAAAGCTAAGAAGATATAGTTCACACATTCATTTATTCATAACATGGGAGTATTTTGTCACCATTACTTCAATCACTAATTTAGAATTCTGGAAGTACAAAAAGAAAATGTGTTTATAATGGTCCCACAGTAAAGTAGGACAGTGCCAAAAAGTCCTTTAAATAGAGTTGCTGATTTCTTCAAAAAACAAGATGAAAGTCCTCTCTGCTAAAATACATTCTGCAGTAATCCAACAGTCAGATTCTGCTCTGTGATAAATCATTCAGCCCATACTGATTCTGAAAGCAACAAAACATGCAAAGGAGACTGAGGAAATCATCACCAAACATTAAGGAAACAGAGTGGGCTCCTCTGTGGAAAGAAGCATCACAAAGAACAAAGTAGATGGGTGAAGCAATAAAAATCCTGCCATTTACAACAGAACCTGCTGTGGAAAACGTACTTATTTTTTTAATGCATATTGAGGACTCAAGACTGAACACTGTCATCCTTCTCAATTTACTTTTTCACCAATGTTTATCAAAGGGTAGAAGTTTCATGTTAGAAACAACAAAGCACAAAGTCTGTGCAAACATAAACGACATTTCAAAATTCAACCATTAAAAATGAATGGAGGAAACGTGCATCTCATTCAGGTGCTGAAAACCAAGTAAGACTAGTTCAGATTTAGTAAAGATTGTGTCCTGATTATAACAGAATTGCTTTCTACTAGAACAGTAAGCTCGCTTCAGCATTAATAGTTACCTGACAAAACCAAAGATAAATGTACTTAAATCTGTCAGAATAACAAAAGTCTGAAACCAGGCTTATTTATAAACAGGCTAAAACATATTTCTTTCTATAACAACTTTTTAAAGACAAAATTTTATCCACCGATACCCACATGCTAAGAAAAATAAAACAGTCAGGATTTTTTCTCTTAATAAAATAGCAGTGGAAAAGAGTCTTGTTTAACAAGTAAGGAAGACATTCTTTACAGCATTAGCTCATAACTTTTACAATCTGGATGATCCAAAAAAACCAGATCCAATGCATACCTCAACATTTATATGAAAAAAAAAAGGTTAAAAATGTCATTATCTTAATCATGTGCAATAATGTCATATTCATCCTTTATCAAAGAACAAATACACTTTTAACCATATTTAAGAAAACCCCCAAATCTTCAAAGAGGGGGGGAAAAGTCACCTTCATGCTTTGGGAACTAGCTAGCAGAAGACAGTCTTGAAAATATTTTTCTACAACAGTCATGGCTTTGGCTTCTACACCTCAACTCAGTTATTCAGTGTGAACTTGGACAGTGCTAGGAAAACATTTGGCTCATTTCCACAGCTGCTTTCTCTGAAGAGTTGATGGGGGAAGAAAAAAAATCCATTGCAGTGAGACACTTCACATGTATCCAGCACCATATTCAGAAGGCCAAGCCATCTCCATGGAGTTTATTACTCCTAGTTTAATTTGCATATGTGCTGGACAGCTCTCCTTGGAGCTCCATGCTAGTCCCAGCCTCTCAACCTGCCTCCTCTGGGGTACTCCATCATCCTTAACCCCAAAAGATCAAGCTTCTGATCAGAAAGACTCTTTTTCTCTGGTTTCATATGGAGATCATGGTTTTATATGGAGATAAGGATTGTTTTGCGACTCCCTCCAGCTACTCATTGTCATGACTTTACATGACATTGTGAAGCATCTGCAGTATTACCAGATTAAGAAGAAATATGCTACATAGTCCCCTCTCACTGGCATGTACAGGTGAGAAGAACCTTATATTCGAGGAAGAAACTTGGAAAGGAGCAAAAAAAAAATGGGAGACTATTCCTTAAAATAAGGAAAGTGGCCAATTTGATTTAAAGAACCTTTGAATTTTCCCAGTGCTTGAACACCATAAAAACTTGCCCAGCTTCCACTGCCAGAAGGGAAAAAAAAATAAAATAAAAAAAAAAGTAGAATGCTGCTGAGATTTAGAAAATTGTTTCCATATACTTCTCTAAAATGGATATGTCTGACCAGGATTTCATTAGTGATCTTTTTGGCCAAATGAAACAATGCCATTCAATCAACTCAGCAGTATTTGCTTGTCTGTAGAGCAGTAACTTTTCAATACTACACGATAGAAAAAAAAAAATCAGAAGACCTTCTAAATAACAGCAATTACAAATTTTGTTAGTTTTATGGAAATGTGGGGTGCTTTTGTTTTTGGGATGCGGTGAACTACTAATATAAAGGAGAATAAAATACAGTTTGACTGCTTGTGTTCCTTTAGTCCATGATGACAAAATCTTTCCTGAAAGGGACAACAGTTCCGAATCAAGACCTCAATCTATGACTATATGGACTTTGATTCAAGCCTGCTCTGTGTGAAGACAGTAATTCTTTTTGTGCCAGTCTCACATCTGTGTTTTAAATCACTTTGTGGAGTGAAATGCTAAAAATACAAGCTTTACAGTCTAAGCACCTATACTCTTTGCAGTGACGGATGTGTACATGCCATGGCCAAAAAGCTGTTGATTAAAAGGAGATTTTAAAAAAATTACTTCATCCCCTAAAAAAAAGTAATTAGTTATTAGGAAGGAGACCCTCTTAAAATGCACATGGTAATTTGTGTGGCAGTAGGTGTGTGCTTCCATAAAAACTATCTAAACTGCATTTCCAGTCCACACATTTCTCACAGACATCTTCAGCCCAAACATCACATCCCAAGTTATAGTTCTTGTTAGACAATAAACAGACCATGCTCATGTCTGCACCTTGTAGAGTCTGAGAGAACTATAAATGTCCTATAATGCATCTTCAAACCAGTTTAATCTGAAATAACAGAGCTGTGATTTTTTCCCCCCAGCCTACATAGTTCATTAGTTGGACAGACAAAAAAGAATGCCATCAATTCAGACTCAGGAAAACCCCTAAGTCCCACAGAATCTCATTGCTTAACTAAACCAGTATTTTAAAAGAGCTGTGTTTGATCTCTCTGGGAAAAATAACAGCCCTTAGAAAAAGCCTGTTGGAGACAACAGCATATTCTTTCCAGCACCGAAGGTTTCCTGAACCTCAGTTTCCTATTTCCTTTATACAAATGACAGTTCTACAGCCTTTTTTGCTCATCCTTAAATATTTACTATCGAATCACATGCATCTGAGGTTGTAACATGCTAATCACAAACTGCTGTTGTACTTACTTGATGGTTACTCTGTTTGATGTGTCTTGCAGATCACCGGGATCAAAAAGCTGAGATTCTTTAAGTCCCAGCTCTTTGCAGCCTCTTAAGAATAAGATGATATTATCCTGAAAAGAGACCAAAAATAAAACAAACCCAAATTTTAAACTCTTCTTCATCAAAAAAAAACCTCTACCAAACCAATCTCTCCCTAACTCAGTAACATCTCACAAACAGTCATATCATTAGCTAAATGAAGAACCAAAGACATTTCCAGTCACATAATTTGAGAAGCCAGAACATGTTTTGTTTGAAAAGTAGGGTAAATATGAAACTTTTTTTTTTTTAAGATGTGTAACTGCAACAAGCTTGCTGACTTTTCTCTTTCCAAACCCAGATGTTGGCAATCTTTAACTGAAAAACCCTGCTAAATTCCCCACCTACTGCTGCAGGCTGCCAGCACAACTGCAGCGTGTTACTGGGCAGAAGAGGTTGGATTTCTGAGGGGAGCAGGAAGGATAGATATGAAACAGCCCACCACCATTTAAGCAAGCAGTTTGTTCAGAACGCATTTTGCATGTTGATACAAACAAGCCAGTTACTCTTAGTAAACACAACTGTAAACTCTCCAAACTTAACCAGCCAGAAGCCACTGGGAAAAGAGGTAGGTGCCTTTTGCCCAAATAAAATGCTTGCAGCTACACTTTACGTTACCAGTGTCTGTAAGAAGAAACACCAGTTTTGTAACAGTTTTTATGAACTATTTACAATTTTCAGAGTGTAAAAAATAAAAATAACTAAGAGAGATTAAGCAGAAACTGATATAAGCCTCTTTCAAACCAAATATGAGTAATGATGTTAAAGTTTGCACTGAGGGAATTAAATCAGTATGTGTGCATATACATTTAATGTTTGATTTATACTTACTTAAACTTACGAAAGTACACCGCCCCGTTTTATAGAACCAATGAATCTTTCTTATGCAGATAAATCTCGAAGGCCAGTAGACAACAAGTTTTTAGATATATCCACTGCTACAACAGCAACTGCAATGGTAGATGTGTGGACAAGTAAGGATATAATGTGCAGATTGATACTCTCCGAGGCCCCTCATCTCAAACCTCCAGCTGGAAGTAAACTGCCATGGGAAGAGCTAGAGCGCAGCAGAGGCACAGCCTGTGGCAGAGACCTCCATTTCTGTACAATCTGGGAAGCAGAGGAGCCTGGGCAGTGTCCAGCTCTTGCCCACCCTGCATGACAGAGCAGGATGCGTGAGCAGAGCTCTCCCCACATCTGCTCCTGGGTCTTTGTTTGGGTGGCATGGCCATAGCTTGGTGACAGCAGCCTTGTTTATTCTGTCGGGGCACAGCAATCAGCATGCTAATCGCTGCGGTCTCTGCATGCCAGCACTCCTGCACACAAAGCTCGCTGTCACCAGCTCACCGCAAAGAAATACAGACTTGGAAATTTGGAGGAGCCCAGATCTCCCTTTTTTTTCCCCTGGCTGAAACTTAACAGCTCTGGAGGGGAGCCATGGGGGAAAGGAACAGAAGCTGAGAGAGCAGAGCCCATAGCCTAGAGAGACAGCATCATTCATGACATGAAAATTTGCTTGTAAAATTCTCCATCTGGCTTACTGTTTGCATTACAATTTTCCAACTGCATCATGAATAACTCTTGTGTTTAGGCTTTGATGGAGGACAGTTCTGGTCACTTCCAAATGGCGGGTGGAGCAGCGTGTAAATTCAATAAAAACGCAAAAGCATTAAAAAAAAAAGTCCCTGACAGTATTTCCTAACAAAAATATACAGGAAATACAGGACAGAGTAACCTAATAAGTTTAGAAAACAATCAAAGTAGGGGCAACTCCAAGAGTAAGTAATTGCATCCATCTTCATGCCAAAAGTTCATATCCAAGTTATGCGAAGCAGTAACAAAAATATCAGCTTTTTGGCAGCCATGTAGTTTGGAAATTCAGTTCTTCTGTTGATGAACGAATGCCCACTGCTCAAAAAAACCCCAGTGCCACCACCCTATGCCTGTTTTCATACATGCTTTTATCTTGATGGTCATCATTTGACAACAGTCACACCATTCCCCGAACAATCCCTCAGAAAGCTGGTATCTTTTATGGGCACAAATAACCACATATGCCAACAAGATGCAACCAGTGAGCACTGAAAAGGTTTTGCTTTTGTGAACATTCTCACAGTTTTTATTTCCCATTGGTCCTAAAAATGGCAATTTGTTTAAAAGGATTAGAAAAAAAAAAAAAAAGCCAACAAAGAAATTGTTTGCAAGTTAAAGATACTCAGGTAAACCTGCCTAGGCTGCCTATCCCCAAGCCAAAAATGTACTTCATACTAAAGTTTTCCTAGTTCACTTCAATACACTTGAGATTTGTATGTGTTAGTTCTGTTGAGACTCTAGAGAAAAACCCTCGTAAGCCACTAAAAGGAGAAAGGAGTCTTATCGTTAAAAGCCAGCTCCTAGCACAGCTTTCTTTCAGGATTACTACACCTTGCATAGGCTAAGTCCTGGTTTCTTCACTTCTCAGAAAATTTTGCTCATATTTTCTATTTTTTGAGAGAAATTATATTTCTGTATCTGTTAGCTGTAACTACATGTTTTTTGTAGTCACCTACAATGCCAAAAAAAAAAAAAAAAGAGAAAAAAGAAAAGGCTTATAAGTAGCAATGGATATAAAACATTCTTAGTTTAAATAAGTGACTGAAACCACACACCTAATGTGCATGCCCAGCTCCTTATAACTTGGCAGAGTTAAAGAGGTCATGCAAATGGGTCACGCTGCAATGGCAAGGATGGCAGTGTGGCCAGCTGCCGTGCCTCAGCTAACAAGGTGGTATCTTTTACAGTGATCTCAGAAGACACACGACCTGAACTCGGTCCCTCTGGAAGCCCCTACAAGGCACTAGCACACTGCCTCCACACATTAAATTGAAATTATATTGCCTTTCTCTCAGCAGTTACTTGCTGCAGTTGCAGAGTTGGAGTAGACAGCAGGCTGGTCGCCTGGTCAGCACATCATTTCCTACAGCCCCAGGGGACCTGCAACTGTCTCATGCTGTCTCCTCTCAGTTTCAGCCCATTCCACTATTCAATCAAAAATATTTTTCTGGCTTTTGTCCTTCATGCACCCAGAGGAACAGGGAGCTTACAGGTTATAGTCTAAACTTCTTTTGCAAATTTTATCTCTCTTTTAATCTAGAAAATGTTATATTTGTGAATATATAGACATCTATAAATCTATTCATCTATAATCTATAGACATCTATAAAATTTTATCTATGCTGTATTTATACAGTGACATAAACTAAACAGGCTGCTTACAGAAGACAAATGCTTCAGGGCGGCAATAGTGGACAGAAGCACAGGATGCACTGATAGGTTAAACCCCAGCCCTTTTCTGCCTGCCTAAGCAGAGTCCTGACAGTTACTGCTAGATCAGCACTGTGAGCAATGTCATTTACTTATGAGTATTAGAAATTAAAATAATTATTAATGTTTTCCTATACAGAATTTCAGAGAAAATAATCAACACAAAACGCTACAAACTCTCAGGCAAAGTCAGCCACAAACCAGCAAGAAGGGCCAGAGAGAAGTAGGAATGCACAAACAGGGGTGCAGGACACTGACTCTCTGAGAACTGAGCTGGAAGGATGCATGGGAAGGAAGGGAGAGCAGCTCTTGCTTTGAAAACTACACTTCAATACCATCAACTTTTCATCCCTTCTGTTGCACAATCTGACAGACTCATCTCTACAAAATCACTTTGCCAGGACACCAGCTGCAGGCAATGCACAGACAATGGGAGGCAGAGGGGTTACACACCTCTACAAAGGTGGAGGAAGGAAAAAAAAATGCTGCTCATTTATAATCTTTTTTTCCTCCCTGTTTTTAAAAGAATGATAACCCATGTGTTCTAAATACTAAAAAATGTTTACTGCACAGCATTAAGTCATTTTCCTCACACATGAAATGGAGCACAAAATCCTGAACTCTGTAAAAAAAAAAAAAACACAGAAATTGGCAGTAGTGAAGGACAGACACCCTGGAAAGCCACCGCAAATTCACACAGTAGCACTGCCAACACACATGATAGTTCAAGCTAGCGAGAATCAAATACTCACAGCAGGCAAATTCTCTCCATAGGATCTGCTGATCAGATGCAATGGCAAGCAGCTTGAATTTGGCCCACTTCCATTCCTTTCATCTGCCACAATAGTATACAAAATATTCTCACTGTATTCATGCTGCAAACCAGACCTGCAGCTTATCACTGCAGAACCATCGTTTGTCAGATGAGCTACTGCACGGCCTGGATGAGATACATAGATAAACTCGGGGAAAACAAAAGCAAGGCAAGCTGTACGTCCGCACAGAACGCTAAACAAAATGCCAAGTGCATGCCACTTCTAAGAGTTGGGGATATTATTAGTTGCCAGTAGCACTGTGCTGTTTTGCAGGACAGCTGCAGACAAACAGGTGGCCTTTTTCATTTCTGGAATGCTGAAATTTTCCCTGCTCCAGAATAAATTGGAAGATTTCTAAAAAATAAATCTGTATTTTCAAACTGCTTTTCTGAACAATTTCCAATACAGACTCTCAAAAGCCTTTTGTTTATTCTCAGCATTTCTTCCTATTCCCTAATTTTTCCATTTTATATAATTAGTGGTGATAATTTATTAATATAAAATCAGTGGATCTTGATTGATTCACAAGCAGGTGGAAAGGAAACACTGAAACATTCAGTTCAAGTCCACCAGGAAAAGATTTTTATGAGAAAAGCTGGGAACTTTTCACGCATGTATATATATATAGACATACAGAAATATACACATATATATTCTTTATTATTTATCCAATATGCTTTACTATTTATGTTTTACTGTATGAATAAGTTTTAGTCTCTATATAATGTTTTAGTCTCTATATGTTTCACAGTTTATATAGTTTGCTTTACTGTATACCCAGTAAAACTACACTTCAGAAGACATTGGTTTTTGCGGCAAATTCCAAATCAGCAGATTTGGAAGGAGCTCAGTTGTAGTCAGGACACATTCACTTAGAAACTCAGGAACTTTACCTCCAGAAGATGCAGGATGACAACCCACCAGAACCAAAGCGAGCCCCACCAGTACAGTATGGGCAGACAAGGCTGCATGCAGCCCTGGATCCAGGCACACAGCAGCCTTAGCTAATGAAAATTAAATGCTGCATGGGGAAAACCAGAAGAGTGACCCTGGGACCGGGGACGGAAAGCAGGACTTACCAGCCCGTCAGTCTGGCCTGATCCTCGCCTCCCGAAGAGCAATAGCCCCGCGGAGCAGCAGGAATGACAGCCGGCTGGCTGGGAGCCCCACAGCTGCTGGTGGCGGGGCTGCGAACCCCAAACTCCACCCCCACCACTGCGGAGCAGCCCCGACACCCCCCAGGAGGAAAACAATCACTGTGTGTGGAACTGTCTGAGCCCCGAAGGCAAAAAACAGGTCCAGAGAATGAACGCAGAGATGATTCAGTTAAAACGGCAGCAATAACGCTCGCTGTCCTGAGATGAAACTGAACGGCTCCGAAGGCAGGGAGAGCTGTAGGAGTCACTGGGAGAGAGGCCAAGCTTGCCGGCAGCACCACAGGCCAGAAAGCCTGACAAGCAGGACCTTTCACAGCTCAGCAGAGGAGGTGGCAAAGACTCTCTTTGCAAAGAAAGCCAAGCTTTTTCCTACGTCTTTTTGGGTCATCCACAAGAAAAAGATGTGTCTCCTCAAACAACAGCCCCACTCCTTTAAGGAAAAGGCAAAAAAAAGACCTTAAAACCTCTGTGAAGAAAATGGGTCTGTCAGAGGTATACGGCAACTACACCAAACATACCAGAGCAATCTCCAGGTAATATCTAAGACTGCCAGAAGATGCTCAGTACCAGACCCCCAGTATCCAGTACAAAGTGCCAAATTCCTTCCAAGGTGCTGAGATTCTGCTGCTTCCAACCAGACTTACTAGGTTGGAAAATTCCAAGTGCCTACAGCAAGAAGATAGTGTACAAGTTTTACTGTGAGGTGTCCCTGCCCATGGCAGGGGGGTTGGAACTTGATGATCTTAAGGTCTTTTCAAACCCTAACTATTCTATGATTCTATGATTCTAAGTTTCATGCCGCTACTTTGGTAGTATAAAACTTATCCTCATTTGATAGTGTGAAGGGAAAACAGGTCAAAGGTAAGAATTCATTTTTCAGAGAGCTAGTCTTAGCATTTTTGGCATTCAGCAAAATCTTTTGCTATTAATGCCAATCATTAGTCTCATATAAAACACAAGCACATTCAATCTACATTAATAAAATGAAAATAAGCAACAACAAAAAAAACAACCCTCAAAATTACACCATGCAAGTTGATGGTCGGATGAGAGGAGAAGGGGAAGGGACTCTAAAAAAAGAAGCCCAAAATAAATGAAATGTGTTAAGCAAATCAAATTGTCCTCCAGATACCAAAAAGCACAATGTTTAAAATCAAAAGCCTGTCATTCTTTGAGCAAATCAGAACTACAGCAGCACTACTCAGGAAATTATCTCGGAATTTTCCTACCTCTGTCCTTCACCATCAGATTATTTGCCTTTTAAGATCTTTGACCTGTAACAAATTTCAACCACATTTATAAGCTTCTTATACAATACAGTGCATTACTATCATTTGCGTGACAGTTAAATACTAAAATCTCCAAACAAGAATGGCCATGGTGTGTATAGTGAAAAGCAAATGCAAGGAGCTCAGAATATAAAAGGGTATTGAAGGTCCTGGTGAAGGCAGTGAACATGTTATGCTGGGCACAGAATGGATGATGTGTCTTATTTCTGCAATTTTTAAAATTGAGATTAAATTCCATGTAGCATGGTATGATATAAAAGGAGGAAAGAGACCTTGCAGAAAGGGGGAAGCATAACAGGGAAAAAGAGAAGAAAATAATGGGAGGGGACCATATGAAAGAACATGAGCAAGAGCAGCCTTCAACTCAATAGGCAAGAGCAAACCACGGGGGGGTGGGAGGGGTGCACACAGCATGAGCACAAGGCTGACCCTATGACTTCACTAGTTAAGTAGGTCCTGATATTTCTCCTTGCTGCATCAGGTCATTATCCCTCAAGACACAAATAAAACATTTAAACAAATGGGGGCTCAGTCAACATCCTTGTCTTTAGGGGAGAGAGCAATCAGATTTGCCAAACTGAAGATACATCCTGAGTAAGATGGCTTTATTTACAGCAATGAACACAGAACATAGGCAGGCAGGGAAAAAAGCCCAGAGTATTTCCAGGCTATTCACTGGCTCCAATGCTAATGAAATCACAGCCAGATGTCAGCCAGATGTCAGATTTCACTCAGTCTTGGAAAGGGGGTGCCTATCGATGCCATAGTGTATGGTAACAGCCATACTGTGGCGAAGGAAGAGGACAACATTTCCTTTCCACCCCTTCTCTGCAGCATTTTAGTCCAGGATGATAGCACTTGGCTTGTGAATGTTTGGGCCTCAGTTTCACGATTTCTTCCATTATTCACTTTCCACATCTTTGATGAATAAAGTTCAAAACAGCAGGGTTAAAAACAAACTCTCATACAGTGAATTGCAGGCAAACACTCCTAGAAGCTGCTGGGAATTCACCTTGCAAATCCAGAGTCAGGTGGGTAAAACCAGCGGGAAGACACCACCAAAAAAGCAAAGCATGGTTCCATCTGCTGTGATGGAATGGACTGTTATTTGCATCACTGCCTTGTTGGCTGGGCTATGAAGTGGGTCAGTACAAAACTTAACTGCAGAGTGGGTTGAGGCAGGAGCTACAGAAAAGACAAGATTGGATGAAACATCACAACAATCATGTTCTCAGTGCAACTGGAGCTCAGCACCTGTGGCATCTACCCCTTCTTACCCAGACTCCTGACAATAGTTCTGCTGTCTATCTGAAGGAGGAAAAAAAGTTCATAAAGACAAATTTGACCTTTATTTGCACTCACATTGTAAGTGCTGAGAGTATGACTAACCTAAACACAGATGTCAAGGAACCCTGAAACCACAGCTAGTGCCACAATGTTTCCCTCAGAACATCCTCTTGGGGAAACTGGGCACTCTTCAGTCTCGAAGAATGCGTGGCTGCTGGCCCACAGCTGAGCTCTACAGCAAAATATAAAAAACAGGCAAGAAATTCACAACTAAGGAGAACATGCTGTTTCCCAAGTTTGGTTTATTTGTGTGTGATTATCAGGACATGATAAAGCATTACGGAAAGCACACAGTCTGACTACAGATTTAGAAGATCTCAAATGCCGTGATCCCAAGCAAACTGCTTAAAGTAAACAAAAAATACACACACTTTAGATTTAAAGTTGCAAGTCATAAGAAATACTACACCAAATACTGTGAAAACAACACCAGCCTGTAAATCAGGGGGGCCCAAGCAATGGGACCACCAAAGAAACTAACCTAAGCATTAAGTATTGGCAAGTGTGGTTTTTCACTGGACATACTGGTAAAGTTTACCACCCTGCATACAGAAAAAAAACAAAACCAAAAAATCCAAGGAAATTCATAGAGGAATAAAGTTGAATTACCTCCTGAGTGATACACCCCAAAACTACAGTACTGGGGTAATCCAAAGGAACGCTACAAATAGCTTAAGCTCCAACACAAATAAGCCCTTTAGGTGTTATGTGCAGCCATCAACTACAACCAAACACGGCTGAATAAATCTTCGCCTTTCCTGACTTCTGCCAAGGTAATTGTATGTTAAGCCACGGCACAACATATGCTTTTAAAAAGCTATTTATGTGTTCCTGCTAAGATACTGTTCTATGCTGATAAAGAAGATTACCTATGCAAAGCAAATATATGTGTTAAAATTTTTTCGATGTTTCCTTAATTATATTAGCAGGTCTACTAAAAGATACTGCCTTTTTTCACATACCCTGCCTTCCTTTCTCTGCCTGCAGACTGCAGGCCTCATGAGATCCCTTTGATCACATTTGATACCTCAGGGCACTGTTACCCAATGCGTGCTTTCTATATTTTGACTTGACTGTAGAGAAAATAGCCTTGTTTTCCAGGAAGAGCAGCGTTGACTATTCAAGGAACCCCACTCCAGGGAGATGCAACTTGCCACAGGACCTTTGGGATGAAGGGGTTAGAAAATGAGGACAAATCCTGTGCATCATGAGCCTCACCACCTGAAAAAGTGTGTCTGTGGGTGATTAGTTACCTGCCCAGCATAATCTATTATAAACCAGTAGAGGTAACTTAAAGCATAAACAATACACCTGTGTGCCATTCAAAGATGACTATCTGGAAAAATATTTCTCAACCTGTGATGAAGTAAACATAACTTTACTTTCTTGCTCTTTTATGTGGTATGTTCTCTTTTGCTTGGTACATAAGCAAATCTATCTTCCATTTATAGCCAAAAATAGTAACAGTTGGCCAGTACTTGGACTTCTCTCAGCAAAGACAGCAATTCACTACACAAGGATCAGGATACTACTACGCAGCTGAAGCTGTTGAAGGGCCTCTGCATCCCAATGTCCAAGTATAGCTGCTGTAGGTGGGCCTCAAAAGATGCAAGAAAGCTGCCTGTGGGGGCCAGGGGCCTGGCAGTAGCTGTTAAAATCATACCAAATCTCTGTTCCCAAAGGCAAATGGCAAAATAGTGAAACCGCCAAGGAGGACTCATTCCTGCTCGGTTCGTGACCTCTGCAAAAAAAGCAACAAATTCCATTTCTTCTTTCAAATTAAACATCTACTCTTTATTGCCCAGGAATATGTTTTAATAATCTGTGGTGTTCGAGGTTTGATAAACATCAGAAATCTCTTTGCTGCTGTTACATGATACCTGACATACATTTTCCCTCCACTCATAGCTTTGCATTTTCATGCCAGCATTACATAAAACACACTAGACTTCTTTAATGTACATGTTCGGGTCTCCTTGCAAATACTTCTAAAAGAAGCTGTTCAAGTCCAAAAACCACTAATTTTTTTAATTGGCTTTTTGTACTGAATGCAGTTCCAGCACATTCCACTTGGAAAACCTACATTATTGTTTTTACTTCCATTAAAAAAACTAAATAGAAAGCTTTCACATTTAGATGTGTAGAATGATTTGGAGAGGAAAAGGAAAAGGAAGAAAATCAATAACTTTCAATTTGCTCCAAGTGTATTTTACAGAAAAAATAGCTGTGCAAAAAGGTGCTAAGTAAATCAGTGCCCTATCTTAACTTCAACCATATACAGTGTAACTGCCTAAATTACTAAATACCACAATACTCAATCCATGTATCCATTGTTTCTTTCTCATATTTGAAAACATACATTTGGTGCCTATGGCCATAACTGTTAGTCATCTTGAATATCTCCAGTTTGGAGCTTTTTAATGGCAAATATTCAAGACAAGATAAGCTACCCAACAGTCTCGCAGTGATTTATTTTCCAGCCCTTTTTAACCATCAGTAAAGCATTCCCTTAGGTATAATTGAAGAACTGGCACAATTATTCAGGAAGCTATGGGAGCTGCAAACCTAGACGGACTATGCAGAATAGCCAACTTAAATTACCAGCGTTCATTAAGCCTGCAGAGGTCATGCAGATATGCCTTTGAAGGGCCATTTGGATTCATGGATTACATCTGGATGCCAGAGTCTTTTGCAATTGGGAAGTGTAAGCTTTCAGGAGGAATAAAAAGTAGACAATAATACACTGTATTTAAGAAGCAGAATTTCCTCAAATTAATGGGCACAAAATCAATGGTTAAAACAAGAGGGAAAGAAAGGAGCTCTTCTTTAATACAGTGTATTCCTATTGCAGAGGACAGCAAAGGATCTCTTCTGCTACAGGACAGATACTCCTGTTGTTCAATTTTCTGTCAAGACACTAGCGGTGTACTCAAGGCACACTTCTGCATCATCCACTCTCCCCTAGGGATGCACAAAGCAACAAGGGTAGGGAAATGAATACATGAATAACATCAAGTCTTCAGGAAGAGGAGCTAAGAAGTGGAGATGGCAGAAATAGCTTGTCACATTTGTTGGTGAAGGGAAAAGAAAGAGGAAGCAAATCAGCTATCACTAACTTCATCCCTAAAACTTCAGTTCATACCCTGTCCTCTGTCCTAACCAGACTTGAGATCACCTTTTGTGTGTAGAGGAAAATGGCCAACTGTGCTTACAGTTGAGCTTACCTGGGTATAACCAGTGGCTCCTGCTTAGAACAGTCACATATAAAGCTAGCAGAGATGTTCATGACCCTCAAACAACAGGTTTCCAACTCCTCACCTACTACTTCTGAAAACATTTGCAATTTAAAGACACATTCTGCAGATAGGGGTAAGACTTAGCTGATGGAGAGTGCATAAAGGAAAAAGGTATATATTTTTTCATTTCCTCAACAGAGAGATGGGATTCAGGAGTTCATTTGATTGTTCAGAGACAGGTATATCTAGACAGCAGAACCAATAGAGTCCAGCAAGATTATCAGGCCAGGCTCCATGGGCTGTGAAAGCAGCTGTACTAGCTCCAGAGCCAACAAGAAGATGCCAGCAATTTAGCTGCTTTAAATCACTGCAGAGCCCCAGTCCCCAGCCAGCTCACATGTCTCCAAACTACTCCTGCAGGTGTGAATTTCTGGAGAATGCAAATGTTACACACGGCTACCCAAAATCAGCTCAAGGCCAGTGGAACTTAATGGCTTTGACAAACACCTCTGTGCTGCCTTTCCTAGCCACTGGGGAGTATTTCTCAGACAGTATTGCCTTGCTTGAATGGAGAGACCTAGCTGAGGTTCAGCACTGCGCTAAAGCTCATCAGCCCTTAAATCTGGAGACCCTGGTAAGAGCTACTTTGGGCTTACAAGGTCAACAGATGTAGCCCCATCTAAATATAGGGGATACAGGGCTATGCAACTGCCTTAGATGTTATGGTTAACACTGCCCAAACTGCAGCACAAGGAGTCCAGTCACCCAGAAGGTACCAGACCTGGGCACACATGGTCTTTGTACATGTACATGTACATGCCAGTCAGCCCAGAGCTGCAGAGGGGCTTCAGCATGCCCTGTGCTCTGCATATGAGTACAGAGATCCTGGAGTCAGCAGCGCATGAGCAGTTCCTGCTTCCTGGAGCTTTTTGGCTACCTGGAAATCCCTAAATGTGTTATGCTGCACTGTTAAACTGATCTCATGCCTTTCGGCCACTTGTCCCTGAATGGGAAAGATGCTGGTGTCAAGCAGCAATCCTGCAAGAGCTGTCCTGTGGCTGTGCTGAGCCAGGATGATAGATGCTGCTGCCAAACCCAAGCGGACTGTTCAGTGAGTTGCCCACACCCACAACACAGAGGTTATCCAGGGTTTTCCATTCTCTGTCATATCCCAGACTCCACCTTCCATTATCCTGAACAGAGCAGTTGACTGTTTTTCCTTTTATTTACTTCCCATCCACTTCCTGACTTTAGACTGGTTCTTTTATTCCTCCAACTTGTATTGTAAAGTTAAAGGACAAGAATATTTGTACACTTATACAAAGAGAATACATCATACTGGAAGCTGTGATGGAGAATACTGCCACAGTCTTTGAAGCTCTCAATCTGCAATCTGCTTACATAATAATTTGTACACAGGCTTAACTGCTGGATTTCTAATATTGCTTATCAAATTTTAGCCAAACAAAATAGAATAAGCAAGGTGAACTATTCATGGGAAGATAAAGTATCTGCAAGATTTTTTTTATGCAAGTATGAGAACACTAAGAACTCACAGTTCTTCAAAAATACGTAGAAGTCTGGAATCCAAGAAGTTTCAGTTCTCTAAGATCATATTTTAGAAAGTAAATTTTAATCAGGATTGCGTGGCTCAAGAGATTGGGTAACAGTATTTAAAAAAGTAAGTGATTAATCTCTGATCAACCAGAGGGTAAGAACTAAAGAGCATTTAAGGTCTCAAACACCCCCAGGAACTAGCCAACTGTGGGTGCTGAGTCCAGGCAGATTTAGGATTTTGTATTTTCTTACACACAGTCCTCATGCTTATGAGTAGCCACCAAATTTCATTAGAACTACTCTGTTATCCCCTCAAAAATTCTGCATTGCAGTTATGCTTTGAAGAGCCAACAGCAGTTAGATCCCAGATTTGCTGATAACACTGTGCCAACAAATACCTTGTTTCTCTGTTTTCTTTCTAACTGCAGCTATGTGGTGTTTCTTAATTATAAACTTCTGAAGGCAGAGACTTCAGATGCCGTATAGTGTCTAGCATAAAAGGGATAAAGGAGACCTGTACCGATAAGTTGATACTTTGCAGGAAAACAGGTTTTGATCACTGCCAACTGTATCATTTGAAGATCTGCAACACTCAGAAATTGAGGGCAGGCACATCTGAACATACAGCTCCTAAACTCCCTTCAAAATAATCATAATATTGGATTGGCTTTTGCTCTTTTGGTTGTTTTAGACAGAATGACAGATCAAGGAACAACAGGTGTGACATTGCTGAAGATAAAGTATCACCCATTCTAATACAATTCTGCTAATACCTTACTCAAATTTTTGTTTGACTGCAACATTTCTCTGAGAAGATGTAATTACCTTGCTTCTTTCTTGTCTAAAATTCTAGTCCACTGACGTATCAGATTCCACCCAGTAACAGATTCAGCACTGTAAAAATAACATACAGGCGTGCACACTAAGAAGGAAGATCAAACTAGGCTGTTTCTTAAAAAAAAAAACAGAACAAAACAAACCCCAGCCTCCTATAACAAACTTTGCCATGTTTCTTTGTTACATAAGTCTGTTACTAAACACTAACTTTTGTAATGAATTTTACATGTTCTTTTGGTGCATGTTTATTTATTTACTTACTTCTTTTTGCCTCTATATAGGCTTTTATAAAATCTCTGACAGCACTCCCCAGGGACCATCCATTTGATTTACCAATTTGCCAATGACTGATGCAATTTCTGCATTTGCTCATAATTTTTTTAATGAATCACAGAATGGTTTGGGTTGGAAGAGACCTTAAAGATCACCCAATTCCAACCCCTTGCCATGGCCAGGGACACCTTCCACTAGACCAGGCTGCTCAGAGCCCCATCCAACCTGGCCTTGAACACTGTCAGGGATGGGGCAGACACAGCTTCTCTGGGCAACCTGAGCCTGTGCCTCACCACCCTCGCAGTAAAGAATTTCTTCCTAATGTCCAATCTGAATCAACCTTCTTTCAGTTTAAAGCTATTACCCATTGTTCTTGTAAAAAGTTGTATTACTATATGTCCTTGTAAAAAGTACAGTTTCCAATACATAGTATCAACCCTATAGGGTTTTCGGTTTGCATTTTGAGTGTTCTTTCTGTTTGGTCAGGTGTTTTTTAATTAGCTTGTATTTTCTTTAAAAATCAACAGCACAGTAAAACAGTCTATCTGTGTCTGATGCATGTGGACTCTCAGGATGTTTCAAGTTATGCTTTTCATGCAGTTGTTATGGTTTAAGAAGCAACTTCTGTCTGACCTCTTTAGGGGTAACAGGAGAAACTTAATGAAGAAAACATCTGAGTATTGTACAGAAGTAAAGGGGATTTTCTACTTCTGCATATGTCAAGTAAAAGCTGTATAAATCATTTTTCTAGATCAGAAGGTGCGAGATTTTATTACCTTGTGCTACTGTCCTGTGGAGGCAGTTTTCTGGCACAATTTTCAAAACTTGTTTACAGTATCCCCTCAGTGATATCCAGAACTCCTTGTTATCTCCACAAGGGTCAAATTCCTGACATGTATTAATTACACTGAAAATTGCCCTAGATTACTTGAAACCTCAAATAACTGAACCTATTCATCATCCTCACTTTTAAATAACAGAGGACATACTGTACAGTGGTGCTAATACTTTGCAGCTGATCCCTGTAACTCCAGAAATTAGAATATAAATGCCACTATTTACCTAGCAGGTCTGTCAGCTTTCCCCTGAAAATCAGGCTCAAAAATCAGAGAGTGTTTATAGCATGGTCCTACTCAATGTGTGGGACAGGAGCAGGCAGGAAGGACAAAAAGGTTAAAACCAAATATCACTGACCAGCATTCCTGGTCCACGCACTGCTGGCCGAGGAAATGGAGCTGCTTCACAGTTCAGCCCTCCTTAGTTTCGGGAATGACCTTGGATCATTCCCATAGTTAGCCGAAGACTAGCTGATGCCTGCACAGTAAGTCTGTGTCCCACTGACACTTGAGCTTTACAGTTCTGGGTACTAGGCTCCATCTTCTCATGTCCATCACCTGGCAATCAGGCCTGCAGCTTCTCCCTGAAGGCACTCAGCAAGCAACTTCACAGGAACCCCTACAACTGCATTATTGGGGGTTGAATGCAAAGATCAGGATTCAAAACTCTACTGGAAACTCACATGTTCAGCCAGCAGCAGGCATTAGCTCTAAGATCTCTAATGCTGTTGCTAGGAAGAAGTGGTAAAGTTAGGATTGGTTTTGGAAAAACCAGCAAGCCTCCTTCCAGCCAAAGCAGAAATGGTATTCAAAGGACAACAGCAACAAGGCAGCTTTAGTTAAGAGAAGGTATTAGAAATATCCACGAGTGCTTGGTAACACCCATGGGATTTGTTGGTTACACAGCCAAGCTACACAGCACCCAATGAACCCAGTAGTTATAAAAGGCAAGAGCACCAGCAGCCCAGGATATCAGTTTAAGGCCTGAGGTTTGTTGCCCCACAACAGGTGCAAGGGTGAGATTCACATCTGGCACTCTGTCCAACATGCCTCCTAACACACCAATATGACTTCACAACACAATAAGTCACGTAACATCTCTCTAGCTGTTGCAGTAAAAGGAAACCAAATAATACCAACATCATGACTAAAAAGGAAAAGAAAGGGGAAGGGAAGAAAAACATAATGTTTACCATCAGCCTTATGTGGAAACACAAGCTTGAATCTAAATTGTTCTTGAGAAGTACTACAATTCAAAGAGAAAACCAAGGTGATGAAGGAGCGTGCAGAATGGACTGAAAAAAGCCGAGCTGAACTCAGTACACACTTGGATGCATGCACACATTTAGCAAGTTCAATACTCTTCCCTTATTGAAAATCCTGAAGAGAAAACTCCCTTTCACACGTTGCACAGTAACAAATCAGGGAACACTATAGCCCCAAACAGAAACCAACATTCACCAACTAAATAACAGTGCTTCCCAAGTGAAGTTGAGGAGGCAAAAGCAACGACATGGTAATAGTGAAGACTTTAACAGAACGGCACCACCTGAAATAACTGAGGATTGCCTCTGTACTGCAATATTAATTTTCCAGATGATTATTTATACTGTTTGTCCAGAAATGAATGTGTAATTCTCCTACTAAGCTGTGGGACAGATTTCCACACAGTATCACAAGACTATTCAGCTTTCAAAAGGTTAATAGTTAATGGCTTTGATGTGCTTCAGTCAGATAGTTCAGCCTACTACTGTATTTTTGCACAAGCAATTAACTAAGCTGCTTCCTCTGCAGCATTAATTTTAACAGGTTTACAATAGTATCATTAGACCTCTGGACATTTAAGAGGAAGCACATTACAATTGAAAAGTACCATGCCAAGCAGGAAGCAAGTGGCTTCAATCCAGGAGCACTGAGGAATGCAGAAGGCAAGGAGAATTCAGTGGCAGATAATTCAGCCTCTATGAACTCTTGACCACAGCACCAGACTGCAGAATTTTACTGGGCTCTTAAACCAAAAAAATAACTGCACACGGATCTTTAAGGCACTAGTTTTCCACTAGTTTGCCTTTTTGCTTGTTTGCTTTAAGCCAGGGAAATAACTGCAATGTGATCTTTGGAGCAAGATACTTTCCATCATCTGCATTCAGCACGTAGGCTCCTGCTAGTGACATGCACATCATCTGACAGAAATCCACTTACACTGCCTGGAAAGGTTTTCAGCATAGAAACAGTACGAACAGTTGCTAGCAGACGTAAACTGCAACAGACTTCACTGAGTTGATTCACAGCCAGGAAGGGGATTAGAGACAGCATTCGTCTGCCCCCATCTTCAGCACAAGGGCTGGGGTCATAACAGACTGTTGCTAACTCATGCTTGCTCCCTTTTCACAAGAGAAGAAGGTAAAGGAAGCTTAAGCCTCCCTGACCCATTTTCAGGTGGCAGATCTGTTGGTTTGACCACACTGTGGAAACTTTTGTTCCTGCTCACATCACAGGGACTGTTCAGATTAATTGGAAGGCACCCTCTCTTTTCACATCTCCGGTCGTACTGTTAGCCAGTTATCAACATTCTCTAGACCATATCACATGGATTTTATGGGCAGCAGCACCTGCTTCTCACATGCTGTGAGAATGCAGGGTAGCATCAAATAACAGCAAATATTCTTACTCTGGTCAACCCCATTTACACTGAATTTAGCTCTCACTCTCTCCAATAAATACTGGCATCTAGCTGTTCCCTGCAGCAGAGGCTACATGTCACTGACAAAGACAGTTGAGGATCAGAGATGGTATTTATAGCACAGACCTACAGACTCCAACCTGTGAGAGGCTATCCAGAATTAGGGAGTGAGAGTACTACTAAGTATAGTTTTAGACACAGACAACCTTTAAGCTGGGGATTTCAGGATGAGACTTTCCCAGGTTCCAGTGTCCTTCAATTCTGGCCAATAACTTGAGGATTGCATCTAAGTTTAAACTCCCCAGCTGCAGTTTTGAACCTACTTATCGGAAACTGATCAAATAACATCTTCCCCAACTTGGTGAGCCTCTTCCTTCCCTCCTGCCTGCACTCCTGCTCACGCAGCTACATGCTGCAAGACGAAGGAGAAAGGTATTTTTCAGCCTGATCAGCTGTCCACTCTAGTTAATAACTCTATGAATGCTAGTGCTGACATAGCAGAATTGTGTACCAGCATGCACAACTTCTCTGGGCAACCTGTTACAGTGCCTTACCACTCTCATAGTGCAGAATTTCTTCCTATTATCTAATCTGAATATATCCTCTTGCAGTTTAAACTTACTCCTCCTTGTCCTATTGCTACATGTCCTTGTAAAAAGTCCCTCTCCAAACTTCTTGTAGGCCCCTTTAGGTACCAGAATGTTGCTATAAAGCTTTCCTAGAGCCTTCTCTTCTCCAGGCTGAACAGCCTCAATTCTCTCAGCCTGTCTTCATAGGAGTTCTCCAGCCTCTGATCATCTTTGTGGCCCTTCTCTGGACTTGCTCTAACAAGACCACATCCTTCTTGTGTTGGGGGCCCCAGAAATGAATGCAGTGCTCCAGGTGGGGTCTCCTGAGAGCAGAGTAGAGGGGATGAAGCAACACCCTCAACCTGCTGGCCACACTCATTTTGATGCAGCCCAGCATATGGTTGGTTTCTGGGCTGTAGCTGCACATGCTGAGTCATGTTCAGCTTCTCATCAACAAACACCCTCAGGTTCCTCTCCCCAGTCTGTATTTACTCTTGGGATTGCCCCAACCCAGGTGCAGGACCTTGCACTTGGCTTGGTTGAACTTTATGATGTTGGCACTGGCCAACCTCTCAAGAGTGTCAATGTCCCCCTGGATGTCATTCCTTCCCTCCGGCGTATCAACTGAACCACATAACTTGGTGTTGTTGGCAAACTTGCTGAGGGCGCACTCAATTCCCCGTCCCTGTCATCGACAAAGATGTTGAACAAGATCAGTCCCAACACCAACCCCTGAGGGACACCACTCGCTACTGGTCTCCACTTGGACAATGAGCTGTTGACCGCAAATCTTTGTGTGTGACCATCCAGCCAATTCCTTATCCACCTATATAAGATGAAGCACTTGCTGGTGGCTAAGCACTAAGTGGCTGGAGTGCTTGTTTGTGAAGACTGAGGCAAAAACGTCATTACATACCTCAGCCTTCTCCATGTCCTGCATAACCAGGACATGGAGACAGGACATTTCATTCTGAAGAAGGCCCACATTTTCCTAGTTTTGTCACCAACGTACCTATACAAGCTTTTCTTGTTGCTCTTGGTGTCCCTGGCCAGATATAATTCTATAGATGCTTCAGCTTTCCTAACCTGATCCCTGGCTGCTTGGACTATTTCTCTGAATTCCTCCAAAGCTACCTGTCCTTGCTTTCACCCTCTGTACACTTCCTTTTCATGTTGGAGTTTGTCCAAGAGCTCCTTGTTCATCCACGCAGGCCTCCTGGCTTTTTGACCTGACTTCCTCTCCAAAGCTTGGAGAAAGTGATCCCTGATAATTAACCAGCTTTCTTGGGCTTCTCTTTTCTCCAGGACTTTATCCCAAGCAGATACCTGAAGAGGTCAAAGTCTCTTCTCCTGAAGACCAGGGTAGTGAGCGGGAGACAGAAGTTGTCATCAACACATTCCAGGCCCCTACTGGATTGCTTATGCTCTGCTGTGTTGTCCCTCCAACAGATATAGGGGTGGTTGAAGTCCCCCATGAAAACCAGGGCTTGTGAACATGAGAATGTTCCTATCTATCTTTAGAGAGCTTCATCCACTTAGTCTTCCTCGTCAGGCAGCCTGTAGCTGACCCCCATTACAGTGCCACCTGTCTCTGCCCTCCCTTTAATCCTGACCAATAAGCTATCATCATCTCCCATGCCAGTCTTTCACTGAGCCTATATCCTTCCATTCCAACACTCCAGTTACAGTAGCCATCCCACCACATATCCATGATGCCAGTAAGATCATAGCCCTGCAGACCTGAACATGTCTCTAACTCCCCTTGTTTATTCCCCACGCTATGTGTGTCTGCACAGAGGCCTTTAGAAGGTGTAGATAAATCTAATTCACAGCAGCTGAAAGCAACCATAGTCTCAGGTCTAGTTTTTCTTAGGGACAAAAGCTGATACTTCTTTTAGCCTCAAGGCATGGATAGCGGTATTTCTGCTTATTTTATGTGTGCTGGCCTACACACATGTAGCACACCATCTCAGCCCTTCTTTTTATAACCTCATTGAAAAACCAATTTTGCAACAAAAGTTACCCACAGATTGCAGGTGTCTGGGTACAACTCCAACAGAGCCACATTCAGGTGACACAGTTACAGATTCAGGGCATCCAATTCCTCCACTGAAAACTCCAGAAGGTGGCACACACCTCCAGAGCATGTGGTATTTGCCCAACTATTAAGAGAAGGCATAAGCCTCAACAATGGGGTTTGTCCTGAGAGTTTACGTCATTCTGCTCACAAGGCCCTTCGTTTCTAAGACAACAGCTGAAGAAAGGCACTGAATTCTTCACTTCATTTAGTGCAGCCCTAAGCTACATAGGCATTCTGTTTGCTGAACTATTATTTTTTCTGATACTTGCAGATACTTAGAGATTACTTTTCAAAAGTAATTGGCATTTCTGAAATACTCAACCAGAATCAGTAAACCAATGTGATGCAAGTCATGGTTGAATTTGCAGGAGGACACTTTAGAATCTAAAATCAAATCTAAAACTTAATCCAGTGGCCAATGTGCATTTTTCACAGGTAAAAAGTGAACTACTCCTGGAAGCCAGCTGCCTTGCCCAACTAGAGGAAAGACTGGGCATTTATAGTAAAGGTTAATGCCTTGATAAATGCAAGTTAACATTTCAGCTGCCTAGCATTAGGGCTTCAGCAGCAGCAGTGTCTTTCTTTTTGCCATTTTCAAATATTATCCCTGGAATCCTTCACTTCATTAAACCTTCTATGTCCATAAAAAAAGAAAGCAAACAATTTTACATAAGCCTTTATTTATATGGTTCTATAAATAACATCTTTGTGAAGTCACCTGACAGCCCCCAAACCAGGTAGACTGTTTACTTTAAAGAAGTACTTTTTTTCTAAAGCATGGTAGTTGGCTTTCCCTTCTCAAGGCTGGGCAACAAAACAGGGTCCATGTAAAATGAAAAAAAAATTCAAAGAGGAGATCCTGTGCAGTCACCATCCTCCCTTGGTTTTAACACAGGAAAGGTTCCCTTTACCTCTGTATTTGCATATTAACATTTTAAGTTATTCAATGTGAATAAAGCCATTGAAGACTCAAGTTGGGAGAACAGTTTAAAACCAGACTGTGAATGACACAGGAATGCCTGTGATATTTTTGTAAGTGTTATTTATTATTTGCATTAGCATACTGTCTAGGAGTTCTGGCCACAGAGCAGGATTCATGGGGTGAGGTGTTAGACTAAAAGAGACTAGCAGATGATCCTTGCCACAAAGAGCTTACACATATCATTAGCATTTGACCAAACCAAGTCATGACATTCTCAGCAGCAGAACTCAGCAGGCTCAGGACACAGCTTAAACTGACTGTGAAACTGCTGCATTTTGAATCCTAACCAGTCTAGCTTGGGAACAGGTCTTAACAACATGACAATGTTCGCATTTGTACACAGCAGCTATAGCTCACAGCTGTCCTTCAAGCGTGTCCTGCAAACCCTTACCCATCCGTCCTGGGTTCAGCAGTAGCAGTCATTTTTCTCCTTCTTGGTATCTGGTGCAGTGCACTGCAGTGTTTTGACTTTTGGCTTGGGAACAGAGCTGATAACAATGATGTTTTGGTTTGGCCAAGGACTTTGTGAGGCTCATGCTCTGCCAGGGAGGAGGGGAAGCCGTGAGGAAGCAGAGATGGGGTGCCTGACCCAGGCTAGCCAGGGAGGTATTCCATACCACAGCACGTCATGCCCGGGGTGGGGGGTAACTGGGAGTTACCTGGAAGGACACAGGGTTCCGGGTGGGACTCGTTTCTTGGCTGGTGGTATCGTATTCTCTTCCCTTGTTATTTTCTGTTATCACTGTTGTAGTTGGTGGTAGCGGTGGTGATTTGTGTTGTACATTGGTTGCTGGACTGTTCTTGTCTCAACCCGTGGGAGTTGCACTCTTTTGATCCTCTGGGAGCAAGGAAGGGGAAAGCCCCGGGGGGGGGAGGGCTTTGATTGCTCTCAGCCTGGCACCACTCACTGGGAGTGAGTGAACAAGCTGCCTGGCTAGGGTTTAAACCACGACACCATCTTGGCTGGTCCACCTGACCCAATAAGGAAACTGTTCTGGGTGTTCTGGATGCTAAATGAGACTTCAGCTTTTAACAAGGAACAAATACCAGGACATCGGCAGAATGGGACAGTATCCTTAGTATGAGGAGTAGCGATGCCAGCTAATAAACAGCTTAGCTTGGGTGCAGTGTTAGCCCTGCAGCCAAAAAAGCATCCAGAAGAAGGGACTTCAAGGCCAGCAGTGAAGTTGGTCTGCAGAAGTCCATGCTGAGTGCTGGATTGGGCCATGGGTGCATGAAGCACACAGAAACCTGGGAGGGACCAATAACAGCCAATTCAGAAGCAAAGAGGTACCACTCCCAGTTTTCACCTCCAGCCATCATAAACACAACACTCCAGCTGGTAACTGAGGATACTCATGGATGTTAAGGACAGCTCACGAGTCAGAGTGCTGTGATGAAGACAAAGACTACTATGAGCTGGCTGAACTCACTTCTCTGAGGGGATGCATTATAGCTAAACGCAGCTCAGAAAATCAAAAGCAAACAGGTGAGGTCACTTACCTCCCTTTGGGTTTTATTTGTTTGGTTGGTTTGTTTTCCTTGATAGGTCATGTTTTTTTATTAGTTTCCTATTATCCCAGTCTCTCTTACATCCATGCATCAGGTTAAAGTTCAGACTGTGAAGACTGGGCAACACAGGGTGAACCCAAGTGCAGCACATTTCCAGCACATAGGCTTACTGTCACATTGATGATTAATTTCCAGCATCAAAAGTATGAGAGTTTCGGAGCCAAACCAAACACCAGAGCAAGCACATCCATTTCAACCAATACAATGCTAAATGAGATGCCAACATTGTATTTTGCATTTGACTCACTAGCTTTTCCTCTAAATGGAAGGAGAGCAATTCATTCTGGACAGCATTAGCATGGTTAATTGGAAGCAATAAAAAACCTTCAATTCTGGCTGAATTTCAATGTAAAGTTTCAGGTTTTATTGGTTTGCATCTCATTTTTCCTCACTAATGCTGCTTTCTCTATGCTTCCTGCCAATTTTGAACTGATGTCTATTTTCCTTTTCAGTGATGAATTAACTACAGCATCACTGTAGATTGTTCCACACAGACTCTGTTTACAAACAGCCTGGTTAGGAAACACCTGCTAGTTTACTTTTGTATCCTTCATGAATTAGAAATGTTTGTGAGTACAGCATGCAGCTAAATTCACTAAACAGGAATTTTATAAGGTATCTCTGTCCAGCTCAGGTGACACCAGAAGAAATAGGCAAGGAAATCTAAACAAAGAATGAATTTGAAGGCAGAGTCTAGAAAGCCTGGGGGGTAAAAAACCCAAACATGCATGGACACAATGTATAAACCATTTTATTCTAAGGATATTAGTGTTTTAGTGAAGGGATTCAACATATATTACAGTATGTGATGAGTCAAAGTACGCAGTGCTGTTCTGAACCACTGGCCAGACCCTAAGTATCATTTTAATTCAGTACGGGATATCAGAACCAAAGGCAGGCACAGGAGATGTAGAGAAGGCAATTACCATTCAGCTAGGAAGACCCACAGAAACCATGGCAGAACAGTTTGCACAGCATTTTGCTGTGATATTGACACTTTGCTTTCCATCAGCATTCAGAAAAATGCTTTTTGGATGTGAGTGCTAAGAACTTACTGGTTTTAGACAGGAGATTTTGCTTTCATTTACTTCACATATGCCACAACTTACACAAGACTTTTTTATGGTTACAATTGTGCTGGCAAATGAACTTGTCCAGCTGCAAGAAGTACAAAATAATGAAACAGAAATTATCATATTATGAATCTAGATAATACAGTAGGAGCAGGCTCTTTCCAGAAAGTACTACAATGAATTAAACAGAGTGAAAAAAAAAAATGGAATAATGCCAAGATAATTTTTTAAGGGGAAAAAAAAAGTAACAACTGACATATGAGTGGAAAGAGTGATAAAAATAATGCACATCAGTTAAATTAATCAGTTAAATTAATATCTTTATCTTCTCTAATTATTGTTAATTCTGTGAAATACACTATGCTATGTTTGGGTCTTATAATTTTATTTTTAGGTTGATATCTGCAGGAAGGAAAAAGATCTCCTTTGCTGAACCTAATTAGAAGCACAAGTTCTGAAACCTAATATGATGCTGAAATTTCTTTAGGATACTGCATTGTCAAAAAATACTTGATTTTATGCAACGGTACAGCATACAAGCAAATCAGCAGCACCAGCAGACAGGTAGCTATTCTTAATAAGGTTCATAGCAAGTTCCCAGAGAGCACTTCGCCAAGAGAAACTTCCTAGGAAAATAATTACAGGAAAAAAAAACCACCTTGTTTTCAAAGGAACCAACTTTTTTAAACAGCATGCTACGGTTCTGTTCATTCTGGTGCAACAAGCATGCAACCAGGTGACTTTTGCAGAGCTATTTTTTCCATTGCTAAATCATACCAGTGTCATAAAGTTAAGTACCGTACACAAGCTGAAAACTGGATGTCACAGTAAACAGATTTTTATTCAGTAGTGCTGCAACACAAGCCAAGATCCAAGCTAAAGTTCAGGCCTCCAACTTTGTCTTGACTACTTCCTACTATTATATGTGAGATTCTTTCACACAGCCTCTGAAGTAAGTGTCTGATCTCCTGTGGGGATTGTTCAAGGAACTGAAGTAATGCTATAAACTCTCCTAAACCCTGTCAAACAAAAGATAAGGCAGAACCTTTTCTTTTCTCACAGAGTGACATTATTCAGGGACAGGAAACAAAAACGAGAACTTTTTTTTTTTTATGAGGAAAAAAGATAGTCAACATACAGTGGTTAGCATTATAGAGCAAAGCTTACCTATGATGGTGCTGGAAATCTTCTGTTTCTATAGAATTATATATATAAGTCATAGTTGTATAAAAATGTAATTTGTAGAAACCTAACGGATTAGTTCTGTCTACTATGAATGTCATACAAAATGAAAGAAACAAACAGCAACTCACTAAAAAAAGTTGGTTTTGTAAAAAGTCACTTATACATTAATTATATTCCTTGTACTCTAACAATCCATTGTTGTAAAACTTCAGCAGCTTCAGATGGTCTTTTAAATTAATAATAATAACTAAATTAATAATAATTAAATTAATAATAATAACTAAGCCAAAATACTTTTTCAGCCTTGCACAATTAAATACATGAAATGATGCTTCTGGAAAGCTAACAGTCTTAAAATAAAGATGTTCAGTATCAGTTTCTCACATGAGAAAACTTCTGGCAACACAGCTCTTTCAGCAAAGCCTGTCACTCCTGCCTAGGTTTAATATGTTCTTTGGGTGTTTTGTGAATTTGCTTTTTGGTGGGAGCACTAGCTTTCTGGATTAGTGAATACTGAACAGGAATGAGAAAGCATTTCATCAAATTTAATACTTGCTGTAAGTCTGAATACCAAACTGTTGGTCCTACCTTTTATTTCATTAAAGCAATGTATCAATTCTGCTGTGATAAAAGCAGTAGTCAGCACTTCTGGAGATCAAAGCAAATTACAAACAAGCCTGCAAAGCCGAACATATGTAATTCTATATGTAATGCTGCATACAATCCACATCCTGACTTCGACTTGCAACTAGACAAAGATCATCTTTGTGCATTTATATGGCTTGTGCTCAGTACAGTGGTTTGCAGATCCTCCAGTCCTTTAACACTACAAGACTAAAACCAGTAAGTTTTGCTTACGTGATTGGTGTTCTGGTATACGAAAGGTCTGTAAATAAACTGCTCCCTCTCAAACCACATGAGGAAGTCACTGGTAAGAATTTCACAATAACTGCAGATTCATTTAGCTTTAGGAGAAGTTTGCAGAATTCAATCTGTCAACACAAGGCCAGTTATACATAATAATTCACAGCAGTGTTATGAGAAGTCACTCAAACGTGAAATACAGGCAAAAATTTTTACACCTGATAACACTTAGCTAAACATCTCAGCATGGCTCCAACACGGGCTTCAAGTTTACTGTTACTTTCCTTGAATACAGCATACTTTATTTGTCCTTACAATAACAAAGAAGAAAAGTAGAGTATCATCTGGAGAATTACACTGAAGTAGATATTTTGTGGAGCTAGATAATGTATGACTGGTTTTGTCTCTAGAGGTTTAATATGAAACAAGAGGCACTTTGAGTACTTTACAATTACTCATGAGTTTTAGCTCCAGCTCTGTAAAAAAGAAAACCTACACATTGTCTCTGCTAGTGAACTAAATACTTATTCTAGCAGAAAATGAATGAATAAATAAATAAATTAATAAATTCTACTAGAATTATTAACTTGCATTTTTAGGCAGAAGCAGTATCTAGGAGCTCAAAAGCATGTATCTCACACAAGGCAGAAAAGGTACTGAAGCTTTCACAGTATTTCTATGTCTACTAGAGGAAATCACACTCACTGGGGTGAAATAACTGGAAAGAAGTAACTATATACTATGTCAAGCCAACCAAGGCTAAGATAATAAAGAAAAACTCGCAATAAATATAGGAATGTTCCTCATATGTGGTCAACTAACTAGGAGGTGTAACTGCTTCTGGACTACAGCATCAATATTGTAATATTTTTCTTTTAGACACACAGATAAGGTACAGGTAAGAGGAAAAAAAGATACACATTGCACTCAAACATACTGCTGATGTCTGTACTTTAAAATATTTCACCATAAATATACATTAACAGACTAGAACACTTGGTTATTTAAATTCACATGCAATCCTTAAAACAGCCATTCACCACTGTAAGTAAAAATTGGGAACAAAGGTCAGCAGGTATGGAACTAGACACCCTCAAAAGCAAGGGGATATTTGGATGGCTTGCTTTGCTAGGAGCCATTTATTCACAGAACAATTAAAAACACCCACTGGTAATGTCAAAAAGCCAGAAGCACCAGTGAACTTTTGTTATTTAGCAAAGTAATTACTAAAGATAAGTAGAGGACACAGGTACAGAGGTAAAAATGTCACTGTCCAACACAAAATAAGATCTACTGTGTCATTAACAGCCTGAAAACTGGTTGGGTTCTTTTTGGTAATGCTTTGAAAATACACGTCTTGCAAGAGAGATTTATCTCAAGGAATGAGAAAACTGCAAACACATCATGACTTTTTCTATGTCCTTCCTACTACAACCACCTTACCTTTGGGATTTTACATATGAATAGGAAAAAAAACAATGTAATTGAATATTATCCTCTTTAAACAGTCATAACAAAAATTGAGTCTTTCCTGAAAGGGAGCCAAGGAAAAGAAAACTGCACTACTGGTATCTTTTGCAGCTGTTTATGTCAAATATTCATTTCAAATAAGACTGTAGGAATAAAAGTAGATGGGTTTTAGAGGCAAAACAAAGGCACACAAAGAAACTTTAGAGAAAGGATGGTGGGGATCACAACTTAAATCCTAATACTAGGTAGTATTCAGGCAGAAATACGCCTGTCAATCTACAAGGTTGAATAGCCTTAAAGGCTATGTAATAACATTACAGAACCAATTAAAAAATTAATGTATCAAGGTTTCTAATATACTGAAACCTTTTAATGTGGTTCATATAAAGGAACATTAACCTCAGCTATCAGCAAGTAATGCACTCTGAATCTTACACAACTAAACTACAATGTCAGTAATGCCCAAACAGGAAGGAGCCATGTATGTGAGTATATCATTAGTCTAAATTGAGAATGACCACCTTCCACATGCTCAAGGGTACTTTCATTCCCAGCCACATCACAAGGGAAGATCAATACAGCCATATTTCTACATGGCTAACCCTGTTAGACTAAATGCCTGCTGACACCCCAACCTTCCTCCCAGCTGCAGGCACAAGAATGTGCTACCCCTTGACGTGACCTCCTGAGCACCCGGCGCCACTGAGAGCCCACGGGCTGTCAGCATGTCCTCTGTGGTCTTCCTTGCTTATAACAAATTTTAGCCAACTTTTACTCTGCCCTTAAAGTCAACATAAAACAGTTCCCTAGACAGTCCTGCAATGAATGTTATCTGCAGACTGTGGTATTTGGGGGAAAGAGAAAATGAGACAAAATATACAAGAAGTTTTCTTTCCAAAAAAATATCATTTTGTGGTGATGGCTCCACACTTTCCAGTCTTTCTAAAGCTATCACCACAACTGGGAGATGACAAATAACCAAGAAAACCTCTAAAAATATACTCTGTCTCTTGAACACTGCCCTCTTCTGAAAAAAAAGACGGGCAAGTTTTAAGGTGACTACACAGAGATTTCAGAGGGACTGAGTTTAGTAGGTTAGAAGAATTCAAATTACAAAAATAATTGCTATCTGAATTACAGAGTCAATAAAATCAAGGTGCAAAAGAAGCACTGAAAGATTTTTCATTTTAGATACTTACCAAACCTGCAATGGGGGTCGGTAGTCTATTGATCTTTTTTACCAATCCCGGCTTTATTGCATTCAGCAACCTGTTACAAGAAAGGAGTATTTATGAGCGGCAAGTCACAAAATCCAAATTATCAAACACTTGTCCCAGCACATAAGGATTTCAATGTGGCTGGAAAGGAAGACTCTCCCCTTTCTCCCCTCTTGAAAACACGTGTGCACCCAAAGTTCTCCCACTGAAACGAAGGAAGACTTGGAGGAAAAATACCCATAGATAGTACAGCACCTCAGCAATATTTATTTTCTATCCTAAATTGATCTAAATCACATCGGTCTTGACAGGCGCTTGGTGAATCGTCACATAAGTCTGACTCCATTGCCTAGAGGCAGGTCATGCCTGTAAGGGCCTGAAAGCAGAAACCCAGAAGGCATCTGGGTATCACAACAGCTTGTAGCTTGGGAAGAACAGTCCTGCAGTTTCTGCACTGCAGGTAAGTGAGAAAAGACATATTTTATGGATGGGTTTTCTATTTTTCTGCAACTGTACTTCAAATTAAATGCCATCCTTGCATATGTTGTTGAGAACGGAGGTCTCCATAAAATATAAATGTAAGAACACAAATAAGAAGGGAGCCCAAAAAATCCACCTCATCATGAAAAACATCATTAGGCCAGTGATACCCCAGTTGAACACTTTTCAGTGTCCAAAGATTAGCAACTCCCCTAAACACAGTTCCTCACCATCTATGAACATGTTATGAGAAATGCTGACATTGCTCATTGTTAGACTATTCCAGAAAATTACTAAACCCCTAAAAGAAGGAAATTTTAATTATAAAATCCTGTTGCAACAAACACTGTTTCTTTACCACCTTTTCCCCAAGAGAAAACCCTTATGCCTTTTATCCAAAGCAAAATTCAACCAGTCCCACACATTGGGAAGGAAGTCTTTAGGTCAAGATTCTCACTTCAAATTCAAGATCTTTGAAGAGAAATAAAGGTGTCTATGATAATTTAATACTCTTTAGAAACAAGAATAGCCGCTATGGAAAAGAGCAATCTTTCTTTGTGCTGTCTCAATTCAAGAACTGACTCTTCTGGCAGCTTACTGCGGTGGTAAAATGATTAATATTTAATATTTGAGAGGTCTAGCTAAGAGGTTTATCCTACCCAAAAGAATCTTCTTTTCAGCTTAAAACTAACAGTCTGTGATTGTTTTCAGCTCCCTACTTCTGAACTAAGGTAACACAAGGCATGCCACCAAGAGTAAGATAACACAAGGCGTGCCACAGGCTCCACCAAGAGTAATCTCTCCATAGTATCACGTTATTTACTGCTGGATTCTTAGGACTGTGGCATTTTGCAAGCTCGTTAAGGAGCCCATCCCTCCAAGGGGTGGACACCTGGCTCTGTTAACACTGAAATGATCATCCAGAACAGTATACAGGTTGGGTTTCTGCAATCCCTTGGAGAGAACAGGGGAGCAGAAGGGGAGATGCTATTCTAAGTGTTCTCTATGACCACAGTTAATAAAGCTTCTGTTCAACTTGTCTCGAATTGTACTTGTGTTATTACACACTCGGAGTCCCTGTATCTTCAACACCACCATAATCGGGAGTGGCAACAAACCCAATGGGAATGTCATTGTTTTGGTGTTTCAGGTATTTTCTTCATCTTCTTGCAGTTAAAAACTCTGGAACCCTGGAATCGCTGTACTAGTCCTTCCTTCTGCTTATGGTAGAATCTAACACTATTATGTCCTAAAAACAAATGATGAAAGAATATACTATTATACATAGACAATTCACTTTTTGCACAAAATGGCAAGAAAAAAACCTCATGTCTCCCTTCCTATAACCTGCAATTTTATTTCATGGATGGAAAACAAATATTACTTCTTTTTCCCCAAAATGCACTAACCTTTTATCCTTGCACAGCAACAGCCTTATAGAACTATTCTTTTTCATTTAGCCACTGCAACAGGCAACTTAAGATTTTTGTTTGTTGGGGTTTTTTTGGTATTTTTTGGTGAGGATTTTTGGTTTGTTGTTGTTTTTTTTTTGGGGGGGGGGTTGTTTTGGGGTTTTTTTTTTTAGTCAGAGCACTTCTTACCAAATACTGTAGCTCTACTTTGATTTCAATCATCTATATGCTTATTCTTTTCAGGAACAAAAAGATGTATCAGCTAAGCATCTCATTTTCTTTATTACTCAAATGGGAATATATCAGGCAGCTTAACAAATATTGCAGGTGAAGATCAAAAGCCACACACAATAACAGAAGTAAAATAAAGAGGCCTTAATGGAAACTTCAAATGCCAAAGCCGATTCTAAATAAATCTTCAAAATGGCTTGTACAGGCTTCCCTGTGAAATATGGGAAAAGGACAAAATGAGAGGAAGGAAAGGAGCAGGGAACAAACAACATTTTAGATTACCAGTTGGAGTCTGAAGAGGGAGGAAATGGGATGGGGCAAGATGGAAAAGCCTGAGGAAGAAAGGCCTCTATTATTAAAATGTTTACCTCCTGTTGGAAACATCTCTAAACAGTCTGGCACCAAAACCCCCAGGACTTGCTCACTGCAGAATGTGCCAAAGAGAGATTTCTTCCAGAGCAGACTGGCTGCTTCTGATGTATTGCATGATCTACAGCAACAGCCCAGATGCCAAACTACTGAGTGGCTTAAGCTTGCTCTGCCACCAACCTGGCTGAGAAGACACACTGTTTATGCAGACTGTCTCAACGACCACCTTCACTCACACAATTACTATCCCTTCCTGCTTTTCGGAAAAGCAACTGAATGCACCACTTCCTAGTAGGTCAATACACACACAACAAAACTGTCTATGCTGATTTAGACTCATACAGAGCATCTATCTTGATATGTTAAGTCTTGTGAGCTCTGATAGATTTTTGTTGAAATAGGGGCAAACAAAACCCCTGCCATTTTACACCAGGACCTGGTGCTATGTCCCAGGGACAAAAGTCTGCACGGAAGAAAACACTAACCTGCACCTTCCCCTGGCACTCCCCTACAACTCCAGTCACATGCTCTGCCAACCCTACCTTGCCTCAGCCATGTCTCAGGTTAAAAACTGATAACTTAAACCATCAGAAATCTTGCTGAATGGATCATTCTAGGACATTAAATTAAATCTTTAAAAATATATTTAAAAATATGGTTGTATTGCAGCCATCCCTGAGAAAGGTATGAAAAACCCAATGGCAGGACAAGTGCTAGAGGAGCAACATAGAACCCATCAGCCTCTTCATTAGAGGCTGTAGTGACAGGACAAGGGGTAACAGGTTAAAACTTAAACAGGGGAAGTTTAGGTTGGATATACGGAGGAAATTCTTTCCTGTTAGGGTGGTGAGGCACTGGAATGGGTTGCCCTGGGAGCTTGTGAATGCTCCATCCCTGGCAGTGTTGAAGGCCAGGTTGGACGAGGCCTTGGGTGATATGAGTTAGTGTAAGGTGTCCCTGCCCACGGCAGGGGGGTTGGAACTAGATGATCTTAAGGTCCTTTCCAACCCTAACGATTCTATGAGTCTATGATTCTTCATAAGCTGAAACACACAATTGTCCAGTGCTTTATTTTCACAACATTCACAAGTTAACCATATCACCTTGGTACCCAGTCACAGAGGGCAGCCTTGCTACAATATACAATTGAGGTCCAATCCCCAAGTCACTTTAGACAAGTTATTTTCACCACCATTCTTGCAGCAGGAAGACACTTGAAGGCACTTGCTCAAAAAACATACCTAGTTGATAGCACATTAAGATCCTCTATCTGATCTGTCTGGCCAGTTTAGCAATACTGATCAGTCTAAGGAAGGTACTAAAGTCCCAGCTGGCAGATTCAGACAGAGGGCTGAGGCACAGCAGGTGTCCTGAGTTGAACTGAGTACCCACCAGTTGCAAGCCCAGATTTTCCCAAGGACCAATTTAGCTTTTTTTTTTCTTACATTTGTACTGTTCAGACATAGAAAATCCTCAAGCAGATGTGCATCTTCCAAAAGACAAAACCTTTGCATCACTATGTACCACATTCTACTATGCCAAGGCTGGTGAGCTACTGTATAAATGGTCAGAGTGTGGAACTGTCGAAGTTACAACAGAAATGTTGGTTTTGTTGGGGTTTTTTGTTTGCTTGGAAATTTTGTGGGGTACTATTTTTCATACTTCTGCATCTAGGAAAACAGATGGCAATGGAACAAGTCCAAGTAAGCAGTCCTGAGAGATAGCAAAATGGTATGATGTTAAATCTTCCATTATTTTATCCTTTTTCCATCCCCTTTAGTAAGACACTGCTAATTTAAGGTCTCATTCCATAAGATAAGGGAATTTTGGTTGAAATAAACCATAAAACAATGTCTTTCTGTACCATTTTCAAAAGGAGACATAGGAACATTCCTCAGGCTTGATTTTTTTTTTTGGTAGCTGAGGTTGGGTGACCAGCAGACATTTTAGAGATGACTGGCAAAACAAACTTAGCGAGGACTTGGGGAAATTTTACCGTTCAGCCAACATTCTTCTCACAAAATCATTCTGGAGTATTAACAGTTACTTACACAAGAAGTAAAATGACACAGGGAGGAAAAAAGAACAGAAATATAAAGACTAATACTTCTATTGAGCCTTTTGGGTACCTGATATTACCAGAGTTTCACTGCCATGACCAGAGGGAAGAAATTATTATGAAATCTCAAGGAACTTTTTAACAGTAAAAAAAGCAAAGACATGACAAAAAAGAAATACAGATCAAATAGTTCTTAGAGGAACTTAAATCAAAATATTATGAAAAAAAAAACAACAAACAACAAACCAACAATACCAAACACCCACAAGACAATAATCCAAGCCAAGATAAAATAAAGCCTCTTCAGGCTCCATCCATAACACTTGAGTCTCTGTACAAGACCTGAACTATTCTCTAGACCCTTTAAACACTCTCTGCTGGGATTTCTGCCTACCACCCCTCATATATATGCACCTGTCCTGACTTAGGACAACGTTCTGTTCTTCACTTCCCAAAGTCAATTTCAGTCCAACATCTACACAGCCGTCCCGCCTTTCCCCTGCACTGGGTGCTGGCTTGGATTCTTCTGTAGTTAGCAGTTAAATGAAGCACCGTAAGACACTGCATAGAAGCTAAAACCTTACAGCTGTCTCACCTTATGGAAATGGCAGGACAAAATGCAAGTGAAAAGCTGCTCCATCCCCACTCACAGGGAGAAGCTAAGTCATTTCCTTGCCCCGATAAAAACCAGCTCTGGTAGGTATGGGAAGAATAAGTGCTCTATTTGGTGCTGTCCCCAAGGCTTGGCATTTGAAGAGATAAGGTATCTCCACAGCAGGGCAGACAAGCTGAAATCAGTACTAGAGCTGTGTGACTAACTTATTAGACCTTCCTGGGGTTATTTATCACCAGTTAAGAATTTGAAAAACTTTTGCCAGGAAAAGAAGGCATTTCAGGCAACAGCTGATAACAGATCTAATGAAAAGCACCAAGACAACTGCCCAAGAAATTCTTGCAAGAAAGCGTCAGTTAAGAAAATACTCCGAGTATGGCTGCTAAAACCCAGCCTCCAAAAAGCCCTTGCTTCTAAGAGGAAATGGAAGAGAAGCACTTTCAGAAAATAAGCTTCAGAAATGGAAAAAAAAGAAAGGGTGAAGTGATGTGTGCTCACAGATCAATCCAGGCTGGAGGGTTGGGTTCTTTGCTCAAATAACAGATCATATTCCTAAAAAGAAAAGCTGACTAATGACCTGATCTTAAAGTAAAAGGGCATTTCATATTTGAGAGTTCAGGAAATTGTATCCACAGTAAACCTTAATGGAGACATCTCTCTTTTTAAATTAAGTTTTACAGATTCACATTCTTACAAGCAGCCTTTCAGCACTTGATAATTATTAACCCAGACAGCTCCAGCATCCACGTATTTTAAACTCATGCTCTGGTGGCAGCTCCAAAATGCCCCCAAATATTGCAAAGGAGAGAAAAATCCACTATTAGTTTTAAAGATTAACAAATCACATTGGAACAGCAGGCACTGAAAATTCAAAATATTTTGTTGCAAAGGAAGTGGTAAAGAATTTTCAAAATATAGAGGTCACAAAAACATTTTTGGAAAAACATTCTTCAGGGCTTGCTAATGATGCCCCTGACATTATTTATTTAGGATCAGATAACAAGGTGCTTTTCTAACAAGGAGGACAGAACTGTGTCCTACAAAGGGCTTATAAGTAAAAGGTGAATAAAGAACTATGCAAATATGTAGCACTGAGAAAACAAGTATGCCAAACACAGAACAGCAGGGGTCTTGCTCTGCCAAAGACTAAAAATATGAAGAACACAGAGGCCTTGCAGAACAGCTCAAGAAAGGCACAGCTCAGGAAGACTGTGTATAAATAGCTTTTGAAGACATTGATACAGAACCTACCACTGTAACAACTGACGTGAAGAGTGTCCTATGCACCAATGGATTTGCAATTCACACACAGTTTTACACTGAGTAGCAGTGGCCATGGATAATTGTCCAAAATACATAGCCAATATAACATATGCTCTTGGAAAGCTGAAACCTCTCACAGGATTACCTTGCTTTGCACTTGAGCAGCACTCCATTTGAATGGGTCAGTGTTCCACAGTCTCTTGCCCTGTCAATTAATCAAGCTGCACTGAAGAAACTCTGCTATTTAGTCTGCTGAGATGCATATTATTTCAACATAAATACAAAGACAGGGCATTCTGGCTGTACTCAAGCATGCCCCTCAATGCTATACTCCTCATGCACACAGCTGAGCATTACGATTTATGTTACACCTCTGACCCCTCACCTAAACCGTACTAATAACTAGCTTTTTATTATAACATGGCAATAAAACTTAAAGATTAAAAACTCCGGATTCATATAAAACTGTTTCAGATGTCCTCGCATGAACCCTAATCTTAATGCTTAATGAACCTTGGAGCCCGTTCCTCTAAACTGGAGACAAATGCCAAATCCATGATGCTGATAACGTTTTGGCTTTACAATGCAGAGCCTGAAAAACACAGAACACCAATCCCTTCTCACCTCAAGGCATGGGTCACATTTAAAACTTCAAGTATGCCTATGAAACTCAAATACCTTGTTAGTTTCCAGGAACAGGAAATTCAAGCAAAAGCTTAATTAAGCGTAAGGCCTGGGCATCCACTAACTTCTCCAGTGAGCTATCTGGCAAGACAAGAATCTCTGCACTGTACACTATACAGCCAAGTGCTGAATTGATGCCAGGCCTATGCCACTGACAGACAAGCAGAATAACATATCTGCAAAATCCTACAATCCACAAAGATGACTATTTGTTCTCCCCTGCCAAGTCTCCATAAGCGGCATGGCAATTTCACAAGTGACATATTAATTCGCAAGAAAAACCTGATTTTTAAACAACCAAACAACTGAAACATGATATATACAGTGAAAACTGTTCTCCATAGGTTGCAGTACCACTGACTCAGAAGACAATGTTTGACTATTGCATAGCATTACACTTGCATTGATCTGGCACATATCCAACCCTGCTGAAAACAGCATTCATGTCAGCCCAAAGCTTGGTCAGATGTACTAGAACCATGATGCAAGCCCAAAGAAACTCTGCTCTCTGAGAAAAAGCAGCTCATTCATCTCCAGTGACATGGAGAACACAAGCTAAGGAGATTTCTTATTTATAGGAGAAAATTATTCTCATGACAGAATAAATTATAAAATCCATTAAGTAATTCTTGATCACAGTCACTTTCAGCTCACTCAGATTTATAGCCTCAATTTTTTTTTTAAATACTATTAATCTATGTGCATGACTAACTTACAGCTTTTTTCTTTTATTTAAAAGTAAAACCTAAATACTTTCTTGTAGTTTTTAAGAGCATATATTCCTAACATGCACAGCTGAAAGGAACTGCCGTTCCTAGATGTCCTACATGAGAAAAAGTATAAATCTTTGCCTTTAATTCACTGTGCAAGCCCAATTTTACCAAGATTACTTAAAAGCAGTAAAATACCTTCCCATCTGCTCTTTCAAAAAATAACAAAAAAAAGAGTCAAAGAATCCTGGTTTCAAAAAATACGTATAGTTTCTGCATATCTAACTAAGCTACAAAACACCGTGTGCTAATACACAAAATAAGTGCTCATAAATTGGTATACAGAACTGCATATGCAAGTGGCATCCATCTTTAACCACATACAGTAATTCCTCTTTCTCTTTTATATGTTTATGCCATGGCTTCTCAAGGTACGCAGCTAAATATTCGTTAAAACGTTCATGCTTCAGAAAAATAAAAGATTTATTATGCCTGAGTTTACTGCTAAAAGTTGATTTATATACATCTATAAAACAGACACAGAGCTAAACTGTTCTACATATAGTACCCAAGGTATTACATGCAATCATGACACTGTTGGACTCCACTGCAAAGCCAAATCATTTCTATTGATATCGAAATCTGAGTTCAGTTTGAGTATGTTACTTAAGATCTTTGCCCAGGATACATGTCTCATTTGTTACTGTTGTTGTTACTCTTCCTTAGGGTTAAGTCCTATTCCTGATATTAGAATCTCATTACCACTGATACAAACTCTCAGGGTTCTTGGAATCCTAGTACTGGTTGATTCCAGAGAAAGCTTGAGAGAAAATATGATCCCAGCTGCATGTCAGAAATGCTTACAGATACATTGGATATATTATTAACCCTTTGATATGACTTGGATAGTCATAACAAAGAAAATAAATAACTTGGATTTTCCAAGTCTCACATTCACAGAGACTTCCCTAACTGCTGACTGACCAGCATGAAAGAAGGAATCCTGCAGTAGCAGAGCTGGGCAAGGGGAGGTTGATGTCAAGGAGAATGGAAAAGAACTGCTCACTTAAAAACACACTTGCAAGAATATTAGAGCAGTAACAATGGGGCAAGGTTGCAGGAAGATGTATGCGTTTTTGTCTTCATGTAGTAATTTTTAAACTTATTAATAGCAATTTTTGCATGGTTAGAAAGAAACATACCTTCAGCTTCCTTATCTGCTGTTTCAGAACTACTCAAATCAGGGGGCAAGTGGATGGAGACAACAGATAGTTTTTCTTTTGCAGTCAACCTTCATCCAGATGCCCAAATCCACAGAACAGAAACACCTAAGCACTGCAACAATCAAATCTAATTTATTCCTGATTAATCCTCTAGCTTCTCATAATATCTGGGTCAAACCTAAATGTTAAAGCTGTGTAACAAGAAAAAAAAACAACAAAACAAAGCCCCACAAAACACAGAATGTGCTGGAGTGGAAATTCGGGATTTCTAGTGATATTTCCTGATACTGGCGTTGTATTCCTCCCTCATACATTTTCCACCATGACCCCAGAAGGGCATATTTGCCCACCCATGCAGAAGCATAACCAGGAAACTCCTCAGGCTTTGCATATGAGAATTTAATACACAAAGCAAGAACAGAACAAGAATTCCCTCTGCCTAGCTATTATGTCGCTTACTGAAATCACCATCTGGACTGATGTCAGAGAGCTATGCTAAAAAGCCATAAACTCATTTCAGACAAACACAAGTCATAGTCACTGGCCTCTCAGCACAGCTGGGTGTCAGGGCAACTACACAAGTGGGCTTTCAAACGTCCAGAAAGAAGGAAGGGCTTGTGTTACTCTCAGCTGTCAGCTTGCCACTTCAGGGCAGCCTGCATCATTTAAATACGCTCCTCAGCTCGTGAGTTGAGTGCATCAAGTTATAAAAAGTGTCATGAGGCCAGACTGAGATGCCAGCCACAGCAAAAGCACTTCCAGAGAGGCAGGTACAAGGCTTGTGGCTGTCTGTGGCTAGCACACTCATGCAGGGCTGGTTGTTCATAACATGTCTGTTCCAACAGTTCAAGCTTCAGGCATCGCACAGTTTTATTAGCTTTCATTTATTAAGATACCTGGATAGTTGCTAGACATAAATGAATCATTTATAACCACTGCAGTGGTGTCTGCCTGAGTTTTCAGGCTGTGTAGGCCACAGACATAAGGATTGTACAAAAGGCTCCCGCCTGTTGCTCCAGCAACAATCCTGCTCTAGACACAGATAAAACACCATTTTGCGCGTGGCTAGTCTGACTGTTTGGGGAATGGACTCTCGCATGGTGGCTATCCTACTTCCCTTCCTCGAAATACCTGCAAAGTCAGAAGGCAGCTTGAGAAACTTCTGGGACATTCAAGGCATACTGGCTGTGTCCCTGCTCCTCACATCAGCTTCTAGTCGTCTAGCTGCTGGGATCCCTCAGAACATGAGCTTGCTTTTAGCCCTCACCACAAAATACAATAGGCAAGGAAAACACTGAAACTGCCATGTGGAAGTAGGGAGCACTTCACACTCACATCACCCACACAACTGTCTGGATACGAGCTGCCTGTTAATGGCACTAGCACCGACTACTGTCCTATGGAGATAAACTGAGGCGAGTTTAGCTCTTCCCTAAAATTTCAACAGATAAATCAGGTAAACCAGACCAGAGGCAATTAATTCTTTCATCTTCAGAAACCTAAGAGAGATACAATTTCTTTCTTATCCTCTGCAGCTTATCAAGAGATTTTGAGACCAGGTTTTCATCTATTTGTTGAGGTCAACTGCGATGAAAGCTCAGCAGATTGGAAGGAGGTCAAGATAAAGCTTGAATACTACTAGAATTTGTTCATGAGGTACCCAGGTAGATGTCTTATAAGCCAGAAAAATCCTGTCTAGAAAGACAATATTGCCTGTAGCAGCTTTACAAGCATCTCTTCATTATGCGACAGATAAAAAATTAACTATCAGTGCTTCATTTGCCAAATCCTGTACTTTTTGAAGATACATTAAGAGTTCTCAGTGTTACACCCCAAATTTCTGTTGAGTTCTTTATTTTACAGGGGTCTTGGAACACTTTATTGTTGGCCTTATAATCTGTTCATCATCCAAAAGCCAAACCAGAAGGCCAAATTGGTAGCTCCTTGGTTAATGCTCTGTAGCCTAAAAGAGTTTTATTCACTAACCACAGCTATGAGGAGCTGGATGCAATTCCAACATCATAGCCTCTCAGATTTGAGGTTGAGGAAGCAGATCCCTTCAAACTGATTTGCATCAATCCACAGATGGTAAACAAGGACAAGCAATTTGCCAAACATCACAGAACAACTTAGTAGTATAACCAAGTTTTGTCCCTTGACCTGCTTATTACTGGAGCTCTCAGCCTCCTAAGAAATACATATTTATTCATTTTATTAGCAAAACATTAGTTAGTTAAGCTTTCCATCTTAAAGATTTACAGCATTTAAATTAGACTACCACTGCTTACTTGCAGATAAGATTACAATCTAATCTTGAAATACACATCCCTTACTTTTCATGCAATGCAATTCAACCTCAACTTTTAAAGAGCAATGTGAAGTGATTCAGCACACTGCACTTCCCTTGACCAGTCAGAAGAGATCTTGTGCAAGAGGCAACCCTTAAATACAAAGGGGTAAACTACATGCTCCTTCTGAGTTACACAACTTTTGATCAACAATAACAACTACTTCCCTCATCCCAAAGCTACTCCTCAGCAAAGATATGCAACTACAATCAAAGTAGATCATATAATTTCCTTTCCTGAATATTTTTCCCATTTAACAGCTAAAGTTCAAGCTGTCTGATTAATGACACCAGTGAGATATACAACGCTATTTACACAAGTACATTTTGAAGCTATCGTAAGCTACCTAGAGTTGAGTTACACGATGTTAGCTCAACTCTACTGCTGAAAATGGTTTCCAAATTCCAGTACCTTTCATAGTATAAAACTTAACCAATAGGTTCAATGATCTAGCTAAACATCTCAGGAAATCTCATTTATAAATTTCAATATGCATTAAGTTCTTCACAGGCTTTTTCCTTCTTATGTGCAAAGTCAGCTTTTACCAACTTCAGTGACAACCCTTCACACTCAGGCAAAGGATTTGGTCCATACATGTGATTCAGATCAGTGGATTCTCCCAAAACTCCTGATGACCTGCCTGGGATTTTCAAAGAACTATGGGCATTAGGGAACACTTCCAAATTGCTCTTAAAAGTCACGAGCTTTGGTATCTAAGCCCACAGCATGCTTTTGGAAGACTCTCTAAAAACTAGCTGTTAAAACCACAGAGAGAAACGTGCAAAAGCAAACTTGTGCCTCTTGTCCAAAAATCACAAAGCACATTATTCAAATACACCTTTAGGTAAAATTTAGAGGATGTCTAACCTTTCCAGGAACTATAAAAGCAGCTGAGTATTGATGGTATTCAGATGGCTAACTCTTGACAGTGTTTGGACCTGGAGTTGGTCCAAAACACCTCACTACAGCAGAGATGTCCACAGTCAGGTGTGGAACACCATTTGCCAATCTGTGGTTAACATCTTTAAATAAAAGGAAACCAAAAAGCAAACATCATTTTTACTTTACATAACTTAACTAAGGAGCTGGGTTGGAGTGAGGGAAGCACTTTGTAAAACCTGTTTTCTTTAAGCCACATTTCAATCCTCACCATAACAATAGCTATGGCACTGACAGGATGCTGCAGTGAAAGACCTGTGTGCAGTGTCAACATTAGCAAAAGGAAACCGACATCTGGACATATGGGCTAAAGTTAATTTCAGCTCTAGTCAAGATTCTATTCGAGGCTCAAAACTGTAAGTGTTACTTACTCACACAGAAGAATGCCATTTTCTAAACCCGAACGAAAATCTTTGTCACCAAAACTTCTGCCGGTCACTTGCTGCAAAAGAGTAGGGGGAAACAAAAGAGTGATATCCATTAGAAAGTGTGCTTTACGAGAGCAATTCATAACATTCAGTTAAAGCACCTGCTGCATAGGAAACATCTGAGCTTTACATGCCTTGCCAAAGGATTAAGTCATGTCCATCAACCAGTTTCCTCCTTCCCATTTCATTGAGGTATTTAACACACAGAACAAAGTATTTGCTCTGGACAGTGCAATTACAGGTTGTAACAGAGCTGTGTTCTAGAAGTTTAAAGCAAAACCAACAAACCAAAAATCACAATGTAATCTTCAGAGTATTTTAATAACTTCATTCTATAGTGTTTTGAATTTTAAAATTACTTTGTTTAGACAAATTGTGTAGATTTACTGCTTTTTTGCACCATGTTAAAAATCTTGTACTGGGCTTTTGGCCTTTAACCTATCACCTTTCTAGAGTAAGCAAGGGCAATCAAAAGTGCTCACATAAGTAACAGACATTCAGACACATACCACAATACTCCTGCTCATAGTAAATGATATTCCACATCACGAAGTCAATTGCGAGTGTGAATACAAACTCAGTGGAAGCTAAGGTTTATGCACCTACTCACAGTCCTGTCAGGGATGCTTGGAAAAGGAGGTACTTTACAAGTTCTTAAGCCTGTCTGTGTTGCTTAGGGATAGACCACCTAAGAACTGCCTAGGAATCCCAATCTCGCCAGAGGGTGCCGAATGCTACAAACATGACTAAACCCCCATTTATGACTCACTACCGTGTTGACAATGGCTTGCCATTCATCCTCAAATCATTCTCAACAGATGACATGTTCAGTTAAAAGAATACTTTTTATTACCACCACCAAATATATAAAAATAGTTGCTATGTTTAGAAAGCACTGAACAGAAACAAAACAAAGCAAAAAAAAAGCCTGCTAGTTTTTAATTGTCCTCCAGGAGGTCTTCTCCTCACCCAGCCAAAACATTTACCGGATGCTTATAGAGTTCTCATGGCTTGTATCCAATCTTTCAGCAAGACCCTTGCTCTGGGCGTTGCTTCCACCATACAGAATAGTGACTTGGGGACACATCTGTCCTTAAGTCTCTATTTTCTCCTTGCTGTTCCATTCAGATTCAAGACCCTTCCCTTCCCAGTTTCCTGTCATAAAGACAGCAATTTATAAAAACTGACAAGTTTGGCACTTTCCCATGGGATTAGCAAATGCACCAGCTTCACAAACGCTGGTTATAGCTATGCACAGTCTTGGGCAGAGAGCAACCCTTTTTTTGAATTGAAGTGCAAATGCAAAGCTCAAAACCTAATCCCCACTTAATTATAAACCTACTGTTTTTTTTTAATGTGAAGGAGCTTCTCCCACAAACTGGTATGACGGTGTGCAAACTTTACCACCCCCCACCATTATTCTGAAAAGTGTTATCATAATGACATCAGTTCACAATCATATTTTATGCAAATGAATTAAGTAGAACAAGGCATGCCTCAGAAGAAAGCAGATGCAATCAGTGAATGATCTTTAACAATTTTAACTATCTCTAATGACAGCAAATCATCTCTAATCTTGATCTGCTATGACAGGGAAATCATGACAATAAACCCATTAGCATTTGGGATGAACAACAGAGCACATCAAAACTGTCTTTTCTTTTAACCATAAAGTACAGTAAAGAAAGGAGGAGGAAGAGTGATCTTGTAACAGCCTGACTCATAGGTTTTTTTTTAATCTATGCAAGAAAAAAAAAATAAAAGAAAAATTATTGTAATCTTATTTCACTCCTCAATATCAAATGTTCCAGCTATGGAAGTCAATATTCTTATGTGTTTGCTCAGTACCCTTATTCACCACGGTGCAGCACTGAAACTGTTAATGCAATTCAGGTGAGAATCTACTGCCAAAAACTGTTACCTGAGTACCACTGTCTTTACTGTTGATGTAGGAAAGTTTCATACATAATTTCTGGCCACATGAATAAAATCATGAAATGCAAATGCACAGCTGGAACAACAATGCATCCAGCGAGAGGTACAACAGAAACAGCAGGTGAGGAAAGACAGGGAGGTACAGGAGTAGAGCATGTCTGTTTGAAAAGGAAGTATATGAGGTATGGAAAGGTTGATGCCTGCTCTAGATGATCCAGCTGCACAGAGGAAACATTAATCAGCCACAAGTCTCCTGATTTAACCAATTAAAATGTAAAAAAAAGTGCAACAGAGAAAGGGTAGAAGCTAAAAATAACCATGAAGATAACATTTTAAATTACAAAGATAAAAGTATCAGAGGACCAAAAGGAGCAAAAGATGGGTCCACCTTTTCTAGAGGAAATTAGAGCTCAGTTTCTTGGCATACATGTACATCCCTGTCTCTGCAGAGTCTGCTTTGGGCCATACCCTCAAGGACAAGCACACCAGGTCCACAGGCCAGCCTCATGGGCACTGCGGAGATAAACTTTGCTCAGCACACAGGCTGGAAGGAATGAGCATTTTAAGTGAGCATTTAAAGCCCTGCTTCAAGCAGCAGGATTGGCACTCAAATAGCTAAGTATATACTAAAGTTTGGCCAGAGTCATGCTAAAAGGAAAGCAGGTGCATTAGCCATGACATCACAAAACCACTGCATACATCACAGGAACATGTTCATATCATTGATCTAAGCTGTTCTGTTCCTACTAGCATACCTTCCATGCCTGGAAAAACAAAAAAAAAAAGCCTCTGGTCTGACTACCAGATGAAACTCTGAAAACACCAACATACAAGGATTAGAGGGAAGCACTTACAGTGCTTCTACTGAGTTTAACTGACAGAAGAAAATCGTACATATACAGCCAGGTACAGAAAAATGGAATACAGGGGAACAGATCTTTAGCCCATCAGCTTTTGTACTACAGAGAAATGGTGTTCAGAACAGAACCTGCACAAAATCAGTCACGGACAAATGCCAAAAACTGAAAGAACATTGAGACCTGGTCTTTCTTCTCAAGGCCCTCTCTAGACCACCACATCTTAATGTACTTTCAAGACACAACTCTACCTGTTACCATACCAGCACACTTAGGCAGCGCAGAAGGAAGCAGGATACATGGAAGAGCTCCGTATTCACTTCTGCAATGCCAGCACATGGTAATTCTCTGCAGTGCAGGGGTACCAAAGCTAGAATGAATCACCTTAAAGGGAAAACACAAGCTATATCCTGCCAGTGATTACTAAAAAAGCCTCCCATTTCTTTAATAAGTCCTATAAAGCTCAGACGGAGCAACCTGCCTTTCCCTATCATACTGCAAATTAAAAATAGAGAACAGAAGTGAAACAATATAATTTATTATTGTGTTTCTTTCATATGAGGAGGAGTTGTTGCTATTCATCATCTGGATGAAATTTTCTTCTCTGTAGAAAGCTGTGAGCGTCTTCAACCAGGGTAATTATTTGACTGCCGGACATGTTTCTTCAGTTTCGCTGCCACTTAACAACCCAGAAAATGAACCTAAAAATGAATCTCCAAAAGGAATATTAGGAGACTAAACCACAGCACACTCATGCTGTATCACAAGCTTATGGCAACAATTGTAGTATGTATTTACACACAGTAACGCTTCTTATACCCAGTTTTGTTCTTGATTAACTCCTTTGTTCATTGCAGTTACGCATACCACTAAATTTATGTCATCAAGGATGGCTGTCATCCAGCCACTAACCATTGCCATATTACACAACTTTATTTTCACTAAGCTTCAGTTCACATTGTTTTCCTTGTGCTTTTTGGTATTGCTGCTGGTGCTTCCTGAGATGGAGCTTGCAAAGCCCCTGGTGTCAAAACAGCTTAAGGGCAAGAAAAAGAAAAGGTGACAAATTACTGAGCAGATGTTGGCCCCAGGTGAAATTTATCTCAGACAATGAGACATAAGTAGTTGAATAAACACTAGGTCATCAGGGACAAGAGTCTGAAAACAGTTAGCTTAATTTTCTATGTGCACATGTGAAAATAGCATGTAAAGCAGTGAACAAAAATATAGACACATCAGGGAGAGGTCTTTGTTACTCATCATAGGATTTGGAGAGCTACTGAAGCATGACAGCAAGGAAAGAAAAACTTTCAAAAAGTTTGGTAGGTTGTTAATTTCTTTATATATGGGTATGCTGCATTTCTATCTTCTGCAACCACTATTTACTCTATATGATTTTTCAGGAACCCTGTTACTTAACTAGAAAACATCCTGCTTTTACTTCAGGGTGATGTGAAGGTAAGGCGTAAACTATAATAATCACTGGTACTTAAACAGTAAGCATTGGATCATATAAGCAGCAGGGAACACAAGCCATGAGAAGAAGCATAACAGTTTTTAGGGCATCAAGATTTGGTGCCTCTAGAAATTTAAAGCCAGCTTCACACTTGCAGACCCAAATTTTACCACTACTGTACTACTGCTAGGGCAGCGCAATGGCACTTGAAGACCCCTCACCAGCTCCTGGTTCTGCCATGTGTCAGTCATGCGGTGCTTTGCTCTGCAAAAGTGGACACAACTCATCATCTAGGCATGAGTTCCCCCTCTCTTACTCCACAGCAGAGAGATTTCAATTGCTAAAATCACAGAATATAAGGCAGCCCTGAACAGCTTTATTACAAGTGTAAGGAAGCTAGCTGATTTAGAACAGACATATTTGAAGACTGCAAGAATGGAGCTTTCCAAGAGCAACGAACACCTATCTTCCAGGAAAGCTGAATGCCGATGAGCAGTCTGCACAAAGCTTTCCAAGGCATTATAGTATCAAGGTAAATTACTACTAAAATCAATAAAAGGGTGAACAACTTAAATTTCTTCTGTGTGTATTTCTACTCTGAGGACAAAACCATCTTGAGCTCAGAATGACTGATGTGGCCAGCAATGAGCCACCTGAAATTCTGCTGTAAGGAACTTCAAAATTTCAAGAATGCATGGGAGCAAGGAGGGAGATTTCACACTTGGGTAGCAAGATTAATCTGCAAAGAAAGCACTTAACATTTATTTTTAGAGCTTCCACTTTCTGGTCACTTAAGTTTAACTGCAATTTGCAAAGTTTATTGGCTGTGGTGAAGTCCTCTCTGTTCTTTTCCTCTTGCTATTCATCCTCATACTATTCTTTAAAAAGCCAGGGAGTTGACTCGTTCTTTTTTACACTTCCTAGGAACTCCATTTTTTTTTTTTTAGCAGCAACAGAATGAAACAGTGGACAGCGTATTCTCTTCTATCTGCTTTAAAATCCCTTCTGCAACATGTCAGTTGAATTAGCTGACAGTTCTGTGTCAATATATAGCATGCAAAACCATACCCACTGACACAAACATTCTCCCAACCCCTTTGGTGGGCCCAATTCTAAGTCCTCATTGAAGGAATGACTTCTTTAATACAGGATGCTAGTCGGTGACTTTTCCACAAAGGGAGAAACAACTAAAAACCCTCAACAGTTGCTGTTTTTTTTTTCTTGCCCTTTGCGCAGTTTAAGTGAGGACAGGATCCTCTGAATGGACACATGCACTTACATTTAATATGTAGGCTGAAAGAACAGGTTCAGCTAGTACCCCATTTAGCAAACATGACGAAACACAGAAATGAGAGTAAACAAATGTACCACCAGACAGAAATTTCCACTCCAGGTCTCCATCTTCCCTGTTCTTCCTATTACACAAAAATTTACCAAGACAAAGACAACAGAGCTCTACTTATACTCAAGACAAACCATAAGCCAGCTCTGAACTAGTGCAGAACAAGACTATTCTGTTGACTCAGGCCCTGAGTTTAGCAGGTCTTTTGACAACTCCCTCTCAAAGTCTTCTTATACACCAACAGAGAGATCAGCCTCAGTGTAGCTGGACTACAATTCTGCCTGCTGAAAAGCCAAGACATGATGGGAGAAGACAACTACAAGCAAACAAGGCTTACTGCTGCTGGTAAAGCACAGGCATCACTGTATTCCTCCTTTCTCCATGAACATACCACTGCCATCAGCAGCTATTACCTTCCTAAGGCTTTAAAGTCACGTCTGGAAAGGTTTTGTCCTTACTAATCCTCTCCATCACCAGAGCTTTCCACACTGAAATTCTGCATTGCTAACAGTAGTATTATACACTCAGAGTCACCATACGTTGTTTGGATTTATGATCTTGTGGAGCCACACACATTTCTGCCAGGACATCTGGTAGTATAATCCCGCTTGGCTGGCAAGCTGCTAAGGAGTGTTAAAGTTTCATGAGAGAGTAAAATCAGTCTCCTTTTTCATCTTCCCTCCCTAATGCTGTTTGTACACATTCCCAGGTGCTTTGCCAAAGTTTGCAGCCTTCCCTTCGGGGTGGGGTGGGGCAGAAAATGTTTCAATCAAGGCTGAACATTTTGTGGAGAAAGAGCAAAGAGCACCAAGTGAGAACTTAAAAGCAATTCCCATCCATCTTCTCTTGGCTGCAGTGCAAGCCCTGAAAGCTTCACCTACCTGCAGGTCATCCGTTACACCCAATTTGTATTTGACAGTCAGTAAATTGGTATAGCATCATCGTTTTATGGGTAACTAGATTCTTATCTGTACTTCAAGCGGTATTACCAAAATTAGATACCAGATGGCAGAACACCCTCAGATACCTGGTTGTAATCAGTGGTTCAATTTAGGGTTCTTTTTATCGCTAAAGCAACCAACCAACCCCCTACTCAAACAAAACAAAAACAAAAAAAAAAAGGAAAATAAAAAAATAAGGTCTGTATGAGAAAAACTTACTTCCTGTTCTCTGGGACACACCATGCCTTTGTTAGGTTTCATATGAATTAAAGAAGAGAGGAGGAGGGGGTGGAGGCTCCTACCACACATTTATCAGTTAAGATGTCCATCCTCCCTGACTGGGGAAAAGGAGAAATGAAGCATTATTTCAACAAAGTAACTTGTATTTGATGAACGCTACATCTTCCCATAACAGTATGTTCTTCAGCTCTGTACTCATTTCTGTAAAAACAAGACCCCATGCAGACAGTCAGAGGAGCAGAGTTCAGGATTAGCATGTACAGTGTGGAGCCAACACATACAACACACCAGAAGACAGTGCAGGATGCACCTCCTTAATCCAAGGTCCTCATGTAATCTGGGTCCTGGCTGTCTGGAAAGCCTGGCTTCACTCTACACCATCTGGAGAAAGCTCCCTATTCAGCTACCCCTTCTACTACTGCTCAACCTACCGCATTTCAGGGTGAACCAGTGTTTAATGGCAGTTCCTGCATCTTTGAAAGGAAAAAGAACAGATGACTACTAGTAATCATGAGCACCCTTTCCCAAGGTCTTATTTTCTTACTCAATCAGGCTATTGAAAAATGAAAGGTTATGAATTTTCCAACCTCTTTAGTATGATTCCCTGGGGCTTGCCATAGCCAGACAGGCACTCGCACTGCCTTCTATTGTCCCTCTTTAGCTGCATGCAGAAAAAAGAGTTCATACAGGGAACTACTCTCAAACCCAGTAACTACTGATTTAGCCAGTATTATGTCCCTAACATGATCCTTCTTGAACCCGAAATCAGTGCTGATGGAGCAATACAACTCAACCTCTGGCTACCGAACTCAGAGTAGCTGTCAGATCAACACATGTCATATTTTATCACCAAGCCAAAGACTTTATACCAGAGGCCAGGAGATATTTTTTCCTTTGCCACAGGTTGATTGCACTAGCAACTATCCAGCAAAACAGGAAACTGGGCTTCTGGCCGCCTCTAAAAGTGCAAAGAATTAGAATAGACATTGGTTTATCCTTTAAGTCCTTTTTCTAGTTGCAGTATCCCACGGTCTTAAAAAAATGCTCCTGCAAAATATAGGCTACATTGCATCATCTACATGTTAAAACTGAAGTATCTACTAATAAAACTCTCTATTTTCTCTCCTCCAGCTTTAGAAAGTTTAGATAGTCTTGAATCAGAAGCATTTAAAGCTCTGTCAACTAATTACAGTCACAGAGGCTGAGCAAAACACAGGCAGCAGACTCCTCATTGAGCCCAAAGTCTTCTCACACTCAAAGCAATGAAGAGATCAACAGCTCTGTAGGGCATCTAGATTTGTTAATCCCCACTTTACACTGCTCTAACCTATTTTGAATTATCTCTGCATTTACATTTTACAAGACCACTCCACTGCTACTTCTTGGACAAGCAAATTTTTGACACCAGCGAGCTGCTTTTTGCTAGGAACATGAACTTGTGAATGGCTCCATCCCTGGCGGTGTTCAAGGCCAGGCTGGACAGAGCCTTGGGTAACATGGTTTAGTATGAGGTGTCCCTGCCCATGGCAGGGGGGCTGGAATTAGATGATCTTAAGGTCTTTTCCAACCCTAACTATTCTATGATTCTATGATCTTGGCAGACAACTTTAAAAATGAACACATTTAAAGCTGGACAGAGACAGGAATACAAACATACAAGAAGCTGCAAGTTAGAGAGAGCCAATAGTAGAAGCACTTCAGCTTGTCATTAACCACTATCAACACAGAAACTACCAAAGCTCAGCACTATTACTGAGCTTTTGCAATGAAAAATGTCTGCTGGGAGACACCAGCCTCTCTTCTCGAAGAAATTAGGTGTTCACTTGAGAAAACCATTGCTGAATTTAACCAGCCATTTAAAGATGACACTTAAGGTCTTTAGGTCTCAGTGGAGCCTCTAAAATGATGATGATGAGCATCACTAGGAATCAGTCTACCTTGAAGCTTGTTAATTTAATGTCATCAAGTCACATCACAAGCCCATATGTAAAGTGTCCCATTTGCAGTTCTGTGCAATTTAAATACATATAGATATATAAAAGCATAGCTCAGCAAGACATTTTAAGAGCTGGTTCTCCAGACAATAAGCCTGGAAACCCAGAGCAAGCAAAGCAGGAAACTGTCTATGGGAAATAAGTCACCTCACAGACATTGCTGAATGGCATGATTCTATCTATTGTCAACATAATTCTGAAAAACTTTGCCCCTTTCAAGTAAAAGAGAAAGAGGGAAAAAAAATAATCAGTGCTTCTGGCAGCAGTATCAGAGCTCCTGGGATGTTCCCTCTGAACTCAGGACTGTCACTTGGCACGTTCTCCAGCAGGAACAGAGATGTGTGCCATAGCTTTGCAGTCACTTGCAAAGAAACCATAGTACTACTGGCTTCTAAAAAGGAAAAAAATGTGCATTTTAAAAATCACAGAATGAAGAAAAATTATCCACTTCCCTGCAGAAAGAATGCTATCTTTAATTCAGCCTTACACTTTTGAAGCCTTCACTAATAACTCTTTGGAAGTAGATCTATTTTGTTCCTGCCTCTATAGAGACAGAGCTAAGGAAAAGTATTCACACTCTGAATGCTTTTCCAGCTAAGCCAGTTTTTAAACACAATTTGGCCATCAAGCAAGGGTGAAGCTATATTCATAGCGCTGTCAGGGAGTAGTAAGGGCCATCTGCTCCCAAAGGGCAGGGGAACCAGGAGATAAGGGTGGCCCTTGCACAGGCTGTGTCCTCCCTTGATGGAACAGTCACACAGGGCATGAACTGACAGATAAAACCATGTATGGATAACAAGGTCCATCCACTGCATCAGACATCACAAAGTGATGAACTGGGGCTGTCTGGGGGGTCCAGTCAGGAGCAAAAAGGAGATGGGGGCTAGAGACAGGACTGGAAAAAAGGCTACAACATGGGTCCAAAGTTCATCCAGGAACCAGGACCAAAGAGAAAGCATGAACACAACCTATAATGTATATACAAGAAGTCCATTATGCTGCATGCCAACAGCAACGTCTCCAGAAGCACCAGCTCTGAAGCCATGACAAACCTGACCAAGGAGGAGGAAACAGAATGAGTAGCCAGACCTCCAGATAACAACAGAAATGGTAATACTACTGCAATCCATGACAATTACTGTTTCTCAATGACATTGACTCACTTTACCCATTTTATAGGTAATGGATAAATCCCTTTCTTCTTCCCTCACATCTTGTACGAGAACTGAAGAGGATACCACATTGCATTGGTTTTGGCTGGGGTAGAGTTAATTTTCTTTATAGTACCTAGTATGGGGCTATGTTTTGGATTTGTGCTGGAAACAGTGTTGCTAATATAGGGATATTTTCTTTATTGCTGAGCAGTGCTTACACAGAGTCAAGGCCTTTTCTGCTCTTCCCTACTCTGCTCCATGCCTCCTGTGTCCCAAATCCTGAATAAGACAATAAGCCCTGCAGAAGTAAATAGTGGCTGCCATTAATGCTCCAAACAAGAGAAACACTTAAGAATAGCTACAATCTTAAAATACCAAAAAAAAAAAAATAAATCTTAAAATACCAAAAAAAAAAAATACTTCTGTAAGATTTCAAATCACAGCCTACATTTGAAATTTTTTCAAGAGCATCCACCAGCTTAAACAAAACTAAGAAGCTCCTATTCTTTTTTTCCATCTTCTGCACTATTTAATTCTCTCCCCTTCTTCTCCCAGCCTCCCAAAATCAAATTTTTCCATAACTGAAGAATGTAGACCTATTTTTCATCAGATTGCTCCCACAGGAGTTAGGGATCTTGCAGTGTGTAACAAGTACTAGAACTGAAAGCCAGTTTTCATTCGATTTAGCTGGAATAGGGCAGATACACATAGGTACTGATAGAGTTTTCTGCTAAATGGAATTCATAAATCAGTATTGTTGTCTCTTGCAATGATAAACATGCCATTTACAGATCAAGAACATCAAGTCGTGACCTATTTACAAGGTTACCCTTCGAAAGAAAATGGCAATTTTACACAGGGCAAGTTGTTGCTATTTTCTCCCCTGCTGCTGCAGATACAGGGAGCCTTTGTTTGGAGGACACTGAGAACAGAAGAAGAAAGAGAGGATGATTGATGACGCTTACAACAATAACAAACACTGCTCTTTTCTATTGCTAGAGCACCTGCTGCCTCCATCAGTTCAGGCTCATCCATTATGCAGCAGGCCAGCAGCAATAGCTCCAGAAGCACCAGCTCTGAAGCCATCACGGACCTGAGCAAGGAGCAAGGCACAGAACAAGCAACCTCTCATTTATCAAATTGATGAGCTTCACTAGCACTTACTCTCCTCTCTGTTCATCGCTGGTTGAAACAAATGCTAGGAACAATTAGATTAAGCATCTGGTTCAAATACATACAGTGGAATAAAAGAAATGCGTCTTCAACAGAATTTGTCAATTTAGCCTTGTGGTAAATAAATTCGTGAAGGGAGAAGAAAACCCAACAACTATTTTAATTGCTGTTACTTTATTTTTACTGTTAGTGGAAACCATGCAAGGTCTAAATGGACTGAAAGGAATGTAATTATTTCACTGTAATGCTTTAATAGTGGAAAAGGAGCCTATTAAAAACATGCTTAACATTTCCAACCTAAACAATATGAACTGCAAGTTTCAAAACATTTGCTACATTTCTACAATTCCAAGAAAACTTTTGTGTTGGCCACTTCCCCAGCAGAATCAGGCCTGTCCCACGAACATTTTCATGCTTCCCTCACACTACCAATCCAGAGTATCTCACTCATTCCAACAGGACAACACAAATGCTACATTACACATGAAGCACTGGCAGGACTCAACATCGAAAAGTATATTTAAAAATTATCAGCATTGGATGGCAAAGCACTTTTCGGAATTAGTTGATTAATTCACAACTTTCAGCTGTCAAAATGAGAGGAAAAAGCATGACTGATGTGAGTTCTTTATCAGCACACAGGTTTTCCATGTACCTCCTGACACTCATGAACATTAAGCAGCCTTCTTCAAATCTGAAATAAAAAAATTCCAGAGACCTTGAAACTAGTCATAAATCATATGAATATATAAAAAGGGAAATAACATTATTTTCCTAAACAAGCTGATTTTAAATTTCATATATTATTCAATTAGTAGATTAAAGGCAAAAAAATACCATCAACTTATCTATTCCTCTCAAAAAGTACTGACAATGTTACGTGGCACTCATCAGTAATGTTGCACTTGCAACTGTGGAAGAGCACTACTGTCTTACAAATAGGAAAATGAAGTAGAACTGCCAGAACAGGAATACCTGCCTAATCTGCAAACAAAATTAATGACAACATGGAGAGAAAAACAAAACAAAACCCAGCCCCACCACCCTCCTCCCCGCTGCACACCACAAAAAAACCCAACCCATAACATTACAACTTATTTAAATAATACAAGATATTCTGTGTATCAGCTAACTTTTTTGGATAAAACCTCACAATGTTCTTTTAAGAAGGCATTAAGTTATGGAAATTGTATTTCTCTTCCTTTGGTTTTTAATGTGAAAAGGTACCTTCATGCATCAGGAGCTTTGTTGCCGAGTTCACATGCCCATAGAGTTTTTCAATCCTCACTGTCTGCAAGTGCACCAAAGCCATATTAAAACCTAAGATGATAACCTCTGTGATGTTTTAAGAGGGAAAACTCAGGAAGAACTCAAAGCTGCTTTCTCCCTGGCTAAAATTAAGTGTCTCTTGCAATCAGCTAACTCTTAATAGGTGGAAAATCTAAACCTCACAGGCTAAATATTGCCCAGCTTAGGCTGGAAGAAGCAGTCACCTATGGCAAGCTACCAGGAACAGCTGTCTGATAACAACCTGCCATCCGGAATTAAGAGCAAGTGTCTGAGACTTCCCATGGGAAAGGAAAAAAGAAAAACACACAAAAGGCACCTGACACAGGTATATTTGCTACAAAAGCATCAGCTGACACCTCATTGAAACTTGGACAGTTTCATGCTAACAGTCAATATAGTTCCTGAATATGCTTCCTAATTTTTCACTCCATGACTAGGGGCAGACTGCTCAGCAGAATATGAAAAGGTTAATAAGGAGCTGGAGAAGCTTCTGGAAAACCAATGTTATTTTTCCAAGACTAATCTGCTGATACATTTGCAACCACCACCTGATTCAGCTATGCCACTTAATCTGTCTTAAAGATACTTTTTCTTCTGGTATCAATCCTGTCATTGCTGGTTTTATACATGACGAGAGGCACCAGGTATCCAAGTATGAGCTGACTCGTTTTAGCCAAAACAGGAATACCAGCGCACTCTTCGACCATCTGTTTTTACCATACAGTGCAAAGGTTGGCCAAATGATTTTAAGTCCAGTGCTTTTATAGGGTTTTGCATACTCCTCACTCTGGCTCCACTGCTAGAAATTTTCTCCCAGTTAGCTTGAAGTGATTCTTACTTATACCCATCACTCTCTACCGTTCGAAACATCATTGATTTTTACCACTCAGCAATAAAAAAGATGTGTTTTTCCTCAATTGCACACCACCAGCAGGTACAAACATTTAGTAGGACAAACACTTACGTGGGGACAAAGGAATTTAATAAAGGGATGTTAAAGGAAACAAAGTTAATCTTCCTGCTGCCTCAACACATGGTAGATGGTGGAGGCACAGGGCAGGAGGAAGAGAAAGGCAAGTAGTGCTATCCATTAGTGAGCTACATGTAAGTCCTTTTGATGCAGGTTAACTCCTACAGAAAAGCACAGCTGCTGTCTCCAAAAATTACAAACCCCATGTTCGTCCAAACCCTAGGAACACAAAAAGAGGCCTCCCAGCACTCATTCTAGTTCTTTCATTTTTATCTTGATGAGCTGACACAGTGTAAGGCAAAGGTATTTGCATTAATACAAAATGATCAAGTTAAATAAGCCTTGTCTCAAGAGTTTACTGTATCTTCTTACTGCCTGTCTAAAGAATCATTATAAAATGGAGCAAAATTGGAAGTCTATTAACATGAAAACCCCCCAGATTCAACATCAGAAAAAATAATACTATTTTTTTATATTTTGCATCCAAACCACAAGCCAAGCACTAGAACTTTCTCCAAGACTAATAAAATTTAAGTTACTTGTGGTCTCTGGTTACTGGGTTAAAACCAGATACATTGCTTTAAAACTCTGCTTTTACATAGCAGGGTTTACAGTTTAAACCAGACAGCAAATGCAAATGAACATTTAGACAACTGAAGCAAGGTAGCACCCCTCCGTCTAGGTCTGAACTGTCCATTGAACTGCCCTACAAAACCACATCCTCTCCATGATTCAGTTGTGCCTTTTCTCCCTGCTCTTCTCTGGCTCAACTCTGTACGGTAAGACCGACTTTGGCCACTTGTCAGAGCAACTGAAAAAGGATTCTATAAAGACAAGCTTCAGATTAAATGACCTTGTGTTTTCACATTTTACTGGCATTCTTTTTGGCTTCAGATAGCAAGAGAAGATGGAATGGCCCTGTCTAAAGCCAAAATTAAAAAGTGGTATTGAACAGGCAAATTAAATAACAAATATGCTGTCTCTTGCTACATCATCAACAGGCAAAAATGTCTTTTGCAGACCCTGTAAGTAGAAGCAGGCCACTACATCTAAATGCCCAAATCTGCCATACTGCTTCTATAACAATTTGCAAGATAACGCCTGCAAGTTGAGCAGAGGTGCTTACTAAGGTGAAAGGCAAGGTCTTTTTAAAGACTTGTCCAGGGAAAGCCAATGACCCACATGATCAGACAGCATCCGTAACTCTTGTAGTTTATTCTTATGAAATAAACCACATGTGGATAATGAGCAGAAACAACAGAAATCCAAACTGATGCAGTTAGATGAGCTTTCACAATACTGTGGGGAGAAAAAAAAAAAGTGAAAATGCAAAGTCTACTTCAGTCTACTCCTAATACTAGCTCATAGAATCACTGAATGGTTAGGGCTAGAAGGGCCCTTAAAGATCATTTAGTTCCAAATGCAAACTGATACATGAAATATATTTTGTGCTGTTTACATGCCCTGTGTTTTTAGCTGCATGACTAGTGGAGGCCTCAGGAACTGGCAGTAGTTTGTTTTGAATTGTATTATTTTCTTATAACAAAATTATCATTGTATTCTTCCTAGGGAAAGAAATTTTAGCTGTAGGGAAAGTTTACTATTGTAGGGAACTTACAGATAAAGGCTTAATGTTCAGAAGTTATCTATTTTTAACGAAGAGTACATTTGTGGAGGATTAGCAACTGTCTTCACAGAACTATTAGTCTGAGATTCTTGCATTCCTTTCTGTGTCCTACTTAATCTGACAGTTGTCAACATTCTTTTTATTGTAGAGAGTGCCTCCATCTCCAACATGCAAGTGCTTATACCTGCAAATCAGGTAGCCTGATTTGTGTAAAGTAACTGTGTTATGTGAAAGACTAGTCCAGAAAAATCATTAGATTTTAAAAGCTGGTAAGAGATGCATTATTTTGTAAAATAATATACTGATTAACCTCAATATACTAAGCTAACCTCAAAGATAACACTAAAAAAAAGTCCCTATGCAAAGAGAGATTGAAAATCCTGGCCAAGTGGCTGGGTTTGTATAATGCAATTGATTGGTGGAGATTTTTGTCTAAGCCAAGCTCATAGCTGGATGCCTGTGTCTTAGGTGTCATAACTCCAGGAGAACTTGTTTTGGCAGTAATGTTTGTCCTTCTCCACCTGCCAAGTTCCAGATTTCTCAAGGATTCCTAGAGGACCGTCACAGTCAGCCTAGGAGTGGCTGATTTTTCCAGCATCTGGAGTTGGTGTTGGAAAAGGCACAACAAGAAGGAGCTGATGGCAGGAGGTGGTGTGACAGGCGCCCTAAGAGGTCTCCAGACAGGACTCAGGGTGGTGCTGGGCTGGTCCAGTAGTGGTGGCTGGGGGAGCTGCTGGGATGGTGGTGCAGGCTTCTGGGTTGGGAATTCCCCATTTCCCATCTTTTGGATCAGATAGCTGCTTTTATCTCACACCTCACTCCTGACAGCAACTGGGGTATGGGAGGGGGGACAATCTCTGCAAAGAGCGCATATATTTGGTGTGGCTCAGAAGTTGCACAGCTGGGTGCTTCTAAACTTTAAGTATCAGGCGAAAGTTCATTCTTGCCCTTTGTCCCAATAGCAAAAAGACTGATTTTTGAGCCCAGGAAGCTTTGTTTCAATCCCAGTTTCATACATATATTTCAACAAGCCTGACCTTTGGCTGGATTTTGTTTCTGGACTTTTTCCTGAAGAAGAGTTAGATATTTAAAACCTATTAGTTCCTTTTCAAAGATAAATTAAACCCTTAAGCAGAATTTTGAGATGAAGCTTTGGCATCTGTTCATTGAATCAAATGAATATTAAAAAATTCCTAGCTAAACCACGAACGGGAACATATGAAATGCTAAAAAGAAAAGCAAATGAAATCTTTCCAAACATGTTTATAGAATTTAGATTTGTTTTTATTTCACAGTTTCCTTCAAAAGTCTCCAGTACACATTATGCTCAATGTTCTAAACCAATTAAATTCTTCAGATTTATTTTTTACTTACTACTTGATTTTTAAATATGAATATAAAAAATAGCATTGGAAGTTTGTAATACTATTATTTGCCACAGCATTATTTATGTGGCAGCCACTGATACCGATGAGACTGAAGTTTTATTCAAGTCAGCTGTCTGCCATCACGCATCAGGACTTGTTTAGTTGCACACACGTTGCAGACAGGGACACAAGCCGCAAACAGTTTGTTAGCAGTGTAACCTCACAGTTTCAGTAATGCGTATAGATACTTTGCAGACAAAAATCTTGGAAGGGGATAGGGAACCACGGTTCTTTTGATTTCCACTTCCTCTTCTTTCACACACCCTCAACCTTTACACTGAGAGGCCCTGCCAATATTTCTCAGCTCCCTCCTACTCTCGGGGGTTGCAGTCAGCCTGAGAGCTGGCAGGTTTATTGCTGATGATTCTTTTTTCAAGCTAATTACAAACAGCCTCGTTAGTATCTTGTCTGTGACTATGTCAAATTGTTCTTTTTTCTTTAATTTGGTAAAGTATTGTCTCAGAGTCATTTTTTTAGGCACTGATCTCCAAGCATTAAGGTGACTTTAAGCAGACATTCAGTTTGTGCTGTATTGCTGAGAACCTGCTAATAGCTCTGACTTGTAAAATATGGGAAAAATGATTTTAGTGTTATTTGTTTATGCTAATGCTGCAGCCAGCACACACCTTGTTTTGTTTACTAAATATCTTCTGAGGACTGCAGATTTTGTTTGTTTTGATTGTGAGACATGCAAGTGTTGGTCCCTGGGAGGCTTCTCTGTGAATTTGCAAACTGATAAAACCTGTAAAATGTGTTAGCTGGAGACATCATCTCATCTGTTAAATTGTTGGTTGCATTTAGCTGCTGAATGAATGCAAATCAACAATACGAAGATTTAAAAGCCTTTCATGTAGATAGATATAGAACTGTTAGATTAAAAAATGAGTTTTGTGCATTAGGCCATCAATAAGTTGTGCAAGGTCTAGGAATGGCTGGGAGAAAACCAGATGTTTATAATAAAATGGATATAATCAGGAAAACCTTTGTTTGATTTTCCCCATCTGGTCACTCCTATTACTACAAGGGGAACTAACAAAGGGGTTGGTTTATTTTAGGGCACCTGAAAGAAGCAGCAAATCTCAACCTTCTTGCGCTGCGTGGGAGTTACTAGCTGCAGATGGTAGCACCTCCTTTAATTCTCCTACAGGAAGGGTCTGTAGGAGAAGGGTCTGAACTGGTTAAGTCATAGTTAGTTCCCTATTGGTTCCCTGTTGAGAACTGAATGGCTTAGTTCTCACTACCTAACTCCTGTTGAGACCATCAAATACCACATGGCAAACTGAAAGTGAATGAAAAACCATACTGGAAGCTCAAGGGATATTTAAATAGACATTAGCTTCCTCTCCTGAGTGGAAATACTTATTTTTCCATTCTTAGTGTGGAAAACTGAATCAAGTAGAGGACATGTGACTATAATTGCAAGAGTGAGATGATAAGAAATTAGAAGATGGGTGGTACATGGGTGATAATAGCAAACCACAGGAGTTAGAAGAGAGTCATAGCAATGTCACTGAAGACAAAGGGATCATGGCTTCAAACTGAAAGAGGGTAGATTTATATTAGGTATTAGGAAGAAGTTCTTTACTGTGAGGGTGGTGAGGCACTGGAACAGGTTGCCCACAGAATCTGTTGCTGCCCCCATCCCTGGAAGGGTTTAAGGCCAGGTTGGATGGGGCTTTGAGCAGCCTGGTCTACTGGAAGGTGTCCCTGCCCATGGCAGGGGTTTGGAATGAAATGATCTTTAAGGTCCCTTCCAACACAAACCATTCTGTGATTCCATGATCTATGGCAGTCCACTTTCTGACACAGGACTTCAAACCACACAAACACCACACCAAACCCAAATCATCAAATTGCACTCTACTATGAAAATTTAGTAGGGAAGCAAACACACATACAAATGGCATTTAAAGTAAGTCCAGATAATTAGCACACCCTTAAATTGCCCAGTGGCACAATAAAAATCAATATATTGCCTGGGTGCTGGCCTCTTGTTACCAGCAGATAAGGAGAACTTGCTGTCTGAGCTTGTGCTTGGTGCTCAGTGTAGCTTAATACAATGTGGAGTATACACATGAGATAACAGCAAAAACCCTGAAACATGGGCACAGGCTGACAACAGAGACCCCAGTACTGTTTGCAACTCACTGGCAGTCAGTTGGTAGTCAGTGAAAAAAAGCAACCTTGAGATCCTGGGAAAGACAGCTTTAAGCTTGACAGAAAGAAAAGCAACAGAAAAGAAACAGCATCCTCATCACACAATATACAGCCAAGGGTGCATAGGATGAGGCCATCTACAGGCTCCCACATCTTACAAAAGGACAGAGTCTTCAGCATAAATAGATGACTGCCACAAAGCAGTTGAGTTGCTCTTCTTTTATCTCATGCAATTCTTATTTTTCAATTCCTCCAATGACCAATGAACTCTACAAAAAGTTCTGGTGGCTACTTTATTCAAGACCATAACTTGTAATTTACTAAAGCAATTCTAATTAACTTTGGGGCACATTAAGTGTTTACCATGTATATTTGAATGACTTGAATGACTATTTGTCCTGGGGAAAGAATGGTAATATAACAGGATTTACCCTATGCAATACAAATTAGAATGAAAGTATATCTGTTCAACAAATTCATCAGAGCTCCATGTTTTTCACATGACAAGTTGGATTTCTAATAAACTGCTTTGGACCAACAAAGTAGCCTATGCACTTTTCCTTTTTAGTTACCCTTAAAAAAATGCCCATTGCTTATATCAGACAAAACCCAACCATGTAATGACAAATATCTGCATTTTTACTACCTATATTCATGAAATCTCATTTTGTTCATCCTGAAGAGATAACTAATTCCACCACCTTAAAGACACAGTAATGTGTATCCATTCAAGTGTCCTTAGTCCAATCCTACCTTAAAATGTGGCTTTCAATTTTAATTTTTTCTCACCAGTATCATTTCACTTAGTTATAATACCATCAGTGTTGCCAATATTTACGCTACTCACGTCAATTTAACATTAGCTCTCCCAGATTCATGAAGGTGGCTGTCTGATAAAACAGACCGTGCTTCTTAACAGACACACCAAGCATTCAGCTGCAGACCATGGAAGCCAAGGATAGTTTACAACACCAAGCCAAAAGAAACATCTTCATGCCCTCTTTCTGAAATATCAGGTATGTAGATCATGTTTTGTGATCAGTTTTACACAATTTGTACCTCACTAGCATCCTTTTGTTCTGTTACTTGAGGAATAGTATGAGAGATTTCTGAATTTGAAATCATCCTGCAGGGTCTCAGCCTGGCTAGACACACCCTGTCTTCTCCAAAGTGTTTTATTTAGAAGGCATTGGAAAATGTGCTCTGGCACCATCAATCTGGTTTTCATGCTACAGAGGAATGCTAAAAAGATTAGAGGATTTTACCAGGATGCTGAGAAGTTTACCTAGGAATCACCACCCTCAGTATGAAAGGACTAAAGCTAAGCTGAAGGAAGGGGGGTATTTTCATCCTTCTGAGCCTCCTTTATTAATGGAATTAATCATCCCTAATAGTAATTTACTAGTGAATGCATGCTGCTCTTGGCAACATGGGAAAAGCTAGGGTCTTCATCTTAAAAATCTGTGATTATCCACACCAAGTAGTCATTATTAAAAAAGGGCACCCAATTCTTCCCTTTGCCACACAGACTGGGGGCAGAGGGGAATGTGTTGCTCTTCTGCATTAGAGGCTGTCCTGCTGGAGGAATGCTGAAGAAACACCCATCATTCTCCACACTCAGTCACATCCCTATCACAGGCAAAGTCAACCTTCTACACCTGCCTTAGCTTGCAAAATAAACACTACCACAGCTCAGGTAAGGATGTCATCTAAAACTTGTCTCTAAAATGACAGAATGGATTCTAAGTAAGTCAGCTTCTTTTTGTATTACACATTTATACTAGAACTCTGTTGATGCATGTAAAGGCAAGGTATATTTCTTACAAAAGATTTGTCATTTGGCATGTAGCACCAACTGCTTTATTCAGTTTTCTGCAATTAGCAGAGTTAATTTCCATCCAATTAAAAGAACAGGCTATGTTTAGTCTATGTACCATTCTAGCACACCAAACAAAAGTCTTTTGTGATCAGTGAGAAAATTCGCAGAGAATGCATACAGCATAATCATTTTGCATTATGTGTGAAATTCCACATCATTAACCCCTTAAGCAGAAAGTCTTCCACATAGTTTCCCTGGACATAGCTTCAGACAGGTCTTTCTTACCCATACTAAGACCAAAACTGGCTCATCACCTAACAAAGCAGCCTGCCAACTAGGGAAACAAAAGGGGAGTTCTTTGTTGCCTACCATACAGATGAGCATCATGCTCTTAATAGACAGAACCACAGTTGGAAAGCAATAAACACTGGTTTGTTTTTTTGTTGGTTTGGTTTTGCTTTGTTTGATTTTTTACAATTTACATTAATTACGAGTAACTATAAAGGCAAAGATAACTTCACGGTCAATAATTCAAAAGTGGCTGTTGAAAAGCCTTGCTCTACAAAGAGTCAGGAAATGAAGGGGTTGTGATGCTATTATCCACAAGCAAAATAAATTGAAATACAACCCCCTTTGAAATACAGTTTCACAAGATGAGAAAATTGCCATTCCAACTCAGCATATCCATAATAGATTTTTTTTTTCACATGAAGTCTTAACAGCACTCTAGTTTCAATTATATTTCAAAGATGGCCTATTTCTGGTTTCCCATTGCAATCTGGATAGATAATAGTTTAATAAGCTTGGGGCTGACACATCACCTTTTCCTATGGGTAATACATAGCATGGTAATATACTTCCCTAGCAGTGTTTAAGGCCAGGCTGGACAGGGCTTCGAGCAACCTGGTCTAGTGGAAGGTGGCCCTGCCCACAGCACGGGGGTTGGAATTAGATGATCTTTAAGGTCCCTTCCAACACAAACCATTCCGTAACTGTGTGATCTTAGATATCTAAGTCTTATAGAACACATTGGTCAGAAAAATCCTGCTTCAGTCTATTCTAAAGAGTTGATACAAAGTTGCACTTAACGAGCAAGCAGCATTAGAAAGACTAGCTGAGGAAGTACATAACTTCAGTGCACTTCAGGTCCCATGTTGTAACAAATCACTTTGTACATCACTTAGCATATGAAATCATTTTTATGCTTTATAGAATCATAATACAGATCACATTCCCTCTGCTTTTAAATGCTTTGGTCCTTATTCACAGGTAAGAGGTAAAGAGAGTGGAGTATCATAGCCTTCAGAAAATTAAGATAACTAGATAGAATAAAAGCTCCTGACCAAAAAGGCCAATGTAGTTGGATGATCCAAAGTCTCTGCTGTAAAGCTCTGCAATCCAGCTCACACAAGGACTCTTGGCCTTTTCTCAGGTGCTGGAGTTGACAGAGCAAGTGCCCTGCTCTGGTGTTGCCAAGAAAATCTTGCATCTCTCACCAGTTTGCACTCATGCACTAGTCACCATCCAACATATGCAGCAGCTGGATAAACAGAGGTTTGCACTAAACAAAGATTTCTTTTGATTTGTAATGAAAACCATTACTGGCCATCACAGATCACCTGCCATGGAACCAATAATAGTTTTAAATGTAAGGCATCAAAAAAGTCTAAGCACAGAATTCAGCCTGAACTCTGATTTTTATGCCTCTTAAGACACATATTGAACACAGAAATACTTCCCGCTTTTCCACATGGAACACTTCTCACACCTGTGTTGCAGATCTGACTAAAACATGTTCCAAAAATTATATTAGCCCCAAACAGAGAGGTTGGTTTGGGTTTTTTTTCCCCATGAGGAAGCAATAACCCTCCTTAAAAGGAAAGTGTTCTCTTCCCATTTCCTTTTTCTGGGGTTCTATTAAATACCTGGCAATTATGGGTGATTGACATCCCAAGCCAGCTCACTCTCAATTCCTCCGAAAAGCTGTTTGTGGACAGAAGCGAGAGAAATCAGGTTCTGGTCTCAGTAGTCTTCCTCATCATACCATTCTGCCTCACAAAACAGGTGTCCCTAACAGAAGAGATGTGCAAAGTAGCTGTGAAGCTATACAATCACAGTTAATGATAATGATACTCAGAGCATAAAGCCAATGACTTAAGCAAGTCAGGATGCAATTCCCTTTGGCTTTCTGTAGAGCACAGAACAATCTATTAGATCATTATGCACATCTACCCCTGCATGTAAAAGAAAAACACTAAGCAGAGGGCTGTGGACACCTGCATGACGTGCAGTGGAGCAGAAAGCAAAATCCAAAGCACTACCATAGCTCATTCAGAAGAAGCTGGACAACTGCCAATGGGAGTAATGAAAGAAGAGCAAGCATGGGATCTCAGAAGGAACAGTATGTGGCAAGGTGGATAATGATGACTCAGCCTGAAAGTCTGCAAGCTTCCTGAGAGAAAGGTACATAAGCAGAATTTTCTTAGGCAGATGTCTACAGAATGATACAAAGAATAGAAGGACCAGCTTTGGCCACAGTATGGATCTCCAGGGAAACCCCAGTAGCAAATGGCTACCAGATGGACTTAATTACTAATCACTGGTCATTGTGTCCAGCCTGTTTTCCACCTATTTGGCAGACCTCAGTCAATTGCTTTCCAGTTTGTCTTGAAGAAGGCTATGGGAAGCAACATCAAAAGTCAAAGGACATCTGCTACACTCTTCTCATCCACTGAGTCAGTTACTTCACCACAGGAGGTGATCAAGGTTGTCAGCCATACTTTGCCCTTAGAAAATCCAAGCTATTTCATATCACCCTCTTGTTCTTCATATACCTGCAAATGGCCATAATCTTCTTGCAGACTAAGGTGGGGCTGACACCCCAAGACTCCTATTGGCCCCTAGCAAAGATGAGACTGATGTTTGCCCAGTTTCAGCCACGGTGAAACTCTCACAATGGCCATGACCTTTCAGTGACAGACATCAGCTCTGCAGTGACATTAGCCATTTCTCTCAGCAACACAGATGCACCTCATCACACAAGGACTTGTGCCTGCACAGTTTTATTTAACAGGTTCCTTTCTTGATCTTCTCCCACCATGGGTAGTACTTTGCTCCCTCAAACACTGTCACAAGGCACAGGGAACTGTGATTCCAGGCCTGAGAGAACACCTTATCTAAAGCAGAGAAGGTAATGAACACTTCAGTGTTTCCATGTCCTTAATCACTATATCCTCTACTCCATTCAGCAGAAGGTCCACATTTGCCTTAGTTTTCCTTTCACTGCCAACATACTGTGGAAGACCATTCTGCTACTATTTACATTCCACATATCTCAACTCCAGCTGAATTTTGGCCTTCCAAATTAGCTCCCTACATGCCCAGGTAAAGTTTCTGTATTCCTCTCACACAGTCTGCTCACTTTTGTTTTCACCTTCCATAAAATGCACTTGCATTCCCTACTCATTGGCATTTGCCTGACCTCCTGCACATCAAAGTGGAAGAAACTGAGGAATGCAGCTGGGGAGGTGGTCCTTGAAGACCAGCCAGCTCCCCTGGGTCCCTCTCCTTCACATCAGCATCCTGTAAGATACTTCCTACCAGTTCCCTGAGCAAGCTGGAGTTTGCTCTCCTGAAGTCCAAGGCAGTGGTTCTGTTATCACCAAGGCGGTGGTTCTGTTATCACCATTCTCTTCACTGACAATTTAAAATATCACCATTGATAGTTGCTGCTGCCAAAGTTGTCATTAAACCCCAATCCATTCTTCCTTATTCACAAGTAGTAGGTCTGACAGAACTGTTGTGTTAGCTTGTCTAGCACCTCTGCCAAAAGACTCAGAAACAACTACTAGGGGTAGGGACTGCAGCTTCCAGGCAATGGAGAGTCTTATCCTACAGGAAACCATACGATTACATTTGTTTCAGTGTGCTAACAGTCAAAAAGCACAGCCAAAAAAAAAATTAAAAAATAAAAAATAACCAGTGCTCTAGCACTGCTCTTCTCTCAAGATGCACAGAAGAACTGGTTGTTCAGAATACAGAGGATCCAATACAGGGCATTTCCCAGGCACAATTTCAGGTGTGACTTCCACACAGATCCAATATTCCTTTAGCAACCACCTGAATTCTTTAGAGGCTGAAGAGCTTAATTTAAGTACATCAGGAATATGTATGATGCCAGTCTTGCTCTTCAGTATTCTTAAGAAAATGGAAAAGCAAGAAATGAAAGAGGCAGTCACGGAATTTGACAACGTAGTCATTGTTTATCATTTTGAGAATCCCTATCTCTGGAATAAATGGAATTTTCAGAAGGATTTGACTCTCACGAAGGGAAACAGAGTCCAGATGTCCAATACACAAATAACAGAGCCAGTGTACGGTTGTTGGAGAGCAAGAGTGAAAGACATCTGGCATATTTATGTTCTGTTTGAGTATTTGAGTATTGAAATATGACTGATGAGAAAGCTGAATGAATGTCTGAATGTCTCTAAAAGAATGAAGACAGCTGATAAACTTTTTTTTTTTTTTTTTTTAAGAAAAAGGTCAAGCCTGGCTCAAGGGTAAAATAGGGAGGTCATCTTCTGTGGGAAGATTTTTCTCAGGAATCCTCTCAGGCTTTTCAAACGGCAGAGTTCTGAAATCACCTAGTAGACTATCTCCTCTGCTTGGACACTCATACTGTGATGAGTCACACAGTTGTAGTTCAAAGAGCCTACAGAAGGCTGCAGCATATTAGACAGATAGCTGCAGATTTGCTTCAGTGTTGGCCTCTGTGGACAAAACCTTTCTGCTGTCCATGCAAAGCCATCTTATTCTTAGCTAGGAGCAAACTGTCAGAAGACGCACACACTACATTCTTTTCCAAAGTGGCTTCGTGCCTTTTCTTCTCCTAGTCTACAGTACAAACCATTCAGCTGAAGAGAGATATTTGCCAATACTATTTTTCAATCAATACCTTTCCCTCATTAACTCCCAATACCTCAACTAAATGCTGGCAACCCTAGCCATGCTTAAAGCTTACTCTCTAAGTGAAAGAGCTGGATGAGAGTCAAAGATGAGAAATGAAATTTCATACCATACCCAATGTTAAAACACTCAATCCTCCAGCTTGAAGAAGTAGAACCAAAAAACACACATGCACTTCTCCAAGAGGATTTCTAGGGAAACTACACATAAGAACAGTCTTTAGTAGTAAGCGATGTTTCAGTATTTCCCAAGATACTTTCCTGCTACTAAAAGTCACTCCACACTTAAGGTCCAACTGGAAGTTCAAAGCAGACTGCAGAGATAACAGTGAAAACTACTAAGAATTTCAAGAATGCATAATCTTTACTGTCACCTGGCAAAATAGTTGTTAGTGTTAAGACCTATAAATCCTTGCCAAAGAGGCTTAAAAATAAATAAATAAGGAACTTTAGTCATCTGATGTGACTTTGCAAGATTGCTGTGGGAATAACATGATTGTCCCTGTTTTCTATCTCCGCAATGCATACTGCAGCATTGTAAGAGTTGATCTGCTGAGGGACAGGAAGGCTCTGAAGAGGGACCTGGACAGGCTGGATCGATGGGCTGTGGCCAGTGGTATGAGGCTCAACAAGGCAAAGTGCTGGGTCCTGCATTTGGGCCACAACAACCCCATGCAATGGTACAGGCTTGGGGAAGAGAGGCTGGGAAGCTGCTCGGCGAAAAAGGACCTGGGGGTGCTGATTAGCGGCTGCTGAACATGAGCCAGCTTGTGCCCAGACAGCCAAGAAGGCTCAGGGGAGCCTTCATCGCTCTCTACAACTGCCTGAGAGTGGAGTGAGGTGGAGGTTGGTCTCTTCTCCCAAGTAGCAAACTGTGAGACAAGATGAAATAGGCTCAAGTTGTGCCAGGGGAGGTTTAGACTGGATATTAGGTAAAATTTCTTCACCAAAAGGGCTGTCAAGCACTGGAACACGCTGCCCAGGGAAGTGGCTGTGTCACCATCCCTGGAGGTATTTAAAAGATGTGTAGATGTGGTACTTAGGGACTTGGCAGTGCTAGGTTAATGGCTGACCTCGATGATCTTTAAAGGCCTTTTCCAACCTAAATGATTCTATGTTTCTCTTTGTGCAAACACAGGGCAGATTTTTACACCAGATAATCAACAGTTATTATCACTAATTACTGATAAATATATAACATATTTAATGATATTTCACCTTACAAGCTATGCAAATTACATTTTATCCACTCAACTTCATCTGCATTCACTCTGTACTACTCTGTACCAGCTGTACCTTTAGACCAAAGTTAGCATTCACTACCCAGAGAAAGTGAACCAGTTCCATTTGAGAGCACAGTATTGAAAACTCTTTCCATTACTGCTTAAGTCTACTAGAACTTGAGGATAAAAACAACAAACAAAAACACAACAAAAAAAAAAACTCACAAAAGAAGACCCACCAAAAAAAAACCCACCACCATAAAACCACCACCCCCCCCCCCACCACCAAATCACACACACAACCCCTCCAAACCAAACAAAATAAGCCCATGCAAACAAAAATACCCCAAATTGCCTCCCAGTCCAGCAATGCTGCAGTTTCCTTGTTTCCTCTCCTTGGTAGGAGGATTTCTTCTTCCATCTGAATAGAATTTTCTGAGAGCATCTTTTCAGCTTAGCTATGACTGTAACATTTTCCTGGCTGAAGTGGGCTTTCTGATGTCATTACACAGCCAGCTGCCTGTTTATTTTCATTTAGTTAAAACCAACTAAAAAGTCTTGAGTTTGTTACATTACCAAAATGCACACATGGCACAAGAGAAGGCTTCATGTCATGCATTAAGACTGCAACAAAATTAAGATAATTCATAAATAAGAAATTAATATAATACCATCCAGAAATGACAAATCTAAATCAGTGTCAGAAGAAAACAAGTTTAGTAACTCCTAGTCACTAAACCATCAGTTTAAATGACGAAATTAAAACACCAAAACTCAAATACAGTAGGTCACTGAATACAGCCCTTCAGAACCACCTGAGCTCTACTCATTAAACTATATACAGTATTTAGACAAATAGTACAAATATTTAGATGACTATCTGGCAATGCAAATGCATCTGTCTCATAGCCACAATGGCTTCTATAAAATGGCAGAAACAAGCTATGCCAATATCTGCCCAACTTCTAACAGCCTAAGCTCAAATCAAAGGCAGTCAAATCAGAGCATGTTAATTTGGATTTAATAAGACAAGACTAAAATATCCACTTCACAGTAAAACACAGCTCCTTATTTTTGCTCCCTGTGAAAATATACGGTGACTCAAAAAGATCCCAAAGCCAAGAGTTCTGTCAATGATGTCTTTGCTCCCGTGTCCTTTGTGCCCCACCATGGCCAAGACACAAATCTTTCCCACCTTGATGGATCCCAAAAATCTGACCTCTTTGTAATTTTTTTCCAAGAAAGGATTTTGGCATGCCAGTGATACCTTTTCTTTATGAGCTATCCCTGCTCAACAAAACCTCTTGTTTGACCCAGAACTCGAGAGAGCACCTGCTCTTTTTCAGTCCATTCAGCAGATCTAAGACTACAATCAGTCTCACTGGCCCAGCAACCCAAGTAGCACCCAGATGAGAAGATGGCAGATCCTACTTTCCTCCACTTCATTGCCAGTAAAATATACCCAAGAATCAACAAGTGTACACTGCACATAAAAAAAGCTCAAGAGAAAGGTTCTAATGAGCTTCCAAGATTCCCAGTACCTCAGAAGTGGGATATCCTACTGAAACTTTATTTAGGAATAACAAACCATGCCTTTCAAAAAACATCTGAGACCAAAAGACAAGATTCAACTGTGGACAAAGTTTTGTCCCATCACAATTCAGAAGTACTGAACAAGTTTCAGAGAAAATAGGTTTGCATCAGTCATGTTGTAACCTTTACACAATTAACTTGGCTAACAAAACAAAAGTGTTCCAATTTGACCAATTCCCAATACCCATGTCGCAGTCTCAGTTCATGCTAACTCAAAAGTTCAGACCCGAAGACTTGCCACGCACCAAGACATATGCAAACTGAGACTTTCATGAAGCTTTTCATTGTTTATACAGTTGGCAACCATTTACTGCTAAAGGCAATATGCAGTAAAGGTTTTTTTTGTTGGGTTTTTCTTTTTTTTTTTCTTCCTTTATGCCTTTAGATGAGTTGATACCACATGTTTTCACAGACAAAAGAAAAAGAAAAAAGAAAATCTTTAAAAGCCATAGCAGCCAGATTCATTTTGGAAAGAAGCTTGCAAAATCCCAATGAACCACATCTGCAGAATAACTGCAGCAAATGATATAAAGTGATTCTCACTAGATCCTAGTTCTTGTGTACTAACGTAAAAGTTTATCCCTTCATTTTAACACAGCACTGTCTCTGAAAAGGCTCTTCCTGCCTTGGCTACCATCTAATTATGTTAGCCCCCACCCTATTAAAAATGGTTAAGTATTCAAGCTCCATCTATCAATCTAGCGTCCTCATCCCATGAGATTCCCTACTGACACCTCTACACATTTAAGTAACTCAGATGTGCCTGGGGCAGCCAAAAGAAGCAATAACCTGTAACTCTCTTGGTAAATTTCACTGGCTCGAAAAGTCAAATATCTTGGACGAAAGCAGTCTTGCAATGACTTCAAGGAGTTGCACTAAAGTACTGACTCCATCTCCCAGCTCCAAGCAGTTAAACTGTCTCATTTCAAAGCAATTCCACAAGTTGGCTTTAGCTGCAAGCATTCCACATTTAGAAGTGTTTGGGTTCTTTAACAAGAGCCTACAATAGGAAGCCAAACATACTCAGAAAGTAAACTCTGACACCAATTCACAGACTTGATTACAGACTACTCTGAACTGAAACATGGAAGTTTAACAGGAAAGCACAGCCTAACCCTACAAAAGAAGGGCTTCAGCATCTTACCAGTGAAAACCCCTGGGAAATCCAAGAAGCCCGTCTTGTCTCTCACTTCATCTGTTCCTCGTAGGGAGGGGGAAAATTCCATCTGTGCATAGAGAGCTCCCAATCGAGCACTACAGATGGCATGCTGCTAAATGAGTGCATTCATTAGTACAGTGTTTTGGAAATGTGCCTGTACATCGTGTAAGGAGAGAGGATCTTCCATCAAAATTAAAAAAAAGAAATAGCCCAACCCGGTCTATCCTGGCATCTCAACACAAACAGAAATAGCCACAGAATCTCCCTTATGACTTTGTACAAAAAACAGAGGAGCTCAAGCACCAGGGTAACTAGTGGTGCAACTGCAACTTGATCTCCTGAACAAAGAGTATATGCCTTCATTGTATCATTGATCTGGTTTGCTTTTCTTTGGGATCTGTATTTGGCCTGACAGAAGTATGGACAGCTCTCCTGGCCTGCAGTTAGGTGTACATCAAAGAAGGAAGCTAGCTTTTCCAGTTTCAAAAGAAACAGCCCCTTTCTCAGCACTGCCATTAGATACTTCATCTTAACTGCCTTTCTCATTGCACTTCAGCTCCCATCAAAACTTTTACTTTTTATACTTATTTGAGTATGTTCATCTGGCCTAAGAAGTCATTTCCCCACTGTTGCTCATGTGTATGGACAATTACTAGTTACTTTGTAGTACAGACATTTAAAATAATTTTAAAAAAAATTAAATAACTTTTTTTTACCATCCCTGGTTGTTGCACCCTCATAGTGTTGATTACACTGGCTGTGTTTTGACACTTGGCAAGGAAAGTGACTCCTACCAACCAACTCCTGTCATCTACTTCAAAGATTTTCTACTGGGAGCTCAAATTAAGGGGCCCAAATCCACTGACTTACAAGTGCCTAAGAAAACTAATTCCTTCCCTTTCTTGGTGCCTCATATAGCTTCAGGCATCTAACATAACTTAGCTTTCATTCTTCCCTCCCCAGTTTTAAGGCTCAAACACTATTGATGCTCACATTTCTATATGCATAAATACACTCAAGATCCAGTTTTATGTTGCTTCTATTTCAGCCTCTGCCTTTCCCATGACTTCAAAACTTCTGCCTACATGTCTTCCATCTGTTGAAGTTTCAAGAACATGAAGCTCATCAATAAAATATAACTCAAGCCTCAATCTGCAAGCACTCAAGTGCAGCAGCAGTTTTCCACATAGAGACGGAAGTCCTCTGAGTGAAGTAGAACTACTCGGGTGTGTAAAGTTACTTATGCGCTTAAGCACTTTAGGATCTGTCCTTAATTTTTAAACCAAGTTTTCTGCCAAAATGGCAAGGAGTTTCACAACAATCAGCAGTTCTTGGGAGATTTCCTCTTCTTGTTCTAAATCTTATAAGAACAGCTGTTCTGGAGAAAACTTGGCCATATTTGAATGTCCAGAAAGGCTCAAAAACCACAGGTGTAGGCTACAAGCCAGGGATGCATGTGTAAGTCTTCCTGCAATTCAGTGGGACTCAGGTTTTCTTTAACTACAATCCCACCACAGAAGGCACAGTGATCAATAATGAAGTTTCAGCAATGGACATGTATTTGCTGCTCACATTGTAGCCAACACTATTAATGAGATATAAGGTTGAGACAGTTTAGCAAGCCTTTTTGCACTGTTCTTACTAGTGACTAGTCCTACTGTATTAAGCTTAGAGTATCTTTCAGTATTGCAGATCAGCAGGGAAACAAGAAAAACTAGAAAATGCAGTGTCTGCGCAGGGTTGTTGGGTCAGACTGCTACCTTGCTGTATCACTAGAAAAGGCATTTGTTCAAAGCATGATTACAGTATTACACATGCCCTATTACCCAACAAACACTGGATGTAACAGCCCTGAGAGCAATTCCTACTGAAGTTTTTGATCAGCTTTACCAGCTACGACTAGACAAGAAGCAGATACTGCACTGACTAATATTAAGAGAATTCTGAGACCTACTCAAGTTCTCAGTTAAAAACTTGGCCTAAAAAGAAAGAATATATTTTCACCTACAGTCATAGCAACTGCCTGTACAGACAACCTGCCCCACATACAGGTCTTCCATCTTCTCCAACAAAGTGTGCTATTAGTGAACCTTTCAAAGAGCAAATCTGGATGGAGTTCTTTAAATCTTTTCTAATTTACTCATATTAATTCCACAAAAAGCACATTAACTTGTTTGTACCCTCCTGATGTTTCAGTAGACATGAAACCATTTATTTAGCTACTTATTTGAATCTTGTGCCACAAAAACCTTCTCCAGAAGTCATCAGGAATGTATGCCAACAGTCATGATCTAGGAAGTGGGAAAGGTGAAATAGTTTTAGATACTAAAGTTTACATTACAAAGTTCTGGGCTTTGTGGATAAAGTATTCGTTTAACAGCTTCTTGCTTGGTCAACTCAAGACCAAATTTGCATTGAGCGGTGATCACTATAGGCCTATTATATTGCTAATGCCTCTCAACACCTTCATTGCACTAAACATCATCAACTGTGTTTTATTAGAGGCTATAGTCTATTTTACGCATTATGACTCAAATACAACAAGCTGTAAATAGAATCATAGAATAGTTAGGGTTGGAAAGGACCTTAAGATCATCAAGTTCCAACCCCCCTGCCATGGGCAGGGACACTTCACATTAAAATAACACAAAGTCTTGATATAACCATTAATAAAGAATAATCAACTATGAAAAATGTTTGTTCGAAATTTAAGACAGACTCTCAGACTTGGAGTACAGAAGAAAAAACCTCCAATATATTACAAAAAAATACATTACAAATACTCTCTAACTCACATTCCAACAGAGACGGATCATTTGCTCCTATGTACAAACCCTTTTGAACACACAGCACCAAACTCTTGTATTACATCAGAGCTCTCTTCTCTGTAAGCAATTCCTAGAATTTTGCAGCTTATAAGGTGCAGAACTTAGTGGTCTCTGATGCTCAAACACCCACTTTAAATTCCTCACCTGTTCTTGCCTGTTAGATAACTGCTGTAACCTCTAAGGAAACAACTTCAGTAAGGATCAATAGAGACTCAAGTAAAATCTATGAAGCTTTTCATGTTCTAAATTGCACTTCATCTCCCTTAAGGTGCAAGTTAAGATGCATACCAAACTGTATTCAAAACCATTAAAAGTCAAGAGAAACCAAGACCTAAACTCTTTAAAGCTGATGAACTAAAACAAAAGCTCACGGTCCATGCCTTGCTACAACAGCAGCAGCAGTAGCAATAAATGCATTTACTGATACATTCCCCCATCAGCGATGACTGGCAATGGACATCAGCTTTGCAGTGAGTGTTGCTGGATTTGTTATACATAATTGCAGTGGTTTTCTCCTGCCAGCTCGTGGGAGTTAGACAGAGGACCCTACATTGCATGACTAATTAATTTAAAAGATGTACAAATAGCCAAACCATTCATTATGGTCATCACCCACAATGAAGTCCCAAGTCAATTTTCAGTCACTTTTTTCTTGGCTTGCAATTTCCTTCCTCTGCTTCACATGATAATGGCGAACAAGAGTACAACCTGCACAGTGTGGGAGTAGCATACTGTGCTACTTAAACACGGCAATGGGCCTGGGATGGGAACACAAGGTAAAAAAATGCTTTCTGAAGGACAGAAGTTTCTCAGGAGATGTGGGTGTGCATTTGTAATGAAATCTTCCCTATAAAACTGATATGGACTCAGAGCTCAGGAAGAACTGTAGATGCAAGTTAGAAAGCAAATGTCATGAAAGTAAAGAAAGCAGCTTGACTTTCCTCTCCTTGCTAATAGGAGAGCATAATTTGCTACCTCAACACAACCACCAATTATTCTGTCCATAGCAAAAGCATTACATAAAGAATGAACCCGATGAAAATGAATGAAACAGAAGATTGTGTAATTTCTAAGCTTTATTGCTTTAGTTTCCATTCAGAACTCCAACCACCCCAGTCATTTAGAGCATTATTTCCAAGCATTTGTCTCCTGAACTCCTCCATGTCAGAGACAAAACAATGCCACCCTCCAAAACTTATACCTTGGTCCCAATTCTGTACCCTAGTGAAATGCTATGAAAAGGCAGTGGTGATGGGAAATCAGCCAACATCTTCCACAATTTTGGAGAAAAAAAGGAAAAAAAGAAAAAAAGAAAAAAACCCAAAACAAAATCCAGCCAAAACTGCTCTAAACCTTTTAAAAAAGTCACAAAATTAAAAAAATGTGTTCATACTAGGATTCCCAAGGGTCATTCTGATATGCCTTTTATTTGAATGCAAATAATAATAATAATAGAGCAGAAAGGAAAGTGGACATACCATATGCATATATCTACAAGTGGCAACACTCCCAAGCCTGCCATATAAATTTATTGCATCATCTGTGGCTCAGTCAAAATTCATTAGCTCCATATGCCTCTATGCAAGTATGGGAGAGTATGCGTGTTCACACATCTGCTTTCAATCGTTACACTGAGGAAATCCTACACAGTAGACACATGAAATGTCTTTACAACCTGTACCAAAGTGTGAAAGAGACAGAAAGAATTTGAGAGGGAGAATTTTTTCTTCCCAAAAGGAGGACTGAGCTGCAAAATGAGTCACTACATACCAAACTGTTTTTCACTTCAACTAAAGTGTCAGTAAAAGTTTAGTTTAGGGACTGAAACCAGTAAGTTAGGATGACGTATCTTAGAGACAAGTGTTTGTAATAGTTATTAGCAACTGGTATCATAACAGCTTCTTGAGAATCAACTCAAACGAAGCTCATGTCTATTACCCAAGTCTCCAGTGAATACAGATGTGATGGTATGTTCGGTTTGATTAACTAGGTGTAGAGTTGCAACAAGCAGGAAGATACAATTTTCTATATACAGCTGTGACTATAATTAGCAAACAGAAGACATCAGAAGCAAGGGAGGCCAAATATAGACCATGAAGCGTTAAGGCCTAGAAAAAGATCCAAAGTATTCTCTGCATTCTCTGTTCACTGCATTCTGTGTCATGTAATGGGCCAATTCAAGTTCAAGTGGTAGGTACCCCAAGGACCTAGTGAAGACAGCAGTTCCCAGCTCCAATCCGCCGAGCAGGACTCTGTACTCTACATGAAGTTCCATCACAGGCACTAAGTCATGCCGATTCAAGGAGCTGTTAAACCAAACGAGGCCAAAACAGTGTCCGTAAATGTTGCCTTTAACACCAGACTGCAAAAGAAAAAAACATTCTGATTGCAAGCAACCTACAAATTGGAGACCATCTTTAACTTCAATTCCAACCTTTGTGGCAAGAGCATCCTATCTACAATTCTTACAAAAGAGTTTGGGTAGATTAACTGAAAGACATCTTCAATTTGATTTCCTTACAAGTTATATAAAAGGGAGGACTCCTCCTTAACTCAGTCTCTACACAACATAGTTTGTTGCAAACAGAGGGCCAGAGAGCTCTCCTAGCTCTATGCACGCTTAGACTTCTACATTTCTGCCCCAGTTCCAGTTTTGAAGCATCTCCCACAGGTCTGAAGAAGGGCTTAAACAATGTATACAAGTGGTATTGTAAATAATTTTCTAGGGGAAAAAAAAAAGATGTTTTAAAAGACAAACAATGGAATTCCACAAAACCATTACCCTGTGTCTGTGCATTTCTATGTGTATGTTAGCTAGTTGTATTTTACATTAACTCTGCATTTGGAATGGCCAAATCTTTCCACATTTGCAGTTCATCATGGAGAGCTTCTATGCGAGGTCAAACCCACAATTAATTTTAATGAACACCGTAAACTACTTGGGAGAGAATTTATACTGAAACCAAGTAAGGAATAGTAGACATTTTCAAAGCTACTAGACTTCTACAAGCACAAAATAGTCTTCATACAAACATTTCCTCAGTCACTTGCTCTTGTGAAATAGCTTTAATTATGAAAATTTTCCTGGCAGAACAACACTCCTCCTCTAGATCTTTTCATACCTCAAATCTTTTTTTAAGATACTAACTACAACCACCACTAGTCACCAGTATATATGAAATTCTGAGAGTCAGGTGGTTTATTCTAGTTATTTACTATTGTGTCTTCTTTTGTATTTTCCCTAACATTTTGTAATATCACACCCAGATACAATTTCATACAAAACACTTAAAATACTGAAGGAGAAACATTTAAAGTTGGCAAAAACTGAATAATAATTCTTAATATTGACCTCTTTACACAGTCAGTAGTATATCTTCAGAGATGGTAACACCATCTAAGACAGAAATGTTATCTTGCTGATAAGCAGTTGTTACTTTTTCCATATAGAGAAATAAAAATAATTTCTTTGACCTTTATTTCCATTTATTGTTGAAGATGCTAATCGATACTCAGGGAACAGAATCAAAGAGTCTATACATTTCTATGTACTTACTGTATGTAGTAAATAAAGGTGGTTTTATATTAAGAATAAAGAAGTGGGCAATTTTAACCTATCACTTAGAAAGTTCTCATACAAAGTACTCAAATCAACTCTGCATGGAAGCCATCTCACTTGACTTGTCTAAATGGGATATTCTTGTCCAGGTCCTTTATCATGACATCATTTAACACAAAACAAAAGCTATCCTTTCCAATCCTGATGCTTGACAACCATGACCTATGCTGAAATTGCTCCTTTATCAGCAGTGCCAGTTTTCCTGTCTCCTAAACCTGGGACCTTTCCTGCTAATGTGTGCTCCGACCTGTCAGGCAAAACTAATACATCAACATAAATTTGATGACGGCATTTCATAGCAGTCACTAATAACTGAAGCGTCCAAATACATAAGGCCTCAAAATTCTGTTCCAGAGGATTTCAGCCATTGTGTTACATCTAACCAGGAATTCTGGCAAAATACTACCGGGATTATGGAAAATAATTATGGAAATACTTACGGAAAGTCAAACCTCAGCACTACTCCAACTTGAAAGAACTGTTTTAATTTACAGTCCGAGATCAAATATAAGTCTACTGCTTATTGTTTGCTGTCTCCTTACCCAGTAAGAGATTGCACAGTGTACTGCAAGAGACCATTCATGGTAGGACCAGAGTGAAATGTGGAGAGCAGCTAAGGATTAAAGGTTAAAAAAAAAAAAAAAAAAAAAAAATTCCAGAAGGATTTGCAGGAACCATTTGCAGAACATCCATCCTCAAGCCATGTCTTTTCTCCACACTTCACAGAGCAGATGTCTCTGAAGAAGAATGCTTGCTTTCCATTGAGATCCCATGGTTTCCTTTCCTTGGAGACTAGCAAGCAGTCTTTGCTCAGCGTCAACCTCCTGAGTTAGCACACACCTAATTTGCAAGTGCAACTACCCTCTACCTGCTGCTGGCTTGCTGTTATGCCTTTGGTTACTGTAATACAGAACAGAAATCACAGTGATTGGCACGAGGCAATTGGCCACGCCAGGGCCTCAGCACTGCCTGAGGATGCCACGTGTGAGCTAGATCACTTCCTCGCTGCTGCAAATGCTACAATGCTGACCTGTACAGCAGGAGCTGATGCCAACAGTAAAGCTGCCAGGTAGCATCTGTTTAATAAACCCTGCAGCCTTCAGCTTTTTTTTTTTTTAAAAAAAAAAAAAGAGAGAAAATTCAGCAGCAACAGAGCTGTCCCAAAGCCCATCCAACCTTCATTAATAACACAAATGCATTAACCTTATGGTTTGAAAAAATAAAGTATAGTTTAGTTGCTAGGTATAGCCCTTTATTGATAAGCCATGTAAAGCTGAGGGGGAAAACTGCATTTTTAAAATCAGTCTACTACTGATTTCTAAATTAAGAGGTGACAACTCTTGTGTGAGGTGGCTGACACCTGTACTTCCTACAGCCATAAGTTAGAAACACTATTCCAACACACTGCTGATACTGAAGAGCCAGGAAAAACAGGGAAGAAAAAAGCCAAAGACAACCCAACAGCAAATCCAACACCAAAAATATCAACCCCCCCCCCAAAAAAAAAAAAAAAAAAATTCTCTGGTACATTATGTCTGTGAACAAGAGCTCTCATTTCCCCCTTGCTTAAGTAACAAGAGTTAGAAGGCAGAAAGATCACAACATCAGCCACAGAGGAACAAACTGCATAGCAATGAAAGCTTCAATATCCCACAAGAAAGCAAGATAGCATAGAGCTGGAAGGTTTACGTAACTGCAGTTTAATATGCTTTTTGCATCACAGACTCAACACTAAGAATGCCACTTTGCTCCAAAAGCCTGACTTATAACCAGACTTCTTGAATGTCTGAAGGAGTTGACTTTCTTTGTAATAAAAGGCTTTTAGTATCATGTTCTGCAAATAGAAAGTTTTCATTATCTCAGCCTTTTGCTACAAGATATGGATGATTTTGTTGTTCCTAAGAGCTGGCAGAAATTTAAACCACTAGGCAGCTTCATAGGAATGAGGGGGTTGAGAAATAGAGAAAAAAAATTGTGGGACGGGGGTGGAGTGTGGCATTCCATAGATCAAGTGGTATCAAATATATCATTGTGCAGACATTTGTTCCTGGTTCTACTACATGCCACCAGCTACAAGCAACATGATAGCAGATCCTAAATTTGTCGAAAAGGAAGAGGCCATTTGGACTTGTTGCAAAAGCTAAGGATAGAGGACAGAAAAAAAACCCAACCAAACTATAGAGTCAGAAGCTCCAGATCTGAACTGCTTTGAAGACCACCCTGGCTAAAGACAAACAATGCCCTTTGCTACCAGATTAATTCCACAACTAATTGAGACAGCTCAGCCCAGCAGCTGTAAACTGTGTCAGAACAAGAGCATGCCGCTGGACTTGGCACAAGGCAGGGACTGCCTCAACTGCCCTCCTCCAAATAGTTTAATGAATATATATATGCACCAGCAAGCAACAGGCAATCAAAATAAATCTGACATATCAATTTCAGCAACATACATTCAAATACAAACAAAACTGGGTTTTTTTTTTCCTCTCCTGCAGTAAGTTTAGGCAGGCTGCTATAGGACCCTCAACCTGTCCCTCTTTCCCATTAGGTGATGAATATGAACCACACACATCAACTGCAAATAAGAACACCCAGAAATGCTGAATTTCATAACTGCCACTTAAAGGGGGGGGGAAGAAAAGAAGGGAAAAAGAAAAAAGAAAAGAAAAAAAAAAAGAAAAGAAAAGAAAAAGCCACACACAAACACAGCTTCTAGAAAAGGGTGTGGGGAACCAAACTGTACAATTCCAAAATGCTCTGTCCCTGCAGAGCATCTGCTGAGCCCATTATAGAAGCCCACTTCATTGCAACGTTTGATTCCCTGAACATGTATCACCTTTAATGCATTGAAGAAAAGGATGGAGCTCTCTTCAGCTTCCCTGAGAGAATATATTGTGAAGACAAAGCTGTAGCTTACAAACTATGTTTTCCTTAAAATTATGTATATAAAAAGTGTGTATCAGTCACCATCCTACAGTCCTTTTAGTTCTGGGTCTGGTTATTTTTCAACCCCCAGCCAGCTATTTTTTTTTTTTTTTTCCTCATTTTTGAACTAAACAGCAAGACCATGAAAGCTCACTTTTGGCCCCGGAAACAGCCAGGAAGTCCTACACCAAAGCTGAGCACCGCAGCTGTGGTCTGAGGTTAACCTCAGGCACTGGGAGGCTGGGGTGGAATGTCGCCTCACAGCACATTTAAGAGCAGTCACCCTGCTCTTAACCAGCCAGCTACAGCAGCACAGCCTTCCCCTCGTAGCTCTGAGATCACCAAGGCGGTGCCATTTTTCTGGTTTAACTTAAACACAATGACACTTCAGAAAAAAAAATAATACAGATTTACACACTTTTATTATTTTTTTTTTAACCCCATTGGCCCTAAAGAAAGCTAGAGACTTGGCCAATAATCATGTCCACTATATTTCCTCCTTGATGGATAGGGTCATGATAGTGGTAATAATCTACCCATATATCAGCTGCAATGAAATCTGACATTAAATCTGGATTCTGGTGTATTTTGATCTATTCCATTTCCAGTTGATGCTTTTTCTCAGGCTGTTGTGGGGCCTGCTCAGCATTTAAGTGGGTTAGCCCATCACCAGAACAAGTCTTGGCTACCTATGGCATCCCTTCTGCTGGCAGAGTGGGGACAGCACTTTAAAACAGAGGGAAAAGACTGCAAGTCTCACAGCCAGGAAGAATGGCTCACACCAGGTTAGGAGCAGTCATTTTTGAGGCCAGAAAACCATTTAGGCAAGACACAAGAGGAAGGATGGCCTCAGGATCTGGGGGAGGAGGGAGGAGAAGGGAATTCCAGGAGCAGCTGGACATGTCAGGGATATTTGGTTTCAGTGTATGTTTTAGAAAAGGAATGGCATGCTTAAAGATGGCCACAGGCGTCAGTCAAGCTGTGCGCTTGAAACAGCTATCCCCTTCCGGAGTATTCCCCATTAAGTCACATCAGTGATATAGCTGGATGAGTCCTGTCACCAAACTGATAAGCAAGGCATTTCACTGAAGGCACTCACATGTCACCACTTTCCACAGAACATTTTCTGGGCAGTAGAGCTGGCTAACAACGCTGTCTCATTTCAGACCTCCAAGTTTGAAAGGCCCATTCCTAAGCTCAGCTGAAGACACTGCCTATTTACCTGCAGAGCTGCCTAATTAGAGGCAGATTTTGCACCTGAATGTTGAAAGAGTATGGTTGTTCCCACATATGATGCTATTAGTGCTGACTGAAGAATATCAATTAAGTACAAGTGTTTTGCACTGATTAGCTGTTAAGATTCTGCATGTATATATCATGGAATGAGAGTTATCAAGTACTCAAATGACTCATCTACTTTGCTGTGCACTAAGTCTTGGTTGTCCTCTAATATGACCCAAAATCTACAAAGCAAGAGTTAAGAAAAATAAGGAAAAGCGGGGTGACTTGCTTACCAGGGAGAATTACCTCCCACAGGACCCTGCCAAATAACACACCTGGGGGTCACAGCTGCAAGGCCAAGAAACCAATAGCATGAAAGTAACAGGAGAATAATATGGGAGAAATACTGCTACAGGAGCTCAGTGACTTGGGTGGAAGAGCTGTCAACAGCAGATCCTTAACCTTACTGAGGCATTAGGCTCTTGAAAGTGCCATGCCATGCCGTAGCAGCACCTGGGGATCTTTTGAAAGCCAAGAGTTAGGTCAGAAATCTGACAGACGCCCACATCAGTAGCTAAGCATGTTCCCAGATGCAGCAATGATAAGGAGATCTATGCTAGAGAGCTAAACCCTCACACTTAACAAAGAAAATCCACAAACAAGCTATTTCCCAGCATGCCAGCCAAGCACAGTGGAAAAGGATGTTGTGCTCAGACAGCCTCACCTCATAGCCAGGTCCATCTCTGAAGTCAGCCATCAGAGACATGGGTGGTCTTTTGGCTAGGGCTAAGGGCCAGCCTACAGCAGGTGGCATGAGCTGTCACCAGCTGTGTGAAGCTGGTCACCATCTTGATTCCTCTAACCTCGATCCCTTAACTGAATCTAACAGGGAGGGATGAAAAGGTCAAGTGTCCTGTACCTGTATTCAACACTCTATATATATGGCTAGATGGAATATAAGCCAGTTGAAGACTGACAACCAAAATCCTACTTTGGTCTCTGTGTGTCACCCTGCTTTGATTCATAAATGTATGTGAACGTTTGTAGAAGGAACTTCAACTGAAGAAGTCATAACATTGTTATGTTGAAATTCATTTTCCCCTGAAATAAAGACAGTGATGCTTCTCACACTGGAAGGCACAAAAACCTCCACAGGAGCTGAACTGGAAGAATAAATTCAAGCTTCAACATCATCTTTCCCCAGCCAAAGGATAATATACCAAGCAAGTAGTTTACATAAAGCTCACATATTTATTTCACATGAACCAATAATCCGCTTTTGACAAAACCAAATCAAGAAAAATTGTAGCTTAGAATTTGCATTCACCACATATACTTAAGTACAGGAAGAAAACCCATCAAGCTCTTTAAGAGGTAGTAAGATATGACTAAGTCTTGATTCAACTTCATCAGATTTGTGACTGAGAGTTACTTTGCAAATCTTTTCTTCATGTGTATTTCTCTCCTTGTTTATTTCCTCACCAATTTATATCAGTATTCAGAAATTGGGTCCTCAGTAACATCTAATGGGTGAACTGAATGACAGAAGATATCAATAGAGCACAGTTTTACTCAAAATGCTTGATATTGTTCTAATACCAGATACAGGCAAAAACTGTAAGAACCTAGTCAGAGACATCACAGGAAAAAAGCTACTAATGAGCCTACACACAAAAAAATAAATAAATAAAGATACACATAGATAGATAGATAGATAGATAGATAGATAGATAGATAGATAGATAGATATCCTACTGCCCATAGCCTCAATCCTCAAATTATAGGGTAACTAAACAAAGGCTGATAAAATGTGCCAGTCTTCTGTAAGGCTTTCTGCAAGAGAATCTAAAAAGCAAAGAGGGAGTTAGCCAGCTGCCTCCTTCCACCCGTTACAGAATACAAAGTCTGATTTTCAGAGATGAGAAACTGACAGTGCTCACACATATGAAGAAATGAGCAAAATAAACATGCTCCTGATATGATAGCCACACACTTGCCAGCAGGATACAACTACCTTCATTGTTATATTTGGGGCTTTTCTTAGAGCCCTCATGAGGTAATGTCTGGATCATGCACACTCAGCTTCAAAAATACTTTTGGATAGCTTCATTCTGCCAACTCCTCCCCTTACTTCAAGGTCAGCTATTTTGGGAAAAAGGGTGTATTCTTAGTTTTTCAGAAACCACCTGGACCTACAGGATTTAACATCAAAAGGTATTTTTCCTCAGACTCTGGTTATCAAGTGTCTGCCATGCAACTCTCCACGTTCTCTCTGCCATCAACAGAAACCTGCACAAAGCCACCTTGTGCTAAATTCTCAAGTTTCTCCTCTTTTCCACAACAGACACTAGCTGCAAGCATTTTCCCAGGGTTCCAGCCAAAACTTTTATTCTCCTTACTTGTGTCCCCATTTGGGAGCCTATCATCTACTCCTACCCACTGTCATAGTGCAACTATTGTTCCGAGAAATGATTTCATGCCAACACACCAGAAGAGACTTGTATGATGTAGATCCTGTGCTTCAAAACCAGACAGATAAGGTTTCCTTTCTGATCAACACTTATCTCATGAAAATGGCAACAGAAGTCTTACAATGACATCCTAAAACTTGACTCAACTTAAATATATAGCTTTCTCAATCCCTGAAGCTTTTATTTAAGATAAGCCATAAGCCAACTCATGTTACAGTCACAGCACAAAACCAGATACAAAACCCCAAGCTTTTATCATAACATTTAGATGGTCACCACGTACTTTGGAAATTGCCAATTTTTTTAAAACCTGAAAGGTCTCCAAGACACAAGTGATTCTCTGAGACGAGCCAGAAATTTCCCTTCTAGCTGGATGTGATAATATGACTTTGCTGTCCCCAGTGCCTTTCAAGAATTAGCTACAGGGAATTATGGCACCACTTTAAATGCATGGTTGGTGTGCCTGTGTGCACACTTGATGTGCACCTTCTATTTATGCCTCCCAGTATCACGAAGAATCACTAGGTAGTAGGATCTGAGCTTATCAACAGTCTGCCTCAAAAATACTCTGCATATTTTACAGCTGGAAGGTTGTATGTTGAGACAGCTGCACCCAGTGTTTCGGGTTGGGGCAGGACTTGTACATGCCCAAAGAAGGTCTATGGGATCAGAAAAGTGAAAAAAACCCAACCATTATTTGTTTAGATTATCCCAGGCTTTGCACAATATTCTTTAAAGGATCCTTTATTTTGTCAAATGCCCACTATCTGTGAACATTTAGCACACTTAAGTTCAAAACATTGTTGTACTGTGGGTCACACCAGACACACCACATGGACTCTAAAGTCATTCTGCTTCCATAATGCTGAATTGATTTATTGATCACCAAGATGAAGTCAAACTTACCATGGTTCCTTGTCAAATTTTTTATGGATTCTTTCTTATAGAATAATCCTGTAACTGTTTAATTTCTCCTTCCACCAATACAAAAAGAGTGATGTGCATCTATACTTAAACAGCAGGAGGCAGTTTTTGCACCTTGTAGCTTGGTAGAAAGAAGAAAGTGAAATTTGTAGATTTTTAACTAAAAGAAATAAATAAGTAATAGATCCCTACTTCAAATCTGCCACAACACAGTTTAGATTTTAGAGAGTTCAAAATGAATACTATTGTTTGATAATAATGAGCACCATAGGTATTAATCATTTCAGTTTGAGTTTTTCATTTTAATTATAGAAGTTAGCAAAGGTGTTACTGAGATAAAGATTTAGAATAGCATAGTGATACCAAGACAGACTGACAGAGTAAGCTCCCACCCACAGTCTTTACAAATTTTGATCTATTAACCTTCAAATGTGAAATTTCAGCCAAAGAATTCAGAATATCAAGCAACAGACAACTCCACACAACAGGACAGATGTTGCTGACCGGCTTGCCCAGCCCTCCTGCCTACCGCAAGTCATTTCAAAACTCCTAATTCATCATGACTTCTTGCTTCCAAAAACTCATCATAAGCATGAAAAATGTTACATTCCAGTTGAAGTGTGTATAGTAAGCCAGAAAATTTGTGCTGGACAAAGTGTTTGGTTGCCTTTATCCAGGGAGGTGAAGACAGAAGGTCTGCAATGCTAGTCAGAAGATTACTACTAATTACAGGAGGTTATTATCTATTAGCAAGGGAAATAAGTCACCAGGACTATATCCTGGTAGGATAATAGTTTCCCAGCTAAGGGCATTTCAGTCCTGCTTTTTTCCTTTTAGAACACGTAAGGGTGGCACACAGCCCCAAATCTTGTGGTTCAACAGCACCCACACTGCTCTCTTAATTTAGGCTGGTGCCAACTTTAAAGCACACAGTCTAGTGAGGTATGAGAGTGATGGAATTTAGAAGACAGGAGAAAAGGAAACTGCCTCAGAATTATAAAGATCAAATAACTGGTATTAAAACAAGAAGAAATTATTAGGTCACCCTTATCACATGAGACTGAGAATGAAAGCCTCAGAGAGAAACAGTTCAGGCAAGGACAATGATATTCCTTGCCTGTATAACTTGTATGTAGGCAGCAAATGTAAAAATTGCATGGAGTTGAAGAGATGCTGTTATATTTCAACCAGCTACGTGGCTTGCTCAGATTCAAATACTCCCCTGGCTTGTCCCGCTGTACTCAGTTGTGTTTCTAGTCAAGTAATTTATATCAAGCTTTTGATAGCTGATTACTAGTCACACATTGCTCATTTGCTATGAGTGCCTGGCACCCCAGCACATGGAAGAGAGCCATAGCTGTGCCTCTGTAATACTACAGAATGCTAAGTACATGGCAAAGAATGCAAGGTCTTAAGAGTCTCAAATTAGCATACAGTACTGAATCTATTTTTTCTGTACCACAGTTGTGGTACTTAGTGATGGCATGAAATAAGATTCACGTTTGCAAAGAACTTTTTTTTTACAAAGATACTATAGTGATGAGCACTACAGAAGTCTGAGAACATAATTTTGTCCTCAGGATTTGGTTTGAATAGCACATAATACACATGGCGTAAGACTGCATGTTGAACAGTAAGGAGAAAGTGAAACACTGAATAGCTGTCCATTAAGAGCTGCACTATTCATTCTGCACACTAAAGAGATACCCAGAAGAAACACAGCAGTGACCATGTATTTAATATGCATGCCCATGAAGGAGAATTGAGCTTGCAGAGACAACACTATTGTATTACTTTAGCAGGCCTGACCTTGCAAATTTCAGCATGTTTTCCAAGACTGAAGACAGAAACATGTAATTATTCAGATAATTCTTATTTCACTTGCATTTAGCCATCTTCAGCAAGATCAGGTTCAAGATGCTGGATACTGTAATGAGTAAAGTTAAAAGCTATCTCCCTTGGGAGAATACAGCACAACTCTTGTTAATTTAACATTTTTAAGTTTTCACATGCAACTCAGTTTAACAAATGCTGCGAGAACAGGCCAGGAGATGAAGTGCCAGAAGACTGAACAGTCAGACAAGCTATATGCTCAAATGAAAAACAGAAAAAAAAAAAATAATTAAGAAGTCAAATGGAAGAAGTTTTCTTGTGCTCTCCTGAAGTCAAATAGCCCAGAGATATCCTCTGTATGCAGGAAATCTGCATTAGTGTTCACTTCTCTTCATACAAGTTCTGCTGCTCATGAGAGCACAATGCTGGATTTTCTGATACTGTATACATGGAAGCTCTATTGGTGTAAGAAGTCAGATATTCTTAGAGTAATGCACTGAGCCTTCCTCAATTCTCACAGTACTATACTAAGTGATCTCTGCAGTATTAGAAGCCATCATAATAGATTTCTAAAAAATCCATGTACTTCAAAAAGGCAAATAATTTCTTTTCCCATTTGGATTACAGAATTTACTTTTGCTACTCTAAATTAAAGCCACAACAAAAGAAAGCAAGCTGACTAAGGACAAGTTACTCTTAGCACACTAAATATTTAAGGCAAAACTATAAGCCTCCTGTAAAAATTAAGTGTATAATCTTACGGTAACAATAAAAACCACCAAGAAACCAAAAGGAGTCACTCTATCTAAAGTTACAAAACCTACCCTAAAATCAGAGAGAACAAAACTAGTAAACATCTGGACTCAATAAGGAAATGAGATGCTATCACCAGTGACGGAAATACACAAAATATGGTTGTTCAAGACACACTCACAAAATCTCCCAGTCAGAGACAAAATAAAGAGGTCATCATGAGCTACAATCTTGACTTCAGCCTGGCCGCTTTCAGCGGCTGTCAAACTCCAAGCAATATTGGTGATATAAATATTACATAGGCATCTCTACAGGGTACTTTATAAAAATGAAAATGAAAGAAGGCTCATGGGCTTCTGTGCATCGATGGGCTTTGGGTTTGTAGGACCAGGTGGGCAGTTTTTAATTTAATTGCAAAAACCAAAGGTCCTGAAAACCATGTTCCACTCCCACCAAGCTTACCTGGATCATCTACCTGGTCTACACTGTGGCCTACACCTATCCTTGGGATAGCCAAATACAAGACAGTACAAACAGAAGACAAAAAAGATTTAAATTCTTTGGTCTTCAAGAGAAAGCTGGGCACATAAATTGACTCTCCAATTTAAGGAGAAAAAAAAACAACCCAATCTATATCTCAGTACTTAACTCATAAATCTTTCTGCTGATGACATTTAAGTAAGCAAATCAGGTTTTATAGTCTTCAGTTTCAAGAAGATTATTTTTTATTACAGACATGGTAGCAGGAATTCCTTTTTAAGCAGGATTTGACGTTACGTTGTCCTTCCAGAGAAATCTATTGTGTGTTCATGAGTATGATCTGACACAACTGCTTTTCCAAATATCTTCCAAATATAAAATGGCCTGGCGCTTGTAATTAGTAGCATCTTAAACCAAAGTCAGTTAAGTCTCAAAATATAACACATCAGCTGAACATAGTACTTGAAATTTATCTCCTGTTGAAAGGGACATCATTTCTTTTGCCCTTTAATTCATGGCTTTGTTCTTTCCAGTAATGAAAACCACCCTTGTTTTATTCTTTTCACTCCCATGGTTTAACCTATGAGAGAACTGCTCACCAGAAGCACATCAAATTCATTCAGTGCACTCTGGCAGCAGGATAAATCAGAATAAATTGATGAGCCTAGGGAAAGAGTATTGGTATGATAAAAATTAAGGGGTTATAATGACTTTTTCTAGAATTGCACTGAACATTATAGACACAATGCGCGAATAGGTGTCACTTGAGCTGAAGTCAGATGCAGACCATGAGAGAGCAACACATATGCTTAACATTCTCTTCATCACGCAAATGATCCAAGGCCAGTGAGAAATGTTGTTAGAAAAGAAACAGATGTTACAAGAGCATGCACCCCAACCAGAGCTCTTCCTTTTACCTGCTTATCAACAGCAAAATAACCTGCACAAGAAAACAAAGCTTCTCCATCCAGCCTGGACCAGTGCCAGGACAAAGCAAGCTGCAAATCTAAATCAGAACTGATTCTTGATTTTAATTACAGGAAGAATACTCACACATTAGCTTAAAACCAGAGCCCCAGACTTTAAGACACAAGTTACTTCCAGATAACTGCAGAGAAGCAAGAGGAATGGCCATTCAAGAAACAGGTGGCCCCAAAACACAAAGTACTATCCTCTCATTACACCCAGACCAACTGTGCTGGCTAGAACCACTGTTGCCACCTCCACAAGAGAGGAGGACACCAGGTTGAAGAAATACCACCTGTACCATCTGCACTGGCAGAAGGCACTAGCACCATGGCCATCACCATCACCATTACAAGAACTCTCCTCCCAGGATGATGCAAATTTGGAAACTACAGTAATCATCTTCAGAGAATGAACAATACAAACACATGATGAGAGTGACCTTCTTGTTACTTACGGACTTCACTAAGTGTTTAAGGAACAGTTGTACACAGAGCCTCAAGCTCACACATGGTATCTGTGGTGCCTCAAAAACAAAAAAAAAAGCCAAGGAAAGCCTGGCTCTTAAGGCTTTGGCTTGAAAATATTGTGGGGGAGGAGAAAAGGTAGATAAAAAGCAGAGTATTTATGATAAGTCTTTACTCTTAACCCACAGGGCAAATAAGCTGGAATTCCAAATACGAAGGATGCAGGGCAAATAAAATATTTTAAGCACTGTAGAATTACTGGTTTAATGAGCCTGCCAAATGATGGCACACTCCCGGTAAAGAGTTCTGGCTGCAGAAAGCCCTTAATCCCTATTAATAACTAACTGGGAATAATGTCAGCAAAACAGCTGTCAGGATGAAATGCTGTTCAAGTCGACTAGAGAAACAACTGCCTAGAGCTGTAAAGCAGCATGTTCAGCCTAACCTAAAAGAAAAAAGCTGATGTTAATCATGAGCTTAACTAAAACCTACTGCCACTACCTTCTACCTTAAAAATGGGGCATATGAAGGAAGAAGCCACAAGCAGAAGAGGAGAGAAGCAACTGTTCCCTTTAGAAACACAGCAGCATATTCTGGAATGAACCTGAGAGTGGGGTCCAAGTCTCTTCCAAAGGGAAGATCTGGCAAATCACTACCTGTTTGTACTCGGTGCTTCTCACTTTCCACTGAAGTGGAAAAGAATACTAAATGCTAGCACAGAAGAACCACTGAAGAAATAACTTCACAGAAACAATGTACCAGAGAAGCTCTGTTAAGCTCTGCTGAGCAGCCTACTCTAGTCAAGATTGCTATCACATATTTCTAGTAGAAAAAGCCGCATCCTCTCTGCAACATGGTCAGGCCCAAAATGCTCATTCTAACCAGGACTTCCCAGAGGAACAAAAAATTCACAGTGGATTAGAAATGACTGGTGTAGTTTATATTCTCTGAAGTGCCCGTTACAGGGTGAATTTCTTTATCCAGACTCTGCTCCTCTTTATCTCCTCCCTTCCTGCAACTAAATTTCTTAAAGCTTATTTTTCCCTCTGCAAGTTTAGAAGAAGAACCTGGAAGGTATATGCACCAGGATATGAAGATACAAGGAGGATGGATGACTAACTACACAAAAATTATTCAAATGAGGTTACAATAACATTCTCCTGCATAAAGATATTTAAAGCACATAGGGTACATAGGATGCATACAGGTGGCAGCATCTATGTGACAGATGCATCAAGTGTCTTGCCACCTGTACTGCTCTGGATTAACAAATGGATTGCTGAGCAGCCACTTACAGACAACAAAATCCCACAAACTTGCCCATGCAAACAGCAAGTAAAATGGTCCAAAGCCCTCTAGTCCAAAGTCATATTTGAAGTCAGATGGGCTGTTAATAAGAAAGAAAGAGGCATTCTGCTTTATCAACTTTTTCCCACTTGTATTAGTCCAATAATCTGTCACTGCACTGGGACTGAAAGACCTAAAGTTACTTCCCTCTAGAAATTCCCAAATCTGCTCTTTCCCTCCAACAGCCTCATCAGACTTCTGGCAGGAAGAAATCACACCTCTGAGAAGAACAAGTGCACAGGCCAACACTGCTTCAAGCTCAGTCGTTTACAAGACACTTTCATGGCAATCCATAAATGCAACTGGTTGTGGAGGAACTGTCAAGAGAGCAGCTCCTTTCATCTCATGCCATTGTCCTAAGGAAATCTGCTATGAAAGACCTACAAACAGCAAACTCCATGAGTGTACACATTTGGAGTGACCTCCCCTTACTAGAAGCTTTCTGCAGTGTAGAAGAGCCATTTTTCTAACTTGCTTTTTATTGCAGAAATTAAAGCTTTTCCTCAGCACAGAGCACCAGCAAGAGTTTGACATGCACAGGAATCTTAACTTTTTGACTCATCACCTCTGCTTCACCAACCACTTACACTTTGAATGCTGTTGCAGTTCTTGCAGTTCTAAGTCTCAACCACACTCCCTCTTCACTAAACACAGAAATAGGAGCTTACGTTTTGCTCTGTCCGTACTTTTTTGCACATGAGATGCCTATCTTTTCCCTCTCAATCCTAAAAGAAAGCTTCGACCTGGTTGAGGCCACATGCACTGGAAAATGTTCACTTCCCATTGCTAACACTGACAGCCCCTCCTCCACTGCACTTTTTCCAGCAGCACCTGTTTCCTGGGTGCACAGGAGCCCAGTTCAAGCCCTGGGAAACTGTCACTTTGATGCTTCATATTGGAGTTCCCCATCCTGCACAAAGGCTGCCATCACTGCTACTTCTTGAAGTCAGCTCCTCCTAGTCACATAGCCCTGTACCCAAAGCACACAGTGACGAGAAAGCCCCCTTTGCCTACACCCTTATGTTCTCTGTTCTCCTGAGAGACACCAAGAGACAGGAAGAGACAGAAAACAAAAGCTTTCAACTCAGTTTGAGATTGCACCACTTCCAAGAAGTCTACTGTGGCTTTGATCTATTGATTTCAAGGCCCTTAATGTGGGAAGCTGAAATGCAAGTTTTCTCCACACAATTTTAAAATAAACAAGAAAACCCAGTATGGCACTGGAGAATTAAACGCTGCACTGAAAGAACAAACAAATATTGAGGGGGGCGGAAAAGCCACAAATATCAGATCTGCCTATAACCAGAATATGCACTCAAGAATCTTGGATGAAATCCAGAAATGAAAAGTAAAGAATAAAAGCTTTTATTCAGCAGTGCTACACCAGAGATGCTCTCAAACTTCAGTGAATGGAAATTGATGGATAAAAATCCCACAAGCACTGGTAGACAAGTTTTCTATTAAACCTCACTGGAATTTCACCTCAGAGCTACCCCTGCGAATTTTCGTCAAGTTCTCCCACAACTATCTACAACAGATTTACTTACTTTCTCCCCTAAAGCTACTAACAAGAAGCAATGAGAGAATGCAATGAAGTAGCAAAGCATTTATTACTGAGATGCATTTTAACATGAATATACAGATCTTTTTGTTTAGGATACTCTGAGAAGGCTCTACCATCAACTGCAGTGCATCCTTCATACATGAGGCTAGAATAAATCCAGTTTGATCTTTGTCTTTGAAGAGCACCCATACCAAGTGAATGTCTGCAAACCTAAGCGAAGACTGCTTCCCAGGAGAAAATAATCATCAAAAGATAAGTGAGGAAAGTGAAATTACTTCACAGCTCCACCAGCTTTATTTTTAACAACCTGCTCCCTTTATGCTCATCCCTTCACAGGGAATATCTAACCCTTCAGCTGTGCTGTGCCAAACTAAGAGGCTCTGGATTCCAGAAACCACGATGCAACAGCCGCCTATGCTGGAACCACCACACAACAGGAACCACCTTGTCTTTCAGACGAGGACATGTGCCTGGGCCATCCTAAGAAAACAGTGTAACATTGCCTACAGCCCACGCCTCCAGCGAGCAAACAGCGGTTTGTACAGAGGTGCTTTTCCTTGACAGAAAACATCCAGTGGCCCAGGAGCAACACAGGCAGAGCAGCACTGATCTGCAGAAAAGAGAAAAAAAGGCCCCAGCAATGCTGAAGATCTGCATGTTCATAATTAAAATGTTTAGAGGGTACTTTTGCTTCTCTTTAAAAGAGGCAAGCTGTTTCTAATAAGCAATCATTTGAATTGCTTGAACTTTGTTATTTATGATTTTTTTTTCCTTGTTATTACAAAACTGAAGGCCCTTTGTCGAAATAAAAATTGGTTTTGGGAGGAGGGATGTCAGGCTGGGCTTTTACATAATTTCTTAAAGTCACCTTTATGACTCACTGATTCTGACACCTGCTTTTTCTTGCCAGCAGAACTTTTTCTGGGGAACAGTTTATTTTGTTGGCTATCTTTAATCGATCTAAACACTTGCAGAAGACAGACACCGCACATGCATGCTCCCAAATGAGGGCTTTGCTTTTTCAAAACCACAACTTCAAAAAACAACTCATCGAAATCAGGAAAATGATAGGAAAAAAAACAAACCCAAACCAACCCTCACTTACTTAGTTGTGATGTTGGTTTTTTTCCCCCCTCCATTTAGCAGTTCTGCTTCTGGACTGAAAGAAAACTCCCAGAGCTGTTTTTGTTGCAACGATCTATGAGAGTTAGCCCACTGAAATGAATCGCAACAATCACACAGAAACAAAGCCAAGGGATCCAGTGCTGAACACTCCGGCACTCTGGGCATCCCTGCCCACGCCAGTCTGACTGAGACAGGGCAGTTACTTCTGCTTCTCCTCATTCCCCCCTCCCCTTCCCCAAAGCCAGTCAGAAAGTGCTAGCTGCCAAATAGCAGTCTTCAGCTAACACACCATGGTTCCTTTTTAAATTGGAAAAGGGAAAAGGAAAATAGAAGAAAAATTGTTAAACAAAGACAAGCAGTTAATAACACTTCAGACAATGAATTACACAAAAAAATGGGGGGAAGATTTTGCTGCTTTTCCTCAGACACTGAAGCTTCATTTCTCTGGCAGCAGACTGAAGAAAAATCTCTTATTTAAGAATTTTCTAAATTAGTAAAGTAGACACTTGGATGAAGGATCTTCAGGGTTCTTTTGGGGGGTGTTGGAAGGCGGTGTCCAATATACCCATATCAGGTATAAAACATGCACTGCTGATACTCAAGAAATTAAATCATCGAGTTCCATATTTTCCTAGAATACTTGTAGGCAATTGAAGACTAAAGTGATAGGTTTGGATTTGGGAGTTCATTTGTTTCCAGACACATATCAAGACCTCTAAATTCCACCTGAGCCACAATCTTCTACTGTGATACAGCAGAAGATAATGTAACCCTGTTCACTTCATGAAAAACAGTGCTTGCAAAGCACTACAAAGAGATTTTTAACTCCAGCTCTGTAGCCATGCAACCATTCTGCTCCAACTTGAAACCGGAATTATTTATGGGCACCAGCCTCTGCTTACGCAAAAGCAAGACTCTTGCTTCTCAAGTCAAAGCAAAGGTTATAACTCCATGCCAGCCTGTGGCCTGCTCCTGCCGTACAAATTCATCTGGTTTTCTTGGCCATCTGGTTTTAGTGGAAAAAACATTCTGAGCTCTTTTTCCTGATACTCTGGAAATGGAAAGTTCCAATCCCAGAAGATACGCTTCTCTTCCTCTTCAGTTCACAACTTCTCCAAGAGTCCCTTCCTGTGTAAGGGACTTCACATGATTCAGTGCTATTAGACATTACCAGTACTGTGTGTTAAAGCCCATGACCTGCACTTTTGCTGAATGTATCAGATCTAAAATACATTTTGGAAACTTTTATGTATTAATCTTCTTGCAGATTTCAGCTCCTCACTGCTGGCAAGAAAAACCTGAATTACAGCAGCATATGATCTGAGGAACACAAAGCAGGTACCAGCCTATTTTATCTCTTAAATGATGCTGTAATCCAGCTAGAGATTTGATTGCTAATGATTGCAATAATGTACTGATATCTACCAACGCCTACCAAAGATCTACCAAACAATATTTACAGTCTCAGGATGAGGACTCCTGGGTTTTTGCACTACACAGGGTATGTGCCACCACTACGGCTTATAGATAACTGGCAGGCTGGGATTCTTCTGAAGCCCATGGAAAGGTCAGACAGAGGCACAAACAGTACAGGGCAAAGACATCACAGAGAATTTTTTCCTTTCATACTGTTCCTGAAGTTCACTGTGGGATCAGAGAGTGCGAAAATCCCTGTCTTATTTCCTGCATGAGCCAGGATCATGGAGAAACTCTGTGAAAGAGAGATTAATGAAGAACATTTCCCTCAACTTACCCATTCAGCTGTACAAAGCAGAATTAAAGAATGGCTTCCCCTTTATCCACCACACTGCTCCTTAGCCTGTGAAGGGCTCTGTGAATCACTGACAGTGGTGCCAGAGCCAAGAAGCCACAGCAATATTATTTTTCAAAATCTTAGCTTGTCAAAGTTGATTTCAAAATCAAGCTGTCTTTGACACCAGACATGAGGCCTCAGAACACCAGAAACCAGCAAAATGAGGTTTCTCTTTAAATGAAATGGATTTTCTGCTTTCTACAGCAACCAAGAAGTTACTAGACTGTATTAAGTCAATTTTAACATCAGATGCATGTTGTATCATTAACTCTATTGTTGAACTAGCCAGTTTGCTAAGGGAAGGATTACTAGCAATAATCACTATATATATACACATACAAAAAAAAAAATCCACCCCAAAACCAACAAACTAGTTAACAGCAGCAAGTTATACTAGAACTGAGCAGACTGACTATCAAGATAGAGGATTCTTATAATCAATGAATACCCCAAACAAAAAACTTGTTAAGGTTTTAGTACCTAAATTCTCAAGAGTTAAGCTTGCACATCACCTTCTCAAAATCTGAAAAGCAAGACAAGAGAAATAATTTCAATTCCTTATTGGTCACTTACAGCAGTGCATAGTGAATTAAGTAGAAGAATTCTCAACAAACCAAGGAAATCAGTTGCATTTACAGTTTTCCAAAATCAAACAGACTTATCAAAAATAGTTAGACTGGAAGGCAAACAGGTTTTACACTGCCTTGAGGAGTCTCTACAGAGGAAACTCAGTAGCATACTCTGAAAATGCCTGCAATAAGCCATAGGTGTTTTGCCCTTCTATAGAGAAGCATCTTCTTCATGTAAACAGGCTCTTCAGTGCTACAATAACATATTTAACCAATAAAATAGCACTAAATCTAAAACTAAAAATAAAACAAAATTAAAGCGATGTTCACTCACTAACTGTCAAGAAGTCACAGAATAATCAGGTTGGTAAGGACTTCAGAGGGCCTCTACTCCAACTTCCTGCTCCACACAACAGCAGCTCTCAGGTCTGACCAGGCTCTTTACAGCTGTCTCTTAGTGAGGCACAAGACACCAGGAATGGTGATCTCCCCGCTTCTCTGGGCAGCCTGCATCATTGCACAACTGGTCTCGTGGAGAGAAGAAACCTTCCCCTATGCCAACTCATAACCTTCCCTATTTTAGTTTATGACAAGTATCTCGCTTTCCTGCCACATACCTCAGAAGTGCCTGGCTCAGCCTTCTCAAAAACCTGCCCACAGGTACTGTGGGGCTGCTGCCATGTCTCCACAAAGCGACCTTTCCTGAAGAGGCCCAGCCCCATCACCCTCTCCCTCAGGGCAAGTCCCCCAGCCCCAAGCAGCCTGGGGGGTCTCTGCTCAGCTCCCTCCAGCTTACTGATGTCCCTCTCACACTCTGGTCCCCAAAACTAGATGCAGTATATCAGGTGTGGCCTAGCAAGTGCCAAGCAGAAGCAACCAACCACTTACCACTTCCATCAGTCTACTGGCTTCAGAATAACCATGACAGGTAACCTCCTCCTGCTGAGGCTGTTGTCCCACAAGTCCCCCCAGGTCCTTTCCTGCTGAGCTGCTGCCCAGCAGTCGCTCCCCACCCTGCCCCATGTACAGGGAGTTCATTTATTCTGTTTATAAGACAAAAAGCAGTAATAGGCAGTATTATTTTCCCCCATTTTAAGCTGGGGTGTGTTAGAGTTCTTCACATTCTTACAAGGCTGTCTGAAGGGCAAACAGCCCTTTCACCTGAAACAGCTATTAACATAACTGGGAGGAGTTTCAGCTATCCGTTTTGATGCTATGTTATTGGTGCCATAGTGGCTGTTGTAGTCATTGTGGTCTGAGGGACTGAGCAGGGCAAGGAAAGACAGTACTTTCTTCTCTAAATGATATATTGGAAGGAGGAGGCAGGAAAGCTTAGATCTTCAGGGTCAGCATAACAAAATGTTCATACCTTCAACTTATGCAGCTGCCCTTTTAAGTAAAAGCTTCACCTCTATAAATCTTGGTTTTTCTGTAATATTGTTCCAAAACTGCTCGTTTGCAGAGAACTAATGCACAGAAGTATTCATCTGTGGACAAAAAGATTCTAGACTGGTAGATTTTCCAAACAAAAGATAATGCTATTCTTATAACCTGTCATGAACAACATTGCCCAGAATAATTTTAGAAGGTAGAAAATGGCTCTGATGCATTGACCTGCTATTTATCCCCCATACTTGGGAAAGATTCCACTTCCCTTTTTAGAGGACTAAAAAAATTTAAAACATTAAGAATGCAGTTATTACTAGCAGAAATAAGTTCAGTGAGGTTACATAGCTGTGCTAACTGATCTTCACCTTCCATTGCATAATGGCTTTCCAGACTCCTGTGTTAAGGGCAGATCTTTTACCCATTTTAAAATTTTAGTACTGAAAGGAGAAATTAATGCAGTTTTACAACAATTAACAGCTCAGTCCTGCATTTTCTGACATTATCCCTTTATCAATAGTATTGTTGTTCTGATTAGTCTTACCTCTGTGCCAAGTGCTACTTGTAACATGGCTTAAACAGATCTCATGACAAGGGAACTGGGTCCATGTACACCAGACAGAAGGTCAGCTGCCAGGCAACTGGGAAAGGAGAAAATTTCTAGAAGGCAGCAGTCTGACAGGGTCAGGGAGTTTGGGCAGGTTCTTCCACCTCCTTTGAATCAATTCAGTTTTCATTCCACCGAATGACTAACTTAGCCAGAATGATGAACATCCCATCTGCCCTGTCTGCAGTCCCTAAATGTTGCCCAGAAAGAGATATAGAGATAGCAGTGAAGAACTCTCCATGATCAGTCACTATAACCACAGTAGTATTATTCTACACACACATCCATCTAGGACCAGAAGCCAGCCACCCACCTTTTGTCTTCTCATGGCTGCTTTACAGACACTGTGGGAAGGATTCCTTTGGCCTAACTTTAGCTTGTCCACGAATCAGGCAACTTGTCTAACCCATCTGCATAGGTTTCTTCTAGCCTATCCTTGCTTACTTTAATAAATTAATTCCCAATACATTAAGTATATAGGTAAGACACACTTCCAGTAGAAGAAAAAGAGCAAAAAAGAAAGGCTGAACAATGACAAATTTGAACTGTAGGCACTACTTAGCAACTCATTCAACCACTTTCCTACAACATTTAATTAATAAAACCATGCAGTCTTAAAGTCATCATTCTACACTTACGTGGTTGCATTCAAATCATCTCCTAAGGCAGTCAGACTGACTTCTCTGGAACTGCTTGCTGAAGAAAATGTTTGTTGGATTTGATCCGTTCCTATCCAAACAACAGCAAGACTGCAGTGGCACCCAAGGTCCCAGTCTGGCTAGAGGCACCAGTGTTTTAGGAACTGTGTCAGTGTTCAGAGGACTAGATCATACTCAAGGATCTCAAATTCAGGTTCACAGCAAATGAAGAGTAGATGTCCAAACATATTTGGAAATACAAACTCTCCTGCGGGGCATGGGTTACTCATACACTCAGTGAATCACGGAGCTTACCCAATACTTTTCATTAAAAGAGCTTTATCTCTGATGTTCCTCATACTATATTTTGAAGATCATATAAACAAACTTGCGCATTCCTCAAGTTTCAGGCCCCTACAGCAGATACTCCAAACAAGCCCCTTCACCAATCAGAAAAGGTTCTGTCAATGGTCTCCTTTTAAGTTATGCTTTTGCAGTGGGAGCCATAAGTCTTAGCTCTCTGGCACTTCATTGCCAGGAATGAGAGACATCCTAAAGAAACCCTGTTTCCAGACTCCTGCCACAAGACAGTCACATGAAATTTATTTGCCTGAATCACTGAACTGGTTTTATGGCTCTATTACTCTTCTCATAGAGACAGTGCTGCAGAGGAGTTCTGCCATGTGGTATGCAGAGGCACTAAGGAATACACTTGGTCCCACTGCTTCTCCTAGAAGCAGCACCAGTGCTTCCCTCTTTAATTCAGAAGTCTAACACGGGTAAGTGTTTTTGCTAGAAGGAAAAAATAAAATAACCCACAAACACACAACAAACCCTTCTGGCTGGCAAACTTCTCCTTAACTAGAGCATCCTCAAGGGGAATATATACAACGGAAAAGTAGCACACTTACTAGAACTTGATAGGATTTAGCCTACACACATCTAAGGCAACAGAAAAGTCAGGCACTCACCACAGGGGACAGAAAAACTTCACTTGTTTATTATTACCGCACAACTATAAAGGAAGCACTCTTATTAGCTGGCAAAGTTTATAAGGAATGTAAGTCTACGGAAAAGCCATCCCTAATTGAACCAAGTCTTAACAATGAGGAGAGAGCATATTAATGAGGCACGGCTAGGAGGTGTGATGAGGAGATAACAATACCCTTAGGAGTTACACTAGTACTAAATGTGACTTTATTACTGTACTACCCTCTTATGAATCTTTACAGCAAGAATAAATGTTTATACAGATGTTCTTTCAGCCATCAGTTATTCTAATTTAAACACATATACAGGGAACCTTGACATTTTAAGATTACAGGCCATTAGTTTAAATTAGATTTGTTATTTTGCTGTTGTAACCCACTACACTTTACAAGGCTGATATATTCTTTCAGTGAAACTGAGATGCCTTAACTGAAATGAAATACCACACCTTTAATAATGCAGACTGATGTAGCTCTCTCATAGGGGCTTTTTTTTTTGTTCGGTGCCTTTATTTTAATTCCTCTGAGTGCAACTAATATGGTTCATTTTATCATTAAGAGGGCATTCTTCACTTAAGTAGAACATGCCAAGCTAAACTAAAATGCCACCACTGGTTTACTGTTACACAGAGGGATGTACGGTTGATATTTATGTAAAATTAAACAAGGCTGACCTCTGTTTTTCTACCCAAAATGACTGGTGATCAAAGCGAAAAGTCCACAGAATTCCAAAAATCTCACCTTCTGCAACATACAGATGACACCAAATCTATCACTGCTTGAAATACTGTCTTACAAAACATAGAGTGCTAAATGTATAAGCAGCCTTGGCAGTAAGAGTCAGAGCTCTGACCACCCCTTTTCCCTGCTCAGGTGAACACATTAGTGCTGCTGGTTCAGAGCTCCAGGGAGACACAGAGGATTATTATAGGGATCCACCCAAACTTCAGCACAACTTAGGACTCTCCTATCCTGCAGCATCGAGATGAAACTAATGCTGGCAGAGGAAAAATAAGACTTCTGGCACCCAGAAGACCTGATCTGATAAAAGGTCACAGACCCAAGGAGTAAAGACAAGATCTCTAAAACCTCTGGACCAGAAGAAGGGAAGTACCTCCATCTTTGCAGATTTATAGGTTCAGCCACTTCATGTTTTGGCTCCCCATGTGTAAAAAGAGGACAGCCTCCCTTTCCAGTCCCACTAGAGAAGAAATGCACTGCAGACCACATGGTTCATTCCTGTCAGCACTACACGATGGTGACAGTGCTCATGTGAGGATTCAAACCAGATGAGAATCAAACTAGCAAGTCACACAACTTAATTGTTAGCAGTAAAATGCACAGCAAGCTCAGTTTTCAATCTGTCCATTCCTACTTTAATTTCCTTGTGTGGCAACATTTTACAGCCCAAGACAGGTTTGAAACTGTCTCACACCACTAACATCCTCACTAGCCTGTTCTCTCCATCCTAGGGAGATACACCAGCCCTGGTTTCTTTTATTTTTGTTTGAGATGCCATTTTAAACAGTCAGAAGTGAGCTGGAAGACACAATACAGTGGACATTTGCTGTCTCTAGACCAAAGAATAAACTGGTGAGAGACAATGACAGAGCCAGCAGAAGCAGATAGGTCTAGTAGCCAGACACAGCATGACCCCCGTTTCTGGTTTTCACCCAAATTAGCAGGGCTTGGCACACTGAATGTTGACACCTATAACATTTCTCGATTTTTATATTTTATTTCTTTTTAAGATTGACATTGCTTTTCAGTAACTTTGGACTAATGTCAAGCTCGGTATAATTCAGTCCAAATCATCCAGATTTAGAACAGTGAATGGTGACCTGATTTTTGGAAGAGATAATAACCCTCATGCTCCAGGGCTTAAGCCAAACTGGGATTAAAAGGAAATACAATGTGTTAGGCAAATTAAGTCACATTTGCTTCACTGGCAGCTTCTTCCTCCTTTCTCTCAGTAGAAGCATCAGCTCTGGGCACTGCTGGAAAGGCAGACGCTTCCCTCTCACACCACAGCCATGTCACTCCAGGCTTCTGACACACTGCCTCAGGCAAGAGGGCAGTGGCAATAGTTACAGCTTTATCATTCATGTATCAAGCAGATTAAAAAAGAGAGGAGGGAGCACAAGAAGATACAGGCAGCTCCCTTTGTACGCATGGGCCCCCTGGGCCTGCATGGAGGACACAAGGGCTGGAGAGCCCTTCTGCTCTGCTCACCAGACCCTGGGTCACACAGGAACTGACATAAGACCTCCAGTCACAGCAAACTGCAGCATACACTGCCCAGGAGGGGAATTTCCAACTGACCCACAAGTTTCTGCTCTTACACAGGAAGACTTACACCCCATTAATTGTTATCAGGCCTGGAGTGGTTGCTGGCAGCTTCACTACCTAGAGAACTGCTTCACCATTGAGTTCTTGGCTTCATTAGCAGTCAGCAGAACTCATGTCACAAGGTATTTCATGTACCATACATATGATGGGGTCACGTGCCACTCTCTTGGACCTCTATTGCAAAGAAGGAGATATAGGAAGCACCACATTCATCTTCACAAGACAACCGGAGTTTATACGCACTTCCCTTTCCCTCTTCCAGACTGCATACTCACCTTTCCTTGGCACAAAAGCCCTTCTTTTCACATTTCTTACTGCTCATACGTCCCTCGTCCCATACCAGCAAGTTCACTGTGTCAGTGCCAATTCCCCGAAGCATTACACAGCATTACCTTTCCAGCTGATACTGGAGTGAACTATTACAGTTCTGAAATTCCCAAGGCTTCAGGGAATCTTAAAGGCACAGCAATTTTAGCAATAATTTGCCTAACTGCTGTCAGAAAACAGAATCCACTGAGGCTTACTAAAAGCTGCAGATTAAACTCAAAGCCCACAGCTGAAAGGGAGCTGTTACCCTGGTATCTGGGTTTATACCACCTTCATGCGTGTTCTGACCCAGCAATCAGATGAAGAGCTATTTAAAGTGTGTCTATTGTTACATGCCAAAATATTTTCCTATTAAATGTCACCTGCCACCTGCCTGTCTTTGCGTTTTGCGCACGAGCAAACAGCAAGCAGGTCTGGGTTTTTGCCCTGCCTCCAGAGCGAGGCCGGGTGTCTCTTCTTGGCTCGGCCGAGCGATGGGAGAAGCGGCTGCAGGGGGTGCTCCCCGCGGGACGTGGTTCCTCCCCCACCGACCGCCTCTTCGCGCACTGCGGAGCGGTAGCTGCGCGGCCGCGGGCATCCCCTGCGGGCCAGGGAAGCTGGAAGGGCGCGGGGCCGGGGGATCCCCAGCAAGGAGGGGGGCCCTCTCCGACCCCGGCTGGGAGCCGCGCTACGGGACTAGTGAGGCCCGCTCCGCAGCTCTGCGCACCTGCGTGGCTCCTGTTTACAGCCGCTCTGTTCATCCATCCCAACCCCAGGGGCGCAGAAGGGAAATGCGATTAGGAGATTAAGTTTGGAAGAGATGCGCCGGGGGAAGGTGGTAGGGGCTCACCCAAAGGCGCGTATCTTGCGCTGGCGCTGAACCGCGGCTCAAGCGTCCCCTACCTCTTCCCCGCAGCGAGCAAAGGGGGGGGGGGGGGAGCGGGACGGTGCTCGACATGGAATAAAATGCTCAGTCTCCGTGATAAGGCGGGCAGGGAAGGGCACCGGGTGGTGTCGCGGGGTATCCCTGTCGCCGGCCATCCCGCGGTCTTACCTCGATCCACTTCTGAGCCTCGGTGAAGGCCAGCTCGGGCTGAGGAGGATCAAGAGGAGGCTGAACCTCTCCCAGCTCCACTCCAGGACTGGCCATCTGCAGGGCCCCGGCGCGCCGCGGCTGCGGCGGGGGAGCAGAGAGCCCGAGGTGAGCCGGAGCGGCGGCCGCAGCGAAGACGCCGGAGGCCGCTGCCTGTCTTTCCCTGCCTCGCAGCCGCCGGGGCGGGGGCCGGCGGCGCTCTGCAGCCCAGCTGGCTGCGGCTCCCTGCGGTAACCTCTCTCTGCCGGTGCCCGTCCGCCCGCCCTGCCGGCTCGGTCCTCCCTCGGCTGCCGCCCCGCCCGCCCCGCCGGCGGAGCGGAGCTGCGCTGCCCTGAGCTGCCGGCTAAAAATAAAGCAGGCAGGCGAAGCCGCTTTGCCTTCAGCCCATGCAAATGCCCGCGCCGTCGCCTCCCCGCCGCCAGCATCGCATCGCAGGCGGCGCTGCGACCGGGGGGATGGCACAGCACCCCCGGCTAGAGGCGGGGGGACGACGACACCAATCTGTCCCTCCCCGGAGCGGCTAGAGGGCACCGAGCCACCCATGCAAGCGGCAAGCTGCCGGTTGCGGCTGTTTCATTAAGCACCTGGTTAATTGATGTCGCCGCACGAAGCACCTGAGAACCTCCGGCCCCGAGGCGGGAAAGTGTCCTGCTCCCCCGCCCAGATTCTCACACACATCCCTGGGACTGGGGGCCTCCCGCCCCGGCGTCCAGCATCTGTAGGCATCTCGTTGTGTGGCGGAGGCTCGAGAGCGGCCTGGCAAGGACAAAGACAGGTGAGGGCAAGCACGGAGCCTGACAGCGATCTTAGAACCATAGAATCATAGAATCGTTAGGGTTGGAAAGGACGTTAAGATCATCTAGTTCCAACCCCCCTGCCGTGGGCAGGGACACCTCACACTTAAACCATCTCACCCAAGGCTTCGTCCAACCTGGTCTTGAACACTGCCAGGGATGGAGCATTCACAGCCTCCCTGGGCAACCTATTCCAGTGCCTCCTGGAATTTTCGCCTTTAGGAAGTGAAGCAGGCATCAAGGTGTGCTTAAAAAATACCCTGTGTGATACTCGGGTTTTCTGTTTATGCAGAGGAGAAAACAAACTGTCCCGCAGAGACCTGCAGGCCTAGCTTGCATTGTGTGAGCAGTCTTAGCTCAAAGAGATGCTCTTTGGCCTAAGGTTAAGTGTAGAAGTTTCTAGAAACAGGAAAGAAAATTTTTTCACAAGGCCTTTTAAGCCTAAACCCCCTAAAATGTCCATTTATGAGTGTTGGAAAGATGAGCCAAAGTCATTTGTGTGTATTTATGCAAGCGTAGAAAGATCTCTGTGTTAGAAAAGTAGGTATGCAAACCCCTGCTACTAAGGGTTTTTTGAGAAGAGTCGTCACTGGCCATGTTTTCAGATTGTGATAGTTGTCAACAAATTTTGATGAAGCAAACTCCAGGATCTATTTAACAAAATTCCCTTTATTTAGGTCTGAATTCACCTCAGTTCAAAAGTTGGGATTTTTAATCTTGTTTATTGTTATAAATTAGTCAAAGAAAAAAATGCCAATTTTGAAATATAAATATATCACAAACCCACATGTGTTTAACTCTGTTTCCATTCTAGGATTTTGTCTTTATTGTTCTCTACCTTTTGTTTTGCTCTTTGTTTATTGTTTCAAATTTGCTGCAGTAACAGCAGGCCTAAAAACAGGAGATAAGGTTTGTAGGGATTTTTCTGAGAACTGCAACTAAAAAAACCTTGATGAATGGTAACCTAATCTCAGACATTTACAAAAAAATAGTAAGTGTATTTTGAAATACTTGTGCTAACACAAACTGATTCTTATAATATTTAAGTATCACCAGTGTGTATCAGACATCAATTAGATTTCTTCTCCCAGGGCAGTTGAAGACTGACAATTTAAAATCATTAAAATCATTATCCTCTATTTTATTATTTTTACTGTACAACATTGAATGTATGATCTTGCTGTCTGGTGATCTCAGCATTGCCTCTCAGAGAACTAGAAGAGCTAGAATGGGATAAGCACCACACCACATAGAAAATCCCTTCAAGACAGAGACCACCATGTTCCTTGTCTGAAGCTGAGAGGTGGACATTCATTTCTTATTTATACAGTCAGTTTTCATGGATCACTGTTCTTATGCACACTCTCACACATATTCCTATGCACACCCTTACTTTCAAGCATACACAACTTTTAAAATTTATTAGATCTACACAGAGATGCAGATAAAGAGTTAGTACAGTCTTTAAAGAGCCCTGTCGTGTATTTAGGAGCGTAAAAGACACCCTGAATAGCAGCAGGAATCTGGACACTTCTTTCCTAATCCTAATCCTGACTCTGCTTCCCATTCTGTCAAGTACGAGGCAGCATCTCTACCTCCCTGTTACCATGGAAACGCACTTCTAGCATCAGCCCAGCCTGCCTTATTTACTTTTTTTTAAAACCACCATCTGCCTGGGGAGTTTCAGGGTTTGCTCTAAGTCCCTTCAATACCAGTCACAGGGGTTTTAGTCATTTTCCTTTCCCTATTACAGCCACCCTGGCAACTGGTATAGTGGCAATATGCGAAAAAAAGCACCTCGGAAACTCCAGCAAGGTTTTCCTGAGGTCACTCTGCTGCTCCTTACTAGAAACGTAGCAATGACATTTGTAACAGCAACAAAGCAACAGAATTTTTCTTGTAGATCTTTGCAAAACTCTCTTGTTTAAAAACAAATGCTTCAGTTTAGCTTCTCTGGTTTTCTTTCCAGTAAAGCTCAAGCTCACATCTGGGCGGTCCTTGGCATCTGAAACAAACTTGCATCCATACTTATTAGATGGAGGTGCAGGTATCAGTGCCAAGCTGCTTATCTGTGTCCAGGTACAGTCACTCTTCCCAAAAGCAGACTGTGCCTGTCCGCATGTAAAGCAGTTGTGGAAAAATGTGCAATATGGTGGCTATAGGTACCATAGGTAGAAGTAGAGAAAGGGGGTCTTGTCTGGTTATCAGGGATCTCCCTGCTGCTGTGCACAAAAAGACAAATAGAGGCTTTTAGGAAGATACAGTTTCAGGTAGAGTGGGGGTTCAGCTTGTGTTAACTAGTTTGGTCTTCTACTCAGTTTAGTTTTCTCTGCTGGGAAGAGGAACTCTCCTGTTCCTTTTTGTCTTCAAGACAACACCTAAAATCTTTAAGCCTCTTGAACAGCAGGAGCAGGGGTTTAGTAAGGCCTGACTGGTATCATGGGAGGCCTGATCTTATCCCACAGCAGCAATGAGCAGCTTGCATCAAGGAAGCTGTGTCCCGGACAGCCCCTGCCACTATCATGTGTATCCCTGAAGAACAGGTCTAGTGTTCAAGCTCTGAGCAAAACTACTCCTACATGGCATCTTTGTGGTCTTACTCCTTTTTCTGCTTGCACTAACCTGACAATAAATCTTTCCCTTCAAAGCAGATCCTCCAGTAACAAAGGCACCCTCCTTTTGGAAAACATTACTTTTACCAAAAAAGTACTGCTCAAAGAGCAAATGGGTGAAACACCTGAGGATCCTCTATTTCTATTATATCTTACCTGGCTTATCAATCTTTTCTGTGTGACCTTTTATAAATGTGCGTTAAACCAGCAAGGACCTTGGGCTGGTTAAGAAGTGAAGTTATCCTGCTAGCACCAGGGCTTTTCTGCCTCCTTATCTCCTCCACAATCTGTCAGTCCTGGCTGATATTCTCTGAGCAGATCTTCTTTTCCCCCCAGACCATAATGTTCATAGCTGGGGATGTTGCTCAATCCTGAGCCAGATATTGGAGAAATCTGAGCTGAGCCACAAGCAGGCTGTTCTGGCTAAATATCTTTTCTGTTGTTTGCCTAAGGACTTTTCTACATTTCACTGGTTCGCTTGTCCTTTTTGTCCCTTTAACAAACCACTGAATATCACACAGAGAATTTGAGGCTGTATGGTATTTACTGTAAAAATTCTGCTTGGAATTCCTCCATTCTCCAGAGTATAAAACAGGGGTAAGCACACCAGCATAGCTCTGTATAACCTCCAGATTATTTCAGAGCTGCTCAGAGCTACCGTGGGACTCACACTGTTGCAAAGAGCAACGTGGCTGCCTGATGATGGTGTGGGAGTTGGACAGCTCTGGCTTAAAACATCGCCACTGTTAATACCTCTCAATAGGTATTAATCCTGCTGGAGAGTGGAGATTTTTTACTGACTACTGAAGGCAGGTTGTGCACTTGCACAGATTGTCATGTGTGAAAGGGTGAAGTGAGAGGTGAGCTGAGCAAGCAGATGAGAAGAACCCTTACAGCAGCATCCATCAAGGCAGAGGAGTGTGGTGGAAGAGATCTTTACCAGAAGTTTACCATTTTCTTCCTTGATGAAACTAGATTCAAAGACAGGCCAACTCTCAGTGACATGCAGCCTGTCTTTGAGAGCAGGCTGGTAAAGATACCAACTCAGAAGCAAGAGAGAGAAAAATCCTAATTCTGAAAAATGACTCAAAGGAAGACTGTTCCTATTGAAGATGATTTTTAATATATATCTTAAAAACTTACAAGCTAAAATAAAGTAACAGCAGAGCTTTGGTTATTTTTAATTCTCATGAAAAAGCAATGAAACTAATCATGAGAGCGTGTTGATTTTTTTCAATCACTCGAACAAATGCTGTGACTTCACATTTTATTTAACCAGGGCATCTGCTGTGATGCATTTACTGTGTTCAGCATTTGGCTGACAGCACCTGTTTGTTTATCCCAGCCATGCTGTCTTCTGTCACCGTCACCTTCTTTCTGCTACCACTCACTCAGCAACATATTGCCAGGCTTGGCATCGATGTTCTCTGTCATTCTGAAAATTACAAGAGTGGATGAATCATCTGAATTTGCTCTTTCCTTGGAGAAAAGCAGTATTATGCCTTCTCACCCAGTCCTGGGAGAGTGAGAAGCAGTTTTTCTTTACCTTCGAGTTTTATGTTGATTTTTGAAAGCTAGTACATCTAATATTCATGTGATGAGATCTATATTCATAGATGAGAACCATTTGACATTTTCCAATTTACCTCTGTTTGCATTTAATTAAATGTTCAGATCTTAAAAGCTGTTGACTGTCCCTGATCAGTATATCCCAGATATACTACTACACATGCTGCTATTTAGCTAGCTATAAGCCTAATGAATCAGACTGTAGGCAATTCAGAATAAGAGATTGTGTGCATAAATGTCTGTAAATATTCAACATTATTTACAAAGCATAATTTTGGGGGTCTTTACCATCCTCTCTGTTCCCTGTGTAATAAATCCCTGATCAGTATCTCTGTGGTGTGACTGCGGCTATGTTTTAGGTGTGGGGTTTTCCTTGCCAGGCCCTCCATTCTGACTTTGACACTAGGTTCTGCCTCTCCTGGAGACCTTCAGATCCCAGATGGATAGCTCTGCTGATTGCACAGAGCTTGGCTCAGCTTCTCCTTTCATCCGCAGCCACGGTCAATTCTCTCACCCAAACAGCCACTTCCTTCCTTCTCTATATTGTTCTCATCAAGACCTGTCTTTCCTCCAGTGTAGGAAATTCCTATATCTAGAAGCCTCTTTAATTACCATCCTTTTTTCCTCCACCAGCCTGCTTTGCTTTGTCCCAGACTGCCATAGTCTCCTGTCTTTCAGCCCCATTCTCTGTCTCTTCAGTCTCCGGTACTTCTCCCTTCCTGTTGTAGGAGGAGGGACAACACGTCAAGTATAAACCATGAAAACCACTGGGAAAGAGAAGCAGAAGGAAAGAAGGCCAGTGAAAGGAGAAATATCATAAATAAGTGGTACCAAGTTACAAAAGGTTAAAAAGACATAAACTGGGTTGATTGAAGAGCAACTGTATGAAAAAAAGTGGAGGAGTGGTGAAAGGGAAGTGAAACAACCAGAAATAATGAGGTACCAGGGTAAAGAGTAGACCTGATCAGAAAACCAGTGAACTTGTCAGGCCAGGGAGCATCCTTTCATTCTGTGTTGGTAGCTGCCAGGCACAGCAAAGGTCCAGGTCTGTACATGTGCTTTCTAGAGCCTGCTTAGAATGCATACCATGTTACAAAAGGAAAATGACAACTCATGCAAACCAGCAACTGAAAGAGGACTTTGAAGGAAAGTGTGGGTCTCTCAGTCAGCTCTCTGCTCCCAAAGCTGCATAGTTCTGCTCTCTGGATAGGTCAAGTTGGGAAAAGGATGTGGCAGGACAATCAGGCTTTCAACAGTTGTTATCAAGGATCTTTTTAGCCCATTAAAACAAAAGCATGTTCGTGGGGAGCTGATGCTCGTACATTTGTGTACCTGCAGTGAGACGCCCTGTTTCTTTAATGCAAAAACAACAAACAGCCTTCACTTCTCTGCTGAGCCGGAAGCAGCACAGAAGAGCAAAACAATTATTTCCCTTCCAGTTTTCTTTTGAGTTTGCTTTCTGGCTACTTACCTATGATCTACTTTATTAACTGGAAGTGGAAGTGTGTTCTTCAAAACACAGTTTGATCTGGAGCAGGAATCTCCCCTTCCAGTATGTACTTACAATAGCCCTCCAGCTGATTTTTCACTCTGCTCATTTAAATGCAGCATTTTCCCCCACTGTCACCCACCCAGCATACATCTTACCCGACTTCACTATCCTGAGTAAATTTCAAGCTCACAGAGTTACTCAATCTTTTCCCAGTGAGGGGCATAGTAGAGGGGTTTTAGTACCTTAGGGGAGATGTTCCTCAACACTTCTTTTGTAGTGCCATCACCTAAGATGGGGCTCTTTTAAGCCAGCCAACATGCTCAGAGAGCCCATGCCAGCTGCAAGTTCAGCAGCTGAGTCTGTCTACACTGAGTACATGAAAAGATGAGCAGCCAGAGCAGGTTGTTCATCAGTCTGCAGGCCAATGCAGCAAGCCCTGTCTTCAAACCAGTGCTACAGAACTGTGCTGTTCCAGGGAAGCGAGGGGCTGTTATGTATGAGACAGGATGCAAAGAAGGCAGTTAAAAACTTTTGCCAAACTGATGTCAAATGGGATGAAAATCAAAAACTGTATGTGGAAAAAGAGGTGATTTGGAAACCAAGTCCTAGCTTTCAAAGTAAATTCCTAGGTTCTGATACTTGTTTTCTTGGTGTATAACAAATTCTGTGGTGACATAACCATGCAGTTCACCAAACATGCTCTTTTTGTCAAATATGCAAAAGGAATAGCAAAAACCCTCTCACCAGTGTTAGAACAGCTACTTGCTAGGTAGCTGCTTGTGAAAGTTTGAGAGATCTGGGAAAAGCCACATCATTTTCAGCCTTTAATTTTAGCAGTGACTTGCATCATCCAGAAAGAACGGGAGAGCAATATCTTCCCTTTACTTTTCTTAGTAACTATCCCTGTGGAGCAGATCAAAAGGGAAAACCTGTATCTGAAATTAACACTGGGCTTAATCCAAATTTGTTTGGGGTATTAGCTCATTCACAGAGAATTGGAATACTTCATTTACTCAAGATAAGGAAATAGGCAGCTGAAAGTGAAAAACAGAATGGAAAAAAGAGAAGCAGGGGCAGAAAACACGATAAAAAATAAGTAAGAAAAGACTGACTTCATGCAGCAGGACAACAATATATCTTATTTAGCAACATTGTAATTTAGTTCTATGACATAAGAATATTTGTTTGGGTTTTTATCTCCTATGTATTGAATTTCTGAAGGGCAATATTTAGCAGAGGACTGTGTTCAACTGGGAGCAAAAGAAAGCAGTGTAGTATAAGGTGCATGTGAGTTTATCCCTGAAGGCAGGCTCTCTTACTCAGTGATCTCCTGTGGTCTGACAATCCTTGCAAACGGGACACTCTTTAAAGCCACGACAGGCACCACTTAAGGGACAGACAGCATCCATCATGCCATCCAGACATGGATGGTCACATATGCAGAAGAATCGGGCTGTCAAAATCTGCAATCAGTCCAAAATCAAAATGAAGGCTATTATGTGTTTTTTTTGTTCCACCACCATTTCAAAGGATGGAGTATTATTTGCAACCCCACCTAAATTACTACTTCACATTAAGAGGAGCTGTGGACATCTCTCCAGATAACAACTGCAGGTACCAGCAGGCTGATACGTCTTAGCACTATTATTTCACCATTTACATACACATACCAGCTGAAAGCTCATTCACCAGAGCTACTGATGGTGGAAAATGTAAATCTAAGTGTGACCAAAGATGCACAATACTTCATAATATGTGTGTGACATTTAGATATCAAAGAAACAAGCAGTACAATGAGTATTTATTCGACCTTCCTATAAGCTTTCAGTGCTCCCAGGGGATTACTTCCTCTGCTGTCCTCTGGACCTCTTGGGGATCAAACCTGACTTCACTGAAACCCCTGGGAACTTTTCTGAACTAGGCCTTATCCTGTAAGAGTGGGAGTCCAACAGGGTCTTCCACACCTCTCAGGGCTGGAAGGGCTCACATAAGCTTTGAACTTTGCTCTTTCAAACCAGACGTAAGTTCATTCTGCTCCCAGCTGGTCAGATATGAGCCAACTCCAAACCAGTAACTCCATTACTATACCACTGACTGTGACTTAACAAGCTGGGCTTATTTGCTCAAGCCCAAGTACCTAGGAGCACATTTTGAAGCAGCTGGCTCTCTCCCAGCCTGCTTGAGGACTCAGTGTGGTCTGTCTGTCTGACCATGGTCCATGTTGACAAACTGGAAAGAGAAGGGTATTACACTTTGTTGAATCACTGTCTGAACTGCTAAATGATTTATTATATGAGAGCTGCCCACCCATACAAAGTGGAATTAATGAGATTGCCAAGAAATCACTGCTTTTGAGCATACAGCCAAAAAAGTTCATGAGCATGGCCCTTAAAATAGCAAAATAGGGGGGGAAAAAAAATCCCTTTAAATTTATTTTCATAACTTTCTCATATTATTGCTTTTTTAATTATGTCTTTCTGTCTGGCCAGCAAAAGTGTCTGGAGTTTTTCCCAGTTTAGAGGCCCCAGTGCTCCTCTGTGGGCCTCCAAAAGAAGCCCAAAGGTCAAAAAAACCTCAACTGATCACTCAAGAGAAAGGAAAATACTTTCTGGGAGTTGATAATCCATGTTACTGAAATGGTTGCCAACACCTGTTGACTCATTCTCTGGCACATTTTGGCCACTGATGGGACTGCCCATCACAGAACTCCTGATATAGTCAGAGGAAAGGGCAGGCAACCCATCTGCTGCAGAACTGTCCTGCCTGTAGCTCATGCAAGCCAGCATTTTGGAGCACATCTACGTTTTTCCATTAATCATTGGTTTTTGAAAAGGGCTGTGTTTACCAAGTGTTTTTTCTTCTTGAAATATAATATTCATTGAATGTGTCCTCACTGAATGGATGACCCGTGCCTGGTAAACTGGGTAGGGATTTTCATAGGATGTTAAAGGAGTTAGATACTCAAATCTCATAAAAAAATAATGGGATCAAGCACCTAAGTCCCATCTATGCATTAAAAAATTCCAGTCCTAAGACACCACTGACACCATGTTTGCTTAGTGTGGTAGTAGAGCAGCAAAAGATCAAGATGTTGGTATGCCTCTGAGAGATTGGAGTACTAACATTGAGAAAACATTTTAGAAGTCATAGCTCTAAGCTAAGGTCAGACAGCACAGGGAACACTAGAGTAATTCATTGTTCAGCAAACTTCAGTTCAGCATCAACCTTTTCTAAGGGACAAGGGGTCTCCAGTTAACTTTAGACAATTTGCGGAGCGATGCTTCTCTGGAAATAAGTATTTTAATCAGTTTTCTGGGCTGGTTTAGAACATGCCGAACATGTGTCTGTGCACTACTTTTTGACATTTCAATCAAGCTTCATTGCAAATCCTTCTCTTTATAAACCACTATAGGTGCAGGAAGCGATGATCAGTCTCTGGAACACCTTGTGAGACTGGTCAGCATCTGTGAAACTGGGGAATCAAGACCTCAAATCTTGTTGGTGATCAAGATCTATGGGATCTTCATCCCAGTGAGTAAGGGAGGTCATGTAAGTGGTTCGACAGAGTGGAAGATTGTCCAGCAGCACAGAGTGACTAAGCTATCAGCTGTGGGAGCTCTTATAACATGAGATTGTTTCCTTGGTAACTTAAGGTAGCTGATATTGATACATCACTCAAGTATTCATGATCTAAGCCGGGGGGGGGAGGGGCAGGGTACCTCAACAAGGAAAATGAAGCCTCATGTATAGGGAGCATGACATCTAGAGAAAAAGTGGTTCTTCAAAGCAAAAACTGTGGCAACCTGTCTGTATGTCCTGGCATCACTAGGTTGCTACAGTCTTCCCTTCCACTTTCTAGAGCAGTTAATTTCTTCAGCTGCTGAAACACTGTGTAAGAGTTGAGTACAGAGCATGGAAGCAGCAGAAAGCACTCACAGTGTAGGAGAACCCAGCTGCAAACTTGTGGCGCATGTATGTGCATACTGGAGATGCTGTGCTGTGGAGAAGTACAAGAGCTGCGCATATCCTCCATTAAAACTCCTGGTTTGTACGGCTGCTTTATTGCAGAAGCTGTGTGGCTCTTGTTTTCTGAGGCTTTGAAAGTGCTGGGGCCTCCAGGAGCAATGCAGGGGAAAGAATAAGATGTCAAGAAATTCCTCAGCCCTCAGGCAGGTAAGAAGGATTTCTTAGGGAGGGAATCTGCTTTTCAATATGTAGGATATGGACCTGGTTTGGTTTTTTACTAATTCTTCTGCACCCCTGTCATGACCTTGGGAAGAGCATGTAGACTTTCTGAATAGATTTGTATTTTTCAGTTCTCAAGACTGAAACACAGGGAGGAAAGAGAGATGAGGTTTCTGCAGCCCAGCCCAGGGAGGACGTGATACAGTGGCGCGAGCACATCCTAACATCCAGGATCTGCTTCTTATTTCTCCCTTAAACTTCTGGCACTCAGTGCCTGAATTGAAAAGACTTTATTGGAACATTCTGCATTCGAAAGCTTGTGATAATATAGAAAACATCCTCTGACTGATTTCTTCTTACAGAAACACCATTCAAAAGTCTGGAGGGAGATGTTTACATCAACAGATATCCTTAGTTTATAACATGGTGAGTGATTGTGAAAGTTAGGACTGACTTTCCAAACCCATTTCTCAAGTGACCATGACACAGTTAATAAATCCTTTACAGAAAACATGTACAAAAATAAGGAAATGAACACTTAAACACGTAATAAATCTTTGTTCTCCACAGAATAAATACGTTGTGCTTATCAGGTATAAACTGTGGCCTGTTTCTTCGTAATCGTAATCATAAATGTGGCTCAGCCATTGTGTACATTCTACTATCTGTGTATTTACTTTTGAAGGATACTGCTGTAATTTCTGACAGATAAAGGGATTAGGATTTTTCACAGATATTTGCAAGTTACTAGTTGTGGGTGATAACAGCAGGAATGCTGTCAGAAAGGAAGGTACATAATGACAGTTTATCTTAAAATTACACGTGCAGCTAAAGTTTCACCTAGGATTGGAAACAGAATAATATTGCTTTTCAAACTTTATATATATATGTTATTGAAAGAAAACATAAAAGTTTTGGGGCACGATTGAAACAGTTGCATTTATGTAGAAATACACCTTTCGTTACAGTTTAGAAAGGAACAGTGTGTTTTCTGTCGTGGGTCAGATATAACTACTTGTTACTTTGCTTTCAGGCATGCCTTGGTATTGATGCTGTGGCAGCTCTCTAGCTGCAAGGCTTACAAAGACCATTGCGCTGTAATGGGCGCTCTGCACCCTGAGGAGAAGCCATGCTGCTGAGCTGTCCACGTGGATTTCGCAAAGGGTTTTGACTCTGTGAATCAAGGTAATATATTGATATTCCTGGATAAATTAAATACTCCTAAACCTGATGAACTAACAAGTCTTTGTATGGGGGTGTTTTCATTTAATTATATTTTTATAAATGTTTTATGGTTACAAGCAGTATTAAGTGAACTGGCATATTTGCTCTGGTGTTACTGAGAATAATGTTTGCTAAACTACTGCTGAGCACTAAGGATGCTTACTGTGCCATTGATACATGGCAATGTTAAGATAGAAGAGCCCTTGTCATGAAGAAATTATGTGCAAAGAGAACGAAGGAAACCATGTATGACTTGTCATGTGTAAGCAGTTGTTTTTAGTTAGCTTCTGCTAGTAATAATAATCATTTGCACATTAATCGCTTCAAATATCTTACAATGCATTTGGATTTATGTTCGCTCTGGAAAAAAGAAGTTATGTTTCAACCAGGACCATCTGGTTTGCTATGGATGTTTAAAGTATTGGTGCAAAAGCAGTTGAAGAAATTTGCTGAAGAAAAATCTGTCAAGGGGTATTAAATATAAAGATACCACATCTGCCTGTGTGGTGTCCCTCCACCCCCTCATAAGCTGGTTCAGCATGTAAGGGCACACCACTATATGTTTAGTCTCCTCTTACCTTCCACCCCAAGGTCATGATATTTGCCATCCACAGAGGCTGGATATTAAACCAGGGTGCTTTTGTATCAGATGCTGTGTAATGCTATAATGCTCTTGAGACCAGAAATCACACTTGCGATTTGAAATGCAGCTCAGTGTTACTGATGGTTTCAAGGGCTTTTTACCTTCAGTGTGCTTTTTTGAGATGGCATAATGCTGATAGCCTCAGAAATATTGTGGGCAGGAAGCAAAGCATTTGGAAAGTTACAGTGCCATCTATGGAAGGAACGAACACAGCACCAGCCTGCAAACTGAGCAATCATTGCCTTCAAAAACCTTATTTTATACCTTCACAACAAGGTCTCTGTTTTAACCATCAGCTGTAACGAAACGTTAAATCCAACAGAAAACTGTTGGAACATTGCACTGAATCTTAGGGCACTACTGAAATCCTCATAAAATCTGTTTGTTCAGCTTCCCCCCCTAGCTCCCTCAAACCGTATTTTTCTGCTAGTGTTGTTCCAGCATTGCATTTGTTTTTTCTAGTGGTCCTCCATCTCCTGGTAACACAAGCTGCTTGGTGGTCTCAGTTAACAGCATGGGGGTGCCAAGGGAGTGGGCTAGTAAAGGTACTTAGATGATACTTTGCACAAGACAGAATTGACCAAAGTCTGATCACCCAGTGGCAAAGGCTCTGACTGGGAGGTCAGGAGTTTACCTCCAGCTCCCTATTGTACTTGCAGCTGGTGCTTCTGTATTTTAGGAGCTGGCAACCACCAGCAGACTGTTACAGTGTACGGTGAGTTTTACAGCTCTCTGAATTAAGTTTTGCATAAAGAAACTGGATATACATTAAGCCAAGGAGAGGTGCTGAGGTGTTGACTTATGATGAGGAGTTAGAAACTGGTGTGGAAGAGTCAGATTCAAGTCCCTGTTCCAGTGACTGTTTTGTTGCTTATGAAGTGGAGGACCACCGCAGGAAGAAAGAGAGAGAGCCATTCACCATGAAGTGACAAATAGCTTAGTATTTAAACTTAGTTAAACATGGAGAGCTTCAGTGTATGTTTTAGCAGCAGAGCAGGAGAAAGGACATAACCCAGGGCTGTCTGTCATGTCTGTTTTCTCTGTCATTCACAAGGGCACCTAACATTAGGAGAGTACTCATGGTAAGAGCACGGTAAGCAGGGAGAAACACCTTCCTGTTGCTGTCACAGTGTGTTTATCTCCTCTTAGAGTAAGTGCCCCTCATTCCTCCCATTGGTTTTGCAGGGGACCGTGCTGCCTGACTGAAGGCAGAAGTTTCCTTGAGGGACAGCATGTGTGGGAGTGGGGCTTTGCCCTGTGTAGCTTGTTTGAGAAAGCTGGTGCCACAGCAGCATGTTTAACGTAAGGCTCTGGTGACCCAGCCTGACTGCCTGGTCCTCCTGCTTTTCTCTACCAGTTGGCCTCAGTGCTGTAGTGTATCACTAAGCGTCCTCATTGCTTTGGGCAATACTGGCTACGGTTTGGAAACTCTGCCTCTTATAAATCTGTAGCGTTTGGTTAGGTGAGTAAAAAAAGACCCAGGATCTAATGTACCATCATGTACCATCGCTTGGCACTTTGCCACCAACTTCAGCTAGTTTAGGAGTCGGTTTTATGACCCTGAAAGAACTGGATGAACTGTTCTTAAGGTAATGAAGGGAATGGTTAACTCCAGTTACTTTTATACTGCCTTCTTGCCCACACTTGCTTCATTCAGACCCTGATTCTGGAGGACATAAGATCAAAAAAGTACCCAGCTTCACTGTGCAGCTGCATTGCTTGTGCCTACCTACAGCAAAGTGCTTCCATTTCCAACACTGGCAAAACCTACTTGCAAACCAACTTGAAAACAAAAGACATAAGACAAAATTCACAGACATTTAAAAAAGAAACATTTTAAAGACCTTCAGCAGTGAAAATGACTTTTTGCGTTTATTTGGTATTCACGGAAAATGCTGTGTTATCTTTTCAAAAGCCTTAGACATACTTTGAGGAAAATATTTTGAATAAGCAGGGAAAATTAAAATTTGTCTTCCAGCAGGACTGATGCTTATGATCTTAGATGCAGAGAGGTAACAAAACCGCTGTTAACTCACGGAAGTCTGACTAGCTGAGATGAACATCTAGATGCTGCCATTTCAGAAATACAGCCCTGTAGTTTTTTTGACACTGACACCTTCCTTTATCTGTAATCTAAGTGAATACTTCCTTTCTCTAAAAGTCTACAACTCTGCAGAAAGCAGTCTGTAGAAAGCAGGGCAGAGTAAGATGATACTTCACAAGAATTAGGGCATGAAAATGAGTTATTAGCTCCCACTGAGCTGAGAGCTCCATGGGGTCTCCTGGGCAGAGGCATTCTTTGCACAATGAAGGGAGAGTATCACCCTTTGAGATATGGTGGAATTGAAGAGGATATCTTAGGACAAAGACCATTCTGGAAAACAATCCCTACATCATTTCATGCTGGTTAAACCCCAGCATAACTCATGCTGTGTGGCTGCTGTGAAGGAATGCAGACCTGGGTTGCTTCTGTCCATCTGTTGTGTCTCATCCAGAAGGCCTCCCAGACTAGCACACTTAGAGTTGTACTAAAACAAGCACATCTGGGCCACCAGACAGAAGTGAAATTCATTACCAATCCAAGTACAAAATCTGTATGGTAGAATACATTTCTATATGAAAAACACATTCAAGACCATGAACATTTTTCATACTAGCTATAGTTTTAGATGAACCATGAAATGAGAGGCCTGTCCTCCCATACCGTGTGCAGCAGATGTGTATATGAATGCCATAAACATGCACTGGCTGTAGTTCCGGCAAGCATTTTCCAGTAGTCCATTCTAACAGTTTCTGGTGTCCTTCCTTTTTCAATGCAGAAAGGTCAACTGTAATTCCCTACAAGAAATGACATGAGTTTCAGAGTACTTTCCTACATTATGGGTTATTTCTTTATTTTCACAGCTTGTAAGTAAATGCATGTTAGTAACTGCAGAGATTTCCTCCAGCCAGTTCCCTCATTGCTGCTGCACAGATTTTTAAGGGTACCACTGTGTACCCCTTTGTTTTGTTATGGATTTCACTGTTCATGCTTTATTTGCAAATAAAGTATGCACAAGCTTTTATTTTGCCCCAGATAAGAATGAATATGAATAAATAAACAAGCAGGTGTTGAAAGCCTTTTCTAGTTCCTGTATCTGTGTTTCCCTCCCAAAACAGAATTCATTCTGAAAGCTTCACTGAAAGCTTGCTTTGAAAATGAGTATTTTTTTTGACTGCTGACTGTGGTACTACATTTACTAAAGAGATGCAGTGAGACAATGGTTTGCTTCTGTATTATCCATGTCATGGGCCAGAATTCTCCAGGGTGCTAACATTTTCAGTTAAGCTGAATTTGTTGGTGCACAGTGCAGCTATTTTCCTATTTAAAGCTGGTCCTAAATGGGAATGCTGAGTGCAATGCCTGGTTTAACTGTTTTCAGTTCTTTGTAGAGTCGAGGGGTGAAGTCCCCTTTCCGAGTAGCTGGCCACTCAATCTGCCATTTAACCTGGTGTTGAAGTTCCTTAATATATGTTCCTCACCCCATATATTCACTACTGTTGATTTTATAAAGTGACTCTGGCAGTGTTGTAGGAGGGTACCTGGAGGAGTTGATTGCAATCATCCATTAAAAAGAGTAGCTCAACAAAATACAGCCAAGGCCGGTCTCTCTGCACCAAGTCTAGGTACTAAGAGCCTAATTTAAATTCTCGAAATGTAAACCCGAGAATTTAAAAGATAACCTATTCCAGTAGACAGTGGATGATAAACTTTCCCTAAATTCAGTGCAGTAACTGGTCTTCTTTGTGTTCCTAATACTTTTGCTCTTACACTTCAATATGCTTCTCAGCAATATCTCTCAAGCATTTTTAAAAAGTACCATGCAGGATGTAGTGGCTGCATTTTGGTTTTATGATTTTTTATTTAACCTTAAAGTTTTAAAAATAATTCTATATATTATGATGACTCATGTTGTATGTTGCATATTTTACACAATCTGGATAAAGTATTAAATCTGTTACGTACATAAGAGAAAATAACAAATCTGGGTCAAGTCAGTGATTTCTTCAGGACAGTGCATGGACACCAGAAGATAAACTCTCTGGCTGGTTCCGGCTCTCATTTTCTATAGATCTGCTTGTTCTTCTGGAGAGAGCCTTTTCTTCACCTGCTGGTCCATACTGTATGCATGAAGTCATTACATGGATCTAACAAGAAGCATACCTTGGCCTGATGGCTGAAGCACACTGGATGGAAAAATATTGAGCTCTTGCCATAGACACAAAGAACAATGTGGGACTGGATAAACCATATCCAAGTTGTTATTGTTTTCTTTCCTAAGAAGCTTTATAGAGCTTATTTCTAAGAAGCTTTCCAGCAGCATTCTTATGAAAAAAAGTTAAAAACCCCATCCAGAGGGAAGCTGCTCTGTTGGTGGTCACTGCTGGTGAACACTCCAAAAACATCCTGTCTGAGAATGAAGGCAGAGACAGCCCACACAGGTCTGCGTGCTCCTAATACACACAAACGTTATCTATTATATTGCAGTGTGCAAATATGCTAGAAATGTATACTTTATTTATACAAACTCATGTTATTGCTGCGGTAAAAAGTATTTGAGGAAGCAGTTGAACTTGTGAACGCTTACACTTCAGACTAGAGTCACACTGTTGAGATTCACATTTTCTGCCTGGTTATAATCTAAACACTGGATTTAGTCAGGGAAAGTCTTCATACAGCTTAACTGCAATTTCCTGTGGTAAATGGAGTCTGATGAGTGAGGATATGAAATCTTGGAAAAGTTTAATCATTCTACGGAAAACTGTCCCACTTGATGGAGTAGAACCGGTGCAATTTTGTAAGGAGGATTGTCAGTTTGATAATTCCCTGTCCAATCCAGAATGAAAACTACCCAGTGAGGGGCTTCCACTTGAAAGCAAATGGGTTTTTGCCCTCCTAATATGATGGGATCAGGATCTAAATCTAAGCAGATGTGGAAATATCATCAACTGTCTCACTAAGGAAGTCACTTCAGCTTATACATAACTTCAACCACATGCTTGAGCCTAACTGAAAGGCTTGACTTCAGTTGAAATCATGGAGTAATTATGAGCTGAGGCGCTTTGCAAAATCAGAGCCCAAGTGGTACATAGTAATTAAAAATGAGCTCTCCTGTTGCACCCTAGGAGCACACTTTAGCTAGTGTATTTGAGGAGAGATTTCTCTGCCCCACCAAATCTAATGGAGTCTGCTGCCAAAGTGATAAAATGACATTTCTTGGCATGGACATTTCAAATCAATGTCAGTAACAAAAATAATATTGCTGTGGAGCTACTGTTTTAATTTTTTTTGAGAAGAATTTGCTGGTCTTTTGATTGCACCTTACAGTGGCCCAGATGCACTTGTGGATTCTCCTGTCAAAAGCACCAGCTAAGGCTATAGGATAAAAAAACCCCACCAGAATATTGGTTGCTGCTGGTGGGACATGTATGTCAAGTTCTGAAAATCAAAGAGATTTTAAGCTGATTTCTTCCCATGTTTTTCAGTCTATGAGTGCGTGGTTCTCAGATTGCAACACAGCAAGCATGTTTGCTGCAGGAAACAGAGGCAGCAGTCACAGGTTCTCCTGGGACGCTCTCCTATTAGAAGCCTCAGAAGTGGCAGCTATGAGCTATACGCATCAAAACTGCAGCTAAGCAAAGGATTAAAGTCCATCATCTGAGTGACATGTATCCCTGCAGCAGCTGTGCCATATGGGCAGTACAGATGAAGCAACTTTTGTAAAACATGTCATGCAAGATCCCTGGCTGCTTAACCAACAGCTTCTCATTGCCCCAAAACACTGCACTTTCCCAAAGAGCAACAACTTTCCTAAACCCTCATAGCCCAATCCAGGGCATGAGCATGCATCAGACTGATTCAAACCAAACAGAGGATTTTGCCACCTTTTATAGATTTGCATGATGTTTTACAGGGAAGTTCCTTGTCAATTCTGCATGTGCTAATCATTTCTCAAACTGCAGAAGGGGTTACTTTATGACTTGCTGTCAGAGGGTCATGAAAATTGAAAACCAAGTCCCAAAGTGTGTCTCATATTTAAGGGAGATCATGTCTGCCTCTGTATATAGCACTGGGCTGCACGGAAAACTCTAATAGCTGCTTTCTGATGTAGGGAACAAATAACCACTCAGTATCTAACCACTCCTCTTGCCTTGTTCAGTAAGAATTGATCCTGACAGATACGTTGTTTATAGCCATGACTTGACCATCAGGTCCATTGTTCAGTGAAAGGGGAAAGAATGGTTGGTAAAGTTAGAGAAAGTATCGAAGTAGCCAAATAATTATATTATTTTCTGAATTACCTTGTTCCTTCATCAATATTTCTCCAAACCATTCCATAAAACCACCAGGAACATGGCCACAGCTTTGCCACCTAACTCTTCTGTTGGTCAGAAAGCATGAATACTACAGTCACTGTTTTTTGTGTAATCATCTGCAGTTTAGATTTATGCACACTCCTCAACTTCGTAGTGTTGCTAAACATTTTTGTGGGATGGAAGGAGAAAAAGGAGGGAGAAAGTAGTGTTTCTTGAATGGTGATGCAATATACATCTACTGGAAAAATATCTTCAGGCATTAGAAGGGGACTCGGGAGACTGTATGTCAATACAGACCCTCATTTGCAGACAGACGTGAGTTCGCCTGACTGTTCTCAAAGTCAAATCAAGTTGAGGTTAGCCTAACACTGAGCTTCAGCTAATAAGCTATGCTAAGAGGCAGAGTATATTAACTCACACCCAAAGCCAAAGTAGAGTAAATATAAAACCCTGTCTCAAAAAAAAAACAACAATAAACCCAAACCCAACAAGCCACATGTAGTCATAAAGTAAGATTTAATTCCAACTCTGACATCAATTTCAAGCACCACCTTGGGCAAATAGCTGAACCTATGTCTTGGTTCCTTACTTGCAAAATGGGGATAGTACAACCACATTTCTCCCACTCTTCATACATTAAGTGGAAGCTGTTCTGGTAGGATGTTAACATACGCACATAGAAAGACTTGAAAGGAAAATGCAATTCAGTCTGGCTACAGTGCTGTAAGTAATAATACCTCTCAGTATGGTACTGAGTGTTCCTAAGCAATGGAATTGACTGTCTTGTTTTTTATGGTACTCTGCTTGAAATGCTAACCCTCTGAAATACCCTTGCCCTGTCTTGTTCCTCCAGTATCAAGCAGATCTCTTCACTTTTTATCTTGCCGCAGGACTTGCAATATCAGCTAAACACATCTGAAACTCATCTAAGCAAAACGTACGTAAGAAATCTTCAGATCAGTTCTACATAGCTCATTACCTGTGCATTAGGCTTCATCTAGAACCACATTTCTGACGCATGGCAATTCTTTAAGGGGCTAGGAAACTTTGTTAAACCATCTTATGTTGTTCATGATACTGCCGGAAACACCACAATTGAAAAAATGCACAGGAATTCTCTCCTTTTCCCATTTTCCATATCATTCTCTGCTCTTTTTCCTGTTCCTTGTTCCTAGCAGGATTTGCTGTCACCTGTAGGGATGTTACACACAACCTCAGGGAGGACTCCCCACATTTCTGTTTCTAATTCATTGACTGTGGGAGAGCTCCTTCAAATCTTCCCCGGCCCCAGCTTTCCCCAGCTCTTTGTGAAGAGGCAACCTTCCCATCAGTGACAAAACCTGCGTCACATCCTAGATGCATTGGATCCGTTCCTGCAGCCCTTCTTGTGCTTCCACCCCAGCCAGAGCAGAAAAGCAGCAGTCAGCAGCCTCCAGCTCTTCCTGCAGGAATGGCTCCCCCATGCACAGCAGAGGGAAGAGACTCACAATTAGCTCCTTGTCAAGTAGCACTCAGTTCCCAAGGCTGGAGCAACACTAATTGCTATTCCAGTTTTTCATCATGTAATAGGTAACCTGAGGCAGTTTAACAAAAGCTGGTTGTTTAATCCTGGTCCCTTGCAAACTTACAAAGATAGAGATGCCCTCATTTCTCTGATGACTTGTTCCAGCACTGTACTACTTTCCCATGAAGAAGTACTCTTCTAGTTTCCAAATATCCCAAACTGAACCTCCCAAGCTGCAATTTGTTGTTATTGCCCTTTGATACACCATCTCCAAACTACCAAGAAAAAAATTGTCATCTTTGCAACTGCCACTGAAGTAGCTATAAGGCTACAATTAGATACTCCCTTAGCATGCTCCATGCCAAGCTATATACACCCAGCTCCAACAACCTCTGCTTGTAGACCACACGCTCCATGCCTCTGTCTCAGTAGCCTGCTGCTGGATCCTCTCCAGATGCCTCCACATCCTTCTTGGACTGGGCAGGAGGAGAGGGGGGTGGATAGCACAACCAGAATTGAACATGCTATTCCAGGTGCAGCCTCAACAGTGCCAAGTAGAAATGGATAACTTCCCTCCATCTGTTGGCCTTGCTCCTCCCAACAGAGTATGTGATTTGCCTTATGAGGAGAGCACACAATATGTGGGCTTGTAGTCAGTTTGGCATCTCCCATAACCCCCAGGGCCCGTTGAGCAGGGCTGCAACTTAGCCCATCACCTCCCAGCCTGTGCAGAGACATACAGTGGCTCCAGCCAGGTGCCAAGAAACCTCACTGTGCTGAAGTTTAAAGAGGTTTCTTCCAGCACCATCCTCTCATCTATTGAGGTCCCCTGGGTTTGAAGAATTTGGAATGTCAACCACTCCCTGTAACATAATATCACCCTGTGCAAGAAGTTCAAAATGACAAAATGCAAGTGATATTTTAATTCCTTTGGTCACAAAGGACTTTTAATGCTCTTACTCATCTTTTGACCATGTTTTTCCCAGTTCTTGTTTGCTCCCATTTGGTCCACAGTCTCTCTGAGCTGCAGTCATGTCGTGAGCCAGGAGTCAGTCTTGGCTGGAGTTATGAGTCTTGGCTGGAGTTATGAGTCTTGTCTGTAAGCAGCACCAGGAGAGGGATGCTGTGTCCACAGGGTTTAGTGTGAAACTCCTGTTTTCTCCCTATGCCCAGTACAGGGGCTGGTGGAACTGGGTCCTGGAGCTCCCCAGTGCCTGTGCATCAAAGACAGAGGATATAATGTCTGGTTCCCTTTTTCAGGTAACTACTTCTCCATCTTAAGTATTTATAGACTGATAAACAGGTCTGTTTATCAATCTAAAAAAGCCAGATGCTGCTGGAGTTATTCCCCACTCTTTCTTTCTTTTTCAGAAAGGAAACTCCCCCCAGAAAGAATCCTATTTAGCATGGAAATAGTACTGCATATACTGTACTGCACTATGTACGACAAAGACGTGCATGGTGCTGTTTCAGCTGCAAATAACTTACGAACCCAGGCCAAAGGCTATTGAAATGCATGAGGCTTTGGACGTTGCATCATGCCTAAGGTAACTTTTGACTAAAATAAGGGTTGGCTATTTGGCTCTGAAATCGGAAGCGTGCTTAAGCAAGTGAGTGCTCCCACTAGAAGGAGTAGGTCTACCTGCGCACTTTATATACGTGGCTGAATAAAATTGGGCCTGGATCTGTTTCACCTCTGGGAACGCCTAAATCAGACTTGTGGCTGAAAGTTTCGCAATGCTGCCACCTACAGAATAGGTTAACTACAGCTTTCAACACAGGAGAGAAAACTAAGGAAATAATAGTTTGGTTCTAAAACCAGCAGTGTGCAGGTCTAAACAGGTAAACCTGAAATCCTAACTGAGATTCTGAAATATTTCTCAAATATTTCCAAGGATAGTTCTATATGTTAACTGTTAAAAGTCTGCTCTGGAAGGCTGCACAAAAATGGCAGGAACCTGTTAATTCAAATTTGATCAATAGATTTCTCACACATCTGGAAGAGCAGCAGCGGCTGCTGCCAGTCACAGATTCCTTTCAGAGCAGGCATAAAGCACAAAACAGGTTTCACAAGCTCCCGCCCTTCTCAGTAGCTATCACAGTGAAAATTCAGGGGTAAATTCAGGAAATACACATTGGGTTTTAGATGGGAAGTAGAGAGGGTCAAAAGACCTAACTTAATTAAGGAGGATGCACAGTAAATTCAGGAAAGGTAACAGTTCCATATGGAACTACAGATTGGAGATAAAAATACAGAGAGGGGAAAACAAGGAGAGGCAAGAAACAAAATAAGCCTCACTTCAGATAAGATGTGACCAACAGAAAATATTACATCACCACAGAGCATTTGCTCATGAAAACATGTTTTGATACCTGGCACTCTGGAAAAGCCTAGACATTTACACCTCCTGGTTCAAACACTTCTGCTAGACTGTGAAACAACAGGCAAAGACTGACGCTTGAAAACTTGCAAATAGGTAAACCTCTTAGTAAATATGCATGAAAATAATTTTTGAGCTTACACACACCTGGTATGACCCTAAAACATTTTCCATGTTTTCTACTTATGGCTTATTCTGTATGGTTTTAACTTGGTACTGTTACTATGGCAAAAGTTTCCATCTATGCAGCTTACAGATCCTCACCCATTGTCCACGACCTCCTTCTTCTGAAGCAACTCTCTCCCAACTCCTCAGATATCCACCAACTCATTTTCCTCTTTTTACCCAGGCTGTTCTAAAGTAAAGCCCAGCTGTTTAGCTGCCCCGATGGTAATTTTAGCAGGGGCAAACAGCCTTGCTAGCGATGTTACACAAGTGGATGGGTAACATTCATTCCTTATTTGTTCTCGGTATTTCCATCCTGTGAAGCTGTACCTGGAACCAGAAGGTAAGAAAGTAAGAAAGGTCTGTCAGAACCCTTTGCCTTGTTTTTCCAAGTGGCCAAAATTATTGAAGTGTTGCCTTTCAGCAGATCCTTAACCCAAATACTTGAGCAAGAGTAAAAAAGTTTTATGAAACAAGAATAACTTCAGTAGCCCTAGAGATTTATATTGCTAGATTAAAAAAACCAAAAAACCACAACCAAAAAACCACCAAAACCCAGACCACCACCACAAAACCAGAAACATTTTACTGCTGCAATGACAGTAGAAATACGGTATTATGTCAGAGGCACTTCCAGGTTGTGTCAGCATGAACTGCCTGCCTGTACACAGGCAGTTACAGCAGGTACCCTTGGCAATGGCCTTAAAGGCAGGTGAAGGGTTCCCTGTGGAATTAAAGCATGCTCCCCCAGGTACAGCATACAGCTGACTGAGTTCTGTATTCTCTCATATCCTCTCCTCAGCCCATACCTGGTTTTTATTGCTCCTTCCATCCTCCTTCCATCCTCCTGTGGTCACACCACATATGTTTCCTCTCTTGCAAGTTTTGTTGCTAAGCAGCCTGAGCTGCAGGCATGGCTCTGAGCCTACCCTGGAGCAGGAGGCTGCAGGAGATTCTCCAGGCCTCCCTCCACCCTGTGACAGCTTCTACTAACAGGCAGAGCAAAATTGCTGTTGTAGAGAACAGTGAGTAACACCCAACAGACATCTTCTCAGCAGGTAACATTCACCTCCCTGCTAACAGAATCTAATGTTCAGAATTACATACTCTGAACTTCAGCTGAGCCTCAGAATTCGAATTAAGATGTGTTGCAACCGCCTGCTAGCTTCAGCTATCAGGTAATTATATGGGCAGTAATAAAGCCCAATACTAAACATCTTCAGACCATGCAACTGCTTTAATTACAGCTTCTATTTCGAATCACCCTGCAAAGAAGCCTGGAAGAAAGAATCGTCTGCAGCATACACAGAGCACCAGCAACCACCCAAGAACTTAAGTTACCCAGCACAATACAACATGACTGGCAGGCACAAGCTAGGACATAATGCATCAGAAGAAAGTCCCAAGCTAAAGTGTGTTTTATCCCTTCTTACAGCTACCTGAAGTACCACCAAATTGTTGGAGGCAAGTAGCTAGACTTAGGAAGAACAGTTTCCACAAAAAGTCAGTTGAGGCCAAGGAGTATGTAGTATATATTAAATCTCTCCACCTTAAACCTAAAATTCTATTTTGCTATTAATTCACGTAGTGTCAGTTTCTCCTTTAAAGTTATCTGGTAAGGAACAGGTAGCATAGCCTTTCAAGGCCTTCCTAATGAAAATCAGAAGTTAGTAAGCGCACACTGGCTAGCTGAGAATTGTGTTCAGCATTAGCCAGATTTCTTTCAGTTCAAGGTAGGGAAAAAATCCTGTTCCAATACTGTCTCCCATTAGGAAACACAACACCAACCAATTCACTGGGTATGCTATTACTTGTAGCACTAATACAAACAGCCTCTGTTTAAGAGCAGACAGGTTTAAGCTGATATCTGAGTGTTAATTTACTACACTTTACCCCTCTAAAAATATATTCAGGGTGACAAACTGCAGCTTAACAGTTTCAGACTGGACATTAGGGAAAGCTTTACCAGAAGGGTAGCGCAGCACTGGAACGTGTTACACACACATGTGCATGTCTCCCATCACTGGAGGTCTTCAGGACACTAGATACAGGAGTTGCCCTGATAACGTGATAACATTAACTTTTTGCTCAGCAGAGAGCTTTGAGGGTCGTTTTTAAAAAAGGTTTATAGAGGATTTCACACAACTTTTGGAGAAAGTTAGTGATCACTTTAGACCATTTGACTTCCAGCAGAACATTTTATTCTCATTAAGGACAAGGAAATATCAACCAACAGCTCAATTAACATGACACAGATTAAAGAAGCCCTGTTAAGCATTTTCTACTTAACATGTGAAAAAAGTCTACAGACATCTGATGTGTCCAAACTGTTCACATTAAAACTTGAGCTCATCCTTCAGCGTAAGCTCAGCTGATGTTGCTCCTGTGTACAGCAAAAGGTGGAAACGATTTAAGTTACCAGAACAGCTGTGTTTAACAAGTACTGAAGCACTGGAGTTTAGACTGCATTTACTGGTGTGCTATTAGACTGCTTTCCTTGCATCTCTTCAGAGTCTCAGGCAGACTTGCAGAAAGCCACAGCAGAAAAACGAACTTCTCCTTTTTCACGTTCTGTAAATTGTCTGCAGATCTTTGCAGAATCCTTGGCAGAAAAAAAAGCTGTTTAGATTATCAGAATACACCTGCTACAGAGACCAAGTCTTTACAGCTCTACTCTGGGTCCCACCAAGTTTTCAACTCCTGCATTACCAGCTAATAGACAAGGTTATCTAGCTCTGTGGCACAGTACTACCTTGTTACCACTGCGTAAGAAGCACCAACTTGTACAGCAAGCCAGCACAGCTCCTATACACTGAATGCATTGCTCTCACCCTTCTATAAGCCTTGTTTTCAGGGAAACAAGCAACAAGGGAGAAGTCTTACCTTCAACAGCAAGTCGGCTGAGCTTGTGCCATGGTTTACAGGGAACGGCATGCGCCCATCTATGAAAGAAAGCCCTATCACCAAGAGTACTTACTGCTTCTGAATTAGCAGAACTGAGCATAGTGGGACCAAGATACAAGTACACTCAAAGACACCAGGGAGGTCAGAACAAGTCCCTTTGAGTGAGAAAGGGACAAAGTACTGCCAGCACTATAGGAGATGATATGCTTTACAAGAGGGCCTGGCCTTCAGTGCAACCCACCTCTAGTTAAAACCTTCAAGTGAAGGTGTAAGTTATTTATTGGCTTTGAGAGCCTCAGCAAACAGCTTAACTAGCACCAAGTTAAGCCCCCAGGGTTGTACAGTGTAAGGTAGGCCCAGTCCAACTACAGAGTTCTCAGAACCTTACCCAATTCATACAGATGTCCATCCACATTGGCAAACAGGATGAAATGGAAGTTCACACTGTTGTCCTCAACCTTGGGAAAGACCATTAGATACATTTGTTAGATTGTTAAAAGCCAAGCACTGCGGACCCTACTTGTAACTGCAAGACAGAGGAAATGTCCACAGCAAAGAAACAACAAAGCACTGAAGTTCAACTGAAGAGGTCTCTGCAAGACCTCTACAAGGTCAAGCACCAGAAATCCTACTGTATGGTCACATTTTCAGTCCAGATCTGAAACCAAATTTTCAGTCCATTTTTGAGGAAGAAACTGCGGCATGAGCATGTGCCCTTAAGTCACTCACTTCTTTCCTCACAAGCTATACCAATTATCTGCCACAAAAAATCTGTACTGCTCTACTACCTTCATTAATTCCGCACCCCTCCCCCAAGATTCTACACATTCATCTCTTACCCGACATTGTCCTTCTTGTGCAACAGAATTGTGGACTTCTTGTATAGCCTTAAGAGAAAGCAGACACAAGTTATTACATACTTAAGTGCTGACAGCTGTCAGAAGTTTATGTAGTTCATGTACCTTATTATTTGCAAAATGTTTTGCTCTCTCTTCAGGAGACAGACCAGCTGTTTCATCAAGAAACTTCTTCAGGACAGACCCCTCATCTGCACAAGATGATCAAAGATTTTATTCAGTATATGTAAAACATCAGTTACAGTTCAGATGCAGCCCACAGTAATCAAAGCTTGTTGCATTCAGCCTGGAACTATCCAGCATAAGCATATTGTAACTGCCACTTGAAGCTAGTTATCCAGAAGCTATCAACAACAATCCTACACAAACAGCTGAGTTTGAGTGCTTCAGAGTACTCCAGCTGCTTTGAATTCACTTTCAAATGGGATTTAGCTTTTCTGACTCCCCCTTTGCAGATTTGGCAGGTGTTCGGTCCCGCTTTGGAGAAAACTCAAGAAAGGTGCCAGCTGCAAGGACACTGAAATATCAACCAACAGAATACGGGTAGCTGAAACTAAGTTGTCTCAGTGTCTTCCAATGAATACAGCACTTGCTCATGATGGGCTTACTTTGGTTTTCCAGAACATAAGCTAGTAATGCAGTACTAAAGTGCACAGAGTTCTAATCTTACATGAAAGACATGCTGCATCATTCATATTGCTCATCAAGACTGTGTTATTTCAGAGAATCCTTTTCAGAAGAATAAAGCAAAGCTACTCTCATTAAGCCTTCCATAGCTTAAGAAGGAATCCCACATCACCCAGAGGGTTCAATTTCTCTTGGAATAAAGTTATTATTCAAAGACCAGAGAATTATAAAATGTTTCCTGGACTCTTTTGTACTTTTGACAAGCACTTGTAATCTTACACCCTAGGAGTTTCCAGCCACAAGTTGCCTAATCCAGTTTTATATCCTCTTCTATAGGAAGAGGACAATCAAACTATTACCTCTGCAAAAGAGGTCTGCTTTAAGACCTTTATCATCCTGTGTTACTTTGCCAGCAAGAAGAAAGCATGTTTTAGACTAATTCATAGGCTACCCCGAACAAGTTGTTCAAACTAGACATAAGCAGCATGAAAAACCTCAGTTGACATCAATGCTAATGTCAATAGCTACTTCTGAACATGATGCTTCCTAATTACAGTCTTTGGCCAGTCCTATTATGTGTCCTTTTCTCCTGCACTGCTCACTAGGATGATACCTCTGCAGCTGCCAGACAGGAGCTGAAGTACATTCCCTTCTGTGATTCAGGCAGTAGATGAGACCATATGCCTCTTCAAGGGCTGAAGACTCGCCAACTGAAGCAGTACAGCATGCCTTAGTTTAGCTTGTAAGAAAGCCCCAAGGCCTCCAATAGCCCATACCCACTCAATCTTTCCGTCATATTAAAAAAAAAAAAAAAGATGGGAATTCAAAGCACTTCAGAGCATTCATACTCACCAAGGTTCAGCTTGTCTTTGTTATTAGCAACTGCATGTATCAGACCAATTGTCCCACAGGAGTTGCTGACTGTCTGCTTCAGGAAATACACCTTGGAATTGATTTCTTGGTTCTTTATTTTCTCAGTCTGTTGTTTCCTGAAGTTCTCATGCTGCAAACATGTAACTGTTAAGCATTTCATCACAGGGATATTTTTTATTGTGCAAACTACTAGCAGTAGCTCTGCAGGAGAATCAATACCAGCACTGGACAAGGTTTTATCCAGAAATTCATCACTGCAGCACAGGTCCAGCAAAGCATTTGTCTATACCAGATGCTGGCCAAGTCTTAATGGACTACCTGCATGACTCAGTGATACCTAAAGGAACTGTTCTTAGCCTCTCCATCTGTTCTGTACACCGGAAATGGTTTCGGGTGGGTAATCATATAATGAAGAGACCCTTTTGTATCATCTTTCAATAGTTTTTGTCCATTTAATGAAACGACTTGTCATGTTTTTGCATAGTTTGCCTTTTTACCTTTAGTTTAATTCCCTGTATGAATCCCCCCGGTAAGAGTAATGGATGAAAAAAAAGGCGTAAATACCATCACTACTGAAAGGCTATAATCCTTCCTTTAAAGGACCCATTAAATATATTTTGAAATGAAGTCCATCTTATCTACTTCCTTAGTATCGATTGCACTAAGTGCATTTATCATACGTAAGTAACTCAGGCCTCTCCAGATGCAATGATTCAGCATTGTAACAGCATTGCTATTTCTCACACCGAGGACCACTTGTGGGTTTTTTGCCAGCCCAATATACAAAGTATAAGAGCAGCATTGGAGTAAAAGGCCTTGTTTTGTTGTTCAGCTCATTTTACGTCATACTATTTGGAAGCTGAGGCCAGGCACCCAGTATGTACTGCCTACCACCCACCTACAGCCCTAGTGCAAGCCAAACCCACTTCCAACCATCTGATGCTTCAGAAGATGACACAGGCACACTCCTGACAGCAACCAGCATTACCTGCTGACAACTAGTGGCTACAGACAGTGCTGCTAACAACAGCCTGCCTTTTACTCCAGGGGCATTTGGGCCATACATGGCTTAGTCAGCCTGCTCAGGGAAACAGCAGAAACCCCAAGAGCTACAGCTGTTCCACAGCACTAGGGCAGCCAAAGGCTTGGTGCCTGAACGCAGCCCATTCAGCTGCGGCTGCAGAGGTCCTGTGGGGCAGACGGCCCCGAGAGACACAGCAACCACCTCCACCGCGGGAAGCACCACCCACCTGCTCCGTGAGGGGGAACAGCAGGAGCAGCGCGCAGGCTGGGGTCGGCACAGCACCAAGCGCCTCCTCTTCGAAGCCCAGCACATCCACGAAGCGCCAGCCGGGACCCACCCCGAGGCGGGACAGCACCTGCACGGGGTACACTGAGCGGGTGGCACGGCCAAGGCATCCTCCCCACCTCGTGTCCCCACCCCCCAACATCTGGGCCCGGCCATTCCCCCCCTCCCGCCGCGCCCCAGTGACACAGCACAACGCGCGGCACCACGGTGCCACCTGCCGGCCGCGCCCGGGTGCTGCCTCAGGCACCACCTGCCCGAGGGGGCGCGCCGGGCGGAGGGTGCAGCCTCAGGGCCGCTCCGCAGGTGCGGCCGCGCCCGGCACAGCAGTGCGGTACCGCTCCGCGCCCGGCGGCGCTGCCCCGCAGGGCGGGATGCTGAGGGATGGATGGAGAAGATGCGGCGCGCGCCCGCCGGCGGCGTTCCTGCGACAAGGACTCACTTTGTTCAGCATCTGGAAGACAATGTGAGAAGAGAGGGGTGAGTGCCGGGGAGAGGCGGCGCCCCACCACCCCTCCCGGGCCACAGCCCCCTGCCCCGAGCCCCTTCCCCGCCGCTCCTCTCACACCTCAGGATTGATTTCCATCGGCTGCCAGGCCATGGCTGCAGGGTGGAAGGAAGCCGGAAAGAAGCAGGCTGCGCCCCAACCACCACGACGTTCTCCTCAACGCAAGCCCCGATACTCCCCACCGACGTCGACACAGGCGCAGAGCCCCCCACCCGGCTGTTATATAGGGGCGGGCTGGCCCACTCTACGCCGCGACGGGGGGAGAGGGAGGAGCAGAGCACGACCAAGGGACGGGGGGGGGGGGCGGGGGCCGCTGTGCCAGCAGCATCCCGGGCAGGCGCGTGCCCAGCGGAGGGAAGGGCTCGCGGTAGGGGAGTCAGTGTCGGGGAGCCGCGGGGGGGTGGAGAGAGCCAGGCCGGGGCAGCGGGAGGGCCGGGCACCGCCCGACCCCGAGTCCTGCTTCCTCCCCCGGAGCGGGCTGTGGCCGGCGGTGGGGAGGACCCCGGCCCGCCTTACGTCTGTGTGCAGAACGTGCTAGAAGCGTCGACGTGCGTACGCTTGGCGCGGCCCTGCCCGGCCTGGCCCCTGCCTCCCTCCCTCTCCCCCCGCGGGGCCGGGTCGCTTCGCGCTGCGTTGTGCTGCCAAGGGAGGCGAGTGACAGCCATCACTGTGGGCAACACGTTTCTCCACCATCGTCAGACCAGCCCCACAGCTCTGTTTATCCTTAGAGCATGTGCCTGAGCGCTGCCTAAGTGTTGGGCCCAGGTGTGTGTGCGTATTGCATTAAGTACATGTAGGTTCTGATGTTCAGTATAAGCAACAGATGATTATTTAAAAAAATTCTGTACGACTGCAAAACTGTCACTGAAGTGACCACGGATTTCATCAGTTTGAACCAACTACTGAACCAGTCCAATGAAGTTGGTTATAAAATGTCATGGAATCCCAGAATGGCTTGGGTTGGAAGGGACCTTAAGGATCATCTGGTTCCAACCCCCACGCCATGGGCAGGGACACCTTCCAGTAGACCAGGCTGCTCAAAGCCCCATGCAGCCTGGCCTTGAACACTGCCAGGGATGGGGCAGCCACAGCTTCTCAGGGCAGCCTGTGCCAGTGTCTCACCACCCTCACAGTAAAGAATTTCTTCCTTGTCTTTAAATCTACCCTATTTCAGTTTAAAGCCACGCCCTCTTGTCACATCCTTACTTGCCCTTGTAAATACTGGGCTTTTTATCTTTTATTCATGACCTGACAGTTTCTCCAAGCAATGTATTTGTACTAGAACACCTTTAAACACTGAAACAAAACCAACCTACTTGAAATACTAGAAATTATATGGAGTCCAAACAGCCTTTCAGATTTTACTGGTAAATAGCCAGATGGGAACTGTGGGGGTTGGAATGTATCAATGTTGTCAGAGACTATGGGAAGGAAACTACAGCTGGCAATTAAGAGTGACCTGTCCCTGACTGGTACTTGGAAGATGTTGGAACTGGCAAGGAACAAGGACGTCGGAACTGGAAAGAGGATGTTGATAAGAAAATCAGATAGACCTTTCACCTGATGTAACCGCAAGGCAAACACAGATGTGCTTTGCTACTTGCTTGGAAGCATATAAATATTGTGTAATCTTTTTAATAAATGATCCAGCTTGCACTCTACCTCTGGGTCCGTGCCTCCATCCTCACAGGGAACCTTGTGGATAACCAAGAGATGCTTCACTGTTATCTTTTAAATAAGGAAGATACTGAACAAAATAATCAACTGAATGTCTTCAGTCTGTTTGGTTTTTCACCTTGCTTCAGAATGATTTAGACCCCAGTGCAGCAAGATTTCTTAAGTACCTGCCTAATTTCAAACACATTTAAATTAACTTTCCATCTACTGCACTGTAAGTTAGTGGGAATCATTCAGATCAGGTGGTAGCACACATATTTTTGAACTGAGATCTGTTTATCAATCTTGTTCGGTTTACAATGAACTCCTAGGTATAGAAGCTTACAATTTAATCTTTGAAATAAGGGTACAAAAGGTTCAAGACACAGGGTCACATTGGTTCTACATGTAACAAGTGCTAGTGAAGAAAAAACAGGATAGCAAGGAGGGGTTTGTATTTTATGGGAAATCTGGGATGTTTCCAGACAGGGTAAAGCCTTGAGCAACCTAGGCTGGTATTGTAGCTGATCATGCTTTTCAGCAGGAGGTTGGTCTAGAAACATCCTGAGAGTCCTTCCAACCTGAAGTATCCTGTGATTCAGTCTATCACAGTAAAAGGAAGAACAGTACACACTGCTCAAAACCAAAGAGTTTTGGAGAGGACGGGGAGAAGGTTCACAGTAAACAATAGTATCATCTATTTCTGGTTTTACCCCTTATATTTTAGCTGAAAAGAGCCATTGGTACCTGTACGAAAGCTAAAATGGACCAGAATAAGAATGTTTATTCTTTATATAGTATCTTTGGCTATCTTTCCTTTATATGATCAACTCTTCATGCATTGTAAGATGCAAGTATGGCAAAACAATTGAATAGGCAGTATGTGCTAATGGTCCCTGATATATATGTAGGAGAGACTGCATGCAGCTTCTCTAAGAGGCTGGCAAAGCACACATCTTGCAGCCTACAAAACAGAAGGCTAAAAATGGCAATAAAAATCCTATTTCTGAATTTTCTCAGTGGCAAATGGTGGTTGTAACTTCAGTCTGCCTCAGAGCAGTGGCAGTGCTCAGATCCCAGGTTACGGAGCCTGAGCTCCCATGCTCAGGCTATGGGAGACTGCAAACAGCTTGTGCAAATGCTTCAGCCTCTCCGTGCCATGAGCAGCATACAGGGACCACAAGCAGGAGTGATCGTTTCTAAGGGATAATACGCCAAATCTGTCAATATATTAATTTTAGTAAGCAGTTAGTATAACAAGATAAACCTGCTAAAAATCTACCACCATTGCTAAAGATGCTTGCCTCTGGAAAGCCACATAAAAAGTCAGTGCTATCCAGTCATATCCAGTCCCCATCTAACTTCTTGCAAAGACAAAGTCTCTGGACCATCTTTCTTCAGTGCAGGTAGATACACCTAGCACATTTAACCCTATACATTCCCACTACTACAATAAGGAGGAACTAGACTTGCAAGTAAGGGCTGTTTCTGCCTTCAGAAGATTTAACAGAAGTACCTATGACAAGCAGAGTGGTGAAGGAGACAAAGCTGGCCTTAATCCAGAGCTCCTGAAGTGGAAGCTGAGCACAATGCCATATGCTTTGGGATATCCCTTGGTCAGTTGGGATCAGCTGTCATGGCTGTGTCCTCCTAACTTCTTGTGCAACCCAGCCTACTGCTGCAGGGACAGTGTGAGGAAACAGAGAAAGCCTTGATGATGTGCAAGCCCTGCTCAGCAATAGCTAAAACATGGGTGTGTTATCAGCACTGTTTTGGTCACAGGTCCAAAACACAGCACCATGCCAGCTGCTGTGGAGAATATTAACTCCATCCCAGCCAGAACGTGTACACTGGTACCAAATATAAAAATCAACACGGGTATAAGGTACCAAACTTAAAAATCAACAAACATATCTGACGCCACTGCAGGGTCAGCAGGCATCAGGGATCTGTGTAAGGCAGTAACATCCCCCTTCTCTCCTGGTAAATTGTCTGGAGCACAGAGTAATTCCTGCCCTATCCTTTATTAGAAGATCATAGGGATCAAAATGGCAAGCATAAAGACTTCTTTTGTAGAGGGCGTGGGTCCATGAAAGCTTTGAGCAAGAAGAGAGGTGTGTGTGTATTTCTGAATTGCAGCCAGGATAATTTAAATGCTTCTGTGAGGAGCCTTGGTGACTGTAGCCCAGTGCTGTGTGATAATGTAAGTCCAGTCACACCTTGGCACCTGGCTGCTAGGAACTCTGCCAGGAGCTCTGGGCTAAAATGTCCCAAACATCAAGCAGGAGTAGGACTGGGAAGTGAAAGAAATTCAGAGCAGATCAGACCTGAGTTGGGAATGGGGGAAAACCCCCAAATCTTTCTTTACTTACTGTAAAGGCTGGAAAACCTAGGTTCTCCCATCTCCCCTGCAAGAGGGGATATTCTGGCTAGGACTAAGGACTTCTAAGGTGGATACATGCTGAAGGATGTTACCTCTGGGTTTGACTTATGATGAAGCTCAGTGGGAGAGAGGTAACTCTGAAGTTATGCACATGAAAGTGGGCTTGCTCTGCCAAGCACTGTCTTTGTGTGTATTGACTTCCAGCAGTTACTCTGCAATTGCTCTGAACTACAGCTAAGTCTTCCAGCACAAACCCAAACTCTACAGAATACTCTTCTGGAGGTCTGTAGGTGTTAAATGGAAGTAGCTTTGAAGGCCTGCCTTGAGAGTCTTGGTTCTGGAGAGTGCAGCCATGGTTTTCTTGAATTCAGATCTGACTGGCAGGATGCTTAAGATTCTTCACCTTGTTCCTCTGCAAAAATGGTGCCCACCACATGGTGATGGTGTGTATCAGAGGCACAGTCATAGTATGCTTTGTTTCATGGCAAAAGTAGGACAAAGAGTGACTCCTTTTTCCTTCCACAAAGAAAGGCAGGATGGACGTGACTGTTGTCAAGAGTTTCCTATGAAGAGTGGGGTTGATTGAAGAATAGGGTGGATTGAAGAATGGGGTTGATTGAAGAATAGGGTTGTAAGTAAGTAACCTCAAGAACGTTAGGCTTATTTAGGATGCAAAATAACAGGAGGACAACCAGAACTTGGAGCAGCTAAGGAGGAAGCAATCTGCCAAACACCGTGACCATCCACAGTTAAAGATATCCGGACATTTCTGGGAATGACAGGATGGTGTCAACTCTGGATCCATGACTATGGTGTTCTGGAAACCCCTACCAAACCGTTGACTCATGATTGCTTGGCCACTATAGAGACAGTATATTCGAGCTGACCCGATCTGAAGGAGGAGCCTCTGGAGGGTGCAGATTTCTGGTTCACTGATGGCAGCAGCTTTGTTAAAGATGGTAAACGAAGAGCAGGATATACCATAACTACAACTTCAAAGGTAATAGAAGCTAAACCATTACCCTCTAACACCTCAGCACAAAAGGCAGAAATAATAGCCTTGAATAGAACCTTGGCGTTGGCAAAGGACAAGCGGATAAACATACGAACTGATTCCAAATATGCCTTTGGTGTAGTTCGTGCACATGGAGCAATTTGGTAAGAACGAAGACTTTTAAATACCCAGGGAAGACAAATTAAACATGCAGCGGAAATTCTACAATTGTTAAAAGCTGTAAAATTACCCAATCAAGTGGCTATCTTACATTGTAAAGGACATCAAAGAGGTAACTCTTATCAAGAGATTGGAAATAACTTGGCTGATCATGAGGCTAAACGGGCAGCAGAAACAGAGTTGAGGTGACGTCCTTAATTCCTGACGGTAAACTGGTAATTGAGCAAAATAAACTTAGGTACTCTAAAGAAGATATGAAACTAATTGAAGACTGGGAAGGACAGGAAAATAAAAAGGGTTGGATAAAAATACCTGATGGGCAAGTAGTGGTCCCCTATAATCAACTATGGAAGTTGATACAAGAAGAACGTAACAAAACACACTGGGGAAGTAATGCCTTGTATAAACATTTGAACAAACGGATCATAGGAAGAAATTTCTGTACCACAGTGTAATTAGTGACAAAACAATGTCAACTGTGTCTGAAAAATAACCCTGAGATTGAAAACAGGAATCAGGTAGGGACAATTGGAAACGTGAATTATCTGGGACAACAGTGGCAAACAGATTTTTCTGAATTACCTAGAACAGGAGGTTATCGATATTTGTTGGTATTGACAGATACTTTTTCAGGGTGGCCAGAAGCTTTCCCCTGTGGAATAATGCAAGACAAGTAATTGGAACATTGTTAAACAATATAATACCTTGTTTTGGAGTACCAGAGGCTCGCACTTTAGCACAAAATGGTGACAAGAAATTAGCAAAAAAATTAGAAATTGACTGGCAACTACATGTTCCATACAGGCCTCAGGCCAATGGGCAAGTAGAAAAGATGGTTCATCTGATCAAACAACAGACTGATAAAATATGTCAGGAAATGATTTAATATTGGTACCAAGGTTTACCACTGGCTCTATTAAGAATTTGAACTAAACCTCGGTCGAAAGAAGAGGCTAGGCCATGTAAAATTTTATACAGAAGACCATATCAGTCCCAGTTTAAAGGAGAAAGTCTTCTGGAAGTGGGAGAAGGCTATCTCTGAGAGTTTCTGGTCAACCTGGGAAAACAAGAAGAAGAAATAAGAGAACACGGGGACAAGAGTGAGAGGTGTGAATTATCCGACTCACCCTTTTAGATCCAGAGACTGGGTTTATGTTATGTTTCAGGAGATTTAGGAGAAGTGGAGCGGACCGTACCAGATAATATTGACCACCTTTACAGCAGTGAAGATAAAGGAACAACCTGCTTGGATACATTATTCAAGAACCAGAAACACATCAGAACAGAGAAGAAGTATGGCATGTTGAGTCTTCAGGACCCACACATATGAGACTACATCGATCATAATTTGGACTTGTATAATAATAGATGTAGAAGCATGGAATCAAAATCTGTATCTGAGATTGATACAAAATGCTACTAATGTCTTAAACAAGAGTGACTGTTGGATCTGTACTCAGCTACCTACATCAGGAGAGAGACTGGGTATTCCTTTAACTGGCCTCCCTATCCCCTTTAAGACAAATTGGAATAGATTGTTCCTATATAGATCAAAGTGGAAGAATTACTACTGATCTAAGGGAAATGCGGAAACAAAATATTTCATGAGGTGACTCAGGAAAACACCTCACGGGGCTTTGAGGAAATTTGGGAAAAATTAACATCATGAGTACCCAATCTCTCCTGGTTGAGACAGTTGTTTTTTTACTATACTTGTAATAATTGGAATGGTTGTAATTACATGCATAACGGTCCAATGCTCCTTTTGGTGTTGCAAACAAACCATGATGAACTATGACGAATGGAAGAGAAACAAAACTAAGCATCAAACAGAAACAGGGAAATACTTCAGGAAACTTTAAATAAAAATGAAATAACTCAGTTGCAAAAGAATTTGCAATGCGACAAGAAAAAGGGGGGATTGAGGAGTGGGGTTGATTGAAGAATAGGGTGGATTGAAGAATGGGGTTGATTGAAGAATAGGATTGTAAATAAGTAACCTCAAGAACATAAGGCTTTGTTAGCAACTATAGAGAAAACAAAATTACTAAGATAAGCTTTGCCAGAACCACCTACCTGGTGGTTACTGGTATGACAATGATCCTAAAACAAGGTGATGAAGAAATAACCACCGGGGGTCCAAAAGCCCACTACCACATTTTTGTATGCATACAGGAGGCATTGTCTAAGAAGTATGATGTAATGTATGTAATCTAATGAATATGTATGTTTAAGGACAATACAGTCACAGCCTGGTTGATGCCTGGGAGAGACACGCTTGGAGGAGCTATCCCGTGTGTCTCCTGGCGCCACAATAAAGAATATCTGCTTGTCAACTTAAAACTTTGTTGGCGAGTTCCTGGAGATTTCTCCGAATCACCTATCAAATTACATACTGTTTGCTTTTACTTGATATGAAAGCTTGCAAGGCTTGTCTCAGTGGATAAGGAAGACAGTATACTGGCACCTGGGCAATCAGCATGTGTCTCATTTCCTCAAATGCTTTCATTATAGACGTTAGCAAGCCACCCTTTTTCCTCTACAGAATACATCTTTCTAGTCTACTCTAGTAGAAGAGAACAATCCCTCATTCCTTCCTGTCTTTTGTTAATTTATAAACTCTTGAGATTAGTGCTTTTATCTAGAGAGTTAAAATATACTTCTCAAGTAAGAGCATCTCATTTTGTGCAATGTTTTACTGTAATACATATAATCATAAAATCATTGCATCATACAATGGTAAGGGTTGGAAAGGACCTTAAAAGATTATCTAGAGTAATAGCTAATAATAATGAATGCTAATCTTGATATAGCACTTGGATGATCTGTGATAAGGACTTGCATCCCTACGTACCTTTTCAGCCAGTTGATGCTTTCCTGAGATTAACAGGAACAAGAGTAAGTAAAATGAACCATGTGTGTTAAACTACTGGTTGCAAAAGATGTAAATAGCAGCACTTGACCCTTGCAGTTCGTTCTGGAGTATGCTACTTTTGTACACTCATCAGGCTAACATGGCACCCAGAGAGCATTCACAGCCTCTCTTCTGGGACTGCTAAAAGAGTTTACCTTAAGTAGCCTGAGCTTCTTGTGAAACAATAAAAGGCCACTTCATATCACCTCCTGAGCACTGTCTGCTCTTAAGCTGGAGCACAGCAGGGAAAAGAAAAAAGCTGAGGAATGCTGTCAGTCAGTAGAAAGGATATCAAGATAGTGATTCACTGTGCTTTTCAGGTGGCAGAGATTCACTTCCTCAGGTGCATGGGGTGCTGAGGGAAAGCAGTAAGCCACCTCCCAAATACCTCTACATCAGTGGTTTCCATCCTCAAGAATGAAACCTTTTCAGGGAAAGGAGGTGCTGAGGAGGGATCTAACCTCTGGACCAAGTCTGTTGTCACCTGTCATCTCTTACCATGGTAGCATGGGTTTGGTTTTCTCGGGGGAATGTGAAGAGCAAATAAGTGAGAGGTGGGGCTCTGCCAGAAGGGAGTAGCAAGAGCTTTTGTGTCTGTTGGGAAAAGAAGAAAGAAGGTGTCTCTTTCTGCTTGCATGACAACAGAGGCACCTGCAGACAAGAACTCTCCTGTGAAGGAGGTTTATTTTGAAATGTTGTCACTCCTCCAGTTTAGCAGCACAAAGTGGTGTACCCTATGTCCTGGAAGTCAGCCTCTTCTTTTATGGGGAAGGAAGAGGGGATAGTAGTGATGTGGATAAACCCAACTGTGGAAGGCCTTCCTTCATCCTGTCTTTGTTATGCAGATGGAACCTTTAGCAGAATTTAAAGTAGCTGACACTTAAAATCAGTGAACAACAAAGCCACATCATAAATAAAAGCTGCTTAGCTAACTCATTTATAGAATCCTGAAAGATGCTTGCTTTGTTCCAGACATCTGTTGTGGTCCTGCATTCTTGCTGTATCTTACGAATAGTCTCCTGGTGAAATATTTCCATCTGATTTTTACATACATGTTCACCCCCACCATTCTGAAATAAGCTGTGGCCAGTGTGGCATATTTTGTGAAAACTCCAGTTCCATAACAAAAACAGGTAGTACAAGCTACCCTGAACTCCTCCTATACATCAACAGGGACATACCACAATGTTTACACCAGCTTGTGCTGAAGGATTTAATTCCTCTTGAGTGCACCTACATGTGCACACTCTTGAGAAGCGTGGGGATTTTGTTTCTACTTGGAGAAGTGCCCTGAGGTAAAGCCTCAGCTGCAGACAGGTTGTGAGAATTTCAAGCATGGCTCTTGTGTAAGCTGTGTCACCTTGGGAACAATGCTGGCACAATGCTGCTGCTAGTCCAGTAAGTGAAGCTGAGAGCCTGAGGTCCCTGGATTGCCCTGAGACCTGCCTGCCTTTCTGGTCCTGTCCTGAAGTGGGCTGGCTGTGCAGGGCTGCATGGGAAAGACATTTTCTGCATTTAAGCCAGTCGCAAACTGTCCCTTCCTCATCACTCCTAAGGTCTATGGCATGTCTTAGAGTTACTAGCCACAATATACGTATGTATGCTTGGTGTGCAGCTCTGGCAGGCTGGTGACTCAGAAATGACTCAGAGCAGCACAGCTCTGATTTCTCAGTGTGACCACAGTCTCACAGACCAAGGTCTGAGCTGCTCTTGCTTCTCTGCTCTGTAATAGCACATAGAAGTATTAAATAGATCCCTTAATCATGCTAGTGGAATTCAGTATGTGCTTTTTAAACCACTGAGCTCTTTCCTGTACTGGTTCCTATGTTAATTACAAATTAACAGTAGCTGTTCACTTGTACTTACATGACAAGGCTTTGATTTCAAAATGTGTAAGAATGAGAGACTTAATCCCACATTAATAACCACTTTCCAGAAGTACATCTGGCAGAACGTATCCCTTTGATTAAGTTTAGTTCTGTAGCAAAGTATTTTACATATGTGTATCACTAATGAAAAGCAGTTGTGTTGTACGTGCTGTTCTTACCAGCTGGGGGGATGCAGCAGTGCAGAGGTCCAACTGCTCTGACTCTGCTGTGGATGTCACTGGTGGAAGGTTATTTTGCCTCAGTTGCAAGCAACTAACATTAAAAACACAGTGAAACAAGCCCAGTTGGGAAACATCACCCCTTCCATTCTTGCCTTTTGACCCAAGCCACTCTGATGATACTATATAGTGCCTCCTGTGAATCTTCAGAAGCTGGTCTCAGAGCATCAGCATCAGGGAGAAAGGGAGGCTTTTCTCCCTCTGCTCCAGGAATTTTTCCATGCTACATGAGGAGAGTATTTCTACCCCCCAACTTAAGAGGAATGTTTAGGCAGTGTTTGTCACTGGTGGAAAAACGTCTTCTCATGATCAGTTTAATAGGCACTGTTTTGAAGTGTGGGTGTTAAGAACACCATCATTTGGCCCTTAAGCCTTGTTTTAGTGGAGGTGTTTAGCGTATACAAAGCTGATAGCACACTGATACAAATCCCTGTCCCTGTCTCAGTAGAGAAAAATATTTAGATGGTGAGAGGAACTACACTATGGATCAGAAAAACAATGGGACCATATCACATTCTGCTGCTACAAATATAAATACAAAACATAGTGCTCTTTCCCATGTATGTTTATACACCTAGGGCAAAATTCCCATTGAATGCATTTGCAGCCTGGGCTTTTCTAGCTGTATTTAGGACATCAGACACCAGACTTTTGTTTCAGAGACAAAGCACTGGCCTTATGTTGCCAGTAAACCTAGTGATTCTAGCTTTATCTTAGCTTTCTACACCTCTCAGTTAATGCATACTGGTGCATGTGAATGCGTATATATGTATATATGGCATATGAGAGGGTTAGCCATTCTGGCTTGAGATGTAGGTTTCCTGACTGCCTCACAGGGAGCTGTAGTACTGCACCACCCTCAGTTGCTTGTCAGGAAGCAGAACTGGCAGTGCAGCACTTCCAGGAAAAGCTCCAAGGTTTGAAAGCAGCAGGGCTGAAACACAGCAACTGCCGGCAATGGAGAGGTGTTGGCCTAAAACCTCTAAGCTGTGCTTTATTTTGTGCTTTTTGAACACTGCCTTCTCAAAATATTTGTAGCCTCAAAGGCAAGAGGCATTGCAAAATCTCTGTTCTGTTTCTAATTCTGAGCTGTAGAAAAATACTGGTGATCTTACGTTTCAGTGCCCATCAGAAAGCAGGGTTATACTTCCCATTTTAAGCAGCAAAGGCAGGAATATCTAGCTATATGTTAGCTGTGCAAATGTGAGATATTCTCTTTATCTGACTACCTATAATTACAGGCCCTCCTGTGTGGCAACTTTTGATCATTTCTGTCCACATTAAATAATAAACAGAGTTTGCTGAAAAGTCAGCTCTGAAAGCACCTACTGTCTTGTAGCAGTGTGCCTAAGCAGCTGCTGTGGCATTTAGAAACTGCATTAAGGGCAGCTTTTTCTTACAAACAGCAGCTTTCTCTTGCCCTGCCTCTCCAACTAGAAGGAAGTCCAAAATGGACTGTTTTCCTGCAGTGGTGAGTTAGTATGTTCTCCTATCTCAAATACTGTGATTGTTTGCAAGCTATCACATTCACCCTGCTCACCTCCCCCGAACTTGCCTGTAATGTTGAAAAAATAAGTGGAGCTGCCCCTGTCTGTATAATATATATACATGATGTAATCAAGAGCCAGGCCACCTTTCCTTCACCCCACCTGTAGGAAAGCTCAATATACCGCTGTATAACAAGGAAGGAAAGAAGAGAGCAGAGAATTACGTCTATTCAGATGGCTAAGAGTTCATTTATAACTAACTTTACAACCATACCTGGATGCAAGACTTTGCATTCCTGAAGAGCTAGAAAGAAACCTTGAAATTATCACTCCACCTTGCTCGGCATGTCAAGAAATCACCAAACTGTTGGCCTGCAAATTGCCCCAGATTGCACTTGTTCCCATATGGCCTTCATTAATGTAGTGGTAATATGCCTGAGATAGCCAATGCAGTGGACAGTAGATGTCTCCATGAGTATAACAGGAGGCCTTGGTTTAGTTCCTGGCTTGATTAAACTACTGGAGTGATCTTATCTGAGACTAATGTCTCATGGTCATTGCTTCTCCATAAATAACACAGGGAAGTTCCTCCATGTCAGAATTAGTCTTTTATAATATGCTTGCCCAGGGAGCACTAATGAGACAGGAACTCAAAGTAATAGGAGCAGTACATGTTTTCACACAGGTCCTGTGAAGCAATGTGTCAGATGGACTGAACGCTCTCAAATGTGTTAAAGCCTGTAATGAAAAATTACATGCTACAAGTCTAATTCTTAAATCTAGCTGTGTGCAATGTGTGTGGTGTTTTTTGTCCCTTCTGGAATGTTACTTGCTTTAGTATTTTAAGATGGAGACTTAATGGCACAGCGAGCTGTGTGAAAATCTTAGAGAAGCAGTTCCAAAGAAAACTACCATTCTGCTATGACTGAATTTTCCTAATTAAATTTCTATATTAAGCTTGGGTTTATGATCAATATATTCAGAAAAATGTTATTTGGTGGCGTAGGTTCCTCGGAAATACGAAGGTACAGTTGCACCACTAGGTGGTACCCTTGCTTATTGCATATTCACCTCTTTCCTACCTTCCTCTGCAATGAGAAACAAGAGATGGGATCATTGTGTTAACTGTGTCCCTACACGGACCAACCTTTAAGTAAAAAACTGTAATATAGAAGAAAGCAGGGGAAGAAACCATAAGCTTCTCATCAGCACAGTCAGTCATAAAGCAGGGTCTGCAGACCCGTGCTGTACTGAGGAAGGTCGGGTGCAGTGGGTTACTTGCCAATGCAGCCTCCTATGGGCAGTCACTCCTTGCTGTAATGTCGGGTGGACTGCGACCAAAATAAACATGCAGATATAGCTCACACATAGAAACAGCAAGATGATGATGAAATAGTTTTGGTATAAGCTGATAATATAGAAAGGTGTATTTTTTCCCCTGTTATAAATGCTATTTCATGAGATGTTTGTATCTCAAGTAGAGAGGCAGTTAAGTGTTCAGTATCTATTCCTGAAGGCCATGACTGCAGGAACTATTTCATTGTACTTGGGAGTTAACACAATGGATTGCTCTAAACCAAGAGATCTGTGTATTGATGAGACTGGCTGAGCCTATGCAAGCAGCACATCCACTTGGAAATGTTTCTGAGATGTCTGAATGTATTGAGCGGCTCTCCATTTAGGATGTATATGAAATACCTTATTAAGTTTCTCCAACACTTCATATTTATGACTCTGCTTACTACACTGCAATCCAAATTCATTATATAGACTATGTAACTAAATGGCAAGCATAATTTCAACCGCATAACAAAACCCACAATGCAGTGCTTTTGCACGTCTCATCAGAGGAACATGAATTTATGAGTATCATACTGGCCTGTCAGGGAAATATATTAATAGCCTATTCACTAATAATCTTGGGTAACCTGATAGTTGTCTCGCATCTATCCAGCAAATAAAGTGCAAATTCCAGGGAGATTCAGCTCTTGTATGCCATCAAAGCGTAAAAGCTTTCCCTCATACTGGCTGAAGCGCTTTGTTGAAGAGGGAAGCACCCTGATTTGCAAATGCTGGAATTTGATGAATCACCTTTGGATGTTTCAGGAGGTCTTCAGTCCTTCCGGAATGGATTGTGATTAGGTTTCTATTACAGGTCATTAGAACTATTTGGAGGCTTTTCTGGAGCTTCATCATAGTTCTGGATCTAAAAATATAAACTGTAAGTTTTAGCTTATAAAAATTTTTTTTTTTTTAAACAGAAGATTAAATCATGTCCAATTTTAAGACAAATGGAAAAATGTGGGTACCAGTACATTAGAGTTACTAAGTACTCACATATAATTTCCAGCTGCTTTGCTCTGAATTACTACATCTTTGTCTAGTTGTTGCTTCTTCTTGTGCACCACTGTAGTACTCATAATTGCATTTTCTTTTTCCTGTTCTTTAGGCTGGTGGATGTCAATCTGATTCTCTCAACCCATAAACATTTCTAATTTAAGATGCTGTGTTCTTATTCATCTTACTGACCCCTTCTATTGCTCTGTTCATGAATGTTCTGCTTTTACCAGGAGCACAGCTGTGAAGCCAGGGGACAAAATACTGAAGAAGGTTCTAGAACACATAGAAAAAAATAATCTCTTTCAGATAGATTTGCCATTATAAATGGTGCAGCAAAGTAGACTTGGGCACTTCAATAGGATTACTAAATGTGTTTTCATTACAGGAAAACGAGACTGGCAGTTTCATTATTGTAATAGTTCTTCTTTGACCTCCTTGCATGTCTCTGGTCACTCCAGTACAACACTGTATGTTACTAATTGATTTGCATCTGCTGTTCCAGGGAATTCCTAACATTGTTAGAAGGTGTTGGACTAAAAGGTTTGTTAACAGTTACAAGTTTTCCACCGAGCTACCATCCTGTGTTAAATGTTTTGCTTTAGCAATGAGCAGCTTCTTCCCCTGTAATTTCAAAAGCCTACGTTGACAGAACAGACAAAATCTGCGTATTTGAAAGACTTTAAACAGAAGGATCTTCCCATGGGCGTGTTCTTTTAAGCTTAACTGTCCGGGGTGTTGCTGTGATTCCCTACTCGTGCATCTCAAGATTTGCCTAGAGATTTACTCTCAACCTTACCCTATAGTGCTGAAAGCAGATTAATAGTAGGAAGTTTCTGGGACTGGTCCTTTTACTCATTTCTTTGTTGCATTTGAGAACATCCCATTTCCTTCTGTCCATGCTGGCTACTGCACTCGAGACCCATCAGAACACTGCTGCCTGAAACACGGTGCTGGTGTCAAGTATCCTCTGTTAGCCCACGACTAGTGGGATTCACTGATGTTCGTCAACCACGCAGCATGCCAGGTTGAATGGGGCTTTGAGCAGCCTGGTCTAGCGGAAGGTGTCCATGCCCATGAGCTAGATGATCTTAAAGGTCCCTTCCAACCCAGACCATTCTGCAGGTGTTTGACCCACGCCCATGACATGTTGTGATGAGTCTATGTCCAGTGTGAAAAACGACCCATTCTCCCAGGTGGGTCCAACCCTGCTTGGCTATTTACCACTCCCAGTGTTACGGCCTGAGGAGTGCTAGGATACAGCAGGTGGCATTTGGGGAGCGTAAATGCAACTGTCTCACCTCTATCTGGGTATCATTACAGTTGCCAAGCACAAGCCTGCCGCTTCTTTTTTCCACTAAGAATGGTATTTCCTTGCTTTCAGGGGTACACCTACCCCCGCTCACACACCCTACCCCTTCGCGAAGCGCTGCTCTGGGGGTTACCGATGCGCCCCCAGCGCCGATCAGCTGAGAGGGCGCGGGATGCGGCCCGGGGGTTGGCCCGGCGGGAGCGGAGACCACGGCCGCCCCCCGCCCGGTGGCGGCCACGTAATATGGCGCCACGGCGCACAGCCCCCCTGCGGGCCGCGGCTCTGGGCGGAGGGAGAGGAGGGGCGGTGGCGGCCGGAATCGTTTCCTGGGTAAGCGCAGCAGGCTGGGAAGCGTTTCCGGAAGGTTGGCCGCATCCCGCAGCGGGCTACGGGCGCCTCCGGGACGAAGGCGCAGCGCGGAGCGGCGGGCAGGTGCGCACCGCGGCGGGCCGGGAGGGAGGGAAGAGAAGAGAAGGGCAGCGCAGAGCAGCTTGTCGCGCGGCAGGGCCCCGGTGCGCGGCCCCCATCGGTGCCGCCGCTCCGGCCGGCCCGTTACCGCTGCGAGCAGGCCGGGGAGGGTCCCGCTGGCCAGTCACAGAGCGGCTGAGGCGCATCCCGGCCCTCAGGCGTGCGGGGCCAGGGCTGCTGCGGCTGCCGGGTGTCATCGCCGCCCCGCTCGAGCTGCCTGCTTTCCCCTGCTGTATTGCGGTGCTGGGGCCGCTGCTGCAGAGAGCTGGCTGCAGCCCTGGAGAGAGCGGGGGCTTTCTGACGCGTAGGGACGGCGGCGGGTATTGTTCTGCTGCAGGGCGAGGGGGTTGTTTGATAAAAAAGCATCTGAAGTGTCAAAGGCGCCTGTAGAAATAGCTTTTTTTTTCCTTTTTTCCTTTTTCTTGTGATTCTGTTAGAGCTGAGCTCTGTGATTCAGCCGTACTTGAGGATTGCAGGCAGGGTTGCAAATGCGAGTGCAAAAATACAGTACTCTGAACAAAGCGTGGACCCCATTTAATCCCACTTGAAGTTCCCAGGAATTCGTCTGAGTCCCGTGACAGCAATGAAGCTCTTGAGGCTTGAGAGAGAATGAATTCAGGCTGAGAAAATAAAATGGGAAGTATAATGGTTTGTGTTTGTCCTTCATTGCTTTGCCTGCTAGTTCGTGGTCGTTTATAATTCTTGGCTGGGCTCCTGCTTGCTAGGGAGGATAAATGCAGATCTGTGCTTTAAACACAAAATAGCTAACATCAAGATTAAAAAATCCAACCCTGCACTGGTGCTGGCCTGGTAGGCTTTGTATGTTGTGGATGCTGTTAGTAGTCATACAGGATAAGAGTACCTGCAGTAAGCAGTACAGGATAACAGTACCTGAAACAGGTTTCAGTATGTGAAGCAGCAAGCTTCCCTAAAGGCCTGCTGTACTGCCCCAGAAGCTGAGGTGTACCTGTCGCTGCTGAGGTGCTGCAGTCTTGCTGTGTCCTCTGTCTCGCCAGTGTGCTCCTCCAATTCATTGTAGATACGACATGTCATCATCCTGCCATCTCATGATCTAGTACTTTCTGAAAGCCTGAATGAGTTGTCTGTCTCAGGTTTAAAACTATTTTTTGCCTGCGTGATTGCATTTGGTTAAAATAAGTGTGCAGATGTCCTAGCACTTAAAGGGAGAGACATCCTCTTACTGTGACCTTGGGACAAAATCTTGGCTGACTAACTTCCTTGTCTGGAACAGTTATGCTGAGTGTGGGATATTTTGTGCTTGCTTTACAGTGATCAGTATTTGATGGAATACTTCCTGGCTTGTATTTTTGGGGTTTTGGGCCACTTAGGGGAAATTGAGGTTTGGAGAGGACTGTGCAGGAGGAAGAATAGTTTTATCGTGTGTTATGAAGGGTACATGACTTGATTGTAATGAGAAGGAAGGTTCTTGGCTCTGAAGTAGCAGGAGTGAGTGTGCCATTCCCAGGGAAAAGAGGCATGTAAGCAATGGAGTACAGCAGTGAGGGAATAGTTTTCCAGGCAAGGAGATGCATGACTTGGAAACTGGGATTATTTCTTTTGTTCTGTTTCTGGTTTTCCGTGCTGCAGCTATATTGGGAACCAGTGACAAAACTGGTTTTTGGTGGAGCACTGGATGGACTCTGCTGTGCCCTTGGTCAGGAGGGATGATGGCTTCCTTAGGAAATGCCTGAGGAGCCTAGAGGGGGCTGCTGCTGGTCTTGAGCTGAAGAGAGTGGTGACTTCAGGAGCTGGTTAGGGAGGAATTTGAGTGCTTGAGATTGCCTACTGTAGGGATTTTTTTTTTTTTTTTTTTTTAGCAGAGGCTGTGAGAAACTAAAAGGAATCCTGGTGGTTGGTAGGAAATGGTGAGTAATCAACTGCTTAACATCTCTGTAGGGTAGCAGATCCATGCTTTTTAAAAGCTGACTTAGGTTGTGCAGTCATACTTGAACAAATAATTTGTGCTGAAAACAAACCATACCATACGTGCATCCCTTGCTAGTAGAAAACAAGGTCTTGCTTTTGTTCCCTGCTGTGAGCAAGGAGCTCTGCTGTTGGGAACAGCAGAGCAGATGTGCTGGGTACATTAGCTTGTTGCCAGCCAAGCTGCTGCTCTCTGATGCTGTGGAGAAAGTAAAGGCAATGGTGGAGCGTGTTAGGCCAGGACAGTGGCAGGAGGGGTGGAGGGGTGGGTGTGAGCTCTTGGGGATTGCCAGGCACAGGTCCTTTCCCCTGTGCTGCAGGTGGGACAAGATGCAAAGAGGGACTGGGAACAGAAATACCAAGTTTCCCAGAGGAGGCAAGGAAAGCCTGGCTTGTTTAGCCTAGCAAATGAGGCCTGAGAGAGAATATGATTGTAATCTGCAAATACAGCAGGGATCTAAACACTAGAAAGGGTAGAACACTGTTGGCAAAAGAACAAATGGATATAAACTGGCATGAATAAACTTAAGCTGGATTTTAGACAGTTCCTTCCCTAAGGAGTGTGGTTCTAGAACAACCTTCAAATGGGAGAAGTGGAAGAAGCCCTCTAACTGGCTTTTGAGGATATACTGAGGAAGTTTATTTCATATGCCTGGCTGTGGCAGTAGGAGATGAGGCTTGGTGACACAGGAAAAGCTTTTCTATACGCCTCAGTTAACTGAAAATAGATTTTCTGTGCCAGTGTTTCTTGGTTTTGAAATCTTGCAGAAAAGTAAAATACTTGCTTCACAATTTGCATTGCTACTCAGAAAGGTTTGTGATATGCTTAGTGGCCACTTTCTGAAATGTTTTGCAAGTTAGTTGATGTGTCCTCCCTCCCTCCAAAATAAGTGTTAGCTTGCAGTCGCATCTAATGGTGTGGAAATTCCTTTAAGCCAGAAATGTGTGAAGGGAGACTGTATGTTTATGTGTGCGAGCAGCTTGAGCTTATTATCCTTTAGGTTAAAAAAATGAACTGCAAAAAACCTTTTTTTTTTTCTGCCATTGAAGTAATTAATAAATCCTCTCCAAAAAAAGGAGGTTTTGGGGGTACAGCAGGCCTAAATGGTGTGAGCTGAGATCTGTGCTCCAAGCTATGCTATGACTGGAGGACTGGAATAAATGAAGTTTAAAGCACATATGAAAGCAAGCCTAGTTGAGCTAGTTGTGCATGGGGTTTGTGTTGTTTGCTGTTACACAGAACAGCTGAGTTACCTAGTGTGGTGGTTGCAGTAATTGAACTGAAATGGAAGCATGTAGTTGGTTCTAAAAGTACTGCATGTGCAATATGGAATGCGACCAGCTGCAGATGCTATATAATGGGTCCTGTGACTGTTAGTAGTACCTGACTACTTCTGAGAGATGTGATAAATATAGAAATGAAAGAGGAGCTGTGGTGGACCAAACCAGTCTCTCTCTAGCTGAGTGTAGCACAGGACTTGAGCAAGCCATGTAGTGGTTGGTTTTACCTCCAAGGAGCACCTCAGAGATGCCTCTAAGTGCTTCTGCATTGTTTCCTTGCCCTGTGTCTGAAAGTGGGTGCCCTGTGCTATCAGGAGGCATGAGGAGCTCTTGCAGGCTGACTTATGCTTTAGGCTTATTGCCAGCTGAAATCAAATGTACGAAAATTAATTGAGAGGTGAAAATGGGTGCAGTTATGATGTGCTTCATTGACTGTGACTAGCATCCCTTCTGCAGTTAAAAGGAGACCTTGGGCCATGTACATCTAATGCATGAGGCTGCAGTTCCTCTTCTGGCTCCTCCAGAGCCTTTGTGAGCTTATGGATGTTTTCTTAATTTGCAGCTTTCCTATCTATCACCTTAAGAAAGAAATGGGATCTTCTTGCCAGCTTCCTCCTGCCTCTCTGAGCTGGCAGCAGCTACATGGGCTGATGAGCTCCAGACTTGATGAGCAAGGTCCCAGAACCTCTATGTCTGTTTCCCTTTCCTTGTCTCATAATGGGTCTGGGTAGAGGATTTATCACTGCAGTCCCCAGAGCTTTAAGGAGCAGAGGATGCTGTTGGCATGCTCTGTGTTGTGTCCTGCTTTAGCTTCCTATTTTTTTTAACCCTTACCCTTCAGCCCGCTCCCTTTGTGATCTGTTATTCTCTGCAACTGTTTGGTTTTTGTTGTTTGTTTTGGGTTTTTTTTTTGGTTTGTTTTGTTCTGTTTATTTTCTTTTCCTCTCCTTGTAAGCAGATGCCCAGGGGAAAAATAAGAACAGGCTGATCTTATTCAAAACCTCCTCTATAGATGCTCTCGGAGCCTTAGGCTGTTCTCAGCTTGGGGTTGCCAGAGCTGGGTGCATTTTATTTCAAAACATTTGGTGGCATTCAGTTCCAGATGCTTGTCTAGACTCGCCTACAGCCCTCTGGGACCTCATTGCAGCCTCTACAGCCTTTGGCCAGGAATGCAGCTTGTCTGCGAGTCTGCTTCTGGCTGTGTAAAGAATTTCTTCCTTCTGCTTGTTTTCAGCTGGCTTCCTTCATTTGGTGGTTCTTAGCTCTTCTGTGGTAGAGATGGTTAATGATTTTATGTTATACCAGTCATGATTTTGTGGGCCTCTGTCTTCCTCAGTAAGTTGGCTTTTGACCTTCCTGAAGAGTTGCCTACTTACATATTCTTTGTGTGGAAGGCGTTCCTGACCATGAGCATCCCTTTCCAGGAGTCTGTCTTGGTTCTGTGTGTCCTCTTAGGACAGGAAGATCAGGGCTGTATACAGTTTTCAATATGTAGGTGAACTTTGGGCCTATACAATGGCATAACCATGTTTTGCTTTCTTTCTTAAGGTTTTGTAATGTTTGATTTGCTTTTTGACTGCCAGTGAGTTAATTTCATGCATCTGTGAAATTTTAATGTCAAGGTGTTGCTCAGGAGTATGGTCAGTTTGGACTCCCTTAGTTACATGTAGCTATGGTCGTGTCTTTCCCATGTACATCCTCTTACATTTCTTGTGTTTATTTGCATTAGCTTTCCTCTGCAGTGTTGTTAACTCAGACTCCCATGATTGTCTGGAATTTCTCACATCTTGGCCTCGCTACCACAATACATCTTTTTGATCATCAGCAGACTTCCTTCACTCGCTGCTTATTCCCCTTTCCTGGTCTCACATGACTGTGTCAAATGGCCAAAGTCTGAGCATGGGTCTCTGCCAAACTTCATTGGTCACTTCTGTTCACCCCAAGAAGAGCCTGTTTACTCATGCTTACCCAGTTTCTGTTTTTCAACAGTCTTATCATTCCACATAGGACCTTTCTTTTTGCCTGTCTGCTTAGTTTCCTTAAGAAGCCTGTAGTTTTTCTTAAGGAACTTGGTTGAAATCTTTTTTAGAAGATATGTCAGGATGAATGGGTGTATCTTGTCCATGTTTGGCAACTTTGAAGAACTTGAAGAGGGTTTCTTTCTATACAGACTGTGCTGACTCTTCTCCAGCAGCCATTTTCTATTCACCTTATGCAAAGGATGTTTCAAGTAGGTGGTTGCAGAGCTCTGGCAGAAGAATTTGACTGAAGCATTGAAGAAAGTGCCCTGGGATTGCTAATGGATGCTGGTTTAGCTCTGCCTCATCTGAGAGGTCTTGGTTGTGATTACGTAAGCTGATGGCCAAGGGTTTAATGGTAGCTCCCCCAGTGAGGTGACTGGAAATGAATGTAGGGGTCTGCCCTGACAAAGATGGTGGGTAACTGGCCTCCATCACCTGCAGGGTGATGAGTAGACCTTGTGTGGTGGGGGTTTCATACGTTAAAAAGATCAAACTTGATTTAACTTAAGATCTGAGGTGAACCTCTAAGTTATGTCTCGTACCATCAAATCCATTTTCTTTTTTTAACTGAAATGTGCCGAGCTTCTGTCTCCCCTGAGAATGTGCTATGTGTTTGGGTAAGCATTTAGATGGTGATTTTTACTGCTGAACAAACTTTGCATCTCTGTATAACACTGATTAGTGCCTTTTTAAAATGGTCTGCATAACAATTAGGATGATTAACTAGATGCAGATTTCTGCCTTTGTCAGTAGTGTGTGCTGCATTTGGTACTGAACACTGATCTGATGAATGAAGTGGAATGCATGAAGTCAGATGCAGTTTACTCTAGGATATTCAGAATGTAAACTGACTTGAGTAATAGTGCATTAAGAAAAATAGTATGTGACAGAGGAAGGCTTGCTACAAAATAAAATATGTAATTTTTTGCTTCTGATCCCAATACTAGATAGCCAGTGTCTGTAATTCTCATTTGTTTTAACTTTTGAATGGTGCTCCTGCTGGAAAGTACTTTAAGCAAACTCCTGGCAGACTTATATTTGACAGTTTAATCTTTCTGACTTCACAATTTAAAAACCTCTGCTGAAGTCTCGGTGGTGTCCTCCCGCAGCTATACCAAAATAGACTCATACCCACTGATTTGGTCATCTGCTTCTTACTGTTTGGCTGTCCTTTTTTTCTGTAGAAATCTAACAGAAATCTTTCTGTCTTTCCTTTGTGTTTGTTGCTGGATTATATTGCACCCCAGGTAATATGTCCCATCAGCTGTGCCTGCCCTTGGGAAAACCCTCCTGGAAGCACTAGATATGCTTTGCTATGATAGGCTTTTAAGCAGTTTTACAGTGTGTTTAAATCTTTTGTTGAAGTTGTGGGTTGTTTTTGTTTGTTTTTTAGTGCAAGTGCAGTTTAATTTCAAAGACACCAAAAGGAACATTTCTAGTGCAGATTTCAAGTGTAGAATATGTGCTTAAAGATAGCCCTTGGGTTTGATATTAGTGCTAAAATGTGTAAAATGCTTAGTCAGAACTGATTCTTTCCGATGTTTGTTAGCTGGTTATGGAGGCAGGTCTCCTGGTATAATTATTGTTTATACAGGACAGATTCCAGAGGGAAGTAAGCTGGCAGGCACTAAATGTTCCCTACCTTTATGAATTAACTTGTTTGAACAGAAGAAACTACAACAAAGTTTACATATTTTGTTGCTGTTGTAGACACATGTCATTCTTTTGCAGTGTTCTTGGGGTAGGAAGCCCTCAAAACAGTTATTAGTGACAATAATTTGGTGTGAATTAATATTGGTACAAATTAGTTAAGCCTTTATCGGAAACCTCACGAGTATAATTTCTCAAATGGGCTGGAGGGAGATGCTGCAGGCTGTTTACTGGTCAGCTGCCCGATTCAGCAAATGAGGAGTTTGACAGTAAACCGCCTATGTATTTAATATGTAATTTCATTATAAGGAACTGTAAGCAGATATTTGGGTAAATATGACAACTAATTCATTGCTTTTGTTGCCTTGTTGATTATACTTGCAAAGAGGATTATTGTTAGGAGGGAGTGTTTCTTAGCAAAATTTTGAATTGTGCAGCTATAAAGGAAGGTGAGCAGAGAACTAGCATGAAAGATGAAAGGTAATTGCAAGGAAGAGAAATAAGGAGGAGGGTTGCTCTCACATGGAGAACTTGGTGCTTGCTGGTTTAGATTGGGATTTAAGTGCAGCATAATAGAAAGATAGTTTAATTAGGTAGTTTAAATGTGTTGAAGATAACATGCATATAGGGCACAATCTATGAACTTACAGAAAGATTAATTTGGTAGCAAGTACGGTAGGGAATCCAGATGTTTGTGATGCACATGGTATCAAAGAAACCTCCAGCATTGTGGGATGACATTGTCTCATTGGCATCCTGTGTGCTTTGAACGTGAGCAGGAGAGGTAGGATCTCCATGTGATCGTTTCACTGACACCCACATGGGTGTGAAGGATGCTGTTTGGGGAGCATGCAGTGTGTCTGGGCCAGGCACCCAGGTGGAGCAGCATGGCAGGGGTGTGCCAGCAGTTCTGTCCTGGGACACTTCTGTTGCCCGTGAAATGGCTAGTGCTGGATGTGTTCTCTCGATCTCTGTAGAGATGCTGATCAGCAGAAAGAGCCACAAGAGTAAAAGTATTAGGACAGAGTTACATTTTGGTAACTCCCTTTAATGGAACAATGTGAAGTATTCCAAAGGAATGAAAGCAATTTATGCAAAAGTTTCTTGCTGTTTTTCTTCCTTTTTGAAAGCTTAAATGGCTGTTTTTCCTGGGTGTATAGAACTGTTTTCCTCTGACACAAGAAAATGTAGGAACAGACAAACAGGTCTGTGTTGCCATACCAGCAACGTTAGAGGTCTGTTTTAATGTCTTGAAACGTCTGGCGTGAAGCCCTTCAGCTAGGACAGATGAGTCCAGTGACGGAGTGGGTGCCAGATTTCTGGGGAGGAAGAGGGGTGATGTGGAGCTGGTGTGGCACAGAAAAGAAAATCCGGTGCTTGTAGAGGGACCATACCATAGCACTAGCCTTCATCCTAACTTCATCTCCTTTGTCTTCTTTCTGCAGCTCTGCCATCTGCTCTGCCATACTGCAGAGACCTGCATATGTTGGTGTTTACCAGTGTATACTTATTTGGATAGGTTAAGGGAAAGGTTATGAGGGTAATTTCACTTGAATCTGAAAAATAGGGGGAATTACCTGCTTGGGAAATAACAATTTTTTTTTTAGAGTCCTTTGGGCTTCTGTTTGCCTTCCTCCCCCCTGCCCTTTTTTTCCCACGACACTTCAGGGAAACAGTGAAACAATGTGAAAACTGTCAGTAAAGGGAGTGATTTAACCTAACACATCTGTATATGAAAAGCTTCATCTATTCAGGCAAATAAGATTGGGTTGTTTGGGTTGTTTTTTTTTTTGTTTTGAGGAGTTTGAGGTTTGTTAGCTTAAGGTTACCAAATATAAGTAATGAGTTTGACAACACCTGTGTATTTGAATAGCGAAGAAGGAAAAAAAATGTTTGATGTTTGCTTCTCAGGAATGTTTGAGGTTGGACTTATTGCTAGATGAATTTGTAGGCTGGGAAGATGACTACCCAAGGATATTGAAATAACTTGGTGACAAAGCAACGTTGGCTTTAAACATGCTGTTACTTAAGCACATGCAAGACCTGCTAGCAAGCCATACTTGACTATATAAATCTGTTTTAACCTTATTTTTACAAGCTTTGCATGCTGTTACATCAGCATTCAGCTAACTTCATTTTTTTTGCCAGGTCTTGCCATGACTAAACTTTTTCGGTAAAATATCCTATATGTTTCCCTTTGATACAAGTATGGATTAAAACTTGGGTAAACATACTGGTCCTATATATGCCAAAATACAGGAAGCTGACAGGTAGAGGCATATGAGCATTTAGGGACCAAGTAAGTCTTTCTTGAAAACCAATAGAGGTGTGTCCTAATGAGATAAAGATGGTGCTTTTGTTGGGGAAACTGCATAAGTAGTCCCTGGGTAATGTCTCTTTGTAGCCTCTCAGCATGTTGTTATTGTGATGCCCTAAATTTGCAACAAACCTTGATGGTAAGAATTGTATAGAAGTGTTCTTTGGGTAGCAGTGGCTCTGGTGACGCCGGGAGATGTGGCACAGGAAGAGGCGCAGGAGTTGGCAGCTGGCTGCTTGCCATTCTGAAGCACAGTGCTTTGGTCGACTGCTGCTAACCCAGCAGGTAGGAGTGCTAGCTGGGCGGAAAGCATGTTGTGGGGTTTATCCAGAATAAATAGCTAATGTTACATGGGTGAGGCTGAAATTCTTCTACTGCATCTCTTTCCACAGCAGAAGAGAAACCTGCCTTCCCCGCAATGCTTGTCCAAGTTTTTGTGCAAGTGCAAGGTAAAACCTATCCTCCTAAATTTCACTGAGTTCTCATGGGTGTCTAGATCTGTACCACTTTGAAAACCTGTTTGAAGACTGATAACCCAAACTTCTCTGAACCCTCCCAAAAGGTTCATGTCAAGGCATTTGGCTGGCTTCTCTGCTTCTGCTCTGTGCTTCTGCATAATCCCTCAAGTGTAAATATAGAGCTGGAAAAAATAGCACTCGATCTGACTGACAGTATTCCAGTTTGCACTAGGACTTGAGAAATAAAGAGCTTCTGCTGTAAATCAGAAATTTTGAGTTTGTAACCCCTTAATTTTTGGCCTGATAAATCCTATTACTCCCAGAAAGCTGATAAGGTTAATCTCTGTAAGTCTTGAGGATGTTTTAAATCTGTGGATTATTTAAGTAACGTGTGCCAAGGTTTAAAATAAGACTGCTAAGCCACACAACATGCTGGCAATAAAACCAGGAATGGACAGTGTGGGGCTGATACCGGAGATGCCGAGTGACTGATCCAACTTCATACCTTACTAGTGTTGAACTTTAGGTCCTGCTGCCTGTATTGTTTTTGCTGCTGTACAGGGATGGAAGATTCACAGGATGCTGATATTTGCACTAGTATTGTTAATTCTTGCAAACTAAATGGGGTGCATACTGGTTGCAGGGTGGCATTGGGCTGTTGTAGGATGTCTTTGCTTGGCATGTGGTTTTTACATGTCCCAGGCTTTTCCTGCTGCTTACTGTGAATGCTTGAGAGCTTCTTTAGGCAGCCAGCATTCAAGCAGTGAACTGGGCTTTCTTCCCCATTTTGGGGTTGCTCTTTGAACTGAAAATGCAAACAAATATTTTTGTCATGGGTATATGCAGCGTGCTGCTATGGCATGATGTGAAGCCTCCTTGCAGAAGGTGAGCTTGAAAAGAGGTGCTGAAATTCTAGATCCATCATGGTAGGGGATTAAGCTTGTATTTGTATAGATTTTTAAAAACTAAGAGGAGATGCTCTAAAGAGAGTGACACACATACCATGTGATTCCAGAATGAAGATACTGATGCTCCTAAAGGCTGGATCAGGAAAGGCGCTTGCTAAGGGGTTCAGGTGGAGGCAGGAGCTAGCACATAAATAGATGAAGCAGAATTTTAATTACTCAGAGGACTTAGATGATGAAATGGGCTGCAAAACGCAGTAGTAAAATAAGCCTAAATCACTGGCATGGGATTAGGCACTAACCTTGAAATAAAACTCCATGGAGCGGTGGGGAGGCATGCTCTGTAGTAAGTACAACATAAACCCACTTAATGTTTTCTAGGCTTCTTTCTTTTCTCCACTTGTCTGTTTTAAGGACAGACCTGGGTTTGTATTTGGTATTTCAAAATACTTTAAAAGTACCTAATTTGGAAATAAACATATTTTGTTTCACAAAAGCTGAAGTATGTTCCTTTGTATTTTCTTGGCCATTCCTAATACAGTAGTGTGTGTAAGTCTTATTATTTCTAATTCAAAAGCTTAAGCTAACTCAAATGCTTTCACAGTGCAACAGGAAACTTTAAAAAGTCTTGAGACACCCTGTGCTAAGCTTGTCAAATGGCCACAGCTGGTTGGTAAAAACGGATAGTTAAAAACTAGTGTTTTCCACAGTGGTGTTGGGCTCATAGGTCTGCTGTGTTTCTTCCTCTCAAAACTGGGGGTGAAAGAACCTTTTCTTCCAAGCAGAGCAGTGCACACATGAATGCTTTGCTCTGCTGGAGGGTAGTGCAGTCAAGAGGTAGAAGGTATCTATCTGCACACCGTAAAGAAAGTGGTAGTAAAATTATTAGTGTTCTTGAAATGGATGTTTTCATAGTTATTAGCCATAACTAGAAAGCATTACTAGCAAGAGCTCAATAAATGCTTAAACTTAAAGCAAAAGTGTTCCTCTAAAGGACCTTCAGTTGCAGAGAGCCTCTCAGTTTTGGAAGGTGAGAAGCGAATTGGTGGCTACTGAAGATTGACAGAGGCAGAGCACTGCCGTGAAATAACAGTGTGGGTTATTATTTAAAGAAAAATAATAGGAGCAGGTATTTAAAGAAAGAAAAAAGGCAACTCGGTAAGTCTAACAGTAGCGCTGTTAAGAGGCACCAGAGATGGCTTCAGAAACTGAACTTTTAATTGTAGAAAGGTTGCTCATTTTAAGACCCAAGATCAGGGAACTTGCTTTCTTGCTTCTGAACAGAAGTTTTAGGAGACTTTTACATGTTCATTGCTATTTCATGGTTTAACAAAAAAAAAATCTGTTTAAAACAAGCTTTTTCTTAAAACCGGAGGTAAAGCGCAAACTATTTATAATCTTAAAATTTATTTTGTTTTTTTTAGTTAGATGTTTTAAATAGAAAGAAATGGCATGCTGACGAGATGTCAGGCAAGCATAAACATTTAATGTATATTAGAAACGAGAAGTATTGTCTTCAGAAATTAATTGTGGGCCGCTGTAGAAGGAGAAAAGGGAGAACAGTAAGTCTTGTCTTCTTTTTCGTGCATCCTGAATGAAGTTGTGTAGGTAGATGCTGTGTCCTGCCACTGTGCTCAAACTGTGAAGGAAAGGTTCCTCAGTGTAATGTAACAATCACAGTTAGGTTGCTCAGAGGTGTGACCTATAATAATAACAAAGTCTTACGGGGACTAAGAAACTTGCAGAAGTGGTGCAGAAATGGGCTTAAGGGTGGCTATCTGAGGTCTCTGCTGCCCTGATGCTCTCAGCCTTGTCTCTTATGGTGCCTCATGCTATCACGAGGTAGCTGGTGTGTGATGTCAGATCTGCTTTTCAGCTTTGCAGATGAAGTCCTGCTGTCCTCTTTGGTATGGAGTTGTCCTCTATCAGGTGAGACCAAGGCTGGCTTTACATCTGAGGAGCCTAGCGCAAGAGGCATAAAGGACAGGCAATGGCACAGTCCCCCCAAATACTGATCGTGAGATGTGAATTTCTTTAGCTGTGTTAATTTTTTGTGCTGAAAACTTTGAATGCAGGTTGCATGTTGGTAATGGTTATGCTGCTGGAGGAAGCCTCTTGTTGTCACTCTTCGGGCAAGTGGCACATTTTGGATTTTACTCCTGTGAGGTGATGATGGACTGCTGGCCTATGTCACAAGGGCAGTAAAAGGTGTCCTGGTGAAACCTGTGCTAGGCATGTTTCAGCTGGGATGCCAGGCCTTTGGGGCTTGGGAGTGTGCACCTTGTTTGCTTCCATGGGCCTCTGGTGCCCCTTCTGAATCAAAAGGATTATTGTCCCAAAGTGCCTTTAAAAGAAAGGCGAGAAAGGGTGTTTCCAGTTGTTGATTCTCTGTCTCCCCCCCTGAAAACATGAGATTTTTAAATGAGGAATAATTACCATTTTAATTTTCTGAGTAGGGCCATTCGGTGCTACAAAAGCCACTAGTAATTTATTTATTTTTTTACCGGAGCTAGAAGTGATGATAGTATACCAGACTCTTCGAGGTTGCTTTTATCAGAAGGGATCTTCCTGTCTGAATATTCACTGGTAATCATTATCATTTAGGTCCCTCTGTCTTCAGAGGAAACAAATCCTTTAGCCTGCATCCTCATTTTGTGTGTGTCACTAATTGCTCTTCTGTTTCTGTACGCTGTGGCTAGCCACCATATTTGGGATCGTGGTATTATCATTAAGAAACTCTGGTGTTTAATTACCGCTCAGAAGCATAGCATATATGTATGAGAGGGGTTTTACACATTGGCTGGGCATCCCAGCATATGTAGTGAGAATAATACTTGAGATTTTTTTATGTCCATTTCTGACTGACTGCTCTTAAGACTGACATGTATGCGGAAGCCTTCAGCATATAGAGCACTAACTTGGAATATATAACTAGCAGAGCTTTACTCTGCTGAATTCATTCTCATGTTCTCAGAGACCAGAACTGCCTAAAATTTAGTGGCTGAATTTCATGTCAGTGACCCTTTGTACAAACATACACTTGTGTGGCTGGGGACAGCTGTGTGGGGTTGCTGAGGAAGAGCACTGCATGACGCTAGCTGAGCTGGAAAGTCTCATGTGTCCCTTCCCTGACATGGAATGGCTTAACACTTCCTCCCAAGGCTTGTGGCACAGTCGCGCTTCCCTGCAATTAGTCACTTGGCTAATTCCCAGTATTGGTGGGTGTTGGAGATAGAAATGCCATTGCTCTGGATTAGGTATTGTTAAAGAAGTGAAATTAACAGGTATATTTTGTTAAGGAAAACGTGGATTTTCTTGTTTTTTTTTTTCCTGTTGGGAGGGAAAGCACAAACTTTGAATTTCTGTGTCTCAGCAAACTGCTACTTCTTGGAGTAAGGGAACCAGAAGCTGTAGAAAAAGCTTTTATTTTCTTGGGTGATTAAATATATTGCATATTCTCAACATATACGTCATTCCTGTTTGTAATGAAAGAACTTCATAGGGGTTTGGGTGGTTTTGTGTGTTTTTTGGTTTGGTTTTTTTTGGGGTTGTTTTTGTACAGATTTTAAACTTATGCCCTGAGCAATGAAGTATTGTATTTTCATTCTTTGCATATTTTTTTGTTCTAATAGAATATGAACATGTGCATAAGTTATTTATTTTCTGAAATGGCAACAGGCCTGGTATGTTTGAAGCAGTATTGTGTGTTTACAGAAGAAACAGTCTTTTGATATGTAAAGTTTTAAAACTTATTAAAGGGAAAAGTAATTAAAACTATGAATGGATGATGGGACAAAATGCAGCGTAAATATATCCCTAGGCAGGCTGTGCCAGAGTAAATGGTCATTTTACCATTTTGTTTTTGTTTTGTTGGGTTTTTTTCTTCCCCACTCTCACCTTAAAATATGAATTAGGATAAATATATTGACTTTATCTGGTCTTTAATAAAACATTTCTTATGGCATGAAGTGGGAAATGCAAAACTAGAGGAGTGGGTCATTAGAGTTACAAAGCACTTAATGGCTAAAGGGGAAATAATAGAAGAGCAAAGGAGCCCTGTAAGCTGTGGAAGACTAGTGATGGGGTATTGCCACAAAAACTTTGGCAACCAGGAGTATGAGGAATGTGCAAAAGGTGTGTTAATCTTGATGGTATTAAATGAGATATTGTAGACCTCTAGATGTATCCAGCCATGATACAGTGTACTGTAGAAGTCTTGTCTAGGAAGAAATGAGTCTTTTTTTTATAATGAGAAAGAGATAATTTTAAGCCAAACTCAGTATAAGGCTCCTCATTCTGAACGCGTGCATTGGCTTTGCCCCAACTAGTACTCAGCATTTTATGGGGAGATTTCTGGGTTTCTGGGATTTTTTGGCTTCATGTTCTCTGGTCTCTCCCAGTTTCTTTTCCGGCTCCACCACTGTTTTCCATTTTTTTATCATGCTTTTTCTCTTGGAAGTCATACAGTACTCCTCTTTGTGCTCATGGCTCTGGAAAAGCTAATCGAAACAAGACTTTGCTAGTTGTCTCTGGAACTGGCTCTAAGGAAGACTGAACTGGCTTTCTCTGCCTGGGAAAGGGGAGAAGTGCTCTGTAGTTCCTGGACTGATCCTGGCTGTCTAATTTCCCAGGCTCTGGGTACAGCTTGCTATTTGGTCTCTCAGATCTTACTAGGAGGTGGATTCAGAAAGCATCAGCAGAATTTTGATTTTTCTGTGCTTGCTGAAAAGGCTTTGGCAAGGTCTTTACTGCATACATAACGGTATGTTAAATACAGAAGGCTGCATAGTACATTTCTGTTTATTAGATGCTATTGTTATCTGAATTTAGTTCATAGCTTGTGTGTAACCTGAAGTCCATGTCTGTCCTCCCTGCCCTTCCTGGTTTGGGGCTTCATTTGTGTTTCATAGTTGTCTTTAAAATGCCAAACACCATCTCCCTCCCTGATTTTTTTTAAATGTCAGTATAGCACTACTGTGGGTAAGTGGTTGTATCTTGGAACACAGTGCTGGGGAAGGGCGAGCAGGCCTAGGAGCAGTTAAGATTTTCCTGCTATCACCCTTCCCTAGTTCATGGTAGGTAAGTTAGGAGCTGCCTATTCCATCTCCATCCCATAAAGACAGGGAGTCATGATCCATGTAGTGTCTGTTCTTGTTCCTTGCAGACCTGCATAGCAAATGAAGATGGCTCTGTAAAGTAGACAGGGACAATATTAGAGCAACGATGAGGGATGGCCTCCCTGAATATTCTATAGTATTTAAAATCTTAATGTCATCAATTTGAGATTATATATATAGTCATTGGTGAACCTTTTATTCAAGTGGTAAGCTCCGTCCTGTGTTAAAGAACAGCATAGGAAGTATGTTCTTATTCTCTAAAGGAAGGCTTTTGCCACCCTTGTTAATGGCGTATGGTACCTATCTCTAAGTAACCTGTTGGAACTGGGGTGAATGAGGTAAGACTGTGAGCAGGGGTGGTAACTTTGGATTGCTTATGACCAGAAATTAAATATGACATTGTGTATGGTTAATTCCGTAAAAGATGTTGTTTCCAGGATCCTCAAAGACGTCTGGATCTGAATGGCTTGGGATGAAGCTACTAAGCTACTAAGTTACAACAGGGATTTTGATGTTCTTGAAAAATATTTTTACCTGCAGAAAAAGATTTTGTCTGTTTTGCTTAGCAGTGTCTGATTCTTTGACTTTGCTTTTGTATTTTAAGCACTGCTTTAATGCCTGCAGAACTTCTGTTTTGGCCTGCTGATGGTAATGGGATAGATGGGCTGAAGTACTTCCCTCTGATCAAGTGGGGCCTGAATGATGTTTGAAGGGCCTGTCACTTTATTCTATGAATTTATGCCTTCTTCTCCCTCCCCAGATATTGCAGCGTCTTGACACTGAGTCGTTTGCGTCTTGAAGAGCACAAGCCAGAGACAGCTTCACTTTTGCTTGAAGTCTCTGGCTCTAAGCTGATTTGGCTTTAGGCTGACAGCATCTAAGGAGCAGCCAAGCTGGAGCGTTTTTTTTTTTGATACTTTTTCTGGCAGACAGCGTGGCCTTTATAGTTTCAGGATATTGTTTTTCACATGTGTGCCATTAGTCTTAATGGTTCAGCTTGTGCTGCTTTAAAATTGATATATATCCAAGAACCAAGAGAAACTACTTGTCTGAGGAGAAACTGGAGACTGAATTAGAGTAGTGAAATACTGAGGTCAGGATGTTCTTCAGTTGAAAATGTTAGCTTTTGACAAGTAGTGTGTCTTTATAGCAAGAATATAGTGTTTGGACTCAAAGCTGACTGCAGTGGATTTGATGCAGAGCAGCATTCAGGAAGTGCATGACTTTGTGTGGAAGGCAGGAGCACAGCAATGGAAGTTTACTAATGGGTTTTGTACATGATTAAAGGAGGGCTGAGGCAGGGGAGCTGTGGCACAGAGCAAAGAGGAGGTGTAAGCACATGTATCATGTGGCCCTATTCCAGTCTGCCTTGGTGGGTCAGGCCATAAACTTCTCTATCTCACTCTTTGAGTTTTGCTTCCCGCCAAAGAAAACATAAACTTGCAGAGGATTTTCAGTACAGATGTACCTTTTAACTGCAGTCAGGACAGAACACCTCCTTCTCCATGTGCAGCCTGTAGCAGCATTTCTTGTGTCACTGTGTGACCAGAAATACAGAGAAAGATGAATAAAACCTTTCTTGCTGTACAGCTTTTTCCTCCAAGTTCAGATGGATAGGAAAGTTTAATGCGGTCGATGAGTTCTGACTTATTTGTTCTGGAGAAAAATTAAAAACTTGAAAGTTTGTGTTATCTTCATTTTCTTTTTAAACCCTCTGGTCATATCAAACTGTCTAACTAAAGTAGTGTTTTTAGCACTGTTTGGGGAAAATATATTTAGAAAAGCACTTTATTGTGGAATACCTTTCACATTATATAGAAAACCAGTATTTAATGACCAATAAGATAATTTATGTTGTTAAGGCAACCATGTTGCAAGACATGAAAACTAAGTATGGGTGCTGTTGATTGGTGCCAGGAAGGTGCCTGCCTTCAGTTCCCTACGTAACCACGTTGTGCTTAATCGTGAAAGGATCTGTCTGTGTTGGCAGTGCTTGGGGATTTAAGACATGCTCTAATGTTTAGTTTATGTAAGGATTCCTGCATATATTAAGTACTTGGTAACTGTGCTAGTGTGCTTTGGAGGAAAAGTGGAGGGAGGTGACTTGAGTAACATTGTGCAGTTGATAGTACAATAGATATGTATCTGTCTCTTACTGAGTCATAGATTTGAGGTGTAGGTGTCACTAAGGCATCATTTTCCTTAGCCTATAGAGAGATTTCTCCACCTCAGTTGTTGGCATGGGTGTTACGAGTGCCAGCTGCAAGCTTAGTCATGTAGATGATAACTAGTGTGGTAGATACATCTGTAGGGTTCATGTGTAACTAGCGTGGTAGATACATCTGTAGGGTTCATGTGACATCCAGGAATTTGCACGAGGGAAGTGTGTCTGGCCAGTTGATCGTTCACTTGCAGTTGAGCTCTTCTTTTATTAGAGATGGTTAAGACAAGAAAAGACTTCATAAATGACCTTGAGTCAGTGCCAGACTGTTTCTCTTTGAAAGACTAGCCAACAGGTTGTTTAAAAACTCATACAAGATTTAGCAGCCTGGCAGCCTGACCTGACACAGGCTTTGAATAGCATGTGCTTGGGAGCATTTCCCCTTTGCCTTGTCAGGATACCCAGTTTGACAGCAGGCATTATGCTTCTGGCAGGATTTGCAGACACATCCAGTTGCATTGGGCTCCTGAACTCCCATTGCTGGGGCATTCTGTTTTTCGAGAGTGCCTTTAGTTGCCTTCGACACCCTTTATCAATATGGCCTTACCATGGTATGGAAACCAGAAAGAGTTGCATAGAAAAGAGCCGTCTAGACCCTGACTGATGCTGCTTACATGTTTCATCATCCTTTTCTCCCATCAGGGATCTCTTTGGCCAGCAAGGAGGGGAAAGCCCACCAGCTTGTTTGCAGTGTGAGAGCCTGGAGAAATGTGAGTGGGGCTGTTTAAGTTGAAATGACTAGACTTTCTTGAAAGTTTAAGTTTTTGGGTGCTCTTAAGTAAAAAGAGGCGATGACTTTCCTAAAAGTTACCTGATAACCCTGAAGTATGTGCAGTAAGAAATTTGGTTGAAGTTCATACAGCAGTACATTTCAATGAAAACCGTAAAATGGTCGTGGCTAAGGTTTGCTTTTCATGAATTTCCTGTTCAGCTCTTTAAAAGCATTAATGCTGAGATATTCTGTTCCAAGCTCTTTCTTTTCCTTAATGTAAAAAGTTGTTTTGTTTGTTTGTTTGTTTTTTTAATTTTTATTTATTTATTTATTTTCCCTGCTGAACATTTATGGCAGAGAAGCTGGGAGAGGTTGTAAACCAACTAAAGTTGGTTTTTGGGAGTTAATGTTCTTGGGGTGGGAAGAGCTTTACTGAAGAGCAGCTGATTCCACAGGGCCAGAGGTCAGCTGCCCTGCCCTTTGGGCTCTTGCCTCAGTCCCTGGTCCCACTCCCGTGCTAGAGGTGGGGCATGGAGACACTGCCACCCTGGCTGGGGGCCGACCACTCTGCACAGCCACTGGCACTGCCAGAGCCCCTCTTTGGTGTCCATCTCCTACCAGGCATACCGTGAAAAATTCCAGTGCTAGCCGAGCTTGTAATCAATTAGGCACGAGGTGAAAAGGATAAGAAAGAAAAACCAAAAAGTGATAGCTGGGTGTGAAACGTCAGCAGGGCTTCATTAAGGACTATGTGATTGACAGCTGCTTGGCGTTGTCATTTGTGTATGTGCAAGCTGAGCCAAAGCTTCCAGTGCATCTGCTGCAAAGGCTAGGTTGATTGTATCCCTGTGTCTAACTGGTTTTTTGCACATCTGAGGATGTACTCTGCTTATAAAGTAACTGGTCCTGTGCCACTGCTCTGTCCAGCGTGGATGTTTACCTACCCCTTACCCTGAAGAGCCTCTGGTCTGAATATTCAGACTAAACCCGATTTATTTGGGTCCTTTAGCTTTGTTCTTGTTTGTTTTGTATCAGCAATTTTACGCAGCTTTGACTTTTGAACTCCTGTCCCAGTTTATATTCAGCATGCCTTTTTTTTTAAAAAAAAAAAAAGGTAGATGTGAAGAGCATGAATTCACCTTCAGAAATGCTCTCTTCCAGCCCCTGCTGTGACTCAATGTGGGAGGGGAAATCAAAATCTGGAGTGAAAAACTGTTGTTATGGCAGCAGAAATGTTTCCTGATTGAGACTTGCTATTCAGATGCTGCTTTCATGTTTCCTATTTCAATCTCGAAAGAAGTCTGTGTATTATATGATGAATTAAATGGCTTTTTAATAAGCGCATAACTAGTATCTCCCAAACTCTGTAATTTAGGCACTTACATGAATAATAGCACATGATGCATAATAGCATGTTGCCTTCAATTTTCCAGACTTTAATAGAGAGGGCAATGATGCACGAATGTATAACTTAATTAGGTCTTAATTTTTAGTACTTTGCAGCCCACTTTATGCAGATATCTTTATTTGTATTGTGGTGCAGTAGAATCACTGTAATAATCTGAGCAGTTAGGCTGCTGAACTAGGTGAGTCTGCAGAGATTAATATATACAGTTCCCATAGATTTTAGTTTTCTTTTTATTCAGCAAAATGTGCTGGATGGCACTGTTGAGAAAAATCGTCTGTTTTGACTTCCTGGGTAAGTACACATTTGTATACTAGCAGCTAACGTATTCTCTGACCATTATAACCTTCTGTGATGGAGCTATGCCTGCGCAACATGGCTTGTGTCTGAAGGAGAGTGTTGGCTCCTAGCATCTGCAGAAGACAGCTGCCTTCTGACTGGGGCTTTCCTCTGAGAGGCTGGGCTCTGAGCATCCTCATGTGAGGGAGCCAAATGGTTCCAGTTTCCTCCACTTCCTGTGTGAGTTTTGCTGCTGCAGAGTTGCTGCGTAAGAGGGAATTTCACCCCGTTGTAGTGGAGAGAGCAAACTTAAACACTGTTTCTTGAAAGGACTAATAACGCACCCCTCTGGAGTGTGTTTGTCCTGGGTGAGCATCTTGGGCCCTTGCAGTGCATGTGATTTCAGGCAAGTCCAAATCTTCAGTGTTTTGTTTTTCCCAGTTCCCCTCCCCGCTCCTTCTGTGTTGCTGTCCACAGTGAAATGTTGAATGTGATGATGTACAAGCCATGTTTTTCTGTAAGCCATTAATTGAACTAATTTTTTTAGTGAAGAGTGAAAGCTAACATATATCCCAGAGGTGAGTGTAGAGGGGAGTGGCAAGCAATGGAATGTGCTTTCTATGATGAGAGTTGATGAGTTTCCAGTGGAAACAGTAGAGGACTTTCAGTTGTATCTCCTCCACTGAGCACAATCATGTCTTCCCACTAGCTGGGCTTGTTAGTTGTTGGTAATTCCCTGGTCTGGGAACAGACAGGTAGGAAGGAAATGACAAGCTACATCTCGTGATTGTGTGTATGCAGCTCTAATTGGTATGGGACTCCTGTACCACCTTTACTGAAATAGTTATTGATGAGTTATTGTAATTGTTAACATTTCATCCCTCACTGGTGATTATCAGAATCACATTTAAGGGCTTAATCTCGGTGATACTGATATCAGGAGAATGAGAACCATCTTCCATCTAGAGATGATGACTGGATCTTCAGTAGGGAGTGAAAAGTGAATGGGGTCACACAGACTAGAATGGGTTACTTTTCCTTGGCCTGTGTTGTGAGTCAAAGGGGCTTTTGAAAGGACACTGTGGAGAAGATGGGATTTGGATGAACTGGAAGAGGGTGTCTGCTGGAGGAGCTAGCATCCTGGAAAAGCCGTGTCTTGGGCAGAAACACTGGTTCTTTTCCTAGCATAGAAAGGCAGATGACATGACAAATCTTGATGTCTCCGAAGACCACTTAGTTAACTCTGAACGCAAAGAAATTAATTACATTTGCTTGGCTTATGAAATGGCAGAAAAAGGCATAAAAACATTATTTTTCTTCAGTTGGAAAGAATTTCTTCTGGACTTGTCTTGAGGGCAGTAAGATGCTTTAATCTAAGGACTATTGATTTATCTAAGCTTCAAGCTAGGACATTAGGTCTCTGAGAAAATAGATCTTTGCCCACACATGACTCTATATACTTCCTGAGGTGAAGGGGTTGAAAAGTCTCTTTAGCAGCACATGCAGTACTGAGAAAATCATTAAGGAATGTGTACGATCCAGATGCTGAGTATGCAATTTCTGAAGCAATTTAAACTTTGCGCAATTTATGTAGAGGGTCCTCTTGTGTCTGTGATGTGTGAAGCAATAAGAGGAGGAGGAAGAGAACTCTCTGGCTGGGGTAGATGGCTTCCAAAAAGGTGTGACAAATCTCAGGATGGAAAATGCACCAAAATGTCATCAAAGTCACTGTTCTACAGATAAGTAAGAGGCAAGTCTGACATCAGAGAGCCTTTAAAGGGCAGCTTCTCTCCCTTCCTGAGCTGTAGCCACTCTGCAGAAGTTAAGCCTTTCTCTGAGCAGCCGTTGTGTGCTGCTTGTGCAAAGATCAAGAGGCTCCAGTGTGCTGAGCCTTATGGCTGGTTCTGTGGTCGTCTTTCTGTATCTTTTTGTCTCTTGGCGCTGTGTGGTTGGTGCTTCCTTGTTTTTTCAAACAGGCTGGCTTTGTCCGGGTGAAAGCTAGGAAAGGCAGATACGAGATTATAGGTCAGCTGGAATCATGGAATCATAGGATGCTTTGAATTGAATTAAAAGGGACATTTGAAAGATAACCTAGTTCAACAAGCTCCCTGCCTCGGGGAGTAGATAAGGTTGCTCAAAGCTCCCATCCAGCCAGACCGTAAACTTCCAGTGTTGAGTCATCCACAGTGTCCCTGGCAACCTGTTCCAGTGTCTCACCACCTTCATCACTAAAACTTCTTCCTTAAGTCCAGTCTAAATCTACACTCTTTGAATTTAAAACCAGGTCAGCAGGTTCATCTGCTCCTCTGCTGGGCCTCTTTTGCCTGGTACCAGAGGCAGACTCACTGTGGAGAGATCTTCATCTGTGCCAGATGGATGGTGTGCTTGCATGCTGTTTTGAGACTGTGGGTTGTCAGGGTGGATCAGGCCGTGTTGCTCTCTTTTCATTGTCTTGTCTACAAGGTGTTAGCACTGTATATTTCCAAAGAAGAAGTAGGAGCATCTCTGTTTTTTACGGGGTAATCTCTCCCATTGTTTTATCACAGTCTGTAATGGTTAGAGGTAGACCGACACCTTCAGAGTTGTCAATAAATGAATCTTAGTAATAAACCTTGCATAAATGGAACAACTGTCTGATCTTGGTCCTCACATAAAACATAATATACTTAATTCCAGTAACTTCCTGCAGGAGTTAATTTTATACACAGTTTATATTTATACATGTATGCACTGTCTTGTATATGCAAACAAAAACTGACAGACTTCCTTTTCCAAGAAAGTTTCTATCTTATCATACTTCGGTGTGTTTCAGAAGACTGGAATTGTTCAGGAAGTCTATTTTGAGGGTTTTTCCATTCTCAGAGCTGGACATGTTACCTCTCTCTTAAGCAGGTAACCCTGGCTGGTTCAGCAGCATCTTTAGGGATGACTAGCACAGCATGTGGTTATAGAGGAGTCTGTGCTATTGTCTTCTAGAAGACATTAATTAGGCTAATGTTATTCATCATCTCAATTACCATGGCTGCATCTTGAGCAGAGGCTTTTTGTGAGCTGTTCCAAGTCCCTTTCTAGAGCCCTTAATTAATGTTTTAATTTAAAACCTTGTGAGATGTTATAACAAGCATAAAAGCTCGCATTCAGTGCTCATTTGTTAATACTGAATTCAGTTGACATTGTATTTCTTGTCTGTCCATGTCACTTCTCTGCAGACTCCTTGCATTCCCGTCAGATACCGCTTTACATCAGAGATTGTCATCTGCTGATGTTCCTACCTTTCATCTCTACCTACTGCAGCCTTCCTTTCAGTTCATTGGACTGTGAAATACTGCAAAACACAAGGACATGGGAGACAAGCTACTGCTCCTCTTTGCTGTTACCCACACTAAGCCTGTATTCTCACTGTTGCTGTTGGTCTCCCAAACAGGGTTTGATATGTGGCATCGCACCACCTGCCTGTCACCTGCTTCCTTTAGCAAGCCCATGCTGCCTGGCTAGGTGCTTGTGACAGTACTGGTTTCCCTCCTCCTTGGTTGGGTAGGCAACGCAAAGTGTGCCTCATTTGAAATGCTTCAGGAGCTGCTGAATGTCAAAGCTGCCCTCAGAGACTGGTGTGTGTGTTGTGGCTGACCAGGGTTATGTTGCATGGTGAGGAGAGGAGAAATTTGGGCTTGTGGCCTTCATAGACCAGTCTAGTATGGGTTCTTTTATGCAATGAAGGGTGGTTTGTGTGACTAAGGCAAGAATCTTGCCTTAGCTACAGCTATTTAAGAATCAGGGTGGGGGGAACATTTTGGCTGAAATGATAAGAACTATTTTCTTCTTTGGCTGGTAAGTATCAGTTGCTCTAAAAGCATTAAAAACTTGGATGTGCTTCAGCCTCATATTCTACCCTTTCTTGTGCCTTTTCCCTCCTTATTTAGCTTTATGCCAAGAAACACCAATTCTAATCATTCAGACATGAGAACTCTTATTTCCTTTCCTTTTTTTTTTTTTGTTTTGTTTGTTTGTTTTAGCTCACCTTTTATATAAGCATGCATATCCTATTAACTTTTAAAAAACTACTGTTTGGAATTAATACTAAGCAGTAACGATGAGTGTGTTTGATTCCACTGTGTAAAAATTTAAAGTTAAAACTATTGGAGAGGGGGGTTCCATGTGCAGTCAGATGAGGGGGCACAGCCAGGCAACTGGCAGATATTGTTGGGTGCTCAGAACTGTAAAAGGAGGGGCTCGACTCCAGCTGATTTCCACCACCCCCATCCAAAGTTTGTTTTGACTTCAGTATCTGTAGGTACATGACTGCAAAGAGTAAGCTTTGCAATACATCTTTCCAAGTATTTCAGACCTTTAATGAGCACTAAGGGGATAGATTAGTACTAGTTTTTAATAGCCCGCAATGGCTTTTTAACTCAAAAGTAATCCCTATCCTGAGGAAGTAAGGCTTTATCGCTTTGTTAAATAAAGCATCATGCCAGATTTCATGTACATAATGAACTTGATGTAAAATGATGGCTAAAGTTCAATTTGATAACAGTGCCCATTCACACATTGCTCTGGTTTTGCTGCACATGAGCTACAATTTTTAGAGATTCATATCTGTTCTCTGTTTGAATGTTAAAAGAAATGTTGGGGTAGCTTCCAGCAATAAAACTAAACTGACCAGCTTTCCTGTGAAACTTCCGTTATTTCCTGCTTCTGTTCTGGCTTAAAATTGATGGTATTAAAAAACCTACCTTTTTTCCTGTCATTTCCATTTCTGATTTTAGCCAGAATGTGAAAGCAAGGAAGCACTGCAATAATAATAAATAACAGTTTTTAAGTTCATCATGATCACTCTGTTTTTAAATAACAGTCAGAGCTTTAGGTTTCTGTCGTTGGTTTTATAGAAGAGGTTCTTCTATGTCTGCCTGTATTTCCACATATTAAGATCTCAGTGCATATATGTATAGATGCATGAGGAAGAGAGGGAAGTGAGTTTGTAGGAAGAAGCAAGCAGCTGAATAAATACAAATTCTCTGTAAAAATTGTTTGACTTGAATAATTGGAATATTAGACCAGATAATGGCGTATATGTTGCTCTGGGGGGATTTATCAAGCAGTGTGTTAATGCTGCCTTGCTGCTCCCAGTGCAAGCCTGGCTGCTGAGATCAAATGGTGATTGAGTGTTAGTCAATAATTCTATGCACGTGGATCAAATATTTTCCAGCTCTCAACTGGTTTCTGTATACAGTGTCCTGATGGTACCCATCATCACAGAATTATGGAATTGTTTAGATTGGAGAAGACCAGTAAGGTCAAGTCCAACCGTTAACCTAGCACTACCCAGACCACCAGGAAATTGTGTCCCAGTTTGTTTTTTCTTTTTTTCTAGTATCCAGTCTAAACCTCCCTGGTACAACTTGAAGTCATTTCTTCTTGTCCTTGTCTCTGTCAGGTAGTTGCCAAGAGCAATGAGATCTCCCCTGAGCCTTCTTTTCTCCAGGCTAAACAGTCCCAGTTTTCTGAGCTGCTCCTTTTAAGACTTGCACTCTAGACCCCAGGTTGTATCAACAGTGAAGGAATAAAGGAAGAGTTAAAAAGAAAAGTACTGGATATGTAAATGAGTATAATTTGTGAAGTAGGTTTTATTTGTTGAGTTTAAAATGTAGAAGCAAGCTGACTTTAGGTGGTGGTGTTTATGGCAATATAAAAGTGCAATAATGCAAGTAAGTGCTCTGTCTTGTTCAGTCAAGTGTTTTTGGAATTCTTCTTGAATAGTGTTGCTCTACCCCCTCCCGCCTGGTTATTGTAGGAGGATTATCTGCATTGCACATAAATGTGCTGTGGCTACATAGGAGATCTGAGCTGGTTTCATGAAATCAAGCTCATGGACAGGAAGTTATGTGCTTGAGCTTGGGCAGCAGCATGCAGCCTTGGCAGTTTGGGGTGGTGCCATCTCAGGGATGGATCTCTGCTTTGGAATCTGCATTGCTGATATTTCTAATGTGCTCCTGTACCTTAGTTGATGTTACTTGAATTACTCTTGTTTTTACATTTGCAAGATGATATTTAAAAGAAAAGGCTTTATAGGTTGAGGAAAAATAGTTATCACTTGTGACAAGTCACCTCCAGGCATTCTGTCCTCTGCATCTTTACTTTGTAACATGAATAAAACTATATATATGTAAGCAACATCTCTTGTACTCTACTATTGTGTTATATAATAGGACTGTTACTGAAGGTTATATAAACCTGAAGTTTTTATAAATACTGAAGGTTTTTAAAAATACTGAAGACTTTATAAATTGTCTTTGGGTTTCTGTGGGGAAAATAATGCTGACATATTAATCAAATTTATGGGATTAAGATGAGGAGTTAAGTTAACTTTGACAGTTAAATACTGTCAAAGTGTATTTGAATTTGCTTGTGGAAACACAAGCAGGGTTTTATGAAAGATGTTAGGAAACAATCTGTTCTCTGTTACCATTTTAGAGGCCTGCAGTGAAAGAGAGGACTTTTTTTGGTTTTGCACACCCTGAGGAATGCGCTGTCTTGTAGGTGGGGTACCTCTGAATGCTTTTAACAGCCTAATTGGCACATAAGCAAAACCACCCCAAAGGCTGCTTTGTTATTATAAGGGCTGTGCTTGTGTGGTATGCATTTCTGGTTAGATCCAAGTAGGGAGTTTTTGGAAGCCTTTTGCTTTTGTAACCCTCTGAACAAAACATTTGAAGAACACACCCGTGTGGTGTTCCTGGGTCTTCTCTTTTGTCAGTGATCTGTTGTTTGAAAAAGCTGTGTCTAGAAGAAAGTGTGTGGCTACCTTTTTCAAAGGTATCTTTTGACATATTTCTATACTTCTTAATATAAAGAAAAGTATTCTTGCGATGTGCCCTGAAGATGTTGTTCGACAGCAGTGTAAGCCGGCATAAGCTGGTAGTTCTGGCAATGATGCCTTTGTAGGTAAGCTTCAAGTGGTAGACCACAGGGTTAGTGGTATGGGTTGCTGCATAAGCAGACTTTCATGTTTGAAGCAACTGGATGTGTTTCATGATTTCTGGAGAAAGCAAGCATTCAGTTACCTGGGGTGAATTTTCTTGATAAGCTGTCAGACTCTATTTTAACCTTCCAAAAGCCAGCTCTTATCTGATGGTAGAAAATAATGCCCGACTGTTCAAGTTGGTGCTGAGAAAGAAACGAGGAATCCTTGTAGAGGCTGGGCACCTCAGGTATGTGGCTGGTTCAGTGTTGCTGAGCACCTTCTCAGCTCAATTTGTTTCTTCGCAGAGGATCAGACCAAGTGGCTGGTACTGGATTTTGTACTGCGTTTCCCAACTGGCCCTTCCCTAGTGATGGGTATGTATTTCTAGCTGGCTTATAGTGCAGCAGAGATGCTGACATAGTTCACAAAAGCAGAGCAGTTACTCTTTAAAGATACCTCAAACTATGGAAGAACCTGAACTTCTGAAATGCTAATATGTAACTGTAAGACCTTCACGCTGCCTGCAGTGGGCTTTTGGTTTTATTGTTTGTTTGTTTTTAAAGCCAGCACAAACTCAGTGGGACCATGGCTGGCATTCGATTCCCTGTCATTGGGAGACTTTGAGGATGGTTATGTACAACCTCAAAATCCAAGCCCACAGTGGAGAACAATGTAGCAAAACATTCTTATGATTTCCTTATGAATAACTCTGTACGTGTGGGGCTGTATTTTTTGGTTTGGGGGTAGTAAACAGAGTGTCAGTCCTAGCCTGGACCTTCTGTGGCTAATTGAAAGTGGTTTTACTCCCCTGCCCCAGAGGCCTATAATTTGTTATCTGGGTCAGATGAACTGTGTGCACATGTGCTCTACTTTCATTGCACCTGGAAGCTAGAGGTATTTTTCCAGGGAAATTTTTGGCCATTTATGGTGTGGAGCCACTGGAACTGCATGGAGATTTTTTTCGTGTGTCTGGGCATCTAAGCAGCTGGTTATTAGCAAGATATTAACTACATGTTAGAAGGAGTATTGAGCAGTTCAGGTGTCGAGTTGTTGGGTGAGCGTAAGGAACATGAGCTTGATCATATGAAGATGACCCTTTTACTGCTGTGATTCTGAGGCACCCAGCAGCTGTCTACAGCTGGTTTGGGCAGAGGAAGATGGTGTTAACTTTCTTGGACCTAGCCAAACAGTGTACCATAGCTACAGGCAGAGGGTGATTCACCTTGTTGGTTAATAGAAGAGTGCTAATCCTGTGGAGGATTCCTGTCATTCTTGTGATGGAAGTTGTTCTGGGCTTTCACGCAACAGTCTTGATGTTATAACAAAAAAACAAAGGTGTGAGATGCTAATGTGGCCCTGTGTCCCAGACTATTTCTGTTGGTTGTTGTCCTTGGAACTGCTGTTGCTGAAGTAGAGTGTTGGCTGTATAGAAGCAGCTGCTTTCTTCACTGTGGGGTGGCTGCTGGCTTGTGTGTTTTGGAGCAAATTATGGTTGGGCATTTGGGTATATAGCTTTTTTAAGGCTGCTGGATGCCTCTTTCAGTTCTTCATTTCCCTATTACTCCTGCCTTTTCTGAGTTCCAGCAGGGACAGTCTGGGTCTAGTCATCAAGTGTAAGATTAATAGAGATGTTCCCATTGTGGCATGTTTCTTGAAGATGCTGTAGTCAAGGTCAGTGAGACAGGCTGGAAATCACTCTATTAAGTACAAAAAGGAATTGGCTCGACATAGTGACTGTCACTCCCTAGAGATGTTTGTCTAAGCATATATAAAAGTGCTTGTGGACTGAAGTTTGCTATTGCTTCAAAACCTTAGTCAGTATGCATCATGGTGAGTGCACAGGAGGTGCATTTTTAAGCTAGTATAACCAAGCAGAGAAGTAGCTTGAGTGCAGGGGATGCCTCAGAGAAACTTCTGTATAGAAAATGCAGCAAAGTATATCATCTAAATGGTGAGTTGTGGTTCTTTCAGGCATGACTTAACATGTCCAAGTGCAGAGGGAGGAAACATTTGAGAGCTTTGCAGCATTTTTTTCAGAAGATAGTAGTAGATCTTCCTAGCATGAGCTTTGCTGAAATATCTGCTGTGAAGAGCGTTGCAGCAGGCCTTGTTTGGAGGTGTGGCAGTGAACATGCTGCAGTTCCCTTGGCAAGGAGTATGCCGCTGGCTGACATGTTTGTGGTGGGCACTTGTGATTTCTCTGTTTAAACTAGTTGTTTGCATTAGATTGGTGGGGATGAAGGTGAAGTACTCTTTCCTTAAGTGATGTTGAAAATAATTGGATTTATGACATCGAAGGAGGAATATAAGCCAAGGGTAGAAAACTTACTCCAGTTTTACTGTATCTAACAGGCTTTTATATTTTAAATTTATTGCACTGTGTAATGTTATGCTTTGCTAGTCTGAAGTAAGCATTTTAGTGAAACTGAGTGCTCATTCACTAGCTTTCCACATCCCACTGAAACTCAGTGTTATTGAAAGTGCTTTCTGTTCCACATAACTTGTTTTGTGGTTTATTGGTTTGTTTGGTTTTGGGTTTTGTGTTTTTTTTTTTTTTAAATTTTATTTTTTTGGACTATTGCCTAGTGTTGCTGTTTCATCCTTTTGCTGTAAAGTGGTACATTAAAACAGGATGCCTTTGTCCATGCTCAGGCACTGACATTTTGAGGGGGGGTAGTTTACATGAGGGAGCAGGTGTTTGGTGATTACAGGCCTCTGGAGGAAGCAGGCAAAATGGGGCCTGGGTAGTAAAGTATACCTTCCCCAGGGTTTCCCCACTGCTTTACTTTTGCTCTGTGAGTTGCTCAAGCTGTGAAGAACTCCTGGCTCTTGGTGCTCAATGATATCTTGGTTAGTTGAAGGAGTGCCTATGCCATCTTCCCTGGTGTTGCTGGGCAGCAATGAGGGCAGGACGTCCTGTGCTGTGGGGCTGCCAATGAAGTCCTGCTTGTCCCATAGTCAGCCTTGCTGAATCCAGGCTGACCCTGTGCTGATCAAGCTTTGGTGGTAGGAGCCTTGTGTCCTGTGGTAAATATGTTCAGCAAAAGGTGACTTTTGAGACCAAACTGTCCATTAGCCGTGTCTCAAGGTTGGCACCACACAATTGCCTTGGCTGTTGTCTGCGGATTCTGGCTTCTGGGCAGTGGGAAGGGGAACATGGCAGTGAGGGCTCTTGCTATGCTCTGTTCCTTCAGTTGCTTTCCTTTAGGTATTTTTGGGCTGTCCTGCTACTAAACCACCAGTAGTCTTGCTGGAGTGTGGTAGTTCTCAAAGTCCTGTGCAGTTTCTCTGGGGAACTGTGGATCTGTGATAAAACTCGCAGCAGATGGGGGGAGGATTTCCTCTTTCCTTGATAAAAATAGTCTTTGGTTAAGGAAGAATCACGATTCCCAGAAATTCAATGCACTGGGCAAAAATTGGACTGTTGGGAAGCTCTTGCTGCAGACTTGCTCGTGAGCTCCAGAGGGTAGGTGTGTGGTACTGGCTCTGACAGCTGACATGCTGAGAGAAGGGTAGCTGTACTTGGGATGTGGGAGAGGAATATTCCATAGAAATAGTTGTCATTGGCTGTGGATTAACTTTTTTGAGAGTTTGGGAAATCAGTCTTCGATATTTGGGGCTAACTGGTGTCTCGGGCTTGTGTCTTCTTTGGAAACAAAGACCAGGAAAAAGAGGGAAGTACCTAAGATTATGTATGTTTCTGATGCTAAAATGGACGTATTTTGTACATCATGAGGTATATTTTGTTCTGCTTCACAGTTTTCTCAAATATAATTACACTTTCTTTGTGCTCTGATTATTTATTTGCAAAACAGAGCAATTATGTTGTCCTTCTTGATGCCTTGTTATCCCATGATTAGTCCAGAGGCATATATGTATGTAGGAGGACTTGAAGGGAAAACCCAGGAACACCCAGTGTGGATGAGGGAGCTGGCACTGCTCACACTGGCCCTGTAGTGTTCATAGCAAGCAGAAGTTCCAAGTGAGACCAGCCTGGCTGTAGGCTGTTCTGGAGGTATAGAGTGACTGTATACTGTAGTACACTGATGCTCTTTTCAAACTAAAGGTTTAGTACTCTGGGTACAAACTAAAGGTTTAGTACAAACTGGGGTTTGGTACTGAGCAATGCTTCCTCCTGTAGTAACAGTACCATACCCCTGCAGCAGGTACTGATTCTTACAGCGTATCTGGTACCTGATTCCGTATAGGTCAGAGGGAGAACAAAGTTGTCCCTGTTTGCTCTGCACAAGTTGTATTTACAAGGGTAAGGTAATGTAACAGCAGAAATGCAGTTTTGACAAGTTTGCCTGGTGGGTAATACGTACCAGACAGATTTTGTTACTAAGTCACATGAAGGAGGGTAACTTAAATGAATGTACTGATGTTGTGTTGGACCAGAACTGCATCTGAAGTTAATCAGTAAAGACCTGGCTCTATTTAAGTCAGTAATATGCTTGCTTATTGCTTCTTCCTGCTTAAAGAAAGGGTTGTGTGATTCTGCTGTTTCAGACCATGGGGAATAAAAACATTCAAAATACGAACTGCGGTCCTCTTGCTTACCGGTTGCCATAGAAATCTAAATAAAGAATGCTCTGCAAATAGTGCAGATATAGCACTTAACTTTCACAGCTCTCACTTTCTTAAAAAGACATGCCTTTGTTCAGATTTCTGCAGTAACTGAGCAGCTACTGCACGCATTCTGGATAAAATTGCTATATAAATACTGTATTTACACTATTTGCAAAGTATTCTCAGTATTGCAGAACTTTTCCATTACTCATTTTTAACATTAATTTGTGTTGAGACTGGCTGTGGTACCTGAGACTAGAAAGAGCTGCGTTTCATTCTTTATAAAAGCTGCAAAATGCTCAAGATCTTACATATTAAGGATGAGTCACCTACAGGACTGTTCATATAATTCCAGCAGGAACGCAACCCAGTGACATGCAGAGCAGCCAGTTGAAAGCTACAGCTAGAAATTCAGGAAGCAACAAGATGCCTTGTCTGGAAATGTGTTCCTCCTCTGGGGACCACTCAGACTCTCTTCTGGTCTGGCTTTCTTGCTCAACTTATTGCATAGCCCAAGATCTGGGAATGGAGGCGAGCTGGCATTTACGTTCTGTGAGTGGCATGGTCTGACTTGGGGCAAATCAGTGCGTGACCTAGTAGCCTTTTAGGAGCTGAATTGCTGCAGAGTGAAGTTGCTCCAGGTTTCCCCCTCTGTCCTTAGGAACACATATTATGCATGTCTTATCTGGTGGGACTTGGTGGTATTTTCACCAGTTTTCATTGCTTTCAAAGTAGATATTATAACTTTCTGTATTTTTTTAAAGCAGTCACTATGGTTTCATCAGTTTTCATCTGTTTCCAGTCATCTCATATAATGTAAATCACTTTCATGTAACGTAAATCACTCCATTTAACAGTATTTTTTTTATTTTATTTATTTATTTTTCCTGGTGTTGTCTCTCTGCTAGTAGTAACCTCCTTGCAGAAAGAGAGCTAAGCATGTAAGAATTTTAAATGAGTTTCCATCTGGTGTTGTTTTTGGCTTGGTAACAGGAATAAAGATGTTTTGCATTTTTACAAAGTAGAGGATTTTTTTATTTTTTTTTATTTTTCCCTCCTGATAATTCAAAACTGAATCTAGAAAGCAAAACGGAAATTTACAGATTTCCAGAGTCAGGTCACTGAGCTGTGCCTATACATCAACACACAGCTAGAAACCAAAAAACATCTGCAGCATGAGATGGATGGGCAAACTGGGGACTTTATGGGCAAATTTAGCTGGTGTGGCTTCCCAAAAGCTCTCTGAGCAATGTAGCTATAATTTCTGAGTTAGCTCTACAAGTCATCTGTAATGAAGCCAAACACAGTCCCCATGTCTATGTAACATTCCTGTATTGGAATGCTAACACCTAAAGAAGTGCTGCACAGAATTAGCCGGTCCAATAGGTACTTAACATCCTGGTGCTGGGTTGGGGAAAACCTCCTCTTCTTGTCTGGGGAGTGTGGAGGCTTTTGCAGATGTTGTCAATTTTGCTGTATTTGTCCAGAAAATGCAGGCATCTTTTAACGAATAGGATGATTTTGCATGAGGACAGTACTGGGAGATCTGTGTTTTTTTTCTCACTGACTTATGTTGTTATTTGGCAGTGTTGGTGCTGCTTGGGTCTGTGCCGTGTACGCTGCAGAAATGGCCCTGGAGGGTGCTTAATCTTTGTGTCATTCTGGTCTGGTCTGACCCACCCAGTGGGTGCCTCCATAGGGGGATCCATTCCTGTGGGGCATTGGTGCTTGGCTGTACTTCTGAAAGCCAGGAGGAATAATGTTGGCATCATTCACTGTGCCTGAGACCATTTATTTTAAGGTCAAAAGGATATAGGGGACATACTTATTATTTAATGGATATTTGACAATGTTTCAAGTCTGTTTTCTTGATATTCTGTCAAAAGATAAATAGTTGTTTCAGTCGCAGTTTTACCAGGCTTTTGTGATAAGAAGCTGATCTGAACTGAGAGTGAATTTTTTATTTTTAATGGATCTGCGATTTTGATCTTTTTCTTTTCCCTGTCCCACTTCCTGAAGAGCCTACTCAGCAAATCTAGCAACTATTGTATGAGTTGGCTGTGTTTTTATATGCTTGCAAAAATAGTAGATGGTAGAATTTTAGCTAAGCAATTTTCTTCTTAGATTTGTGCTAATACGGTGTTGCATTTCCCTTCCTCCACTAACTCATCAAAATTGAAAGCGGTTCTCACTAAGGCGTAGTGTGATAAAGAAAGGTTGAATTTAAATACAATGATGCCAAGTAATTGTAGTCTAGTGCAGAAATGCAGATGTAGCTTGAAGTTAAGATACAGCTTAATTGCATTTGAAACAATTTCAGCTGCAAACTATTAGTATGCTTTTTTGGACTTCTGGTTTATACGTGGTGTTTGCACGTAGCTATTGGTTCTTTTTCTTTCTGTCCTCACAGTAAAGAAATTAGTGATTTAATAAATAATTTATTAAATAATATTTTTCAGTTTCATCAACAGTCCCTTTGTGCTGTAGAAGATGGCTGCAGCTGGTAGGGTTTAAATCTGTCACTGTGCCTCACAGCTGTTCTGACAGCAGTGCTTGCAGTTGTGTATGCTGGTGCAGCAGCTCTGGGGAGAACTTGGATGTACATGAGCTCAGGTCGCTTCCCTTCATTGTGAATTGTTTATCCATTCATGGAGCTTTACATCAGTGTTAGATGCTTTGGGAAAGCGCAAATAACATTTTGACAGTGGTATTTAGTTGTCATAGATGTTGTCCTGTAAGGATCTGGTTATATCCTATCAGACATTGAGCATTTGCCCTGTAAGGGTCTGGTTATATCCTGTAAGACACTGAGCGTCATATCCTGCAATTGTTAAGGGAAAATTGTGGTTCACGGAGCATCAAGAATTGATCATTCTTGAGCCACTTTTATTATTTCTTGATCTGCAGCGAGAAGTTGATGTCATTTGCTGCGTGTTTGCTCACAACTGAACCATAGTGTGGTGGAATGAGTGATGACTAAAACTGTGCTGTTCTGAGGTGTCTTGCTGTTGGACATAGCAGCCTTCCAGTGTCTGAAGGGGGCCTATAGGGATGCTGGAGAGGGACTCTTCATTAGGGACTGTAGTGACAGGACAAGGGGTAACGGGTTAAAACTCAAACAGGGGAAGTTTAGGTTGGATATAAGGAGGAAATTCTTTCCTGTTAGGGTGGTGAGGCCCTGGAATGGGTTGCCCAGGGAGGTTGTGAATGCTCCATCCCTGGCAGTGTTCAAGGCCAGGTTGGACAAGGCCTTGGGTGATATGATCTAGTGTAAGGTGTCCCTGCCTCTGGCAGGGGGGGTTGGAACTAGATGATCTTAATGTTCTTTCCAACCCTAACGATTCTATGATTGTGTGATTCTAAGTTGCTTCTGTGGATTGTAGTGTTGATCACTAGTGAGCTGGTGCAGCAGTTTATCTCAAAAGACTTATCTCTATTAGGACAGTGATAGCTCTTTATATGCTCCAGTCATGGGCCTTATGCTGTAGTCTGTAAATTGTTCAGTCTCAGCAGTTTCAGGTTTATTGTTGCTCACAGTTGTGTTTCACCAAACAGAGCAACTAAATGGATTGCTTTAGAAGAAATGCTGTTGGGTCATGACCATTGACCCCTGAGTTTTCTTTGAGTTGAGAGTATTCCTAACATTAGCTTTGTGCTTCACTCAGTTCTGGGTGTTTATTACCTGTTTATTCTTATCCCTCGGAATGTTAAACTGATGCAGTAGATTTGTTATTAGTAACATAAATTCCTGCTTCATTTATCACTTGAGCCAAAGAAACTTTATATAGCTGCTGGGGGGGGGAGGGGATTTTTTTTTTTTATAGTTGGTTGGTAGGGTTTTTTGTTTCAGTTTTGTGTTGTTGGGTTTTGTTTTGTTTGTTGTGTGTGGGTTTTTGGTCGTTTTTGTTTTTGCTTTTTTTGTTATAAACTGCTTTTATCAGAAATGAAGAAAACAGTGAGAGCACAAAATAACAGTATAGCTTAGGTTTACATATTGTCTTTAGGTTTTTGTATTATCTTTAGTCAGTGGCTCTGGAGACGTTTTACAGACTTTCATCAAGCCTCTCCTGCCCTGAAAAATAATAGTTAAGAATGTCAGATGATGTGTGATTCTAGGCAGCAAGCAGCACTACTGCAGTAGGTGACAGTAGGCTCTTAACTCATCTTGCCTGCCTTGTGTGGGCAGGTTTGGCTGAATTCCTGAAGATCCATCTTATTTTGTAGGGGCTCTGGTGTAAGAACAGTTAGTCTGAGTCTCCTCTGACTGTTGAGGTATTCTTATTTGTGAGTAATATGTGACTTTGCTTTAGTATGACTCTTACCATGTCTTGTTTACTGGTTTATCGCTTCCTTGTACCTTGCTATGGCTCTTTGGTTTGGAAATTGCAGAGGTGATTGAAAAGACTCCATGTTTTGTGCACAGAATATACTTCAATGGAGGGTCTCTAAGCGGTGTCGAAATGAGTTATAAATACACTTGCAAAGGATGGAACAGGTATAGTCTTCCAGGTTGTTTTAACACACCTGTCAGGAAGCCACAGGTACTAATTGTGGTGGCTGTGGTTTTCAGTAGGTTTGTAAACTATCATACAGTGAGCTTAAATAATTTGTGCAAGGCCCTTCCCGCTGTTAGTAAATAAAATCCTTGCTTCCATTCTCTGAACTATTACTCTGTGTTTAGCCTCAGCTATGATTTTTCATAATCTTAACATTTAAAGAAATAATGTAGGTGAGGTGGGTTCAATCCCCCCCTAAACAACAGATGCCTTTAAGTATTAGGTAAGTTGCGGCTAACTAGGGGAATACAATTCACAGAGCTGCATGGTTGCAGGTATTTGAGAGGGTGAAGCAGCCAAAGGAAGTCTGGGGTTTATTGGCATTCCAGGTATGCTCTCCTGCTGTGTAAATAAATGATGCATTATCCTTGCTAAATCACATCTCTGAAGAAGAAATGGAGGCTTGAGAAACAAGTTTTCACTGCAAAAGAAGAATCTGATCTTTACCTGAGAATACTAAAAACCACTCATTTAAAATATCTGTAGTATCTTTTTTTTTTTTAACTGCAATCACTGTTCTTATGTTTCACTATCTCTGGTAATCACTATTACTTTTTTCTTTCTGCATAAAACTTAACTGCCACCTTTACTCTGAACAGGGCTCCATTGTATCTGTGTATGGGTGAGTAATCTACATTGTGTTACGGGGAAGACCTATTGTAAAAAGGTGTGTATGTGATTTCTTTAATTTCTAGCTGTTATTTTATTTAGGAAAACTGAAAAAAAAGCCTTGGTTCTGCAATAGATGTTTTCAACAGTTATTTTTAAAGTAATTGCATTTGTTGTAAATACAAGAAGGCAGTATATTATGTTAAACTCTTCTGGTACCTTGTATCTTCATCAGGCAAACCCAGGCTTTGTCTAAGTTGGGTTAAATTATACTATTGGTGGTGTTCTGTGCATCAGGAAACTGATCTTAATTTCAAAGTAACAGTTGTACTTTTTAAATGAAAAATGGAAACCAGCAGAATTTTTAGTCACAATTTAAAACCAAACCTTTCCTCACAGCTGGAGAGAAAAAGGCAGGCTGTTACCCTGTGTACTTGTATTTAAAAGGCAGATGCTCTCTGTTTCACTGTGGTGTGTAGTCTAAACTCTTAAGTTTTGAAGTAGGTGGTTGGGCTATCCACAGTATAAGCAGTTTGACTCGTAGCTTGCTGGGTGGTGCTGGAGTTCAGGAAGGGCAGGAGAAGGCAAGCATTGCACTGGCTGCAGACTGGGATGCTGGGAAGGCCTGGTAGCACCTCAGTCTAATGAGCTTCTGTGACTGTGTGCAGTTTATGTGGCAGGGTCTTACTAGTACAGAGGCTACAGTGGTGGCATCTGTGGGAAGCTGCTAGAAGATGGACCCACTGCTGGCCAAGGCTGAGCTCTCAGCCATAGTGGTAGCACCTCTGGGATAATGTATTTAAGATGGGGAAAAGGTTACTGCTCAAGAGCATCCTCAGCCAAAGAAATGAGTGAGAATATGTGAGAGGAACAGCTCTGCAGTCACCAAGATCAGCGCAGAAGGAAGCAAGGAGGCGCTCCAGGCACCAGAGCAGCGATTCCCCTGCAAATGCATGATGCAGGCCATGGTGAAGCATCTGTTCCCTGCAGCCCAGAGAGGAGCCCATACTGGAGCAGGTTTGCTGGCAGGACTTGTGACCCCGCAGGGGACCCTTGTTGAAGCAGTCTGTGTCTGAAGGACTGCATCCCATGGCAGTGACCCAGGCTGTAGCAGTCTGTTCCTGAAGGACTGCACCTCATGAAAGGGACTCATGTTGGGAGCAGTTTCTGAAGAACTGCAGCCTGTGGGAGGAACCCACGTTGGAGAAGTTCATGGAGGACTGTCTGCCGTGGGAAGAACCCCACACTGGAGCAAGCAAAGAGTGGCAAAAGAAGGAGCAGCAGAGACAACCTGTGATGAGCTGACCACAACCACTGTTACCCATCCTTCTGTGCCATGCAGGGGGAAGGAGGTAGAGAAAATAAAGAGTAAAGTTGAGCTGGGGAAGAAAAGAGAGGTGGGGGGAAGTGTTTTAAGATTTGGGTTTATTTCTGATTACCCTGCTCTGATTGGCAATAAATTAATAAATTAATTTCCCCAAGTTAAGTCTATTTCACCCATGACAGTAATTGCTGAATGATCTCCCTGTCCTTACCTAGACCCATGAGCCTTTCACTGTATTTTATCTCTCCTGTCCAGTTGAGGAGGGGAGTGATAGAGCAGTTTTGGTGGGCACCAGGGACCTAGTCAGGGTCAAGCCTCCAGAGTGACCTGGCTTTTGAAAACAAATGCATACTTGAAGGATAAGAGGATTGTCATTATCATTAGAAGGTCTCGCTTCAGAAGCGTTTTTGTCCATTTTAATGTCAGTATTGATCTGTCCCCGAATTAGTGAAGTGAGGAGAGATGGTTTGGGGTGATTATGTTTTTGGTTTTGTTTTTGTTTTTTACTCAATAGCAATTACAAATTCTCCATCAGAATATGGCAGAACTGAAATTACTTTGAAGTATTCTTCACTGAGAGGGAAGTGGACATGAGTCTGTCAAGGAAATGTCCCCAGTTTGGGAGGGTTGGTGTCTGTTGCACTTGAGACTGGAAATGGGCCAGGTGACTTGGGTAGCATTTATTTCCTCTCTGTTTAGTCTCTGGGGACTGTTTTCTTTTGGCTATCATAATATAAATCTTTGCTTGACTTGTGCAAAGCACAGTCACTTCCTTTCCTGGTTTTCAGGATTCACAGAATTAGCCCAGTTACAGATTTTTTTTGGCTTTACAGAATTTTTGAAAGTCATCTTGTGAAAAATGTGGCAACTGTTTGTGGGTTTTTAACTGCTCTCCTCTTCCTTATCGCCAATTTCTTGTGCAGAAGTGGGAAGAGAAGCTGTCGCTGCCTTTTGGTTGTAAGCTTTCTGGTCATGCTGTTTGGGATGTGTGTCCAACCTTTGTTAGGTGTGAGGTGAACTACCCCATTCTCAGCTAAGGCAGCCCCAGTGTCAAGTATCTTCTCTCGCTATAATTTGGCTGCCCCACGCTGCTAGATTTGAAAGCTCTGCATTTTGCTGGCTGTACCAGCCACATCAGCATTGAGTTAAATTTAAGCATAGATCTTTACATGCCTGCACAATGACCAACAAAGCAGCATGTATGTAGTTCATCATCTAGTGGTCTGCTACCAGTCAGCGACCTCTGCAGTGTGCATTTTGCATACAGGTATTCTGCATCAGGACTTTATCTTTTAGGAGAGTATTTTATTTAGTATGGTGAGCTTTTAGGTGTTATGTATTTTCTGCTGGTTTGATATGGTGATCTTGCAAAACGATGAGGAGCAAAGTCTGTCTCTTAGGAATACTTGCTGAATGGTAGTAACTGGATTTTTTAATAATCCCCCATGTTAAGGTTTAAGCACACAGTAGTGTGCCTGTGCTGTACTAATTGTGGATTTTTTTCTTATGTCTTTTTGGTAACTAGAAATAGATTTAATATTTTAATTTCTTTTAGCAGACTGTTTTTAGGTTGAGTTCACAAGCTGCTTATGATCAGTAATAAATACCCCAGGAGATCAGATGGCAGATGATGACTGGGATGAATGTAGTGAGAATTTTAAGGCATCCTCTTGCATCAGGCTTTTAAGCACATAGAATCACAAAATAGTTAGGGTTGGAAAGGACCTTAAGATTGTCCAGTTCCAACCCGCCTATCATGGGCAGGGACGCCTCAGATTAGACCATGTTGCCCAAGGCTCCATCCAACCTGGCCTTGAACACTGCCAGGGATGGAGCATTTACCGCTTTCCTGGGCAACCAGTTCCAGTGCCTCACCACCCTCACAGTAAAGAACTTCTTCCTTATATGTATCCTGAACTTCCCCTGTTTAAGTCTGAACCCATCACCCCTTGTCCTTTTGCTGCAGTCCCTAATGAAGACTTCCCTTCCAGCATCCTTATAGCCCCCCCTTCAGATACTGGAAGACTGCTATGAGGTCACCATGCAGCCTTCTCTTCTCCAGGCTGAACAACCCCAAATTTCTCAGCCTGTCTTCATATGGGAGGTGCTCCAGCCCCCTTATCCTCATGGCCCTCCTCTGGACTTGCTCAACAGCTCCACATCCTTCTTATTTTGAGGACACCAGAAGTGTACACAGTACTTCAAGTAGAGTCTCAAGAGAGCAGAGTAGAGGGAAGACATACCTGTCTTGGCATATTATATGGAAAGTGTGTGATGGTTTAAAAAAAAATGTTTATTTAATGTATTGTTTTCTCTAAAGATGTGATAAAGACCTGGCCAAATGTATCTGTAATTGAAAAGGAATATAAAAAAAAACCCACTGGTGTTTAGTATGGAATCAAGGTGCATAATCCTTGCCCTGTGGGTTTCACTGGGAGCAGATTGGTCTGCCAATTACTGCTATGAACAAGGCTTTCCCCTTGTTCACCAAAAGATTTTTCCCTAAATTTAAGGCCACGTTTAAATTACTGTGACTGACAAAAAGCATGTCTTTGAAATGCTTGTTCCTGTGAGTAGCATATACCAAATACTTCTTGATCCTCTGGCAGGGGCTTTTGCTTGATCGATGTTGGGGTCACCCTTCCTTTCCTTTCCAGTTGGCAAGGAAGGAGCAGGTGTGGCCCTGTGTCAGCTACTTCATCCTCCTTCTGGACCTTCAGAGAAGGAGGAAGACGACCAATTAAACTGTGCTAAAATTAGATCAGGCTCCCATCTGAAATTTGTGTGAACTCGTGGATTTTTGTAAGCTTCAGATATGACCTGTCGTGGTTTAAGCCCTGTAAATCAGAACCATGCAGCCCTCATGCTCACTCCCCCACTTTCTCACCCCGAGGGAGGGAGAGGAGAATCGAAAGAATGCAACTCCCACGGGTTGAGATAAGAACAGTCCAGTAACTAAGGTATAACACAAATCACTGCTGCTACCACCAATAATAATAATGGTGAGGGAAATAACAAGGGGAGAGAATACAATACCACCCACCGATGCCCAGCCAAGCAGTGTGATCTAGCCCTTCCAGGTAACTCCCAGTTACATCCCGGGCATGACGTGCTGTGGTATAGAATACCTCTTTGGCTAGTTTGGGTCAGGTGTCCTGTCTCTGCTTCCTCCTGGCTTCCCCCCCCCTCCCTGGCAGAGCATGAGGCTCACAAAATCCTTGGTCAGACCAAACATTTGAGCAGTAACTGAAAACATCGGTGTTATCAGCGCTGTTCCCAGGCTGAAAGTCAAAAACCAGCACTGCACCAGCTGCTAAGAAGGAGAAAAAAATGGCTGCTACTGCTGAACCCAGGACAGACCTCAGTGAGATTTATGTTCCACCACATCTCCTATTTTTAGACAACACTGAAAATACATTGTGGGCAGGATAGGAGTTGAGCACACTGGTGAGGTTATGGGTGTCATCCGAGTCATTAGTGCTGGCGGTGCTCCTGGCCTGTTATGTGTGCCAGATATGACATCTTTCAATGAAGTTTAAAGGCACGATGAAAGATTATGGGCACAGATACACATCACTTTGGACTGCTCCAAAATGAATGATTTAAAAGTGGTTGCTGACAGAAACTATGAAAGGGTGTCTGTCCATCATCTTCAAGCTATTACAACACACCTTTTCCCGCTCCCTGGCATATTTGTGTCGCCCTGTCCAAGATGATCAATTTGAGGACCCAGCAGAAAACTAATCCTTCAGAGAAGATACATCCTTGTGACACTGCTGTGATGAGGTGGCTGAGCCAGTCTGAAGGCCAGTTGCTGTTGAAAGGGACAGTTGGCTTAAATAGTGTATATATAAAACTGTACTGTAACATGAGGCATTTCACTCTGCCAGATGTGGAACAGCAGCTCAGTAAGTTGAGTTTTGACTGAAGACTCTTGAGTTGGCTAGCCTTGCAGGCATCTGAAATGCATGCCTGTGTCCATCCACATGCATACTTATATGTACATACCCATGCACACTTATCTCTAACAGAAAGTTGTGGAACCACTGGTTCTCCCCTAGTAGCTCTGAGCACAGCCAGCGTCCTAGGTGGGTAACCTGAAAACAATGGGAATTCTTCTTTGCTTCTGTGGACTTCAGCTGAGGTTGTAAGTGCTCACATCTCATACTGCTTTTTAGCAACTTCTGTCACTTTTTAGGTTTTGAAGGGCCTGGTAGAGCTTTTTAATGTTTTGGCTTCCAGGTGGTCCCACTTCAGCTGTCTGTGTTCAACCTTGGTATGATTGGTTGGTGGTTTTGTTCCTAGAGCTGTAGCTCTGCACTTGTACTTGAACCAAGAGGTTCTAAGACCTCTTGGAGGTGGTATGCGTGAGGAAAAAAAACATATTTGTAAGTTCCAAAGGAGTTTTGAATTTTATTTTTCAGTTTTTGGCACAGACCTCAATTTAGGTTCAGTGAAATTAGTGGCTAAATTCGCATTAGACTTACTGGAGGCTTCCTCAAGACCTCTCCATCAGTACTTCAGTTTGTTCTACCACATGCTTTGCTGCTTGTTCTAGAGGACCTTCTTGCATTTTTTGTCACAGATAAGCCAGAGGGTATCTATGCACAGACAGCTCCAGAACCCTCTTGTCCAAGCAGTATTGTTCTAGTCAGTACCAGTACTATCAGTTGAGCCCATGGCTCTGTTGAAGAGGTTAACTTTGTTTTTTGTTTTGCTGTATTGATTAACTTAACTGTTTTAAGTAAATTTGACTGCCTGTGGCTACTGCTGACCCTAAATTCCTGCAGTACTTCCAAGCAAGATGCTAAGCATAGCTGGCATTCTTGGTACAGCATGAGTGGGTGTGCTGGGAATTTGGGGGCCCCAAAACAAAGCATTGCAGTGCATATCCAGGGCAATGTTTTATTTGGGAGCAGGGGAAAGTGCTAAATTCAATTTGGGAGCACTGTGTTGAGATGTTCTTCTTGCTGTGGTTGGTAATGTATGATACCTCTCTCTGGAATTGAGGCCTTAGTTAAAACAAGGGAATGGCAGGAGATTTTAATTCATAGCCAGAAGTGATAGGGATATCATAGAATAGCTAGGGTTGGAAAGGACTTTGAGATCATCTGGTTCCAACCTCCCTGCCATGAGCAGGGGCATCTCATGCTAGACCGTGTTGCCCAAGTGAGCTAGTGTGAGGGAATTCTTAGGGTAAATTTTGTTGCTTACTTTTGAATCATCTGGCAATAGCTGCTGTCAGGTTTATTCTGAGATCATATTTCCTGTCTAAATCAAAGTGGTTGTAGCAGTGTACAGGGTATTTTACTTAAGACTTGCCATTACTGCAGCAACATACTAATTTCTGTTAATTTGACTTTTTGGTATTGACATGAAGTGTAAATATTTGGCAGTGTAATTAAGTATGTATGTTGTCCTGGAGGAAAATTTCCAGTTCAAGAGGAAATGAATTTAGAAACTTTTTGATTTAATACAAACATCACTGCCTCTCTTGTGTATGTGTATGAGCTTATTTAAAAAAAAAAAACGGACCAACAAAACCAACAAAAACCCGAGCACAATATTTGCTAATAAAAATCTAGGCCTTAAAACCTCAGGAATGGAGAATGTGGAAAGACGCAAAATGAGCATATTTTGGGCATAGCAATACAGCTATTAGTTAGTGTGCAACCTTGTTGTTTTATTAAATAAAACACTTGTAAAGTGATTTTCACTTGAAAGAGCTTTCTAATCAAGGAACTTATATTTTGTAATAAGTTAAATAAATAATTTTTTTTTTAATTTTATAAATAGCTGCCCTGTTGGATTTGTGAGCATGTATTGCTTTTTCCCCCTTTTTTTTTTTTTTTCCCCAAAGAAGAAATATGGAATGCAGTCCCACAGCATGGATGTGATGTTTTGTCTGCAACTGTCAGAAAGGGTTTTCCAAATTTGTGAAGAATATGCTTGTATGTTGCAGGATAGAGCATGGCTAAACTCTGGGGAATAAACTTCTGAAGCCTATTGGCTGGTTAAGGAAGGCTTTATATAACTGAAGGCAGAGACATAACGCATGTTGTTCTGAAGTCAGAGGTCGTACAAAAAATAACAGAAGTTGCTGGTCCACACAGGAAAAAAATGCAGACTATCTTTAAGGTCCCTTCCAACCCAAACCATTCTACAATTCCATACAGGAGTCTGGCATAAAAGTACCGGATTTCTTGTCATGTGACAGCCATCCTTGGAGTTTGCGCTTTAGCTACTGGTTCTCATGACCCGTCTATAGCTGATGAGTTTGTATGTTCTATCTTCCTAATTTCTGTGGAAAGTATTTTTTCCTCCTGTTGCTATCTATAATGGTTAAGCATCCTTTTTCTCAGGAGAGACTGCAGGATCTCTTCTACCAGTGGCCTGAAGTCAGCTCAAAAAAAAACAACACAAAACAAATAAAAGTATATGGCTTAGTTGATTGGTTTTAGCCTCATAGCAGGATTTATGACACAGTTGGAAAATGGATACTTGTTTTTTGAAGATGATCAGAAAATTAATCTCATTCTTTTCATCAGGTTTTTGCACCACGACTAGATCTCCCTATGAGAGGTAGAGGACTGAAAATACTGCAGAGCTCTACAACTGCAGGCTTAAGAAAAAAGAGTTTATCTAAGTATCTTTCAGTGCGAATTGTGAGACCACAGGTGCTGTATTTTTTCATCCTCCTTACTGCCTGAGGCAATCAACCCTGGATGGTGAGTCAGCTTGCCAGCAGAGATGATTAATAAAGGAGTAAGCTAAATAAGGATTTTATTTATTTATTTTTTTTTTATTAATCACTGACTATTCTGAGCGAGAAATATTCGAAGTACTTGCTGACCCTGGGTGCAAACAAAAACCCCAAATACCAACAATTGTTATTTAAGGTGATGGAGATGGGACAGGTCTGATAAATACTTCTAATGCTAGTTCTGTCTTAATTCTACTAAGCATGGGTATAATGATCTCTTCCAGACCTTTCATAGGCGTAGATATGATCTTTTAGTGTGGGGAAAAAATGGGCTGTAATTTTAACTTTCTTTGTTTCCGCCTGAATGACAGAGGCTTGTAAGGTAGAGGAGAGGATCCCTTCTTTACAGCTAAGCACTTACTGTGCAAAAAGTTTTGAATATGTTGTCTTGGTATACAGAATCAGTATGATTTCTGTTAGTACCCATTGCCAAAGTTAAAGGTTCTTCATTGTCTTTTAGCTGGCTTTGAAGCCAGAATTATGAGGTCTTGTAGCAGCATCATTAAAATTGATTATGGCTAAAACTGGAGAGAGACTTGAGCTTTTTATTCTGCCTTTTTTTTTAGTGCAGTCATTTTAAGTGTGCAGTCTGAGAGTCTGCCTGAGCTTTAAGGAATGCAGTTGGGTCTCCTGATGGACAGATTCCCTTATATGGATTTTCTTGATATATATGAAAATAATGTAAAAGAAATAGTATGAAACAATGCAGACATGAGACAAAGACACCCTTCTAATGGCATAATATATGTGCAGCGTGAGTGGATGCCCAGGCTAGTGTGCAGGCTGTGTGAAGGCAGCGGTGCTGGTGGAGTGATTGGCTGAACAGGATGCTGTAAGGCAGAGAGTGCCAGAGAAGCCAAGCTGGCCTTGCTGAGTGCCTTGTCCCATGATGCCGTATCTCTGTGCCTTGCTCTGGCATGGTGGCTAACAAGGATTCCCTAAGATGGAGCACCCTGTAGTGTACAGCAGAAGCTGAAAAGCACTGGAGAGTATCAGGAGGGGTTAGGAAGAATTATGTAGTGATAATGGTATTCAGAATAGGAATGAATAACTGAAGTCAGTTAGTGGGAGAGTTTGTGCTCAGAACACAGGTGAGTGATAATATTTTTTGAAAAAAAGCTGACTTGCAAATTCAAATTTCACTTCAGTTCTCCACTTTTAATAACCCATCTTCATTCCAGCAGGGTTACAAGCTAAGGCTAAGTGTGGCTCCATTTTAATTTATCCTGGTTTAGCTAATGGTTTGTGAAATTGTCTTAATGGTGGGAAAGTGCATCTCTTGGGAAATGTGAACAAAGAGCTACCTTGTTGGGAAAACTGTCTCTGGTTTGTGGGGCTCTTGAGCTGAGCAGATGATGTAATATTTTAACATCATCTTGTGAGAGGGTGTATTGCATTTCTCTATGTCCCTATTTCTTCTGCAGGGACTCATCCCGTTTTGCTAGGTTTGACCTGTCAATGTAAGTGCACAACAGGAGGTAGAGAGAGAATAATATGCTAGTGCCCTGGAGGGGGAAGGTTGGCTTCAGCTAGAATGCTGCCTCCATGTCCCATGGGTATGATATGTGGTAGAGTGACTGGATCTCCTGTATTATTCATTGCCACTGGCTTCTGCTGTGACGTGGGTGTTTATCACATGAATAGTTGTGCAGTGGGTTGCTGCGGAAAAGGTGTGTGTGACCTGAATACTCATCACCCACAGGTCTTTCTCTAAGTGACAGATAAAACCTGGTCTCCAGTGTGGTATGTCTGCTAAGAAGTCGAATCATTTGGAAATGTTTCTCTCGGACAGCCTGTGGGGGGGCATCTTAATTGCTTCCAGCCCTCATAGTTGGGCTCTGTTGCATGTATCAGCATGAATTTCTAGACTTTCAGTTCCTTGGCTTTCAATTCCTTTCTTAAAATTTGATGCCTGTTGTGAAAGTAAGTTTTATTCTTGGCATATATTTGGAAGAATGTTCAGCTAGCTGAGTTGCACCCCGTTGTGCTATGTGTAACTTTTTTTTTTTTGAGAGCAATTCTAGGCTGCTTTGTTTTCAAATATTATTCAAGTTTCTTTCTTTCCACTTCTAATATTTTTTTAAAATTCTTTTTATCATAGCTGCTTGAGTGTTTTCACAGCACACTTGTTTTGCTGCTCAAGTGCTAACAGCAAATCGTGTACTGGGCTTTGGCAAGCTCCAAAGCTTGGGTCAGGAGGGATGAGCAAACAGAAAATGTAGCTTTATTGCCATCCACTGGGGGCAAAACATGCTGCAGGGGTACCCAGCCTGTGCTTGAAGAGTTGCTGTTGAGTGATACATACCCCTCCGTTTGTTGTGCTATACTTTTGGTATAATAACCCAGAAACTGTCAGCCTCAGCCCAGATGAGAAAAATAGCAGCAGCAGCTACTTGTCTGGTTCTTGTTGTGAGTCATGATAGCAGTGATGCTGAAAGCTGGAGAGAAGGGGTGGGCTTAGGGGCGAAAGGGGAGGACACAAAGCTTAGTTGTCCTGCTGGGGGATGCTCGGTGCAGTGCAAACTGCCTGCCAGCCAGTGTGTGGGAGATGTATTCAGGATGCCTGTGTGCTCTCTACCTCTTCCACTGGCTTTTGAACGCTGGATGTGTGCTGAGACCTAGCACCAAAATAGCATCTGACTTTCTGGAACAGCTCCTTGTCCTGAATGGCTGGTTCACCCTTAGGAAGTTGAATTACTTGTCAGTGGAAATACCAGTTCCCCCAGCCTATAAGGGTAGGGTATTTCCATAATAGTTTTTACTAGTAGGATATTATGATCTATGGATAACTATACAAGTAGAACACAAATAGACGCAGGTTTTTGGCATGCACAATCTGACAGGACCAGGTGAGCTGGAGCCAGTGCTGTGCAGGGGTAGATGTCAGCCTCTCAGAGGCTGGAGATGAATTCTGCTTCAGTGTCAAACCAGTGCTTTGCTTCCTTCTGCTTTGGTATTTGTGCAGCATAGGTCAGCAAGCAGTAAGACTTGGGAAAAGCAGCAAGTCATGCAGCCAGAGCACCAAAGTAACACCCTAATTTTTGGGAGCAGTCACTGGTTATGTGGAGGTCTGTATAAATGATTTGGAGGTGATGGTGGGGAGGATTTGCTGAAATGAAAATACGTGTTTGGTCCACACTGGCATGAAAGGGAAGTTCTTGATGTCTTCTGCTCCACCCCTGTTCCAGCTGCACCTTCTGTGTAAAACTTTTTAAAGAGAAACAGAAACCACCTTCAAATATCCACTTTGGACATTTTAAAAAAAGAATCATTAAAATGAAGGGAACAGAATTCAGAATCATTCAGAAATGTGGCTTTCCCTCCTTGCAGTGTCTTCTGTAGTAACCCCGTGGTCAGCATGTGTTGTGGGGAGGGAGACCCATGTTCATGTTTCCTGTTGGACCAGGAGGACCTGACCCATCCTCTGCGCTTTTCAGAAAGGTGTCTAGAATATGCCTTTTAACCTGAAAGGGGAAGAATGGGACCCCTCCTGCAAATAATGGATAACCAAATCTCTTCAGTTTTGTTGGGCTTCTCAGAATTCATAAATAAAACAGTGCCATGTGTATTTCAGTGTTTTAGCCACTAACTGTGAAAGAAATGCTTCTTTCTGACCTTTGAAGATTTGTGAAGGTAAAATACTATCTAAGTGATGCTGTTTTCCTTCTGGCCCTCTAGGACAGTAAGTGAATTAATGTGTAAGGTGTTTCCTTCTCTGGAGTTGGCGGAAACTGCTATCAAGGAAAGTGAGATGCAGACAAGGAAAGGTAGATGCTAAAAATGTCAGAGAATTTTGGAGGTGGTGACAGCAGCCTTCTCTTTCACCCCATCTTTAATGACTCTTTTACCCATCATATTATGAGTTCTCCGTGTCTGTCAAGATTTGTTAATCTTTTGTTGTTGGCTTTCTGTTTGTGTTTGTTTGTTTGACTTTGTTTGTTTGTTTTGTTGTGGGTTTGTGGATTTTTAAAAACTATTTCCAGATTAAATACCCCAGAAACCTGAGAGCAAACCTCAGCTCTTCCTAGTCTCCTTCTGTTGGAAACAAACCCCAGCAGCCTTGGTTCTTGGGCAGTTGCATGAGGCTCACCAGGAGTCAGTCCTGTCTGATAGACTGGAGTTTAGAAACTGGAATGTGGTTTCTAGAAGGAAGGAAATTGTCCCCAGAACAGATGCCCATCCCATGGTGTACTTACTAATTATTGACGTTATGCTGGACTACTTCTTTGTTCTATTTCTAAATTGGAGAAAGAGGTGGAAATTTTAATTAAGGGGTAGGTGGGATCCTGTGATTCCTATTTAAAGACAGTTTAAGGCCAAGTAACCAGTCTGGTAACATAAATCATAGAATCATGGAATCATAGAATCGTTAGGGTAGGAAAGGACCTTAAGATCATCTAGTTCCAATGCCCCTGCCCTGGGCAGGGACACCTTACGCTAGATCATATCACCCAAGGCCTCGTCCAACCTGGCCTTGAACACCGCCAGGGATGGAGCATTCACAACTTCCCTGGGCAACCCATTCCAGTGTCTCACCACCCTAACAGGAAAGAATTTCCTCCCTATATCCAACCTAAACTTCCCCTGTTTGAGTTTTAACCCGTTACCCCTTGTCCTGTCACTACAGTCTCTAATAAAGAGTCCCTCTCCAGCATCCCTATAGGCCCCCTTCAGATACTGGAAGGCTGCAATGAGGTCTCCACACAGCCTTCTCTTCTCCAGGCTGAACAGCCTCAGCTTCCTCAGCCTGTCCTCATACAGGAGGTGCTCCAGTCCCCTGATCATCCTCGTGGCCCTTCTCTGGACTTGTTCAAACAGTTCCATGTCCTTTTTATGTTGAGGACACCAGAACTGCACACAATACTGCAGGTGAGGTCTCACAAGAGCAGAGTAGCGGGGCAGGATCACCTCCTTCGACCTGCTGGTCACGCTCCTTTTGATGCAGCCCAGGATACAGTTGGCTTTCTGGGCTGCAAGCGCACACTGCTGGCTCATGTTCATTTTCTCATCAACCAACACCCCCAACCATTTGTATGCAACCATTTGTACTGAAAACAGTACACTCATCTCTATACAGACAATATCCTCAGTCTCATGTTATTTCATAGCTGTGCTTCCATTCTAAAAGCCCAAGAATTGGGAAATCTTTAGCTGATTTTCCCAGAGCAACTGTATCACTGCTGGGTTGCATGTTACTGATTTTACACCCTTTCACCCTGTCCAGCACAGGCCAGTTTGCAGGCTGTTAGCAGTACAGAGCCATTACTATAAACGATACAGGAGTAGTGCTCAAGAGTGATATTATCCTAAAAAAATTTTTTCCCTAATGTAAATAGGTGGGTTTATTTTCCTACAAAAGACCAGAAAGACTGGTCTCCTTGGAGAGACATGACACTTCCAAGCTCAGGCTGGCTGCTCTCTGCTGGGGCCATCAAGAAGCAGTTGCCCAGTAGGGAACAGGGAAGGGTGGGTGACTGTTTTGTTGTTTTGGTGTTAGTTTTTAGATTAAGTGGATTTAGATTGAGACTAGCTCAGTTCATGTCAACAGAAACATCTGAGAACCTTGCTGGTGCAGGGTTTTTTCTGATTTGAAGGTGAGAACAAAACCGCAATGCCGCTGAGGAACACGCCATTTATGTAGTGTGTGCTTCAGGAAAAGGTGGTTACAGAAGTACAAAACATATTTTGGTACTGAATGACTCCAGTTGAAATTGTGCAATTGGAAACCTGCCTCTTTTATATTTAAACTAAAGTTTACGGTTCCTTACCAAAAGCCCAAAAGCTGGAAAGGAGAGCAATCAAAGCTGCCAGCCTTCTTAGTTCTTGTCAGGAAGCCACCAGGCTCAAGCGCAGGCTGCAGTGGAGCAGGAGGAAAAAAGCTGCAGTAATTCCTATCTTGGTGAATTCATGCTAAACCTCAAGAAAGTAACTTTGGTCTGAGTTTTGATGTTACAAATCTGTGGGGAGTCTCTGTCAGGTAGATGTCTGTCTCTGTTTTGAGAAATCTACAGAAGTAAGTTTTGTTCTAGCATCTCAACAGGAGTGATAACTCCCAATTTTTCTCCTTGCTGGCCAGTGCTTGCTGAGTTTTGGTTTTGTGAGTTCTAACTGAAATTCTGTGATGTGCCCAAGATCAGGTTTTGTGATCACTTGTTTCTGAGGCTACGTGAGGCCTGGATCTCAGGTTTGTGTCCCATGAAAATGCAAGTACCCAACAATATCTAATCCCACTTGAGGTGTATATAGCTATTGCCCTATCTTTGCAAAAGAAGGAAATAGGGACTATTTAATTTCTGAAACTTGCACCTAGTATTACCTCAACCGGCCAGTTGTTTATTTCATTAATTGTAACAGTATGTTCCTTCTTTGTCATCTGTGGGCGTTAAACATTTGCTAATTCATTCTCTAAGAAGAGTGCCAGTGTCTGCATGCTATCTGCCTTCCAATTTACTGCTTTTAATAAAGTCCTAGATGAATTATTCTAGCTTGGATAGCTCTGGGAGGCTGAGCTTGCTGCACTGTTGGCTCGCTGATCTTTTCTTTGAAATACTGAGATTCATAAACAGGAAGAAAAAAATTCCTGTCTCTATTCTCAAGTTGTTTTCAAGTCTGCCAATTTTCAAGGCAAGCAACATGGTAAAAATGTGGGTGGAGAGGTGAACGTGTTCAGCAGGACACTTGTGGTGGAGGGCAGATTCTGAACTGGGAAATAGAAAAAGTTGGGTGTGTCATCAGTGTTAATATCCCTTTGGTGAGAGGTCAGATGTCTCTTGCTGCAATTTTGTTTTGCAATGTGCTGTTTTGTTGGAGAGCTTGGTCATTCCTACCTTTGAGACCTGTGTTTTGTATTTCAGGCTTTCCTCTGATCTCAGAACTGGCAGCTGACCCCATCTTAGTTTGGATCAGAAAATTGTCTTGTTTCAGGCGTAAATGATTTTTGAGCTACTTGCTTATATTTTTTTTAATTGAATTAAGTACTCTTTGTGTTGTGGTTATGCTGGGCTTGGTTTGGAGCAAATTAGATTTCATATATAGGATGAAGAGGACTAATTACAGAAAGAATGTGTCTGTTTATCTTGAGAAGAAACCCCTTAAAATTATTTGGAAAAAGCTAGGTTGTATGTCCAGGCTGGAGAGAACTTCAGGGTGTCAACACTTAACTTAAAAGGTTTTGTTTGTACAAAACCTGTGAATCTAAAACAGAGAGAAATTGCTAGTTTTTTGGCTCTACTGGCATGAAGGTGTTAACACAATGCGTGTTTTCTTTCTCCCCCCCCCCCCTTTTATTTTTCCCCTCTATCTCGGGCCCTGGAATCTGGGTGTCTGATACAAAAGTACACAAATGTGCCTGCTGATTAGTTTAATGAGCATTGCTCTGTTTTCTTCCTGCCCCTTTGAAAAGTGTTATTTCATTAGTGAAATGGAAACAAGTATATTATACCTATTATATCTTGATTTCTTCAAAAAGGTTTAGATTTTAAAATTATTTTTATCTGGCTTATAGAAAGGTCTATTTTCAATTTTCCAAATGACAAATACAATTTTTAACAAGAACATTTTTAGCTCTCTTAAATGATCTGTTCTATCTCAGTACTTTCTAGGATTTATAGGTCTTGGATTTCTGTTAGAACAAGGACAGGAAAAAAATATCTCTCTTTAAAATGGAATGTAATTTGGCTTGATTGAGCCTGGCTTTTGCTTTAATAAAGGAAAAATAATGTCTTTTAAGCTCTACAGCAGATGAGATTTGTATCTTCAGTCTTGTATATCTGTTTTCTCCAGATGGGAGAACAAATATAAAGTTGAATAATACCTCAAATCCTAGAACATAATTTGACTGACAGATCTACTGCCGCTGATGGAGTGGTGGGGAGATGACCTCGCTTCTGTCACTGTGTGGCAACGATCACAATGTATTTTTTTGGTATCAAACCCCATAGTGTTAATATAATCATTTACCGGGGGTGGAAGGGTTGGGAAATGACTGTAATACAGCATACAGACTCTATAAAAATAATTGTATACTTGATGTCTACTGAACACAAGCATAACTGAAATGGCTTTTCACTTTATTTTCTGAATTAGGTTATGAACATACTGTTGAATGAGGGCTTTTTGCTGTTCTTTTTCTAACTTAGAGGCCATCTCTATTGTCGAAATGAATTTTGTGATAGTCAGTGCTTGTGCATGGGGAAACTGCAGGTCTGTTATCTAGCGCAGAGAGGGAGAATATAAAGCACGCTTTGCAGTGTCTCTTGCGTGCTCAAGCTGTTGTAGTCCAGCAGCAGCTTGTAACACCTGCCCTGTTTGGGAAAATGCATGCACTGCAGTATATAGATCCTCTGTTCCACTTACCCTGCATGGGTGTTTTTCAATGCAGATGATTTTTAAGGATTTAAACTGAAAGGTGGCTGTTTGGGTCACTCAGTCACTTGTGCTTGTCTGATTCCCAGGCTCCTGCTGCTGCAGAGGGCAGTTGTGTAGGTTTCTTCTGGTAACTTGTACCTTTGAGAGCTCAATAGTGTTCATTAATCCTGCCCTGACTTGTCATAAACAAAAACTCTAATACCCAATTTGTTTTTGTTTTGCAGCTTGCCTGACTTCTGCAGTGACCTGTGGGGGTGCTGGTGTCCAGGACTCCAGAACTTGGTGCTCTGGTACTGGCTTTCCAACAACGAGCTGGGGAGAATAAGTAACCTGCTCCATATTTGGGGATCCTCTGGGCTGGTGGGGCTCTTTCTGCACTTTTCTTGTCCCACATCTCAAACACTGAAGTCTCAGATTTCTCCCAGCAGAGAGACCACGTCCAAGGTACCTGCATTTCTATGTAATATTTACACTGTTTATTGTGATGCTTGTTAACAAAGATGCTCTAGCTCTTCCAGTACTCCAGCCAGAGCAGTTCTTAGTTTATCCATTCATGCAGTATTTGTGCAACTTGCTCTGCCACCTCACATGAGAAAAGGCTGTACTCAACAGGGATGTTTCATAGTAGTGCTGTTCCTCTGTGGTGTCAGTAATACTCTCTGTTAATTCAGACACCTGTGTTGGATTTCAATGTTCTGTGCAGCAGAAGTGCAGTCTCCTGCAATGTGTTCACATGGTTTTCTGTGGGCCTCGGAGTGGGAGGGAGGCCTACAGCAGCGATTGCTTTGTGGTACCAGCTGAGACCACCTGTGTGTATGGATTATCTGGTGGCATACTCCCCAGCAGCTTCTGGTGCCACGGTTTTCCTTTCATTCTCATTTGACCTTACAGGCATTTAAGGTCACACAGTAACTGGCAATTAAGGTTCACAGTAACTGGCAAGCCACAGGGCTTCTCATCTTCAGAAATGAGATAGTAAGAGGTCTGGCATTTTCTGTCCATGAAGAAAGTACTGTTAACTGGGAGACTTGAGCTAAGCATGTCTGTAGGCTTGCCTACGCTGTACAGACCATTGTACTGGTAGAGCCCCATGGAGAAACTGCACTGTTAGGTAGATGCAGGAAGTTTTCCTATCAGGATTGCTGTTCTGCCTTCTTGAAATACAGCAGCACTCTTCTGGATATTTGTTCATGTGATCCTTACAAGGGTGTTATTTTGTACAGTCCTAATTGATGGAGGTGAGCTGGCAGAGCTTTCAGAGGTATCCCAGCTGTATAGCCACCAGGCAAATCTTATACGTGCTTCAAGTTCTTGCTTTACATGAGGGGTGCATAGATACAGACTCTTATCCTGTAAGTTTCCTGTTTGGATGGTTAATTCAAATACAGAGAGGATATAAATTCTGATACCTAGCTGAGGCATTGATTTCAAAAAGGATCTTTCATGCTGCATATAACTTTCCCTAGAGAATTCCTTCTTTACAAAGGACTTCACATCCTGAGGAATTTCAGAGGTTTTATGGTTAGGTTCCCATCCCCATTCCATCCCAGCTCCCAGATGAAGCTACAGTGTGGTGAGATCTTTCTTATTAAAGCAGTCTTTGGGCAAAGAGAATGATTGGACTCCAGCCACAGCTAATATCATGTTGGTGTGCAGCTGTGAGACACACTAGTTTTAGCCAGTGCAGTTAAGATGGCTCTTCAACCCTGAACCCTTACATAAGCCTTTGTCTTGCTTGCTTTTGTTTTTGTCTTCATACTTTTTGTGTATGTTAATCAAGCAGATCTGGTGGTCTGTAATACACAGGAGACTGGGTTTGTGATGCAACTTTTCTTTCCAAGTTTGTTTTTTCGGTTTCTATACCTACTTGACAGAGCCCCAGTTCTTACATAGGAACCAAGCAGTATTCTGCTAAAACAGAAGAATAGAGTTGTCATGGAAATTATTAATTTGTTTCATATACTAAGTCACTCGCATGTCTTTTCTTCTTATTTTTTTTTTCCCTTTTCTTCCCTCTTGGTCCTTTCCCTTTCACTGGGAATAGCCTGTAAGTCCTCTTGCTGTCCTGAGTAATTTTATGTATCAGTGAATGAGTCTCAGAATTTCCCTTACGTAAGATTCCAGTGTTTTCCTTGGGAAAAAGCTATTGGGTTGAAGTCCTTCACCTTAATAGGACCAGTCGCCCTAGTTAATCTCATTCTGCTTTGCTGCCATATCTTCCTCCAAAGGCCTGTCCATCAACGCGTTCTTTGGGTGAATTGCTTGCTATGTGGTGCTTGACTGGCTCTCAGGAAGCACTCTGCCAGGGCATGGTGCAGCCAGTGCTGTGGTGTTAGGTAGGTGTCTTGCAGGCCATCCCTGCTAATCTTTAACCAGCATTTTAATGGCTGGCCACTTTGAAGCTTAGGTCATTGTTTAGTGCACTTGAAACTCCTCACCGCAGCTGCTCAGGGGGAGGATACAGCTTGCCAGGTCCTAGCTTTTTACGTTGAAAGGAAAGGTTACTCATTTTGTGATAACTCTGGGTTTTGGAGGTAATGGAGTCAGTGGGGGTTCAAGTACCTGTGCAGCTATCGCTGTTTTTCACAGTCTTTTAGCAAGCCTTGCAGACAAGGCATGAGAGTCATGCTCCGAGTGGAGCTGGTGATCACCACATCATTTCATTCACAGATGCTGTAGCATAGACTAATTCTCTTTCAAATTTCACTTTTCAGATTAACACTTATGTTTAACATGTCTACAGAATACATTTTAAGAGCGGAAGTCCATGCCAAGAGCAAACTCTGTGTGGACACAGCAATAGCTCAGGTTATCCTTCAGGTCACATCAGCATCTTCCTCCATGCCCCAGTGGGGTCTCTGCTTCTCTACTGCTAATAACAAGAAAGTTCAGTTTTCACAGCTGTTCTGGTATTTCTGCTAAGACAGTCATTTCTGTTGTGTGTGTTCTCTGTTAGGGGTTGAACCAGAATCAACAATTTGTTTCATAGCCTCGTAGAAAATTCATGGTTGCTGTCACCTCAGGATGTATTGGTATTGGTGACTGCTCTTTAGTTAATCAGTTTCTTAAGAGTAATTTAAAACTTTGGCTACAAAGGAATAAGGTTGGTTGAACCTGAATTTCAGGCCCAAATGTGGCCCAAAAGACACACATTCTGTGATACTTTGTAGAGAGCCTGTAGGAGTTTAATGAGTCCCATTCTGGTTTACTAATTCAGCCTGTTTTGGTGCTGAAGTCATGAGATATCTATAGTGCTTGTTGCTTGGCAAATATGGTTGCAGTATCTCCATGGTAGCTCTCCAGTAGTGTGTTGCAAGCCCTGATAGCAGAGGCTGTCAGAAAGTTTCTGCTGCGTTATCATCACTTAGGCCTGGAGAGAATAGCAGCTTGTTTATGGAAGATGTTATTCACAAAATCAGGCTAATTCTCTGGTGCCTGATTTGGTTAATAATATTAATAGGTTGTGAAGGAAACCCTGGAGGAACTTCTTAAATTGCAGTAGGTGAATGGAATAACCTATGCTTCTGCTCCCAGTGTTGTCATCATTCGTCAGCACCTTTTGCTGCTGGTAACAGCAGCAGCAGATACAGTGCTGGGTAGTGTGGGGTATGGTTCAGCCTGTTTTACTACCTTAGTATATCCTACTTTCAAAAATAATTACATTTCTTGCTATATTGATAGCAATTGTCCTTGCAAACCAAGGATATAGCTCTTGCCGTGGGGGAGATTGTTGTGGAGAGGGAAGACCTGAAAAGAAATAATTGAATCTTGTCTGGTTGTTTATCTTGAGCTGATAGTTTAATTGTCCCCAGACTCATCTTATTTGTCAAAAATTGGGAAGTGGTACCATGAGGTAGAAATTAACAGTATTTTAGAAAATGTTAAATAACATTCTTTTTAAATGGAGCACTGCAGTATTTGACATGGTTATTCCTGGCTCAGTCAGGATTAGGAAGCATCAGACACATGACAGATGTTTAATTATTACAAGAATTAGGTCTTCCTAAGAATAAGTTCTTCCATCAAGAAAGGTGAAACTCCTCTGTGATAACTGCAGATAATGAACTGTACCTTAACTTGTGACTCAGTTAAGTTTTTCTTTTTGGATGCTGAGAATCCTTTCCACTACACTGTTGCAGAAAAACATGACACATGGCACATCAGCTTTAAGGAACAATTTATGCTCTATTGCAGCGACAGTCAATACAGTTTGGGTTGTGAATGAAGAGGGAAGGAGGTACTTCTTATGTTATTCATTATTAGCTTTGAGGAGGGAATCAAAGCTTCAGTAAGAGCCTGTCTCAGAAATACTCTTCTGTTATTTATGCACATGATTTTAGTGACTAACACTAATATAAAACTGTATTCAGATGAAGGGTGGGGATGGGGAGGAGAATCGAAAGAATGTAACTCCCATGGGTTGACGCAAGAACAGTCTGGTAAAAAAGGTATAACGCAAATCACTACTGCTACCACCAATAATAATAATGGTAAAGGAAATAACAAGGAAAGGGAATACAACCGCTCACCACCCGCCGACCAATACCCAGCCCAACCCAAGCAGTGATCTAGGCCTTCTGGGTAACTGCCCCCAGTTTATATACTGGGCATGACGTGCTGTGGTATGGAATACCTCTTTGGTTAGTTTGGGTCAGGTGTCCTGTCTCTGCTTCCTCCCAGCTTCCCCTCCTCCCTGGCAGAGCATGAGGCTCACAAAGTCCTTGGTCAGGGTAAACATTACTGATCAGCAACTAAAGAGATCGGTGTTACCAGCGCTGTTCCCAGGCTGAATGTCAAAACCACAGCAATGCACCAGCTACTAAGAAGGAGAAAAATGACTGCTACTGATGAACCCAGGACAAAAGGAGAGGTTTCTTTTGTGTGCTCCGTTTGGATGCTACAGCATTGTTGTCTATGGAGTTGCTCATGACTTTCAATGTATTTTTCCTTCATATCCCTGTGGGTTAAAAAACAAAACAAAACCCAGTGGGCTGAATTGTTTTCTTGCCAAAAATGTAAATGAGTTGCTTGCTTCCTACATCTAAGACTCTAGTCCTTCCTTCAGCAGCAAAAGAAATATGCTGCTTATGTTTCTAGAGCTGTAACTGTTTGTCCAGTTTATGGCAAATTGAGACATTCAGCTGTGCTTGGTAACTGCACCTAGAAAAAGGGGCTTTTTAAAGAAGAAAAAAAAATAGTAGTAATTAAAATCCTGAATCATACCTCAGAAATAGTTCATCTGCTTTCAGTTATTCTTGGGCTTGATTGCTTCAGAGGAGCAAGAAGGCCAAGAAATTCTGCAGAAGGCAGAGTGAAAAATCTGTTCACAAACTTTCTTCCAAATCCTATTAGATGAAAGGATCTTATCCTTTGAAACTTGATACTCCCTATCTTAGGTGTTTGGTGTTTGGTTTTTGGTTTTTGTTTGGTTTTTTTTTCTTTGTGATTGATTGATGTATTTATTAAGGAATATTTTGTACTCTGGATATCCTTGTTATTCATTAGTGATACAATTTTGTAACCCTGATGGATTTTTGTCAGGAGATGGTAGTTTAGATTCTCATTGACTTCTCGGTGAATTCCACAGAAAAACTGTTGATTCTCTTTTTAATTAAAAAAAAAAGTCACATTTGAAGAACTGCAGCTCTTATTCATACATTTATCCCCAGCATATTAACACAATTCATAACTTTGATTTTGTTAGATGATTTTATACCCTTTTGGAAGGCCATTCTTGAACTGCTTTTCTTTGATGTTAGGTACGTTCTAATTTCGAGCCTAAATTTAGCAAAGACTACCTTACATGCACTCGTTTCTTATGCCAACAGTATACTTTAAAGTTGCTTCTCTCAGCCTTCATTTTGCTGTAAGCCAAACTCTTAATATTCTTGTATAAGGCAGAAGCCTGATACCTTGATTATCTTCCAATTTCCTGTGTTTTCCATTAATCCCTGGTGTGTGAGGGACCAGATGCTACTAGGCTGTTTCAGATGAGGTCTGGGCAAGATGTATCAGTGTTTTCCCAGCTCTGCAGGAAAGGCTGTAACCAGAGAATGTATTTGCATGCATCACACTGGAAGCACAGAGCAGGTCTGCTGCTGTGCTGGGTCACTTTCTTTTGTCACATCCAAACATTTGCATCAAGCCCAGTACTGACAGCAGAATTTCTTAGTGATTCCCTGAATGAATGCCCCTGTGCTCTGTGCTACTTTGTTACATTTCTATTATTCTCTCTCAACATCCAGCTTTCCTTTTGGTGATTCCATCTTTCTCTCTGTAGCAGAGCATCCAGCAGGTTTCCTTAACGCCTTTTGTGACAAGGTCAGTAATGGTAGTGTTAATTGAAATTTAATTTCTCACCCAGTGTTTTCCATTCTTTCAGTTAGTTTGTATTTTACTTTCTCTTACTGTGTCAAAAGGAACCATTTCCTTGGACCTTTCTTAGTGTTCTCTCAAGTTAACTCCTCTGAGGTGAACATGTTGTGCGTCACTCAGTGCATCAAAGCTCCTGTACAATAGCTTTGATAATTGTCCGTTCCCTAAGTCTTCTTGGTATTCCAGTCTCTGAAAAATACTTGGAGATGCTTGGGCTTGTCTGGGCTGCTGAAGTCTGTATTATGTTTGAGATTGCAATCAAGCATGGGGGAAGCCTGTGTAAGCGTCTTAACAGCCTTCCATTGCCACAGGTAAAACAACATTTTGTTAAAGTAGCAGTTTACTTCAGTCTTGTTCCTCTGCTGTGAATTGTGAATCGTATTTAGCTGGTTGTCCAGTGGTCAGAAAGCAGTTACACACAAATATATATAGAATCGTAGAATCATGGAATCATAGAATAGTTAGGGTTGGAAAGGACCTTAAGATCATCTAGTTCCAACTTCCCTGCCATGGGCAGGGACACCTCACACTAAACCATGTCACCCAAGGCTCTGTCCACCCTGGCCTTGAACACCACCAGGGATGGAGCATTCACAACTTCTCTGGGCAACCCATTCCAGTGCCTCACCACCCTTACAGTAAAGAATTTCTTCCTTGTATCCAATCTAAACTTCCCCTGTTTAAGTTCTAACCCGTTACCCCTTGTCCTTTCACTATAGTCCTTAAGGAAGAGTCCCTCCCCAGCATCCCTATAGGCCCCCTTCAGATACTGGAAGGCTGCTATGAGGTCTCCACGCAGCCTTCTCTTCTCCAGGCTGAACAGCCCCAACTTTCTCAGCCTGTCTTCATATGGGAGGTGCTCCATGTCTGTTTTATGTTGAGGACGCCAGGACTGCACACAGTACTCCAAGTGAGGCCTCACAAGAGCAGAGGGGCAGGATCACCTCCTTTGACCTGCTGGTCACGCTCCTTTTGTTGCAGCCCAGGATACGGTTGGCTTTCTGGGCTGCAAGCGCACACTGAAGCTGGCTCATGCTCATTTTCTCATCAACCAACACCCCCAAGTCCTTCTCGTCAGGGCTGCTCTGAATCTCTTCTCTGCCCAACCTGTAGCTGTGCCTGGGATTGCTCCGGCCCAGGTGTAGGACCTTGCACTTGGCATGGTTAAACTTCATGTGGTTGGCATCAGCCCACCTCACAAGCGTGTCGAGGTCCCTCTGGATGGCATTCCTTCCCTCCAGGGTATCAACCGAACCACACAGCTTGGTGTCATCGGCAAACTTGCTGAGGGTGCACTCAATCCCACTGTCCATGTCAGCGACGAAGATGTTAAACAAGACTGGTCCCAACACTGATCCCTGAGGGACACCACTCGTTACTGGTCTCCAGCCTGACATTGAGCCATTGACCACAACTCTTTGCATGCAGCCATCCAGCCAGTTCTTTATCCACCGAGTGGTCCATCCATCAAATTGATGTCTCTCCAGTTTAGAGACAAGGATGTCGTGTGGGACAGTGTCGAACTTTGCATAAGTCCAGGTAGATGACATCAACTGCTCTACCCCTGTCCATCAGTTCCGTAGCCCCATAGAAGGGGTTCCATAGTTCTATGGTTCTATAGAAGGCCACCAAATTGGTCAGGCAGGATTTCCCCTTAGTGAAGCCATGCTGGCTGTCACCAAGCACCTTGTTGTTTTTCATGTGCCTTAGCATGCCTGCCAGGAGAATCTGCTCCAAGATTTTGCCAGGCACAGAGGTGAGACTGAGTGGTCTGTAATTCTCTGGGTCATCCATTTTCCCCTTCTTGAAAATGGGGGTTATATTTCGCTTTTTCCAGTCATTGGGAACTTCACCTGACTGCCATGATTTTTCAAATATAATGGACAGATATATATGTAAAGCTTTATAGATTTATATAAATCATTTATATAATAAATACATCTTCTTTTTTTAGAAGAATCTCTACTTTGAAGTTTCAAAATACAACCCACACTACATTTGTTACTGCATCTGCTGCCACCAGGTCCCTGAGGAGCAGCAGCTAATGCTGTGACTGTTGTGTTGCAGACTGGAAATATAATTTGCCTGTGCTAAATAAAAATAGGAAATTCTGATAACAGGACTGATGAGTAATAAGATATGAACAGAATTGTTGTGGTTTTGTTTTGATATTTTGCTTTCAAGACAGAAAGAGTGGAGATTGCTTAGGACAGTGACAAGAAAAGTCATAGATGATGTCTGCTGGTGGTGGAAAAACAGTTCCAGAAGGAACTGTTTAAAGAAATGCAGGTTTTTTGTGTTACTTTACAATTCTCTTCTTCTGTCCTCCCTTTTTGGAAACCAGCTGAGCTCAGCTTTATCTTAGGCTCAGTTTGTCTTTTGAGGGCTTTCTAGTAACCATGGGAATTAGAAACAGGTTTGGCTTGAAATCCTGGTCTTCTGGCCGTTGGTGAGTTCTGCTGTGCTCACTGCTGCCATGGAAAGGTAAAACACAGGGACTGCAGATTAGATCATTCAGATGCATTTGGGCAAGATGGGTAAACTGGGAATTTTTGTCTTAAATAATGAAATGAAGTAATTTTCTTAAATTACTTTTCAGTATTTAATGGAAGATACAGGCAAGATGAAGAAAGATGGTGGGTTTGGGTTTGGTTTTCTGTCGAACAGTTTGGAGAGAGAAGCTGTAGCTTATCCCAGTTTGGGAGCTGTCAAACATAGAATTTATAATGTTTCTCTAGAGTTTTCAGTTCTGTTTTTTCACAGTTTCCAGTATTTTCACCCATTCTTGGATGTACAAACATCAAGGAGCAGCAACATTGCGTTTACTCCCACAAGATACAAGGTGGGGGAAAGTGGGGAGTAGTGACTAAATGCTTGCTGTAACAGAAAATCTAGCTGCGCTTGAAAAGCTCCCCACAGCAAACAAAAGCACAGTGGCATCTCTAACTTCAGGAGAAATAAGCACCTTTTCATTTAGAATTACTGCAGTTATCTGGCAGTCAGCTTTAAAAAAAGCTTTTTACTGATCTTGGTGTAAATGAGATTTAGAATGCATCACTGCAAATGTCAGTATTGCCTTCGTGGCTGAGGCTTTACAGGAAGATCTCCATTACCTGGCACTCATTGCTTTTGTCCTGTAATGTCTTTGCACTCCAGCACAGCTCCTTGGCTTGCCATGTTTCCCTTCTGGCACGCAGCCTGACCTCGCTGCAACCCCAGAGGCTCAAAGCATGACAGTAGGGGCCTCCTCAGCCTTCACTTTGAACAACTTTGTGTGTGTGTGTGTATGTTTGCAACTTCTAATTTAACAAATCCCTCCCAAGGAGGAAGTAAAATTGAGATGGTTAGCTGATACCAGTCCAGATAGCTTCACCAAAATCAGTGGAGTTATCTTGATTTACAACAAACTGCCATTGTTACAGTGTTTTTCCTTGTGTTAAACTATACATGTGCTGTATAGATCTACATAAAATGTCCTAATGCTTTTACTGATTGGTTGAACAAAGTCTGCATTAAGGTAACTTAATGTAGAATAAATAAATATAAAAAGCAGGTGTGTTTTACTGAGTACGTATTGTCTGTGCAGGGGATTAGGGTCAGGGGACCATGGGTGACTTGAGTTCAGTTTGCGCTACAAGATCTGGCTGTGGAAGTACTGAAAAGCTAAATTTCAGGGGGAAAGAAAGCATTTTTTTTAATGAGAGAGGGACTTTGTGTCAAAGCCTCAACCATGAATTAGGGACCAATTAGGAATTTTGTCCAAGTGGCTAACACTGGTGTTATTCCTCAGAGCAGAGGGGGAAATAGTAGCATCCATCCCCATATAGTGTAAGGGAATCTCGACTAAGTAGGCAGGTGACACAATACCTGGAAAAGACAACCAAGAATAAGACAAACCCTTATGAAGGAAATGGAGAAAAGGGAAAGCATTCTCTATCCTCAGAAATGGAGAAGACGGAAAGCATCCAAGTAGGAACTTGTTAGGGGAGAAGGCAGCCTAAAAGTATACAGGACAGAGAACTGCAAGTGAGAATGATTGCAAGAAACAAGAATTTGAGTACTGTGAATTTGCTGGAATGAGAAATGGCGGAGTCAGCAGCCTTTCAGGGCAAGACAGGACTTGTGTGTTCAGTATCGCTGCATCCCAGACAGGTCCAAGTGTGGTGAGCCCATGGTGAGTGCGGCAGGACTCGCCATGGGTGGAAGTGCAGGCAGGACATCTCTTGGCTTTGGGGTTGTATTTGCTTTTCCAGTTCTCAGAAGACTTTTATCCCATACCAGCAAATGGGGATGACAGGGAGCCAGTCCTTTGATAAACAGGGCAGCTCCTTCTCTCTCAGTAGAGACAAGTGGTAGGAAAGCATGACCTGGGTGTGAGTGCTCCCAGACAACACTGGAAACATGGATAGGTCTCTTTGGTAACAGCAGACTTATAAAAAGGAAAAAAAAAATAAAAAAACATCCCTGAAATGACAATACCTTTTTTAACGAAGTGGTACTTACTAGGTAAAAAGTAATGGATATGAAGCATTGATGACCTCTAAAAAGGTCACACTCGCAATGATAGAAGATACTTGGCTAGTAGACCGCATTATGCTTTCTCCAGTAGGCAGTTTTGCTTGAGAGATCTGCATTGGATAGTTGTTCCCAGCACAGAAAATGAATGTGTTGTCTCTGTATGTGCCTCTAGAAATCAGCAGCACAAATTCCTAATGGCCTGGCTGTGCATTCTGCTAGTTTAAATGGTGTTTTGCTCATGTTGTCCTACATTGATGCTTGGAGTGGCTGCTTGAATGCAGGGAAAGTGAGCAGCATTTGACTATGGAAAGCATATTTGCATTATGTATGCAAATACATACAGGTGTATGCAAAATCTGTGTATATACAAATACACTTTCTGGTCTCAAAATGATAATCAGCCTCTTTCAGTGTCTGAACCTTTTGCTGTAGTGGGACTATTTTGTATAGAACCTGTGGCCCCTGTGTGGTTTTGAAACAATGCAAGGTATTCCTCTTACTCATTCCCTAGCAAGGCTGTTTCCTGGCATTCAGAGCAAGACTTTGAAAGTGGGATTGTGTTGTTTGTCAGAATATCACGCAGAGAGTACTGGGATGTAATTTCTTGAGTTGTCCCCTGAGAAAGGTAATGCAATATCGTTTTTTCTTTCCCTGCTCTCTATGTCTGCTACTTGCAAGTGGAATGATGTAGTCAGTCACACTTGGATGACCTGTAGGTAATTTGCAGTCATCTCCTTTTTTCATATCCTTTTTCTTAGGCATGTTAGGGTAAGGCTGCTGGCAGTCTATTGTGTGAGATTGTAGAAGGCCGTTTGAGTGTACTTACATTGTGTTTGAACACAGACATGTGTATAAGCAAATATGTATATAAGCAAACTTTGCTTATAGAGAACTGGGGAAGGTCAAGGAGTTGGCTGGCCATTTAATACCTTCATAAGCAGGAGCATGCATGAACAAATAAATGTGGGTAAAACCAAAAAAAGGTTTAATGTCCATTAGAAGTATGAGGGTTGGGCTGTCATTATCTTTTGTTTGTCTTCAAACAAAAGACAGTGGAATTAGTTCAAGCCAACTTGATTCTGTGCACCTGCCTTATGGACATGACTCTTAGTTTGACCCTCTCATTTAAAAAAGAAAAAAGGCACCAGAACTTTGTTTTTTTTTCTCCGTAGTGTCAAAAGATGAACACAAGCAAAAGGAAACTCTTGCATAGCAGTTATAAAAACAGAATTGTAAAGGAGCTGCAAGAAAAGAAGCTCTGTGAGGAAGATGGGTTAGGGAGCTGACAGCCTCAGCTTAAAGTCATGGCAGGCCTCTCTGCAAGATGATTTATGCCCTCATTGTGTGTGATGGTGAGTAGCTGGTAGCTCTATCACCACAGCTCTTAGAAAAGGCTTTGCATGAGGTGAGGTGGATAGTGCTTTCAGGTGTTCCCCTGGGTAGCAGGTATGCAGTGATAGTGCTCAGGTTTTGTTTCCATCTTTGTAATTGCTTGCAGTGTGGGGCTTGTCATCTGAAACAACTCGGGAAAGATCGTGAAGAATTGTCAAAAAAGAAATCTTCAGGCTGAGCCAAATCAAAGCATTTCTTGAAGAGAAACCATAAAGATATGTGCATTTGTGTGTATGTGATTTATAATTTAACTATAAAGATGTAAAAATCACTGTAAAACATTTTTTAAATAATCTGGCAGTAGAATAATAATCAACAGTCCCAGAAAGCTGTTATAAAACACATGTATTACAGAACTAATGTGAGAATACAGATATTAAGACGACCTCATCTGACATATTGTGTACATCCAGGCTTCACTCAGAATTATGTGCAGTTGTGGATGTCTGAGCTGTGTACATTCAAAACCAAAATCTGTACATACATTGTATTTGAATCTTTCAAAAGGCATATTTGATGCCTCCTTCCATTTGTTACTCTTCCCATAGGGGTATATGAAAAATAAATGCTCATCTTCAAATGTTTTAGCTATGGCATTTCGACACTGATGAGGTCACTTACATTTCTGTGGGAGTTCCTTGGGCTTGCTGAAACTCAGGAGTCTCTTTGAGAGTCTTCTGAGTGAGTGGATGTGTTTTAAAGGCAGGTTGTGTTGGCTGTTCTGGTCATAGTTCAAAGATGGTTTTTGGTAATAAAGAGAAAAAAAGAAACAAACCCAAGCAGAATCTTTGTTTATCTTGATCTGGGTATGTCCCTGCTGGTACATACAGCCCAGTATCAATATTGGTTCAGTTTAAGTTCACTTACTGTGTGACACTTACTTCTAAATTGACTTTTGATACTTGGCTTTAATGCAGGTTGTAAATCTTTGCAGTTCCCCTTTTATACAGTAGCTGATGAAACATTTGCTGTAATGAGAATATATCTTGTCCTTTCTGCTGAGATTTCTGGAGTTTTAAAATGTGGTATTCAAAAAGGTCCCACTGGGCCTTTCCAAAGAGTGGTTTATTCCTATGGTGGACACACTTCTTTAGGAGAACTGGCTAATTTAATTCAGCTGTTCAGGAGTGTAATTGTGGGAATCGAGGTTTTCAATTTATAGGTGTTAGGTTTTTTAATTATGGGATGGGGCAGAAGGCCTCCTCTAATGCTGTGGTGCTAGGTAGGAAAGGAATAAGGTGTCTCAAATGGAGACATTTCATATGATTTAGTGTTACCGCTTTAGAAACTTGTGCACCTTCTAGAAAGTCAACAATGCATTTATGAGAAATTAATCTTGCAGCTTCAGTTGTACTGATCAAGTTCTTTCATTAGCTAGGGAAAGGAATTCTCAATACTGTCATCTGCTTGCAAGTTTTGTTTCCCCTCAGTATTTTAACCTTGCACAGCTAGGTTGTATTCTGCTATGAGTTATGAACTTGTTGCATATATATTTGAGGGGAGTAAGAATGTTTATGAATTTGGGGTGAGGAGAGGCATTATTTTTTCTACTAATAAATATGTTGTTGGTGGTGGTGGTAGTGTTTTTTTGTTTTGCTTGCTTGGTTGGGGTTTAAAAATCTATAGATGAGGAGAGCAGAAGCACCCATCTGCAACTTTTTTTCCTTGCACAACATTAATGTGTTGAATCAGTAGGCCACCACAGAAGTTTGAAAACATCTGGCCTATGGCAAAGAGGCCAAAAGGATTTCAGGTTTTTTTGTTTGGGTATTATACTGTCTACTGTCTGTTTGGGTAGTATACTGTCACCACTCACTTTTCACCATAAAGTCAGAGTTCTCCTTTTTATTGCAAGAGAGTACCATCTCATTGATTCATTGAACTTTCTCCATTGAGAAGAGCTGAAGAGGACATGCTTTGTGAGCACTGATTTGGGAAATGATGGAGATCTTTACCTGGTTTTTGCACTCTCAGATATGCAGCCTTGTAGGTATATATTTCAGCAGTAGTACACAGAGGCTGTAATAGTGTTGTGTTATGTGTTTTAAGTAATTTTAAGCATGGGCTGCCATGGTCCATTTGCTCTCACTAGCTACTGATTCTAGATAACCACCATAAACCAGTTCAGGAGCCTAATCTGGCTGAAAATACATCTGTATGTGGAGTTTTCAACTGTGTGGCTCCCAGACCAGCTCACTGGAGAACTGCATGGATGCCAATATATATAAAAAGCTTCTCTAATTCAGGAGTTAGCTGATGTTCTGCTCCCGTGGGGACCTGATCTATCTGAAGATCTGTGGAAATCGTCCAGGTTTTAGTGCAGTTCTATTTCATCTCTCTCTTAATCTCTCTCTCTATTTCTTGGATAGAACAAGCTTGTGCTTGTAGCTGCAGCCAGAGACAATAAAAATCCTTAATGAATTAGCAAAAGCACTCTTCAGAATTTGTTGCTGGTTTGGCCCTTTCAGCCAGGGAAAGAATGAAATAAAAGGAAATGTATTTTTATAACTGGTGTGCTTGACATGCAGTGCATATTGGAAGACATCTGGGCACGTGAAGGCTATTCCCCAAAAGGTTAAAGCTGAAAATCAGCTGAAAGCTGTATTTTAGCACAAAACACTTTACACTGAAGACAACAACTTTTTTTTAGACTACAAAATTTTATGCTAGTTTTTTGACAGGTTCAGTACTAGTTCAGTTAAGAGTTTGGATTTGTGATTTGTTATTCCAAACTGACTATAAGATGTGCCATGCTTTTCTTGTTTGCTTGGGGTTTTGATACTTCTGCTACAAGAAAACTGATACACTAATAAATAGTCTGTATTCGTGTAAAGATGCTTTGGTTTTTAGGAACAGGTTCAAATTGATCAATGTTATGTAGCAGGGTTAAGTTTTGCTTCTGTAGCAAATTATTCGTAAACTTCTTGCTTAGTGGTTGCGTCTTAAAATTTAAGACGTTATTAAATCTCACCTATTGCCTACAACTGTATTTAAAACCAAAAGCAAACTCTTTCTTGAAGTGTTTGTTTTTCTGTCTGTGTCATGGACCAAAAAAACTAATGTATGACCTGAGACTTCTTTGTGCATTCAAATTTATGTGAGCTTATTAATGGAGGCCAACCACTAATAATAAATTTTTGCTGTGTGTATAGCACAACTGTTAATCTCCTCTGACAACATGACTATGAATAATTTATAGATGTAGTTATCTTGAAATTTGTAGGGGTCATTAGCATTTTAATGAAAAAAATACAGCTGTTGTACTAAATATTCACTTTTTTTTCCCTTCTCCCCCAGTTAAGCGTTTCGATCTGTGCTTTGGGAGCAGCTGACAGTGTGCGGTAATGTGCTGACTGGCACTATGGGCAGGCGGTACCCAGGGGCTCACTATCGGCCAAGCAGCTCATGTACGTATGCAATTGGTGTAATCTATTTTTTGCTTTATTACTTTCGAAGGCTGCTAAGTTTATAAATTTTGCAATAATATTTGTAAAGGATACTGACATATTCTAATCGATGCCAGCTCTCCTGTGTGTGCACCCAAATGGTAAGTATATTGATCTGTGATTAAACTGCAGAGGTGTTTTCTAGAACTTTAAAAAGCGGCTTGTGGTACGAGTTGACCAAGTCTACTTCAGTGAGCTGTGTTTTGTGCTGTTTTGTGTTCAAGGTCTTCATTTATTATAGGATTCGAAAGTTTAGCTGCTATTTGTCTTCACTCCCATCCCAAGTTTTTCATGCAAGATACCTTCAAGTTAACAAACTACTTAAGCTTATCCTAAAATGTCACTCTGCACTGTAGCTTTAATTGCTTATAACTGCAACTAACATCTCTAGTTCAAATTATTTGTATGTTTCAGTTCAGTATTATTCAAGGTTTTTTTTTCTCTGTAAATATAATCCTATAGGATTATATTCCGTATCTCTTACTGAAGGTTGTCTTGTGTAAAAATGCAGTGGCAACTCCTCAGATTTACCACCTGCACCTTCCACTAACTAAGCAGACATATCTCATGCTGGTGCAGATGGCAGCCACCACACTGCAGTGGTTCCACAGTGCAGGCCGCATGAAATGATCTGACGTGGCCTTCCCTGGAGAGCTGTGTGGTAGAGCCCCAACTCCAGAAGGCTGCTGCCTGTCCTTGTGCACTTCCTGTTGATTCCTCAGGCTGCTGAGGTGAAGCTGTGATGGGTTAACTTTTGTATTCACTCATCTTTCTGCTGTAGCAGAAGAACATGGTCCAGTGTGGCTTCTCTTGACATCAAAGCCAGCTTAATAATCTCTCATTTCTGTACCATTCCTTCTCTTCTTTGTAAGACTTGAAAGCATTTGACACAGTCTCCCACAGCATCCTCACAGCTAAATTGAGGAAGTGTGGTCTGGATGATCAGGTAGTGAGGTGGACTGTGAACTGGCTAAGGAGAGAAGCCAGAGAGTTGTAGTCTATGGGGCAGAGTCTAGTTGGAGGCCTGTAACCAGTGGAGTGCCTCAAGGGTCAGTACTGGGACCAGTATTATTTAGTATATTCATCAATGATTTAGATGAGGGAATTGAGTGTACTATCAGCAAGTTTGCTGATGACACTAAGCTGGAGGAGTGGCTGACACGCCAGAAGGCTGTGCTGCCATCCAGCGGGACCTGGACAGGCTGGAGAGTTGGGCAGGGAGTAACTTGATGAAATATAACAAGGGAAAGTGTAGAGTCCTGCATCTGGGCAGGAACAACCCCAGGTTCCAGTATAGGTTGGGAAACGACCTGTTAGTGAGCAGTGTAGGGGAGAGGGACCTGGGGGTCCTAGTGGACGACAGGATGACCATGAGCCAACACTGTGCCCTTGTGGCTAAGAAGGCCGATGGCATCCTGGGGTGTATTAGAAGGGCGGTGGTTAGTAGGTCGAGAGAGGTCCTCCTTCCCCTCTACTCTGCCCTGGTGAGACCCCATCTGGAATATTGTGTCCAGTTCTGGGCCCCTCAGTTCAAGAAGGACAGGGACCTGCTGGAGAGAGTCCAGCGCAGGGCAACGAAGATGATTAAGGGAGTGGAGCATGTCCCTTATGAGGAAAGACTGAGGGAGCTGGGTCTCTATAGTTTAGAGGAGACTGAGGGGTGACCTTATTAGTGTATATAAATATATAAAGGGGGAGTGTCACAAGGATGGAGCCAGGCTCTACTCAGTGGCAAACAATGATAGGACAAGGGGTAATGGGTACAAACTGGAACACAAGAGGTTCCACTTAAACTTGAGAAGAAACTTCTTCTCAGTGAGGGTGACAGAACACTGGAACAGGCTGCCCAGGGAGGTTGTGGAGTCTCCTTCCCTGGAGACATTCAAAACCCGCCTGGACACATTCCTGTGTAACATTATCTAGGTGTTCCTGCTCCGGCAGGGGGATTGGACTAGATGATCTTTTGAGGTCCCTTCCAATCTCTAGCATACTGTGAAACTGTGAAACTTCTTTAAAAGCCTTGATTACCTCAGGCATCCAGCTCCACACATATTTGTGTTGGCTGATGCAAGTAGGAAACAGCAATGACAACTTACAGCTGTGGCAGGACAGGGACTTCTTGCCATTAGAAGTGAGAAACTGCATGGTGATGTCTTGTTTCAGAACTTGACTTTGTGAGATTTTCCCGAACCCTAAAGCTAAATTCTAGGAAGCAATAAAGCATGTTTACTCTCTGCTGAAGACTAGTCATAGATGTAATGAAGTTAAAATGTGTTAAAATGGTGCATTAGAACCAGCCTAGATACTACTTTTCCAAAAAGTTTGTCTCTGATATTAACGTTAAGATATTGTCTATATGAGAATGCGGGTAATAAATGGATGTTATAGTTTTGACAGGTCTCTGGTGGTCAAGTGCTGGAGTACGGAATTGGACTGATCTGTTTGAACCACTTGATGTTAGATACAAACACTAGCATTCAAACATGTCCTCCTGCTGTAGTATGGGGCATGATACCCACATCTCATGCCTAGACTTGAAGCTCAGAGCTTTAAAATGATCTAATGTAGAGGTAGTTTATCAGAGAGAAAAATAATGGGCATTAAATTCTTAACCAGAACAGCCTAGGGTGCTTTTCCTTTTGTCTAATTGAGCAGTTGCAGACAGCGAACAAGTAGAATTGTTTGCGTGGGGGAACACTGGGGTTCCTAGCACCTGCCAGGGCCAAAACTTGCATCGGAATCAGTCGGCACCAGAGCTCTGTCTTAGGGCTGAGATATCAGAATACCCCATTCATGATTGGTTTATACTTTTGTTAAGCCAAGAGTTCCCTTTCCTTAACCTGTCAGGGTTTCTAAGCCAGGAAACTTGCTTTATTGTTTGGTTTTGTTACTGTATGATTTGTGCAACTTCCCAGTGCCTAATGTAAGTGCTTTGGACATTCAACAATAGTGGTATTGAAATTGCCTAGTCTTTGGGAAATGCAGCTCATAATGAAATCTCTGATAGCAGATTAGATCTCAGTGAAAGTGCTGGTAAAATACATCATTTTGCTTTTGATTTCTTTGCATAAATAATCACTAATTGCACCATCTCAGCTATTGTATTTCATGTTTGCAGTTGTTACAAACTTAATGTTGTACCATTAAGGACTTGGTGCAGCCTTAAGCCCTAGTCCCTGATTGATTTTTATCTTCTGTACATACATATATACCTACATGAAGTCTGAAGGGAAAAATAGATCTTGTGTGGAAAATGGCAGTTGTACTGCTTCTTTGGTGGCGAGATATTTCATCCATTTATGACGTTGACTCTTTTGTTGAAGGATTTCATAACTTTAACGAATATAATAGTGCATGGTCTTAGGAGAATGCAGAAGGTTTTATATTCAAGGAAACATGTAACAGTTTAAATAGAAAATAGCTTACTTGAAGCCTAGAGCTAGGAAATCTCTTTGAAATACAGGTGCTAAGTTAAAAAAAATAGCAAGGTGTTTAAAATGTAAAACAGAAAGCTGTGAATTTAATAGGTGCCTGCTAGTTTAGACTTTTTAGAAGTGTAATTAAAAAAGCAGTGATTTCTCTTGGTTACTGACAGTAAGCAAAGAAGTGTATCCCTGGCTCTGTCTAGCTTGTCCTTACTTAACACTCCCTCGTATGCATTTTGTTTGTTGGGGTTCTTTGTGTTTTTCTTCTGAGAAATGCTGACTGAGACTGTACAGTTTCCAGCTATTGAGAACCAGCTTTTGTAAACAGACTTCTCTCATTAATTTCTCCTGAGCTTCATATATATTTTTCTAACGTTTGCTCATGAAACTTTGTGTTGGCTGCAGCAGCTCTCCTGAAAACAGCACTGAAAACCAATTAGTATTGTTGAGGTAGCCTCAAATTTTCTTTCATACTGAAGTGTTTATTTCTGTGCACATAGTAAAAGGGTTTTGTATGTCTGGAAAAAGCTTTTTAAAGGGTTGTCCATGCATGTCCTGTCCCCAGCATAATACTTTATTTTCATTACTTGCAGTGTTTTGCACGGTACTGAAATCTAAGCGAAGTGTTTCAGAGAGAGTGGAATTGGTTCCAGTGCCATTCTGCTGGCATTAAATGCTCATGAAGGATTTAAACACCAGCAGTGATGAGCTGCAGAGTTTTGTGAGAGTGCTTAAAAAAAACAAACAAACCAGCAAACCTCTTTTTCAGAAGACACCAGAAGTGAGGAAATGCAGGAATTTGTGGGTGGTGGTTTCCGGCACTTGCTGACCTTTGGAGTGTGCCAGGGTGGAGGCGCAGTTCCTGTAATGGCACGTCAGCATTCGCCTTGCGCCAGGAGCTTTCCCAGCAGCCCTCACTGCCCATGGAAGACGGTGCCTGTCTCCCACCCTTAAGTCATCCACTTGGTTTGTGGCAGGCAGAGGTGGACTTTTATTTCTTTTTTTGAACTATTGGTCGTTTCGTACTTAAAACAACTCGAACTACAGCTCATGTGGAATGATTTATTGATACAGTTCTGCCAGTGTAATTACTAGAGCTGACTACAGTTTTATTTCAGAAGCTTCTGATGGAGGGTGATACTCTTCCCCTCTCCCCCTCCTCCCCAAGCAAACCTCTTTGGGGAAATACCATTTTGATAAAATGTTCATAAATCAAGGATGAGGGTGAAAGGGAGTATCCCTGCTGGGAAGGTACTCCCCTGGACTGCAGAAGGAAGAGGATTGAGTCTCACTTCTTCCTGATCATCTCCCATGCCAGAGCTTCTCTTATAAATAATTAAATATACTTAAGGGCATAGAGAGCAGGGTTGATCTTATAAACTCGGGGTTTGATTTCTTTCCTGGAACACTCAAATTCTTGCTCTACCTTTGTCTCTTCAGCTTCCCAAGGAGTGCCAAGCTGCTGCCTTACTTGCTCTGGGGCTGTCCCCTGCTGCTGCTCTTGCAGGGGACTGTTGCTTAGTGAAACTGCTGAAAAGTCGTCACTGCAGTAAAATAAGGAAACAGATGTGAGAATGGTAACATTATAAGTAACAGCAAACCACTGAAAAAAACCCAAACTTAGAATTGTAGAATCAACTAGGTTGGAAAAGACCTTCAAGATCATGAAATCCAACCTCTAGTCCAACTTCTAGTTTTGCAGTCAGTGCCAGTAAGTACCATTGCAAATGTTAGCCCAAAATGAGTTGGCGTGACAAGCCTGTAGGTTTGATTTGGAACCACTTCCAGAGTAACATGAAACTCATCCAGAGAGGCACTCTGACCCTCAAGGAGGAGTGTATCCACTGTGCAACTCCCGGCAGAAGCATCCCAGTAAAACATCTGCAAAATGCTGCCCTAAATCTTACCTTTTCTATCCAGGGAAAGATATCTTGGTGTAAATGAGGCTCAAGCTTTAGCACTGCTCAGCTAGTGTAAAGTTGCTGAAAAGCTGCACCTTATCACTGGGTAGGAATATAGATGATTCATGAAGTGAAAATTGCAGAAGCACCCAATGACACATACATTGCTCTCTCTGTTAAAGCCTATCTTGTTTAGGTTTCTGCCTTTCCTGGGAAGCTATGTGGAGACTTGCACAGCAACTTCACTGAGGTCTCTTAGGTGATCTTGGTGAAGCCCCAAAACCTGTGCTAGTTTGCACAGATAGGAGCTGATTCAGAACCTGAATACAAAAAGCTTTTTCTAAGAACTGCGTATTAATCTGAGTGTATATTGTCACTTCCAGTTTTATTTCTCAGCATAATTAAATAGTACCCTTGTCCCAGGCGCATTTCTTCTTCACAGTGAAACAGTGAAAGAGATAGAGTGCTTTGAAGCTGAAGGTTTCCTGGTAAATTCTGCTTGGGGTTGTGCGTATTCATGGAGAACCACCATGGTACCAGATTTGTATCATGTGTTTGTCCCCTTTCAGAGGAGCCCCAGTTCCTTTGCTGTTGAAGTGCCTTGTGGAGATCTATGAGTTTGTATACAAGAAACAGGAGTAGAGGATTTTGGCTAGTGCATTAAGAACTCAAGACTCCCTGTTGCAATTCAAGCCAGTAGTACTAGTAGCTGGTTCTTTTCCACTTGTTCAGTGTCTTCTACAGCTAAGTTTGCTGTTTGTTGAAACTGAGCCCACTTTTAGCCACACTTCAGTGTAATTAATATAAATGCCAATCACTGCAGTTGCTTTTTTGTTATGCTCTCCTTCCACTTCATTATGGATTGATCTGTTTGGTTTATGGGGACCATAAAGCAAATACGATAGTTTGATTTTATTTATGAGCATGTGGTTTTGTTTTATATATGAGCACTCTGGGTAGAAGTTTCTCAACAGCATTCTCAAGGAGCTCTACTTGCTACAGCAGGCCAAGATGAAAGTTATTCCTGCATTCTAGTACCATAATTATACTGGGAGAGTTACTAAAGGGTATGGCCATTTTAGTAATCTCTCAGCATTTTGTCAGCTGAAGCACTACTGCAACAGTTAGTTTTAAATTGGTTTATGTTTTGAAGTATTTCTGATTTGTCCCATTTAAGTTTGGTTGAAGACCATCTGTAGGTTTGCAGGCAGCCTTCAGCCTTGCTGACATGTGGCTGTGTAATAAACTTTATTTTAGTTCAGTTTTAATTGAAAAACAGTTTAGAAGCGTGGAGACCTTTTCTGTGCTCTGAAGTACATCCTATTCAATTACTGAGAGCAAGGGATATGCAGATAGGACATGTGAATTCAACTTTAAGACAGTTTTAACAGGTGTGGTTAAAAGTGCACATATAATAATCTTACTTAGGTGAGATACAGAATGTTTTTAATGAGTGTGGAACAGAAGCAATCTTGTCAGTGTGCACAATCTTAATCTCCTTTCCTCGAGAGACCTGATAGTCTTATTTTACCAAATCTAATGCTCTGCTCTGTAACTTTCTAGTACTCTCACTTTTTGTTGCTGACATGGACAGTGGGATTGAGTGTGCCCTCAGCAAGTTTGCCGATGACACCAAGCTGTGTGGTTCAGTTGATACGCTGGAGGGAAGGAATGCCATCCAGAGGGACCTTGACACACTTGTGAGGTGGGACAGTGCCAGCCTCATTAAGTTCAGCCGAGCCAAGTGCAAGGTCCTGCACCTGGGTCAGGGTAATCCCAGGCACAGCTACAGGTTGGGCAGAGAAAAGATTCAGAGCAGCCCTGTGGAGAAGGACTTGGGGGGTGTTGGTCGATGAGAAAATGAACATGAGCCGGCAGTGTGCGCTTGCAGTCCAGAAAGCCAACTGTATCCTGGGCTGCATCAAAAGGAGCGTGACCAGCAGGTCAAAGGGGGTGATCCTGCCCCTCTACTCTGCTGACAGGTCTCAATTTACTGTTGGCAATTGAGTTTGCAAACACAAATTGAAATTGGAGGTTTTTGTTATCTATATTGAAACATTTGATACACACATTTTTATTTCTTTTCATATAGTAGAGAGTCTACTGAAAGATTATTTCCTATTTATTTAATTTTCAGGTTTTCATCTCTAGAGCCCAATTTGACACTGAGTACAATCTTAGAGTAACAAGAAGAATATTTGGGTGTACCATGCTTTTTCAAATGCATTTTAAGATCTCAGCTTTGAGGCAGTGATAATCATAGAATGGTCTAGGTTGGAAGAGACCTTAAAGATCATCTAGTTCAACCCTTCCTGACATGGGCAGGGAAACCTTCCACTGGACCAGGTTGCCCAAAGCTCTGTCCAGTCTGGCCTTGAACATGTCCAAAGGTGGGGCAGCCACAACTTCACTGGGCAACCTGTGCCAGTGCTTTACCACCCTCACAGTGCAGAATTGCCTCCCAATATCTAGTCTAAATCTCCCCTCTTCCTGTTTAAAACCATTACCTTTGTCCTGTTACTACATACCCTTGTAAAAAGTCCCTCTCCAGATTTCCTGTCACCTCCTTCAGGTACTGGAAGGCTGCTTTAAGGTTTCCCCTGAGCCTTCTCTTCTTCCAGGCTGAACATTGCTAACTCTCTCAGCCTTTCCTCATAGAAGAGGTGCTCAAGCTCTCTGAGCATCTTCATAGCCTCCTCTGGACTCACTCAAGCAAGTCCACGTCTCTCTGTGTTATAGCCCTCAGAGCTGCACACAGTACTCCAAGTGGGGTCTCACAAGAACAAAGTAGAGAGGGAGAATTACCTCCCTCGACCTGCTGGTCACACTTTTGATGCAGCCCAGTATACAGTTGGCTTTCTGGGCTATAGTGTAAATGCTGGATCATGTCGAGCTATGTTGTCCCTCCATCAGATATTTGAGCAGTTGAAGTCCCCAGGTTGCTCAAAACTGTTGCTACCAGTCTAGGTAATTTGCGAGTAAAAAGATTTCTGGATAATTTTGATAAGAGCTTAATGTGTTAACAGCCATAACTTTATCCAATGTAATTTAGAGGGCTGGTGAAATCATGCTGGCTGGCCATCAGAAGTTTGTTAAAATACGTTAGTTTAAAAAGAGAAGCTGAGATGTCTGCATTATGTGCATGCTGTTGGTTGCTCTGAGAGAAGCAGATTGTGCTCAGGACTATGCAGTGTTTCTAGGCTTTGCAGGGACAGTGGAGTGTTTGCGAGCTGCAAATAGCAGGGCCACAGGCAAGATGTGGGGGAGGTGGTTAATGAAATGATGATAATCTTTTCTTTTGGGGGTTTGTTTTTTTTTTTTTTCTTTTTGTCCAGCACAGCATCTGTGCTGCAGCTTAACTCATCCATTGCATCTGACGGGGGTCAGTTAACATTTTTGCTCTTCCTGTTAATAATGCTGTGACATATGCTTAATCTCTTCCCTGCTTTCTCTGCTTGTGTCTCCTGGTCAAAGAGTGTGGTATTGGGCTGGTGCCATTATGAACAGCTGGAAAACTGGTACTGGACCCTGCAGATTTCCTTAACCCTGTTAAGAAATTGATCATACTTTAAATGGTTCTTGCTTCCTGATTTAGGAGCTACCGAATGATCAATGTTAAATTTATGTGGGGCTGAAAAATCCCTAGTTTAAACCAAGCTAAATCAGTCTAAGTCAGGTGCCAAATCCATGGCTGTTGATTCCTTTCTGTTACTCCACTAAGCCTATGGGTAGGCTTGCCTGTGTTACAGAGCATTTTGGTTACCTCTTTTTTCTTTTTTTTTTTTTTTAATTTTATTTTATTTTATCCCTGAAGAAGCTTATCCTAGCTTTCTTTTTCATATGGTTTCATCCTGCTTTGGTTTGGGTGATTCTGATCAGCTCTGATTACACATTGTTTATTTTCATACTTGGTAAGAGTTATTTTTGCCTCCAAAAATAACTTGAGGCCGAAGTTTCAGGATTGGGAGACCAAGACCTTCTTGCTTTATCGGTCATTTCAGTTGCAGAAATTTAAGTTACAGTTTCTGAGCTTGTATCTCTGTATAAAAGAGAATGAGATTTATGCTTGTGCCCCATGTTAGCATTTAAAGTAGCGTTGTTTGTAAATAACAAGTCTGAGGTGCGATCTTTATTGTAGAGATTGAATAATTTGTATATCAAATAAAAAAAAGAGTTAAGACTCAGAAGCTTAATTTACACAACAGAATTAGAAAAAATGCCTGAGGTTTACTTAGCAAATGTTGCTGTGAATGTATAGATCCGATGACAGAAGGTCTTATTATCTGTGCTTGCAAGTAGCCAATAGATAAAACACACTCCATCTTCTTGCTGTGACAATGCTGTTTTTTCCTGCCAGACTGTTCCATTCTACACAGGGGGAGAAATCTAATTAATGGGAGAAAATTGAATTTGGAAAAGACTTAGTATGCCATCTCATTTGTTCCCTTAGTAAATGCAGGATTAATTCTGACTGCATGTCATGGTTATGCCTTATGTAAATGAAAGAATTGCTCTTTATTTCTCCAGTTGATCACTCAATTTAATACTCTAGTAGCGTGAGATGACCCAGGTCATCTGCAATACAGAGTTTCAGTCAGATAGTCAAATACACACTGATTATTTAGATATATCTATCTTGATAAAATTGTAAGTAAAGTAGCAAAGGTTTTAGCCTGTTTATTTCTGTAATTTTAATTGTTTTTCTTTTGTAGCTGTTAGAATCTGATTCTGAGAGGCATCTTGTCTCTGAGTTTTTTGCTGGATGAGGAATTTGGCTGTGTGGGGAGGGGGAGGGCAAAAATGCAAATGTGAAAGCACGCTCTACTTGTGTGCTAGAACTCATTGCAGGATCTAAAGTTGTTTTTTCCTTAATATTACTTAAAGACAGATCAGCATTATGGATTTCCATTAATAAAAGCATCACTAGAACAGAGACAGCACTGCTGCCAGGCTGTTGCAGTCAGTTGGCAGCATGATTAGCTCTAAAAGGAAAAAATGTCATTATTGGAGCAGCAGGAGCTGGCAGAAGGTGCCTTCTGGGGAGGCAGGACAGAAAGCTGGTTACTGGACAGTGATTTCAGTAGGACTAGGGAAAGCGGGAGTAGGTGGACATAAGAGAATCTGCCTTTTGCAAGCAGGTCAAAGTGATGGTTTTGTCATGATGGGAGGACAGAACCAGGGTGGAGCAGACAGGGCGGCAGTGATTCCCTGCTTGAGCAGGGTTCTTGGACTAGATGATCTTGACAGGTCTTTTCTATCTTCAGCAACTCTGAGGTTTTTATAGAAGAGTCTGCAGATGGGTTTGAGAGCACATGTGCAAGCTGTTTGCAGCCCTGTTCCTTTCCTGCTCTTGCATTCCCAAAATGGCTTTGCCCGCTGTCGGAATTTGCTTTCCTGGCTTTGTTAAGCTTTCTCTCTCCAGTTTCCAGGCTCAGTCCAGCAGAGACGTTAATGCTGGAGGGAGCAGCAAAAAGAAAACCACTGGCTGTAGCAACATCATCGCTTGCTCTGATCTACAACAGCACCTTATTCAAGTGTTTTCCTTCCCTTTTCCTTCTGAAAGTGTTTAACATCCTCTGGAATTTGTTTATATACATAGGCGAGAAGGAGTACAATGACACTTGACACTAAGAAAGTTTCTAGTCTTGATTTAGCTTTCAGCTGCATTAATGTTAATCTAGACTTTATTAGGATGCTTTTGGCTGACATTTTGTTTAACTATTACCATTTAGCTGGTCTTAGTCAAAAAATGAATGCAGATATAAGAACAGTGTGTTAGTGTATTTAATTAAGAATTAATGTTTTAGCATTGGAATTCCTCCTTTGAAGCGGAGGGAGTTAGCTAGCGTTGAGTTACAGTCCTTGTATAACGGAGGTGTTGTCTCTAGCTGCTTAGGATTTGACGACAGCCAAAGTGTACAGGTCCCTATAGCATGAGCTTGTCATTAAATGTTCTGTACTTAACAGATTAAAGGAAATCTGCATTATGAAAAGGTTTGTATTATTTCTTTCCTATGTTTCCTAACCATAATGGCAGAAGGAGTCATAAGTGCATAGAAGTGCCTTGTCTCCCAGTGTATTCACATCCAAACCAGACTAAGGCAAAATGGCTTCCTTGAGAGAAGATGACCAGGAAGGAGTCCTGTACAAGAGCTTGCTGCTAGCTTGCTTTTTATGATTCCCTTCTGTGGGATCAGCCCTGCAGCCTATGCTTCCTGGTTTCACATGCTGGATCTCATCCTGCAAACTTTCATGTGAACATGCCTGACTGCTCTGTTTCTTTTTACCAATTCTGCTGTAGTTTCCCAAGCATGCTGTAGCTGGGTCATGGGGGAGAACCCAGTGTTTTCTAATGTCATGAAGTTTTTGCTAGAATATGTTGATTAAAACTGGAGAAATTATTGAACTTGTGGTCCTCAAGCGTACATTAAGAAAAATGTCATTATTTTTAATTGGTGTAAACTAGCCTCTCCCATACTTTAATCACTGTCAAATATCACTGAAAGCTCAAAAGATCCTCACTGTTATGTTCCAGGGTTTGTTTAGAATGCTTAACGTGTCTCAGGAACTTCTGAAATGTGGTAGTTTTATTTTGTGTTTTCCTTTGGTTTTAATTCTTAAATGATCCCTCTTTTCAGATTTCAAATTATAATCTATTTCCTGATGCATTGCTGACGCCCCGTGAGCCATGTCAGAAGTACTTCCAGGTCAGATGCCCTTTAAAAGATTCTGCTATGCAAATATGTGAAACTTTTCTCTTCTTTTCCTCCTTCCCAGGCCCATATTTCACTTTCATTTTGCACTTATCCATAAAAGAGCCAGCACTCTTTTCTTTTTAACAGTGCTTTTTGAATAGATTGTATTCAACTTTTAACAAAGTATTCCTATAGACAATACAATGCAAAAATGTCTTATTAGAGGTAAAGACAACTCAATCATGCACTATTTTGTGTTTGCAATGGCATTTTCTCTTTCCTCTTTCCAGCTCTGTAAGGTTTATGACAAGATTGAAAAACCTCAATAAAGCCATTGAAGTAATAGTGTTATTTGTATTATTATGATGCTTAGAAAATTTAGATTACTTTGTGTTAAACATGTTATAGTGGTAAAAGTATATTAATCTATATCTGTAGGCATGTATCTAAATGTTAGAAGTACGCAGTTGAGACAGTATTTGTTTTTAAAAGTAAGCAAGCTAAACCCATTAATGAATTGCTATGACAGATCTTCTACCTACTTAAGTGCTGTCTTTAAGCACCAACATTTTAATATTGTTCCCAGTAATCATAACATTCTAATTATTCTTACTTTTTCACCAGTCCAATATTTTTTTATTATAATACCCTATTTTTACTCACTCACAACTTGCCACTCTTCATCTGCTTTAGCTGAGATACCCGTATCAACTCAGTGATTCCTGGTCTGCTTGTCCATTTGCGTTTGCTTTTCAGCAGAAAGCAGTTGAAGGAAGGGTGCCCTGTGCCTGTATCATTGCCTTTGCTGGTGGCCAGGAAGCATGAGGAACTTCCCGAGGTGGGGGGACAGGGTCTGCCTGCATCAAGGTCCTGGAACCCCTGGCACAGGGTGTTGGGTTGGCTGGTGAGGGGCACCGCAACAACATGTGTTAGGAACCCCTGGGGTGAGGGAGGCAGGGACACTGGGAGAGACAAAATAGAAGATAGGGGAGGTCGGTGATTGGGATTTCAGTCTTGAAATTAAAGGCACAGGAAGAAGTTACATTTCCTTGAAGTTTTCATTATAAAGTTGGAACATGCTTCCCCTGGGAAAAGTGACATGTTTTGAGTATCACATTGTCTTCTATGAAGGAGGAGGGACAGGCTGTTGCTCTTCTTCCTTGTGCTGTTCTACTGTGCAGTCTAGATTTTCTTCAGTGTATTTAAGCATTTCCTTGCATTCAAATTTTTGCAAAATTTTGCATTTGCATTCAGATGTTTTCCAGCACTTCAGTTAGTCCTGGTCTGGTAGCAACTTCTGCTCCTCAGGTGCAAGTCCTGCCCTTTCACATCTGTATTTCTTCTTCTCTTTTTGCCTCTTCTGTTGCTTTTCTTTGTATCTGCTTCCAAGAATCGAGGGAAGCTGGCTGCGTACATCCCAGATCCTGGCTATGAGTGCAGGGTGATGGCTAGTGAGCAGGCACCTGTCTCTTGAGAGAAGTCCGCTCTTCCCTGTGCGCAACTTGTCATACTTTTTGCATGTTCATTGATCATTTTTTGGATGGGGCTTGGAGCAACCTGGTCTAATAGAAGGTGTCCCTTCCCATGGAGGGGAGTTGGAACTAGGTACCTTTAAGGTCCCTTCCAGTCCTAACTATTCTATGATTCTGTGATAAGTGGATCATTTGAAATGAGGCCAGGAGGGTGATGGTGTCTAGTGAAAGGTTCATTTTGACACTTTCCTGCTTATGATCATACACCAAACCAACTTAGCACCCAGCTTGCAAACACTGCTTGGGTCACAAAGACTTGTGGAGCTTTGGCTCAGTCATGGATCAGTGCCAGTGTTCTTCATAAATCAGTTGGGGAGCTTTTTGAGCAGATTAATAAAACATAATACATTTTTTCAATGTTTCTATGTGCTTATTCTTACAACATTTTTTGATAAGCAAAATGTGAACAGCAGGATCCTGGCTGAAGATAATCTGGCAGGCAGATATGTAAGCTTTATCTAGGAAGATTATTTTTCTAAGAAATATTTTTAGTGGTAAAAATAGTGACAAACATTGCATGAAGCAGCTCACTTGTAACAAAGGAGAAGAATAAATTTCAGTCTTGTTCCAGATTGTGGCAGTTTTATTTATTGATGGAAACCAGAAATGCTTGTTTTAATTTGCTGAAGCATAAAATAAAATACAATCTAGTGAAATCCGTAGATACCGTGTGATTCAATAGATTCTAAAGGTCAGGTAGTGGGTCAAAATTATCCTGCCCTAATGTCTGTTTTTTTTTAATGTAACTTCCAGACTTCTAATGGCTTTGGAAAAACATAAAGCAGCCACTCCATAAACACAGCCCATTTCATGGTTTTGATTAAAACATGTGCTTTGGTAACATCAGATGTGACCTTGCTTTCATTATACTTGGTTAGATTTAGGTTAGTTGCAGACAGCAACGTGTTTTGTTGTCATACATGAAGATTATGTGATAGTTGTGTTTTGTAAGTCTTTTGTGGCTAGAGCTGAAATTGTTTCTAGGATGTTTGTGACTGTTACCTAAGCTGGTGGCTTTTTCGTAGTGTGCATGAGGTGACCTGTCTTCCAAAGAATTTGCAGTTGGTCTAGACCTGACTGACTGGGGCTTGAGAAAATGGCAGACATGAACATTCGTAAAGTCTACTTTAAATTCTGTTTTGAGCAAGTTTTGGAAGTTGTTCTTGGTGGGTGATTCAGGGAGCAAAGAGTATAGCTGCTCTGCTTGGTTTTAAATGAACCAGGGTGATGGTTGGAAGTGTGCAGCTTTGACAGCACATCAAAGACAAGGGAACACTAGCAACTGTGTGTGCGTTTAGGTAACATTGTGGAGTGCTCCTTTTCATCCTGTGTTTATGTATATGTTCTTTTAAAACCCACATATTTAATCTCTTGTAAATCTGTACAGCTATCAATTCTGTTATATATCAAATACACAGTGATGCAGCATTACTCAGCTGGACTGATCTGTCATCGGCTAGCTCAAATTACAGCTTTTCATTCCTGGGTAAGCCCCAAACACGTTTTTATGTGCAATATAAGCAGTCAGTGATACCTGAGAATTAGGAACAACAGCAAGGGTGTTTCCTGCTGTGGCAGATGGGAGTGATTTATTAATTGGCCTCTAATTTGGTTGCTAGGTGTCAAACAGCAGTGACTGTTACAGTATGTAAAGTGAGGTGTTCACGCAGTTGTGTAGATTAGTGAGAGCCAGAAATAGACAGTACAGGAACAAATTACAGTTTAAAAAAAAGTATATATTGTCTGATTATTTTTCATAGCCTAAAAATCTGTTCCCTCAATAAACTAAATACTTTTTCAAAATGTGAGCTGCACCCCTGGCTAACAAAATTAAAAAACTTGCCTACAAATAGATAAATAAATGGTTTTATTTAGTGGTGGAATACGTGTACTGTGCCCTAGGATGTACGCTTTGTCCTTAAGCTTGAACTTTGTGAACTGTAGAAATAGTGACCCATCTTCCTCTCTGGAGTAGCCCTTTCTTTAAAGCTGATTGAATTAGAGCAGGATATTTTGCCAGGGGATTCCTCCCCCCTCCAGAAATGAAATGCACCTTTTTGAAATAATCTACTGTTTACATCACTTACCTTCTGACTCTCTACTTTCCACCTCAAAATAAAAGAAAAAACACAGGGAAGGGGAGAGAAAGACAAAGAGCAGAGAAAATGCAGGTGTTAGGAGACAACAGCTGACTGGCCAGTCAGGCTTAAAATTAATGGTACTTGAGTTCTACCCTCGCTGAAAAAGGAGCAGCATCTGCCTGTGTCTCTTAGAAATTTCTTACAATTTCTTCTTCCTAGTGCTTAGGACTTGAGGAGTTCTTCCCCTTGTCCTCATAGGTAGATATGAAATACTAGAATGAAATCATGATAAGGACGACTTCTGGACCCTCAGACATTTGCAGAGGGCACCTCTTCTGTCCCTAAGCCTGCTTGAAACAGAGACATGGAAAACTGCCCTGAAACTGCCTTGTATAGTGTCAAGCTTCCTGGTTATTCTCAGCTTCATGGTCCCAATGATTTTTTTCCCCCCCCCCCCGCCTCTGTTTTTCCTTATTAAATAAGTTCAGCTTTTGTCTATTGTCTTACCCACTTAGGTTGTTGTAATTTTCCTGCTGTAAACCAATTATGTAAAGTGCTGCATCCCTGTACCAGAAGCCCTAACAAGATAGTGTATGCAATGAATTAGTCTGTTTCATGACTGTCTCTTTTGCTTTTCTAGTTGACTCTGGCGTGGACGCATTGGCAGTGTTTATGGCAAGCGGCAGCACGACGGACGTTGTGAACCGCAACAGCCCTGCCACCCCACCCAACACGCTCAACCTGCGCTCCTCTCACAATGAACTTCTGAATGCAGAGATTAGGCACACAGAGACCAAGAACACCACTCCTCCAAAGTGCAGGAAAAAATATGCGCTGACTAACATTCAGACAGCCATGGGTCTTTCTGATCCAGCAGCACAGCCCCTTCTGGGGAACGGCTCTGCCAATATAAAGCTGGTAAAGAATGGAGAAAACCAGCTCAGGAAAGCTGCCGAGCAGGGACAGCAAGATCCCAACAAAAACCTCCCTGCCACTGCAGGCATAAACGTAACTTCTGAGAAGTTTGAAGGCAAAGAGCCGATCCCACAGGATTCCTCTGGCTGTGAAATACTACCCTCACAGCCAAGGAGGACCAAGAGCTTTCTGAATTACTATGCAGATCTAGAGACATCTGCTAGAGAGCTAGAGCAGAGTTTTGTTACGATGGAAGATAAATCTGCACAAAGCAACAGCCAGGCATCTACCATTATTGTCAATGGGGAAGGCTTGCCCCGGAAACAAAACAAGCCATCAAGCCCAGAGGATGGCCAAGTTGCTGCAGTGTCATCAAGCCCTGAGACTAAGAAAGACCACCCAAAAACAGGGGCCAAAACAGATTGTGCCCTCCATAGGATTCAAAACCTGGCCCCAAGTGATGAGGACTCCAGCTGGACTACGCTGTCGCAGGACAGTGCCTCGCCGAGCTCGCCTGATGAAACAGGTATGCAAGTAAAGGCTGCTCACAGCCACTGGTCTAGAAACATGCTGCTTCACTCTTCTCAGCTGGTGGCTAGAAGAAGAGATGTGATTTAGTGGTGCTTTAGTGGTGGGGAAGCTGCTTTAGGAAAGGGACCAGCAAATGCTACAGACAGGATCCTACAAATAGGCTAACTGCACCTTTTCTAGTTTTTAAATAATTGTTGTTCACTAATCAGTGGGTGCATGTTGTGAGAAGTACATGATTACCTGGAGATGCTAAACTATTGATAGCTGCCTGCACACAGCAAACTTTTCTGAACAATGATTTTTATGTTCAGCAAAGATTTTTACTTTTCTAATACAAAACTCTGAGTGTCCCCCCTTTGCCCCAGTCATTTGATGGAATTCTTTTACAGAGGGCCTCCCAAACCTTGGGTCATTTAATTTCTCTGTTTTGGGTTTTTTTGTGCAACAGTTCCATACAGTAACTCAGAAGCTGAAACCATGGCAGTTCATATTTTGCAAGCCTGGGATAATTATTTATTTGAGCAATAGTGATGACTTCTGCACTAGCTTTGCTTTGATGTACAGCACATCTGTATTATTTTTAAAACTCTAGAGCTCTCATTTATTCCAGTTAATGGGCTCTATACTGGCTTGGGTATAAAGCAAGTGATAAAGGTGTGTGGGGCTAAACAAGCTTGTCATACATTGTTTTCTGATTTAAGTGGTTTTGTTATTACAGCACACAAATTATATATTATTTGGAGGCTACTGCAGTCTAAATCCACATAACATGTCAGTTGTGCATGATTATGACAATAGTGAGTTATTTTAATGTGTAGGGAGCTTCAAAATCGCAGCCAGAAGCACTTTGTGCCATATAATGAATCTTCTGATCTTCTTTTTTATATGTAACAAACCTTTGCTGTTAAAAGGGAAAATTTTCATGAAGTCATCTCTTGACATGCAAATGAGAAAGGTTTCAGTTTACTAAAATTGCTATTTGGGTTAATGCTGTTTCTTGGGATACTTGATATGTATGTGATATCATTGATAGCATTTTCTGGAGAAGCTACCAACAGGAGGCATTTAGGTAACTTAATGCTGAGCTTGTCAGATCCTTCTGTATTTGTACTTGACCCAGGTTTGGCAATGAGAAGCTGCGGGTAGAAAATTTACATTTACTGAAAACTAGCTCCCTTAGTAACCACTGTGGAAATAAAGGGGAACTTTAGCTGCTGAGTATGGGGAGTTTCCTTGTTAAAAAAATAAAATAAAATTAAAAACAATTCATAAAACCCTTAGAGTTCACCTCTCTTCTAAGGCAGAATAAAGGGCTTTTTTAAAGTATCTCTACCATACCAGCAGCCAGTATATGACAAACAGGCAGGTACAGAAAAGACATCCAGATATCCAAGTTCAGTCTCTGTAAGAAAAGAGGTTCAAAAACAGTCCTAGAAAACCTCAGAATTGCCTTTCAAGAGCAAAGTTGTAGAGAAGTTTCTTTCTTATCCCTGCGGTCACTGTCAGAGAGCACTGAATAGGACATAGGACCTGTTATACTGGCTTGGATCACTGATTTTAAGATGCCTGTGTAAGTATTTATGGACTCTAAAAACATCCAACATCCAGCTTTTGCAACTTGCAGACATCCATCTCTTAGGATTGTTGACTACCTTGAGTTTACCTCCACTCCGATAAAAATGCTGCATTGTTTCCAGTTTCCTTAAAAAAATGAACTTAACAATTGATATGATAGAAGAGGGCTCAAGAAGTCAAATGTAGAGTTGCCATGGATGCCAGGATGACTCGTAACTTTTACAAGTATCTCCACACTGACTCATTTAGGGGCAAATTTTCTAGTTGTCCTTAGGTTCTCCAGCCTTCTAGATTTTAATAGTGTGCCATCCCTAGGCAAGTTCATATATCTTCAAGGATGTTTGAAGGGCAGTAAATAAGAGGTGAAACAAAAGTTGAGTAAATGAACTGAACTTCCTTTTCCGAGGCAGTGTCAAGAACAGTTAAGTGTTTTGCATGGTAATAAACTGTGCCTCTTCCATATCTTTCCCAAGCATTACGTGAGTTACTGTGGTGCCAGTTGGCAAGCATCCACCTCTCACCGTGCTAGGTCAAGCTACAGGAGTTACCTCACTTGCCAAAATATTGGGTGCTGTAGCAGTGGGTGGGGTTGGAGGTGCTGAAGGAAATAGAGTAGCACTTGCTGCTTGCTGAAATCCACTTGCACCTTTCTGCCATACTTGGGACAGAGAAGTAGTTTCCCAGAAGCAGAAAATACATCCAGTACGTTTGTTAGTGGTGGTTGACTGAAAACCTGGGACATTCCCAGGGAGCCATATCTAGCCCCTCTGAGGCCACAGAGTAGATGTGAGCCCCCACATTTAGGAATAGGCAAGAAGAAGAAATCTCAGAAAGCGAGGACTGGTGATATCTTGGCTCTCTTGTGATTTCTGATACGGTTTTAAACCTCCCTTCTGTGAACATGTTGCCCCAATGGCCTCATGCCATCTGTTCCAGAGGCGTGTGGTGCTTTCCTGTGGTAGATTTTTCCATTTTTCTTAGTGTAGTCTTTCATTCCTTGTTGTCTTTGTGTGCCAGCATGGGTGAAGGGAAGCCCTCCTGATTCGGGGAGTTATGCAGCAAGCCCTCGTGGCACCCATCCTAGCGATCCGAGATTTTGAGTGCGGTTAGGGTTCCTCACTGCCACTGCATCTGCATGGGAGGAGAGCATTGCATGGGGTCTTTGCAGCTCAGTGCTCTCCAACCCTTCCTCCAGTAATAAATGTTAGGGACCAAAGGGAGAAACATACCTGGAAGAAAAATCTGAAAAAGTAGACAGTTTTAGTCGTATGACTCCTTGGATAGCGGGGGTGAGGAAAGGCAACAGTTTTGAGAACAGTCCATTAAGGAGTGTTTTTAAAGTCCATTAAAGAGTCCATTAACTGTTTCCAGCAGTTACGTGGAAAATTACTAATATTCAATGCAGAGATTATATTTTCCGCTTTGGGATGCGTAGGAATATGATAGAAATAATGTTTTCCTGAGAGGACACTGTTTAAAATAACAGTGTACTTCTGTCAGGGCTTCTGAATTGTTTTGTCCTTCTCTTCCCTCTGTTAATAGAATTCATTATTCAAATACTGGAAAACTGAAAGTGGTTTTGTGGGGGATTTTGTTTGTTTTGTTTTGAAGTGTTTTGGAGGTATGTAATTCAAAGACCCTGGAAGAATTTACGTTTGCTCTGAGGATGCTTCATTGTTTAGACAAAATCCTCCTGAACTCTTCTTAGGGCAGGATACTTTTACTTGTGGTCTAATGAAAAGGTGTTTTCAAGAGGCTTGACTTTCTCTGAATGAGGTCAACCCAGTTTAAAGATGCCAAACAAATGACTGGTTATTAAACAAACCAGCTAATGTTAATATTGCTGATCAGTAATGTGGCTAAACAAATATAATAGAGCCCATTAATAACAGGGGCACCAAGCACCATAAGCACAGTGCAGTATAAGATCTGTGTTTTGAGGAAACTTTTTTCTCCTCCAGAGAAATTATCTGTATCTGCTTCTTGAGGACTGTATTGATGTCAACTTTCAGAGAATTTTATGAGCACTTACAGCTTTCTAACCTTTTTTTCTGAATATCAGTGCTTCAAAAATGAATTTGAGAAGCAGAAAAGACTTGTAGACAGCAGAGCAATAGGATGTTATCAATATGCCTAGCATGTGTTAAGCCCCAATGGGTTTCAAGCAGCAGTTCCTACAGGTATTCAGGGGCTTGCCACTGGAGCTGACTGACCCAGGACCCTCCCCAGACAACCAAGCTTGCCTTTCTTGGGCTCAGGTGCTGCATTTTTACCAGGATCTACTGCACCCATCCAGCTGATTTCTTATTTGGAGAGTCTTGGAGGTAACCAAACACCAGCTCCAGATGTCTTTGAAACTGCCGGTGGCCCAGAACTGGTTTTTAAATCATGGGGGATACTTTCTCCTCCTCTCTCAAGAGAATTTTCTTAGTCTAGCTTTCAAAGTAAACACATCATATGTTTTTACACCACCTACCTGTTCTTTCTCTGTCTCTATGTATTCATCAGTTTCACCTACATTTTAGGAATCTCTGTGGTGCGAACAGCAGGAGCCAAGCACATCCCCAGACCTAGGGGAGGATGTGGGTGATGCTAGTGCCATTGTCTGTTTGTGGGAGGTTTTTTCCCCCTTTGGTGAGGCTCACCAGAACATCTCTAAAATGCGGGCACATTTCTTAAACATTTTTGCTTCCTGTTTTGTCTTTATTTGAACACCACCGCCCTCCTTCCAGAGCATGGGGTAGACCCACAATTAGGAAGGTCCCTGAAATGTGGGACTCTCGGTGTTAGAGAGCTGCAGGTTTTCTTGTTCTGGGACAGTCATCCTCCCTGCTCACTTCAGAGCTGTGGGGGACTGTGCAGAGACAGCAGCCTCCTCTACTTCCCGGTTCCTCAGCCTTTGGCTCACCCAGTGCCTTGTTTCTCCCTTGTTGAAAATGTTATTCAAAGGGGAATCAAAAGTACAAGTCTTCTCTTTTTTGGGGGTGTGCCACCACTACATGCAACTACCGTATACCAGATGCAAGCCTGCCGCTAATCTCCAAGCAAATCCAGGAGGGCAGTTTAATAGCTGGTTACGAATAATCAAGTTCAACCCAGTAGAGAAATGGCAGCAGGGAGTCTGGCTCTTGGGGATCAGGAGTGTCACTCTTTTAGATAGAGCCTGGTATTCTGAAATAACAGTCATTTAGGTAGAATAGCCCTCTAATACAGTAAAACTTAACAGCAAATCATAAACGAGTCAGATTTATACTGATGGTCAGCTCCTCCTCTGATTTTAACCAGCAGCTTTGACAAAATTAAAATGGATGTCCTCTTAAGAAAGCAGTTTTTCCTTTGCCGTATCTATCCATTATAGACATCAAAATAAAAAGTATGGTATTTACTGCAGAACATGTTTTCTGTGTTCCTGATTATGGAAAAAGATACATGTTAGCAGAAATACTTTCAATTACACTGTGGACAAAACCCTACAGTACTAGAAAAAGAATATGTTATCACCTGTACAATTGTAAGGTTCTAGGTAAACATCCAATTTTCAGATTTTGGGGAAAGGAGGCTCTGGTTCATACCTGCTATGCATCTTATGGCCTGACAGCTTTTAATATTGAGCTGGTTTTTTTAATCCTGCATGTTACTGATAACTGTGTATCAAGAACAGTGCATGTTTTGTAGTCTTGGACTCCACCATTTACTGACTGCTTATGAAATAGGAAAGGTGGCTGCTGCTGTATATCCCCAGTGTATACTAACTGCCTGTGTATCTTCCTTTTAGCTATCCCTATAAGAGGACTTCAGGGAAGAAAAAGTAAGCTAGTTTAAAAGAAACAAAACCTAAAAGGCCACACGTTTACACCACGTTCACAGTTGTTGTCAGCATTCAGAGTCTACTGGTAGAAGGCCACAAAGTAAATTGTACTTGATAGTAAATTGAGCTTGAAAGATGGCTCTCTCAAGTACATGCTGCTATCATTTCCACAGGGAGACCACTTGTTGCGTTTGGACGGTCAGGTTGGTTTTGCACACCCTTTGGTTTGCAGTGGAGCTACCTAAATCCATATCTTGGATCCTCAGATAAGTGCTCTGACTTGAAACCAGGATTTCGACAGGAAAGAGCAGTGAGCAGTATGCTTTTGAATTAGGAAAGTTAATAAAAATAGGTGTGAGAAGTGAATTAATGTGTTCACAGTCAGGAATGGCAGGATAAATGTTTTATACAGTTGTGATTAGCATCCTCTCCAAAGCTCTGTTTGCAGTTATACTTTCCAGCATATGTTGTATGGTCATGCTTGCAGTTTCATACTTACTGTTTACCAAAAAGATAAAGAACAATTCTTTATTTCATCAGAGCCATTCATTTTCTAGGGAGGGCATGGTTCAACTGCCTGCCTGGCATCCCTTGAGATGCCTGCTGGTGTCCAAGACAGGCAGCAGACAGGAGGTAAGAATGAGGACTTGTGTTCTGGAGGAACAACTATAGGCGAAGCGTGATGCAAATCCAGGTAACACTGACGAATTAACCAGCTGCATAGAGCGTGCAAAATCTACCCTGCAGAAACTAAATTTATTCCTTTTCTGGGTCTGGCTTTGTCTTAAAAATCACTCCTTGGTTAATCTCTGCTATATTGTGCCTAAAGGATCTAGGGTGGTTTGTCATATTTCCAAACACAGGTGTGACATCTGTCCTTGGGTGCTCTGAGTTCAAAGACACTTGCCTTCTCGTGGCTGTGCTTTGACTACCAGAGCATTGCTGTGCCTAGCTTAGTGCTTTGGCTAAAACAGTGTCAAATATGGCCCTTTCCTAAGCTTTGTTAATTTTGATGTTAACCAGTTGGATTGCTGGCCACTGGTCAGGAGCTTAACAAGCTAGCTTATTTTGCCCTTGATGCTTCCTCTGTTGCTCTGTGCTTGTCTTCTCAGGGACATTTTCCTTGCTAGCATAGTGGAGTATGTAATTCCTAATCTGGGCAAAATCAGAGTGCTGCTTTGTGTAAGTGCAGTGCAATGATTTTGAGTGTTTTAAAACTAAATATTTTTTTACTCAGTAAAATGTATAGTTGTGGGGCAAACAAATCCCTGCAGGCCTGGCTATTGGAAAGTGAAAAGTGACAATAGGGAATAGAGGTTGTTGTGAGACAACACAGGAAACTGAATGCCGGCATTGTACTGTGACCTCAAGTGGAAGCTGTAGAGTAAATCACTGTGCCTTAGGAGCACAAGCGTCCCCTAACTCCATAGTGCAGTTTATGTTGATGGGTAATGCTAAGAAGTGTTAGGATGTGCTTTTTACGCAGGGGTGCTTGTGTGTTGTAGGCAAGCGGGAGGCTCATCTGAACATCTGTAGGGAAAGGTCAAGTTTCAGAAATAGTGAACAGCTTAATTGTGTCTGGTACTTACCTTGACAAACTACTTTTGGAAGCTTTTTAAGCTGCTGTGTTTTTCAGTGGTGGCTGGGTGTCATTCTGGATCTTGCATGTCCTGAGATTGCGTGAGTCTGGCTGAAAAAGCTCTTCTGTACCTAGCATTATATGTTTTTAAAGGTCTCTTCTGAGACCATGGAAACAGTTCAGGTCCAGTCAGATGCAGGACCAAGCAAAGAGGAAAGGAAAACAAACCACATAAGGGAAAAGAGAGAAGTTAATGGGAAAAGTCAGGGTCCTGATAGCTCTTTCAGAGGGATGATAAGGCAGGAGGTTGCACGGAAGAAAACCCATCAACTCATGTCAGACTAACTGCCCCCCTTAAAACCAAAAAATTCCTGTTTCATAAAGCTGTACAAATAATAATAATGACCAAAATCGATCTAGTAAACCTCTGCCTCAGCACTTCCAAATGCTGCATAGAACTTGGGCCAAACTTCAATCCACCTGACTGAAACTTTGAAATGGGTATAGAAATCCCCGGAGAAGGAAAGGAAAAAGCAGTGTTACATTTGGGAGGACTGTTAATCTGCAGGCCCTGTTCATTAAGGCAGGCTGGGAACAGGTATATTCTGCTAGGTGGGAGCTCTTTGCAGTCTCTTTGAGTACTTGCTTGTCATCTTCTGTGCTTCTGTATCTTAGCTGGGGGAGGTGTGGTACAGAAACGGTGTTGCTGCTCAGCAGAATGAGCCTCTGGTCTTTACAGTGCCCCTGAGCTTGTGGAGGATCTCACAGCTGCTGGAGTAGCAGCAATTCACATAGGTGTATGCCAGTGCGGGTGGCTGGTACAGGTTTGGGAGTCCGCTGCTCAGAAGTGATTTGTGCCTCTCTGCAGCTAAATCCTCTGCAGAGTGGAAACCCCAAGCCTGGGCTGGGGCAGTTGTTTCTCTGAGCATCTGCAGCATCAGGTTCCCTAAGCAGTGGTGAGCTTGTCACTGGGGGGGGAAAGCAAATGGAAGATAACTGCCCTGGTACATTTGCACTTGCAGACACTTCTTTTACTCTGCGTAGGTTAGCAGCTTCTTTAGACCCCAGAGTCTTAATGTGCTGGTTCCTCAAATGCTTAACTCTTACACAAATCAACTTTAGCTGATTGAAATATAATTCTGCTTTAATTAACAACATGTGATTGGCTGAATTGAGGTCATGGGTCCCCTGAGTCACAGCTGTGCTACTGCAAGCTGTGGCATTAAACACACAAACTCACACCAAGTACCACCAAGACATGGACTAGATGGTGCTTCAGGCAGTGTTGGGTTCCTTGCTGATGCAGAAAGAGATGGTGGGTGGATTCGGGGTAGTACCATGCCATCTCCATGGCCCAGGAGAGGCCTGGTATGATGGGATTTGGCATACTGCAGAGACCTTGCTCTGAACTCAGTGCTTGCTTGAGAGTGGATGTGTCGTCCCTGCCTTAAGGGACATGAAGCCTTTTTTAAGCAATCCCATGAAAGCACATATATTTGCCATTAAGGCTCAATTGCTTCATTTTGAGATGTATGGAGCCCCTGGGTACTCAGCATTAGGTTGTAAATGTCCAATATCAGGATGCCACAGAGCTCAAGGTAATGACATTAAGTGGGTTTCTTGCAGTGCCCGAGATCTGGTTTTCTAAAGACTAGCAGTGTGTGTCCTTCAGTTTGCGTAGCAGATTTATCCATGATACTTGAGTGATGACAGATCCTTGGGGGAAGAGGGGGAGGACAGCCCTAAATATGAAGCATATATTTTTGCTCCCTGCTTGTAGGGTCTCTGGGGCATTTCTATCCATTTTTATATCATGTTGCATTACAGGGATTGTTTTTAACTGCTATTCGTTATGTTGATCATCTTATATGTACATCATTTGATACACGGACTAATTTATTACCTGTATAATTTTCATGCAAAATCCTTGCAGTAGTCAGTCTTGGAACTCTTCATGAAATTGTTTTTTAGTGAAACTAATTTCTTCTTAAACAGTGACATAATTTAATATTGACTGAACTTTTTCCTATTATTTTGGTTTTACTTGCTTTTGAATTGGGATTCTGCAGCGCTATATTTAAATATGGAGTGCTTCAGTGTTCACTCGGAGATAGTTGCAGTGCACTGAAAGTATAGTAGCACTGTCATAATACTCAAGTAGGAGTTGTAGGTCTGTAGAGCACGTTTTTGTTTGCACGTAACTGATAAAATACTCTAAGGTTATGGCTTCTTTTACTTTTTAGAAGTGGATTTTTGGCTCTTTCCTGAACTGGGAAGTTTTTGGTAAGGAACAAAGGAGACCATCCCTCCTGCCCTTCTCAAAATGAAAGCCAAAATGCACAATTCAGATTGGCCACATTAATTTTTAAATTGGAATACATTCCCATTCAGACTTTAATTTAATTTTACTAATACTCTGCAAGAAAAAGACAGTCAGGTTACCCTGGTCATTTTGGCTGACATGATTCTTGGCTTTGCTTAAATTATTGATTATAGTGAGGGGAGGGACTTTGCGATGAGAACAGCGCTCTCACTAATAGAAGCCTTTCACTAAATCAATTTCTACCACTCCTGCAATGCACCGTCAGGGAGTCGAGGTTAGCAGCCTTAAGAAGAATTTTGTCTTCTACCATACGTTTTTTAAGTCTTTTTGTGTTTATGCAGGCAGCTAAGGAGAAAAAAATAGCATAAATATATTTCTAGGAGTTGATTTGCAGGGTGAGGGGCTGTTCTGGTCCAAAGTTGAGCTGATTAAATCTTGATGTGATTGATATCTGAAGGCTTGTGAGCTGAAAGTACTGTTTCAAAAGCTCGTCTCCTGAGCAGAGTCAGTCAGAAAATACATCAATGTCTTGCAAGCTGAAATCAATTCAGTAGAGAATGCACTGTTATGCACATGCTGCTGTAATTCCTGTGTAGCCATCTCTCTCATTTTTTCTTGGCTTATTAGGAAAAGCAGTTATTTATGTGGTCAACATGTAGTGTTTCCTCTGTTACATCTACCGGCAGTTGAATGGGGGCGGCTTTTCTTTTCTCCCACTAAAGCACCATTCTTCATTAGACTAAGTGTCTGTTTAAACATATCAGTGTATTTTCCCATTTTTGAGTTGGAGATGCTACAGAGACGGAGAGTATGAAGCTGTTGGGGCATGTATATCGCAAACTTAAAAGATGCTGGTAGCAGATCAGTACACGCTGAACTATACGGGAGCATCTAGTAACTGTAAGTAGCACTTCTGTTTTACTTCTTAGTAGCTCTGGTTGGCAATGCCACTTAGGTCTGGATATTGAATATACAATTATTTTATCTGCTAGTAAAAGTTCTGCTCAGTGGAAAATCATCTGGTATCTAACAGCTTCAGTTGTAGAGTGCAGGGTGTGCAGTTAATGCTGTAAAGGTATCTTTCTGAATGCTCATCATTTCAGTAGTGAATTGACAAGTGATGTTTTAGACTTCTGATCCATAGCCCTTGAATGTTTTTACATAGGTTTAAAATACATTATGAACTGGACTTCTAGTTTCTCCTTCACATCAGAGATAGTTCTTCTCTGGGATTGCTTTATTTTCCTTGCAGTCAAAGGGAAGAAAAAAGTTGTCTAATGTAAGATTAGTACCCCTAGTCATTCCCTGAAGTTCAAGGCAAACCAACTTCTGATGTACTGCATCGGGCTTTGAGGTTTAGAAATGTAAGGCAGTTTATAGCCAGTATTTGATTGGGATCTATCAAAGAATGGTGACTAGTACCGTGGACCTTGGTGGGTTTTGTTCATTTTGCCAGCCCTAAATCAAGCAATTTGGCCAGGTTAAAAAAAAATCAGTCTTTTGTCAGAAAGCTGGTTCACACAAACCTGTACACAACTTTTTGCCTTTGTTTGTGGAATTATAATTAAATAGCGTAACTGTATTTGCTCCTTACAAAAACAAACTAATATCAAGAAATAGTGATCTGGTTTGGCCTTTGTAAAATTGTTTGAAATTTAGTTCAACAGTTTTGTAGGCAAGCCAACATCATATGTCATGCTCTGTAGCTATAGCAGACTTTTGATATAGTATTTGGTGTTAAACTCAAATTACCTTATTTTCTTTTGTTCTTAACTAAACCAGAATAATGAGTTTCCTTTTTTTTTTGCCACTGGAGCTTGTCAGTAGGTTGACTTAGGAACTTTGTAATCTCTGGACTACATTGCTTTCCGTGGTTAATTGTGCTGAAACATAAACAACATTTTCCTAACAAAGAGATCTGAAAAGCAGGAAGGCAGCATCAGAAAAACAGAGATTTTGAGGCTCAGCTGCCACTGGCATAGAATAGGAAGTTTATTTGATTTTTCATACAGGATTGGTTTTTTGCACTAAAATGGGGGTGTTGGGCGTTGTAAAAATTGTATTACCTCCAAGTATTCAGAGTACATATTAGGAAGTAAGGCCCTTTTGCAACTGTCAATGTGAATGTGTGATCATTAACAGAGAATATCCTTTTTCTATATTTCTCTTATAGAATCATAGAATCATATATCATGGCGTAATGTCATGGCGTAATAGAATCACGTCATGTCATAATTGAATTCTCACTTTTGTAACTTTGAGATTAAATTTACCAAGTGTGCTTCCTTCTATGTGTTTGACCAACTTATTTTTTATTTTAACCTTTCTTTTTATGTATACAACAGAAGCTTAACTGTAGGTGAGGGAGTATATCTACCATTTGCATACTAGGTCTCTCTTATTTTCTTCTGCTAAACCACTGCATCTGCAGACAGGGCAAGTGGACAGACTGAGCACTGGAAGCAGGAAAGCTCTTCAGAAGGAAAGGGAGGGAGTTTACAGTTGTTGCTCTTTTTTATTATTAACGTACTTCTTTTACATTTTAACTACACAAGAATGCTTATCATGCATTTATAAAGGCTATAATGTAGCGCTGATGAATAGGAATAAATGTTCTAATTTACACCAGAAACCAATTAAAAGCTATTGAAAAAAGTTATAAATTTTTCTTGAAACAAATACATCTTGACCCCAAGCAAGAATACAGAATGTGTCTGCAAAAACAAGATCATCGTTTATCTTTCAGGGTTTTCATTCTAAGTTTTTCAGGTTCTTTTTTTTTTTTTTTTGGAGTGGTATGTGTTGCAGTGAGACTTTTCTTCTTTTCTTTGGTTTATTTTGGTTTTGTTTTTTAATGGACAAGCTTCAATTTTCTCATGATTCCAGGAGCTGGGATATCAAAAGCACCAGATAACACAAGACACAATATAAAATTATAAAAGTTTCTGTCAAAAATGCTGAAAACAAGCATAAGTTCACAGGAGGAGCTTTTAATTTCTCTGGTGTTTTAAAAGTAGACTTTTGGAAGGAATGAGCCTTACAGCTTGAATTCTGCAAGGATGTACAAACCTACTACCTTATTTGGTAGTACACTGAAAGTCATGTGGTGGGACGTGCTTTGTTATTTTATAACTTCCTGATGGGTAAGGTGGTGGTCAAAGTTAAGACGAGAGTGAAAGCTCTATTTTGTCCTCCTGTTAACGTTACTGCAAAAGGGTCAGTGTGAAGGCCACCAGACGGAGTTATTTTGACTTAGTTATTTTTCTTTTGGCTTATCGCTTTACAGATGCTGTGTCAGGATTGTATCTTATACTGGCCACAGTCTTTCATCTGGGCTAATTCTGTTTTCAGAAGGTGGCAGGATTCACTGAGAACTTGTTACCAGTGCAGAAACAGTGAATTTCTAACTAGTATCTTGTATCCAGTATGTTGCTGTCATCTCTCCTTTCTATTTCTGAATTTTTCTGGAATGCAAATAGTACAAGGGAAGCACGGCTATAAACATTTACTGACGTAAGAGCTCTTTCGAACTGTAATAATTGTCATATGTGAAAGCCTGTAGTTTAAGAGGTGTTAATTACCTCTTGAGCAATTGGCTTTGCGGTAATCACTAGACCAGATCTGCTTTTAGTTACTACTCTTCGTGGTAGTTTGAATATGTTCCCTTTATTCATAAAGATATTTAAGCCTAACATGTATTTGCCTGTAAAGAAACTTCTATCTATTAGATGGCTCTGTACAATTTTTAGTGTAAAAGTTGTAACATCTTCCTGTTAGGTACATGTTAATATAAAATTGAAGGTGACAAATGTGTACGGATAGTAATATTCAATCCCATAACTCTCGTACTTCTGTTACACGAAGTGGTTATGTAATCTCAGGATAACAAACCGTGTACCTTTGTACTAAGGAGAACAAATTTATTGTGGATTTTTCTTCTGAAAATATGCATCTCCCTTAGAAGAAGCTTGGATATATCATAGAATCATAGAATGGTTTGGGTTTGAAAGGACCTTAAAATCGTCTGGTTCCAGCCCCCCTGCCATGGGCAGCAATGCCTCACACTAGGCCGTGTTGCCTTGAACACTGCCAGGGACGGAGTGTTCCATCCACTTCCACCACTTCGTTGGGCAGCTTGTTCCAGTGCCTCACTGCCCTCACAGTAAAGAATGTTTTCCTTATATCTAGTCTGAATTTATCAGATGGAGGCTTTTCTTACCAGATGTGGCTTTTTAATCTGACCCAGTATAATTGTTGTGATTTCTTTTATCAAAGTCTTCCAACAGTGTTGTTAATTCCATTATTTCCAGTGCAAGCTAACATACTGACTGGAAGCTAGAGCTCACTTTACAAGAGTTGGATTACAGTTCCATTTTGTACATCACTAGATAGTACATCAGCTTGTAAGAACGGCGTGTCGAGCAGACCTTTGGCTCATGTAGTTCTTTAGAGGTTGCCTCTGACAGTGGTCAGCAGCAGAAACTTAAGGGAGCAATAAAAACAAAAAACAGTATCGTATCTTCTTCACTTTCAGCAATTGTTGGGCTTAGGGCTTTCAGACTTGGTATGTCATTCATGTTATTTTCTTTAATTGCTCTTGATAGACTTTTTTAACATGATTTTTTTAAAAATCATTTTTAGCCTTATTTATATTTCTGGCATCCACAACATCCTGTGAGCATGAGCTCTGTAATTTAATTACGTCTTGTATGAAAAAGTATTTCCTTTTCTTATAAAATTGCTCTCCAATAATTTCATTAGGTGCCCATTGCTCTTCTGTTATAGGAAGCAGTAAATAACAGTGAATGATAATTTCCTTTCCATCCTTGCCTTCTTCCCACCATTCATGATTTTACAGATTTCTGTGACAACCTTCCCTCCCTCCTGTCATTCCCTTTCCAAGCTCAAGAGTGCTACTACTCTCAATGTCTCTGCCTGCAGAAATATTTTATCTTTCTCTTTTCTAGTTCTGCTACTCTCAATTTTATAATAGGGCATATGGAAGTGCACGTGCTAGTCCTCTGATAGTTTAAAGCAGTAGGCACGAAGATTTTTGTCTTGATCCTAGATCTAACATAAAACCTTTTCAACTGCCAGTGAGTACCAAGCTACTGCTTTCAAAGAACTTTGTGACCTTGATCCTTCCAGAGTGGCAAAAGGTAATTAATTACCTGCCATTGTATGTGAGGATTTTAAGTAGCAGGTCAGAAGAGTAATAGTAAAAGAACCATAAGAAATTAATAAAAAGCAGGAAGTAGATAACTGTGGTGAAGAAAACTCTAGAATGAAGGCTGTGCATTAGAAAAACAACTCTCAAAGCCACACGTGTCCTAATCCAGTAAGACCTATTTGCAGTCTTTCGGGATTTTTGCACAGCAACAAAGGTAAATACAAATCTAGAAAGGGAAGTCTTCTCATCCTGTGTAACTGTGGTTTTCCTGCTTCCCAAGAGCACCTGCAGCCCTTTGGCATGTCTGCACGTTGTCAGGTGTTCTCCAAAGATTGGACGCTGTTTTCAGCTAGGAGAAGAACCATGCTGTTGCTTGTGCATCTCTTGTTTTACAGTTTGTGACAACTTGTGTTGACAAACAGCCGTGTCATTTCCATAGTGCTAATAGATCTCAGTGGCTTGCAGTACGTCATATACTGGAGATCTTTTGTGTATTGTTCTACAGTGCTTTGGCATGTTTGCATTCTTACCAAGAAGGTGCATGTTTTGAGGGAGATTCTAGCTCAGGTTTCACAGTGAAGGATATGCAGCTTTAAGGAGAGTTTGCCCTCAAGTTTTTAAAGCGAGTAGCTGTTTTGCTAATATACTTTGAAGGCAGTGCTAGTCGCAAGTGAAATTCCGTTGTGGTTCTGCAGAACTGTAAAATGAATCCCTCCCTTTTTCTCTTTCAGGTATTTGTCCAGTATAGGACTCTAGTTCTGCTGTGTTAGGCTTGTTTCTGGCTCCTGTTTGCTAATTTAGACTCACCAGGATTTGTTGATGCCACAGTTACTTTTCTGAATTTTCTTCTAATTCGTGTTAGTTATTATGCCAGATATACCATTTCTATCTCCTTAAATGGAAATTTCAGAACCAAACTTCAGTTATGTGTATAAATCCGTATCTTTGAAAAATAAACGAAGTGTTAGTGCTGGAGTGCCATAATGTGGATACGAGAATGAAAATAATGATATTTCTAATGCTAGGTGGATGCTTTCAAAGGTGATTAACATCTCTGAGTTTGCTTAATACTAAAAGCTATCTGGATAGTATGAGTAAAGATTTAGTAGAAAGTTTATACCAATGTAGTGATGTGAAATACTTAAATAGACTTCCGGGCTACAAGAGCCCCCTGTACACTAACGGCAGGCTTTCCTCTCCTCTTGGGGGTGAAATACAGCCAGCTCCCCTGATGTTTGCATCTGCTGTCAGAAAGCCCTGTTCATAAAGCCTTCCTGTTGTAGATGGTATACATTGTGTTTCGTATATGGCTCTGTACATTGTGCAGGAGAAGTTCAATTGAAGCAATATTACTTTTGAAAAGGTTAACACTGTTGGGGGTTTTGTGTTGAGGTTTTTTGGGTGGGGGTGAAGTCTCAAAGCTTGAAGTCTGGAAAGTGGAGCTGAGTTCATGTTACAAGGCCTCAACACAACCTTTAGCTGCCTGAGCTTCTCCCTTAAGATCTTTCTCTGCAGGCAGACTGTAGGCCTTGAGGGCAAATGCATTGCTTCCTCTGCTTGTGCAGTATTTCATGTTTATGCACCTCTAATGGTAAAAGAGTGGATTTTCACCATAATAATTTCTCCTTTCCCTTCAGTACTGTAGCAACATGAAATGACTATGGAGGTGGGGAAACATTAGGTCTTTGGAAACTATGTTGGGGAGAAAAAAAAAAAAAAAGCCTTTCTGTTTGTTCTCCAACACACATTTGACTTTAAAGTGGCAAACCAATCCATTACATAGATCATTAAAAGTAACATTCTGCTAGTACTATACTGACTAGGTTGGGTAGGATACATACTATAGTACTATAGGATACATACTATAGTACTATACTGACTAGATGGGGTGGGAATCACTTTTTTGCCACATCAGGAAGAGTAGCCCTTCGTGTGGGGTAGAAGGGGGCTCTGGCAGATCCACACACTAGAGAACTGCAGCTGGTGTCTGTCTGTGCACGTTGATCTTATGTTTGAGTGCAGGGGGCATGCGCAGATCTGGGGAGCATGCAGAGGTCTGGCCATGACTCTGAGCAAGCTATTTAATGCATCTCAGACCTCTCCTACCTCTGCCTGCCTTTGTCAAAAACAGGCGTTGCTCTCTCCTGCCTCACCAGGTTGATGTGAAGATAAAGTCCTTGTTTTCATGGTGTCGTACAGCATCTGTCAATATTGAGCAATGGATTGAGGGATGAGCAAAGCTTGCATCTGAGATGGGAAATGGCTATTCTTGCAGGTTTTGCTTTTTCTTGAAGCAAAACATTTAATTTCAGAGAGTAACTCCATTGTAATTCAATTTTATGTTCTGTTTTCATTGAATCATTAAATTCAGAAAAAGTTCTTTCTAATGCATTTACACAGTGCTGTAAATGAAGCTGTCAGACAAAAACAGCTTTATTCAAACCACCATTTGAATTGTATGTCTGTGCCACTGGACAGCTTCTCTGTTCTAATTAGCCGGTCATATGCACAAAATCCTCTAACGAGCATTTCTACAGAATTTCAGACTGTATCAATATATTTATGCATTATGTTCTCCAGAGAAGTACAGTCCTTCCTTTCTGTACATTGTTCTCTCCTGAAGCCTACTGACTTCATCGTATTTTAGAATAAGAAAATTATCATTTGCCTAGTACCTGACTTTTTATGCAAACTTCTTCTTTTTTTTTTCTGCAGTTGCTACTCTAAAGGAAGAAGAGAACAGTGACTGCTGGTCAGTCAGATTTCTTCTTCCATTCTCTATTTTAGTATTTTTGTCATTCAGATTAAAGAGGTGTTTACTAATGTCACCAAATTTATACTGTTGAGCCTCTTTCTATTCCTTGGTTGAAACAAATCAGATTAAAAGTCTGTAGTCCAAGCCTGTTGCCATTCTTTAGTATCAGGACTTGGTGGGAAGTGTATCATAGTTAAGTATGGGAGTAAGATCTCTCCATCTGTCTTTGGTGGTATGTGTCAAGTTAAGTAGCACCCGCTATTAGCAAAGGTCTAAGGGAGATGAGACCCACTTGTGGCTGCAGCCAGTCCCAGTATAACAGAGAATTACAGATCAGGAGATTCTGAACTCTGTAATGTTTGATGCTTGTAAAACAGAATTTTACTTGGAAAGAAAACATTATAGTGCAGCAGTTCTTGTGTGGAGACTTAAGGCTGTTGAGGTGACCATACTGCTGTATGCCATACGTTGGCGCAGCATCTTCTCACGCTCTGCATTCATCTTAGTTCTTTAAGTCAGAAGGATATCTGTGTTTAACTGCTTTTTGTGTCAGCATTTATAGACTCGAGTCTTTGTTTTGTGTGATTATTGCAGATTGTTTGTTCTGAGAAATGAAATAATTAATGGTCTTTTCTGTGGATGGTTTGACATTAAAATATCGATTCACTTTGAACAGATGGGAGAATCAAGCTCTCTATTTTAGTAGAGAAATATATAAATTCAGAGCTGTCACCTAAGTGATTTTTCCCTGTTTTCTTGTCAAATGGTGGCTGCTGTTGCTGAGATAGATAAATTTTGTGGGTCTAAAGAGAATGCATGTGCAGGTTGCTTTTCCTGGTGCGCTGTGCAGTGTGCTTGCTGGTGTGACAGTGCATGTGCAGGCTTTGCTGTGTGAGTCCAGCAGTCCCTTGGCTGAGATGGACATTTAATTTTATTTCTGCTGACCAGACACCTCTCCCCCTCTAAAACAATACAGAGTACTTAAATAGGGTATGAACTCGGAACACAAGATCGTGTGCTGCAGTCCTATTCTCTGTGGGGAAAGGCATGGGAAGAAGAGATACTATGTAAAAGAATATTAGAAATGCAGGTGCAGGTTGCTGCTGGCCTCTTTTAGCCCTGAAATGTAACTTACAGGACCATTTTTAGTGACTTGTTAATGAGGACGAAGATCCTGCTCTGGATAAATTATTTGTTGCTCAGAGTCCTCCTTGGTGAGGAGGTCCTTTAGAGCACAATCCCACAATGTGCGGTCACAGTAGATTTAGACCAAGTTAGAGGTACATTCTGCTCTGTGTTTTTAATTATTATCTGTTATTATTTTTAAGGAAAACCTTTTGCCATCTAGTGGAAAGAACAGAGAACTAGCGTTTCAGATAAGCAAGAAACCCATTAATACTGCCTCTCTGGAACTTGGGCTTGGCCAGTATGTTTTGAATGCCTCTGTGGTGGCTCACTCCCCCCACCAGCAGGATGGAGAGGAGAATCTGAAGGACAAAAGTGAGAAAAACTCATTAATCAAGATAAAGACAGCTTAATAAGTGAAGAAAAAAAAATCATATATAAAAAAGTAATGCAAACACAATCACTGACCACCACCCATCAGCAAACCAATGCCCAGACATTCTGTCTGGGGGCAGAGTGGGAAATCGAAAAGGTCATGGCTCTATGCGAGCACTGCTCAGCAATAGCTATACTACTGGTGTTTTTTCAATGCTTTTTGTGGTCACAGATGTATAATGCAGCACCTTAGAGGCTGCTATGAAGAAAATTTAACTTCAGCCAGCCCCAGTACAGCCTTTTGGTTGCCCAGCTCTTCTAAGTGTGAATCAGCCCCCTAGTGAAGAGATGGAGATCTTGTCACACAGTGAAGTTTTGCAGGAGCTGTAGGATGTGCCTACACCTTAGCACTTTCAGGGAGCAATTCACCAGCCTTTGCTCCAGCTCAGGTGGTCCTTCCTCTATGTCTGCCATTTCATATTGCCACCGCTGCTCTACCTGGCAAAGCAGCTCCCCTTTTGCAGGTGGGGCAGGTCTTCCCAGAAGACTGGTTTCTCCCTGGTCCACAGCTTCTGCCACGAGAGCTCACTTATTCAGGTTGCCTCCAAAGTCTTCCTTCCTTCCTTTGCTGGACTCTGCTTGTTTCATGGATGGATGGTTTTGGTTGATGAACAGGCTAGTCCTCTTGTTCTTATCTGTTTTTGGCCTGTTTTCCAGGAAGAAGCACATGGATCTTTCCTCACGGTCTTCCTCTGGTACTTTTCCCTGTTGCTGCTGCTATCAGTATCAACTCCTGTAAATGCAAGCTGTGGTGCTAGTTTCTCACAGCTTCAGCTCTGGACCTTGGGCTGTATTGCCCCATAGCAAACACTTTGCAGAGCCCTGAAGTTCTCCCACTTAAGCAGGAAGGGTAGTACCATACTGAATACTTGTCCAGGGCATTAACAGTTCTGAGCTGCTCTCCTGAAATCACTTGGCCTTGATTTTCTTTGGTTATTGTGCTAGTACTTCGGTCCTTATGGCAAAAGCTTGGGGTTTGGTGGTTGAAAGGGAGAAGAAGCCAGGACATCAAAACAAGTGGTTTTAATGGTGTGGAGGTTTTTTCCTGAATGTTGACAAATCTGCTTTCTTCTCTCTTCCTTAGGATTAGTCATCTCTGCTTGATTGCCTTCTGTGCATGTAGTAACTCATGATGTATACAGCAGGATGAAGGTCACATCACATGAAAAAAATAGTACAGGTGATTCATCCCAAGCTTCCTTAGGGTTTTTAAGAAGTCAGTGTCTTCTGGTTATGGTTTATGTTACAGTTGATCAAAATGGCAATTCTTTTTGGTGCAGATTGTGTCTGATTACCTTTATGCCTGTAAATCCCACGTTTCAGCACATTTTCCTGGAACCTGTTGGAGAATGTTCCTCTCCCTGAATGCATGCGGCTGGTTCAGCGATTCTGCAAGGCGGACGACAGGGTTGTCATGACAACCAGTTGCATGCTGTGAGGCGAGATGATGACAAATGACCGGCTTCTGGCTGTTCATCACTCTGTGTTGTGTAATGTTCCCCAAATTAGACAGGCTTGCGTGATTTATAATCACTTGTCCTAGTGGCTTGCATTTTTGCTGCATTTGTTTCTGAGAGAGCATTTGTGCTTCTTGCAGCGATGCTTAGGCGAGGCTACCTGGTGACTGTTGTTGCTGTGAATGATGGGAGTAGGTGGTACCATTGATTACACTGTAGTGTGTGCAAAGGGAGGAGAAAATTTGTCTTTGCAGCCTTTTTTTTTTTTTTTTAAACCTGAGGAAGTTAAGTTTGCACATTGAATCATAGAATCATTGAACCCACTATAGGAAATAAATGGGATTAAAATATTCAAGGCCTGTGTTCTTTCTGTTGTGCCGTTTAAGAGAAATGCTCCTTTACTTCGGTTAATGCCTTCATTCATTCACACAACATGTCTTCCCCTCCCTTCCAATGCCTGCCTTTATCTTCAGTGTATATAGGGTGGGGGAAGAATATGCTTCCTTTAGGGTCGCATCCTGGATCTGCTGAAGTGACTGACATCTTCTCATAAAGGCTTTACCATTTCTGTGGCTTTCTTTTCCTTTGGTTTTGCTTTCATTTAGGCCCAGAAGGCAGAAGGAAAACATTTTTATTTCAAGATTTTGGAAGTTCTGAAGAACTAAAAACAGTTTTCCCCATTCCTTTCCTTTTAGTAAAACCTGTTTATCCTCCTGTTTTCCCAGTTCCTTTCTTGTGCTTCCTCTCTTATGCCCAGGACACATGTGATGTTGTGGGCTAGTTCTTTCATATGCTTCATCCCAGTAATGAAGAAAGCCATCAGATTTGAAGCTAGTGGTTTCCCATTAGTGCCCAAACACTAGGACAGCATGTTGTTAGATCCTGTCACCATCCCATTCTTTGCAATTTTTGACATAGGAAGCTTTGGTGCAGCTCTTCTATTTACAAACAAGGCACTTTTCAGCTTGAATTCTTTCATTTACATTGTGTATCCACTACTGGAATGTGAGCAATGGGAAGGCCAGAGATTCAGAAGTGGATTTATAGGTTTATTATTTACCAGATTATTTTTCTGGATTTGGAAACCTCTGAAAGTGTTCCTGTTTGGACCGTTGTGCTTTCAGCCTGGATACTGAACACTCCTTTTCAGTTAACCGTGGAAATATACTTTTGTGACAGTTGTAGATAATCGAAGCCTGGATCAAATCCTGTGTTTCAGTGGTATCCCTTTTATGTGGAGAATGTTTACAGAGGAAAAGAAAGATTGTCACAAAACAGTCCTACTGATTGAAACAACTAAGCTAGGAGTACCAAAAAAAAAAAAAAAGAACTTTCTCATCTTTATCTCTGTATGGGTATTTTATTTCTTAACCTATTTAGATAATTTAGATCGTGTGCTTTAAGTATTTTTGAGTCTTGCAGACAAGTGGTCTCACTTGGTCATTCTGCTACCAGGCAGTGAAAAGAGCCCTCATTAGCTGGAAAGACAGACTAACTAATTTACACTGACTCTAGCAGAGCTGCATTTGCTTCAGCCAGAGGCTGTGCATTTACATCTGCTTCAGCTTCCAAGTAGCTGAAATAAAGCCAGTATGTGGAAATTAATCCCTTAGAAAGCAAAACACGCATGTTGTTGCCATGATACCTGTAGGATTTCCGTGAATATATTTTCTGTGTTACTGTGAGTCTACCTTGCTGCTCTCTCCCAATTTTCCAAAAAAGTGCTTTTAACTTGTGAAATGAAGTTAAATTGTCTTGTGATATAGGTGCTATTATGGTGCACCTCCCAGGTACAGAATTTCCAGCACTCTGATGGCTCTATACAGTACTATTGCTGTCTCTGTTTTGAAGTCACGTATGCTGCCAACTTTGAGCCCTTTGGGAATGTGGTTCCTTCTGTTCAAGAGTACTATTCTTGCCTATAATTACGTGCCCTAGCCATGCTGGTTGGTGGGATTTGTTTTCACCCGAAGAATAGCTGTGCATCCGAAATACATGCCTGTTTTTCCAAGTACATATCCCAGTTCTATGAAAAAGTTACTGCATTAGACCTGTTACCTTTGCTTAAGAGTATTTTGTTCAGGAAATAGGTTTGTTTGGCCTTTAGCAAACCAGGTTTGAGGTTCCAGTTCCCTCATGCACAAGGACCTGAGCAGAGGGGCACTTGCTCTTTGGTGTCCATCCCCGGCACCTTGCTTGTCATCACCACCAAATTGTCTTTCATGTGGAAGTAGCACCTAATTGCTGCTTTTATTAATTTCTGTTAGAGTGACTAAATGAAAGCAGAAAGTTTGTTCATTACAGTATAATTTAAATAATATTTAAATATTTGCTTCCACACAGTTCCATTGCTGGTGCATTTTTCCTTGAGGTGTCAATTATCAGCCTTTGTTTCTATCACATAATGAAATCTTTTTCTTCCAGTCCTGACTAATGTGTAAATACACTAGTCATCTTCTACTACCTTACCTTCAGAAAGAGAAGGAGCTAGATTATGTTCCTTCCAGACAGGCATGTTGAGATTTGTTACTGAAATGAGGTGGTACACTTCTGGCCTAAAACAAGAAGAGATCCTGATTAGTTTAGCACAGGCACATTATCATACTGCCAGATTTTAGTGCTAGACTGATGATAAACAGGCTTATGACAGTAGTGGGTGGAGTATTTATGCTAAGGGTGGCGGAGAAACTAGTTTTCTTGTTAACAGAATTTGGTACATAGGGAATCAAGCATCTTGCCAATATTCTTCCATTCCACCGTTGTTATAACACAAAATCAGCCCTGATGGAACATTTTCCTCAAGTTTAGTTCTTTCTTTAATTACTCATTTTTCTTTTTTTTTTTTTTTTTTTTTATAGTCTCAAAACTTTAACACAACTTGCTGATAAAACATGTTTTGGTGTACCATTTTATTCCTGCTCTTCCAGGCAGTGGCTCTGGAGCTCCTGGTGTTCTCATTGCATCTGTATTTGTTTCTTGCCTTTGGTCTTCAGTCACAGATTTCGAGCTGCGCCTGCAGAAGAAAGCCTGAACTGGTTAAAAGCTGCTCCAGCTTCATGGCATTTAGTCTCTCTAATTATGAAATATCCACAGATTACATCAGCAGAGAATGGCACAGACATAGTCAGAAACAGCAACTGGAAAGCTGCCCTGCGTTTAGATGCTGATCTGCATTTAGGTTTGCATCTGCTGTGATGCCACCAATACAACCTGTGCTTAGTGAGCATTGACCTTGGCTTACAGGGGATGCCTGGTAGGAGGGAATAGATTGTGGAACAAAATGATGGAGAAATAAATGGTATCCCTTTACTGCATATGTTTGCTTTGAAAGAGCCTGCTGAGTGCTGTAGTTTTAATTTCTATTTAACTAAACAAGGGAATCAAGTGATTCATAATGGCAAGAACTTGATTACTATCCTTTCCCTTGAAACAGCAATAAAGTGATAAAAATACTAGGTTTGCCAGAGAGCTTGGTCACCAATTACATGTGCTCTTCAGTGAATTATTTACAGTGTTTATTATCATCTTTTTTCAATATCCAAACACGTTCCTAGATCAGCCTCTGATAGTAAAATCATTTTGGCAGAGGCTGACATTTGTAGAAGGCAGTTATAAACAGCAGTGTATTACATTTATATAGGTTTTATCCTGCCTTCTTTAGAATACAGAATGTGTTCACAAAGCTCTCCTAGCCAAAATTACCAGTTAAAATGGCTGGGTTTATGGTTTTGTGGAGGTACATCTGTGTTTCTGTGTTGCGAGCTGTTTCAAGAATGAATTGAAAGGTTTATTTTAAGTAACAGACTTCATTTTTCCAGTATTTTTGAAGTTTTAACTGTTTTCCTCAGTTATAATGCTACTGGGGTGAAGTCTGTGTTTGTTTTTTTTCTGTTATAGGTTCCATGGTTCAGCCATTCAGACACAAGCATTTAGTTCTGAGGGAATTGACCAGACAATTTTAGCAAGTGGAATCTCTTCAGACTGCTTTACTCTTTTGTACATTTATTAAATACCTTTCTAAAGCCTTACTGGCTTTTTGTTAGGTTTTTTCTCTTTATTTTAATTTTTAAAAAGAAATTACAAATTCCCTGTTTGGTTGTAAAAGGGAAGGATAAGGCATTGCAGGTGCCTGCCTCCCCTTGGGCTGTCACGTCTGATTATTTCATTTTCTTCATTGTTTTCCTGTTCCTGTAAAAACATACCTATCACAGCTGTGTTGCTGGGTCCCTGAAGAGATGAACCAGAGGCTGCATGGTGGGGTGCAGCAAGCAGATTTCTCTCTCAGTTCTGCAGAGAACAGTGCCAGAGTTTTTCAGGGAGCATCCTTGTGTCCCATCATGTTGGACCCTGTAAGAAGGGACTGTGGTGCCAACTTTAAGCCAGCTTTAGGTAGAGGAGAAAGATCAGTTTTCCCTGAGGGACTTGTCATAATGGTTTTATGTAATCTTCCATTTTAGTCTTCAAAATCTTCTACCATGTCTTTTATTGTCTTTTTGCCGATTGGCCCATGCTTCTTCCGTAACATTCCCCTGAATAGGTTTGGGGATCTTTCCTCAATGTGGACAAGGTTTTAATCGTGTGTCTTTAGTGAGACAAAACTCCAATTGGAAACTATCAGTCCTGTCTTTGCAGCCTGTTCATTCACGTGAGCCTGCCTGCAGAAGACCAGCTGTGAACTTCTAGCTATGTTGACCTTTAAGCTGGCAGGGCTGTGTTTCTGAAGTGGGGTGGTGACAGCTCAGTTATCTTGGGAAGATTTCCAGGTAGCAGCTTGCTGACGAGGACTTGCTGGTATGTCTGAGGCAGTGTGGGGTGAGAGCTGGCCTGCCTCACTAGTGACGGCTCTCACTCACCCTTGTGTTTGGACAGGGATGCAAAAGGATCAGCTGCAAGCTGACTGCTTTGTCTCCTGTGATGAAAGCTGACTTTGGACTTCATCTCCTGAGTGTGTGTAGGCTGTGATGCTACCCTGTTCAGTAAGGCCTTTCTGCAGAAAAAGAGAGGTCTGTAGTGCTGTATAAAGATGTATCTCATTCTTGTGCAGAGTTTTAAATCAGTTACATCTTAAAGTAGTCTTTCTGTTGATAAGAATTTGACTCTTGTTGTAGAAAGACAAGTTATAATGCAAATCCAAGTTTCTTAAAGAAACCCAATGTGTGCTTTCTCATACAGCTTAGCTACACTGGCTCTTTTACTTTAGTTCAGTGTTTTTGTCAGAATTTTTCTTGCTCCTGTTGCTTTAAGAATATTATAAAAGAAATGTCTTACAGTACGGCCTTTGAGAAGATCATGGTTTACTGCAATACATGTGGTAGGTAAACTGACCCCTATACAAAAGGCTACATTCTTTTCATGAATCATGCTTTAAATTTCTGTTGTAAGCCATGCTTTCCGTATTATCGTAGAATTAATACTTTCAAACCCAGGAGCTTTATGAGTTTTGAGCCTCAGTAATTCAGTATTTCTTTCTGGTGCTCATTTACACAGGAACTGCACAATAGCAGTACCAGCTGTGTGTAACTTCCATGGGTCTGTCCCTGGTGCAAGTAGAATGATTCGTGTCTTAGTAAAATCAAATCTCTTCCCCCCCCCCCCCCCCCCCCCCCTTTATTACCCTCTGTTCCCAGCAGATATCTGGAGTGATCATTCATTTCAGACAGACCCAGATTTACCACCTGGCTGGAAAAAAATCAATGATGTTGCTGGGATCTACTACTGGCACATACCAACGGGGACAACTCAATGGCAGCGTCCTGTGTCCATCCCAACAGATCTCCAGGGTTCACGAAAAGGATCGCTTGGTTCCATTACTCCATCGCCTACTCCAGAAACTGAGGTAACTGAGTGTCTTCTTGTGTGCTACATACTGTAAAGAAAATTGAAGTAACTTTCTGAATTTGCAGGTTTAAACTGAGCTCCAGAGTATGGGGCCTGGTAATATCCTGAAGTGTAGCTATTTGTTGATAGTACATCGTAAGTATCGGTTTTGTGTTTGCATTTTCCAATGGCTGTGCCCTCTGAAACATCCTAAACTTTGGATGTTTAGGATGAAATCAGACATATCTCAGATAAATTAGCCAGTGCCTGATGAACGTGAGACTGCGGCAGCTCTGTAAGTGTTGCTGCATTATACGGATACAGGATAGGTAAAAGTTCTGCACATTCTAGCAGTCTTGACTGGGCTCTGCATCATCTTGCTTTTGGTTCCCTTGATAGGAGCATCACAGAAACATGAGTCTTCATTTGAGACTCTAGTTCCTTTACAGGGTAGTTTCTATCAAATAAACATGAAGTATTCTCAAGTGTAAGTTCCTTAATATCCTGCTAATATAAAACATCTGTATGACTGGATCACCGTGTTGCAGTCAACTTTTTAACAAGAAACAAAGTCATTCTCTCCTACATGTGCCAAAAGAGCACTGCCTTTAAAATAATCCTTTCAGGCACAATGGAGGGGGTTGATTGGTGTCATATAAGCAGAAAAATAAACTATCAGGAGGAAGAGTATGCTTAAAAAAAAAATGCAACCACTTTATTTTAGTGTGCTGCGAAGACCTCTGTGGAATGCAATACTAATAGAAAATCAAATTGGTTTGAAATGAATTCTTTTTCGTACTAACTTTTCAGAACAGCGTCCACGTTTTTATGACATCAAGGAAAGGCTTTGTACTAGCTTTGAGGTTTGAATGAGGCAATCCTTAGGTTTTATTTATTTAAACTGTATAGAGGTGACGTTTCTTCTGTTCTTGAGTTTGTTGATACATGCACCAGAATAACTTAAATGAAAGTTAAGAGAAATTAAGGACGTTTGGGTAATGTTACCATCTCGACCCCGAGACTGATCCTTTGTAGGCTTAAACATGTACATTATTGTTCATTATTTTAGAAAGATTGCTCCCACATGTTCATAAATGCTACTTGTAAGGGTTGCAAGCGTGACCACAACATTTCAGTTGTGGTTAGCATCGGTCAAGCTCCTGTGGAATGTACTGTGCACAGCAAGCATGCTGGAAAATATCTGTGAAAGGGTTCATGGAGAAAGAACAGCAGTTGTTATGATTCAGGTAGAAAACAAGAAATCAAAGAATGTAAGCTTCCAGTATAATTTCCCACAATGTACACATGAGGGATATAACTTCACCATAAAGCATAAAATATGCTTACATAAAACCTATGCTTACAGGGTTTTAATTAGTAAGTTATCTTTCACAGAAAATCAGTATGGTTGCTCATTGCAGAGGGAAAATGCATATATTCTTGTCAAATACTTTTTTGCCTCTGTTTAAAATGTCTTTACAATAAAAATTTCAGATCTGGTAATGTGGCAAATATATTCACAATTTTGTTTGCTTTAAATGAAGAATAGTTCGTGATTATAAATAATGATCATTAATTCTCAGCAGCATCATGAGGAAAACAAAATGTGTGATTTTAATACAGCGTAGATGTATTTAATAAGACATTTGAGGAGTCATTCTAAAATGCTGTGTATGTGAGTACTTAGTCTCATCTAGGCTTTTATATGGCAGTTCTAATTCAGCAAGGAATTTGATCCAGCAAAGATTTATGCATATACAATTCTGTGGCAGCATCAAGACTATGTACTGTATTGTAAAAGATGATACAGAAAATAAGCAGATTTCCAAAATATGTATTAGTATGATATTATATGGTTATTTTAATTGTAAGTACAAACAAAGGCATTTGTCCCTTGAAGGTTTCTGCATTCACTGATAAGCATCTTACATACCATTATTGAAACAATACTGATTTTTTGACTCTGTGGCTATTAGAATAGCACTGCAGTACAGTACCAGCAGACTTAAGAGTAGTGGAGCTCAAAACGGGAGTGTGAATTCGGCTCAAGACTTTGTGCACTGCCAAATACTGAAACTGCTACAAAGAAGGGGTGCAGCTGGAGTTACAATGGGAACTGTTAGGAAAGGTCTTGCATTTCTTGAAACCATAGATGTTAAGCTTTGTTAAAAAGGAATTGGAGATAAAATCCTTCAGGTTTTAGCTGGTTTTGAGCAGAATCCCAGAACAGAGCAGTAAGAGGGATATAAGTCATGGTGTGGTCTTAAAATAGGAGCAAGTAATGAAATCACTTGTAATCTAGATTCAACAGCATCAGCTATCATGAGTCTTTGGTTTTTTTCATCTCTTCTTCATTGATACTTGCCAGTACCTGGTCATCTCCATGTCACTTGCAGGTGATACAGATGCAGTCCCTGTTCACTGCACTGCAGCCTCTCCCAAGTGCTCCCCTTCTCCCTCCGTGTGAAGGATTAATCTGGGTGTCTGTGATACGGTCAATCTGACACTTCACAAAAGATGTGGAATCCAGTCTAGAATAGGGACTCCCAAATGCCTTTATCCTGGCACTGTCATTGGCAGCAGCAGTTGTGGTGGACAGCTTCCAGCTCCAAGTCGGACCATGTGTGAGCTGTGTTCCCTCATTGCTGTTTGGAAGCCTGTGCTCTGAGATAATCTGGTTTGGGAGGGCTGGTTTAGCTCATTCCCACATGCTGGAATTTGTATTGCTTTCTTCTGAAAAGGTTGAGGGATATATAGGTCTTAGGCAGATGAAAGAGTATAATCTAGCATTGAAGACTGGCATGGGAACATTTCATATCTGTCCCAGTAGGCTTCCATGAGTCCATAAAAAAAAAATACTTCCATCTGTATCACGTTTGTTTGTGAAGCATCATTTGCTAGTCTTGAGATGAGTTTATTTGGGCCCTTTCAGATTCCGAGTTTGTCAAATAAACATTTAGACATGCCTTCCCCCCACCCTGAGTAATGCCTTTTTACCCTTTGTCTTGTTTCTTCCTTTTTCTTTTCTTTTTCTTTTTTAATTTTTAAATTTAAATTCTTATTTTGTGTCCCTGTCTCTTAAATGATGTGCTATTCAGAAGCTTTGCTTCGTATAGTAGAATGTGGCTCACAGCTTAGGGCAGTCAACAAAGAATGGATCAAGTCAGCCATTCTGATGTTGCAGCTTACTCTGGATGTTTAGCACAAAGAAAAGCTGTTACTGTTGTTGAACAGAAAATAAGGGAAAAATGGGTAGGGAGGAATGATGCTGCAAGGCTGCAAGGGAATTGTCCTTTCACAAGATAGTAAGTAAATTTCAGTCCAGAGCAATTATGGATTAATCATTATGCAAAAATCCAGGAGATTTAACCAAAATGCTAATAAATATTAAATATGAATAATCTGGAACATTCCTGCCTTTTCTCCCCCCTTAAAAGCATGAAAATGTATTTTGGTTTCACACAGCTGATTAATTTTGACTTTGTTTTTGAGGGCTCTTTTCTCCTGTGTGTTGCCAAATGACTTCCTTTGTGAATCCTCATCCTTTGCAACATTCTTTTCCAAATTTTAGAGGTTTTGCTGCCTCTTTCCTGTGGGAAGAAAAAGCTGTAGGGTTTAGTTTTTAGTGAGAGCTTCTTGGAGATCATGGCAGAATTTGGTGATGGTAGTTGTGTTGTCCTATAGCATGACTCATCCCAGGCGTGGATAACCTCCTGTGGGGAACATAACCATTAGCAGCTAATAATTAAAGAGGAGGGGCTTAGTAGGGAAACCTAACAACTCAATTAATTCAAATGCATTTTAGGGAAGAGTTACTCCAGGGAGTTGTTTCTCACAAATAATTCGTCCAGTGAGATGTACTGAGAACATTTCTGAGGTGGGAGGTCTACCCTACAAATTAGTGCATTGGGCCATATGAATAGGAATCACTTCATCTTGGGGCTGAGCTGGACATCCTGGGAGAGCTCATCTTAAAGGGGCCACTAGGTACAGGGTTACTTGGTTTGGTGAATCTATGAAGAGGTGGCTCTGGGTCTCTCAAGAACCAAATCTCCTGTCCCACCTGGCTCTTGTTCAGGACTCTGGGATTTCTGTCCTCATCACCTGCCTGCTCCTCCCAGGCTTAACAGAGAAGGATGAACCTCAGGTTGCTGTAGTGCTAAATGCACTGCTACTTGTTTGACTGTGCCAGTGAATGCCTCTGAAAATTTTGAGAAACGTGAACGGAAATGAGAGGTGGTTTGTTTGGGTTTTGGTTTGTTCCACTTCTTTAAAAAAGCTGCTAAGACTTTCTTCAGCAAGAAGTCTCTCTGCGCTCTTTATTAATCCTCCTTCCCTTCACTGTCCTTTTCTTGTGCCATGTCTCTAGAAATACTTAATTTTTACCTTGTATATACCTTATCCTTGTATATATATATAGTGGTGTTTCAGTATTTCCAGTTCCAATAGTGTTGGGGTCTTTTAGCAGAAGCGCCAATCAAATAGAAATCCTAATGTTTCCCCTTAATTGCTGTTTATCAAAGGCTGTAGCAGCTGTGGCCAACATTCATATTCAGATTCATTTTGCTTGCTTTTAAGATCATAGTTAAAGAGTAGTTTCATTGTCTGTTCCTAATTTATATTAACTTTCCTTGTTTCATTTGTTTTGGTAAGTAACTGTTAGAGGCATGTTTTCCCTCCCCTTCCCTCAAATGCCATGGTATAGCGGAGTAATTAGTTAAAGTTTGAGGTGATCTGTTCCCTAACCCATCCTGTAAATATCAATGCTAACAACAGTGTCTTGTGTTTTTTTCTTTTTTTTTCTTTTTTTCTTTTTCTTTTTTTTTTCTTTTCCTTTTTTTTTTTTATCAATGTGCTTCTTCCTGTGTGAATAATTATGTGTCTAGAAACAGCCATGGAGTGATTTTGCTGTACTGAATGGGGGAAAGATTAATAGTGACATTTGGAAGGCAAGTATATTGTCAGATTTTAGAACCTTTAATACTGTTACTCTTGTTTTTTGCATGGCAGTGGCTGTTTTTTTTCCCTTTTTATTTTTCCATGAATGTGATTCATAATCTAGGCTAAAGTGAATGGGGGTACTACTAGGGATGTCTAGCTCACAAACATGCTGCCTTTTCTGATCTTTCCACTTGGAATGAATTCAGTCTAAACTAGCAGGGCAACTGCCATGATGTAACAAATAAGATGCCTGCAGTGAATGAAATGCAGCTTGAGAATATATGCATGCCTCTTTTCAACTTCAGCCAGAAATACTATTGCTTCTTTGCAGGGAGGATTTAATTTCCCTTTGAAATGAGAAATAACATGGTGGTGTACTTAATACTATATTAGTAGCGCTTAAAACTATACTAATAGCTCTGCTTTTATCTCTAGGATCTGCATGCAGCCACTGTGAACCCAGACCCAAGTTTGAAAGAGTTTGAAGGAGCAACGTTACGCTATGCCTCTTTGAAGCTCAGGTACAATGACTTTAGAAGTCTGCATGGAAATCTCAGCTCCATTTTGCGCTGTGCTGTGATTTTTATATGACTTTAAGATGACTTCTTTTTTTTCTTCCCTCCTGTTAACAGAAATGGTCCACAATCTGATGATGATGATTCCTGTAGCATCAACAGTGATCCAGAAGCAAAGGTCTGTAAGAAGATCCACAATAAGATAACACTTAAAAATTTGCAATTGTAAACATGACTTGCAAGGTGCAGATGTCTCCTAAGTTTTGAAATGAACAGTACTTCTCCTCTTGGCACAATGTGGATTGACTATGCAAAACTATTTTCATCAAAGGAATTTGCAGATTTAAAGCTTCATTCAGTTTGGTCAGGAAAGTATTACTTCTTTTAAAATCACGTAAGCCAGGAAATTGAATGTTGCAGTTTAATATTCTAATGTCCAACTGTAATAACTGACTTCTTGCACACCTGCGTGAGGTTTCTGTCCTGCAAGAGAGAAGGCTCTGTTGTTTGTCAAGGCTGGATAGCTTCCTGAGGCTTTTGGTGTCAGAATTTGCTCTTTATTCTTGGGTTTACCTCTTTTTTAAGTACTGTTTTTTGTTAGTGTGCCTGCTTGAGCTCAGAGCTAATACCAAGACTTTTTAGATCAAAGAACTTCGTATTTTAGAACACAGAATGCAACCTGGTTTGAGAATAAAATTCATAGAAAAAAATGAGATCATTATGTGAACAAGCACATAATTAAATCAGAGTTTTTACTGTTGTAATCTAAGATTTTTGAGGAGAAAGAAGGAGCAGAAGGTTTTGACTGCTTATATGCATATCTCCAGTTTTGTCTTGTTCATAGTTTGCCTTGTGCTTGCATCCATTTTTAAGGGTGCATGTGAATCTCTGTAATTGGAAATCCAAGTAATTTATAGAATTGTTTTGGCTGTGCCACACACCTGCAGTGATTTTCAGGATCAGAAGCTACTTATATGCAGGAAGAAAGTATGTAACAGTTAATTGTACTAGCATTAATGACGTATTTTAGGAGAGAAAACAGACTGATCAGGGTACTTAAACTTCTTTGTCATCTTGATTATTTGGCTTGTGATGTTTAAATCAGATATGTTTTGCTTGGAAAGCTGACAGCTAAAAAGCAAGGGTTTCAGCTGTGCTCATTTACAATGACAAGCACTAAATTCTGAGCACAGTAAATGAAGTCAGAGGACTGATGAGCATTAGGTACCAGTTCACAGAACCAGAAAGCTGTTCCTTTCATGATAAGCCTTGTGGTATGGAAAGCATTATAGGGAGGCAGTCTTTTGATAAGTGTGATGCTTTACGAGGTGATTTGCACTGAGTAGAATTAGGAGCCTTTCCTACATGGGGAACTGTTGGCATCATTTGTGTGGATGAATAACACGTGTCATCATCTCCCTTCTCTTTGTTGCCTTCTGTTTAAACTTCAAAATTTATGGTACTGATACCCATCTGGTGTCTGTGAAATAGGTCAGTGCCAAAAGCTTGTCCTCTTTAGTGTATCACAGCTGGTTTTGTTTCTCGTGTTTAGGCAAAACCATGCTGATGACACATAAACAGGTGTCAAAACTGAGCGCTGAAACATCCACAGAAGTGACTGAGAGGAGCAAGGGAAAAAATAGAGGGGGAACTATACATGTTTGGTCTGGGTTGTTCTTTTTTTGTTATTTTTAACCACTTGAGTCAAAGCACCTTACCTGCTGTCTGTCAGAGCCTGATGGGGATGTTGTGCAGGGTCAGCCATGACCAAGTGTGTGGACCAGCAGGTGAAGCTCAGCAGCACTGATGTTGCTTTGCAGCAGGAGAGGCTGTGGGCAGAGCTGTTTAGTGCCTCTGCCCCAACCACAGCAAAAGCAGCTGCTGCATGGCTGTACCTTACAGGGGTGGTAGCAGCAGGGAAATGGCCAAGAAACAGCAGGGAAAATCTTCACTGGTGGAAAATGCTCTGGGATCTTTAATTCTCCCATAGATGGGAAAGGGGTATGGTAGGTGGATTCCTTTCCAGTCCATTTTCACAAAATATTAAGACAGAGAAGTCTGATAGGATTTGGAACTGATGACCTGAGACTTGGAAATCAAATTTTTAGCACCTTAGGCTCTCTTCTGCTGAATGCTGTGCTTTAACTATATTTCATTGAAGCTTGCTTTTGTGTGGCAGTAAGCACAGATACATTTTGTTAAATTTCAGCGTAAGAAAGCTTTTTTTAATTCATTAAACTGGCTATTGGAAGAATTTGTTAAAATGGACCTCATTAGAGATTTTTTAGAGCTCTTAAGCCTATTTAAACCTATTCATGATAGTAGCCAGTACATTCGGGAGGAAAAAAAAATCAATTTCCTCACTGAGTAATGCTCTTTCAGCAAAGGGAACCATGCCACCTTGTGGAAAGCTGAAGTAGTTGTCTTTCCCCAGAGTGTCAACTTCAAAGACTGTAGCACTGCATAGATGTCAGTTTTAGGGAAAGTGTGTCAAATAATTAATGTAATTCTTGTAAGAAGAGTGTTTTATGCAGCAACACAGTTACATATGCAAAATTGGCAAGAAACAGACATTTCTCTATACATCATATAATTTAAGATGCAGCTTTATATCCTTGGCATCTTCATGTAGGTTTTCTGCACAAGGCCATAAAAGAGAAGGGGAAGGGAAAGAAAGAAGAGAGCGATTACATCCAGCTTCTTGGTTTCAGTAATTTATTTTGGTATGAATTACTTGATGAGATGGCTCATTGTACTTGACAAGGATCCTAATTCTGCATGTGAAGCATGCACAACTGGAAACAAGTTTTGAATTGGTACTTCCCAGGAGACAGATCATAACCTTCCTGGTTAATTTATAGAGCAAACTGCACCTTCCTAATTGAGTTTCAAGGGAGGTAAAGATGTTTTACCTGTCCTGGTCTGTAAATTCCTCTGGGCTCTCTCTTTTTACATTGTCGTAAAATATGATGGCTGAGTGCAAAAGTATAGAAAGATGCTGAACTTTTTCTCATGGTTATATAAAGAAACTGAGCCTCCTGGGAAATCTGTCTCTAAAAATGGGGTGAAAAATTGAAAGCTCATGTGACTTAATTTCTCCAAAATAATTTCAGAATTGGCTTGTTTGGCCTGACATTTGGGCTTGCCTTTGTTCTGTCCTTTTAAACATGGCTTTCTACAAAGGCATATTGTAGTCTTTCAGCATAAAACACAGATTTTTGAATTCTCTGCCTAAATGAGTCTGTTCAGCAGACCTTCACTTTCTAGCCTTACCATTTTATAGTAGTTTCAGCTATATATCAACATCTAAGAATAGGAAGAATGTGTTTCTACCAGCAGAAGTACTAGGCAGTTGCTCTAAAACTCTGTTTTCTGCTTTAGAAACCAGTAAATGCTCAGGATCTAATAGAATCATAGAATAGTTAGGGTTGGAAAGGACCTTAAGATCACCTAGTTCCAACCCCCGTGCCATGGGCAGGGACACCTCACACTAAACCATCTCACCCAAGGCTTCGTCCAGCCTGGCCTTGAGCACTGCCAGAGATGGAGCATTCACAACCTCCCTGGGCAACCCCTTCCAGTGCCTCACCACCCTAACCTCAAAGGAAGAGGAGGAGACTTCCCAAAAGGGGTGGAGGTAGGAGATGCTGATACCAGGTATTTGAATTTGATTACTTACCTGTAGGTGAATGAAAACACAGTTGAGACACAGAGAGTGATTTGGTGAAGAACTCCTACAGATTACCTGGGCTTTAGGGATTAACCAGTTGGTCTTTTTGGAGTAATGTGAGGGATGCTTCTGACAAACTGACTTGTCAGACCATGTGGGGCTGTCGTGAAAGTGGCCTGTAAATAGCACTGTCAAAATAATTTTACTGTTTGTCCCCTAAAGGGTTAGTTTCCATCTCTCTACTGCTTTTATTGCTATGGAGGCAGGTATGTGTGTTTTGGAGGCATCCTACATTTGCTTGTTTCTGGTCTTCTCCAGAAGCAAATGTCCTGGCTAGACACTAGGCCATTTGTAAATAATTAGCATGTCTCATTGGTGTTAGAATGAATTAAATTTCTGATGCAAGTGAAGACTTAACCAGAGAGGAGGAGTTTTTGCCATTTATATTAGTTCCAAGAAAGGATGATCTTTGCAAACAGGGAGTATTTCAGCATTTTCCAGCAGTTTCACTGCCCACCTCATTCTGCATATAATCTTCTCATGAGCACATGAAACACTACAAAAAGCCACAGTTCAGTTAATTTCAATGAATGGACTTGAATCAGTTAATTAAATCTGAGGAGTTTATTCCATTTTAAGTCTCCTTATGGAGACAGATTAAATTGGAAAGGAAAATTCGGCTTCTTTAACAGTTTCTCATCCAAAAGGGTACTTCTGCTTTTTGGGTTTGTTTTTTATTGGCCTGGACTAGTCTTACTAGTCAAGTAACTGGTCAGCTGGTTCAAGTATTACCTTCCTTTGATGGTAAAAACCTCTTAACCTAAAATTTTGAGGCAGGTTTTTTTTTTTATGTTTAGCCATCTTGTAGTGCATTTATAGCAGGTGATTATGTCTCTCCTTCAGCTTAGTTTTATTAAACAAGCCATGTGGTTTTAATTATTCATAATGAGGCTAGAAGGGTTCTTGCCATCTCCTTATGAGTCCTTGTTTCCCTGACTGTTTTAGAAGCTGTTTGCTGTCTTCACTTCTTAACCATGGCAATCAGATTTGTTAGTTTGGTTGGAGTTTTTCCAGGGTTTCGTAGGGTAGCTTTGAAACATCCATATCTCTGTTTGAAATTTCTTGACACAGAATTTAACTTACTTTTTCAACTCCTAAGTAGGTAATCAGTTCAGTTGCAACTTAAGCCATAATTACAGCCAGTGTTTAGAAGTTCCACAAGAAGGAAAGTTCTGGGCTTCATCTCAAAGATTTGAATAGCACCGTGGTCAGGAGGGGGGAGTTGGTTGGTTTGGGCTTTGTTTTGGTTTTTTTTCAAAGTATCTTATTGCCAGTAGCTGAAAGCTTCTTGTGAACAGCAGAATTTTTTGTATTTTGGGGATTAGCCTGAGCAGTGTGTGCATAGTTCTTTTGCCACTAAGCTACTGCCAATAGAAAATTAAGTGCCTCTTTGGAGATACTGATTTTTGCATTGGCGAGACCGTGTGGAAGTGGCTTCACAAAATGCAGTAAAGCAGATTATACTCAGTGCTCACAGATCATCCTTAAATTATGTTCTTAAGTATTTGAAATCAAAAGAACTATAGAGTAAGAGTTCAGTAGTTTTTAAAAAATAGTTGCCTTTTCCTCTTGGCTTATCTTAGGCTTTCAGAGAGAAGAATAACAGCCTGGGAATAAAATCCTTTTTTTTTTTAAACAAACAAACAAATCCCCAACATAATCCTAAAATAAACACTGTAGTGCAGTTTGGGGTTGGGGTACTTTTCCTTGTTGCTTTCAAAACCAAAAAGGTGCCCTTAGTTTCTTCCCACTGTCACCACCCCAGTGGCTTTTAAAATGATGAGTTAAAATACAGATCTTCTGTTTGTAACGTCAGTGAATAACTGGAAAGAGGTCAGTCTTGACAATTCCTATAGCATAGCAAAAGTTTATCTATCTTTCCATCCTTGCGGCTTCTGGGTAGCAATGGTGAGTGATGGTGACAGCAGTTTCTAAACTGGTTACTCGTTTCTGATTTTGGCTGTTTTCTATAAGCTATGTTAAGGTATCACCCCAGCTATGAAGATGCTGCAGGCAAATGATGCAAGTGCTTGAAAGCATTCTGCTTCAAAAGCAGTTTTAGAAATAGCAGACTAAAGCACTAAAATACATCTCAACATTTTATTTCTTTTTTTCCCCGAAAAGAAAATTGTCTTTAATTTTGTACATTAGAACTTTTGGAGAGTATGTTTGCTTCTCCATTATCTCTGATTGATATTTACTACTGTTGACACCTGTTGTGTCATTAGGTGATGTTATAAGTGATAATGTCATAAAGTGAGGTACCTCATAATACAGATTTCCATCTAGAGGATGTTTGCTTCCACCTTGTCCCTAAGTGTAGTCTTGTTTAATCAAATATGGAAATTAGTCCAGAGCAGAAAAAGATGTAACATTTTCCCAAATCTAAGCTACAAATCTGAGTTATAATATGCTTAATTCATAGAATTGTAGAACAGTTTGGGTTGGAAGGGACATTAAAGGTCATCTAGTGCTAGCCCCCCTGCCATGGGCAGGGACACTTCCTAGACCAGGTTTCTCAAACCTCAGTTAAGTGGCCTTAAACACTTCCAGGGATGGGGTATCCACAACTTTTCTAGGTAACCTGTTTCAGTGTCTCACCACCCTCACAGTGAAGAATTTCTTCCTAATATCCAATCTAAATCTACCCTCTTTCAGTTTAAAGCCATTACCCTTTGTCCTATCCCTATATTACCTTGGAAAAAGTCCCTCTTCACGTTTCTTATAGGCCCCCTTTAGGTACTGGAAGACTATAAGGTGTCCCTGGAGCCTTCTCCTTATTACAACAATTGTTACAATATATGTATGCTATAAACATCTGTTTCTTGAGCCCTTCAAGATTTATAATTAGATCCTGCAAAATGTTACATGTTTTTCATTCCTAGAAATCCCGCATATCCTTGCGATCTAATTAGATGTAAAGCTATCATACATGATCAGGACATGGGTGATTGAACAGCAGGAGGAATAGAGACAGAGAGATTTCACTTGTAGCCTTCCTTAGAAAAATACATCACAAAGCTATTCCTCACGTGAAAGAGAATGGAAACTGCTTTAAAAGTTACCATTATTTTCCAGGTTTGTAATGCAAGAGTTATGTATTGAATTATCAGTATTTGCTTTATTAAGATGTAGTGTACCAAAGGGTTGTGTTGGGTGCTAGATTTGTACAGGATTGGGAAAAGAGAAGGTAAAATATAGGATCATGTTTGTTTCAAATCAAAGTATCTTTTTGGCCCATAAAGTTTCAGTATTGATGGTGACTTTGTCTGCCATAGGTCTGTTGACCAGGAATTGTTGTTAGAGTAGTAAGAACATAAATAGCAATTACATAACAGGAGGATAAACGATGCAGATGGGAGTTGTGTGGGTTGCACTTTTCTCTTGAAGCAGTAACTGCTTTGTGAGTGCCATGAGCAGCTTGTTGCATGGGCAGTTTAGGTGCATGCTGGTGACCTCTCCTCACAGGCAGGTAGCTTCCTCCCGTGACTGCCAGCTGGGAGAGGTGGTGCTGGAGCCAGCATGAAATCACAACCATGGTGCACCCAGTGTGCTGATGTTGCCTCTGAGTAACAAGAAGTCATTTCCAAAGTTGAAACAGTGATGTTAATGTTGTAGCTACTCTTTCACAAGTGTTGGCCATGTTTGAGAAAACATGAATGTACTTGCCTCTTTTTTTTAATTTTTTTTTTTTTTTTAATGATGCTGTTTCTTCCAGTGGTGGCTGTTTCAAGAGTATTCTGTTGCTTGACTAGGTCAAAATGCCACTGTCATCATCAGCACTGTTTCTCATGGATATGCATGGTGCATTTTTTTCTTGGCTGGGGTCTGTGTATGGCATCTTGCTGTACGCAACCATTTAACAAGCCATGGTTGTTGATCAGAACGTAGAATCATAGAATGGTTTGGATTGGAAGGGACCTTAAAGATCATCTAGTTCTAAGCCCCCTACCATAGAGAGGGATACCTTCCCCTAGACTAGGTTACTCAAAGCCCCGTCCAACCTGGCCTTATGTTAAATGTGGAAGAGTGGTGTTTTCCTGGTGTTTCTTAATGGCACAGGTCTACTTTTAAAGCTGTTCTGTCAGCCAGTCCACATTAATTGACAGTAGCTGGGACTGGCATCCAGGCATCTTGCTATTCCTTATGTCTGTATAATGAAAACCAGAAGAACCTAGCTGCTGCTCTAAGAGAGATTTTTTTTTTTTTTCCTTGGAAGACTCTGTGCTTCCTGGCATTTTAATTTTTCTTATTTTTAGTTGTATTTCATCACAATTCATTCTTTGTTTTGTGGTGCACTACACTGGGCAAGGAGTGCTTTGTGTATGACTGATGGAGTCCTCAGGAGTGCACAGAAACCAGGGGAAGAAGCAGTCTTCATTGTACATATGTCCCACAGGCAGAAAGCTCCTGTTGCCATTCTGCAGACCAATAGATCCAGTGCTCAGGCAGCTCCTAGTTTAGCTCAGCCTCTGCTGATATTGCTGGCAGGCGTTCCCATCAGCTCACTGGCATCTTTGCTAATATACTGCAGAGGTAATCACAGCTTGCAGCCTTTCATACTCGCCACTGGAGACCAACCGTTTCAACTCTTAACATCTAGCATCTGTCAGCTCCAGCTTTAGAATAGCCCACTGGTTGTGTACTGCCTTTCGAATGTCTGTTCATCATCTTGGTGCTACAAAATAAACTGATCAGATGATATTTTTGTATTTCTCTTCAATTATTTGCATTACCTTGTCAGTTTAGGGTAGCTGAGGGGAATAGCCTGTTCTAGTCTGCAGTGTCACAAAGCTTGCCACTTCATTGCGTAGATTTTTAATGAGAAAAACTGAGTGTGTTTATATATGTGCACGTATATATGTAAAAATGTGTTACATTATGTATCGTATATACACAGTCTGAAAACAGCATAGTACAAGCTTACTGTATTATTTGTCTGTTATAGACTTGCTGAAAGGTATATTTATGGAGGAAGTTAATTTAAAAATTAATTAAAATGGAACATTGTGTGAATAACAGAGCAATATTTAGGTAGCTTTAGCCAGCATGTATTTTGGTATATATATTTATTTTGGTATTAGTTCTGCCTTTAAATTTCACTATGAAAAAGCAAAAGTTTTCCTTGTCAAAATTTCCTGCATTTCATCAAAGAGAAGAGGGAGTGGGAGGCAATACTTATCTCTAAAGAGATTTAAATACAGGAGATACGCAGTACATCACGCTGTGTTGCCTCTATGTGGGTATGCATTATTCCATATGGTTGAAGGTGATTGCTCTGTGGTGCTGGAGGGAGGCAGTGTGACATTAAGGCAGTGTGAATCCTCAGATGTGGTCTACTGGGGCTCAAGATTTCTAGACTAAGGGTGCATATTTATTTGAGTCTTTTTCAAAGAGTGGGAATTGATCAACTTCATTGACTTTGGATCCTGTTGTAAACATAACTTCTGCAGAAACCAAATTACTCTTAACAATGTTGCTTCTGAAGAGACATGAAATCCCGAATCCAGTGGAGCCAGAAGGTTTTTCTCCATTGATTCAGCAAGGTCAAGAGTTCACCTAAAGGCTTTTTTGTTGTGGTTTGGTTTGCTTTGTTTTGTTTTCGGAGGTTTTTTTAAGTTGGATGTCAAGCATATTACCCTTGAAATTATCACTACAGGATGACATAAAGTGCTGCTGGCTGCCTTAGAACCACTTACATCTATCACCCTGCAGAAAAGCCCACATCAGAAAAATACCACTTTAAGGTTGAAGTTAAAAAGTGCAGAGCATGATTTTTTAAGAAATGAATGCACACATTCTTTCATGCCCTGTAAACTCCTGCATGGCTTGTCTTTACTGACAAAGCATGTGTGTTGGGGTTGTTTTCATGTGTTGCAGAATAATGAAACCTGTGTGAATTATCCTAACAGTTCAGTTATTCTGCAGGATAGATCCTAATTTGAGCATCATTGTAGCTATCATCCTTTATTAGTTTCCAGTGAAAAATATTACTGCCTTTTCTTCACTGAAGAAGTAGGTTTTTATTTTACTGTATTAAAATGAAATCTAAAACACCCTTAGCTCAATCCAAAGTGCATAAACCCATCCCTTTAGAATGTAAAGTCAAGGTATCTGCAAACCATCTGAAAGCCATTTCTTTACTGAAAAGACTGGAGAAAAGAATAAAGCAATTTAAATTTCTTCAGACTTACATATAGCAAAAGAGTAATTGTAGAGAAATAATAGTGTCCCTTCCATTTTTTGCTCAACTGACTAGATCTTTTACTTGATTGAGAAATACAGTAATAAGAAATTGAGATTCAAAAAATCTTCAACCAGCACAATAGTCCTGCAGCATTTTCTTGCCTTGAGAGAGCAGATTTGACCTCTGGCTGTGAGCCAGCAGGAACCACCGAGGCAGAAGAATTAAACTCAAAACAAGAGAGAGACTTTTGTCATTCTATGCGTTGGAGTCTGTGAGTCTGAAAAATGAGACTCTAGTGTCTTGGAGAAAGAGTAAGGGACTGTGAGAGCACACAAAGTTCAATATTGACCTCTAGAGAAGTAATTTGTTCTAAAGGTTATTCACAGTATTTGTAAAGCCTTTGCATTTTATTAATTTATAATCATCTGATTGCAATAGCAGTTACAGGGGATTTCTGCATTTTGTTGTGACCTGAGTATCTGTGTGCTTATTTTTGTTCTGCATGCACATTTTCAGCAATTCAAATAATACAGCATGAACTGCAACAGAAAGCTGGAAATGTTGAAAAACCTCATTAGCATGTTTTTGATTCTCCATTTTTAAGTTTTTGTAATTAAAATTTTCTATGTGACAACTGTCAGTATTTGAGAAAATGGACGCGTTGCTGTCTATTCATGTCAATTAAATGGAAGTGTTTGCTTGTTCATTGATTGCATAAGATCTTTTATTCTTTTGTTACTCAGTTTAGCTTTGATCATCTCCAGTATTTTCATCTGGAATCAGTGCAAGCTTTCTTGATGTAGAGCAGGCAAGTATACTGGAACATACTTCTTTCTCAGAATAGAGTGGCTCTATTTTATGATACTTGATCTTCCAAAGCACAAAATATGATACTTTATTTTATTTTAAAACTCTTAAAGAAATGCAATTTCCAACATTGTGTTGGCTGCATGAGAAATGGTTGACTGTGTGACCTACATGCTGTGTCTCAGGCACAGGCCTGCTCAGTGGTCTGTAACAAAAGGTCTTACTAAATACTGTAATGATTTACGTATGTCTGCAGGCAGATATAACCTTGAAAAAAACAGAAAGGGAAACTACTCAGAACCATGTCCTGTAGGTTCAGAAATAGAGAAGAATTTAGTAGCAGGAATTTAAATTGCCAAGGCAAACATATTCTAATATAGATGTTCATAGTGGCTACCAAAAGCTGTGTGATCTGAAAAACAATCAGCCCATGGTTTTGTAATGTACATTAGGTGGTTGGTCTCAGACTAATTTTCTCGTACATTTTCTCCCTGTAATGGGATCTTCTCCACCCATGCCCTTATGATCCATCCAGTTTCCAACGCTACCCTACCATCAGTCATACATAATTCATCTCTTGGCCTCTGTCTAGTAGGGTATTAGATTTTCTTTGGTTCCTTTGATTTTATTGTTGTTAATGTTACACGCTTAGCACTACATGAGCAACAGTCAGTGTGTGGCATTTGCTGACATGCAGAGAGCAGAGATTTGTCACGGTTCTGTGTTCCTGCCAAAGCTCCTTCAGGAGTTCCTCTTGGAAAATCTGGTACAAAGCAGAACCCTACTCTGAGGTAGAAGTTTTGCTGTGCCAAAGAGCAGAAGCGTGGTCCACAGTTCACTCATTCCTTCAGACCTACAGCTCCCCAGCTTTAGGCCATGCTTTAGGTCAGAACTGCACTGTGAGTGAGGTTTACAGCTTTTTAGAGTTTGGATTACCATTTATGAGTTTGGTTCTTTGGCTACAGATCATTAACCCTTCAATATTAATTGAATTTGCAGTCATGTGAATATCTGTTCTCCAGAACTGTAAAGCTGAGCAGTGGTACCTGTATTTTCATTTCTGTTCACCTGCCTTTTCATGGGGCAGTGTGTGATAAGGTGGCCTTTTTTCCTCTGTGTGTTTTCTTTACGCAATGTCCTGTGTATCCTGGCAGGAAATGCAGTGTCTCCAATCAAGATGAATGTACATACTATTAATGTACCATGGTTTAAGTGATGTTTTTTCATTCACTTTTCTCTGACACATGGTGTTTGTGGTAGTATTTTTTATCATCCCAGTCTCAAATAGCAGTGATCCAAATACAGTACACAATTCTTGTATCTCTTTTATCCTACTGTATTTATCAGCTTTCTTTGGTTTTCTTCAAACCTGTTTTTCTTTGCCAGGTCTTGGAAGGGGTCTGGGGACAGGCAGTTTCCCTTATCTTTATTAGATATTGTTATTTAAATCATCCTATGTAGAGTTTTGATTTTAAGATAAAGCAGGTGGTCTGACCAGGCACAGGAAACTGTAGGATTTCATTTTGTAAGTTAATACTAATAACATATAACACGATATAAGAGTTATTTGGTTATTCTCTGACAGACAAATGAAATTAGGTAGACTACTGTAAGCCAAAAGCTGGCATCTGGGTTACTTTGACATTATGATGGGCCAGTAATTATGATTTCCCAGTAATTATCTGTGAGCCTCAAGCAGAGGTATGTAACCAACTGGCATTACCAGGATTGCCTGTTTTACTGGGCTCATAGACAAGGAGAGCTGCAGCCTTATTTTCAGTTTGGCTTGTTGTCCTGGGTTCAGTAGTGGCAGTCATTTTTCGCCTTCCTAGTGGCTGGTGCAGTGCTTTGGTTTTGACTTTCAGCCTGGGAACAGTGCTGATAACACTGATGTTTTTCGGTGTTGCTCAGTAACGTTTACTCTGACCAAGGACTTTCTGAGTCTCACGCTCTGGCAGGAAGAAGTGAAAGCCGAAAGGAAGCAGAGACAGGACACCTGACCCAAACTAGCCAGAGGAGTATTCCATACCACAGCATGTCATGCCCAGGATGTAAAACTGGGGGCAGTTACCTGGAAGGGCTAGGTCGCTGCTCGGGTCAGGCTGGGTATTGGTTGGTGGGTGGTGAGCAGTTGTATTCTCTTCCCTTGTTATTTCCCTCACCATTATTATTATTGGTAGTAGCAGCAGTGGTTTGTGTTATACCTTAGTTACTGGGCTGTTCTTATCTCAACCCATGGCAGTTACATTCTTCCAGTTGTCCTCCCCATCCCTCCAGGAGCTGGCGGGGAGGGGGGGGCGGGGTATGGGAGGGGGTGAGACAGAGACTGAATGGTTCTGATTTACAGCTGAGCTTAAAGCATGACAGTTCTTTTTGGTGTATAGCGTGGGGCACGAAGGGTTGAGATAACGACAGATTAGACAGAGCATGTCTAATCATATTTGTGATATGCATTTATTGTTTTGGAGTAATAATCATGCGTCACAACGCTGATTTATTGGCTCTCAAAGTTGTTGCTCTTGATCTCACGGTTTCAGCATGTTGTACCTTACTTACAGCCAGTATTTGCTGTGTTAGTGTTTATCGGCTGGGGGCCTTGGGCTAAGGTTCTTGTTTCATTGTACTTTATGGTAATGACTTGAAATTCAATAGAATCATTGATCATGAAACTGATCTGGCTTGAATTCCCAGTGTGGTCACCACCTCTATACTTTGGGAGGTATATAGTAGAAGTGTATAGCAATTACGCATCTTTTTCCCCTCCTTGGGTGGTCAGCCTATGAGGGAGACATTCCCACACACCCCTGCAACAAGTACAGCAGCTACTCAATCTCCAACCATAGCAGACAGCGCAGCTACTCCAGCTCCAAGTACAGCAGCTACACCAGCCACAGTGACAAGTACAGCAGCATCATTTGAGAGTTCTGCAAGTTTTGGATGGCCTTTGGGTACCCTTGAGACCTGCCTGCTGATTGTAATGGGGATAACCACGTTGGCACACATACAGAGTGTGTTTTACCCACGACCGTTCTGTCTGATCTCGAAAGTTAAGCGGAGTCACGTTTGGGCCTTGTCTAGGTTAGATGACGATATAGGAGGAGCAAGAGATTTTCCCCAAGGCTGGACAGTCATGAGTGGCAGGGTGTGTGGGACAGCATGGGCAAGTATCTAGGCCAGTGGGCCCCTCCCGTGCTTTGGAAGCATTGGAGATGGAAGGCAGCTGTATGGCGTCCCCAACGACAAGCTGCAGAAACTGCTGAAAGGGAGGGTGAATTATTTTGAGCCTGATGGTCCCATGACACTTCAGGCCATCAGGGCAGAGATGTGGCATATAGATGGACTCATGATCAAGGGGTGGACTTAGCAAGGGACACTGTTGCTGAGTTTATTCATGTGTGTGAACACTGCACAGAGCTTCTCCTGTGCTGAAAGACTGTTACAAGAGATGGAGCCCGACACCATGGACCGGATGGACTCAGCAGCTTTATAGGGATTGGTCCATGCACTAAGGAATGATCTCGATCTCCATCTCTGTCTCTCTCTCTGTGGGTGTATATATATGTATATATATGAGATACGAGTGATGGTACATTGAAAATGCGGGATCTGAGCGTGACATAAATGGCATGGAATAAGGGGTGGATACTGCCCTGGGTTGAGCAGTAGCAGTCATTTTTCTCCTTCCTAGTGGCTGCTGCAGTGCTGTGTTTTGACTTTCAGCCTGGGAGCAGCGCTGATGACACCAGTGTTTTTAGTTGTTGCTCAGTAATGTTTACTCTGACCAAGGACTTTCTGAGTCTTATACTCTGCCAGGGAGGGGGGGAAGCAGAGACAGGACACCTGACCCAAACTAGCCAAAGAGGTATTCCATACCACAGCATGTCATGCCCAGTATATAAACTGGGGGCAGTTACCTGAAAGGGCTAGATCACTGCTCGGTCGGGCTGGGTATTGGTTGGCAGGTGGTGAGCAGTTGTATTCTTTTCCCTTGTTATTTCCTTTATCGTTATTATTATTGGTGGTAGCAGCAGTAATTTGTGTTATACCTTAGTTACTGGACTGTTCTTATCTCAACCCATGGGCGTTACATTCTTTCGATTCTCCTCCCCATACCTCTGGGAGCGAGGCGGGGGGATTGAGACAGAGACTGCATGATTCTGATTTACGGCTGGGCTTAAACCACAACACTTGTTTTGACTAGATTTTAGTTCCAGCAGAAAAGAAGATTCAGTGAGCAAAGTTCTTTCAGGTCAAAGGAAGCACTTTGTCTCTTAGCTAATAACTATCAGTGCTGGGAGCCAGAGAACAATGATGATTAGTGGGTGAGAGAATTAAGCAGTTCTGCTGTTGTGGCTAACTGGGCTAGCCCTGTTTTAGAATTGGGTCATACCTGATGAAAGATAAAAGGTGGTTTGTTTCTGCTGGGTTTTGTGCTCTTTTGTTATAAAGAGAACCTCTGAGTCAAATAAGGTGGGAAAAACCCGCCAACGATAAAAGGTGAAGTGGATCTCATGTAATACAGTTGCTGGCAATATACAGAGGGCTGCAGAGCTCTGTGCACGCACTTCCACTGTTCTTCCACCCCATAGCTGTGTGTATAAATACTTCTGTTACACTCATATTGAATGCGTGGTATGTATTGCATGTTACTCTGAGTCATATTTTCTGGAGCTGAAATCTGCATGAAGAACTTCATCACTTGTTAATCATGCCATCACATGTATTCAGTTGACCAAGAAGTAGAAGGTTTTTGGTCTTTGCATATATTTTGAGTGACAGAATGTGTCTTGTATGTGTATACTCAGGTACATGTGTTGTCTCATGAGTGGGGTGTTGGGTCTGTCTGGCTTTTATTGAAGAGGTTTTATGTTTTCAGTGGGTCTTTGGGAAATCTCTGTGTTTTGATGAAGCTGTTCAGAAGCACTTTATTTGGCTTACAGTATGGGCTTGTAAAACACCCAAGCAAAAGTTTGTTGGGTACCAGAAGCCAGCAGGGTTTCTCATATCTATCTGGCTTGGAAGCACCAAGAGGGAGTGGAATCAGGGAAGGAAACCAAGCCCCTTCACAAGAGGGGAATATTAGGATGTACAAAAGCATCCCATTCAGCTCACTCCACTATCATGACAGTGGGCTGGGAAGGGAAAGAAATACAGTGGATGCCACAATTGGGTAATTTTAAACGTAGAAAAAAAATGGCCAGGAAAAAATACCAAAATAGTTCATCATATTTACTAATAAGAGATTTGCCGCTTGTCAACTCAAACTGATTGTCTTTCATGAGGTTTTTGCCTTCTTAAGATACACTCTGTTCATTGCATCTTTGTGTTCAGAAAGCAGCTAACACATTACAGACATGGTTGAGATATGAAGAATAATGAGGAAGCAGTACACTTTATATATTTGGTTCTTCACCTCTTTTAAGATGATGTAGAAAATGTTTCTCTCTGCTAGTATGCTGTTATTCAGTTTAATGTTAAAATACTTGTAAAAAATTTCTTTCTTCTGGCACAGGTAAAAATCTGTGTTTTAAAAGCTTGCAAAGATAAATATTTAATACCCTAATGGGCATCACAGCACTTTCAACAAGACTCATGAGCATTTAATGTGCCAGAAGCAATTCTGCCATCTTGAGATTAAATGACCTTAATAATTGCTAAAAAAAAAATTTTAGTACCTCTTGTAGCCTTGAAGTGAAGAGCACCCTGAGTGCTGACCTCTCCTTTGTTTCCTCTTTCACCTTCTCCTTCATCTCCCTTTAAAATCTGAAAGTCAGCACTTCCGTGGGTTTCCAGAAGAGCTGGGTCAGGAAGCAGCAACGTAGGAGAATTTGAATATTGGTTTCCTTCTTTGCAAAGCAAAGGAAAAAAATTAGTAATACATCCACAAAAAGAAAGAAAAAAAGGAAGGAGGGAGAGGCACATTAATCTTTTTACCCACTGATGAATTTTATTCCTCCCTTAGTTTGCCAAAGTTGGCATGTTATGCATATTTAAAATACCTTGGTGTTTTGGGTCTTGTTTTGAGGACAGTGTTTCCCAAATGGCACTCCAGTGGTGGTGTGTGAGCTTGATCTACTCACTGACTTCACAGCAGTTTTTAGAAGGCAGCAAACGAATATTCAGTGTCAGCTTTTGAGCTTGGAAGCTGATATATTTACTGCATCTCAAGAAGAATGATTAATTGGTAACTCCAGCATGGACCTGCTGTTGCTGCTCCTGGACTGGGTGCCTATGTGATAGGGTCCTGCTGAAGGCAGTGGGTTTCCCAGCAGCCACCAGTTTCAGCATAACTTCAGGCAGTTCCCAGGATCATTGCCTGCTTTCCCAAGCACCATTAGGATGCTCTTGACAGCAAAGAAAGCACTGTGTCACAAGGCGACAGTGCCGAACAATGAGTGTTGGTCTTTGCAGGGTTAAAGTTGTGACAAATACATAACAGGGAACTGGATTAACTGAAACAATTGCAAGTCAGTTTGCCAGAAGAGCATAGCATTCCAGGGCAGCATAACATTTTAGAAGAAACATATGAATAACACTGAAGCAAGCAGGGGTACCAAGGAGTGAGAAGTAAGTGACATTAATGCTTGATACATCTTGGCAAGGGGAGGCTTGGGATGAAAGAACGGAGATGTTATAGGATGTCAGGTTTTCAGTTATTAATTGTAAATTGTACTTTTGGAACTTGTTCCTGCCAACTCCTCTACCTCTGTAGACATTTTCATGGTTAGCAAAGAGGATTTGGATGTAAAAAGTGAGTGCAGTCAGCGGTGGTGCAATCACTGACTCGAGCACAGAGTCACAGGGAAACCTGGATTGGTGTGGCTTGTGCTTTTGAAATGTATGTGAAGACTAAGACTGATGGACAGATGCCTTATTTTAAGATGATTGGGTGGGATTTGATTTGGCAGCATTTGATGGTGGTGTCTGTTGCCATAGTAAGTACCCAGAAGACAGCAGGAATTTGGTATCATTCAGGAAGTATTATTGCTGAACCTTTAGGAACCATCTTAAATGTTTGGTGTGTCCATTAAGGAGGTACAGCAGTCAGTCTGCTGTGCATCCATCACTGGTGGCGCATTGCCATTTGAGAGTGAGATACCCATACTGTTCTCTGGAGGAAATCTTGGTCTTGTAGACAAGCTCCTATTCACTTAGTGTGAGGTCTGTATGTCACCAATCATAAAGCCTGAGAGCAAACATGCATGTTTTTTTCCAGAATTAGTTTTTTATTCTCTAGTAAATGTAGGGTAGAGTTGGTGCCATTCCGTTTCTCCCATTTAGTTTTGTTTGCAAAAAGCACCATATGTGCAAAGTAATGTTGCCTTGGCTTGTTCTGCCAACCAAGTAGTCTGGTTGGCTAAACATCTTTCTGCTGAAAAACTGTATAATTAGGTTGGTTTATTCTAAAGGTCATTTTTAATTTCTTCTAGAAAAAAGCTGCTTTCCTCTTATGATAGGTTATCCTTTTGTTAGTGCTTTGAGTTTGTTATCATTTGCTACCTTCATTAAACTTACTGCAGAAATGATTACTGCAGTCCACAAAACAATTTCAGTTTCCTGGTTAAAAGCCAGGCAGTGAGTGTGAATCTCACAACAGACATAATCCACTACTATTTTCTTTCTTTTCAATTACAGCTCTAGATACTAGCTAAAATTTCAGTTCTACTATATCTGTAGTTACGCTTTTTCCTTTATTTCTCTGTGTTTATATATATCATACTATTTACTGCTCCCTTGTTTCCTCTTTTATATTAACAGAAGTATTTTTATTATAAATCATTACTGTTACCTCCATGGATATCTTTCCTGGCAAGTCGTGTATTCTTTGTTGTTCCTTCAAATGTTTTCACCCTGACATTCTCAAATTATATTTTAATTTACTTATTCTCGAGCATAAGAATAAGTAAAGGCCTCATCTACAAGGCCTTGATTTTGTTCCCCTTCTAGCTGGGGTTCTTTAACCTTACCTGTCTATAGTTTCTGTTGCACAACTCGATTTCCATAGCTGGATACAGCAGTGTGTTGTGTACTCCAGTACATCTTCAAATGTTTTCTGGTTTCTTTTCAGTGCTTTGCTGTGCGATCCCTGGGCTGGGTGGAAATGGCAGAAGAAGATCTAGCTCCTGGAAAAAGCAGTGTTGCTGTGAACAACTGTATCAGACAGCTCTCTTACTGTAAAAACGACATCAGAGACACTGTTGGCATTTGGGGAGAGGTAAGAACAGGGTCAGCTACTTCTCTTGTAACATCCCTCTCATGTAAGAAAATGTCTTGAAAGAACAACTCTGTAGGCAAATATGTGCATGCTGTGTGCCTGGGATTTCCCTAACCCAGCTGGCACTGCCAAGAAACATAAAAAGGCCTGAAGAAAAGTGCTGCCATTTTTGTTCTGAACTGATCAGGACAGCAGCACAAAGATCGCACCTTCATGTTTATGTCTGTGCTGGTATACACCTGTGGAATTACAGGGTTGGGTTCAGACAAACCAAAATCAGTGGAGGTCTTTCTCCTGATGAAGGTTTGAAAGTAGTGCTTTGGAACAGCATTTTCAGAGGTTTCAGTGACAAAAGGGCTTTAAGGAAACCCAGATTGGTGTGGCCTGTGCTTTTGAAATGTATGTGAAGACTGAGACTGACGGACAGATGCCTTACTTTAAGATAATTATTTTATCAGTTTTTCAGAAGGAAGTTAATTTCATGTCATCAGTCTGTTGGTTCCTCTCCAGTAACTCTTGAATCTGTTTACCAGTGTCATCCAGTTTTGAAGGATGCCAGATTCTCACACATTGAGGGAAAAACAGAGAGCCCAGCTCTTCTCTTTCTTGGTTTGTTGATGGGTCAGTGCACCTTCATCAGCTAAACCACGCAAGCTCTGTGCTTCTTTCTGATTTGGGAGGAAAGACAGGATAATGCTGTGTGATCTCAGGGGGAAACATGATGAAGGAAGCTTGAGGTATTGTGGTGTCAGAAATAGATGTCTGAAATAGATGGAGTAGAAGGTGTGGAGGGATCAGTAATTGAAACAAGAAGAAAGGAAAAGGTAGGGTTATAGTGGTGGGACATATAGGGAACATAGAAGACAAATCCATAAAAAAGCATCATTATTTGATTGTTCATGGAACAACTTAAACTTCATCCAAACCTTATTCTCTGCCTCTCTCCTGACATGTTTTAAGGAGGTTAGACTAATGTCGATTTACTACACACAGTTTGAATGCCAGAGTGATGTAGGAGTGAATGTTGGAAGCTTCACTTGCATGATCTAAGTGAAACATCACTGCCAGACAGAAGAGGAATTAAAAGAAAGGCTTACCTATTTCAGTAAAAATTTTAGGAAAAATATCCTTTCGTTTCGCAAGTTGTTGTTGCAGTCCAAGGCTTGAGTCAGCATCCTGGTTACAGCCACAACAGTGCAGAGACACTTCAGAGGAGGAACTGGGAGAAAGTGCCTGTTTAAAAATTAAAACTGTGTTTTGAGGAACACATTTGGAGTGTCTGTTTAAAGTAATTTCAGAAGGGGTTTTCTATGTAAGAAATATGTATTGTACATATAAATAAATAAGATAAGACTGGTCTTCTTTATCCTTCTGGGAACAGTCCTATTTAGTTAATACAGCTAGACAAGTGATTGGAGATGTGTCAGTCATGGACAGACATAGACTTACTGCTGATGCTGGGTTGAGAAAAACCCAGTCTCTTTATGTGTGTAAAGTACATGGGGTTTTCATCCATTTTTCAGCTGGAAGGACTTTGATCAACTTGAAATATATCTTTTTACCTTGAAAATGTGTGCTTTCTTTTGGTTTAAGAGTTAATGTTCACATTTTTCCATATTTCTCTCTGTCAGTCCCATTGTTCTGTGTTGGAAACCCTCACAGGTTTTCAAGACAAACTGGTGAAAAGTTTTGGTCTTCTTGAATGGAAGTTTTAATTAAGAATGCTGTTCATTAAAAAACATAAAATATAGGCCTGACAGAACAATGCGGCACTGTGCTTGAATAGGTGGCCCCTGAAGTAAATTGTCTTCTTGATTTTTTTAAAAGAAATCATTACAACCAATCCCATTTTTCTGCTGGCAATGTAATGCTTCAAGAGTGATTGGAAAAGACATGTTTTAGAGAGGAATCTGAAAAAAGTGTGTTTGTCACTGATATAGCAGGTGCAGCATGCACAGCAGGAATCTGTTATGAAGCTTAGAACCAATGACTGCAGAGACAGTTTTTAAGATTGGCTAAAGATTTATTTTAGCTAGAATATAATGAAAGTGAAATTTGGTCTGGGACCATCCCCAAGTTTTCATGATTTAAAAACACAAAATATAACACAACCCCCCCCACACACACACACACATGCTAAGTAAAATCCTGAACCTGCTGCAAAAGCTTTGTCACTGGCTTTAATTTTGGGGTTTCATGAAATTCAGGGAAATTCCCTGTAAATTCCTATATTCCATGGTTCTGTAGTAAAATCTAAGAAGAAAAACTTAACTCATCTGTTTGTGATGCTACTTTTCCATGCATTCTATTCATGTATAATTCAAATTCACTTACATGAAAAAGGATCATTGTTGCCATCGACCTATATGCCACAATTTATAGCACTTCCCTGAAGGAGTGTTGGAGTTGAGCCTGCCTTCCTTTATTCACTTTCTCAATGTGGCTGTTCCCTTTCCCTGTCATGGACCATCAGGCCTCTGCAGCTCTCCAGGAGTCTGAAACACTGAGGCTCATGTTCAAACTCCCATTCTATCTGAATAATTTCTTCTTGCCCTATGCAGTGTTTTTATCTCTAAAATAGCCTTTGTATAATAAGGCAACAAAACTTAGCAAAATATATTGCTTCTGACTGCAGCAAAGCTATCCCTTAAGCATTGCAAGGATAATTTCCTATGATTAATGTTGCTTATCTGCCTATTCTCCCATCTTTTCCAGCTAAATTGTATTCAGTTTTATTACCCTAATCCCAGTGTATTTTGCATGATGAACAGATTTTACCTTCTTTTAATAATTTCCTTCTGGAACAAATACGTAAGTAGAAATGGGTCCAAAAAGCAATCTTTGTGACACTTGGTAGCATTCTTCACACAATCTGTTTACTGCTTCTGTTCTCCAAGCAAATTTCTTACCCTTTTTCTTTGTGATGACTATTTTCTGTTTGGTTTCCTTCATCATCCTGGCCTGCCTGGTGTCATCCTGGCTTTTGTTTTTTATCACTTGTGTTTCTCTTTCTGTATGCCATAGGCATTTCAATGCATCGTTATAGCAGCTACATCTGTTTAAGCTTTTCTAGGAGCGGCCCATGTATCCAGCCTTGCATCTTGGCCACAGCTATACTTTTTGTATCAGGCAAAATGTTCTTATGTTGGCATTGCATAACCAGCCCACATCCCCTGCCTCTCCCATACCGCCTCTCGGCGCTTCCCCTGCCAGCTCTGTGTCACTGTTCCCCTTTGAATCCCTGTTAGGAGATTTGGGGGTGAGAGAGGTGATCAGTAGTGACTGCCCCTTGCCGTCTAGCCTGGAAACCCTGGAAGCAGGCCCTCCCAGGGTGACATGAATCTATGTCTTAGACACAAAATTAGATGTCATTAAAACCTGAGCCACTGTAACCAAGCGGGAAGAGGGTTTCTATGTCACTGAGGTGAAGAAAGAGGTTGTTGTTGAAACATTTGTCAGTAGGAAGTCAGACCCTTTCCATTCTTTGCGTTCATTTATAGGTTCTGGCACAATAGAGAGGAAATAAATTACTCTATATTTAGCTGATAGCTTCCACGTTCTTATCAGTAGGAGCTTGTCTTACCTTTCAGAAATAGGTCTAGATGATTTCTGTGGGATTTTGTGTTCTGCGGAGTAGGTGTGCAGTCTTTGAGAAGAGAGCTATTAGACGTGATAAAACGGGTAGCAGACCTTCTTAAATACTAGGCATAGGAGGAAGATTAGCACTTGTGAATTAGCATCAAAAGGAAAATTGCCTCTAAATTTGTTTCCTCTAAGGGGAAAAACATTCTTGTTCTTACATGCCAGAAGACTTAGGGAGAAATCCTGGCTTCAGGATTCTGCAGTCACTGGAAGAATTCACATTTGTGTCTTAATGCTAGGGTTTTCCCCTTTAATTAATGTTTCTTCAAAGAGTATTCTACAAATCCGTTGACTTGTACAAATTGCTGTCTGTTCCCATGACCCATTGGTTAAAGTTTATGGAAACATAGCACATTGTTTGAGGGAAGAAACTCTGCCTCAAGAGTACAGGTTTTGATGTAAGCTGTTACTATTGAGACAGTTCTTGACTTCTCATACATTTGGAAATATTTACTGGAGAATGGATAAACGCATAATTTGTTGAATAACTTCAAATGGGATCGAATGAGTCAAACACTTGCATTTAAAAGACGTCAAAGCTTTTTGTGATTGGGATAATTTAAAAATACAGTAGTAGCAAGATACCATCTTGGATCTTTTTCACACCAGAAGTAAATGAACTTGTTTTCAATTGGTCTTGGAACAAATGGAAACTTTGAATAAATGAAGCAAGTCTAAACAGCATAGGCATAACACACACTGATCTCAGATTGAGAGGGGGACGGAATGTGTAACTGTACTTTGTCTGGAGTTGCAGGGCAAAGACATGTACCTTATACTGGAAAATGACATGCTGAACCTGATCGATCCCATGGACCGCACAGTTCTTCATTCACAGCCCATTGTGAGCATCAGAGTCTGGGGTGTGGGCCGTGACAACGGCCGGTGAGTATTAACTCTCCTTATCCCTCTTGGCTTGGTGCTATTTCTGGCTGCTGATAGAGAATACACATACACCTGGAGCAAATAAAAACCTATTCTTTTGTTTGAGTAATTGTGTCCCAGGGGCTATGAGGAGGTGGGCAAATTTTCCTTTTGCTTACTGGCATTACTTTTTTTAATTTTATGCTTTTCATAGTGTACCACTTACATGCTGTTTTGATAAGCCTGTATTGAGCAAACCTATCAGATTGATTCATCCAGGTGCATAAAACTGCACATGCAACTTCATTCTGTTTTAGACATTTATATAATACTTTTCAATATAAAACCATGTTTTTAAATACACCCTGTAGTATGTTTCTTCTGGCTATGTGAAAGCATGTCTTCCTGCTGGTCCAAGTTAAATGTGCTATTTTGACTTTATGCATGTTTTCCACTTTCTTGAGGTATTTGATTTGACAGAGAAAAAATTAAGATGGAGGGAAAAGTAATGTTTTTAAGCCATGACTATTACTTAAAGATCTTGATGTAAGACAGTTCTGAAGGGTGTGCAGACAACTGTCCCTGAAACCTGACTGCCTGCGAGCTGAAGTTCCTCCCTGCCACAGGGAGCGGCCACAGATACACGCTAACATTCTTCCTGTCCTGGAGGCAGTCTTTCCTTAGCATTCCTTCCTGACCTGTCTTCTTTTGCTAACATCCTTCTTTGTCATGTAACACTCCTGTGGGAACAGAGTTGTGAAGGTGACTGATACACAGGTGAACAGGAAACTGTCTCCCTGTCCCATTGAGCATTTTGATGCATCAAAACCATTGCCATTCACATTAATTCCACGTTCTTCGGACAGTACCCATCCTGATACATGGGTAGTAAGAGTTGAATAACGTTAATGAGCTGCTGTGGTTTTTGTCCATGTTTGATTATTGAGAGATTTGCAGTAATAAGGTCTGGGCTTTTTTTTTGTCACTGACTTTTGATGGGAAATGCCATTTCAGACCTGAAAAATCTTTCCCAGTAAAAGATTTTCTGACACTTCTTTAGTCTCTCTCACACACACATGCACACACACACACACAGTCACACCCCTGCTAAGTTTCTGATTATCTCTGGCCAAATTTCCAAAAGGAATGGTGGCCTAATTCCATCTTTCAATATTTTTACTTCTATAAATGACTGATGGTTCATTTTGTTTTCTTTTTTTTTACTGTATTTCCCCTCCATTGGTGCAGATTTTGGGGAGGTCTGAAAGGGACAAATCCAGTTTGAAATGGTGGGAAGTAAAAAAGTTTTAACTTCTTATGAATAAACCCTTACAGTGCTTTGTTTGCCTTGGAAAATGAGTGCACTGCACATTTCCCTTCTTGTTTTGGTTAGGAAATAGGGCATCTTAAGGGCACCTAAATGTGATGCAGCTTTACAAGATAAAGGAAGTCAGCTTTGCTCTTTGCTAATTGTTTTGGAGTATTTATAGTTCTTTTTTTCAATATTTACATTTCTTTAGAAAATAAAATCATTCCATTATTTTGTTTATAAAGTATGTGAGTCACATGTCTCCAGCCTGGGTACTTTCTGCTTCTGAAGACAGAACTGGTCATAGAAATACCCATATTGAAAGGGGACATTAGAGTTTGAGAAATGTGCCGTTTGCAATCATGTGGCACCAAGAATGTTGTAAGCTTTTGGTGAAATGTATCTGAGGGGTGGGAGGCAATAGCAGACTCTCCTAGAGGAATATAAGCCCTGTCAGTAGGACAGGAGTTTGTGGGAAAGGTTGTGTGTGCACAAGTCATTCTCTCTGCTCTGACCTATGGATCTGCCATGGGATCCCACAACATTTACCTAAAGCTATGTACCAGGAAATAGCATCTCTGATCCCACTCTTTCCCATTTTCATGCCATATCTGGGAACCGAAGATGAATTCCAGTTCTGTTGACACTTCTGCAGAAACTCATGTCTCTATTAAGGAAAAAAAAAAAAAGTTATGGAGCATGTGGGAGAAGTACAGTTCCAAGTTTAAAAACAAACCAACCAGCCCCAAACAAACCCAGTCTCTTCCTTTTGATCGTAAAAGCTAGAAGCTTCCTCTACTGTTTTCCTGAAAATAGGTGGGTTTTGGTTTTGTTTTGGTTTTTTTGTAATACTGACAATACAGAGAACCTGGCAGAGCAAATGAACTGACCTTTTCTCATCTTTCTGCCATCAGAATAGGGAGCTGGACTTTCTGTGTTGAAAGTGAACATTTCTTGTTGTTGCTAGAGAACATGACTTGTCTTGATTGGTCACTGTAAATAACAGCAAGAAATAGTTTATTGTATATAAGCACACAATCAGTACCAGCCTTAATATTTCATTTGCTGGCACAGTAATATTCTTAGCCACTTCTACCAAAATCTACTTTTTTATCATAAGTTTGACTTCAGAGCTTTCCTGTTCTTAGCCCTTCTCAAGTATTTTCATAAGTGCTTCTACAGAAATTTTGTGTCTAGTATGTCAGGGCTGGAGCCCACTCTTTTTGAAATTTAACTTTATTGACCCATTAAAAAAAATAAAAGAAAGATTAGGAAAAGAGTTAGCCATTATTTGTAACTGAACTCGGACTGGATGTGATGATAAATAACAGGAGATACAAAAGACACGCAGAAAGAACGAATTTATTATTGAGTAATCCAGATGTACCATGTGTTTTGAGCATAGAGAGGTTCGGTATAGGAAACATGCTTTGAAGGGTAGCATAAACAATGTAGCTATTTGCTGAAGAAGTACTAATGCACAAGAAAAAAAACCATGGTGACTGCAGAACCCAAGCTGAGAAAACCATATTGTTAAGCTGGAAATTTTATGGCATCCCTTTTCATGTATACGTTAGCATGCAGTCCTTGGGCTCATCCTGGTAAGATTACGTATTGGTCCTGAGGTGAGAAACACCAGAGCCACTCACTGATTACAAAAGCAGCTTTCCATGAGTTTGTCATCATCAGAGAAAAGTGAGGGGATCACGTTGCTTGGACGGATTAATTGTCCAGGAAGCTGATGAAATCACAGTTTCTGGGATGAAGCTCTACCAGAAGTTGTTGCACACAGATTTTGTTGATTAGCTGCATCTTCTGACCCGAGAGCTTGTATAGTAATTGGATTTGTTGTGAAAGGCAGTGTATCAATTTTAAAATATTGTAGAAATGTGTATTTTCCTCTATTTTGAGTTAACAAAACCCCATCACAATCTGCAGGCCCTCCTTTTTAACTCTGTTTTGCTTATAGCAATTTATTTGGGTAGCTTTTGCTTTGGAAGATGAAGAGGTTTTCTAATGACACCTGACCAAATGATTTTCTAAGCTATGCCGTAATGAAAGATTGATGAAATACAGACATCTGCTGATGAAAGTTTAATCTGAGGATGTGTCTACTAATTCACCTCAGGCAGAAACATCCTCTGGGAGGTTGTAATCACTCTCTACATACGTTGCACTGTTATCCTGACCTCTGCAGTTCTGTGATAAGTAAAGGCTTCATCGTTTTGTTGGCTTAGGCGGTGTGGTGATTCTGTGTTTTGAAAGGTAGCATCCCTTGGTTTCAATTAATCAGTCAGTAGAACATGTTTGACTTTTAAGAAGCACCTTCATAAGATCGCGAACGAAAGCATGTTCCCACAAATTGGTGGTTGTGCATGTATATATGAGTACATCCATATGCAGACTCTGAGCTCCTATGTTTGATACATATATATGGGCATTAAAAGAAAATAAATATACTGCATCTGTCCGACTGTTTGACAGACTTGATTTCTTGTGATACTGTGTGATTTTTAAAAGTAAAAGCCACTATACTCTGTAGAGTTGCTTTCTCTTGCTGTACTGAAAACAGAGCCAAGACAATTCATTTAGTATTATATGTAAATAAGAAAAGCCCTCACACTTGTTTAAATAGTTTGATTTCGAGATCAGTGGGGTCATTGTCACTTGGAGGGTTGGTGGTATCACAGATGTATTCGCGAACAATTGTCAGTGCTGTGTTTGCTTCTCTAACAAGCCATCCACGACATGTTTTTTTCTGGGCTTTAAAATTACATTGTAAAATAGAGCCTACTGAAGCTATAAAAGGGTTGTTCTTTTCTCTTGTGAGTTGCAGGACTGTACATTAATCATTCCTCATGTTAGATTTTGTCTCCCCTTCTCTACTGGTGGTGCATGCCCTTTGCTTTCTGAGCAGCTCACTAACAAGGAAGAGAGAAAAGGCAATGGCTCATCAATTTTGCAAAAGAGTTTCTGTTAGCACATTTCCCTCAATGCTGCTTAATCTTCATTGCTCTTCCACCAATTCAAAGCCTGCCTCAGCTTTTAAAACCTACTCTACAGGACTTTAATTGCCTAAAAGGGCATTATTTCTTCTCTGCTGGTGTCTCCATACAACAACAGTATATTCTAGCTGAAAATTTCAGTGGCTAGCTGACCAGGAGGGCTGTGTGTGGGTTCAGGAGATAGCTTTGATGGGGCTGAATATGGAACTGGTTACTAGATGTTGTGGGCATGTGACATGTTGGACGAAACATGTAGCATGTGTCTTTATTCATCTGCCACATAGTGCAGCTTTGTTTTCTCTGTATAGCCTGTATGTTTCCCTGGTAGGCTTAGGAGGAAGCGTGGTTGTTGTTGGGTTTTTTTAAGTAGTGGAGAGGCAGATTCTCTGATATTGCAGTTTTCTGATTATGAGGCTCTCTGACTACACAGTGTGAAAGGATTGTGCTTCCTCCTCTGCCCTGATAATGGCCTTTTTGCAGGTGGTGGTGGAGGGGATCTGTTTATCTCTGTGGATGTCCATTTTCCTGCTTTGAACTGCTGCTGTTTTTCTGCTGCCTAGACATCAGGGAACAAAATGGGGCTGGGAATCAAAAAGGGAAGAAAGGCAGAGAGAACAACTGGATTAAAGAAAAGTAGGACAATGCATGCACCAAAGATGAGGCTCAAGCCGCCTCTAAAAGGGAGAGCAGACAGCTAAATGAATAGACACCCCAAGTCAGGTGGACATAACCTTGTACGGCTGGCAGAGAAGAAAGTCCTAACAGCAAAACAGAAATCACCTGAGCTTTGTTATTTCAGGAGATGTTAAGGCGAAAGATGAGAAAACTTCTGGGGTAATGTGAGAAAATGGGACAAATCTGTGGAAAATGAGGAGGAAATGGTATAAAGTGGTGGCTCAGATTCATCAGAATTTGGGGAACTGAAAGTAAGATACTGTTTTGCTAAGATCTTGTTTCAACAGCTAAATAAAAATGGCCTGGTTTCAAAGGTAATATCTGCACTGACTTCACGAGGATCTCTGTATATTCATTGTCTTTTAAAATCAAATGTCTAAATGCAGATTTAGGAACCTTTCTCTAGACACCCAGAATTAGAAATTTTCATTTGAGCAACAGTGCTACATCAGGTTAAATGTTTTCTTCTTAATTCTGGGTGTGTGTCAAGTTTAGAGTGGTAGGCACGTATCTGAGTAAGAACTGGTTTGTTAGAGGACAAAAATGGGGTGAGTGGGGAGTCTGGCAGCTGTGCTGCAGGTCAAGTGCCTGTCTCCTGGGTTATGCTTGTATTTCCTAGCTGAGATTGTGTTCTTACAGATATTGCCTGGCTGGAGCTCCAGTACATGTCTGTTACACGGACATGAGATATTAGAAAGGATACAGTTAATTAGACAAGCTAAGAGAAGTACGGGCAATAAATTCAGGTTTGGTAGTTGAGATATTCTGTTGTATCTGTAATTTATCATTCCTCTTTTCAGAAAATATTTTGTGTACAAGCAACACAACATCAGGCTTCAGTGATGCAGTGTGGCTTACAGCTGCATCAGTAGGGGAGGTGCTTAAGGTCTCTCTGGATTGCCTTCCCTTTGAGGTGATGATTGAATGTGCTCTGAGATTGAGTCTTTCTCTGATTCCATGAGAGAAGCGTATCAGGCTGTGCAAGATAATGAATAATAAACTTTCCTTCCTGCATTAAAGAGACATGGTCAAGAAAAGTAAGAAATAAAAGAATTTAAAGCTGAGATGGTTTTTGCACCTGCTCTTCTGAAAAGATAACACCCTCCAAAGAATGTGCAATTCCAGCTGAACTCTTCCAACTCTGAGACACCATTAATCAATATTGCCTATTCTCTTTGGCTCTCGTAACCTTGGAATAAAGACAAAACACGCTGTGAGGAATCACGTAAATGGGGCATAGGACTGGAGGAAAAGGATTTTGCTGGCTTTCCTGACCCATACTCTTAGCTGTCTTTTTTAGAGTAATCTTTTGTTTTCTCCTTTTCCCTAAGCCAGCTTCCTCTGAATATACTTTTCTGTATGTTTTGGTAGCATTTTCCTTCTCACTAAGAAATAGTTTAGGTGATTATTTACACAAAACTTCCATTTATATCCATAAGGTGTGACATTATTGTTTGCAAGTGCAGCATGTTCTAGGAGGGGGTAATGAAACAGTACAGCTGTTAAAGGGGAAATCCAGTCAAGCTCAGAGAATTAATGTGTTTTCAAGCAAATGTGGTTAAGTGGGCGCAAAAAGCTGTGTGTGTGCATTCATACTTTGATTAATGAAACTGACTCATTTTAGTTTCAGGATTTAACATGAAAGACACGGTAGACTGAAGTTGCATTGAAATAGGCCTGTATTAACTTGAAATCAGCATACACAGTTTTGCACCAGTGAATGGTTCTTTATCAGTAGTGGCTTCAACTGTGTCAGGGCAACACCCCTCTATCCTTCTGCTTAATGCCACTAATGAGATGGAAAATGATTACAAGAGACAGTGAGGGATTTTTCTGTTTTACCGATGGGGCTTGTGAGCAGCTCAGGTGTTCATGAACAGTGGATTCACCTTTTGAGAGCAGCTGAGAAAAAAGGATATGCTTAGGGAGAATTTTGGCCATAGATATTTGGTCACTTTCAAGAGGCTTAAATGCAGAAACAGCAGCTGAAAAGTGTAGCAGCAGTCGATTTAGCATGAGTGCAGAGAAGTCTCATGGAGCAAGGGAGTTGGGCAAACACAGAAGAGAAGAATTGTAAGGATTTCTGTGAGATAGTGGGACAGGAACAGAGAACCCCATGAAGGAGAGCTCAGGGTAGTGCTGAGGCATTTGCTTGTAAAGAAGTGGGGAAAATGGCAGGAGGCTTCCCTCCGTATTGGGAAGAACAACCAACTAACCATTTAAAATGTGTCAGTTGCTCTACTAGCAGCTTGAGTGTGGCAATGAATGCTTAGTCACCTTAAACAGAATCCTGTTTAAGTATTTTATTGTAGAATGTCTTTACTATTCTGTATTTATCTTCAGGTAATAATAGGAAGTATTGCATAATTTGGGAATTGTATAGAATCATAGAATAGATAGGGTTGGAAAGGACCTTAAGATCATCAAGTTCCAACCCCCCTGCCATGGGCAGGGACACCTCACACTAAACCATCTCACCCAAGGCTCTGTCCAACCTGGCCTTGAACACCGCCAGGGATGGAGCATTCACAACTTCCTTGGGCAACCCATTCCAGTGCCTCACCACCCTTACAGTAAAGAACTTCTTCCTTATATCCAATCTAAACTTCCCCTGTTTAAGTTTTAACCCGTTGCCCCTTGTCCTGGCACTACAGTCCCTAATGAAGAGTCCCTCCCCAGCATCCCTATAGGCCCCCTTCAGATACTGGAAGGCTGCTATGAGGTCTCCACGCAGCCTTCTCTTCTCCAGGCTGAACAGCCCCAACTTTCTCAGCCTATCTTCATACAGGAGGTGCTCCAGTCCCCTGATCATCCTTGTGGCCCTCCTCTGGACTTGTTCCAACAGTTCCATGTCCTTCTTATGTTGAGGACACCAGAACTGCACTTGAAATACTCCAAGTGAGGTCTCACAAGAGCAGAGGGGCAGGGTCATCTTGTGTTTCTCCTGGGAGGAAGGCTTTTTTTAAATAGCACTTGGAATTGTTTGACTGTAAATCTTTCAGTTACAAGAAATGGTGCGTCTAAACCTGAACTACAAATAACCACTGTGATGTAGTCACGTCTTAATTAATAAAAATACGACATGTTGACTGAGTCCCTGGCTTAAAGACTTTCTACAAATCTGTGCTAGAAAATTTCCATATATTCCCTATGATCCCAGCCATTAACTCAAACACTTAAGGATATAACTAGGGTAATCTGGTCAGCTTAAGTGGATATTGCACAGGTCCTTGGAGATCAGCCTGAGATGCCTGTGAAAGTATCTGTGGCTCAGGAGAACTACTGCCTGCTGGTTTGGGGTGGGAATCTGATATCTTCTTGTATTATTCCTTTCACTGTATGTTAATTAAGCAGATGCTACATCCAGGCTGTATTGCTATATTTAACTGCTGCTTTAACTCAGTGGCAAAACAGCGATGAAAGTGATGTAAAAAGCTGCTGCTCTCCGGCTCTGTAGCTGCGAATAGAGAACACATCCCTCCCAGGCTCTCCCCGGCTCTCTTGGTTTTCAACACTCAGTTACAAGCCTTGGTCTTAAGGGATGATCAGAGGTGGTTTTAACTTACCTTATTTACTTTGCTTGGTCATGCACTTGGGTGCATGCACAATCTGTTGTTTCCTTTCAGTGGAGGCTATGCTAACAAAAAACAGCATCCTCCTCCTAGACCAGTCAGGGTTGATTGAAGGTGCCTGGCTTTCACCACCTTCATCTTCAGCAGCACTGAAGTTAGTCTCTTAGTTTCACATCTCTCAGATGATATGTCAACTGTAGGCATTGTGTATAGAAGGAACCACCTGTGGAATGAAATTTCACAAGAGAATTATGTTTTGACAGCCTTCTCAAGGCTCAGTAACATTTTTCTTAAAAAAAAAATACAAAACTTTACTGTATTCTTTCATCCTTATCTCAAGACCTTATCCAGCATAAGCTCTCTGTAGCAGATGAAAGAAAACCAAATTAGCCCACTAGTGATTTCACTTTGCTAGTTTAATGTAGACTGATGCTGTTCAGTTACTAATAAGGTGGGCATATGAAAAACCTTCTGAGGAGCCACAGGGAGCATAGACCGCTGAAGAAAAGCGCAATGTTTGAAGAAAAATTGTACTGACAATGCTTACAAGCCACCATGTTGGCTGAGATGTTCCATACAGCTCTTCGTTACCTTGATGTATGTTTATATGAGCAGCAGCAGACTTTTCTCTTGTGTGGTGGCTTACTTGTAAAGGTCAACCTCTTGTAAGACATGTATTTACTAAGCTTATTGTTTTCTATTGTAGGCAAAAATTTGACTTCCTAAAAATTATCACTATCGTGGGCAAATAATTTCTGAAAAAGTAATTCAGAGGAGAAACTTCACTGTGCAGTGAAAAAGGTTTCATTCAGTTCTGTATAATTTTACTTAATAAAATGTGGGACATTAACAGCTTTCCAATTTAAAAAAGCAAAAAGCAAAAATACACCCAGAAAATTACGTGTCTCTAGCTCTTCTTCCTGTCCAAACAGCTGATGCCTGTACTCTGCCTGCAGGTTAGAGGGAGGTATGATGATTCTATATATGCCTTACTATGTAAATATTTATATCCACTTACATGAACCCACTTTTCATGTTTGCTTCAGTGTTACACTCCTGATATCAAGAGAACTTGAGACATAACTATGTATTTGTAGACCACGGAAGGTCTTCTGGAATTTGGTATATGCTGTAGTAAAAGAAGGTCCAAATTTTGTCCTGATTCTTTAAGGACAGTCATTAACTTTACTGAACTACACTGGTATAATCATTTGGAATGTGCCTCTAAAGTGTAAGAAGATGCTCTTGCGGTCAACTTACCACTTCAATTATTTACACATCGCATCTGCCTTGGGATGCTTTTCCATGTTTGCTACTAGCTGATTGCAATTCAAATATTACATGTGGTACATCTTTATGTATATCATCTACTGTCTTACCCATTACTTGTATGTAGTAGGCCTTTTCACTTCAGGCTTTTAATTCTGAGGATAGTATGTTGGCCTCTTTACTTTCATTGACTCCACCAGGGAAAAGGGCCTTAGTCAGTGGTATTTGGCACAATTTGTCCTCTGTCAAAGGAAGTAGATCACCTGCTGAAGTCTTTTTGATTGGTGCAGATTGATTAGCAGAAACCTAAACACAAATATGAGCAAACTAAAAGGTTTTTTTCAACAGATAATTCAAGTGTCTTAAACATTTAGGGATTGTTTTTACTGACTTGTTTTTCTATTTAGAAACTGTGTTACATGAACATCTGTATTTTTTTGAGAATAAAATTGTGCTTAATGACATTGAAAAAGCTGTGTGGATAATATCTCTTGTGATGATCTGCTTCACATAAATGCTCTTCATCTTAATTCCATAAAAATAATTTAAATTTATAATTTGAATCACGCATCAAACATTAATGTCTCTAAAATTTCAGTATTTTACTTCTTGGAGTTCTTCTCTCCCCACCTTCAGTAGTTTCTAAGCTGGCTGGGTGTACACATGGTGCCCCCTGCGTATGACCAAATTCCAGTTATAATTGATGGGAAGTTTTTATTAACTTCAGCATGAGCTGGGTTAGTCCGTAACTTACAGATGTGGAAAACCGGATACTGCTCAGCAAAATGATAGTAATACCTCTGAGAGCGGCAGGATGGTGTAAATGTTCTTTAGCAGGGCTTGGGTTCCTGTAGAAGAACAAAACAGCAGGTGCAAAAGTAAAGAGCTAACTATGAATCTTAGAAGGGTCTGAAAGAGTTTGAAGTCTGCAAGGTGGCCAGCTTCAGTATTTGACCTGCTGTCCTGCTGATCTTATGCTTAACATCAATGAAGTAAGTGAATTTTCCACTTCAGAGAGGAACCTGTGACAGTGAGCTTGCCTGGGATCTGGGATATCTGTTACATGTAGCAGTGTTTGCAGTGATGCTGTACTTGTCAAAGTAGATTACTGTAGATTACTTAAAGAATCATTTTTAAGAACCTCAGATGGGTTCCTATGGCCTGTCTTCTGCAATTTCAGGCAATCTCATAGTAGTTAAGGTCCTTTTGGCAAGCTGATCACAGGTGTAGTTCAGTTTGCTTAGGATGTATTGAATGGTTTTTGCTTTGTAGTTGTGTATCATCAGTCTTTCTTCAGTAAGAAGTTTATTTTCTGGCTGTTCCTTTTATGGAATAAACTTCACCTGTACATCTCCAACAATGTAGTTACACATTTAAGATAAAAAGTACCTACTCCCAACAAAAAAAAAAAAAGATGCACTAAGGAAAAATTTTTTTCTTTTGGGAGGGCAGTCGTGTATTTTATGAGGAAAATTGCTTTTCATCTCTGCTTTTGCTCAGCTGCCATCAAGAACATGATGAGGTGAATTGGACAAAGCAAACTGATTAATGGCTTTTGCCCTCTATTTGTTTATAAAGTACATATGTGACTTCAAGGGCCTTAGTTTAAAAAAGAAACAAAGCTCTTCTAGGATATTTCCAACCCAGGCATTCATAAATGGTATATTCATCACTTTTGAGCCTTTAGGATTCAAGGTGGTATTTCAGACTTCCTCCATCTGTCCGTGGATGCTGGAAACTGGTTTTGTGAAAGATTCTCTTATACCTGTCTGAATCCAGGATTTAAATTTTATTAAGTGTTTTCTCACTCATCTTTCACCTTCTTCCTTCTTTTCTCAAAGATAATAAGAAATTTCAGATAAATCAGAAGATTTTTGGCATTCCTGTTTCTGCTTTGTAATTTGTGATGAAAATAGGTGATCACAACAATGGAAGGGGTTTTTGTTTCCTGGAAATGTCAGAATGTTTTGCTACAGAAACAGAATGGATGTCTCAGAATAGCAAAAGGCCGGAAAAGCTGGGGAAATGTTTGTCTCTCTCTGGGTAGGGCACAAGGGGAGCTCCGAGTGCTGCAGGTAAAGGAGCTGGGACGCAAACCTGCTTCTGTTTTCATCTCAAGTGTAGGACTACAGGTCTGCAAGTGTGAGTGCAGCTGCTAGGGCTAACTACCTCTCCACCTTCAAAAATGCACTCTTGGCCTTACAACATAGATTTGTTAATATAACATAATTTTCCTTTTGTTCAAATTTAAATAAACAGCAACCTGAAGCCAGGTTCCTCACTCATGAACTCATTTTCTTTTCTTCTTCAAATTTTCTGTATGTGAAACCCTTGGATCCAGTCCTGGCACATGCTCAGGTTGAATATGAGGATATCAGCCACTGTCAGTGGTTTTGTTTCTTCAGTCCAAGCACAGCTCTGCTGGTATTACTAGAGCTGTGTGACAGGATACTCAGGATTTTGCCCTGAGGTAAATAGCTTCTGGCCATGCAGTAGGAATATTTGATCAATTTGGGGAGAACATGGTCCTACCCCTGTGCCTAGAGTATAAGCTAATTTCATTTACTTGAATGCCCTGCTGTTCATTGGCAGTTTAACCAGAGAATTGGGCACACCATCACTGCTGAGTGAGTGGAGATCTGCCCAGATTCCTTAGGGTGTTAAATATCCACTCCCTGGTGATGAGCTTGGCTGAACTTTATCTCTGGTGAGGAACACAGCAGCTTCAGGACATACAGCCCAGCTGGGGCCCCATGAGAGGGCAGCACATGACAGATGGGAGAGGCTTGAACAATGTGTATGGCATTAATACACGAGGCATGCGCCAAAGCACCCCTACTGCCTTGAATGTGGCACTTTCGGCAGTGCAGGAGTTGGATTTCTTAGATCGCTGAGAGCTCTCCTGGGCAGTTTTCACCTTGCCAGGGCTGGCTGCTTGTGATGTTTTTGTCAGCGTAAATTTGACCCATTACCTTCTGTAAGCTCATTTCTTTATCAGCCTGTAGGTAAACTGCAATACAGAGGTCCTTCCTGCCTAGTAATATGGGTGTAAGCTCACAGCTCTGCCTGGCAGTGGGAAATGAGACTCAGTGCAGTGTTTGGAAATTCTTTCACAAGGTTTATGGTAGCAGTTGTTGCTGGGAAGAGCCTGTCAGCCAGATGCTGCAGCTTCCACGACTGCTCTCAAATAAGTTATTGATCTAATTCTTTAAAACACAGTTCATGAAAGAAGATTTCTGTGTGGGTTTCCCCTTTCATTTTTAGGTTACATATATTTGGCCAAGTAAACTGTAAGGGATGAGAAATGAGACACCACCACCCCCCAAAAGCCTATACCTAGAATTTTAAATTCATGTTTGAATTCACATTTTTGGGTGGGATGGAGGTTTAGTAAAGCTAAGTTTTGCCAAAACAAAAACCACAAAGCACAGTTGTAGCTAGTAAGCAAATTTGTATGTGCACAAATGGGAAGACATTGGCCCCAAACTGTTTTTCATTTTCAGAAAATGCCTGCTGGCCAAGCCCTGGGAGATTTTCCTGTTGCTGGTGGCAGAGGTGAATCTGTTGCCCTTTTCATAGTCAGCAGCTAGAAGCAACAAATTCAGAGGAGCTAGAAGTGCGAGGCAAGGGAAAGGGAAGCTGAAATGCTGACATCAGGACAAGTTATTTCTCAGCAACGAAGGCAGCATGTTTGTATCCAGTCATACCATTACTGAAAGGTGCATAGGCAGTAAGTATCGCATCTATCACATACCAAAATATGAAAACCACACAGGATTAGAATTCAGTTCCAGTTCATTTTCTGGATAGCCAGCTAAGAATTTCAAGACTGGGATGTAGTTTTAATTACACTCATTTTTAGAGGATTCCAAAATTCTGCTGAATCTCTTTTCTTATACTGAAGAATGTTCAGAGAAGAGTGGTTCTCCCCCACAGACTGTTCCAGCGTATCAAAATGGCAAAGTCTGGCTTCTATCCTTAGAAGCCTTTTAAGTCAGTCTGGCATTGTTCTCACAAGTGCTGTTGTTTGGCCAGCTGGAAGGCTACCATATCCTGTTGAATGCTACGTGTTGAGAGTAAAAGCGGAGAACAGCAAAGAAATAGGGTAGCTGCCATAGATATCAGGTTAATTCTGCCTTCATTTACAAATTTAAATCAGTTATGTTAAATGCATAATGGAACCTGGATTAAAAATGTAGTGCACGTACGTTCTATTGCATTTAACCAGTTTCAGGTGCAATTTTGCTTGTCCATAAAAATGTCTTTCTTTCCCCACAAGTGAGTTCCACATTTATGTCAAGGCTTTTGAGAATTTACTTGTTTGCTTCAGTGCAAAAACTATCACATGGATTTGAATTCTTGTTAGCACTGGACGTCCAGCACATCCAATAGAGGAAGAGTTGGATCTGTTTCTTCTTAGGCAGCATCAACAGATTTGTTTATGAAATTCCAACCTGTTACTCCTGTGGAAATCAGCAGAAAGCTTTCAGGATGGCATAGGTTGTTGCTTGGGCATAACTGGTCCTGCCAAGCCCTATTGATGATACATAGGAGGGAAGGAAGGAAGGAAGGAATCTCACTAGATTCTCAAGGTATAGTTAGGTGGTGAGCAAACATCCTGCTCCCAATGAATCTGTGTGGGTGGAAAAAGTGACTGCCAGAAAAATATCCTTTACTGCTTTTCACCCTCTGAAGCCTGCTCGTGTAGATATCCGTAGTCACGTTCCCTGCTCTGCTTTCACTTGTGTTGTGCTCGACTAGTTTAAAGAGGCTGGTTGGTAGGCATTTGCCATGTTGGCTCATTTTCCCTGAGGAGGGAAAGGTCTGATCCCTTGGATGGAGAAGAGTGATGTGTAGGGTGGTGACCCATGTCCTCACACCATTGCAGTTGTTCCTTGGTTGGAGTTTACCTCCTCCCAGTCCTCCCCTGCATCCGGGAGGAGTGATGTGCAGTGCCACAGGTAGCTGTGAAAGCTGAATGCCTCGGGTGGAGATTTAAACCTTGCCACTTTCTGAGCAGAGCCCCTGGGGAAGCAGCTCTTTATTGTTCATTGAGTACGTCTGATGGGGAGTTTTGCCAAATAAAAAGCAGAGCTCCAGGAGCATTGTGTTTACCAGCAACATCTCTAAATTAGATTTACTGTTATTGCATGTGCCAGTCCTGGCAAGTCAAATGATTTGGTATGTTTCTTTTTACAGCTCGAGGATAAATCTCACTTGTAGCATAAGCAGGTGTAATTTCACTGAAGTAAAGGCAGTTGCACTTCTGTCTGAATTTTTTTATTTGTCTGCAAATCTTTGCTGCCTTTTAGAGAGACTTGCTTTCACTGTTGCATTCAGAGTCATGCTGTGAAAGCTTTGTACTGGCTTTGGAAAGCTGGGCGGGGAAGACTCCCTGCGCTCTTCAGCTTTCCCCAAAAGATCGTTTCTGTCACAGCAGATTAGCCTGGGGGGTTTACAGGCCAGGAACACAACGCGTGGCAGCAGAGATTTGTTAAAGGTGGGGGAGGAGGAGAGGGGCCTCTTCCGCAGGTCAGGGCGCGGGAAGCGGGCAAGTCGTAAAAGCCACGGGAAGGGAGGAGAAGACACACCCCTGATGGAGCGGTGCCTTCCAGAGGAAGAGCAGCACCCACTGTCCCACGGCTGAGGCGTGCACAGACCGTGAGGAGAGTGGGAGCTGACATGATGTGCTTCAACTCAATGCAAAATGAATGAGCTGCTGTTCTCGGGGGCTTTTCCGCCCCCGTTGTTGAAGTGCAGCTACACGGCTGCATCAAGCGTACTTTGCATCATCTGGTGCCTAGTTACATGCTAACGGAGACGGGGGCTAGGCAGAACATTGAGTTGGGCGCTTGTGTATGACGTGCTTGGCATTAAATTCGTGTTTGCTGCAACAAAAAGGTAAGAAACTTGAAAAAGTGACAAGAGAAAACGGTCAGCCGCCCCCCCCCCCAGACAGCAGTCTCACGTTAGGAACAGCCTTTGTATCGAACTGTATTTTCAAAGCTATGCTTCGTTAGTCTAACGCTTCTGTGTGGATGCCTGCAAGGCAAATTACAGCTCGTAGTGTGACAAAGGCAAATTACAGCTCCTAGTGTGACAAAGGCAAGTCGGATTTCTTTTCTCCAAAGCTGACACTTAACAACCTTCAGGAGAGCACTGTAATAGAAATGCTGGACTGTGTGCTGAGCGGTGAGTATGTGATGCCGTTTTCCCTCTCTTTTATCCCTTCTGATGTTGTTCATTTGAGCAGTAAGATAACTAATGGATCCTGATGATTAATAGGTCTAGGGGACTATGTTCAGCACAGAATTACATGTTCTTAAACTGGCTGTGGTTACTGGCTGCATATCGACCAGCATGGTTCTACAGAGGATGATCATAATTTGTTTTTACTGGTAATGCTGTATTAATGGATAAAAAGATGCTGTAGGTAAGAATAGTAGAAGCCTCATTTAGTGAAGAGAAGAAACCCTGTGTTTTCCCCCAAATGTACAGCACCTGTATAGTTATTTATGTGTAATTCCCAGCTAACTTCTAGCTAGCCAGTCTGGGCTTTCCTCTTTCAGCCCATAATTGACAATGGAGATTGTGCAATCTGAAATCATTGCAGAGCTCCAAAAGAAGTAAATAGGTTTAAAGACAGAAGTATTGCACTGGGGGGGGGGGGGGGGGGGGGGATATACATGCATGTAAAAATATACTTAGTTGAAGTGAAATACTTCATGGCTTTTTTGACAGAAGAGGAAACTTCATGATTTAAATGTAATATATTGCCTTGAGATCTCTGTGCTTGCTTAATCCTATCTGTATTCATAAAGTTTTTGCAGCAGGAGAAATGTCATTGATTTGTTAATTGATATATAGCTTCGAATCCTCATTATTCTGGGTGCAGGGAGGAGGGAAGAGTGACATTCGTCTTTGTCTTTAAACTCAGCATCTTCACTCGTAAGTTTCTCTCATGTTATGGAACCTCATTGCTCTCCCTGCTCTGTGCAGAAATTTTTCTTTCTGAAAGGATAGCAAACATTGCTGAGTCTTATATGAAGTGTTTAATCTCTTAAAACTATGGCCTTAATTAGGTCTTTGTAGCTGTTTCCTTGCAATTAATGTAATTATAACAACTTGTGAGTGAGGAAAAGGGTATTGTTTAGCCCTGGAGCATTTCTTAGTAAAAATTGGGTTATTTATTTTCATAAGGAGTTAGAGGAGGGGAGAGGTAGTGGGGGTTCCTTATGTAGTACCAGTTAGATTTTTTTATTATTATTATTGTTGTTATTATTATTAATTTTTTTTTAATTACTGGTTAGTTTTCCCTTCTGCAACAGCGGATGTATATGAGTAAATAACCCTATTTATAAAGATATTTTAAACACTGATCAGTTAGAATACAGATGAGGATCAAACTGTGTGAATTAGTATTTTAGGTAATTAAGGAGTTGCTGTAGTCTGTTGGGCAAGGTTTTCTGGTTTGCTGCTTGGAGTTTGCTGCATTTTGTAGTAAAACTCTGTTACTGGGGACAAAATTCTGTTCTAATCAATATTAAGAGTGCTAGTATTGATTCAACTGCTCCGTATAGCTTTGTGTTAGAGTGCAGACTTTGCTCCAGTGTAGTTTGAGGTAGGCTGAGATAAGCTTATTCTCTTGGTGAAGTTAATCCAGGTCAAAACCTGACATTTAACAGTTCTAAGTGAGGGAATATAAAGTCAGTAAGATGCATTCAGTTTGATTTCCCGCTGTTAGAAAATAACCGGCATGTACCTGGTTTGGTATCTTTGTTGCTGTTGTATTTTGATGTGATATTTAATGCCTTCTCTGTATGTTTTAAGTTTCCAAATTGGAAATATCTTTATGGATGAATTTAATAATTCTTAAAATAAAAAATATCAATCATAACCAACTGATCCATCTAAAATGGTGGGCTAGTGATCTGGGGAAAGGTGGCCTGCTGTTCAGAGTTCTTTCCATGCTTCCAGAAATGTGCTTGTTTTCCCTAACAAGCCAAATACGACATTTCCCTACGGAGAGGAGGCTGGCAGCAGGTTATAAAGGATGCCCCTAGCTTACTTCAGGAACAGAGGTTCCTGGGATGTCCATGTCCTTCAAGGAGCTGTAACTGTACCCACTCTTTCATCTCAGGTCTTCAGTCATTGTCATTCAGTGTGTGCAGATGGGAGAAATGCTGAAGAAGTGGTGACCTGAAGTTGCTTGTTTATGGAGAGGACTTGAGGAATAACAAGGAACCAGCTTGCCTGTCAGATACCACTGTGATGTCTAGCACCCGGACTATCAAGGGGATTTACTGATTCAGAGCTTCTGGTCTCAAGAACCCAATTCAGTCTTTCAAAAATGTGGATTCATATAACATGTCAGGCTGCCTCATGTATTTTTAGTTAAAAAATAGAATCTGAGTAGGTTATAGTAGTCTTCATAATATATGATAAGCAACAGAAGGCTAGATCAAGCCATCAATTTTTAAGCAGAAATCTTTTTGCTGCCAGTGGAGAATTGCTTAAAAATTGATGGCACAATCTGGTCCACAGTGAACAGGGGACTTCTGCAGAAAGCCTTAGTTCTGCTATTACTCAGTCTTCATCCTCGTGGTAGTAGGGACCCAGAAACCCAAGGCTAGTCTGCTGGAATAGTCTGGAAGACAGAAGGCTTAAAGAATGTTTTTTTAAAAAAGGAAAAAGTTAAAAAGCTACAAACCCCTTAGAAAAATTCTAAACCACAGCTGTTTTCCTTTCAGGGAAAGCAACTATATTTCTCTAATGGCATACATAAGTGAAGGACATAATAATTCATTAAGCAACAGAGAGGCTTCCAAAGACACAGAAATGAAGGTTGTTTCCTTTATTTGTTAATTTCCTGTTGTTGAGGTGTAAATACATTTTACATAAACATTTTCTGCATTAAGTGCTACTAGACTTCATAATTGCAAATTAGAAAACCAGGGTAGGGCCTCTTATGTGCCTCAGAGGATATGCTTGGGCGAGTACTTCTAACTGTAAATAAAGACGAAAGGCTCATGACATGCATCATTATTCTCAGTCAAGTAAAACATATTTTACTCCATTAAAACTCTGCAGTAATTGAAAGCAAAGACATTTCAGTTGGTTATTATCTCTTAGGAAGAGAGATGGTCTGGGCTGCTGCTGTATGGTCCCATGTCAACAGGCTGCTGATGGGTATGGTCTCATGTGAACGTGTTCGAAGACCAAGGAGGTGGGAGGGCAGTCCTCTGTACTTGCTCAGGGTGTAGGTGACACATGGCAGCCTGATTTTCCCTGGTCTGCTTAAAAAAGACAACTGGGGAGGTTGCAGTCAGACTCCAGGGGAAGCTACAGGAATGAAGAGGCATGACGTGTTAACCTCTTCAACCTGTTAGCTACATGCTCGGTCACAAAATGCGTGGCCTGTAGACTTAAGTTAACTGCCAGGTACAGGGGGCGTAAACTCCTAATGCTCTCCCAGGCTCATGTGAAGAGCAGTGCCCCACTAAAACAGTAGCTGAGCATGGGAACATCACCTTGACCTTTAACTGTCCTATCAGAGACGCCAGCAAGAACAAAACCTGTCTGGTTTGTTGGTGTGGTTTGCTCTCTGTCAACACTATAGTCTTACAATGGCCCCTGTTGAAGTAGAAGACACAACAGTAGCCACCCTGGAGTGGTTGGAGCCCAGGACATCTGTCTTGGTCACAGGGATGAATGGCCACTGGGAGGCTTGAGAAGCTGGGGCTCTCAGGCATGTCATTTCATCCCTGCCAGCCTCCCTCTGCCCAACGCTGATATGGGCCCATAGCTGGTCCTCTGCGTAAGCACCTCCAACTGCACAGCACATCTCCATCCTGTGCATTGAGGCTACAGTTACAGGTAAAAAACAGCCTGGGAAGGACTGCAGCAGGTCACCTTAGACCAGCCTCCTGCCCAAAGTGGGCAGGGTTCAGGATTACGTCAGGGCTGGTTTTGGTTGATGTGTTTTAAAACCTCCAAGAGCAGAGATTGCACAGCCTCTTGGGAGTATCTCTCTGGGCTTACCCATTCTTGGCAAAGAAACTTGGGTTTGCTCTGCTTTTCTAAAGCTCCCATGAGTGAGTGAGAGACACCAATTAGATCCTCATTCCCTGGCTAAACAGGCATATCTCATTTCCAGGCTGAGTAAGTATGGTTCCTGCAGCCTTGGTTGCCCTCAGCTGGGCACCCTCACACTAGTTTGTCACTCTCTCCCATGTACTGGTAGGCCCAAACCTACATATAAAAATCTAGATATGGCTTCATGAGTGCCATGTGGAAGGTGTTTTTGGGAGGACAGGGGTGTTAGCATTGTGTCTCTAAGCTTATTCAACTCCCAGTGAAATCTCAGTTACCCTTCAGCTTGTGGGGTGGGCATTTTATACCAATAAAAATAATAATTCCATAATTCCGAAAAAGTTCCATCAGTCACTGATGTACAAAAGGTGGGGCTGGGAGGAGAAATTACCTTATACTCAAGCACAGCCACATACTGTGCAGACCTCACACAAAGGATGGTGCCCCATCAGTTACACTACTCCCTGCAACTGTCTGGCATCTGCTGTGTCCCGGGGCCGGGACAGCCCTCTGGGAGAGGAGTGTGGAGGTGATCAGGGATGCAGGCACCCTTGGCAGTGCTGTAATATGCTGCCTCCAAAAGTGGATTGAAAACCAAAGGGGGAGGAGACTGTTCACCCCCTTCCAGGGCAGGCAACGTCCTGTCCCCTCGGGGCTCACTGGCACAGGGGCTCCCTTCGCACACCTCTGCAGGCTGGAAGGTCATGGGCTGTTTTTCTTGCAGGTCTTGGCCTTTTCCCTCAGAAATTAATCTCAAATCCTGTGTAGCAGCCCTGACACAATTTTCTAGGTATTATCTTCCCGTGTTATTGGCAGGCTCTGGCTTGACCTCTTTTAACTCGGTCAGCTTGGAAAAGGATATGTAGAGCACCATACTGAAGCACTTGCACAGCTGCTCTTGCAGCATTTCTGGCACTTGGAGCCATCAGCAAAATCTGCTGTTTGAACTGCAACTTTCCTTGTCTGCTTTTTAGCCTTGAGGTGATTTTAATTTATTTATATAAGTTTAAAGGTAAATCAGCCAACCGTTATCTGAGCTACCAGAATGTGAAATGAGTCCAGGCAAATAGTCTTTTGTGTGAAAATTATTCATAAATTACAAGCAGTCTGTGAGGAGATACTGGGCTAATTGGAAAGCTGTAATTAACTGGTTAGAAACAGGATGCAGCCCCCCTTGATTCACGTGCATCTCATGGTGTGGGAGCCCCACTGGTTCCTTGCTGTCAGGCAAAGTCCAGCACCCTAACTGCTTGTATTTTTCTCTGACCTTCCTGAATTTCTTCCTGTGCTCCTTTCTTTGTCTGTGCTCGCAGCAGCAGCGGTGATTGCTCTGTACAATCGTATCTTGCATAGCAATAGGGGAATAAACTGATCTCCCTTTCAGAGTTTGAACCAGCAGGTCATGTTTTGCAGTTAACTATACTGTGGTCAAAATCTACTAGATCCAATACATGTCTTTCCGCTCACCTGCACGCCTCCCAGTACACAGTACCTAAATTGCCAGAATATATTTCCAATATAAAGCTTTTTCTGTTTGTCCACTTCATATAAAGCCAGTGATTAATGCATAAAGAAAACTATGTTTATTTTGCTTCTCATACTACTTAGAAACATTGTACATTCTGGAAAGTAAAAGTGATCCTACTTTTCAATTCTGATTGTCAAATTGGCACTGAAATATAGGGCCAAGGGCCATTTAGGCTTGAAAAACTTCCAGTATTTGTGATACTGAGATCTAATTTTAACCTCCTAATATATAAAATGCTAGCAATAAGCATGATGAAGTATTTTTTGGTTCTGGAAAGCACAGTAGAAAGCCCCTGTAGCTGAAATGAAGGAATGAGTGGAGTTTCAGTTGAGGAGATCTATACCAGGTCACCACTGGATATTGAAATAGGGAGACTCCCAGTTCACTGCATGGAAAGCAGTGGAACAAAGCAGCCCATGTTTCTTCTTTACAATGCAGCTAACGCTTCCATTGTAGAATTTCTGGGAACGTCCATTACATTTGTTAAATATGGATCTTCTTTCCAACTTGGCAGCTTTTGTTGAACAGCCCAGGCTGGAAGAATGAGAAGACCATCTGATCCAGCCTTTCATAGAATCATAGAATCATAGAATAGTTAGGGTTGGAAAGGACCTTAAGATCATCTAGTTCCAACCCCCCTGCCATGGGCAGGGACACCTTACACTAGATCATACCACCCAAGGCCTCATCCAACCTGGCCTTGAACACTGCCAGGGATGGAGCATTCACAACCTCTCTGGGCAACCCATTCCAGTGCCTCACCACCCTAACAGGAAAGAATTTCCACCTTATATCCAACCTAAACTTCCCCTGTTTAAGTTTTAACCCGTTAACCCTTGTCCTGTCACTACAGTCTCTAATGAAGAGTCCCTCTCCAGCATCCCTATAGGCCCCCTTCAGATACTGGAAGGCTGCTATGAGGTCTCCACGCAGCCTTCTCTTCTCCAGGCTGAACTGCCCCAAGTTCTGGAATCAACTTCATATGGAACGAAACCTAGATGAACCTGTCTAGCACCCTTTCCAGTCACTTCCTGAAAACCTCCTTTGATGGGGACTCTACCATATCCCTAGAGAGGTTGTTCCAGTGAATTATTGTTTTTCACAAGGAGCCACATGGAGATTAAAAGGGGCAACGGGTAGAAGTTGCACCAGGAGAGGTTTCATCTCAACGTAGGAAAGAAATTAGGTCTCTAGCTATGTACATATGCATCCATGTATGCCTTACATTTCAGTGTTGGACAGAAGAATCAGCTAACCATATGCAGGTTTAGTTAAAACCTGGCTTAGAAAGCCTATGTTTATTCCAGACTTACTTACCTAGCCATTTCTTACTAAGCAACAGATCAATCCCTGTAAGCTTTGCAAGCTTGGTAGAGTGAGATGTCTATTGGGAACTGGATCCCTTCCCTTCAGTGTGCTTGGTCATTAATCCTGCCCGTATTACTTGAGATGAGATGATTTTTCCACTCCACTATTTTTTTCTCAGGGTCAGTCACAAACTAGGATGCTATATGGTTCCACATTTTTGTGCACAGTGCATGAACCTTGCTTGCATGCTCACTGGAGGTGAGACCTTCTTAAAAGAGGGGAATTTTGAGATGCATGCAGGGCAGGAAAGCAGGACTAAGACTAAGCAGTTCTCTTCTGGAGAATGATTATTAACTGTGTAGAGACACTGTACATTGCATAAAGTGGTGTCCTGTTTTTAAGAAGGGCTGAGCAGAAGCAGGCAGCAACCCACCTCATTCCCAGCACGGGTAACCCTTTGTGGTAATGTGATGGGAAACTGTGTGCTTTCATGTGACGGCTCCAGAAGTGCACGTGTACCTGCAAACTCACATTGCTGGTGTTCCATGGTGCCTGGTGTGACCTAGAAAGCAGGCAGCAGGGGCTCAGGTAGGGAGCAGGGCAGAGCAACTCAGCGGGGAGGGGATAATGGTCAAGTTGTGGTTGCAAAAGTGCGTCAGAAATGAAGGTATGTAGTGATTTTGTACATCCTGGCTTTGGCTCAGTGCTTGTGTGAAGTTGCTCCCCAGGCTGTCACTTCTTCAGGGTACAACTTTCAGAGGAGCCCAGGTGACCTTGGGGCGGGAGCTTTTGGAAAAGGCATTAAACAAAATCATTACAATCTTTCTACTCTTTCAGTTTAAACAATGTGTAAGGTTTTCACAGCCTGAGGAATTGTTCTGGTTTGTTTCATCTGTGTCTGCTTTAAATAATGTTATTTTGGAAGAAGGACAGTCCATGCACTTTCTTGTGTCTGTTTATGCGTCCTGTATACTACTTCCCGGACTTGCGTGTGGTATTTTAAGCTTGATTACCTCCCACTGTTGATATGTCTGTGCTGCCACTCTGAAGTTCAGCTGATGCCTGTTGGCTTCATTGCATGTTTCCAAAAATATGAACTTCGGAGCAACAGGATTCAAGGAAAATAAGTATCTAAAGGAAATAGTGTAGGTATGCTTAGATACACTATGCTACCAACAAACAGCAACCATTAAATGTACAGCACTTTCAGCTACCCTGTCTCATCCTATGCTGGAGCTCTGACTGTGTGAGCACTTTCTAACTTGCTCTTTCTATTTCTTCATGCTTCACTGGATTCAGAGAGAGGTAAATGATTTTTGGTTTTCCATTTTCATGTTTATCTTTCTGGCATGCATCAAACAATGTTGTATCAGTTTGCTTGTATCGGTGAATAGAATCTAAACTTCAGAGAATATCTCTCTGTCACCTTGCTATTAACAGTATTGTCAAGTTGATACCACCTGTTGGGTTTGGTTGGGTTTTTTTTTCCGGGTCCCAAACCCTCTAGTACTAGAACAGTTTAAAATTATGCATAGCAGTGGGGTTTTGATATTTGCTTCTGGTGTTTGAGTTTAAAATTTAGATGCTGTTGTTCTCTGCAATGTGAAATGCAAGAAGTTGTATTAAAATACTGAATTCCCACCTTTTACTTAAAAAAATGAAAAAAAACCCATGAAACTGATAGTGGTTTGGGGGGGGGCAGGATTTTTTGGTGGTGTTCGGTTTGTTGGGCTTGGTTTTTTTCTTACCCAGCCCCCCTGGCAGGGAATTTCAGAGCTATGTTTAGCAAGAGTTGGAAATGTCAATGTTTATTTCCTATTATTGGTATTTGTTTCAGATCTGGCTGGGTTGGTTGCTTGTCTTTTGAGTTAGAAGAAAAGTTGTCCCCAGTATGTCTGATTTGTTTAGATGTACAAAGGGATCGTTTGGGATTCTCTACAATGCTTCCCGTTTCATGGGAGTGCAGACAGTAAGGCATTGTAGTCAGGCGCTTTGCAGCACAAGGGCTGCAGCCACTCCAAAGGCTCTTGCTGATAGAATTGCATCCCACAGATGAGATTCGGGGTTTGTTTGCTCTTCTAAATTGCAGGGGCTTGAAAGTGGCACTGGGCAGAAGGAATGTGGTTTAGAGATGTGGACCGTTCCTCGCGTTTGCTTTGTGGAATATAATGAGAACTGTTTCCAGGCTTCACAGGGTTTTAATCAATTCTTTAGGCAGTGTTGGCCTAAGGAAATGTTTGAACTTTCTAGATTTTGACTTTGCAATCTAATATAGATTTAATGCATGTGGGAAGCGATGATCCTCTCAGACTAACACTAGCAAAAGTGTGCTGCAAACAGATTTGTGGGTAGTGTCTTTGCACAGTTGCTGTGTTCTCTGTCTGAATAATAAAGAACAAAGGAGAACTGGTAAGTATTGCTTATAAACCAAATCACATTGCAGAGATTAACTGTTCTAGTCTAGTCTGTCATCTTCAGTTAAATCTGTAGTAGTGCTTTGAGCATCTCAACTTGATGTATTTGTTTATTAAATCTTCAAATATTCCTTATAAACCAAGGCCCACATCTTCCAGTTAGATTTGGAAGATTGAAGAATTGTTAAAAACACCTGAAGTACTTCCTTGTCCAAATTAAATTTCTAGGATTTGCTGCAAAGAGCTGTTCAGATGTTCACAGGAATAATAACATATTCCCTCACTTACAGGAAATTCAGCATTCATCAGAAATGCTAGACTGGCCACCCTGAGGAGTTAAACTACCACCACTTTGTGATGCTGCAAAGGAGAAGCAGCAGCTACAATGGCCTTGAGAACCTACCTTATCTGTGTGCCTTTTCTTTGAAAACTTGCACAGGGTAGGAGGCAGCCCCCTGGCTGTGCACATTGCATAAATGTTTAAAACAAAAACAGTCACCGTGAAAAATTTGTAGCAATAAAGTCAGTGGTCAGTGGTTTTCACAGGATCTGTCACAGAAGTTGTCTTCCTCTAAGTCCTTTTATAAAACAAGCTGAGGTCTAAGCTGCTGCTTGACTTTCCAGTTTGTCATGTCTGTCTAGCAGTTGGTGAGCAGCAGTTAAGCCCCATCTGACCCCTAAGCACCAGCTGGATGTGGCACACTGTTAGCTGGGACCCCTCATGCTGCCAGTGCTGCAGAAGCACATAGTCCCCGGGGCAGTCTTGATGGTGACCATGGCACATGTGATGGCTTTAAACTGACAGAGGGGAGATTTAGACTAGATATAAAGAAGTTCTTCCTGTGAGGGTGGTGAGGCACTGGCAAGTGCCCAGAGAAGTTGTGGCTGCCCCGTCCCTGGCAGTGTTCAAGGACAGGTTGGATGGGGCTTTGAGCAACCTGATCCAGTGGAAGGTGTCCCTGGCAGGGCATTGGAACTGGATGATCTTTAAGGTCCCTTCCAACCCAAACCAGTCTATGAATCTGTAATATGCTGTCCTCCTTGCCCTGACAGTAGTACTTTCAGCCATATGATTGTGAGCTGAGGCTGGGAATGAGGACCAGCACGGAACATAAACCTTAGTACAGTCTGTACTGTTGTCATTACGTTAATATGTCACAATGTCATTACATCGCTATGCCTCCAGCTCATGGATCTGGAGAGCTTGGATACTGAATTGTGCTTTGACATGATTCCACCTACATCAGTCATAGAATCATAGAATAGTTTGGGTTTGGGTTAGAAAGGGCCTTAAGATCATCAAGCTCCAACCACCATGCCAAGGGCAGGACACCTCACACTAAACCGTGTCACCCAAGGCCTTGTCCAGCCTGGCCTTGAACACCGCCAGGGATGGAGCATTCACAATTTCCTTGGGCAACCCATTCCAGTGCCTCACCACCCTTACAGTAAAGAACTTTTTCCTTATATCCAATCTAAACTTCCCGTTTAAGTTTTAATCCATTACCCCTTGGCCTATCACTATAGTCCCTAATGAAGAGTCCCTCCCCAGCATCCCTGTCGGCCCCTGTCAGATACTGGAAGGCTGCTATGAGGTCTCCACACAGCCTTCTCTTCTCCAGGCTGAACAGCCCCAACTTTCTCAGCCTGTCTTCATACAGGAGGTGCTCCAGTCCCCTGATCATCCTCGTGGCCCTCCTCTGGACTTGTTCCAACAGTTCCATGTCCTTTTTATGTTGAGGACACCAGAACTGCACACAATACTCCAAGTGAGGTGTCACGAGAGCAGAGTAGAGGGGCAGGATCACCTGCCATCAATCTGTTTGGCCCTTTGTAGGGCTGGAATATTGCCCTTGATTGTAGAAAGGGAAATGACTTATAGCATCTCAAAACCATCTTTCTGGCTAATGCAAGGCAGTGGTGGCAAGGCTGACAGGAGTCCTGTCCTCTCCCCACAAGAGGAACTGATGGGCAGCGTTGAAACACACACAGGAAGCACATCTGGGAAATGGCTTCTGCAGCTTCACAAGGATCAGCCTGCAAGAAGGAAATTGGAGTGAAAGTCGTGCAAATACTTTCAGGCTTGGAAGTGCTGGGCTCTGAAGGGCTGTGCCGGGTATCAGACCTACCAACTCTATAAGGGGTTTAACACACTTTGGAAGCACAAAGCACTGTGGCAATGATAAAACATCAAAGCAAAACTGTCAGGCTGTGTGTTTTTCAAGGCTGCCAGATTAAAGCCTCCGAGTATTGCACAAAGTAGCCATAGTTCCTCCTTGAGAGTTAGCAAATGACGTTATCAAGGAATGAAGCAAACAGCCTTTCAGCAGGGGATAATTTGCCCTACAAACTTTATGCATGAATTAGAAAAACAAGCTATGCTGTGTCAGTGCCAGACCATTTAAGGAGAGTTTCATAAATGCAGAACTGATGTTTTGCTGCAAGGAAACCCATTTTAAGGGAGGGTGAGGGCTAAAAAAAGAAAAGTCTCCCAAAAGTCTGTGCTCAGAAAGGCATTTTAACTGCACAGATCAAAAATTAATGGCCAGGATAATGTAGTGGTGGCCAGGTCTGCCATTCTAGGTTGCAGCTGGGGAGCAACTAGAGAGCCAGGAGCAATGTGGGGTGGAGTGCTTGGAGTGATGAAAAATTACAAGGCTTTTGTGTGTTTTTAGGATTGTCAGCAATTGTCAGAAATGTAGGGAGAAGTCATTCTCTCCCACATCTCTGCCAACTCTAATCACTGAGGAGGAGGAGTACGTGTGGTTAAATGCACAGTAACTACCTGGGGGAAATGTGAAAGAGACTCGTGGGACTAGTTATTTTTCTTCCTCCTCCTGCAGGATTTGATTCCAAAGTAGTTGGTATAGTCACCTGGAGAAGGGGCTGTGGGTTTCCTTCGGAGGGTGTAGAAGAGAAGCAGTGGTTTCATTCAGTTCCATTCTGGTATCTGATAGGTGAAACAGAAGTTGAAAGGTCCTCACAGTAAATTTTCTACAAACCAATTTTGCAGCTTGTGTGAATGCTGCTTGTCTCATCTAGTTCTGGTTTCTTACCTTTGGGGTTTTCTCCCTAAATTCACAGAGTCCTTGATCTGACCTTAATAAAAAAACACAAGTGAACTGAACAAAGTCCCAGGCTTCATTTCAGATATAAATCATTCCTTTTTCTCCTAGGTGAAAGAGCAGACTTGATTAAAAAAATGAAGTGTTAATCCAGAAGGTCTGTAATTTCTGTCATACATATTACTGCAGGGCTTCTTGCACCTCATCTTCTCTGCTGGTTGTGATACAAGAATATTTGTGTGTCATGAAAAAAGCCCCATTGGAGCATGGTCTTAGGGGTTAGATTTATCTGGTTTTCTTCTTATGTGTCTCCTCTCACTTTCCTTTCTCCTCCTCTGCTGGCGAATGGCAGCCTCCTGCCAGGTGCCTTCTGACCCCACTCTGCTGTTGCGATGGCTGCCCTCCTGTTTTTTTCTTCCTGCTTTCACAAATCACTGGTTAGCTGTTTGGGAAGCCTGAAGGTTATAAACTCAGGAGATGGTTCCCCACAGCCCAGCAGTGTGTGCTTTGTGACCCTGCATGTCACCAGTACATGGAAATCAACAGTCATCTTCTGTAGGCTGTTCTGGATGAATTTCAGTCAATTTTAAGCCAAGGCCAGGCAATATCATTTTCTGGTTCAAGGATTCTTGTTACAATTTGTAATACGTAAATCTATAAAGCAATTTGCATTTTCCTGCCTATCATTTTAATACAGTTGTTTTGAATAGCAGCAATTTAATTATGATTGATAAGAGTAAAAAAAAATATTTCAGACTTCAAGGGTAGGGCCTTGGGTTTTGTTAACTAAAAAAAACAAACCCAAACCAGCCACAGTTCTACACTCCTTTGAAGAAACAAGTTTACAGTGAGAAGGTAATGGAGACTGTGCTGCTCTTTCAGGCTGTGCTTAATCAGAATGCCTCCCTAGGACTTCAGCCTGAAGGAGGAAAATAGCAATGGCTGGTACTCGAACAGGTTAACATAAATTGTGTTTAATGTCATTCTATTCACCCAAGGTTGAGCAGCTAAATGATGCTTAGCCAGGTGTTAAATAGGTATGGCTATCTGAGGTTTAGTCAATTACTGTAGACATTGCCAATTGAGGAGGGAAAACGAGCAAATAAAAATGAAATTCCTTTCTCCTTAGCACCTTACATTGCCCTTGCAATTCTCTAAATTGCTTTATAAATGCCTGTCTCTGGTCCTGTACTCTTTCAAAATACAGAGATCTCTACTGAATTCTTACCTGCTGAACCGAACCAGAGTTACCCACTTGTCCAGCAAAATAATTCTCTTACTTATTTTTCTGGTTTTCTAGCTCTTTTCCAGAGTACTGATTTATATGCAATTCCTGTAACTGGAGAGATGATTTAATAAAAACTAAAAAACCCAACAACCAACTGTGCAGTACCTCTTCTCTATAATCCTATATCACAGAAGTGGTGTTATAAAGTTTTAAGAATATACAGCTTTTTTCTTCAACAAAGTATCATTGGTCAGTATCGCTGTTTGTGCACTGTCAGAAGGAAGAAGGATGGTTTGTGTGCTAATTTTGATTGATGATTTGAATACAGCTGGTGCAGGCGGGGTTATGTATTGATGCGGTATCACAGGTTTTGAAGAACTCAGATTTCCAGCTCTGTCTTGGCAGATTTACAGACGCAGCCCCTATCGTCTAAAGGTTTATGTATGTTCACGATCCATGCATGTAATTGGCTGATTTACTCTTTCAAGCTGTTCAGTTACTTACTCACTGGTGTGAGTCTGAAGCACCACCACACTTTTACTAGCTTTCAGTAGTTGAAACTGATGTACTAGCTGGTGCTTCATGTTCTCCTGTACTTGTGCCATACTGCCTTGTTTATGAATGCATACCATTACAGGCAGAAATACTTTCAGAAGCTGCAGTGCCAAGTGTGGAGAGGCTGACTTTGTGTTACGTGCACCACAGCAGTACTGGGGCAGCCCTTGCTGAGCCCAGGCATGGGCCAGGTGCTCCTGGTAGCACCTTCCTGGCACTCTCCAACCCCCTCACAGGAAGGAAGTGGTGGTTTTGGCACTTCTTCAAGGTGACAGCACAAGTGGAATTTCACAGAACAAAAACGAGACATCTTGTACATTACTGGGGGCTTCCCAGGCCACACACCCACAGACTTGCTGCAAGCGGTAGAGTTACCAATGTTTCTTCAAGAAGAACCTCCCAGTATCCAGCTGGGGATGAGGGCATTGAGAGCAGCCCTGCAGAGAAGGACTTGTATACCTCACACTGGTGGATGAAAAGCTGGACATGACCTGTCAGGGGGCTCTCAACACCCCAAAAAGCCAACCCTGTCCTGGGCTGCATTGAAGGGAGTGTGACCAGCAGGTCAAGGGAGCTGATCCTGCTGCTCTGTTCTGCTCTCATGACAGCCCACCTGCACTACTCTGTTCAGTTCTGGGGCCCCCAATACAAGAGGGACACGGACCTGTTTGAGCGAGTTCAGAGGAGGCCATGAATGTGTTCGGAGGGATAGCGCACCTCTCCTATGAGGAAAGGCTGAGAGAACCGGCCTTGTTCGGCCTGGAAAAGAGAAGGCTCCAGGAAGACCTTATAGCAACCTTCCAGTACCTCAAGGGGCTTATAAGAAAGATGGGGACACATTTTTTAGTAGGACCTGTTGTGAAAGGACAAGGAGTAATGGTTTTAAACTAAAGGAGGGTAGATTCAGACTAGGTATAAGGAAGGAATTTTTTACTGTGAGGGTGGTGGAATGCTGAAACAGGTTGCACACAGAAGTTGTGAACGCCCCGTCCTTGGAAACATTTAAGGTTACGTTGGACAAGGCTCTGAGCAGCCTGATTTAGTGGAAGATGCACTTGCCCAATGCAGAGGGCTTGCACTAGATGATCTTTAAAGGTCCCTTCCCACCCAAACCATTAAAAAAAATAGTTATGCAGCAGTCTGTGGAGGAGAGCATTAGGTGGCCTATAGGGCTGCTACCAGCTCTGTCAGAAAATCAACACATTGCATTTTGACTAAAAATACTATCTTTGTGGGCAGTATTTGCCCTTTCACAGCGAGCAAGTTTTTCTTGCATGTAAAGGAGAAGGGAGAAATCTTGATGAAGCTGTGGTACCAAATCCGTGTCTGTTAAATGAACTGTGTTTTCATATTGCAGTTAAAATATTTGTAAGCGAAGGCATTTAGACTCCAAAATGTGAAGTCTGAAACTTAGAGCATTTCAAAGGTGGCAGCTAAACCCAAACACAGAGAAAACGGAACTCCTGCATGCTTAGGATGTCTGGAAATCCCTCACAGCTCTCAAACCAGGCAAGGTCTCTTCAGAGCTCAGGATATTGTATGTGGGACTTTCATGAGCCTGGCATTTCCAAAAACCTGCTCTCAGGTCTTTCAGGAGCACCAGCAATATTGAAAGCTTACTTCAAAAGGCAGAGATCGCAAAGGTTTTTTATGTGGCTCTTGGTTTTGCTTTTTTCCCCATAGGTGCTAATTTTTCATAGGCCGTAGCTGAGCCATGCCCCCTCCTCTTAGTCTTATTACTAGAATCTAGATGGGAGTCTGCAGTTTGCTTTTGAAGCATTAAGCTAGGAAAAGCCCTTCCTAAAGCAAGGCTTGGCACATGTACTGATGAGCCAAAAAGCATCATCTTTTTTCCAGGAGCAAGATTCCAGCTGGAACTCAGCATCTCTTGAAATTCCAGTGCAGAAAAAGGGAACAACATGCCAAAAGGCTCTCACAGATTGTGGCTGAGGTGCTTGGGGTGTGCTTCGCTGGGTTTCTGCATAGTTCTGTCATGTGGAATTGTTTCCGAATCTCAGCTCCTGATAGTTTTGTGGGTGTATTTTAAAGTATTATTCACCAGGCTATTATTCACCAGTATTATTCACCAGGTTGCAAAGCAGTTGAACAGAGGAACAACCTGTACCTGTCACTGAGCAGCCTGGGCTGCAGGCAACTGCCCTTTTCATTGCAAGGCTCATTAATGACAAAACCTAGGGCTGCTGAATTAGGTACAAGGTACTGGACCTGCAGGACAATATTCATATCTCATACAGAGCTGGAAGTCTGGCTACCCATCTGCCAAAGTCTCTGGTTCTCCCTGGATAACTTCAGTAGAAAATTCTTCGATTCATTGGGCATCTATGATGAACAAATAAATTGGCAATCCATGCTACGTTAAACCCTGCTTGGGATATTAACAGACTTTAGTATAAACTGAAATATTCCTATATATAAAACCTGTGGTTTAGGAATATCTATCCTATCTCCTCACCAGTTAGAATGTTGCTGCTGATTATTTATGCAAGAAGAGAAAAGGCACTGAAAGGAGACTTCAGGTATAAGGGGTTGTTGGGAGCTCCAGCCTCTCTTCTCTGATCTAATTCTAGTTAGCTGCTCAGCATAGCTCTGCTAGGCATGCAGAGTCCCAAAGATATCTGGAGACAGCAGAAAAGTCTTAAAGTAGGACTGGGCTATGGTTGCTCAGAGGACATGAACAAGGAGAGGATCAAGGCCAGGGAGCAGGGTCTGCTGTAGCAAGAATGGCAACCAGGCAAAGCCAGGCTTATTCCTGACTCCGTATATACCAGTTGGGCTTTGTCAGAAGGGCTCCAGCTCTTAAATCGCCTGGGGACAAATAAACATAATCCTGGCACTTCCATTGCTCATGCTAGGAAGCTGTGCTATGCTGTGGTGACCAGCCAGTGCAGGGCAAAAATCTCTTATAGGGCAGCTTTATTTAACTTTTGAAAAAATAAGGTCAGAAATTTGGGCCAATTAGTGTGAGCAGAGCTCAGCAGGTTCATGTTTCCTTTATGCAACCACATCTCTAATTAACTATCTGCATGGTTTAAACACTTTATGTAGTCCTTTGAAATACTTGTGTGCTGTTTCTCAGGGGTTTTAGCATTTAAGAGCTGCATGTGTTTTCTGCCTTAATTTGTAATTCTCTTCTCCACTTAAGCTTCAATAAAATATCTGAGTAATTTTTTCTGTGTATTTCCAATTGCAGTTGGAATTATGGGTTGGCAGTTGCGCAGGTTAGGAAATTGTAATGAGCTCTGTCATGATATAGGCTAAGCATCAGACTTCAGATACGTGTTTCATGGGTATGCAGCTCATTACATTTGGGGATCTCCTTTGTCAAAAGCGTGTGTTTTATTCTTTGACAGCCTACTGTTAAATGAAAGTAGGACTTGCTGGTTTGAAGATACTACTGATCCTAATGCCTTAATTTGTTTTTATTGTGTCTGTTTATCTTGTTTACACAGAGACTTTGCTTATGTGGCAAGAGACAAAGACACAAGGATTCTGAAATGTCATGTGTTTCGATGTGACACACCGGCAAAAGCCATCGCCACAAGTTTACATGAAATCTGCTCCAAGGCAAGTGGATTTAAAGTCATATGCATTCCTCTGTTTAGAGCTCACTGAGCCTAAATTAATCAGCAATTTTTTACGCATTGTTAGTTTAGTTTACATCAACGGCAACAAGAAACTGGATAGAGAATTTGTAAAGGGAAGGACATGAATGGCTGGAATTAATGAGGAGGGACGAGTATTGAGATTGGAGAAGGTGCTTTTGAGTTGACGTGTGTATAGAGACTGAAGGTTTTCTTGAATAATAAAGAAGCTGTGGACTGAAAATGGAAAAGGAACACAGTGCTTCAATTAATAATAAATGGTGATGTTAAACTCTGTAAATAAATCAGGCCTTGTTTGAATGCTATTATTCAGCGGTATTGTCCCACAGGACAGACAGGAAAACAGTTGCTAACATAACGTGGTCACTTAAAAAAGGGGGAGAGGGGAGAAGACTGGGTTAAAGCTACTCTAGTTACAAATACTAAAGTATCTTTATTCCTGCTTGTGGTAGTGTTGTCTGTAATGCTGGAGAGGACCGTTCTCTTCAGTCATTTTTATCTTACAGAGTTGCCACTATTTGCTGGTTATTAATTTTGATCTTCTTGCATGATCAGTTCATGAGTCTCCTCTGGACAGTCATTTCATGCAGCTGTAGCAAGGCAGCATGTCCTTTACAGCAGGCAAATCTGATTGAAATGCTTTATAGAGAGGCAGTTAAACCAATCTACTTTAAACTCTTTTTTATTCGTTGTTGAGCTGCGGTGAATTTGTGGCTGCATTCCTTTTCTAAAAAAATACTATGCTGCTCATTTTGGTTTCCCTGAAAACATGTCAGTGTGCATTCCAGAAGTAGGCTGTGGGGTGAATAACCTTATCAGTTGTCCCGGTGTGACTTGTTCCTCCTCGTGAGTCACAGCTCTTTTTAAAAAGCTTATTAGGAAACCCTTGGGGTTTAACATTCTGCTCATTTACTGTATACCTGTCATTTGCTTTTTAAGTTTTTACTTCATGATAGTGGACAGAATCAGTGATGTAGGAACTTGATGGTCTTAAGGTCCTTTCCAACCCTAACTATTCTGTGATTCTATGTCAAATTCCCCTTTGTAGACAGTTGTATTGTGTAAATGTTTTTGCAGTGCTGCAGCCATGGCTATTGAACTTGCAATGCTTTATGAGAGCAATGTGGGCATTTACTCTGTGCATTCCTGTAACATCCTGGGCAGCAAAGTTCTGCCTGGGGCAGAAGGTGGTCCAACAACTGTGCAGAGCCTGTCAGGTTTGCCTAGGCTTGGGTGTCTGAAGAGGTGCAGGTGGCAGGACAAAGGTGGCTGCTCAGGTTGGCCAAGGAGCTGCAGGCTGTGCTGGTGAAGGTTAATGCCAGGGGCTGCAGCAGTGGCTGGCTGGAGAAGCCTAGACCTGTTATGTCCATCCTTTTTCTCCTACAGCTTTCAATTCTCACATGTTTCCAGCAAAGGAAAAACATGCTACACAGGCCGTATCACAGCTGCTCTTACCCAGTTAAGGTCAACACCAAGTAGATGCTGTGGTAGCTATACACAGGGGTGTCAAAAGGGGAGTAGAGTTGTCACATATATGTAACTATGACATGAAATTCCTGGCATTAATTTTGGATTAGAGAGTAAGTAAGCATTTAAAACCATAACTAAAGTAACACGGATAAAACAGGATAGTGTTGTTAAGTAGAGCGTGTTCCTTCATAATTCAGCAGTAGATATAATCCTGATTCAGGGAAGCACTTGGCATGTGCTAACTGGCACACTGGTCCTCTTGGCTCAGTCAGGGCTCCTTCCTAAGATAGTGTGTGTTGTTTTTCATCTGTCCCTGGAACAGAAAATACATTCAAAATATGCAACCTAAAAGAAAATAAAAGGGGGGGGGGGGGGGGGGGGGGCGGAATTTTGTAGGAGCATCTTCAGACCAAGTGACATCTGGAGCACCGGTTATCTTTCTAGTTAATTACAGTTAGCAGTCATAGCATAAAAAAGCACACAGCAATGCTTCATATATGAGCTTTGGAGAACCTCTGTTATCCTCCGTGGGTCCCTTCTCAAACATGTATCTGTAGAGAGTAATCATCCAAAGTGGTTATTTTGAAGTGTTTCATTGGTGTATTTTTTTCTTTTTTGCCAATATTCTACATTTTGGGGGAAGAAGAGGTTGTATTCGCATGGGATTTTTGATTGCAAAAGAAAACATAAAAATGGAGGAAGAAATTACACAGAGCATTAGATCAGAGAGGAACATGAATAATGAACACTCTTCTTGCGTGTTAAATATTTATATTTCTTGCTATATTGCTCCTCATTGCAATTTTGCTGTTGATAAAAGTGGCTGGAGGTTTTTTTACCTTCTCCATCGATCTTTCATCTGGGCTTGGACACCACTCACATTCTTACTACAGTTAAGGAATGGTGAATAAACTGGAGGAAAATTAAAGTTGTTATTTAAAAAGAATAACCTGTTTAGTCATGTAGCTACTGACTTCAGATTTCACAAACTAAGGTTGAAATAGGAGTAAATTTATACTTATAGTTGCTACTGAACTATGTTAAAAAAATAATAAATGCTGTATTATCACTGTCACTTTCAGATTATGGCCGAACGGAAGAATGCTAAAGCTATGGCTTGTGGTTCATTGCAAGGGGGGACAAATGTCAACCTCGATGTTCCTCTGCAAGGTATTGTGTGTTACAGCTCCTATCCTCGGGGTAGTCCTGGGTTAGATGTGTTTAGTTCCTGATGCTGCTTTTGACCAAAATGGAGCATGTTGGGTGCAGAAGTCTGGAGTGTAATCCTGTCTTTTAATTATTGCATCTGACTGTAACCTCTTATGTTGATATTAAGCATTTTTATTATCTGTGTTGGCAGGAATGGAGTCCTGCTCAGTTATGTCAGCTTGTACATTTCCTCTTTTATTTTCAAATATAAATGTGGCGAATGCAGCCTTACTTGTTTGTGGCTATTTGCACATATTGTCCTTTTCAAATCAAAATACCTCCTGACTTGAGTCTGCATTAAGTTAGCCAAATCTTTCTTAAAAACACAGTATGAGCCAGTTAATCACTTAGATTCAGGGGAAATGTAGGAGCACTCCTAGGTTTCAGCATCTATTTTAGCAGTTTCCAAGGCAAGGAGTGCAAGTGGGTTATCATCCACCTTAAGGGGTTTTTGCACACTCTACTGCATGGCCAAAGTAAGTTACTTTTGCAAGCCTTTATTAGTCATTGCTTAATATTTGCTATTTTGAAAGTATTCCAGGAGAACAAACACACTTTGTGTTAGCTTTGCAGGAAATTACATGCTTCTGGATCCACCAGTTTATACTGAATACCTTACTCCTAATCCATACATCAGCTTGTGTAACTGTCTGCTCAGACAGTACTATTGACTACTCGAGGACTGTGTTTAACATATTAACAAGGATAGCATTTAAAACACATTCCAGATTTTACATAGTTATGCAGTGAATCTTAGGTCTGTTTGTCTCAGAGATGCATTCATCTATATTTTCTGTTTTTTAATATGCCAGCAATATAACATGACCTTGTTCTTAGCATAGGTCAAGAATTAGGTAGTGCAAAGTTATCCGTAATTCCTTTAGAAATTATTGACCATTGTTCTTGGTCAGAAAGAGTAAAAAATAATTTCAATCAATACAGTATCTTCAGAGCACAATTACTGGGTAAACTGTTTCATGTTATTGATGAAATAAAAGTGGTTTTCCCTGCTGTGAATGCTGATTAACAGAAATTGATTTTTGTTCCCATGCAGTAGATTTCCCAACACCAAAGACAGAACTGGTACAGAAGTTCCACGTTCAGTACCTGGGCATGCTGCCTGTAGCTAAACCTGTGGGTAGGTGGCACTTGAGTGAATTCCAAAGTACCTCGTATATTACGTAGTAATTCCAGTGGCTGGACTCTGGCTAACCAAGTGTAAATACCTGGTTTTGAAGGGTAGCAACTCTTGTGTTTCAGCCATACAGGTCACATTCAGGGCCTCAATTGAACATGTATTTTGCAATCAGAGTAATCTGGGAGTTGCAGAGAAGGCAGAGTTCCTTTCTACTCTTTCTCTGCTACCAATGTGAAGGGCCTTAGAGAACTGGAACTGCGCAGCAGCTAAACATGATGCTACCCTATTTTTAACTAAGCCAGAGGCACCTGTTTTGTTTTTGCAGATTAAGAAAACCAACTTCACAACCCTTCTCTCCATTATCAAATTAAGTTTCTGGAGTCCAAAACGTTTTCTGTACTACTATGACAATAAAAATGTTGTGGCTTACTTATGTATTTATTTTTTACTATTGCATTTTCTTCTCTTCTAGGAATGGATACTCTGAACAGTGCCATTGAAAGTCTAATGACTTCCTCTAGCAAAGAAGATTGGATGCCAGTTACTATGAATGTTGCTGATGCTACTGTCACAGTCATCAATGAAAGAGTAAGGCAGACTGGCTTGTTCAAAACTCGTTTAACATAATAATATGAGTGTTGAAAACCAGAAACACAGAACACTAGTAGAGGGAGTTAATTTATGCTAGAATTTATTTGCTTATTTGGCATTTTATTTCTTTCCAGAACCTGCAGAGGCTCTTACTGCTTTGATCAGCTTCAGCTTGGTTTGCCATTCCAAGCATGTTCTCAGAAATAAATTATTATAAGTATTCATTAGATGCTTAAATTCAGTGTTATGCTTTCTAGAAATTTTGATCCTAAAATGCTGAAGGTTAAGCCCTAAGTAAGCAATCCTAAATTCTAAACTGTATTTACATTATTCTTGGTATGGGAGCCAAGAGTAATATTAAAATCTGTGTTTCATGTCACTGTCCTTTGTAGAGCATTTTCCATTGAGATGAATACAATGAAACTTCCAAGGAATGCCTTTTATTTATGTCTGTTGATGAAGTACTAAACCAACACCTCTGTAACATAGCAGTGATAGGGGAGCGTCTTTTGGAGTCATGGTAGCCATGTTGTTTTGTTTCTTTACAAAACAAGCAGTTTTTAAAGTACACAGTGCGCTCAGTGCTAACGCTCAAAGCCTTGGTCCTCCGGTAGTAGAAGGGGAGATCCAGCCCAGGCCTGGGCACACTGGGTGCATACAGATAGATAAAAAGGAGTGTTCCCCCGCTGTTTAATCAACATAAGGCTGACAGTGAAGTGCACAGAATATCGAATAGTCATGATCAATCATTTTATTCATAACCAGAATGAAGAGGAGATCATGGTGGAGTGTCGTGTGCGGTTCCTGTCCTTCATGGGGGTAGGCAAGGACATTCACACATTCGCCTTCATTATGGATACAGGAAACCAGCATTTTGAGTGCCACGTTTTCTGGTGTGAACCAAACGCAGGCAATGTGTCAGAAGCTGTTCAGGCTGCTTGTATGGTAAGTGACCTTCCGCAAAGGCACCTCAGAGGACTTTTTCATTGCCTCCATAAATAATCAGCTTTCCAAATTTGCAGTTATATTGATTTCAAGACAGAGAAAGAACAGATAAAAATAGGATTTGTGATTCTGATATATTTAATCAGTTAAAACTCAAACATTTTTAAGTTTGAAGTGTCAGTTTAGTGAACAGTGCTCCTTTTAATCATCTTCCCTCCTAACCTCTGCAACGTCTATGTAAGTTAGAAATCTTCTCTTTCAGTACACAAGTTCTCTAATGCTGGAAAAACATTTTACTTGTAGTTGTGTTATACAATCTAGCGACAATGTAGTGAAAATAATCCTTGTTCAAGAATAGCTGAACTCAGAAAACTCTTTTTTGAGGGCTGTTTGTATGACCTAGAATCCATTGTGTGCTGAAGAAGAGTTTCTGTCCACAGACTGATAGAGCAGTCTCTTTAACTTTAGCTGGGCTGTTTGTCACAACCGGAATGGAGATTTGACTACATTTAATGAGAAAGTACTAGGAGTGTATTTTGAATGGTGTGTGAAAGTATTGGATGCAGTAAGGACTGCAGGATGCTTCTGCTTTGTTGCAGTTGCGGTATCAGAAGTGCTTAGTAGCCAGACCTCCCTCACAGAAAGTGCGACCACCCCCACCTCCTGCAGACTCCGTGACTAGAAGAGTTACAACCAACGTAAAGCGAGGAGTGTTGTCCCTCATTGACACTTTGAAACAGAAACGCCCGGTCACTGAGATGCCGTAGCTGCGCCAGAGAAAAGAGCCTCCTAACCCTTAACTGAAGATAACATTAGCTATACTAAGGAAAGTGAACTGACATTGTCTGGCCTTCCATTTCAAATTGCTGATGCTTTGTCTTCAGAGAATTTATCCTTATCGAAGCAATGTTAGACAAGCATGTTCTCGTTCTTGCCACCATCGTGTGATATGAAAAGAAGCATGAATAATTTTTTTGCTGTCAGTGAGTTACACCATGAACAATGGAAGGTCTGTTTGATTGTAAATACATGAACGTTACCTAAACTCACACAAAAAAAAAGAATATGGCCACGTCCCTCCCAGTGAACTCATGCTAAAGTCCTTGGAGTGAATGATGCCCAAGTTGCTAGTTTCACTGTCTTGAGCTGAATTTGTCACAAACCAATCTTAACTCCTACAGCACTTTGCTCTGTTTTCAACACTGGAGTAGGTACCAAGTGTTAGCTACCATTGAATTACTGTAGATTAAATACCAAGTTTTATTTTTTACAGAACTACACCTGTCAGTTTTAAATTGTTTGTCAGCATTGGTCTAGCAACTACTTTAATAACTCCCCGACATGCTTCTGAATCATGGTGTCATTACTTCATCTCCCAGTTATACATCATGGTCTTAGAGAAGAATTGTGCTTAATACTAAAGCAATGCTGAAAAATCCAGAAGAGTTTTCAGTGACTGAGTTGCAGGGTGATCTACTGAAGCTTTTCAGCTTTAAACATACAAATGCAACTGCTGGCTGTTAAATTTATTCTCCTAAATCTGCCATCAATTCATCACAAATACCATTTTTTTTCACACAGGGCTCAAACCAATCAGGAGTAAGAAAGAACTAGCCTGTAATTTTATTGTCTTACAACTCTTACAGGGACTAAACTATTCCAAACCTTTTCCATACAAGTGTTAGATGAAATGTTCAATTCAGCATCTGGTTGCACAGTTCCCCCTTCCCCTCAGTTTGTTGCTGAATGCTGAACACACCTCAGAAAAATCAGTTGTGTTTCTTGTCAATTACAGAATTCCATGAAATCTCTTTTTAATACTCTCGTGACAAAATAAGGAGAGAGTTTTTTCTAACAGGATAGTGCTTCAGGGGGTACATAGAATCATAGAATAGTTAGGGTTGTAAAGGACCTTAAGATCATCTAGTTCCAACCCCCGTGCCGTGGGCAGGGACACCTCACACTAAACCATTTCACCCAAGGCTCTGTCCATCCTGGCCTTGAACACTGCCAGGGATGGAGCATAAATAAACATAAAACCTGATTTCATGCTTTGCTCCACAGGCTTCTTATAATTGCTTTGACTTACACACTTCCGCAGGCCCTGACAAAGCCAGCCCAGTGTTGCCCCTCAAAAGTGTACCTCAGGTGGATGTTCAAATGCAGTCACGCATCTTGAGTCTCTCCCTTTGCCATCTTCTGTCTTGACCTGCAGATTGGTACAAATTTTGGAAATGGAACAGTAAAGGTGTTTTTAACTAGCATTAAAACTGTTTTGCCTCCATCTAGAAAGATGTTCCAGACTGTAACTGCCTCCCAGGTCTACAAATCTGGTCATTTAATTTTAAAAGAACATTGGCAAGGTTGTCATTGCAAAAGCTGTGTTTATTTATTTTACTATGCAACAAACTGATATAAAATAACATTTTATTTCCTTGTTTAAAAAAACTAATGGCAACATCTGGGCCAAAGCAACGTAAGAACAAAAGGGGAAAGAATGATGATTCAAGAAATTTCTGCAGTTTTTCAATACGGAAAAATAATTAAGCAAAGCTCAGCATGATGTATGAGCACGTGTCAGCTAAGGCTAGCTATGCAACTGTTAGTTGTAATTAAATTTAGCTCTCCAGAACACCCCCTGAAGAGCTGATCTCCACCCATCTCTCATCTCCTTATGAGCACAGTTCTGCACCCTGGGCGCTGAAGCAATTGTTTTCCCTCCCAGGGCTCCCATTGCTGCTCCCCTGTCCACACTGGCTCCGCTGCTGGTCAGCTGGGGGAGTAGCTGCATATGCCAGGCAGGGAGAGCTGAGGTGAGGGGATGCCAACAACCCCACTTCAGCAGTACCAGAGGTTAAACTGACCATAAGGCCAGGTTGTGAAGCATGGAGATGGCAGGTTACACACATGCTTGTTCAGTTTCTAGTGTTGATCCCAATGATGCCTGCTGGGAGCAGGGTAAAAACTCACTTCCCCTCATGACCAGGTGTGGTCATGACGCACATCCAGATGTGGTGGCAAACACCATACCTCTGGATAGGACCATGAAGTTGAGAGATAAAACTTCCTTTATTTACCATTGTGCTAGTAATTCAGATGTTGGCTTCAGTTTATTTTAAATTACAGAAAATAATTTGACAGTGTCTTTTTAAAGTTCCAGCCAGGATTTGGGATTCGCAACTGTTCTACACCAGTGAATTTTAAACCACAGAATTAAACTTTGTACTTGTATCTGCACCGTGCTGATTCTCCCCAAGAGAGATCTGGACTCTCTTTAAACAAAACCAACACTTAGCAAAGAGTAGCATAGAGGTAGTTCTGCATCGGGGTTGTCAAGGCTACCACCATCCCAGTTGCTTTCACTGGCAAAGGGTGCCATTGCAGGAAGGGCTGAAGAGAAGACAGAAGGGGATTTGAAATGCCATAGGTCACCTGCCAATGTATGTTTTGAGTTTTGTGTCTGTTCAGAAAATGTTGATTTTGCCAACACTTCAGTAGCATGCTTAACTATCTGACTGTATGCGGCCTTTTTGCTTCAGTAGAACTCCATATTCTCCAAAAGATTAAATACACGCCTAGATGTTTGCAGAACCAGCGTAACACTGCAACACTCCTTGTCTTTTGTCAAACAATATAGTACAACAGTCTTTACCATGGCCAAAAAGTCTGTCTGGGATGTGTGTTTGAGCAACTGCCACTGGTTCAGTCAATGTTGCAGCAACCCTACAGTTATCTATGCATTTTTTATAATCCCTAGTGGTTCCGTAGGCCGGCAGCCGTGTTCACTATGCCTTGTATGTCTGATGCCATATTCTAAATTAACCTGTTAAATACAGCTTAAAATATTTTTATTTTATTTATTCTATTTTTACTGAAATATCCTGCATTGTTATGTTGATGTATTGTCTTTACTGGACGTGCTCTTGTAACATTCTCCACTCTGTATACTATAGGTTGCCTAAAAAAGGCAGGCTTTGTAATTATTTGTAGTCACATTTTTATTGAAGTCTGTAGAAAAATCATGTAAAGCAAAACTAATTCCTTAATTTTTTTTTCAATGCAAGTAGTAAGTTAGAGGTAGGTATCACATCAGTCATGTCATTGACGAGCTCACTTGCAGAAGCAAGGAGATTTATATTCACAGTCAACGACTACAAGATAAAAGCCGTTCTTCTGAAATCCACAGTGCTGGCTGTAGGTTTTATTTAAGCCACTTACTGTTCCATTTGAAGGGGAGCAAGGGCGTGTGGGAGATGTAAGGCTGCAGAGGCCACCCACAGTAGGGTGGAATGGGAATAGCAGAAACTTGCATGGAAGGGCACAGATTCCAGTTGCAGTAGAAGGAGGGTTTTGTGATGTACCTGATGGGCAGCCACCTGTACCCACAGAAATAATACGCCCCTCCGTGACAGAGGACCAAAACCTATGGAAATATCCAATAGTTCTGTGTCACTAAGAGTTCTACATCCCTTTTAATTTTATCAAGCATTTCATAAATCATTTAACTAGAGATCTAAAACTGTCATAAGTCACCCATGGCAAAGAGAACTTCCTTATTTCAACAGCTAGTAGGGGCTCAGCCTTTCAGCATTACCATTAACCCAGCACTCCTTTCTTGGGAAGGTTCAATACGTTGCTAAAACTTGTGCTGTACAGTCAGTGAAAGCAGGTCTGACTTGTTTTAACAACGGTAAAGAAGAAAATGCACCCACTGTTTATGAGCAGAGCTCAGTCTTACGTAAAGCACGTGACTGACAGCAAAAAGGACAATTTTCCCTGCTGTTGACCACTTCTCCACATCTAAATGTAATCTGTTCTGAGAATAAATTTAGCTGCATAAAACAATGGTCTCAACTGTTACTGGTTCTAAATTGTGGTTATGGGGAGGGAAGAACACACCGGTGGTTTAGAGGCAGTGGTGGAACAATGGACACTTTTTTCTCTGGAAAGCTAAATCAACAGTTTCTAGTTGAAAATAACAATTGTATTACAGAATATTACTGACAAAAGGTGCAGTTTCACTGTAAAAAGTCATCAAGTCAGATGACAAAAGTCAACTGAGCATACAGGCTTCTGCCTACAAGCCATCTCAAGACATTGCTCCTGTGTGATATTTGGTGCTTGCAAAGCAAGCTCCTGACCTGCAGAGCCAAAATCTCCACTGCCCTGCTCTGATCTTCTTGACAAGACATCAAGATACTCAGAGGTTCAGCCTCTGACATTCCAAAGATGTAAACTCCTGGTAGCAAGAAGAGACCAGGTGGTGGATGCCATGATGCGCATTACGTAAGTATCCAAGAAATTCTGTCATCAGACACAGGTGTGTTCTTTTATGAGTAATTTTAATTCTTTTTGATAATGAATGATACAGATTTTGATTTTCAAAAACTTTTGTGCTCTAAGTGCAAAATCTCTAAGTATATTTTAAGCATTTAACAACCATATTGAAAAAATAAACCAAAATCTTGCTGACCATTCCTTTTATCCAACATGTAGAATGTCTCCTCCTCTAAGATGGTTGGTTGGATGGAAACAAGAGCAGGGTTCTTCCTTTTATTGGAACAGGTAAGGAGCACAGGGATATGCAGTAGGTGATGGATGCCTCTGAATAGGACAGCTGGCTCCAATTAAAATGCTAGAAGAAATATTCACTGATTCAGCAATGCAAGGGTATGCATCTGAAGAGCAAGAAGCAGCTGTTACACTGCCGGTGTAGTATCATTCACATCCTTTCCTGTGAAGGTAGAGCTGATCCAGCTACGTTGACTGGTGTAGGTGAGGGAGAAAAATAGATACGTTAAAATGTTTTCTGTGGATGGGTATAAATCGAGACTTGTATGTCACATTGGTTAAGATTCCATTCCACAGTGCTGACACTACTGGCAGCGCTTCTGTCAACTATCTTAAATGATTGCCTTGAGGAAAATTTCTCTTCTGGGCCACAGCAACTTCTGCCCTTCTATATTGCTCTGCTGTCTTTGTTTCATTTCTACACTTCTAAATACAATTCCCGAGGTTCCTCTTACTGTCATTCCATCATTGATTGTCATTTTCCTTCTTTATTCTGTCCTTGTTTAATAGGAAATCATACTATAATTAAAAGTATCTCTGAGTGTCCCTTTTATCCTCTGCTCAGATTAGAAGTCAGTTGTGAATACTTTACAGGTATTTTATATTTGCTAGCAAGAGGGAGCAGGTTAGAAGCTCACAGCTCTTTCCAGAGACAAGCCACTCTGTGTTGTCATTATTCAGTGGCTTGCAGTAACACTTACAAAAATAACTTACTTGGACAGTAGCAGCTCTTTTCAACTGAGAGATGCTTAAGTTGTGAAAAGCACTTACGAGCTGTGACATCGTCTGACATGACATTATGATTATTCCGTATTTTTAGCATGAGAATATTTTGTCCAGTTTTCAGTGTTAGGATTTTGTGGCACAGCTGAGTAGACACCAAGGGAGTAAGTAGTAGAAGACCTGTGCATGAGCTTTAGTGCACTTGGCCAGTTGCCTGTACCAAAGTTCACATCTAGTTTTAGAACTAAAGCTGAGCTAACTGGTTCACTATGCAAGGCTTAGTTTCCATGTGTCAGAGTCTAAATGGTGCCTAGTACTTGTAAAGAGAAATAGTCACTTAAAAAATGCAGTCTCACTTTAAAAAAAAAACAATTTGAAATTGAGTATTGCTACAGATCTGTGCAGCTGAGGGGGGTATGTATGTTTTGACATGCTAGTTTAAAGTATATAGCAAGAAGTGTATTAATACATACAGGAATCTTTACCTTCTGTATAAAGGCAGGGCAATGTGTGAAGATCCCTGCATCCATGGTCGAGGATGAAGCACAGCTGGCCTGACTGTTTTACACAGAGGTGGTAGAAGTACCCTGCCATGGAAACTGTTTGCTCCACTCCAGCAGTGGAAGCAGTGATGAGCTGATATCCCAGCTTCGTTTCCTTGTGAACTTAGGTATGGCATTGCCACTGGAGGAAACATAATTTTTGCAGGCTTCAGTACAATCCGCTTGTGTTCTGCATGTGCCTTTCTAGCAGGTGTCTGCCTGCCATAGGCCTTGCCCACAGGTGACAATGGACGTGTGTGCTTCAGCACTTTAGGCAGAGATCTGACTGAAATGGGGTGGCTGGATTTCTTCAGCTGAACATTGCTTTTTGTTCGGCTCACACTCTTCTGTTGTATGTTACTGACTGCTTTAGACACAGCAACTTCAGCCTTAATATTAGATACAGTTTGACGGTGAAGGAGCTCTGCAGTCTTTGGCTCTACACCACCAGCAACAGTATTACGTGTAAGTTGTGTTACTTTCTGCTTTTTTCCCCCTTTCTTTGTTTTTTCTACAAGAATGCCATCTAGTAGTCCTTTTGCTGCAGTCTGACCCAAAATGTCTTCAGCAGACAGATTTTCAGAAGAATCTTTCTGCAAAATTCAAAGGAAAGAATGAATCTAAGCCACAACACAGAGCTGCAGACTCCATGAGAAACCTAGCAGGATGACACACGTGATAAACGCTAACCAGACTATTTATTCAGGAAATTAAGGATGTGACTGTTGTGTAAAGAGATGTCTGAGCAGTTGCTCTTCAGAGACCCTGCCCTTTACAGGCCTGAAGAGGGGCAACTGAATTCTGACTTCATGCCACATGTCTCCCACACTGACTTCGTCTGTGACGTGTTTGCAATAACGTGCATGTACATAAAAGTGTGTATCAGAAGTAGTTACTAAAATACAGAAATATTACCAATAATATTAAACATTAATAATTTTAATGATAATGAAAATCCTTGCACATACTACAAAAGCAAGGAACTCTTAAACTAGATTAACTAGGAACCAGGTCAACATCCAAGTATCTAAAGAGAAGCAATGGGGAAGAAACTATTTACAACTAGCCAAGAAGAGGGTTACTGTAAACCAGAAATTTCAGTTTAAATTCTAAGTACATATTTTCTGCCTTGCAGAAAATGTTAATTTCCAGAATCACCTAAAAATTGTCCATAGGAGCAATTGCTTCTGTGCACTAGAATTTGACTAAAAACCAACTCAAATTAGCTGCCTGAAACAAAAGTGTTTATTTGGAGGGAGGCAGTCCGGTAAACAGAGGTACATGGCATGATTAACTAAAACTTAGTAGCTCAGCCAGGTTCAAAAAAGTATTTTTCATTGAAAAGAAAGAGATGAGTAATAGATAACTTAAAAGGCTTTTCATGTCTGATTCTCTTAATAACATCTCATTTTCCCCAAGACACATGCTGCTTTCAAGCAGTGTAATTGCAGCATGACAGAAGTGGTACAAATAACTAAATAGGATCTCATATCTTTAATTTTCAATGAAATTTAATTATCCCCCCCTTCGTCTTTCAGTGAAAAAAAGTCCTGCTTTTCTCAGACACCAGAGGAAGATGGTGATGCTTGGAGATGCAGACTAGCTCTTTAAGGCCTTTTCTCAGGAAACATGCCAAGACTTTTAAATATACTCAGCAAAAGCCCCCTGCCTTTGCATATGCCTCAGTTTTAGAAGGAAACATATTCATACCTATGTTACTCAAATTATAACGAAGTCTTTATCCCTACAGTGACACTGTCTGCTTGGATACTGGAAGAGCTGGGTGACACATACAGACGTAACAAATAACTTTGCTAGTTACTATTTATTATGAGTCTAATCAAGCTGGTTATTTCATTGCAAGGTGTAACAGCAACCATACGTTTCCTCTAGGTGTTCCTAACACTGACTGGGAAACTGCTCTGATCACGAACAGCTCCAAAGGAAAAGGCACATATTGGAAAGCTGTGCTCAGCGTAAAACTGTATGAAGGTGGGCACATTTCAACTGCTTGCCTATTCTTCATTCTTAAGACAACTAAAGAACAGCCAGGATTTATTTATGTTCAATTTCATATATTCGTTTGTGGAAAATGGCACTGTTCTTTTATTTCTGTGAAGTCTTTAGGTGGTAATTTTCTTAGCTTACCTCTCTTGCCAGAACAGCCAGAAAGCAGCCACTGGAGATTTCTGATGGCTCTGTTTTGAAAAAAGGTTCAGTGGAAGCATCTGAATCAGAGCAAGTATCAAAAACAGGAGGAATAAGCCTGTAAAAAAATAAACAAATGACCATAAAATAATATTGAAAGCTATGAAAGGAAATAAACAAGATATAGTAAAACTAATTTCCAAATTACATCTTTCAGTTACAATCTTGTGCTGCCTATCTTCACTTTTAAAAACTGCAATTTAAGACAGACATGAGAATTAATCTTTTTAGAACTGTTTTTTTTCCCCATGTTTTCCAATAATTCCCATTTAACTTTTTCCCATAACTAAGTATTAACCACCAGAGAATAAATATGTACAAACATAATTAACAAGCTTGTTCTTTCTCAGGTTTGCAATTACTGGATTATCAAGTTGTCTATGAAATTGGGAAATGCTCTGAAAACACTAAGCAGTACACAAGAAACTGTAGAGGTGTTAACTTTGAATTAACTCTATGCTTATCAGAACTATCTACCTAAGCTAAAAATCTTAGTTGAGGAAAACTTGCCTATTTTTAACAATTGAGTTTTGCAGGGCATCCGTGAGGAAGGAAGGGAGGAAGGAAGGCTAGCTTTCTCTCATATTTCCCCTGTATTCCAGTAGTCCCTACCTGTTACAAGGACCTGGCCTGTAAAGCAGCTGAACTAGTACTAAGCTGTTTCAGTACAGAAAAATGCTATCAAAATGTCCTGATGCAATTACTACCTCTTCCTCTTTGCACTGCTGAGGACTGTAAGATACAGCCCCTCAGTGCTCCACTGATCCTCTTCAGATAGGGTTTTATTCTAAGGTGGTTTCAGAGAAACACATTCAATGTTTGTAAGCAATACGCTGACTCATCTGGCTTGTCCATTTCTAAGGGGAAGTCTTCAAAACTGTTTGTTCTCCAGTTTTCACCGTAACCTGATTTTGCTTATGTCCCTCAGAACTTGATAAAACACACTACAAGGCTAACATCCTTCTTGTATTACTAAATAAAACTCTGTCCGAGGACACACAGGAGATTTTTGCTTTTAGATCAGGTGATTCAATACAAGAAAGTGATAATCTTTACTTTGATTGACATAAACAGATTACTGTTACCAGGAATCCCTTTAGCGGATGGTCTAACCGTGAAAATTGATGCAGAAATTGGACAGGCCAAAGGGAAATGCATGAATGATTTCAATTGTCTACATGCACATTTGCAGTGTGTACCTTTACATAAGGTAAGGCCTTTGCTATAAACTGCTTGCCACATCCCTTAAGGTAAGCTCAGCTTAGACAGGGGGTACATCTGAAATTACCTTTGCGATTTCACACCCTGAAGGCCAACTGTATGACCCCACTCCAGCACAGCCTTGTTTTGTTCAACACCACTTTGTTCAGCACTCAGCAGAGTTAAGTCCAAAAGACATAACAAGCACAACTGGTGTAAGAGTTTCTTGAAAGCTTTCCTCTTTCTTGGAAAATTGATATTAAGTAACTTTGTGATGACCACACAGGATGTTTTATTAGTATAACTTGCCTCTCAAAGACACTACTGTTAACACAGGGGTTCGTAATTCTGCAACCGAGTTTTTAATTCTATCCTGCATGCTTTTAGTCAAATAATTTATCTAATTAATTCCAAGGAAGGTGTACAGGGAACTGTCATAAGCAGTACATGCATCTTAAACAGCTTGAGCTTTCATCTTAAGCATAATCAAATGATATATTTTATTTATGGTGTTGTATTACTGCTCTGTTTATGCTGGTTACCAGAAGCTTTATTGTAGCAAGAATTACTCATGAGAACATCCAAGCTGCGTGCAGGGCACTGGAGGAGGAACCAAATCTGGAATTGTTATTTATGAAGGTCATTGAGTCTTCAGCCACAAATCTGCTCAGGTCTGCAAGAATCCTACTATAGCTTTTTTCTCCCTTTCTTACCATCTGAGAATGCCTTGTATTTGAAGGTTAAAGTATCATCTGGTGGTTTGACAAGTTTCATGCTGTTTCTTCAAAACACGGGCTAGATTTTGGTTTGTCTTTTTGGGGGAGGTGAGGTCTTTAGACATAAGGAATTTTTCTGAAAAAAAAAATTAAAACTCCAGGGGGGGGAAAAAATCACAGTCTTTTTTTTAATACACATACTGTTACACATAGCATGAATTTATGTGTTATTTGTGTTCAAATAATACAGAGACCATTCTGTTCCAAGGTCACCCTAGTTCTTCCCATAGAATAGTAGCTGCATATAGATCAAGACATGATAGACTTGACAAGATTTCAAATCCCAGAGGAAAACAGAGTTTACAGCAAGAATCCATAAATGCTTTTGGGGTAGTGTAGCATCATTGGCAAGACATACCCTGATTTCATCCATTTGGCATAAAAATTCAAACATGCTACTCTTTCCTATCAGTGAATCGCAAGAAAGATGCATTCTGTTGTACTGTATCTTAACATCACACATAATGTACCTCTTTTTAAAATTCTCTGGACTGGCCATAGCTAACATTTACCATTTTAATCATGTGAAATGTAACTGCATTTAATGATACTTTAACCACAGAAGCTTTGCCTACAATAGCCAGGTCACTAACATCAGCTAAGATAATAGAAAATCTAAATATATAGTATTGCTCTCCTGTGCTTTCGGCAACATAAAACGCTTTTAACCTGCATGCTGTAATCAACTATTATCTCTATGTGCAAGAAAGTGCCAGCTGTTTTGTGTTTATCTACTATGACTGAAAGGAAAATCCAGGCAGTATCCATCAGTCTTTTAACAACTGCTCCATCTGATGGGTAGCAGCTCACAGGTTTAACTCCATATAAAGTATACATCACATTTTTTCATATATATTACTATTTATTATGGTTGCACAGGATGTTCTCTTACTGTAACTGGTTGTGTGTCGGTCCCTCTACCCCCCCCCCCCCCAAAAAAAATCATTTGTCTAAATACAAGGATGAACATTCCTACAGCAGAGGTTCTTATTTTTCTGTGTTATTCTCAAATTGTAAGATATAATTTCTTTTTCCTTTGAAACTGATCATTCAGGGTCAGAAGCTGAAAGCATGCTAGCAAGTCCCCCAACTTCTAGTCTCCATTTTAACTTAAACTAGCTTCATACTCTGAATACTGATAGGACAAAGCAATAGCTTTGGCAGAAGCTTGCCACGTTATTTCCAACTAGTGATGCTTTTCTCCCATCTTGATTTCAGATGAACAAATAGATTACATGAAAAAGTCAAAAGGATGAATGAGAGGCAGAAAAAAACTATTTTAAATGTTAATCTTATGCAAGACAGATAAGTCTAGGTTAAGAATTATGCTACAATTTAAAGTGATGCTGTAATTTTCCACACACAGAACTCATTCCATACCTATATGGTTGTACTTTATCTCCTTCCACTTCAGATTCCAGTGCTTTCTTCACTACTCTTTCATTTTCTTCTGGGTAAACTGAACAAGTGCAGTAAACAATAGCTTGTACTTCCTTAACTACAAAACAAACAAGATTTTTCCACAGTTCAAATTCTCCATACACACGGTGGTTTAGTGAGGACTGAAAGCATCACAAAAATTTATGCTTGTATGTCACTTCTACCCATAAAATACATCCTCCCGCACCCATCGGTATTCAGTTTCTAGTGGGTTTTAATAATAAAAATCTTTTCAAATATTTGTGGATTTCAGCACAAATTCTAAGCAATATCCAGTTTTTTCACACAGCTACCAAAGGAGGGGAAAAGAAAGTGGCAGCACGCAGGGGGGGTGTCAGGCTACACTTACAACTTTTTCAGAGCAGAGTATGACTAAGCCAGTAAGCTGGTTCTCTACACAATGCTACAGATTTCTGTACTAATGTCTGGTGAACACTAGGCCACAGAAACACCTTCAGACTTGAGATCACCATTTAGGGGTTTTAGTTATAGACTTACTGTTAACTAATAGGGTTATCAGTGTATTTTTACCTATAGAAAAACTGGTGATAGCACAATGGAATTGAAAGTACGAGGTCTTCCCAGAAACTGGAGAGCTGGCACACTTACATTTCATTGCATGAATCAACTCATTAAGCTGCCTTTCAGCAAGAACACTGAGTTTATCCTTGGCTACAGTTCCCCGGAAAAGGTCTTTTAGTAATTCTGCATCTAAATGCAAAGAGTTGTGAATTTATTATTGCAACTTGTACTAGTGTCTTAAATTCAGCTGTTTGCAAAAAAATGCTTTGGTAACAGACCTGGTTTATTCCTGGTGCATTGGAAAGGCAGTTTTTACAAATTAACAATACCAAGGAGTGCCTAAGTGATTCTTCCTTCCCTCTTTACCTGTAATCACTAGTGCCTCTTGCTTCTATTTGATGAAAATTGTATAGTGAATAGACTTATACAAACAGTCAATAAAGGAACGTAGTCAATGCAAAATCATACACACATTGGTATCTTGAAATAAGTTTTCTGCCTACAGTCTTTTTACTTTAAAAGAAAGGCTGTATACACTCTGATCCCCAGAATAACCCTCAAACTTCGTACCATCAAGTTGAAGCAGACACACAGAATTATCCAAGTTATTTAATGCATACATCTTATAGTAATTTAAATAAAGACAGGGTTTTTTTGTAACATGAAACAATTTACTGAGGCAGTTATGATGTCCAGACCACAATACTTGAATACTGTTGCTACCAGAAAGCATGAGCTAGCTATTGTATCAAAAATTACCTCCATGCTCATTTAAAATAAAATCTATTGGGTCGCCAGCACCCAGTCCAGAGCACTGTGGTAGCAGCAAAATAACTTTTGCCTTTTGAAGTTTTGGGTCTGTTGGTCCAATCTCCGTGAAGTCTTCATGTAACAACTGAATATCTGAAAGAAAGGAAAAACTTCACAATTCTACATGCAAGCAAGGCTGCCTAATTTTAATGCAACAAAAGGTGAGCAGACTGTGGTGTTACACAGGCTTCCATAGAGCTAGAGGCTGCTAGACCCAGATCCTGCTAAGTGTACCCCACTGATTTCAGACAGATGGAAGGACTAGCCAGACCTTAGCATCTTCCACTTAAAAGACTGCTAATGGGATTCCAGAATCTGGCTGCATTTTGTTCTGATTGTGTCCTCCGGGTAACCTGGACAAGTTCATATGTTTTGGATTAACACTCTCAAACAGGTGGATATCAGACTGAAAGCAACAGCCAAGACACCAAAAAAATGGACCCAAAAGTTCCCAGCTACCACCTACACCAACTGCTATACAGTAACTACTTCTGTGGAAAAATTCACCCCGATACTTCAGGAGCCTATGACATGGTTAATCTGCAACCTTTGATTAACTTAATTGTAGCTGAAGAGCTCTCAGTTCACCTTGTGACAAAAAATAAATTCTTACTGCCCTCCCCAAATCCTCAAACAAGGGATCTCCGAATTCTGATAACATTATGCCATATCTATATGCATCACAAATGTCTGTATTAAAATACTTTATGTATGCCAACTGTTTTAAAACCTACTTGTACATTCCATGTGGCTGAAAAAGTTCCTCAGCTCTGCTTCCTTTTCTGAAGATTTCACACCACAAACAAAGACTGTGGACATGCTGTGATTTGTCAGCACTGACAAATGGGCAATGGTCAGATGGGAGCCTACATGAGCCACTATAATGTTGTCACCTGAATTCAGCTGTGCCTGTGCAGCGTGTACAGCAAGGCTGCGAGACTTATCCTGGAAAATAATGACACAAAATCAAGTATCACCAATTAATTTGGTTTCTGTGAATGCCAACCTTCTTTTCCAAATTAGGAAAGTATTTCATTGTTTTCATGGGAAAGAATGGGAAAGAATGGATAAAATGGGAAAGAAGGCAGGAGAAAAACTAAGCAGGGATAGCTGCTAATATAGAATTAAATAAAGTATAAACCCAAACATCTTATAAAGTCATGGACTAAATTTAAATAATCTAATTCTAACTAATGCATACAAAAGCAAAATATCTCTAGGTGAAAAGAACGTGTGTATCATCCCCTTAAGGAGGAACCCCTAGCAAGAGCCAGCTCCAGAAGAGACACAGACCACATTATGCAGAACTCATCCTCAAAGGCAGCTTTACAGAGAAATACCAAACTATTAACATAGCTCTTGACAATAATTATGGGAGAAATGAAGTCTTTACAGATCAAAGACCAATCTGAACAACACAGAGGCAGATTTGAATTCAGAAAGCACAGGGACCTCAACAAGAGTAAACGATGTCATACTACAGGTGATGAAGAGAGATAAATCAAACATTATGCCCATCAAATTACTTTAAAAGTCAAAGAATGAAGATATGTTTAGCACTAAACTTGGCAAATACTGATGATAAGGGAGGAGGGGAGGAGCACTAAACCTTTACATTCACATCCTTGTCTACGTATCCACTTACAGCATTCAAGTACCATTCTACTCACCTCACTTTGAATATTCTTAAATAGTAATACTCAGAATTTGTTCCTGTGACCTATGGGGCTCTCATATATAGTTCTCTTCTGTATGTATATCTTCTATTCAAAATGTACATACTGAAACAGAATACTGAATTACTTTGTAAGTTGGGTAATACATTTTGAGGCTAGAATTTCCAGAAAATGCTAAGCCTCAAGTGAAAATGCCCTTTGAAATGTTTCTGCTAGGTAATCAAGATCATCAAGGCACTTCAGATTATTTGTGGTTGCATGTTGTTGCACTGTTACTCCAAACCACCACTCTACAACAGGAGCCTCTGACCAGTCTTGCCTGGAGAGCCTAATGATGGCAAGTCAGGGAGAAGACCAATGGGACTTACGGAGATTTAGGAACCATGCTGCACAAAATACAAAGAGGTGTCATCATTCCATCACAAATAAGCAATTGAAGAGGAAGAAAGAATATTGGCATACCATTAGCTGCTAACTGGGGTAAATCACATAGAGTTACACAGAAAATTTGCTCACATTTTCAGTGGTAAGACTGCCTCTTTGACAACTTTTGATGTTTATTTTTTAAGGTTAAATTTAAAACATTCCACTAACTCAAATGTAGCTATCAATTATAAGCATTAACATTTCCATGCTAAATTTAGTAAGTGAAACAGTTTCTAACCTCCTAATTATAAAAAATGTCCAAAACCTTATGTTGCTGCCTGTAATAGGACAGACACACAATACATAACCTAATTCTAATGTAAAACATTAGTTTGCAGATCCTGTGATTCAAGGGTGACATCAACTCACCTGCAGTAAGAGTTTCCTATCTGCAAAAAGATCTAAATTAAGCAGTTCTTCTTTAAAAGAGGAAGGAAAAACCAACACATCACCGCAGTGCTGGTCCACACCATACGTATAATGGTCCAAGTCTGACACAGACTCAACTTTTGTGAATCCCTTCTCCTTCAAATCTCTGAAAACATCTTCAAGGCTGTTAACATACAACTCTGGCCATTAAATATACAAGAGTTATTTCAGCAATACAGTTCACACTGATTACATGGATTTTTGCCTTGTATTTTTCTAGTGTGGGTGTATACGTATACTTACACATACATAATTGCAATACTGCCTAATACAAGAGGGGAATTCACTCTATTTTAGGCATATAAATCCTGTTTTGAAACTATTAAGTTAATAGGTCTGATGATAAGTTAAGAAAGAGATACGTGCTTCCAGAGGACAATTCAAAGCATCAAAACATATGTCCATTGCTCAGGAGACACTGTGGCAAATTTATGCTGAAATACTTAAGTTCTTTCAGTTGCTTTCAATTTAGCCGAGCTTGCAATGAGTTTAATGGCTGATAACTGAAATAATCTTTGTGTAAATGTAATGAAGGCAAAAATGCTGAGGTTTGCAATTCGAATATCATAGAGATTTAAAGGCATATACAACAAGACGTGTTTGCTGACATGCAGTTTCAGACAGTACCACAAGCTTATATGGTACATTAAATGTAGATTTAACGCAGTAGCTTTTAGTTCAGTCTTATTTAAGGGCTGCAAAATCACAACCAGAGTAAGACACATTCTCTATCTTGAAGAGCCTGTAACCTAAGCACAGGACATTGGTCCAAGACAAGAGTATGAAAACAAAATTCTTGAAAATCGTATCTATGGATTACCTGTCTAACAAAACTGGTATCAGGATAACCTGGTATGGTTCATGTATTAGTTACTACAGAACTGGAAACATATATAGTTACCTTTATAGTAAACCACTGAATATAAGGATTATTAAAGGGTATTTTCTATTTCAAGTCTACATTTTGTTTTGTATCTGTCTTAACACCCTTAGCCAAGATTATTGCTTACAGTAACACACTTTTAAAGAAGTTTTCTCTATTTTTCATCACAGTTTACTCACTCATATAGTATTTTCTAACTTTATTTTCTGATTTAATTAGTGAAAGACCCACATAAACAATAGAATAGTAAGAAAAACTGTTTCACAACTTGTTACAGTTCATTAATACCATTACTGCACTGTATAAAAACTTGTCCTGGGTTCAGGACAAAGAAACATTATGCAACGTCAGTGGTCTAAGCAGAATCTAAATGTAAGAAAGTTAAATTACTGGTAATATATAACCTGGAAATTCTAGAACAAGTGTGTAGCAAACTATATCACTTCCTATGTAAAAACATCAATATTAGATGATACTTAAAGGAACTTACCTGATTTTAAATGTGTTTATCCAAACACACAACGGTAAAGCAGAAGCCCTTTGGTGCTGCTTACGTATGGTTTCTGGTAGAACATATTCAATTGAAGGAGCATCATGTTTGATGCGATATCTTGCCAGTGCAGCTGCCAATTTGGTCTTAAAACTATAAAAACATAGTCACAAGTTTAGTATGTTTTATACAAGTTTACATCAGCTATTAACGTGCAAGATTTCTATTATATTACTGTCTTGCTCGGAAACAAAAACCAAAAGTGAGGTCTCGTTCTGCAAGCTGCTACAGAAAATACAAGTGAGGCATTTTCTACCCCAGACAACTGTATAGGCAGGGTAGTAGTACATAGCTAAGACTGTTTCACTTAAATGCATGAGACTGGAATTATGACAGGTGAATATGTCAGTTTTCCCAGGCAACTATGAAAAAAAAACCCACAGACACATTTTGGAACTGTAACCTGTGGGATACGATCATCAAATTTTTTAGCATGTTTGAAGATATAAACACATATATGTGCAGAATGAGCATTTGATGAAAGTTGCCCTCTAAATCTGTACAGAAACAACACAAGGATGATGGCAACCAGGAGTCAGTTCTATTATTATTATTATGTGAAAATGTCAGAGGAAATATTCCCAGTCTTTTCTTTCCACAGTCTTTATGCATAATCTTGATAGATGATAATTCAAAGTAAATACAAATTGCTGGTGAGCTACTTTAGATGTCAAGGTATATTACTTACTGCCCTCCAGAAATACCTTGCACTTATGAACTTTCGGGGCTATTCCAAATTCAGCAGCAACACAATTCTATTCAAATGTCTGTTGAGTTTATCAACAGACTGACAAAAGAAATACTTGAACACTACTTAAAATGCTTATTTCATATATATCATTTGGTTTGTTCAATATTTATTATCATAAATTAGAACAAAGTTTCATAATAGAAGTTTTGCTAAACAAATGGATGTTATTCCATTCCATGACCGTGAGACTGTTACATAGTTATGAATGTTTACTATCGAATTTCTTTTCTCCAGTTGTATAAAAAAATTTCAGCAATTCCAAAATAAGACCCTAGCAAAGTAATTCACAACAGAAAGACGGTTAGCTACATTTTTCTTAACTATTGGAACACGAAAGTTTCTCTCCAAACTAGGTTCTCATTAAAAATAAAAATAAAGCCTGCAAAATTTGAAGATAAGAGACCTCTGTAATAATTAAGATCAAAGACGTCTGTAATAATTATTTTAACAAAGGTACTGGTTATACAAGTCTGTATTTTTGCTAATATATATCAATAAAAAGATGTTATTGCATCTATACCTGTATAGATAATGCTCTATTTTCCGAACGTCTGCTACAGGTTCATCTTCATCAGAAATCTCTCGTGCTTGAAACTTTCGGTCTTGTAGGTCATAAAGCATCACAACAAGCAAGCTGGTTAATTCATCTGGCTGCAACAGAAAAGCAACTGGATAAAGTGACACAAAGCATGCCAAACTTCTGCAACAAGTTCCATATCAAACAGCAGTCTCCCATGTCAGCAGCAGAATAAAAACTCCAATGAAACTCTGATTTCTAAGTATAATTCCTATGGAGAGTTAGTAAAACACTGAAATTTGAGGGTTTTTAAAAATTCAAATATACAATTTAAAAGTAATTTAGCTTATCTAAATTAAAACATTCTCCATACACACAGATAATATACCCTATCTTAATAGCTTTTAATGTTACCTTGAAATTACTTTCTCCTCCTATAGCAGTTCCTTGCATAGCTATGCTAAAAAAAGCCTTTTGCCTATCAATTTGTCTCTTGTGGGACTGTTCAGCGTGTAACAACCGATAAGCTCAGCTATAACAATCATTCTGCAATTGGGACATATGTAGAACCTCCTTCCCATGCCTAAATGTTTAAAGCAGGGAACATCTTCTCTGTTAGGGACAGTAATTATCAGCACTTAACTCACTTTTGTCTACCTCTTTTCATGAAATTCCTACAGTTCTTATGCCTATAAAAATTCCTACCCTCTCACAAACAGGACTGGAATTAGCTAGGAAACTCAAGTTATTCAGGGAACACTACCAAAAAAATGTTACCTTACTTCCTTACAAAAACAAGCCAAAAATCAGTGTGTTAGATCATTTGCCTGCTCACATCAATCTCCACAAATAACATCTTGTAATTTTCAAAGGCATCTAAGACTAAACTGGAAGGGACAGAAGCAGATTATTCTGCTAGCTCTGGATTTTCTTTTCATGTCAAAGCAGGAAAGCACACTGGGAGAGTAAACTGGACCAACTTTTGTCAGTACAATATTTGCATTCAGTACATTGCCTAGGAAATGAAACATGGGTGCAATGCATTCTTTTGTCTGATGGGGTTCGCTCCATGCTTTCCAACTCCCAGGGACAGGAAGGGAGCATGACTTTCTTCACTACTCACAAGGGGACACAGCTGGGAATGAAAGCACATGGACATGCACTGGCTTATGGCCAACATTAGTTAGCAACTATTACAGTGCAGTATCATTATGGTTCACTCTCCTACCTTCTTTCTTTGAAGAATCGCAGAATACCAGCTTGGAAGGGACCTCAAGGGCCATCTGGTCCAACCCTTCTTGGCAAAAGGAGGTTCTAGATAAGCCCCTTGTCCAGCTGAATCTTGAAAGTTCCCAATATTGTGGAACCCACTTCCCTGGGGAGATTATTCCTCTAGCTGATTGTGAAAAATTTTCCTCTTGTACCCATTACCCAGTGGTTCCTTTAAATGCTGCAACATAGTCATAAGGTCTCCCCTGAACCTTCTTTCCTCAAGGCTGAATGAAACCCTCATACAGCTTCCCAGTTCTTTCACCATCTTTGTGGCCTTTGTGTGGACCCCCTCCAGACTGTCCACATCTTTTTTATATAGCAGGGGCATAATCTGAACACAGTATTCCAGGTGTGTCCTGACAAGCACTGAGTACAGTGGGATAACAACTCCTTTATCGCTGCTGGTGGTGCCCTTGTTAATACAGCCTGTTGGCTTTCTCAGCTGCAGCTACACACTGTTCACACATATTGAGCTGCTTGTCCACTGGGAGCCCCAGGTCCCTTTCCACAGAGCCGCTCCATTGGAAGCAGTAAGATGCAACAAGAAACTCAAACAACATATCTAGTACCTTGGAGATGGACTCTTCAGACAACAACAGCAGCAATATTTTAGTCAGGCTCAGCAATATTTCAGAGGCTACCGTATAGTTCAAAACAAGTGGTTTGAAGAATTTTGCAGAATTCTCAAAAAATATTCTAATTACATTAAAAAATATTTCTTCACAAAAATGTTCACTTACTATTGAATGGCATGGGTAGACACAACTATCTAACAGCATTTCTTCAAGAAGATCTTGATCTGCAAAAAAAAGAAAATATTGACAAGTTAGTTATGCTATGAAATCTGCAAAATTCTGTGGAAGGAAAAGAAAAAATTAAAAATTATTAATAAAAAGCTGAAAGTTTAAACATCATGAAAATTAAGGGCAAATTCAATCACAAACATTAGCAACTCCAAATACATGTAATTCTTTTCTGTGAAAAGATACAGAGTTTCAACATTTGGTTTCACAACATGCTAGTGATACTTGTTGATATTTAAATATTTGAGGGACATGAGTAGTCTAGTAGTAGTAACCTGTGGTTTAACAACAAATCTTTAACAAAAGATCTATGCTGTCAGGCAGAAACTAAACACCGTTCTGCCATATTTTCTCTGCTGCATCGTTTCTGTTGGCAATTCTTGGAAAAGTTTTGTACTCACATTTTAGAGCATTGAAAGCCAGTTCATAAGACAGACGCTGGGAACACACATCTTTAAAAGCCAGCACGGGAGGTGCTGAGTCACCCACATACCGCACCAGCATTCTATCCTTAGCCTTTTCAGTATGAATGCCTTGAAAAATCTTAGCTGCGTTCATGTATATGGTGTCGTGACAGCAATTCTTCTCAATCAGAGTCATTGTTCTTTTTACAACAGATTCTTTTTCATCTGGCTTTTTCACTTCACTCAAGTCTGAAGTACCATTTATAATATCCTCATGTAAAGGCAAGTTATTATTAGGCTCAGGCATTTTTCCAGTTGCCGATTGTGTAAGTCACAATCCTGCTGCCTCTGCAAAAAACAAAGTCTGTACTTAATTATGACATTTTATTTCACTAGAATACACTTTTCCCCTAATTTTCAGGTCTTAAATAGAATTTATTTTGGTTTTTTTAGGCTCTATTACATATATCATCTGTACTTTCTATGTCTATCATCTTACACATAGTATTTATATATAGTTGTCATAGCTTATCTTCACTAATGCAGACACAAAGACTGGTTACTTATTTCCAAGAGGCCACTGCTTTAATAAATGATCCTAAACAGACTATATGCAGAGATTTGATTCTTTGTGTCTAAAAAGAAGCAGACAGAGTATCTCTTACTAGAAATTCTCCTTCAGTAAAGCCACTACAGAAATTTCAAAGCAGCCACTGTCTCTTCCAAAGACCAACATCTTGAAAAGGGTTGCAGAGAATTCCACATGCTTGTTCACTAAACTACATAACAGTTCCTAAAAATGGATAACAGAGATCCCATAGGTGTTAAAGTAATTACTATATTACCTAAACAGCACAATTTTAAATGCAGGAAATCCATTCTGACATCTCTGAAGACATTATCCAATCCTCCATATGCTTATCTGTGTTACTTACATTTTCTACACATCTTGCATATGCAATAAAATAAAACCTATCTTCCCCAGAGGTGGAATAGGCAGCCATGGAAAGCCCCATGCTGTGCCAGCATTCACCTGTTCAAGCTCCCTTTCCCAAACACAGATGACACTCAGCCCATTCCTCCCCTCTCCAAGAGCAGCCCAAGTCAGTGTTCGTCCAGCACAGCATGCTCCAGGGAACTGACAAGTATTGCTTCCTGAATTCTGGCAGCCCATCTGGAAGAGGCCACATCTCCTTCTTTCCTAGGATTTGCTCCCCAAAACCAAGCTGCTAACCCTGTAGAAGCAACTTTTATTGTGTCTTTACAGACATCCTGGACCTCAAATGGCTGTTTCTGGTGAGAGTTAAGCTACAATAACCCTAGTGTGAGATACAGCACGGATGGATCCATGGAGCAAACATAAATTTATTTTATGAAGCTGCATTGCAACAGAAAAAGCAGCACTATCAAAACAAAGCACTGTTATTCACTAAAGTACCACATTACCTAAACCAAACTGAAGCTTTTGTGCTTAGAAAGGGGGGGGGGGGAAGGGAAGAAAAAAAAAATCACAAATGCTTTCAGGACCTTTTACACTAATTTGACCAGAAGACATATAAATGATTTTGCAGAAACAAGGACAGCATCTATCAGGGACCTGAAACTCAAACCCTTTCTCCAGCTGAACACAAAATATTCCTTTTTAGAACATGTAGCAAGTGAACCAATGTTTGTGGTGTTCAGACTTTTAAACCTTGTAGGGTTTACTGTTTATGACTTCTTTGCTGACCCACGAGACACTGCTATTAAGTTATTTGACGAATACACTTTCCCAAAAGACAACTGTCATGTTAATCAAGATGAGATGACACCTTTCTGCCCTGTGCGGACACTGGCTGCAACACTGTTAAATCACAGCTTGGACTACTGAACTCTGTGCCAGGCAGAGAACACTGGGCTGGATTAATAAGAAGCTCAGCTGAGAGAAGAGAGTAGAGACCCTGCCTTTGTCTATACAAGAAATGAGCTGGATCTCAAGCAGATTACTAAATTAGGAGAAAAAAAAACAAAGGTTCTAAGGAGGCCATCATTTTCTTAGAACAGAATGGCCTTTGAACTTCAGATTTTTTCCACTGTTTAGTTAAGAAAATCTTCAAATGAAAAATTACTTTCTTGTGTTTGAGGGTTAGTGAAGAGAGATGAAGAACGAATGTGGAGACAGATGAAGTTTATAATATTTCTGTGTCCTAGAAACACTAAATCTCAGCGATCTGGCTGACTGGAGGTCCAACTGCTTCACCTACAAAGCAGAAACTTGCTGTTGCAATAAGGTTTCCAAGTTCTTGCCAATATACTTCCACATGGTTTTCCTTAAACTTGATCAGATTTGCAAGACTAGCAATAGGATATGTGGAAGAAGGGAACTTAAAAGACACCTGTTGTGGGGGTGCAATGTATCAAAGCTGTCAGAGACCATGGGAAGGAGAAACTACAGCTGGCAATTAAGAGTGACCTGTCCCTGACTGGTACTTGGAAGATGTTGGAACTGGCAAGGAACAAGGACGTCAGAACTGGAAAGAGGATGTTGATAAGAAAATCAGACAACTCACAGTCAGCACAACAGTTCAAGTAAGACCTGTAGCATCAGAAGGCAAACAGGCGCTTCTTGCGCACATTATTTGTGCAAAGGGATGTACAACTCTCTCTTTTGAGAGCACCTGTATGACGGATGCAGACAGACTCCCGCAACACAAGTTACCATTATCCAAGTACAATGCAATAGCAATAAAGGTAAGAAGACTGCAGGTTTCCAATAACAGAGTGGGAACTAGAGAGGACACTGGGAAACTAAATCAGACTTTACAGCCAGGGAGGACAAGGCAGCAGGCCTAGCAGCATCCACAGTCTTTTTCCTGTCACAGATTGAGCAGGGCTTCCAGCTGCTCTGCCGGGCTCTGTATTCGAAGCGTTCAACACGTGTAAGACTAAACCGTCTGGGAAGTCTCTGGAAGAGAAACTCTGGGGATGGCGGCGCCAGGCGCGGCGGGTTGAGGCGACCTCCGCGCTGTCGCCGGAGCCCCGATACCAGGCCACAGTTACCCTCGTTGGGCAGGGGAGCAGAACCCCTCCCACCCCCCCGGCAATCCCGTCCGCACTTACCAGCAGCGAAAGACCCGCGCTGCGCTGCCCGGCCGGGCCGGGCTCAGCAGAGCCCAGCCGAGCCGAGCCCCGGGCGTGCCGGACACCCCGCCCGCAGACCCACCTCCGCGGTGGGGACCGTTGGGCCCGGGGAGGACGCCGCCAGCCTCCGCACTTTGGCGGGGGGGATCCACCTGCCCGCGCCCCCCCGCCTACCCGCGCCTCCCGCCAGCAGCCCTCCTCCGGGCCGGGGGCAATGGTCCGGGCCGCGGCGAGGGCGGGCGGTGCTGTGCGAGCGGCGGTCGGTCTAGCTGGGGCCTCGAGCGAGGTGTGGCGGATCGGGCTCTGCCCGCCAGGGCTCACCCCGCAGCGCAGGAGTAATCAGGAAGCCGCAACACGATGCCAAGCTCTACCCTGGCAACGGCAGGCAAGCGTGCGAGGTGTGTTTGCCAAGGGCTGCCATGGCTGGACCTTTGAGGGAACGAGAGCTGCTCGCAGTTTGCTTCGTTTAGTTTTAAAAAAGCCCTTGATTTAAAAAGATATTCCCCTAAACATCATTAACTATTGCAAACTCCATGACCACTTTAAAAAATCAATCTCGCCTACACCCACACTTCTAGCTGCGTTGAAACTCCACCAGTTACAGGACTGCAAATCCCACAAACGCAAGAGTAGCCCCAGCTAAGGTGCTGGGTTTTCACCTACCCTGAGCATCAGCAGGATGCTGTTACTGTACACAGTGCTCTAGTAACGCTTGAGCTGTCTCAACCTCCACTTTTATTCAGTCTTGAAGCACATCATCAGGCTTTTAAGTTGTTTCTAGACTTTAAAACAAAACCCTAACCCTAATCAATAAATCAGCCAGAACCTTGACAGAAATTTACTTCTGAGAATCATAGAATCACAGAGTGGTTTGGGTTGGAAAGGACCTCAAGGTCATCTAGTTTCTCCTGCCATGGGCAGGGGCCCCTCACACTAAACCATGCCCCCCAAAGCTCTGTCCAGCCTGGCCTTGAACACTGACAGGAATGGAGCATTCACAACTTCCCTGGGCAACCCATTCCAGTGCCTCACCACCCTCACAGTAAAGAACTTCTTCCTTATATCTAGTCTAAACTTCCCCTGTTTAAGTTTTAACCCGTTACCCCTTGTCCTATCACTACAGCCCCTAATGAAGAGTCCCTCCCCACCATCCCTGTCGGCCTCCTTCAGATACTGGAAGGCTGCTATGAGGTCTCCACGCAGCCTTCTCTTCTCCAGGCTGAACAGCCCCAACTTTCTCAGCCTGTCTTCATACGAGAGGTGCTCCAGTCCCCTGATCACCCTCGTGGCCCTCAATACAAACCCTAGTATATCTGCGGTTTCACAAATTGTCCCAGAGCTTTTTGTGAGCAAGCTCCTTTGAAGCACACAAGCCAACACTTGTCCTGAATGCAATCTTGGCCGTTAGACACATCCATTTCTGGTATGAATATTATCAGATTCTTACACAAACAAAGCTGTGACTTCATTCAGTCACATGCATTAGGACTGGAAAACTTGCAGTTAAAATCAGTCCTTAGTTTGCTGATGGTACAAAGGTATGTAACTGCTACGTGCTCCAGCAGTGCTGCTACAATTGCGACAACAATTAATTACAAAGCAAGCCAAGTAAACTGGGCAGTTCAAACAAATCTTCCTGGTGGTAAAACAAGTCTTTCTCCTTTGCTTTTCTGGTCTATTTGCAAATCCAGACAAAAAAATTTAAGGGGTCAATTAAAACCAACCAAACAAAAAAAGACAAAACAAAACAACAATTCTTGACATTTAGCTTTTCTAGTTGATTTCATTTTTAAAGTTAATGGTCAGATGAGTCCAAAAATTGCTAATAGTTTCAGAATGATCAATTGTTCACTGGAAAGGTTGCCCAGATATGTTCTGTGTAAAACAACTGTGCTTTTATTCAACTTTCTCATATAACAGTTACAAAAAATCTTGGATTATGCTTTATAATAAGGAAAAAACAAGTTGGGTTTGATCTGGAATGTTATCTTTTTTGCCCTATTCACTCTTCTGACCATTTATTTTACAGCTTGGAAGACCATGACTGTAATTCAGAATAGCATAGAACAACTAACAGGAGTTGGCTTGGTAGAATTACCAAGGCAGAATTCAGTACAATAAATGAAGCATTATTTTAGCAGCTTGAAATGTGGAGAACGAGGGAAAGCTGATGATGAGGTCTGAGGAAGAACTCTGAACATGAGACACCAAAGTAGCTATTAAGAAGATGGGTAGAGGCATGGAAAAAGACTGGATGAATATGAGCTGACTCAGGGATAAGAAGAGTAAGAGACAGAGGGAACAAAGTTTCTGGTTAGAGGCTATCAGAGAAGGAGCAGAGAAAAACAATGGAGCTTCCAGTCACACAGAAGCAGGGAAAATGGACATCATTACAGCTGTAATTAATGGTTTTTGGCACTCATGAGCTCATCTTTCCAAGTCTTCAGATTGTATGATTAAGACTTTTTATAAAGACACAGTAGTCAGGGTATTAATAAAATATTCCCCTTCAATTTCATTGGTTTATAGGTTATGCAAATGAATTCCTATTGTTTATTTACAAAGAAAAATGCAAGGCTGTGTTCCTTGTTCCTGACGGTTAGAAATTCCTGTCAGCATAAATGGAGTTTTATCAAAATAGTATTGTTTAGCAAATCTAAAGTTTGACATACCCATACCAGAAACCCCTTTCAAATGTTCTAAAATAAAGTGGATATATTTATAATATTATTCCTTGAAGCTATAAACAGGAGAGCAATTACCAGTACAAATATTTCCCTGTGTAATCTAAATACAACTCAAAGGTAAGGATTTAACATGTAAGTTCCCCCAGTTGCAAATGTTTATAGGTTATCAAGAAAAACAAAAGCACCACACACATTCCATAGAAACCATTTGTGCAAGACAGTGTTAATTTATGTTAATACTAATAGAATTGCAAAGATGTCTGCGAGGGAGATAAAGAAGATACGTGCAGAGAAGTAACACGCAATCAGATAATTTGACACCAAAAAGCAGTAGTTGTGCGGTTTGGCAAGATGTAACAGAGAACATTCTTTCACCTGTCAGGGACAACATGTTCTGGTTTAGTGACATAAACAACTCATTTAATTTTCATCTTGTACTTTTCATCCTGTACAAAGGTAAGCACACCTATACAGAATAGAAAGCCCTGAAGCTATAAATGCATAATGAACTGAAGCTCAAAAGGTTTGTTCCTGTCACTACAGTTGCAAATATTATAACCTGCCTTGTTAGTACATTCTGGGGGGGAACGTGTCTGAAGTGACACACAACACTGTCTGTTTTCCTCCCATCTCAGCTTAGGTTCAGAGACAATCTGAATGTCCAGGACAACTTTAGCAGATGTGAAGAAGTGGGACCCTCTGCTCTTCTCCAGCACCCCTGCACTAGTAATACTGAACATCTGGACGGATTTAGGCTCCTGGGGCTCTAGGAGCCTTCCCTCCCACTACCTGTATCCACTGAGCTAAATTTAAACACTCCTACTGAGTTCAGTGATATAGGATCAGGCTTTGTTGCCCCATACCTCTGCCCAGGTGATATACACCAGTGGTGTCAGTTTAGAGATCCTTATTTCATTATACCAATTGTTCCAAATAATTTCCATTCCATTCACAAGGAAGTGTTAAGCACCCCGTTGCACAGGAGGACTGGTGTTGTGGCGTTGTGCGAGTTCTCCTCACACTGGCTTTCCACTCTGTTGCTGATATCCCTCTTACTTACTATAATGGCGGGGCTTCAGTTACAGAGACCACAAATCTCTGCATGCTAGTTCTGCCTTAAATGGAATTAAGGTAGAACTTAGAATTTGGAATTCTCCAAACTCACTGCTGTGCGTGTCTCTCCTCTGATCTTGTTGCTTCTATATGAGTCACATGTCAATGATATGACAAAGAATCTTCCTGAGCTTGGTTCAAATTTTACTCCTTTTTCTGGAGAGGAATTCCAGTTTTCAAATTTCTTCCATCTCCATCTGACGCTCCAGCCCCTTACTTATAAAAAACCTAAGAGTATCTTTCTGCAAGATCAAACATCTCTTACAGCTCTGCCTGTTTGTACAGGGTACCCACACTTGATGTTGAGGTGATTTACCAGACTGCATTCCAGTCGTCTTCCCTGTGACTTGATATCACCTAACAGCATACTTTTCAGCCTAGGCTATTTTCAAGCATCCCTTTAAAGTTTGCAATATGTGTTAGGCAGTGTTATAAACAACCCTGTAAAGTTTAAAAATCTGGAGATTCATACTTCCAGTGCTCAAACCCTCTAACAACCTAGGCACATATTGTAAAAAACCCTATTATAATCCAGTAGATTTTACAGTCTCAGGCTGTTAACTATAAACTAAGGCAGAAAATGAGCATCTTTGTTAAGATTTTGCTGCTTTCCTTACTTACTGGAAATTCATCTAAGAGCCAAGTCTCAATTGAATGTCAACATGCTGCTTTTGGAATTTAAGATACACCTGTATGCTACAGGACATGTTTCTGAATAAGAAAACTGCAGTGCCTGCATGTATTTGTCTCTGCTAATGAACCTAAGCCCTGTTTCAGAAATCTCTGGCACTGCTTTGTAGATAAGAATATTGAAGAGAAAGCCATGCCTCTGACTATCCTTGGAATCCTACCAGGCATTTTAAGTCTCAAAATTAACTTAACTAAGCCCTATTCACAAGAACAATCAGTTCCCTTGGAAATATATTTTACGTGAAACAGATTTGTGAAAAGTGTTTCCTAAGAAATGCAATTTCAATGCAGCCACTGTGGCAGTGCGTATTCATCATCAAATCGTTGGCTGGGGATGAAGTTGCTTGATATATTATGGGAATAAGAAACACCCTGTTCTACTATTTATTGCTTTTTACCATTTGCAACTCACTTGATAAGTGCTCTTGCACAAAATTGTCCATTTTCCCCTTCTGAATGCTTTGTCACAACTTTCCAGCAGTAATCACAAAACAAGTCTGTTGATAACATGAATTGACAAGTTTTTTAGTCTGACCATTGCATTCCCAACAACAATGAAAAAGCACATTCCTTTCCCTGACAAGTCACAGTTGCATTTTCATATTCTTGAACAAATAGAAATGAAATAGTTCTCCCAACTGGAGATAAAAGAATTGAATTTACTCAACAAGCAGAGGCGATGTAAGGGTATTCATCAAAGCTAGGAGGATAAAGAGGAGGCATAGTGCTTTTGGATCATAGTTTGTGCTCTGATCTTTTGCTGTAGTTAAATGTTGCTCAGAAAGCAGCTTGTCATTGGGTGCCTCCTGACACATCTCAGATTAAGTGGCTTTTTTTAGACCTATTGTCTGTAAAACAGGTAACCTGCATACCCCAAAGACTTTCAAACTTTTTTTTTTTTTTTGCTGTGTAATAGGACAGAGACTGCTAAGGCTTGCACTCTGTCCTCACCGTGCCTACCTTTTCCTCTCTTTGTATTCCTTACTGTAAGCCTAGTTTCAGGGAGTGAAGAGCAGCAATGACCTGATATAAAGTCTGGCACTTCCCTAGCTTGTATCCTGCAGTGTTTAAGCATTCTGTAAAAAAGGATAGGCTTTAGAAAACATAGCCTTCCAACTGATTTCATGCCTCTAATAATAGCCTCTTAAATGAGGAACAGTTCATGTACCTCATGTAAGTGACCATACTGTCAAAGTAGACAGAGGCATACAAGCTGCAAGCTCAGAAAAACGGCTTTACAAGCTGCTGATTAGGTTTTGGTTGTTTCCATGCAGGCCAAAAGCATCAATTCAATATTGGGAAGGCCAACATGGAGTGAAGAAGACAATTTTCTTCCCTGTGGTTTTAGCATAAAAGGATTTATGTGGTTTTCACTGTTCTCTCTGGGGACTGGCCTGAAGTATATCTTTCACCTCATGGCTTATTTGCTTTCTTGCATTAAGCAGTGGGTATTAGTGTTAAAATTGCATTTTCTGAGTGGTTAAATTTGTTAACAGTAATAGTTAGAGCTGTTGAATGCCAGTGTGTGCTACTGTAATCATACTGTGTCTCTGAGCAAAACTTCCCTGAATAGAAATAGCAGTGTGTTTATCTGCCCTAAATCAAAACAGCCATCACGCTTCCATTTAAAATATCACTGATTCTGCATCTGTATGCTGGTCTGGTTCAAGCCAAAGAACACTGCGTGCATTAGCATTTTACAATTTAGTAATCAATCTTCAACGATATGGGTTCCCGTACAGACTGTTGGAATTCGATGCGATGCTTTTCACAGGAGAAGTAACAGTTCTATTTAAAATATGGCAGGGAAACTAACAGAAAAATACTAAGAAAAGAATGAGAAAATAAAAGATTGGGAGTATTTTCACATTTATCAGCATCTCCTTTTTCCAAAGCTTTACATTTACTAAATTCTTTGGTAAGATCTCATTCTGTTATCCTAGTGAAGGATAACATAACACTGTCATGTAAAATGGCACAGAAGGTTGTTGCTGTTCTATTCTTTTAGTTATTAAAAACTTCAGTGATACTATTAATCATTGCAGAAGAACTGCAGGGACCTGAGTTTTCGTCTTGTTACACAGATGAATCAAACACTGATTGTTTGATATCAAACTATTGATTGTCAGTTTGGAGGTTTTGTTCTTCCTGACAACAGTTTTATACATGCCTCTGCATTTCCCTTGATCTGTAGAAATATCAATGAAAGGAAAATACAGGGATGCAAGTCTAAACAACTTTTATTGTAAGAAACAAGATCTCAATTGTTTTATATTTAAGTTACTGAATGAGTCTTCAATTATTTGATCTTTTTTTCTAATTTATTAAATCCCTGTCTTGTTCATTCAGATCAACTCCCCTTGGTTTCAGCTGTGTATTACTGATCATAGCAAACCCTGGACATGCGAAATACTACATTAGCTGGCCTAGTTTGAATTAAACACATCCTTGTTACATGGAATTGCATCTTTTCATAATTTACTCATTCAGGTGACTGTCAGGAAAACTAATAAAGGTTACTAGAACAAATGAAAAGTGTTTTACTTTTGCCTGAGAATATTCACCCAGCAGTTTCATGCCGCTTAATTAGCCACATTTTTTGCTTGAGGTATGCCAGTAAAAATAAACACAAAGGTGTTAATTTTGATGCTATTCCAATGGAGAACCTGAACATTGTCTTCTGAACAGTCATTAGGTTACTCCTAAGAAACCTTTCAGATTTAGTCTCTCGAGTTTGTATTTCAAGTTCACAGCATGAAGTCCGAAGACACATTCAGAACTTACAGCCAAAAACTCGTGATTCTTTTACAGATTTCAGCTCCGATACTTGGCTGCTTCTTCTTGGCAATAACCCCTGACAATGTGAAAGCCCCCAGGATGTGTGGAGAGGACAGCTGCGGGGTAGGGGGCTGCTCTCCTGATCTAAAAGATTTCTAGTAGTAAGCTGTGTTATAATTTCACTACAACCAAGAGAAGAGTTAATAGTAGTTAAACCCTGATCTGATTCTGGAGGTGGGTTTCATGTTTTTAGTACTTCCTGGCAGTGTTCAGACTCTTTAAGCTTACTGTGCAGAACTCAGGTCACAGTTGCATCCTGATACCTAAACTGAAGCATTTGTAAATGGAAATATACTCCCTGCTATTTCTTAGCATAAGAAGGAATTCCAGAGAACAAACAATATTCCCAAACTGAACTTTGCCAGAATAATATAGGCTGAGGGGGTTTTATTAAACATCGCAATAAAATTCTGTAACATTACACTACATTTACCACACAAAAGTATCTAAACTCAATAGATGACATGGCCAATTTGGCAGTGTTTCATCTTAGTTATCTGATTGTATTAATCCTACATAACCAAATTCTCCTTGTTCTGTCTTTATATCTCTCCCTGTTGGAATCCAAGCCCTGGAGTCAAATAAGAAATTTTCCCCTACTCTTTGAAAGTCTTGGATCAAAGGAATGAGTGACAGCTCTGATCTCTGAGAACAGAGAAGCAGATACTTTGGTAAGATCTTGCTCACTGTTAAGAAACCATGGGTGGAGACACAGCACATGGTTAAAGCAACCCATGAAGTGCAGAGCTCAAACTTCATCTACAACGGAACTAATGTGATTCTTGGTGTTAAGAGTTCAGACTCAGCTGCACACTGAAAATTGCAACTTTTTCATGTTTGGAACATAATGTTTAAAGATGATTAAAATCATTTAGCTTCTCTTTAAATAAGTTAAATTTAATCAGAACGTCTCCGAGCCCCACCTGCCAATCTGCCTTTTCTCCTGGGTTTCTGATCCATTGCCATCTCTTCATTTGTTGTGAAAATCTATCACCTGTAATCAAATGGAACAGTGGCACTAGCTGGTTTGGAAAGCTCCTCAGGCATTAGGGACCACTGCACAGCTAAGTGGTCAGTGTTAACTGGTTCAAATGGACTCTTGGGGAAAAAAAGTTACCATCTACAGCATAATGCATCACAGAATACAAAGAATGAAACAGTCTACATAAATTTGGGAGTGCTGGAGCTGTAATCAGCTTGGATGCAGTCTGACAGTATAACCCATGTAAGAGCAGCTCTGCCTTGTTCTCAGTAGCTTGCATGAGCCGAAGATCCTGGTCTCCAGCTCTGCATTGCCATCTCCTGGCGAAGTCCCGGCACACCGATTTGAGAGGCTCTGCCTTAGCAAGAGGCTTTGGGTTTGAGAACGAGCAGTCCCTCTTCATTTCCAAAACAGGGCAGATTTGGTCAGTCGCACAGGCATTTCAAGCCTCCCAAGTGCTGCTGTGAGTGAGGTTTTTGCCTTACTCTGGCCCTACACGGAAGACTGGTGAGGAACAAAAGATGGGGCACAAAGGTGCTGGGGTCGCTGCTTGCCATGTGCAATGATGTAAAAAGTGTTTCCGTGTATGTGAGGTGTGTGGACTGCAGATATGACGCTGCAGGTCCTCACTGTGTTTTCACATTCTAAGCTAGGCTAAGGACCTGTCAGTGTATAAGAGACATCCTTACCCATCCGCCTCACCAGCTACATGCGTTGCCAGCTCGCTTCAGACAGTATTTGTTTGCTGGTACCCAGGACAAATGGGAAGGATCTACAGCCTCATTTTTCCTCCCTTGTTTCTCCATTTACCTCACTCTCTTATATAACCGGTTGTTTGCAGGGGCACATCACATTTGTTCATCACAAAAGTAAGGCTAGGCTTAGACATATGTTTATTTAGCAAATGTGTTACAGCTAATGCCTTCTTACCACACCTCTTACCCTAGGATTTGTTATCACCTCTGTGACAGATATCACTGGAGTAATGGCACACAGGAACACTCCTCACCCACATCAGTGCAAAGTCTGATGGCTTAATTTAAGCTGTGATGCAAGATGGTTCAAGCTAAGCGACAGGGTTTTGCATGGACCAGAGAAAATGGCTATATATTCTCTTCTGTCAGCAGAACTGAGAGGGGCTCACATTCAGAGTGAGTAGCATGCAGCTGGGAACTGTAGCATTATGAATCTCTGTTTGTTTATAAAATGCACCCTCCCTCTTACAGTTTTCCAGATGCATTTGCCATTTAAATCTCAGAAATACAATAAAACATTAAAGTGCTGAGTGGTTAATAAATATAACAAAACCAGCAAAAAATTTATATGTTAGCATTGCATAGCTTTCCTACTGTGCCTCTGGTGTTAGCAATATGCCCAACTTTAAAGCAGTGAAACAGCCATTTTAATTAGATTTTTAAATTAGATATTTTAGACCTGTGAAGAAGAAGGAAAATATAGGCCAAAAGATGCCCCTGTCTGCAGAGAAGCTCATCATGCATCAGCAGCATCCAGATAAAGAAGATAATGTTCTCTAACCTGACCACACTGGAGGAAGAAAGCATTGCAAGCTCTATCAGAGAAAAAGTGCATAATGTGAGGACTTCAAACTAGCAGATCTGCAGAGGGTCTCTACATATTTGAACACCTTGGGAAAACATACCAAGATAGAGGGAGACCTGAACTGTTGGCAGTGATTTAGAATTCCTGCATCAGTAGCTTTATATGTAGTTTTCCAAATAATTTGCTAACGGTTTTACAATATATTATGGCAAAGCTAAGGCTAGTTTTTGGATGTTTTTTTCCTCTGGGCAAATAGTACATGCCAGTCTTCAGGACTGGCAGCTCAGCATTTTTCACCACTTTTCCATAAAGAACACTTCAAATGTTAAAAAAATAAAAAGGCCAATGGGTCTGCTATTCCTGAAGTAGAGCAGAAATCACAGTACTAATAGAGAGGCAATTCTCAGACATTGTTTCTTCCTAGGTGCAAGTCATGAACTGAAATTTAACTAGATTTAAAGAGCTGACAGGGTAAAAGAGTCAATATTTGGGTTCCCACTGGTCATGGTAACATTGTTGTGAGGTCAATAGCTATAATAGGGATGCTGACTTTTGAGTAGTTTTTGAACTACTCATCCGACTGCTGTGAAACTCAATGTCTGGGCTGGTACTGACCAGTGTGTATGTCACTGTAACTGTCCATGTGTTTGATATTTTTTTCTTGTTGTAGGATCATCTCAGAGTATTTAATGCAAGCCAGATCTCAACTTTTTTTTTCTCCATAAACACTAGTGGCATATAACTGCACTATTTTAGTTCTGCATTACAGCTGAAGATATTTTCAGACATTTCCCTCTATTAAATGATGGAAGGTTTCATTCAGCTCAGGAAAATGACTGCTCTTGGCAATTACTTACAGCACAGAGAGCAAGGAGCAACTTCCTTCTACCTTTTTTTCCCTGCATCTCTATTGCTCATCCAGCAAGGGGAGTTGTATGAACAATGCAGCCAATTTCTCTCAAACTTAATCCTAAAGAAAAATATCTGTGATCATTAGTAAGGCAAGTTCCCCTTTTTCTATACCACTGTACAACAGGTCAAATATTAGACATTATTTAGGATCTGGCCATTTATTTCTCAAAATATTAGTCAGAAATCAGTCAAAATATATAGTCAAATATTAGTCTATCATGTAATTAGACAGTGTTTTCCAGGCACTGATGTTGGGTACTCCTCAATATTAATTATTTTGTATTGGCTCTTGGTCATTAGCGACTGAGTACATGACACCTGTGTGATCCAAATAAAAGGGACATGAATATGGTTGAAAGGGAAGGTATAAGTTTGTTTAGCTTTTCATTATTTAGCGCAGTATTTTTACAGAATAGTTCAACATAAGTAAAAGAAATTAAAATGGCAGCCTAAATTCATTGACTGTGCATGATAATAGATATTTAACTATGGATAAAATGAACTTGAGCCATCTATTCAGCCTATCATTTTTCCTGTACCTTACCTGCATATTGGTCTGCTTCATTACTGAAATGTGTTCATCCTGCTGTCGTATCTTGGCCTATCCCCTTGTTCTTTTTCATGAAAGTTTGTTTCTTACTATTCATTTATCTTACTGTAATACTCTGTCAGGAGCAGATCCTGTGACAAGTTGTCTGAATCGGTTTGATTTCATTCCTAACCCTGTGCTCACAAACACTTTTGTACTTTTGGGGTAGTAGGAATGCAAGTAGACCCAGGGAACAATGGCAGCAAATAGACAAATTACATGCTCTACATTAAGCTTGTGCAAAGCTATCTGTAGCATGTGGGCTTTATTCTTATCAGGTTTATCCAATAACTTCCCTCTGGTAGGTTTTGCTGGCTGGTTTGTTCATTATCTTTGGTCCTCATGTCTCTTTCTCAGACTGTGTCACAGTGATCTTTTTTCCCTCTCTCATTAGGCACTTGTTAGACCAAGACATATCATATTTTATTCACCAAGCTGGACAATGTAATAAACTGAGAAATAACTGGCCAGATCCTAAAAGTGTTTCATATTAATGCACAAAGGTTTAATATAAAGTTATATGGGACCCCAATAAATAGATACTTATGCTGTGCTTTTTACCTTAATTCCTCTTAAAAACATGTAATGTGCAGCTCTGGTAGAGCTTCCCATATTGGGATAGGCTGTTATACTGCAACCTCCCTCATTAGGTGTGCATCTAAACTGTAGAGCAGAAGCAGCCTCCAGACCAGCTATAAAACCCCCAAAGGCACACTTTAGCAAAGTTTGGGTTTAGGTATGGATCCAGAACTTCACATTTAGCACAGACTCTGAAATAGGCTTTTTCAGGTGGCTTGCTCAATGTTTCCTCAAAGCTCCAGGCCCACGGTCATGACAGTCAACATGATAATTCGCAGAATATATTAATTTCCAGCCATACTCTCCTGCCTTTTTGTCTACTGATTACATCAGCTTGACATGCTCTTAAATCCTGATAAAAAAGTAGCAGAATTTTACTGAGATTAAGTTTGTGTTATCTGCCTACTTCATCACATGGTCAAAGGATGCATTAGCAACAACTTCACCAGTGATAAATTTATGTGGTCTTGCCACACACAGAGTTGTTAGAGTAAGGAATTGTTTCAGTCAGACTGGGACAAGAGAAATCTCCTTTTCAAAGAATGGGTGAGGCAAAACCAGAGTTTATTCTGGAAGATTTCCATGCAAGACTAGGAGATAATGTCAGATCCTCTGCTTCCTTTAATCAAAAGGGTGAACTTTTAGCATGTGTCACTCTGAACATATTTATTTGTTTAGAGCTTCTTGATTTTGCCGCACACAAAGAGTTGTGGTCAATGGCTCAATGTCCAGCTGGAGACCAGTAACGAGTGGTGTCCCTCAGGGATCGGTGTTGGGACCGGTCTTGTTCAACATCTTTATCTCTGACATGGACAGTGGGATTGAGTGCGCCCTCAGCAAGTTTGCCGATGACACCAAGCTGTGTGGTTCAGTTGATACGCTGGAGGGAAGGGATGCCATCCAGAGGGACCTCGACACGCTTGTGAGGTGGGCTGATGCCAACCTCATGAAGTTTAACCATGCCAAGTGCAAGGTCCTACACCTGAGTCGGAGCAATCCCAGGCACAGCTACAGGTTGGGCAGAGAAGAGATTCAGAGCAGCCCTGCGGAGAAGGACTTGGGGGTGCTGGTTGATGAGAAAATGGACATGAGCTAGCTTCAGTGTGCACTCACAGCCCAGAAAGCCAACTGTATCCTAGGCTGCATCAAAAGGAGCATGACCAGCAGGTCGAAGGAGGTGATTCTGCCCCTCTACTCTGCTCCTGTGAGACCTCACTTGGAGTATTGTGTGCAGTTCTGGTGTCCTCAACATAAAAAGGACATGGAACTGTTGGAACAAGTCCAGAGGAGGGCCACGAGGATGATCAGGGGACTGGAGCACCTCCTGTATGAAGACAGGCTGAGGGAGTTGGGGCTGTTCAGCCTGGAGAAGAGAAGGCTGCATAGAAATCTCATAGCAGCCTTCCAGTATCTGAAGGGGGCCTTTAGGGATGCTGGGGAGGGACTCTTCATTAGGGACTGTGGTAACAGGACAAGGGGTAATGGGTTAAAACTTAAACAGGGGAAGTTTAGATTGGATATAAGGAAGAAATTCTTTCCTGTTAGGGTGGTGAGGCACTGGAATGGGTTGCCCAGGGAAGTTGTGAATGCTCCATCCCTGGTGGTGTTCAAGGCCAGGTTGGACAGAGCCTTGGGTGAGATGGTTTAGTGTGAGGTGTCCCTGCCCATGGCAGGGGGGTTGGAACTTGATGATCTTAAGGTCCTTTCCAACCCTAACTATTCTATGATTCTATGATCAAGCGGAAATGGGACACAGTCACCAGGGGTAACTATAGAGCAGCCAGGCTTGGAGCAGTCCCTATGGAGCAGCGCAAGTCTTGAACTGAAATGGGAGAAAGTAGAAAACTGGCCCATCTCCACCTTACCAGGCAGGATCACCACGCTGTTGTACAACGAGATGATGTAAGGAGGCTGTGGCTGCACATACACCATGCTGAGGGGTTTCTAGGAACTTCACCTTATCTGCCTGCCCAAGATCCTAGTAAGTGTAAAATATTGTGGAACTGTTGTAGATCTTTGTGTTTAAGTAAGAAACTGAAGATACAGTGGCTTTGGCATCTTTTTCACAACTTTCTGATAACCTTCAATTAATAATCTTAGGCTGGAAAGAGGTGGAGCTTGAGGCGTAAACCTGGGGCTGTTGCACCCTGGTAACTACATGCATACACACAGGCTGGGCATTGAAATGCATTTGAAAATGTGAATAAAAAAATAATGTGGATCTATATTTGGTAGTAATATGAAGGAATTGACTGCTTCTGGAGATCACCTTACATCTGCACTTCAAGTCAGGGCAACTTGACTTTTTCTAGGTTTTCTGCCTGAGCTAATGTGCCATCAAGAAATGCAGGGGCTCAGTCCTACTTCAAAGTCCAGTTGAGACCCAGGGATGAATGTGCTCCATTATCGCACTCACACTCATTTTTTCTGGGAGCCCTTCCTTTCTTTACTCTCTGCTGAAACAAAACGTATCTGCTACCTGGTTCAGACTACAAAGAAAGTGATTTTCCTTCCCCTTTCATCACTTGTATTTTTTTAGCTATCACCTTATCTCCAGCCTGAAAGGTAGGATAAATTGTGTCTTCATTGGAGTATAGCTCCAGGCTCCCACTTAAAACATTACAGCTGATGCTTTAGCATCTAATAAGAGCAGTGATCCTGCTCCATGGATTTAGCTTAAATATATATAGGTTTGAAAGTTCTGCAATCAGTAATCATCCACCTCTGTAACATAATTATTTATTAAATTCTAATCAAGAGTAAGGATCCCAAATTTGCTTTCTATGTATGTGTAGGGCTTGGATAAATATTTTCATTACTGATGTTCAAATTATATAAAATAAATGTGGATGAAAGCTTTTTTTAAATGGCTAGTAAATATATAAGTACATATAAATAAATATAATATGATGTTTGATTTTAAAAGAAAAGAAATGTATCATCAAATGTCGGATAAACTCTGAGTTTGGCTTGTTACTAGCTCAATTTCACAAATTAAAGACAATAAAATGTATGTTCATGGACTGACATTTTAAATTATTACTGTCTCAGATGTATACATTGCTCTTATATTTCCCAAACTTGTAAAAACAGGGTAGATCTAACAAATGAGAACTACTTGGTTTTAATAAAGAGCAAAAGAACAGCAAAAGCATTCTGTTTTGACACAGATTCTTGTACTGAATGGTATTTCCATCTGGAATCTTATTCTGGCATTTTTTGCTGGAATAAGAAAGATTAACATATTTTAATGGAATATCTCTGTAACAGCAGTAGACAATGGTCTACTCAAAGACAGAGTTGATAATCCCCCCTGAAAATGATAAATTACTACTGTGTATTTACTACAGTTTTTCTTTATCTTCATTGAATATGTGCCCTTTAGCTTCCTGATAGGTAATTAATAATGTATTTGGACTTGTAGTTTATTTTATATGTAACATTACTCTCTAACCAATCTGGATTGTACCCGGCCTCATTTTTCAAGCTTTTCTTAAGAGCAAAGTTATTATTCCTCAGACTTCTCAAGCCGAGTCACACATCACTGTTTTCAACGTAACAACCACAATTAAAATCCCTGTATTTTTTCTATTGTATTTGTGTTTGGGTGAGCACCCAAGTAGCCAACCAAGAAAGGCAGTTTCTTGATGTGGCCTCACCTTTTGCACTTGCACTATTGCTCGGACGTCATGGGCAGTACAAAGCTGGCTTTGTCAAAACCATAGTCATGTCCTTGAAAACTATTGAAATATCTTATGCATTCCTTAAATCAAGACAGACACACGTGCATGCACACATGCACACATTTATGAGGGTAAAGGCTTTGAGTTTAGTAGGAGGCATTGAAATGCCTCTTGTTGTTAAGTAAAACATTGAAATACACTTAAAACAAACTTCTACCGATCTTTCAGCTGCCCTTTTTGTGTGTCATTTGCATCCACATGCATCCTCTTTTTTTTGTTTGTTTTTTTGTTGCTGCAAAACTAGCAAACCACTCCTTTCTAAGGTGAAGAGAAGGCAGAGCACTAATTGTTTGGGTGGAACTTGGGGATAACAGCTACAATGACTCCCAGGATGATTTAGTGATCCAGAAAGCTGAGCATCAAAGCATTTCTCTTTGTTTCACGGTCTCACAAAGCAAATCTAGAGAGGTACTTGATGTACATCAGGTTTTCCCCCCTTTTTATGCTGCAAGGTGTGTTCCCGCTTTCTGCTGTTTTCCCTCTTCTCTGCTTTTCTCCCCAGGCCACAGAGCCTGGTGCCTGCTCCTGCCACTAATGGCTTTTGTTTACAGGTAAGTTGTACTGTCTGTTGCCATGCAAATCATTGCCCTTCTGAAGACCCTTAACTCTCCTTTCTCCTCTGATAGCAGGGCTACATGCCAGCAGCTCCTCACTTTTTAAATTCAAACCATCTAGGTTGTGTAAGAGGCACAATACTGGATGACACAGCTTTGGAGTGTTCTTTGTGGCGGCTTTTAATACAGAAAAGCGCAAGCTGGATGTGGCAGAAAAGGCCATAGAGCTGATTTTCAAAGCAATCATTAATAGTCAGACCCATTGCACTGGATCAGTGAGTTTTCACTGAAGAACCAAGACAAACCTATTCAGTCAGCTTACACAAGATGGAGATCACTTCCTCTAGGAAGTCTGCAGGCCTGGTTTAGCTGTACTTTTGAGTTCTCTGTGATCTCATGCTAGTGAAGCTGAAGACCTGCATTATGTAACTCTCATCATTTAACAAGTTTAATATATGAGTTTCTTTAAATATCCTAGTATCAATCCAAGAAGCCATTATTTAATGATGTCAGAGAATGAGATGGGGGTTAGTATCATTTTACCAGTCTAATATATGCCTGGGTAAGAATTTTATTTCTTGCAAAGCTCTGAAATTCAGTTGCAAGGCAGAATTAACCTAAACAGAGAAGGTTAAACTGTGCATTTTCTTACCCCTTGATCCAACCCTGTGCAGCTCAGGTGGAACAGACATTTTGAATTCAACCTATTTTTATTTTCACCTTTTTTTATTCCTCACAGACATGGCATCTGCTAAAAAAGTTGTGCTTGTAGCTGCCTGTGTTCTTATGCGTTTTAAACTCTCCTTGTGTTTAAACTTACTCTTTTTGGATTCAGCTGGGAATGAAGTGAAAGAAGAGAAGCAGCTGAGCAAAGAGGGAAGCAAGGTTTGTCAGTGCTTCCATGCTGCTCATTGTAGCCAAAAAGGTGATGGAAGGAAGATCCTGTCACCCTTAGGCTGTGGTTCCAAGGACACTTCAGGTGACTTGTGCTGCTGTGGGCAGCTCCCTCCATTTCACAGGTGCTTGCTCCCACAACCATATAGCCCCATGAGCTATGCCTGCAAACCTGAAACTGTCTATGAGAGCTGGAAACTAGCAGCAGAAATGGAAACAGTGGGATGAAATGCTTATGTTTGCATTGCTAATGAAAAAAGACCCATGGAGCCCCAGGCTTACAAGGGTACCTGGGCAGCTGCAGAACTGGAAGAGTCTGTGAGACCCTGGTGTATGTTTTGCCTTAAATTCCTTGCTCCATGGAAGGTGGACAGATGGTAAGTGTACTGCAGCCAGCTTCAGTTTGTGGGAGGGTTTATCTGGAGCAAGGTGAATATTTGGCTGCCTCTTCAGGAGGACTTCTTGACTACTTTATACCATCTCAGGAACACAAACAAATCTTTTGCATAATGCCCAGAAATGTTCAAGTGCTTGGTGCTTTAAAATTCATCCAAATCTGGCCAGTTCTTGAAAATAATTAAGACACTTTAAGTGAAAATTCAGGAATGTTCAGTAAGCATTATACTGTGACAGAATTTCACCACATTGGATAGCAGCCCCTAAGCAAGGAAAGACTGTTATACTACTAATGTACTGTTATGCTAGATGAGGAAACCAGCAATGGTACCTGAGTCAGTCACTCAAAGGCCTGTGAAAACACTCATTTAGCAAAGCCCCCACCAGGGCATGTGATCAGGAGTGATACCTTGAGGCAGGGAAGGATTCTCACCTTTCCAAGTACTTTTGATGTGTTTACACATTCTGTTTTCTGAAATGGTTTCATCTGCAAGACGTGGTTTAGCAGGAATATCCACATGGCCTTTGCAATGGGTTGTAATGTACAACAGGGCCAACACTGAAGGTCTGGGTTGTTATGGAGGATTCCTCATCACTCTGCCTCAATTATCTTCTGGAAGGTGTCTCCTCCTCTGCCAGGACATCTCCACTGGTAGGCAGCAGTGGCTGAACTGCCAAAGCTGAATGACAGCAGCTGCCCAAATGGGAACCAAACCCAACAATTCCCAGGAAAGGATCCTATTCTGAGCAATCAGTTTACAAAGTTCATGAAGAATTATGTGGGAGACCCTCACACTGATCCTAATATGCCACTTTTTGAGTTACCATCATGGTTTTCTGCCATTCAAGACTTTCAAAGCCTTACATTTTATGGCCTACCTAATTTACATTATATGTGGAGGAAAGGTGCAGAATTTCTGGACGTTTTGACTGACTGGTAGACTTGGCACATGCTCTTTTTCCATTAGAATACAACACTAGCTTTATTTACCTTCTCTGCTTTTGTATAGGACATTGCAGGACTTTGCTACTCTGCTGGATCCCTGGAATACATACTAGAGCTGACTGAATACCTCACTTGTCCACATTCACAATCTATCTTTCAACAACCAGCACAAAAGAAAAGCCAAGTAATGCTGCTGGTTAGAAGTTTCCCCTATTGTTCATCAAAAATAAGCACATCATTAGCTTAAAGCCAGCTGAGAGCTCTGAGGAGAGTGGATACAGTCTGCAAAAAACAGCTTCAAAAAACAGGAAAAAAAAGAAAAAGAAGGGAAACAAAGGGGGAAAAAAGCTGTAACAGTGTAATTCTCACAGATGTCAGAAGCAATTTAAGAGAGGTGCCCTAGGTCTTGTAAGTCATTTTTCCCTGAAGTTTCCCCAAACACTTTACAAATGCTTGCTCTAGCTGGTGAATTTGACACTATTGTTTAATACAATTATGTGTTTACAACCACTGGAAAGTAATGCTTTTCTACAATGGAGGGATTTTTTTTGCATAGCTATGTTTCCATTCTTTGATGTGGGTCAGGTGATCTATACACAATCAGTGCTTTAAAAAATGCTTCAGGAAAAAACCTCCATCTTCTAGATTTCCTATATATTAGATCCCTTTTTTCCCTTGCAAAATGCCAAGAACCTAAACAAAAGCCTGTCTATCTGTGAAGAGAGCTATCAGGCCAAGGAGAGTCTTACTGAGTTTTTGTTCACCTGTTTGGTTCGTCTGAAGGTTTTCATAAGCGCTGCATTTCTGAATGCTGGTGTTTGTATATTTAATGGAAGTAGCTAGCTTGTTGTACTGAATATATGTAGCTGAGTATACAGAATGCAAAAACCAAAACAAAAACAGAAAAAAAAATGATCATTTTGAAGGCTTTTGTAAAGGAAGTACTAAGCTTCTTTTCTTTACCTTTTTGTTTCTTTTCTTTCCTTTCCTTTTGTTTTCTTAGATCTAGTCCTAGTTGATAACAATGCTTCACATCTGGGGCTTGAGGCTCAGTGTGTCCTGTGCTGTTCCTGAGGTGCTCAGGGCAGCCACAAAGGCTGGAGTCCCTTCTATTCCACTCTTGGTCCCAGGAAATAGCATTTCCCAGCAGTAACTAACCACAGAAGCCTGGCAGAAAAGCTGAACCCTATAAGCACAGTTTGCATATAGAGCGCAACACCTGCAGTGGCAAAGGAGGACAGCACTCTTGGTTTCAATTGCCATGTCACCCAAATGAGTTATATTACTATTATACATTATGACTCATTATGAAGAAGACAAGGTTATTTCCCTGTAACCTTAAGCCTGTGAGTTATATTGTTTCTGGACAGCACTATTAAGTCCAACTTAATAGGCTTGCCTTAAATGGCCTTGCAAATAAGGTGTTTAAACAGTTTTCTGTTAAATACAAATGGTTTAAATTTGAAGGGTATTCTCTGGCCTTGGCATTACATTCTCAGAGTTTGTATTCTGCTGAAGAATTCATATTCAAAGGCCACTGCTGCTTCTGAGCAGCTTCTCACTGCCATCAAGATACCAGTGTTGATGCACACTCTCAAAATCAGATGGAGTACAGGATAGGAAAACAGACCTTATAACATTGTATCTGCCTCCTCCAGTTCTTCCAAGGCAGCTTTTTTCATCTCAGAGCAGGAAAATAGCCTGTCCTACCCATTCATACAAGCCACAACACAGAGTGCCTGGGATGACACCATGGGGCTCACCTGGGATTAACTTTGGGGCAGAAGGGCTGCTATGCGGCCTGCCAAATGGTTTGAAGGGATACTTAGGCCCTTAATAACAAAACAGTTTCCTCTTCCTGGTGTAAGGGATAGAAGGAAACAGCATGTAGCAGAAATAGCATCACAGGAGCTCCTCATTAGCTTCCTCCTCACTCTGGCCAGGCTTATCACAGGAGGAACCTGCATGGGGCACCTTGGTGGCTGTGAACCTGCATCTACACATTGTCCTCTCACATCTGGGTGCAGAGCACCCCTGAGTCATGGCCACTGCCTCTCTGGACAGCTTCAGGGAGTGGTGGGTGCTCTTTGGTGTCTCCTCCCAGTCCTCCATGGATCCACTTTCAAGCTAGTGACTTCTGTACCCTTTCCCCTTTTTTTTCTCATTTGTTGTCCCCTGGAATCAGTTGATTTTCTTTTTTTTTCTTTTTTTCCCAGGCCTTTTCCTTCTGGGAAGGGCTTGAAGGTTGCATTAGAGCCAGGAGCAGATAGGGTGAGTTGTTGTCCTAAGTGCAGCTGGTGGTTATTTGGAGAACTTGGGAGCTTGGCTGTGACCCAGGAGTTTTAACCTGCCCTGAGGAAAGGTGCTGGGCTCTAGGGGTTGGCAAGAGACCAGGGTGTGATAAAAAGCTCAGCTGTCCCATCAGCCTGGAGGGGTGGGAGCTCTGCTTGCCTCAGTAGAGAGGGAAGAAAAAGTTTGGACTGTGCCTCCTGTGCCCCCTTCACTAGGGTGGGTTTTAAGCCCAGACCTTGTTTGGTGTTCCACTACCAAGGGGATATTTAGAATAAGAGGATTCCCAGGCTTTTATTTTCCCCCTAAAGCCACGCTTTTCCTTTCCTCTTAATTTTACCAGTTTCTTTCTGTTTGTATTACTTTTTTTTTCTTTTTAATGGTTCTATCTGTCAGAAGTTTTTCATCCCAGTACAAGAGTGATTTGTGTCTGCTAGTCAGTGTCTGGGTAGCAGTGTGGAAAAGAATATAGGAATTTTCACATAGACAGTGGTTTTCCAGGTTTTCCTGATGGTGGCAATAGCTGGGATTTGGCCTGTGGTTTCAAAACTCCAGACTGGAGCACACGGAAGGAAATCATAGCAGCAGGTTTTTTTCAGAATGCCTTTATCTTTGAGCAGTGCAAGTGAGGTCAACTTCCAGACATGAGGTTTGTATAAGCAGAAGGCAATTGGCCCAGCTAAGGAGTTTGTGCTGGAGATGTCAAGTTCAGCTGAAGGAGTTTGTATCTGGATGTTTTCAGTGAGCTGAAACTCAGGAAGATGATTTCCCAGCCTTTGAGCCTCCTGCCCTCAGAGAGTGCTGCTTGATCTTGTTCTTCAGAACATCTGAGAAACTACTTGGGGCAGGAGAACATACCTGCAAATTGCAGGCAGCCGCATTTGACTGCTCTGGGGTTTCATTTCTTGTAACAGCCGCTCATGCAAGTGGAGTATAACTGGTACCAGTGCTGCAGGCTGGTTTTACCAGTGCACATCTTTTACAAGGCCTCACAGTTAAATGCACGCCTCACTCTACATTATCATGATGTTTTTAAATGTAGGGTGGCACCATATAAATGAACAGCTTTACTCAGCAGTTTTCTGCAAATAATAGGCACTTTATTAAACAAATTCCAGATCAGCTTACAGCTTAACCCCAGCCATTGACAGCCATCTTTAACAACAAACCGCTGCTTTTCAGGGTATGTGACTTGTTCAGAATATTGAAAGCTCAAGCCTGTGCCTGACACTTTTTAAAGATCTTAAAAATTAGATACCTCAAGAGACAGTTTAAACAGCTCCTTGACTGTGTCAGGAAGCTGTGGCCTGTTGAGTGGCAGAGCCTCTTACTGGGCTGATTTGTAGCAGCTGAAGTATTTCCTTGCCAGCATTGTTTATAAGAGAAGTACCTAAGGGAAATAGTCTATTGATAGCATATGGTCTAACTGAGAGCAAAGAATTATAGTGCCAGTCTAATTACCGATCCACTGGGGTTTTCTTGCACAGGCTAAGTCATTCATTTTGCACTTGTTGCAACATAGCTAAACTAGCAGGTGCTTTAAGCACCATCTGTGTCTGTGCTTACTTAACAGATAAAGTAAAAGCATCACAAAATTCTGATACTCTGAAAAAAGCCAAAATGGTGCAGGTACCATTAAAAATATCTAGTAGTGCTTCCCATGCCATTTGCCAGTGTGCCTCCTCTCAAAGTCAGTCTTTGTTCCAAGTATTTGCAGGCAAAATGTGTTTAGTTTGCCTCATTTTCTCACTAAAGCAAACGGCTTGGCTGAAGCAGGCTGTAGGATGGCTGGTTTGGGTTATCCAAATGTGAAAGGTCTTTTAACCTTTCTGCAATGACAGGGCTGCACTAGCAGTGGGACCATGGCTTGGCTGGGCCAAGGGGACCTGCACCCCTTTCACATGCTTTAGAGCCCAGGGTAGCTGCTCCCATGCAGAAGGAGGCTGTCATGCAGGCGCTGGTTCACTGGTGCAAGGTGCTCATCTATCACTCAGTTGTAATGACAGATGGAGGAAAACATGAAGATCGCCCTTCCTCCACCATCCTCTATCTCCCAAAGGAATCTATTGGCAGGTCTGGTTATTTCATCCAGAAATTAAAAAGCTTTGTTTTATCATCTTCCCATCTCTGACAAAAGCTCTGAATACTCCTGTGTGTCAAAAACCAACTTTGCTTTAGACCCCAGATAATTAAAAATCAAACAGATATTGTTACAACTTTAAAAAAGAAGGCTAAAACCTGTGAGCTGAAGATAAGCTGGAGACTTGCTCATTTAAAAATAAGGTTTCTCCAGTTGACAAGGGTTTATAAAGCTCACGTTTATACACATACACCTGAAATCTTTCCATCTCTTCACCAAGCATTGATAAATAAATGGAGAAGACATTCATTTCTTCACACACACTTGGTCTGATGTATGGTCACAACATGAGCAGGAGCAGATTTTTCTGGCTTCACAAAACAAAGCCAGCAACCTCACATTAACTCAGTGCCCTGGATGAACTTTATGCTCTTTCTGTTTTCCAGCAAAGGTTCATTCCTGGAAACATCTTGTTCTTGGGATAATCCTGGCAGTCAAAGAGACAAAAATGGCCATTTTTGGCTGCTTGTTTCCAGTGGTCTTAGGCTTAGCAGGTTGCTAGTGCCACTGTGTACCAGCTGTTCCCCCAGGGGATTTGACAGTGGGTGCATCGTTGGTAGCTGCAGAAGTTTGCATCTATCTCTTTCTTTTGAAATTTTCAGAAGGGAAAAATATTGCTTCTACTTCCAGTGTTTCCTCTTGAAATCTATGGAAAATTAGAAGTTCACAAATGTAGCTCTTCCATAGTGAACAATAGAAAACCTCGCAGAGCAGAATTTGACACCATGTTGTTATTGCTGTATTTAATCCTTCAGACCACTTTTGCTAACGAGTAAGTAATTTTAAGAAAGTTTACTTCAGAACTTGTGTACTAGATTATTACAGTGCCTGCATACTCCAGGCTTATATGCGGCAGCTAAAACATACTTTTGCCCATACTCGGTAGTGAGTGTATAAGGCTGGTCATGCTTCTTTTCCAAGTTCATTTGAAAGAAATTCTAACATTAGGTCTCAGAATACGTGCTGCTCCTAATCCTTATAATCTTCCATTTTGCTTATAAATCAATTATAATGGTAAGGTTTACTTTTAAATTTCTGTGTTCTCCCATTTTAGAACTATGAAAACAGAAAAATATACAAGTACCCGAATGAAGCCCAGCTCCATCTCAAGCTGCCTTTGTTCATAAACAATTGTATATGCTGACAAAATACATGCTCTGACTTTCCTTGTGCATTTCTTGTTCATAAAGTTTCTAAAGATGCACTCTAAAGCTATTTCTTATTTAGAAAGGACTAAAAGTTTTATTCAAGGAGCAAATAACCACCCTGAATATTCGCTTATCCCCAGAACATGCTTTTTCACATGGGGTCACAGGAGCAGTCTGCTCCTCTACAGCAGCAGCAAAGAAGCCATTTTCCTATTAAATTTTTACATCTTCTCTCTGCAAGGATGTAGTTTGTACAAAGTTTGTCAGCAGAGAACTGCACAGGGAGTGACAGAGATGGAGTCTACTGTGGGTGAAACTTTTTTTCCCGTGTAATAAATGCAAAACAATTCCCAGGAGCAGTTCTGGTAGTTAGGGATTTCATGGTACACTCCGCTCCCAGGCAGGGCCCAGTGCAATACCTAGATCCTATCTGTCCCTCTCACCCCAGCTGTGGCTGCCTCTCTGGGCTGGGTAGCATGACCTGGCAGATGGGGGTTTCTGAGCATGTTAAGGAGGCAAAAAGAGAAACATTTCCATAAGAGCACAGAGGGATGATACACAGATATGCAGTTCCACCACATCATCAGCTGTCTCAGGTGATGTCCATGTCTCCCACATTTAATATGGAATTTTATGTATTTTCTCCCCCTCCAAACAGGGGTTAAAAAAAATGGCCAGTACAAGACAAAATAAATCAGCTCTCTACGTCTAGAAAGCCAGGCTCCTCCTCCAACTTTAAATGTTTAGCTCTGGCTGTGTCCTGGCATATCTTCTCTGCTCCTTGTTTGCCTACATTTCCCTGGGTATGTTTTCACCATTAACTACAGATTGTCTCCCGGAGGAGATGATGCAACATGCCAGGGCAGCATCCCTTGTGTGATCTGCAGCTCAAGAGCCTCCAGCCTCCCGCACCCCCGATTTGCAATCCTGGTCTCTGTTGGGGATGATTCCAGTTCTTGTGGAATCAGTACAAATCTGTTTGCTGTCTAGTAGATTTGAGTGTTCTGAGATTACTCCTAGCTGTGGGAGTTGACCCTAAACATCTCTGCTGTGACTGCCTTAGCCAGGGTCTCTTTGAAATGCAGGTTCCAGGTGATTGACTTGCAAGTAAGAGGAGCTGAATGGGTTTAGACAGATTAACATTCTAGCAGCAAGTGGCAGTCATTCCAGGGAGCTAAATCAAATTCTCAAGAGCTCATTAGCAACAGGGAAAAAAAAAAAAAAAGAGGAAAAAAAACCCTTAGAGAACATAAAAAAGAATCAGCACTTAATGAAGAGATTTGGTGGAAGCAGTTTTCTTCATTAGTTTTTCACTGATGGCCATCTCCCTAAAACACCAGGTCACAGGGTGTTGCTACCTAGCATTTGTTTATAACTCTTTGTGTTATAAACAACAAAGGTACAGTGGGCCCAAGTTCACTGCAAGTTCAGAATCAGCTTGGTGAACTTTGTCTGGAGAGACATGCATTGACAATACTGCACTTCAGTGGCTGGGTAAAAATTACTGCAGCTGCTGTTTGCTGTCCGGTCTTGGAAGGACTGCTCTACACCCCCAAAAACCAAAATACAAGTCTGCTATGATGATTTCACACAGGTTGTCCAGGGCACCACGTGTGCTCATAATAATTTGTCTGTTTGGAGTGTCCTAACAGGACATAATTGCATAAATCGTTGTGTGGGGGAGGTAAAGAGGGCTCTCACCTCTAGCAATCTGGACAAGACATACAGCTCTGTCTGGGGTGTGCAGGGACAGTGGCTTCCCCGCGGGCTGAGAAAGGTGCAGTGTGAGTTTTTCACTGACATTATCCATTTCCAAACATGCTGAGGAGGGTGGCATAGGGTGGTTGTACAGCATCCCACCACCCCAGCATGGCTGCCTTGTGTCCCCTCCTCTGGCAGCACAGACCCCAGCCCTGCAGCATTCTCCTCCCAGGCACCCATCCCTCCTTCCCCTCCCCTTGATGTCCTCATTGCTCACTTCAGGCTCGGGAGCAAGGGTGAGCCATGGCCTGAATCCTACTGGAGATGTGCAGTAGTTTACACTAATTAAAAATATTTACAGCTTTTTCTCAAGATTGTTTTCCTAGAATTCTACAAATCATGCAAGCAGATTTCTGCAGTTCAGGCAACTGCACTGGAAAACTTCACCTGTTCTCACTAAAACCATAATAAAAGGCATAAATAGGAAAAATCTGAAATGATTAATAACTAGTCCAATAAAAGTAAAATCAGCTTTACTGCTGGGTAGGATTTTCTATGCACAATGAAGTCCCGTTTACCTTTAACATTTCAGAAACAACAGAGGCAAATCCTGCCCCAGATCCCCCTTGCTGCTTGATTTACTCAGAGAAATATTTTCTCTGCTGTTTCACACAGCACTAATGAGTTTAAAACCTAGCCAGTTCACACAGCTGAGCGGTGGCAAGAGCAAAACCCTGAGCTGTACCCAGCTTCAGACTGCCTGGAGGAGAGGAGGGAAACCCAAAAGCACTTTGCACACTTGAATGCTTGAAGGAAAGCTGTCTAAGGGGTTGGTTGAAATCACGATTGGCTTCCTGCAGGTTGGTGCTCCTGCTGCCAGCTTTCCTGGGCTCTGCTTGGCTGCCACCTCTGTGCAATAGTGCTTTGTGAGTGAAGCTTACCCCTGGCACAGGAGCATCCCTGATGGAAGGTGCCTGGGTGCTCTGGTAACAGAGTCAGCATGAAGCCTGGAGACAGACAGTTAAACAGATTTCCTTGACCACCACACACATTTTTCAACACCTTTTAGAAGACCACTTTTGCTGAAAAAAAAAAAAAAAAAAAAAAAAGAAATCCAAACAAACAAAACGGCAGTGAAGAAGACATCAGGAAATGCTTTTGCTGACTTGGTGTGAAAAAAATACTTTCCTTATCCAAAACAGCAGAAGCAGCTGAATAAGCCACTTCACCTTCCTTCCTTTCCTGTCCTCTCCTCCCTCTCTAGGCCTTCTGCCTTTGCAAAGGACATTTCTTCAGCCATTTGACATCCTGTCTGACATATTTATTAATGACATTCTGTTGCATGGTCAGCTCCTGGAAGCATTCAAAATGGTGGACACCTCTTGGGTAGACCCCCTACACTGCACCGGTGGGCACAGCAAAGACTTCTGCTTGGATCAGTCACACACACATGGTGGTTACAGGATTTTGCAGTATCACAGAAACAAAAGCTGTAATAGCTACAACTGTTTTTTTAACCTGGGGTTCTGCATCTCCCCACTATAGTTTTAGTAGTTTACAACCAATAAATTAGTGGATCTAAGCCCATTATGCTTGAAAGCACTGCATACTGCAAAATTCTTGCAGGAATTTGAGTGATTTCTGCTAGGAAGTGTCATGCATTGCCCCCATGATCACTCTTACAAACTGTGATCCTAATTAAAAAACCAAAACAAAACACAAAAAGTACCTTTGTGTTCAGAATCCTGCCTCTTTGCTAGCATAAATGATTATTTCCTTCCTTTCTCCTCTGAATTTCTTTACTCCTCTAAGCCAACACAGGCAAGGAACAGAGTTGGATGCTTTTCCTGCAATACCATACATCAGGAGGAGCATCATTCACCTGTACAGCCCCCACTCCAAGCACTGTGGGCACAATATGGTCTCCAGAATCATTATTAACAGTGATGATTAATGAACAAGTATCTGTCAGAAACAGCATGGGAGTAACTGATCATCGCTTTAGGCAGAGGGATGCACAGGATGACCTTTCAAAGTGTCTTCCAGCACTGTGACTCTGTGATAACATGAGGAGAAAAGGACCCTAGCTTGATTTTTAAGTAGTCAGCAGTTTGCAGGGCTGCAGCTATCAGCTAGGAAATAAAGCATCCTTCCCTCTGCAAGCAGAGTCCATTGATAGGCATGCAAAATTCTCCTGCCATGTAAAATTTTCAGGAATATTATACTATTTTCTTCCAAGTATTACCACACTTTATGTGTACTATGATGCTACCTGCTAATGTCATGCTCCCTGTTCAAAAAGATGCTTTTTGTGGCATTAGTGTAATGCATAGGCCTGGAAATGAAGCCTGGATTGCAATATTGGTATTGGTATACTATCGCCTGCTATTTTCTTATCTGCTTCAATGGAAACAGATTTATGTTAGAGAAGAATGCAAATACTACACCTCGGAGATTTTTGTAAAGCCATTGTCAGCATGGTTCTTCTTCCTGTGTTCCACAAGAAAACTGAGGACAAGAGCACACTTTAAGAAAAATTTCATTTGTAAATAAATATCCCAGCTTTGAAAGGGGTTTTGTGTGGTGTCTCCCTGCAACCTTTCCACAGGTACTCAAAGCCTAATTCTAGTTTTCTCCACTTGCTCATGCACACTGCCTGTTACTCATTTCTACCCTTGTGGGTAGGGTGTATGACTTTCTGCTGCCTACAAGTTAAACTGGTGAATTTTGAGATAAACTGGGGCTGTGTGTGTATGCCTGGGAAAGAAAAAAAAAAAAGAAGTGAAACGCCGTAAAGATTACAGAAATAGAAGAAGAACAAATTAGAAGAAATCAGAGTACTACTCAGGAGGGAAAAAACAAACCAAAACAAAACCCAGAAAGCACCTTGGCCATCACAGTAGAACATGCTGCTAGCAACACAATCGTGTCAGCATTGGCTAGAGGGGAGGTGCTTCTGACTCAGTGCACCATGTTCCTCTCCATCTCTTCTGCATAAAACAATTCTCTCTCTAATACCAGTAGATATTTTGGCTTTGTCAAGGTTATTATTAACAAACCACTAATTACTAAGCTAATAGCATTAAAAAAAAAAAACAAACCAAAACAATTAAGGCCTATAAAATTCATATAAATTCTCTGCTTTTGTAAGAGCAGTCTGGCAGGGGGGGCCGAGTCCATTACACAGTGCTGAAGATGGCTGGCTTCCAGGGACTGTAAGTCATCAGGTCTGTGGCAACTTGTACTCAGCAGAGGTGGGAGGGTATATGGAAAACTGCTTATTGCAAGATAATAAAAACTAGTTTTGAATTTGTATTTCATTTCCTAGGTGAAGGAATGTTCAAGTATTGATTATTTTGATTAGCAATAACTCTGTATTAATTAAGCTGAAGCAATTCCTTCTGATACAGGTTTCTTTCTGGTTAATTTACTTAAAACAGAGAAATGCTGATCTAGTGAATTAACAGATGAGTTAGTACGGGTATTCTCTGAACTTCTAGGTTAAATGTAAACCCCTTGGCATCACCATCTTCTCCATGTCTGCTTCCTGCCACCTCTTTACTCCACTCTGCTTCAGGTTAATTATCCCATTTGCCTTCTCAGCTGGGCAGGATGCAGCTTCACAACCCATTTGCATTCCTCATTTCCTTCTTTTTTACCTTCCTGTTCAAAGCTTTATTTTCAATACAGGCCTGATCTCAGTGGAGGCAGCACTGAGACATCACCCTCATGGCTTCTAACCATCACTGACCACGATGTCCCTCTAGTATGGCCAGGACCTGGAGAGTAATTTATGAAATAAAACTTCTAAGTGTCAAAGCAGAACTGCATTTGTTGATAAGAGGCTATTTTAGGGCACACATATATATTTGGCCTTCCCTTACTAAGACCAGCCATTAGTTTTTTCTTCTAGTGAACCCTATTAAATCAACCTGCCAAATATTTCATCAGTATTCCTGATGAGAAAACCTATGGAGGATCTAATGGTTATTATGATCACTGATATAGCTTAGCTTATCTTAGCATAGGGCTGGAGGGACTTGGTCTTCAGTCAGGACCTTGTTATGCCAAATGTGGGTCACATTGCATGTTTTTCCCCACAGAACTTATCACGTGAATAGACTTTGTCTTCCTCAGCAGAGAGTACATCTAGACTAGAAAAGTTACACAAGAATTACCTTTTTTGTTATTATTTATACTTTTCAAAAATCAAACCAACTGTATCCATGACCCTGTTTGTGACTGGGTTACAAGTTTTTCCACTTACCATGTACATATATATAATCAAAGTCCTAGTTTTATTTTTGTCTTGTCCTTATTCTGTATGAATTGATATTTGTGATGCTAAATATTGATTCTAGGTTGATTTCTTACGGAACAATGGATTGCTGAGACTATTGCAACTAAACCTAAAATAATGCATGAACATTAATACGCTATGTCCTTTATGCACGTATGTACAGTCTGCAGTTCTCACATAGGCTGGGTAAATGTCACTTTTATTCTATACTTTTTAAAGGAATTTTCAGCTAAAGAGAAGCTGTTCAGAACTGTTGTGTTTGAACCTTCAGATTAAACTGAAAAAGTGCTGTGAACTATTGAAAAGAGGAAAAACCAGGAACATACAGATGTTCATCATTAGCCAACCATGGGACACTACAAGTAAGTTAACTGAACTGGTAAATATGGGTTTTGTATAATGTCACAAATCTGTGTTCTACTGTTCATCTTGCTGCCATGAATATCCAGGGGCTGGTAGGTGTAGGGGCCCTCTTCAAATACTGTAACACGACACACTGTACTGCTGGTGTGCAATTACCATGAGCATTGTCTCGCATCCTCTGTTGTAAAATTATTGTCATAGAAATGATCAAATCAGGACCTCGGTGCTCCTCAGAATATTCCTGCCTGAGGAGGTCCTTCTCTCTAGGTTTAGAGCAGGCTTGACAGCCAAGCAGTGTTTTTAACTTTCCCATATGTGATTTCAGACTACACACTTATTCTGAGTAAATCCAACTCTCATAACAACTTGTGGTGCAGTTTGTTCTTAAATGCAAGATGTATTCATTCTGTGGTCCTTGGCTCTTTTTTTTTAAAAAAAGAGAAATTACTGTGACCTTGAGAAGTTCGCTGTCACATCGCTTCTGTCCCTACTTAAGAGCAAGGTGTAGATATTTTGTAATGTTTAATTACTCCTTCCGTCCCCATTGCTGATACTTGGCTCTCCTAGTAGTCTGCATCTTATTCTTCCTTTTTAATTCACCAGTTATTGATTTCTGCATCCTTTTGGAGAAAGACAGGCAGCCAGGTGCTGGTGCTTGTGCAGCCTTGGTGTTTGGGATTTCCTCACCAGTGGGGGATGCCTGGGATGAGGAAACATGAGTCATGTTTGATCAAAGGTAGTCAAGGGCTCAGTATTACTTTTCTTTTTGCCTTATCATGGCCCCATGTAAATATTTTAAGGAATTACTTCAAAAATTAGTTAGATCTCATGGAAGTTGGCTTGTAATATCTGCCACTTGCCACTGAAAGTAGTTGTTAGAGGCCTTCAAGGTCCTGTACCAGAGTGGGTCTTAGAAACAAGAATAGTTTCCAAAACGCCGACACAGAGCTTTGTTGAAAGCCAAAGCAAAATCAAAGATAACCATAACAGCCTGATGAAATTTATCTTTGGGCATATGTCCTTCTAGGATTAGAAAGTCAAGAACATTACTTTTGGGTGGGTGGGTAGACCGGAGACAACTAAGGGCTCAGAAGATGCAAGCTAATGCACAGAAGAGGGAAGAACCTGGACAGTGTACAGCAGTGCAGGTAGAGAGTCTACCAAAAGCATGTAGAAGGGCTTTAGTGTCATCTGTTCCTGCAAATAAACTATTTCATTATTACTTATTCTCGCCTGTGTCCAAGAAATCATACACTTAAGTATTTTTGCAAGTAGTCCGAACTGCAATAAATGATCCTGGTTTTGTTGCAAATTGCTAATTAAAAAAGGAAAAGACTTTTAATTTCACCTACTTATTCAGGTCAAAAGGAGTATCAGTGTTTATGAACATAAGGCTCTTGAGGGACAGAGATCCTGCTTGTCTGGATAGCCTTCCTGTTCCTTTTTCTGTGTTACAGTCCCACAGCCTGTGTCCCGTGTCCTCCTTGAGTACTTCTGTCCATTGAAGAGTGGAGGGGTTCAGCTCTCACCACTATTTTCAAGTCACTGAGTCATTGGAGTACAATTATTTTTCCTGCTAACCACCCATGACTATTATGGGATGTGAGTGAACACCCCCTTCTCCCACAAGCACAAACCTTCCTAGTTGTTCCCCTGACCTCTGCACAAGCTCACACCCAGCCAAGCATGCAAGTGTCTACATGTGCTGCAGTGGTATCTGATGCTGTCTTGGGGGCCTCTCAGACCTTCTTTCTTCTGTATGCTGAGAGACAGAAGTTGTGAATTTAGGCAAATTATTTTGTTTTCTTTTTCCCTTCTACAAGGATTAATAAATGGGTGAATTCTGCTTGGCTTGATTTTTGTTCTGTTCTTAGAGCTTGCTTCAGTACATAATGATAATTTCCTGCTGAACTGCTTCTGCTGCACTCTGCCTGTTTCACTTCCTTTCCAAGAGAAGTCACTTCAGAGTAAATACCAGACCAGCACTCAGTGTGTCTCCTAGCCGGGGTGAAATCCGACCACATAGCCTTGTGACTTTACCCAGCTTCTGATTTCACCAACAGTGATGGCTTCCAGTTTTGACCTACAGAAATGTATGTTTTCTATGAAGAGAGCACCCAACTTTTCATCTGTAAATTCTCAACCATCCACAAAGCAGAATATGGCTCCAAGATCCCCTGTGCAAACTCTCAAGTCTTCTAAGCTGAGAAATTAAGAGAGATCTTAAAGCATGACAGAAAGAAGAGCAATAATACAATCCAAGAGTTTTCCCTTAGCATTTTCAGATCCTCATTTTATTATGAGGACTGGAAAACCACTTTTCATATGTATTATGCTCAGCATAATAGAAGAAATGACATTACTATTATTTCTGTTCTGGAGGAGGTGTTACCTGTGGCTATGTGAAAGAGCCAAGCTCTCTTCCCTCCAGAGCTTTAACAAAACCAAGAGGGAAGGAGAGCAGCAGTTTGTTGCAACACCCTGCAAGCTGTGGGTTTGGTTGGAGGAGCAGTAAGGGTTATCTAAGAGCATGTTTTTACATGCAGCCAAGTTACACCGTGCAGACACCCCTGAACTAAAACACCCCAAACTAAAACCTCCAGCGATGTACCTCCCTGGCTGCAGGAGCCCCCAGGGTGTATTTGTTGGCTGAATGCAGCAGGAGCACACAGTATACCAAGCGTGCCCGCTCCTCCATGTAATGGACTTACCTCAAAGGTAAAATAAGAGCCACTGCTATCCAAGACAGGTGTTGATGTGACATCCCCACACTAGGGCTTGCTGGGGGCAGAGAGGAGCCTGTGAACCTGCTGTGGCTGCACCTCTGTAGCCAGGATCTCCAAGACACAGCAAATGCAAACCTCGAAATCAAAAGACTGCTTCATACTCAAGGAGACAGAGGTTAATGCAATTAGCCTGCACGGAGGTATCAGACAGAAAACAGTGCAAGTGAGAAAATATGAGAGGACAAGAGGATGGGGGAAATCATGTCAGCTGCTACAGTTTCTTAGCAATTCAAATTATAATATCAGATTATCAAGAATAATTCACAATGTTCCATTGAACTGCATTCAATGTGATGAGATTTTTTTCACAACCACATGAGAAGAGGAGACAAGATTTTTCCTCTACCTATAAAATATTTCTGAGCAAATTCTTCTGTAAGGTCTGTAATGCCTGTTGTGTGTCTGGATTTGATCTTTGAAAGGAAATTCATTCTCTTAAATTACACTCTTTTGGTGGAAACTCATCTCAAACCAAGCAAATTTTGTCAGTAAAAGGCATTTTATCCAAGCCACAGGATCTCTGCATGCATCCCAAGTGATAGGTTTTAGTTTAATAATTCTGGACTGGTAGCACTAGCAAAATATCTGTAAATATGTTCTGACAAGAAGTGGAGTGTGTACAGTGCAGCTTTTTTGGTAAGAGGCATTAAACCTTTAGCCAGAGAGAGCCAGCTCTGACATTTCCAGCTGTGCTGACAAAGGGAAGATTTTTTCATCCTGATGCTATATTGGCCTCTGCCAGCTCCCAGGAGATTGGATGGGATGGAAAACAGGGTGGTCCTGGGAGACTGAATCATAGAATAGTTTGGGTTGGAAGGGACTTTAAAGCTTATCTAGTTCCAACCCCCCTGTCATGGGCAGGGATGCTTCACAATAGACCATGTCGGCCAAGGCTCTGTCCAGCCTGGCTTTGAACACTGACAGGGATGGAGCATTCACAGCTTTCTCAGGCAACCCATTCCAGTGCCTCACCACCCTCATAGTAAAGAATTTCTTCCTTGTATCTAACCTGAACTTCCCCTGTTTAAGCTTAAACCCATCAACCCTTGTCCTATCACTACAGTCCCTAATGAAGAGTCCCTCCCCAGCATCCCTAAAGGCCCCCTTCAGATACTGGAAGGCTGCTATGAGGTCTGCACGCAGCTTCTCTTCTCCAGGCTCAACAGCCCCAATTTGCTAAAGATCTGTAAGGGTTTTGTTCAGCTCTCTCTTTCATTCTGCTACCCTCCTCATCAGCTGCCCTTATTTGTCTCATCCTCTATTCCTAATAAATGGGTCCCAGATCTGCTCCCCATAAGACATCTCTGGAGGAGGAGTTGCTATGTCACACAGATTAAGCATACTGAGATCTTTTATGTAGGAAAGGACAGTATTTCACAGGCCACTATGAAAAATGTTCATTCTCCAAGCTTCAAATTTAGCTGGGAATATATCACATAAATACCATAAGATGACTGAGTTAATTGCAGACTGTCTTTGCTTATTGAATTTATCCAAATATTTAACCCATACTAGGAAACAATGTGTGTTAGAAAGCTTAAACAAAAATTGAGAGTTGAAATAGTGGCTTTTAAACTTATTCTTTTTACAGAAGTAACAAATATTCTACTTCTCCAATTAGTTTTCTGATATTTAGAAATATTTTACTCCTGACTAATACCCGTTCTCACTTGTGTTTTTCATAGCTTCCCAATTGGAGGGGAGAAGGTTTTCATAATCTCCTGAATGAAATGCAGTTGCCAAACCTTCAACATGCAGTTTCTTGCTGCAGTAAAGTCAGCTCTTGGCAGTAGTGATAAACTGTACAATAGGTATTACACAATTGATACCACAATAAGCTATATTCAGCAAGAAGTGTTACAAACTGGGAAACACCCTCCCTCCAAAAAAAAAAACAACCAAGCCCCCAACACTGAATGTCCATAGATAGACAATTTTTATCGCAATTTTAAAATCACATCTGGAGGACGCCTTCCTTAATCAAATACTCTTGCTGTTAAAGATTAGTGTTCACAGCCTAAACATGCTGCACTTACCTTAAATTGCTTTGCTACGGACTCATTAAAGTATTTTCTTTTGGTCAGAAACCCTACCATGGCTTGGCAGAGGAACAGGAAATCTCTGCTCCCTGCTAAAGGCTTGTGGCTGCTCTTTCATTTTAACCCACAAACTGGAGGATGCTGCAGCGAATTACAGCTGGGTCACTCTTTCCTTCCTCTGTAAAGAACTTAAATGCTCTTCCAAGCACTTTGTCAGCTGAGCAATTGGGACCTACAGAGGGAGCAAAATTATTCTGATGTAAAAAATGGCTGAGACTGCCAGTACATCAATTAGATATGATGTTTAATTTTAGATGACCTGAACCCTCAACAGCAACAATCCCTGTAACTGATCACAAATTTCTGAGGATGCTTTCATCCTATCTCAGCTTGTGGTAGATCCAGCATTTGGTGGTCAATAAAAGACTTCCCTCAATTGTTACTGTCATCTGCATGGCTGCTGTACACCAAGAAAGGAAAAGGCACCTCAGGAACAACCTGGCAATATTTATGTTATTTGAACTGGAATCCGTGAATCAGAGTTCAGCATGAAGTACTCTATTTAGTGTCACAAGCAACAGATGGTAGAGATTTTGCACCGCTGTTTTGTTGACAGATGTGCAGTGTCAAAGTGCTGTCCTTGCCAAAGTTTGGAAATCCATTGAAGAGCTGTAAGCAGATGTGTCACAACCATCTCTATACCTGCAGGGGTGTGCAGACAGACGTGGTACCTTGTAGTCTCACCTGGGCCCATGGCAAGTGCCGTGTCACAGACAGTGAGCACACATGACAGTAACAGGTATTTTAATTGCTATTGCCTGGTGTTAGCTCTGACTAGACTCCCCACATGCTGTAACACTCTTCATCTGCAGCTGAACTGCCCTTAGGAAAATGGCAAACTCTTTCCTATCTTTAACATCTTTAAAGCAAACCTGTTTGAATCGTCCATCAGAAGGACATGAGTTGGCTTTCAGGGAGGATGTTAAATTCAGTCTGACCAACACTGATAAGGATTGTCTTGTGGTAGGATAATTGGCATGGTTGTTACAATAAGAGGAATTTTTTGTTTTGCAGAGATATGTCAGTCAGAGTTGAGACTGGCAAGCACATGTGAAGAGTCAGTAAAACAAGCAGAGCTACACTTTTAACAGCATACCTTAAAATAGCTGGCTTTACTGCTCTGGTGCGACCACAGCTCTCGGTAGTATAGCAGTGTCATGGACAGGACAGTACATTCATATGTCTTCCCATTGTCTACACTAGCATTACGGAGACTCATTTAGAAGAAATAATCTGTACATGTCAGCAAAGAAGTACTTCTGCCATTAATGCCAGTTTTGCTCCTCTAAATGGAGCAAGTGGAGCATAAGCTCTCTCCTGTGAGATGGATTTCCTGGGGACTTTATTGGCAAACTTATCAGATGAAGACACTATTGAAAAGCCTCTCTTTGGACAAATGGGCCATAGGTGATGCTAGAATACTTAAGAGATTTTTGTACCACTGAGACCTTCATTAGTTGCTTTTCTGAGCTATTTTTCTTTAAAGAGTTTAACTGCATGGAATGTTTGCAGCTAATGCTGAATTCTCATTTTAATTCAAGTATTTGATGACAATTTTCTCCATGATTATTTGGTCATTAATGCTGGGAAGTTCTGAAGGATTTTTATTTATTTGTTCATTTATTGTGTTTGATGCATTTGCTAAAACTGAAATCACATCATTTTATAAAATTTTGGATTACAACGGTTTGAAAACATTGCTAACTTGAACTTTGCAGCATCTGGCTGTGTGGTTTTACCTGTTGTCTCAAAAGTAGTCTGATTCATTGGTTACTGCCTGAAGTAGAACTCTTTTAAGGAGTCAAAGTGGATTTGCTTAGGTAAAACCTGTGGGATGAATACAATTGGAGAAATACACATTTAGAGGACAAACTGCCTTCAAAAAGCATAGGTAATAGGACAGTAGCAAAGTGGTGTAGTGTGTAGTCAACTCCAAATATTTGTTCTAAAAATTAAGAAGAATTAAGAACTCTTATTTAAGAATTCGTAAACATTAATTAAGTATAATTATTTTTGAAATTAGGAAGAATTATGAAGAATTAATTTCTGTCAGTAGCTTTAACTTCCAATATTATTTGTTCTTGTAAGATTTAACTTGCAGGACTGCTAATCTACTGTTTGCTGGGGGCTTGCTTTGTTCTGCTATCCTAGATGAAGATCCTCCATCTAGTCATCAATTACAGCTGTTAAGGGGAGGAACGAATCAGTTGCAGGAACGTCCTGTACAGGGAAACAAATACTGATCTTTAGATCACTACTGGTGGTAAATGTTATGCTGTTAAGTATTTGCATATGCGTGATGAAACATTGACTGTATTAAACTTCCCAGAAAAGAAAGAACTGCATTTGAGCAAAAGTGACTGAAGGGAGAAGCTGAAACCTGGTTGTTTTGGTTTTTTTTACTTTTTTTTTTTTTTCCTGTTGCATGACAATGCGAGCAGGAATTACTACTTACAGCAAAAAAAAATATCTGCTGGTGTGTGCTTCCTGTTCCAGTTTGTTTAGTCACAAGTCTGAATTACATCTCTCTGTTGGTTGGCTTCATTTACTATAAACAGGTCTTGTGCTTTGTTTCAATACATCAAAGCCCATAGCCAGGCACAGACAGGTAATGTAAAAGGGGGGTGAGAAAGTTTACAGTCTTGCTTCGTTGTTTCTTTAAGAGTTCCAGACAACGGTCAGAGGGATCACCTGGAGGTTAAAACAAGGCTTGGCTGCTCTTTATTTTTGGGGGTTTGTTTTGTTTTCGGTTTGGGGTTTTTGTTTTTGGGTTTTTTTTGTTTGTTTGTTTGTTTGTTTCTTTTGTAAGAAACTGGTTTCTCTTTTGTTCCTTTTTTAGAAACCACGTGTAACTTTAGGTCAGAAAAGAGTAAAATGTGGCACTTTTTTAACCAGCGGTACCGCTGCTTTGGGGTGACCGGATCAGGCAAAGGTGTAGGCTTCTCTCCCTGCTATGCTGATGCCGGCGATGCTGTCCTTCAGGTGAGTACTAGCCGTTTATTTCCTTTTCAAATCTCCATCTACCTGGAGGATACAGACGGCTGATGACTGACACTGCCAAAAAAAACTCATCAAAAGCTAAGGATGGTTAAAGGTTTAGCCTTTTAAAGATAAAAGGGAATCATTCCCTCCCATAGCATTTTTAGTAAAGCTGTTCTAAAAGTTTGTTTCCTCCCAGCCTCTGCATCTCTCCAGGTTTCCTCCTCTCTTTTCTTCCTTTCGTCCTTTTTTTTTTATCTGCCCTCTTAAAACAACAAGAATGCTGCACTGGCCCGCAGCCAGCCGAGACTCAGCGAGCAGGGTAAAATTTCAGTTCAGATTTACGGGAAGGTGTTGGGAGTAAAAATCTGGTTTGGTGAGTTTAAGGCGGGGAGTAGACAAGAGACAACCTTGCTACTGTGAGTGAGGAGAGAAAGGGAGGAGGAAGGGGAGGGGGCTTAAAAAAACCCCACCCAGGCTGGGGATTACAGACCGATTTTCCCCCCTGTCCGAGTTTCTGAGCGTGTTCCTGAGCTCCTGCAGCCTTATCGAGTTTGCAGACAGAAAGTCGGGTCTAAGAGTGGAAGAAGAGCAGCGCGGTGGTGCCGGCGAGGAGCTCAGCGCCCTGGAATGTCGACTTAGGGCAGGGGCTTTAGCTTAGCTGGTGCTAATTGCAGGTTTCAGTGGTCAAAAACTCGGGGTGGGGGGGGTGGGGGTGGAGTAGGAAAAAAAGCAAACAGCCAAGAGAGGGGGTTAAGGCTCGGGAGAGCTGTTGCTCCAAGCAGCAGTGTGAGGAGTTGCTCAACTCTCCTTCAGCAGAGCGGTAGAAAGGAAAATGCATTAGGTTGCTGCCCCGAAACGTTGCCGCTGCTGCGAATGGTGCTGGGCGCTGAGGTGGGCTCCAGGTAGGTGCTGCCGCATTTCAGTTTGCTCTACTCTTCCTCTGTCTTTACCTGAGGCTTCACTCTCCTGTGACTGGGCTGACAATGTAAGAGGACACATGTGCCCTCACAAAACGCGTTTAAAAGTATTTCCAGGGGGAAAAGGCAAGCGGAGATGACTGCAGAGATCTTCAGTGAAGTTTTGGTGCCTCTTTCCAAGTGACAGATTTCTGGTGATTCTGAGGAAAGATGACAGATGAGAGACAGAAACGGGTATTAAAAAGTGAGACGTGAACTGAGAATTTTAAATTAAAAGATGTGTGTTTCTCCATGTGAAAGAAAAACCACAGTGCGACGTGCCTAATGTCTTTGGAGTAAATTTTGGAAGGACTGGTTTGTTTGTATGGCTGTTTCTTCTTTTTCAACATTTAAAATGCTGTAGTTTGTGCAGAAGGAGGAGCAGTGGCACAAGTGACAGGGAGGTGACAACACGGCTCCGAGATAGGCTGCTGTCTGCCAGTCTGTTATAGGTATTAGCATATGAATGGGATCTTATCTGGGAAGAATTTCTGATGGCCGTTTAGAATACATGTATCAATCAGAAGGTCAAGCGTCTTCTTCACTCTGAGATATGTGATTAGATGAGAAATTCCAGGGACTCCTTATTCATCTTAAAAGAAATAGATGTTGGTTTGGATTTTTGTTTTTAGAGGGAAAGGTACACAGCTCATTTCTTCTTAGGAATTTAAAACAAAACTTTGAGCTAAAGCCAAAGTATTATGACAATTAAAGATTGGCTGGGACCTAACAGATAGCAAAACCCCTCCTGAATGTTATCAGCAAAACGGGGCTGACCTGGCAGAGGGCAAAACCGTACTGCCGGGATGAAGCCAGCTGCCTGAGGCTAACACAGACGGACCATTGGTGCATTTGTGTGCCTCCTAGACCTCGCAAACGGTAACTCGGGCAAGCCCGCAATTACTCGTTACCAGCCGGGCCGAGCTCACATGCCGCGGGAGAGAACCAGCAGCCTTTCGCAAGAGAGGAGGCACCGCGCGGCCGGGCGCAGGCCGGGTGCCAGGGGAATTGCCGGCGGGCCGCACGCCCAGCCCGCCGCAGGTGCCAGGCCGCGGCGGTGAGAGGTCGCCCGCCGTGTTAAGCAGAGCCTGGTATACAGCTGGAGAGCTGGAAGGCAACATGTGCCCTCGGGGAGGGAGCGGAGATAGCGCCGGGAGTACGCCGCCGTTTGGTGTCCGACAGGCTTCTAGCATGGGTGCTAAAGGGTAACAGACTGCTGTCTGTGAGATGAATGAAGAGGCAAACACTTCTCTTGCGCATTCGTTCTCTCTCCCCCCCACTTTCCTGCGTTATTCTGTCCTGGGGAGGTTGCTCTCCGGGCTTGTTTTAAAGCTGTGCATCGCACCCGGAGCTAAGGGCAGGTGCTCCCACCTCACCTCCCTGCCCATGGAAACCCCCAGCTCCCTCCCCTGCTTTCGGGTACCACCTCTTTGAGACGCAGACTTCTGGCCCTAGGTGTTGTTAGGGAAATAGTTAGAGCTGGCTGGCATATAAATACAGTTGCTGGTTATTTCTGTGTTCCTGTGGCAGCCTGTGGTGTGAAATCTTTGAAATTTTCGAAGGTAATGTGCTGCCTTCGATACATGAGATTAGAAAAACATTGAAAACTTGGACTAGAAGTATTTAATGTAAGCAGCGGAGATGGCAGAGCCTTCAGGCAATACTGCTTCAGCGGCTGTTTGGTCTGAAACCTTGATCTTGCGCAGCCACAGGCTGCTATCATCAGGGCTCTTCTTCTGGGGCTGCCCAACTTTCAGGGCCTTGGCTTCCTCACATGCTACCACTGTGAAATGCTACACTATCTTCTGCAACAGCTGTGAGAGCACCTGACAGAAGGTAGGGAGGTTTGCTTTTGCTTATTAGGGTACATCTTTTCCACTGTCAGCTGTTTTCCCCTGTGAAAATTAAGGCCACTTGGGTAACAAGCTGGAAATGATGATTTTTTGGTAGCTGATTAAAAATATGTAATCCCAGAAACATAGGTGGCAATTCTTACTTCAACCATTACAGACCTATTACTGCCTCTGTCAACCAGAAATTGATTTTTATGGTTTTAAGTGTATATTAAAATCCTATTCATGGAGTTAGCAGTGACATATTCAAAATTTATTAATATCCTACAGCTAGAGAAGATGATCCAGGGGTTACTCTGGAGTGGGCATGAAAGCACCTGTTGGTTTACCATATGAGCTCACAGCACTGTTAGAGCAGCAAACTCCAGCAGATGTTATACTACACTTACAGGTGAAGCAATAATATAATCTTGGCTTTTTCATTCAAACCACTGGCCCCAATCGTCCATGCATGGTTTCCCAGAACAACATTGCTCTGATTTTTTGAGGAAGTTAATCGGGGAAAATATGTGCTCTTTGTGAAGAAATGTTGCCAGATTCTGTTCCTGTTGAATACAAGAAATTAGTGACTTGGATGATCGTAAAGATCGAGTTTGCTTTGTAGCAAGGAAGCAGATCTGACAGACTAACTACGAGGAATTACCTCTATGTCTGTGTATGGGTGTATATAGTTGCCTCTTCTGTCAGGAACTTGAGATCTCCAAATTACCAACAACTTAACCCCGCAAATCCTTCCTTATATTCAAGCAGTAGCTGAGTCACTTTGAAATTTGTTTTATATGGGGATTTTTAGGTGCAATTTTCAAGGTCATAAAATGGATCCTGTGAGCAGGATATTTTTGGGTGCTGCTTTAGCAGAAGGAAGGACTCTGACCTTTGTCTTTCCAGTAAGAGGCTTAAAATAATATTTCTGCTATTGTAAATTTTTTGGTTTTCAATAAAATGCTTCTGGTACACCCAGCTCTTGCCAAGATCAGGAGCATCTCAGTAGCCTTGATGAGACAATGCAGGCTTTGTATAGCTATGGGTGGTAGGGTTTTGGTGACACAGTAAACTCAACAGAGCAAAACAATTTCTTAGCAACTGCAAAGCTGACTACCTGATATTTGAGGGCATTTTTGTCCTTTCCAGTCTTTCATTTGCTATGATCACAAGCAAGATTCCATTCAAAAAGAAGAGAGAGGGTTTTGATATTTTAAGAGTGTGTTTTAAAAAGCATACTTAGAGTCTGGATGTTATCTTTTACCTAACTAGGTCATAAAGCTGAGACTAAGCACAGATGGGCTTATTTGGCACAAGAGGGAAAGAAACTACAAATGCATTAGAATCCTTGACAAAGAATCAAGACAGTGGTAACTTTCATCTGTGTCCAAAGGGCTCATGGCTTAACCAGTCACTGACACCTGGAATGCTGTCTGTCCTATTTGCCAGTGTTGGGGCCACTGGGAGATTTACTCTTGAAAAGCACCACCCCAAGTGATGTAGCTCAGGGTTTGCATTCATATTTTGGCCTTTTGAGTACTCAATGGGTGTGCTTGAGTTCTACCCTTGAAATAAACTGAAATTTGTATTTCTGTCTTTCATCAGAGAAACTTGGTAAGATCCACTACAACAGGGTGTAGGTTCAACCTCAGCAAGTTGAGTTCTTGGTATCATTAAAGAGATCATTAATACTGCACTGTCATAGACCTGGGATCCCTGACCTGGGTGTTGCTGCTGTGCATGTACTTGCTCCAGAGGTGGAGTAAAAGGACTGTCAGCACCATGTGGAGTTTATGCATGAAATACCTGGCAAGAAGCAAGAGATGGGTCAGACACAGGGTGGAGGATAAGCAAATGGTCAGCTGGGTAGAGAGCAAGCACAACACGCTGGCAGCCTGGCCATTTCAGCAGCAAGGGAGAGATTTTAGAAGGAATTTAGGAGAGACGAGCAAAGCTTCTCTGCAGTTGTGACCAGGGAAATAATCCCAGGGAGGAATTACAAGGGCAAACTGGAAGATACTTGATGAAGTGGGTGTTCAAAAGCTGCAAAAGGCACCCATTTGCCATTGAACTCATCCTGCCTGCACAAGTGCTGTGTATAAGGACACCTTTCATTTTATTTGTTAGAGAATGGAGCGGTGGTGAACAGAAGAACAAAAATGAGTGGCACACTCAAAGCATCAGGCTATGAGAATTGCCCCTGTAATAGTATTTGGAAGATGAAACATCAGATCAAGACTGCAATTATGAAAGCAGAGAAAAGTTTATCTCAATTGCGGAGCTAACGTAAGGGCGAGACCCCAGAGAACTGTTTTAGCTATGAGGGCAGATAGAATAGGCAATGTCTTCAATGTGTAAGCAAAAAGCATCAACTTAGCTGTACCTTAAAACCAAGGCTGCTCAAATAAGACCTGTGCCCTGCCTGCAAGAAGAATGGTTATTGACACTGTAGAAAGGAGAGAAAAAAGATTTGGGGTATCTTTTGAGAGTGGGGATATTAGGGACCCTGCTTTACCCACATTGAGCTGGAAGGGATGGCTAGGGTCTCAGCAGAGAGTCTTTCAGAAGTTAGTAGAAAAAGTGGGTGAGGGGCATTGGCTGGCTGGGTATTATGGGAAAGCAAATTGAAGGAAATTGAAGTAGAGGGAGAATTTGCAATTTAACTTTGTAGAAAGACCAGAGTTAAAAGCAAAAGAGAAGTCATCAGGGTTGATGGAGTGGAAATAGAAAAAAGGCTGAATGGTGGGACAAAATGGGGGAGGCTAATGGACAGTGCTGAATGGGACCACTTGAAAGTTAGTGCAGGGAAAATTCAGCTGTAAAGAGCCTGGAGTCTGAGCAGTGCATGCCACATAAATGGTCTTTTTTAATGAGTAAAAGTAAAGGATCATGACAGCAGAGGAAGGGAATAGGTGAGATGGACACAGCATGACAAGGGAGTGATATGGGTCATCAGCAGAAATCAGCAACAGTGAGAAGAGAAAATTGGAGAATAAAAACCAGAGCAGGAGGGTGATGGACTTCCATGGAGGTGAGGTGTCTGTAGGGCTGGGAAGGGAGTAAATGAGAAATAAGAGATCCTTGTAAAGAGGAGGAGGAAGAGGGAGAAAGAGGGGAAAAGATCAGCTCACTGAGTACAGTCTGATCTCAGGGAACATCTGAAACAGAGATGTTCCATTAAGGCTTGAAAGCCTTGCTGCTGAAACACAAGGTTTCAGGACCTGGATGGAGGGAAGTATGAAGAGACTGTGGCTAGCTGATGTCTTTAAAGGTGCAGCATGTGCTGGAGTGAGAAACAGGGCATGAAGACCGGGCAGCGTGCAGGGTGCGACTGTAGGAGCTCTCATGTTTGGGGAGGGAGGAAGAGTCAGAGTTCGGGTTAAAAAAGGCATGACAGGCAATGAGGGAAGGTAGAGTCAAGCACGAATGTGCACGCAGGGACATGTCCTCTAGATGCTTTTACAACAAAAGAATACGTTCAGCTCACTGTAATAAAATACATTATTAACATGACTTTAGGCCATGTCCACGTCATGTGCATGCTTCTGGCAGTGAAATTTCTGTTGGCTGTGGATGCTGCAATTTCACCAGAGTTCATGCACTGGTACCCACATCCTAATGTGAGTGCTAGTCCTCACAGGGAGCATTTCACTGTCACTAGTATTAAATATAGCACTAATAAGGTTCCTGAAGCTCACAGGAGCGTAGTCACAGGTAAAGCTGCAAGTAGAGGTAGATTTAATGGGTGCATGTATTCAAAATTTTGAGATTGCAGTACAGTCTGTGGCTCTTGAAAACTGATTCTGTCCTTGGGTTCTTGGCCTTCTGAAGCAGGCAAGGAAAGACCCAACTTAACGACTTTCTGAGTTCCCACATCAGTGGATGGGAAGATGGAGGTGGCTTAGGTTGGACTAAGGAGAACTGAGCATGCCTTTTGTTGCTGCCATATGTGGTGTCTTATTCAGTGTTTACAAAATAAACAGGGTGAGGAGATGCTGTTGCTGAGGTTGTCTGCTCACCCTGAACACCCAGGGCTCACCCAGGTGTACCCAGAGATGCTCCACAACCCCAGAACCCAGGAGCAAGCTTCAACCTGGGCATGGTCCAAACAGGACATGGTTGTCCTGCAAGGGAGCAAAAAAACGTGATTTTCATAGAAGCTGATTGTACTGAGTAATAATAAATGAAAAGGCTTCTACATGCTGAAGCCCCAGGTCTCATCTTACCTGTGTGAGTCACAGGTCAGACTATATGTGCGCACAATAAATCTTTCCAAGCACCACAGGGGGTATCACTGGGGAGGGTGCTCTGCCTCCCAGTGGTGTGTGTGTAATCAGTGGGAACATGGTCTGAGATCGGCAGTGGGTCCTGAACACATTTCTGGCTGCTCTGCTCTTTTCTGCCTTGTAACATGCCAGTGTATAACCCCCTAGAGCCTTCCTGGTATTAGGTGGTCATTTCTCTAACCTGCGTTTTACCACAGGTCTTTGCAGGTCCTTATTTAAGGTGCCAAGATCAGAGACCATGTCTTCCCATGTTCAATTTTTATTTCTCTTGAAAATGCTTGTTTTCTGCAGGTATTTGTCTGCAAGCTTACATTCCTGGTAAGCAGCAAGACAGACTGAGAAACAATTTTAGTTTTTTACTGTCTGCTGCCCTTAAGAGTCTAAGTAAGAAAATACCTGTTAAAATTCCTGTGCAAATTCCTGGCCATTCTCATGGCCACCTGCCTCAGTAAAGTTATCAGCTTACTGCCTGGTTGATATATGGGGCACTATATAAAAGCTACAGCTCTGAGGCATGTGGAATGAACTGCCAGAAGCTCTGAGTAGGTGCAGTTAAGTATTGCTAAACTGGAGGCACTGGTGGCCTTAGTTGTTGGCTTTCTCATGAGAATGAGAAAAGCCAAGGGCAAGAGGCTGTTTCATTCACAGAGCACTTCCAGGGCTTTTCTTCTGTCTGTCTACAGCATTATCTGAAGTTTTAACTGTGGCTTTTTGATTCCTGTTATCTCCCAAATGTGGGTTTGTGGTGGTACACCAGCTGGAAGAGAGGCACCATCAAACCACAGCAGGGGTTTGAGAGGTGTGTTACCTGCAATCTTGCTAACCCCTGGGCTGTGGAGTTGCTGTGAGCAGGCTCTTGGCACTGTTGTGGTGTCCATCTCATCAGTAAAGCAATTCAGCAGAGGGATGAGCCTGTTTGACCAGCCCCAGCTTGTGGCTTTCATGAGGAGGTTGAAATTTGAGACAGATCCTGGCATTTTCATCTGTAGATCACGGAGCTTAAAAAAAAAGCAAGGGGAAGTATATTATTTATATTTGTGTATTTTTTTAAAATAAATAAATATTTATATTTTTATTTTATATTTTGATACGTTATTGCACTCCTTGTCCAACTAGTAGCCTTTCTTCTACACTGATGTCAGTCATCACTGACCTGAGTGAAGTGAGTAGAAGAGGTCTGTACTTCTAAAGGGGAGAAAACAAGACTTTGGTTAAGTTTATTTGCAGCTGTTTGGGCAATACCTTATTGCTTCTAAACAGCTGTAAGCTTCTCTGTATATACACAACATGTATCAACACAAATCGGTCTCAATGCTGGATTTTTAATTCCCAAAGCACTGTTAATCATCTGTCAGCGTTTAATTACCATCTTTGTCTCTGGTTTGGAGGGATGATCTAGATGGGATCATTTTCCTTCACTGTGCACTGTGCCATAGCTTCCCCACCAATAGATAGGAAACACATCTTATTTTCTCTCCCTTGTGAAACTGTAAGAATGCACTCTTGAGGAGTGCCGCAGGAGATGGGCTGTTAAAGAATACAGAGGTGTATGCAAGATATACGTATCTTGAATCTCTCCCTCTTTATATTTTCCAACAGACACAAGAGTTCTTTCTAAATAAATGTTATGTAAAAATATGGGGTCTCCAAGGAAACGTAAAGCAAAACTGCTGATACTGCAATCTGCTTACCTGTGGGCAGTGAATAAACTTAGTTTTATGAAAAATGCCATGTATCTGTAAGCCTGCAAGGTTAGATTTGCAAGAAGGTTTCATACTGGTAATAGTGAAAATCAGTTAAAGACCACAGCTTTTTGTGAATACTTTGGGTACCCAAGGTACAGACTGCACGGGGAGTTATGAGGTGGGTGTGAGTTTATAGTATCCTTGGACACATACTCATGTTTTTAATGTGTAGGCAACTGTATGTTCTTTTCTCATACTCCAGAGTAATCAGAGAGGATCCTGCTGCGGTTTGTGAGCTGTAAGTATGCTCCCATAAGGCAGATAAAAGACTATCTGCACCCATGCATATATCCATATCCTAAGAATACCCGAAACGGGTTGGAAAAACCCTTTCCAGAGCTAAGGCCAGTGCAAAGAGGGTTAGAAGATAGTAATTGTTGGGCTAGTTTTTTTCTGAGTTCTGGGTTCAAAAAATACTTGGCCAAAACCACAGGATGAAAGCTCCTTGGTGGCTGGACTCCATCCACACGTTGCAATAGGGCAAGCAGCACGCAGTGCCTGCTCACTGCTTCCCCATCCTACGATGTCTGCCTTCATCTTCCAGTACAGGTGTCAGTTTCTGGGGCTTCCAAGCTCTCCAGTTGCTCTGCCTGTGTCCATCAGTGAGTTTGGGTCTGCAGCTGAGGATCCTGGAGCAGGATGCATATTTGCAAAGATGCGAAGTGATGGGCTGCTGAGCAAAGGGTCTGTGGAGCACCAGGGCATACACAAGGCAGTTCAGAGTGCAACATAGCTGAATGCAGAATTAATGGTACCAATGGCAGAAGAGGTGAACTCCCTCCCTCCAACATCTGGAGCTCAGAATGATATGCAGAGTGAAGGAAACAGGTTTTCATTTTCATTGCGTTTCTACATTATTCAAATCTGGGTTCCAGCCACAATGCCAAAATGCAGGAAGGGCTTAGCTTCTGCCTTTCCTCTGACAAGGGGGCACTACCTCTGTGTCTTCTAAAACAAGTACTGTAACATGAACAATGTTGAAATGAGCAGCATTTTATTACTCCTTCCAAAGATCCAAACCCTTTCTCTCACATTTCCTCTTTGTCTAATCTTATCTGTTTCATTTTGCAACCCTTGCTGTGCTTCCCTATTTCCAAATCAAAGTAGAATCTTTCTGCAAAAAATCTGAAAGCTGCACTCATTTTGAAATGCATCCTGTTTTAAACAAAGAGCATCCACTGGTGGTTAACTCATGGGTTTGTTAATCCTTACCTGCAAAGTAACCAGTGCCAAAATCATTGCATTCTTAAAGCTCTTGCAAAAGTCAATCGCAGTTAAACAAAGGTTTCTTCTGAGTTCACACATACGTATATGTGCAACAGGGTGTAGAACAGGCCAGGCAAGAAACAAAAAGTGTTCAAATGACTGGTTTTGCAGGAAAGGTGCCAGTATAAAACTTAGGAAGCCTGGGTTCGTGTCTCTGCCTTGCCACAGAAAATGGCTTGGATGAGTTAACAACAGTGATGTGAAGTGGGTTGTTTCTGGTTGCTGTGAATGCCTGTTTTGTGGTTACTGGTCTCTGCTGGTATAGCTGAACATCCTATTGGGTTGTGGTGTTTTGCAGCAGGATCTGCTACAGCTGGTCTTTGGAGAGTTATAGCAAATCTCAGGGTTTTCTGTGTGTTTGGCTTATGCCGCTGTTTTGAGAGGGTTGGGCAGCTGTGCATGGGCAGTTGTGCTGCGAGAGCGCCAGGGAGGGATGAGGGAAGGTGTTTATCAGCTGGACACCTAACCCAAACCTTTGGCAGCCGCTGCGCTCCCTGCTTCAGCTTCTTTTCCTACACCATCCTCAGCATCACCTCAGCCCTGAGGTAAGGGGACCTTTGTGAGGTGCTGCTGGTTGCTGGTGCTATGTAGGTCTTTGTAATCACCAGTGATGCAAGCCACCAAGGCAGGGTGGAGGATTGCCCAGCAGGTTACATTTTGTGCTCCACTGTGCCCCTGTGAAGTGACAGCAGGTGAGCGGTGCTTGCTGTGAAACCCCAGGGCTGTGGGAGACCTGGGAGTCCCCAGGGTGCTGGTTGTGACAAGTTTCTGCTTCAGATCACTGCTTTTGGAAAAGCAGTTTGAAAAGCGCTGCTGAACAGTCTATAGCTTTAGTATTGATAAATAGGTGCAACTGTTGTACCCCACTTCAGAAAATACTGTGCATGCAATATAACCTGTGGAGATCCGGGACTGTAACTGCTCCCTGTGCCTGGAACTTTGCAACCCAAAGTTCCCATTGTAAAAGCAGATGTAAAAAGAAGAAGACAGAGCACCTTTGGCGATAAGGATGCCCTGCATTTTCTAGTAGGAGACTATTTTCATTTGGTTGTAATTTTACTTAGCTTTAAGTCCCTGGATTGAAACACTGCATGGCAAAACATTTCAGTCCCTGACTGAAACGCTGCATTCGCCTGGATAGAGGCCAGAGAGTCACTTAACCTAAAACGATTCAACCTTTTCTCAAAATCAATGTTAGAGAGCTTTCATTTTTTTCCCCCAATTTTTTCAACTTCTTCCTAGGGCAGTGACTTGACCTTTAGCAGGGAAGTGCCCCTTGCCCAGAGGTATCCAGGTTTAAGCCTTTGAAGACTGCAGTTTTCACGTGTTTAGTGGAAACTTCAACTTTCAATATCCAAGTCCCAGAAACCACTGTTCATACTGCATATGCTCCAGCCCGCGTGAGACTTCAGTTGCAGGTCTGGTATGGGGCTGCTAGGCTCTCTGACCCTGAATTCAGGAGCAGCGTGTAGGGTGTCTAAAAATAAAGGAAGCAAAGAAACAGGTACTGGGGCTTGGGAGCTGCAAACAGAAGGTCAAGTCTAGGAGCAAGGGAAAGAAGAGAGAGAAGAGAGGCAAGGAGGTAGGAGAGGGAAGACAATTGTTTGCCTGGAAAGCTGATGGGGAGTCAGAATGATGGAACAAGGGATTTGAGGGGATAACAGCACATTTAGGAGAAGGGTCTGATGTGCTGGGGCTGCAAACAGAGCCAGCCAGGCTGGGGGATTTGGCATGAGAGGTAGTAACCAGAGGAGGATGAAGTGTGAGGCTGGGGTACTGGTATTGGACAAGGGCAGGTAGGGCGATGGAGCAGGTCATCCAAGGAGCCTGGACCAAACCCGAGCTGGACCTCTTGGGGATGAGAATCCAGGGCTTTTTCTGGAGCTTCCTTTCCCTTGGGAAGCTGGAATGAGTCCCCCTTTCCGTCTTCTTTCCTTTTTTGCTGCTGCTGCCAGTAAATGCGGGCTGAGCTGCTGCCCTCCTTCTGTGATTTACTCAGTTACTTCGTGGAGCAGAAGTTCATGTGGTAAATCTCATGTGCTACCCCTCTGGGTGACACACGCATCAGTAGGATGCCACATGATGGAATTTGGGGTTGTGTTTCATTCTGCATCAACAAAACCCAAAACATACAAGCTTAGGAAACAGTGCATAGATACATCCTCTCAGAAAAAGTATGAAATGTGAAATTCAGATAGTGCCAGATTTACAGTCTGCACAATCCTAATTCAGCTTCTGATGTGTATTATTCTAGTATGATCCTGGTTTTTTGACACATTCAGTACTTCTGAGTCTTTTGTAGGACCCTTGCAACATACCATGTATGAAAAGGAGAGTGGTCAGTGAAGGAGGGTGGTCAGTGAACAATTTACTTGAAATGTAGGGTTTTTTTCCCCTGCTATTCAGAACATTAATGGTTCATGCTCTTACGTTGCTTTGCTCTGAAGAGAGGTCTAGTGCTCTTTGCCTTTCTATGATCTTCATCTCTATAACATTTAAACACAAACGGTAATGAGATAATTTGCACAACAAGCATTTGCTATTTAGTTGCTAAAAAAAAACAGTAGGGCACAGTCTATAAATTAATAAGTTTATCATAGTTTTGACTGTACAGTTCAGGATGCCAGGCACAGGCACAGGTGAGCTTCTTTAGTTAAGGGTGATCTTCACTGAAAAATGTGGTTGAGGGTTAACAAGCTCTAGCTATAGATCTATGTCAAGCTAAGAGATTATTTTGAGTGATCAGAAATAAGCACAGGCGAATAAGTCTGAGTGCAATTTCCACATTTTTTTAACTGATGCAACCACCTTTTTTGCTTCAGAGTGACATTTCATCTAGAAATTTGACCAAACTTTGCAACAAAATTGGGGTAGAGAACCCAGAAATGAAAGGTTTGCCTTGGGACAAAATACATCATCTCTTTGTATTTTTGTACTCCAGCTAACATTATGAGTCAGTCACACTGCCTGCCTGGTGACTCCGTTTTCCAGAAAACTTGGTTTTGCTTAAGATCCATATTTTCAAAATGCATTTCCCAGCAAGTTCACTGGAAGCTCTAAGTTCTCATTGCTTCTGCATGCAAACTGCAGACCAGAAAAAGTTCCCACCCAAAAATAAGGAGCATGCAGTCACTGACCATTTGTACAAAGCTTGGTCTAAATGACTTGGAGAGTGATACTCAGCATCCATATGCTGAGTGAGGGCAGAAGACAGTAACCAAGAGCTTGTTTATCTACCTTAGCTAAGAGTTCCCCTTTCTCACAGTGCATTGGGTGCTGCATCATCTGCGGTGTCTCTGGGACAGTGGTAGGGACAGCAGTCACTGTTGGTGCCTGATCCCAGCTTCTCTGCTGCAACAGGGTCACTCTCTCCACTGTATGGTGGGCAAAGGAGGCCACCATCTTCCCTGAGGGTCTGGAGCAGTGCAGTATCCAAACTGCAGCACCCAAGTTCCAATTATCAGGTGCTCCAGGGGACCTGTGGCACTTCTCAGGGGGAGCAGCACATTGCAGCACTCTCCCATCCATGGGTCTGCAGCAACTCTCTAGACCTGGGCTGTCACTTTCACCTGCTAGAACATGGGGGTGAGGGCTGTAGTACTGCTTGTCAGGTTGGAGGGTACCTAGGGAAAGTACTTTCTGGACTAGAAAGCTTGTCTTGGGGTGCACACCCAGAAGCAAGCAGCTGGGGTACAGAGATGCAAGCTCCCTGACACTGCATAGACAGGAAGCTGCAGGGCCAGAAGGAGAACCCACAAGAGGCATCCTTGCTGTCAATGGCTGATTAGGTTTTGGGCTGGGAAAAGGGAATCCTGGGATGTTGTTTCTGTGACATGGCCCATTTCTGTGTTTTATCTACATCCCTGCACGTCTGTGGTAGAAGCTTTTCATGCGTGGCAGTCACCCACACTCTGATTAACACTGTTTTAGCAGCTGGTTTCAGGATAGTTCTGGATGCATCCCTACCTACCATGCATCCTCACTGGTGGGCTGGAGAGCTGGTGAGCCTGGCCCAGCATGGCAGGTAGCCTCTTCTACTGACACCGTTGTGGTTGGAATAACAGCCTGTGGAAAAGATAAATGAGGCTGGTGTCATTGGTATGATAAGAAAAGATAGAAGGATAAAAAAGGAAGGCATTATAGAAGACAAATAATGAGGAGAGTGCTGAGGACTGGGTATTACCGCTACTAGGTATCCCAGTGTTAGATATTTACTCTCTTAGAGAGCATGTCCAACACGGCTCTGACCACCACATTATACCTCTTCTAGAGATCTGTTTAATAAATGTGGTTTGTAAAAGCAGGAGTCAAATGTAGCAATACACCCTCTGCTGCTGGAGTGTTGGCTCTCCTTTTCCTGGTGAATGACAATTGCAAGTGATAACTACCTGAAGTTAAGCTGCTTTCAGGTGAAGAACAGGAGATTGGTAATAGACTGAGATGATGGGACTGGGGACTCGGAGGTGCCTACCACACAGTGCTCTCCCTCTGCCTTGGCAGTTTGCTTTCAGACAGGCTAGGACTGAGGCACATCTCTGCAGTGGGCTGCTTCCTCTCCCTTAGAGACATCTCCAAAGCCTTTGTGACCTGAAAGGTGCTGGATCAGAGCCTGAACATCCCAGCCAATGTGAAGCGGCAAAGGTTAGGTTCTTCTAATATATCGTTCTAAAGCAGAAGCAGACAAACTTAAGACGCCTGTTGCACTGGGTACCACAGACACCAGAGGGAAAGGCAGCCCGTGGTCAAGCAACTTCAAAACCAGAAATGAAGCATGCAGAGCAACCTCCCTCATGTGTAGCAAGTGGCTGAAGAATGAAACCTCCTGTCCTGAGTGGGCTGAAACACAGCAGATCATGCTGCAGCCTTCATTGAGCAAGCCTGAGTTGTGAATATGCTTATGAAAACTAGTAGGTGGATGATTCACAGAGAAAAGGACACACAAAAAAAGCAGTAGGGTTTCTACCATTCTAATAGGGGACACAGCATTTAAACTCTTCTCCTAACCTGGTGTAATAGTGGTATGCCCCCTTTCATGCACCTGCGTCCGTGCTCATTAGTACTTTGCTCTTCTGCAAGATCACTGGCTTTGAGGAGGACCTGCAGAGCATGACAATAGCTTTATTACACTTTCAAAAAGTGCAGGGCTGTCATTATCATTTCTCATCTATTCTTCTGTTCATTTAACAAGACAATCATAGAGAAAGCAAGCAGCTCTCTTCTCATCTTCAAAGCTTTGGTCAGGTCTGCAGCACAGGTGTTGGCTGGCCCATCTGTGTTGGGCAGTTGGTATTTAATTCTTTCTTCTCCCTGTGTTTCCTTCCTCCTTTCCCACACCAGCAAAACTAGGGGTCACTCCAAAGCATCTTGCCAGGAAAAGCTCCTCATATGCTGGCCAGATTTTGCCCATGTAGTCTGTACATACAGTGTGCTGGTACAACATACAGGGAAAACAGTCTGAATTCTGTGTGAGCCATGGAAGCTTGCAGTAGTGATCATCCAGCAGCAGCTCACATTGGCTGTTTAATGGTGGAAGGGGAAGCCTGGGTCTGCATTAGTTAGGCCTAATTACTTGAAACCAGTGAAAATCAGCACGTGTTTCTTTGGCTTTCATAGCTGAATTGGCATCAATCCCCTTGTAGGTAACATGCATTATTATTGTAGTACTTGACCAGTTGTGGGGTTTTTTTCCTCTGTATTCTCTCTTGAATATTCCTCCTCTCCTTCTGTTTTGGTTACTCTGTGCCCTAGTGCTTGAAGATTTCCTGCCTGTATATTGAAAGCTTTTAATGAAGAATTTCAGCAACACTGAGTTACCAGTAAAAGCCTCTGCAGCTTTTGACAGAAGAAGGGGTTATATGAAATTACTTCTAATCTCTTTATCCTTGTCACACCACTCTGCTATGCAGTAATACACTAAAGAATTTCCAGAAAGCAAAGGTTGGCGACTTACAATACCGACCGGCTTGGTTGAAAAAAAATAAATAATAAAGGAATTGGGAGGTGAATTCAATCTGCTGCTGTGTTAGCTGGGGAACAAAGGAGGGGGGAAGTGGAGGGAGAAGGCTGGAAAAACTAAATGCTTTCTCAGTTTAATTAAAACAAAGTGAAAACACCACCAGAAAAACCCCAAACCACTGACCCTGAGGCCAAACAAGTAATTTCCCTCCAAAGTTTTGATCATGTTCTGAAAGTTAAAAAAACGAGGCATTTTGGTTGACTTTATCACAGCAGCTATCAATGGCACATTGTTAATCCCTGTTAGAGTGGCAAAGCTGCCAAACAAATAACAGTATGTCCTTGAGTGCACCACTTCTGTGCCTGACAGGTTTCCATTTTTCACCCCGTTGCATAATGCTGGCATCCACATACGACACGTAGCGTATGAAAGTTTCTGGGTAGGGCTTGATCCTGCCTCCATTCAACTCAAGGGCAACACTATTCCAGTTGTCAAAAGAGGCAAGGTCATGGCATGTGCTGAAGCTAGCTGCAGTCCAACTGGGAAGCTAAGCAGCAGTATTACAGAGCGCGTCAGCTGTCTCCGTCTCCAGTCCAATCCATGTGCACTTGTACAAGGACTTACCTTTTCAAATCCCATGGCAGCTAATAGCTTTCACCACTTGCCTGCTGTGTTCTCAGATTTATTTCCGTAAAAGAAACAAAACTAAGGAAACAAAAGGGAAAAAGAACCCCAGCTGCTAATTCCTTCTGAGATACACACACAGAGAAAGCAATATTTTGATCTTCTTGTGCTGTTTTTGTCAGATTTAGCCAAGCATTGTGTGTAGGTGTTACGTGATTTTAAAAATGAGATGAAATATGGGTGGGACTGAAAATGCAGTTGCTATTATTCATCTATTTATGCCATCATACACGTGTGATCAGGCTGTGCAGCAGCCTAGGAACCTACCGATTACTTGAATCATCCTTCTGTAAAAGGGCCGGCAGATGTGTTATTTAATCCTTTGACTAGATCAGCAAGATCTGTATATACTAAATTTGTATTCCATACCTACAGCCAGCATCAGCCCACACATGTGATGAAACGTCAGCATAGAAATCCATACCTATACTTTTTTCCCTTGCAATATGCAAGCTCCTCAGGATTCCATCTGGGGGAAAAGATTGTGCAAACAGTACACTTACTAAAAAGTGGAGATTTTGTAAAAATAAAACTACAGTAGGAAATTTTAATGAAACACTACAGAAAAAGGAAAAAAAAAAGGAAAAAAAAGGAAAACTGAAATTGATTTTTTAAAATTTTGTTGAGAAAAGCAAGGAAAAAGAATCTTTGCTATTGTCACTTCCAGGGTCAACTTCTGGTAGAAAGAAAAAAGGTTGTTTACACAACTCTATTTTTGATACTTTCACCTTCCCAGAAGGAGTAGAACTATGGCACTGGCACTTGATAGCCAAGCCATTCTCAGCCAGTTTGAGGGGGGAGTTTTTACATGGGATTTCAATCCTGAATTCTCTTTCAGCTCTGGAAACTCACCTGTGACATACACAGACCATCCAGCAATATTAGCTATGGACCCTTTATCGCATTTTTGCAGGCTCAACAGCATTCCTGCTTCCGTAGAGAGCGATTCTTCCAGCTGCAGGCAGTACAAGCTTGTTGCAGTGCTAATTATATGATCATCTGCCTCAATATTTCCAGATGTAAAGGATTTCTCTATTTCAGTTGTTAAAGAAGGGGTTTGGTTTTCTATCTCTGTTCCCCATTAGCTAGATCTCTGCTAATAAATTAAACATGCCCAGAATTGCACCCTGGCACTGAGGCCGATTTCCTCCAGAGAAGGATACTGTCTTGCCCACCAAATCTGAATGGCTGAACCCAAACTGTGTGTAGGAATGATCCAGAGCTCATCTTAACCCTCACCCTGTGTCTGGGAGAGTGGTATTTGCCCTCTGGTTTGGGCAACTGGTTTTTAAATGATGTGGACCCAAAGTGTGTCAGGGTCCGTTCTGGTCCTTACAGGTTGCAATTGGTTTCCAGCACCCAGGAATGCTTGCTGATGTGATTTAACTTAATTTATTTCTGCAGAGGTAGTTCTTACATCTCCCCCTTCCTTATTGGCACTGATCAGCACAACAGCCTTCTTTCAAAGGCTCCAGAGTCAGGTGTATATTTACTATGTCCCCAAGCAAAGTATTTACATTCAAATAGAAGTATAATTAGTGCTACCAGCATTAGCAAGTGTTCTAGAAGGAGGCTGGTAGGGGAGAATGGAGCCAAGATAAAACCCTGGGATCCGTGGGATGTCTGCCCAGGAAGAAGCAGTGAAACAAGGCAAAATGACAGGTAGCAGCAGATGCTGATGGTGAGGGCTGCTGGCTGCTGCTGAACCGAACAGTCTCACTGGGAATAAAGTCAAGAATTTCTGAGCAGGCATAACATGAGAGTGTGTTTTCAGAGGGGAAGGAGGAGTCTGGAGGCTCTAATAGCCTATTTTTGGTGGGGTTTTTTGGTAGGGAGGAAACATTTGTTCAGCACAAGCATGCTGCAGATCTAAATTCCATTTTCCATAATCTATCCTTACTGGGGATGCTATTGCAAGCAGTTCCTTATTGTGGAAAGTTGAATTCTGATTCCCATAGAAATGCAAAAGAGACCAATTCTTTATAACTGAGACTCCCCCTTGAAGGACAGGGTTCACAGTCATTGACAGCCACTGACTTTGCAGCTGGTCAGTACAACAGGAATGAGACTCAGCTGCTTTCTCAGTTTAATAGCAGACAGTACTTCTGATGAGAGTTTGGAGTTACATTGTCCTTAGCCAGCTTTTGACACTATTTGTACGTGTTTGTACAGCCAGTGGGCTATGCTAGTAAACCTATAGGATAACAGAAAATACCTACATTTTCTTTACAAGAAGAATACTGGAAAACAAACAATCTTAATTAAAGCTGGTTTTGGCTTCTCTATGTAGAACAAAGTCTTCCCCTTATGTGACAATATGGAATTCAAGGGAGACTATTTTTTTCTGCAGAATCTACTTGATTTAACTGTCATCTGAGACTTTTGTTTCACAGATTAATTTTGTTATCCATTCCTTTCACCCAAACGCACTACGGTAGCATTTTTAAGAATTAACAGCAACAACTCTGTTTCTCAGTTATGTCTAGTTTAACTAACATCTAATCCTCTTAGCTTTTATACTTTCACAAACAGGGATTTGTTTGGCTAAAAACTTTTAATTAGCCCAATCACATGGAGCAGGTATTTAACAACCCCAAGGCAGACCCGTTTCAGACATGAGAGGTGTCTCACCACCAGACTGGGAGAGCTAATTCTAGGAGCCCTTAGCCACAGGCTGCAGAACTTGAATAACAGGGTCGGTGAGCGGCTGGCACCCAGTTTTTCTACGTAAGTGGGCAGCGTTCTTTACAGCTAACTTGCCGGTTCCAAACAGTGTTCCATGATCCTTCACTAGCTCCCCGTCTCTGCTCTCCCTCCAAAGCAGCCCTTTGGTTTGTGCTTGCACATATCAGGTCAGCTGTAAAGAGGGACAAGGATCTTTTCATGGGTTTGGTAGGACTGCCTGTGACCTGGTAGGTCAATGGAACAAATAAATATGTTAGCAGACTGAATGAGGATTGAACCTGCTGAACTTTTGGTCTTAGTAATTTGAATCCAGAAAAAAGGCTGCTAGAGCAGCATACAGGCCCTAACCCAGGAAGCATGGGGTCATTGCTGCAGGGCAGGGGAGGCTGGGAAGGGAATGCTGCTGCCCATGGGACTCATGCTCCTTCAGCGTATGAAATCAAATGAGGAAAGGAGTGGCTACCACAAAGCGGAAGAATGGACACCAGTGAAAAAGTGGGAGTGAATGCTTGCATAACATGCTACACATGTAATTATTAACTTGAGATTAGCTCTGCCACGGAACCAGGACCATGGCCGTGCAAAGTCCACTCATGAGCTTACGTAAGGGATTCTCAGGTCCAGGGTTTTTCCCGAGCAGTCTGTCTCAGCAAGGATCCTGTAGGGCTATGAGGAGCATTTAACACTGCCCCTCAGGCAGGTCTCTGGGGGAAACAAGAGCAGTAGTGTGATCAGCTGAGATCAGAGGAAAGACTATGAGTGGTGCTAGAAGGAGTACTGCTTCATTGCACTTTGCCAGTAGTAATGCTGTGTCTGTCACTGTGAAGTTTTCGTAACATCTGTGCCAGGAGTGATGCTTACCAAGTCACTCACATTGAGTTATTTATGGCCTATGTTCTCATCTTAAACTTGCTTTGGAACATTCAAAATGTAGTAGACATAATCTATTTAACTTTAAAGTTGCAAAGAGGTGAGCCTTTGACATCTACCACTTTGCAAAGCCCTGAATTTGCAAAGTAGTTGGAGCTCGCATAGGCATCAGATTTAACTGATTGACAATTCACCTGAGGTCCACACATTCTTTGCTTATTCATTCCTGGCTTTAGCTACTCCTTTTTAGGATGTCCGTGCTAACTCCCAGAGCTGGGTGGCCCTGCCTCAGCAGGGGAGCAGATGCCTGAAAGACCTGCTTAGTGAGCAGGGCATGACCCACTCTTGAGATGCCTTAGCACATACAGCCCTGTGGGGAATACAGCTGGCCAAGCTGTTTTTTACAGGTGTGGCTGTGATGAGCTGCACTTGCTGTAAACAGCTAAAAATGCCCTCCTGTCCCAGTATGGGAGGAAAACTAGGTAGCTGTATGGTGCATGTGCAAATGCAGTGTATCTAGTTTAAATGTATTTGGTCATGTTCTAGCTAGACTTAAAATCAGTTTTTGAAGCAAACAATTCTGATGAATGGATGTAAAATCAATTGAAAACATTTTGCCTGAACAAGACCTGCACAATAAGGCAGAATTTCCATTACAGACCACTTACTGAGAGAAGTTAAAATAGCAAAACCATGAAGTGTTAGAAGTTATTCTGTAGGAAGACAGCTTTTGAAAAAGACTGCTGTTTGGGATCATCCTGAACTTTTGGCTTTCAGAGGGCAACTGAAAACTCACAGAGTCAAGTCAGCTGGGTTATTTATCTCAGTAGGATTACATGCAGACATTTGCAGATAATGTTAATTATGTGAGTGCTCACAGTGCTGATGTTCATATCATTAAAAAGTCCACTTTCTGGCTGACTTACAGCTAACTGAAAGCAAACCATAATGAAAATATGACAGGAAGATGTGATAGGAGACATGATGTCAGGTAGCATAATTAAAAGCTAGTTAGTGCATTTTAGCTTTAACAGCCTAAGTTTAGAACACCAAGTAAAGCAAAATATTTGCTACTTCATTGAGTACCAAGATGAGAGCACACTAGCGATTAAATATTTGGGATCATTGGCCCACACTGAGCTTTGCATGACTGGTACATTCAGTATGGTCAATATCCAACCAGTGAGTGTGGGGTGAAGTTTTGCTGTGAGGATCTGCAGGGAGCCTGGGCAACAACCACATTTTAGTAAATCCCCTAATCCGTTGGAAACGAGCAGCCAAAACATACGTGTGATACTCAGCTTCTGGCTGTGTAAGCTCAGGCTCAGGCAAAGAGACCACTGAGGGGGTCTCTTTGATTCAGATCTATAAAATCCAGGGTGGTGTGGAGAGGGTGGTGGGGGTGAGCTGCTCACTGTCTCATCCAATGCAAGAGGTAGTGACTGTTAGGCAAAGCTGTCAGAGCCATTTTCAGAAGAAGAGGTATTTTTCATGTAGCAAACATTAGATCTGTGAAACTCTTTGCCGAAGGTGTGATAATCGCAGCAGGTTTTGCAGGAATTCAAGAGGAGACTTGGAAGAGAGGTCCACCACTGGGCAAACTGTATCAGGCTCAATGAGTCCCAAGCTGAAAATGGTTGAAGGCTGATAGAGGACTTACAAGAATGATCATATATGTTCGTCCTGCTCTTGTTCTGAAGGGCTCAGTTTGTGGTCACTGCTGTGGACAGGTTTCTGGGCTACATAAGGCCACAAAATCTGAAATAGTAAGACTGTTCTTTTATTTGGATGAGAACCAATTATGTGCTGGTTTCTGAGGTACAGATGAATTTGAGGTGCTTGCCCTTCCCATCTGTGCCTGAGCTGGAGGGGAGAGCACTGCAGGGGGCTGTGGTACCACAGTGCTTGTGGGGAAGTAGGTCTCTTCCTCACCTATAGCTATCACATGCAGAGGAGGACAGTAGGGCTCAGTGGCAGGAGCATTGCATGATGATGTATGCTGGCTGGGGGTCCAGTAAGGTGCAGGCTCAGCTCTCTGAAGTCATGCTACCCATATGTGCTGCAGTGTTCAGTTATTTACACTAGGAAGGTTTTTTAACCCTGTTAAACTAGTCTGACAAGGTTGATTTAGCCAAGAGCACCTTCTTTTTTTGTGTCCTTTGTCCCTTTTGTCTCTCTTTTGTGCATAGAAAAACTCAGAATCGAGCTCTGTGCTTTCTTTTATGAAATTAAAAGAATTTTAAGAAATGATCCCAAGTTCTTTCTTTATCCCCTGAATAAGTAAAACACCCATCACAGCAGTACAGCAAACCTTGTATTGTCCTTGTGGTTGAGAACATATAGCAGGAAACATTATACTAAGTTTAAACTAACTTGCTTCCTCTTTTACGCCATAGCAATGATGAGCACTTTGTTAAAGCGTATTGTATCACTGCAATTCCATTGCTTTAAATTCTGAAGCTGTGAGGAGGGAAGACTGACCAGCTCATTCTGGCCCACTGTGTTTTATAGGTTCATAACCTGAGTGCCAACATGCCACGGTAAAAGCAATATATGTTATTAAATCAGAAAATAAAAAATCACTCTGATATTCCTATAGCTTAGGAATTTGCTAAAATCATTCAAATAATATTTTTTTCATTTTAAACAATAAAAAATAATCTTAAAATAATAAAAAAATATTTTTAGAAAGAGCATCAAAAGTGATACTGCAGATTTTGTGCACACATCCATGCACAAAATCATGAGAATTGCGTCAAATGTGCGCACAAATGCCCGTCATTGTAAGCTGTGAGTTTCCTTCCCATGGCTTCAGGGAGTTAAACCATGTTTCCATAAGGACCCTTTTCAAGATCTGTACGTACCTGCTCCGCCTGGGATACAGGCTTTTAAAAAAAGTTTTATAAATACTATCTGCATTTTTAAAGTTGTACTAACTGCTACAGCATTTTATAGGTTTTGTCTCAGAGGGGATAAAGCAATTTATTCCTGATATCAGTCACATCACTTAAAGCTCTACTGTGAAGCCCTCAGATGACAAGCAAGCTATAAGAACGTGTCTGAAATAGTACGGCTACCTTGACTGTAGTGGAATTATGCTAATTTGCTTTAACAAAGAATGCAGACTTTTTAGGTTAAAAGAAGTTTCTCAAATCATAATCTGATATCCCAGACGACTCAGTGGGTTCTGACTGATATTTTTGCGTGACTGAGCACTGTATCGTTTTTCTTTATGTTAGAAACGCAGGCATTTAACTTGGGTATTGCTTCAGCGTCTTAGTCACAAGGCAAAAAAGACCGTGGAGACACAGGCTTCTGAAAGAATGTCACCAATAACATGAAAAGGCTGAAATCTCTTTTGAGCGACTGCCGTAGTCCCACCATTTCCTTCTTCACTCAACTGGAATGAAATCAGTTGATGATTTAATTTGCAGAAATCAGTTTCCTAGGGATACACATTTTTAAAGAGGCCATGCAAAATTTCTTTCACCTTCCTGGGAACATCATTGATCTTCTTTTCTTCCTTGCATATAGCACCTCATATGGGCCTACAGATTGCAAGGAAGGGATTTTAGCAAAATTAAGGCAATACAACCTCCTCATCTCCATTTCCATTTCCAGTGTGGAAGGAATTGAGCCTCTAGGACTAAACAGACATGGATTCCCTGTATTGGCTTATCCCATATGGTGCTCAAGGGATGCTAACACAGGGCATGGGACATCTTAGACTGTTTGCTCACTAGAAATAAATTCCCTCAGAATACCCACCAGCAGCTCTGTGGCTGCAGGAGCCCAGAAGCTAGCAGAGCTCCCAACAACCAGCAGCATGACGGGTAACACAGGCATGGAGGGAGCTTTGTTTGAACAGCAGTAATTCCTTGGTATAAGGTGGGGATTTTAAATCCAGCTCTCCTTCATTTCTTCCCCTCAGAGATACCATATCATGGGTGGGAGGTCTGCACTCCAATGGAGCTGTGAGCTGTTACTTTCTTTTCTGTTCCTTAACAAAGAGTGCAATCAGCAGGATGCTAACACCCAACGTGTTAACCAGCACATTGATGAAAATGAAGTTTCAGCAAGTGTTAATCCACATGCCACTTTTTTGCAAAACATCACTGCAGGCTCTGCAGTCCACAGTCCACAGACTGGTTCATAGCCTGGAATTTCAGGCTTATACATGGTGTGATCCCGCAGGCTTATATTCATCGTGACTCAGCCTGGTGCATGCTTTCTGTGGTCTTAGGACCATAAGAAAATGTTGATTCACACTGATGATTTATTTAACCTCAAGCAAATGAAATTGTATTCAACATATCAATAAAGTGACATCAGCCAAGAACTAGAAATGGGCTCAGTAACTGGAATTCAATCAGTGACCGAACCGCAGCATCTATTGTAATAGCATCTAAGTGTCAAATGCGCATGTGAAGAATAGCATCAAATCCAAAAGGTGCATTTTTTCCTCCCTCTGTGCTTCTATTTGTTTATTTAGATTGGCTAAGTTGCCCTCACTTGTCTGTATCTAGGAGTGACGTTGTTCCAACATGCCATTGCCCTCATTCCCGAGGGAAGCCTGGCATGAAGAAACACATCACCTTTCCCCTAAATGTTCTGGGGTTACTGCTCAACAAAGCCGGGGCAGTGTGGGACTCCCCATCTGCCGGCTGCTCTGCCGGCATCCTCCTGGCCACGCTGGAAGTGAATACCATGGTGGGGGAGGACTGCAGGAGACTGTCCTGGTGCTTGAACCAGTGCCCCAGCCCAGAAATGAGCTTGCAGGGGGGAATGAGGCTGGTTGGAGGTGGTGTAGGCTGGTAGGGCAGGCTCTCACCGGCTGCATGCCACAGTGTCTGCGAAAGACACTACAATAGCACTTCTCACCTTGGCCTAGACAGACCTAGTGTCTAGCAGGAGATGATTTATTATTTTCAGTGAAGCAAATATAAGTGGCAAATAGGAAGTTTGCAGACGCAGCCTTGCCTGGCCCCAAACCAAATACAGCAGAGACATTGCTCTTTATTGTGTTGGACCTGTTCTTGTACTTCATAGCTTCTCATTTTCAGACAGTCATGTGTCCCTACTGCCTACCCAGGCAATCGGTGAGGGTATGGAAACACTCTTTAATGGATTAAAGGATCTAGATACTTTTTTTTATTTTAGTAATTAAATGTGTGAGAGCTGTCTGACTTTTTCTAGGATGAATGGTGCTTGCTGCTGGACTCTTGGGGACAGTGTTTGGATTCAGCAGCTTTATAGGGACTGGTCTATGCACTAAGATAAGAGTCATGGTATATTGAAAACGTGGGATCTGAGCATGACGTGAATGGTATGGAAAAAGGGGTGGATAATGTCCTGGGTTCAGCAGTAGCAGTCATGTTTCTCCTCCTTGGTAGCTGGTGCAGTGCAGTGTTTTGACTTTCAGCCTGGGAACAGAGCTGATAACAATGATGTTTTGGTTTGGCCAAGGACTTTCTGAGCCTCATGCTCTGCCAGGGAGGAGGGGAAGCCGAGACAGGACACCTGACCCAAGCTAGCCAAAGAGGTATTCCATATCACAGCACATCATGCCCAGGAGGTAACTGGGAGTTAGCAGGAAGGGCTGGGAGACAGTGCTTGGTTGGGCGGGGGGGGGCGAGTTATCAGTCGGCTGGTGGTGAGATGTTGTATTCTCTTCCCTTGTTATTTCCTTTATCATTGTTATTATTGGTGGTAGCAGTAGTGATCTGTGTTATACCTTAGTTACTAAACTGTTCTTATCTCAACCCGTGGGAGTTGCGTTCTTTTAGATTCTCTTCTCTGTCCCTCTGGGAGTAGGGGGAGGGCAAGAAGGGGGGGAAGTGAGTGAACAAGCTGTCTGGCTGGGTTTAAACCATGACAGAAGAAAACCTTTAGAAGTGGCCAAGATGTTCAATTCCCCAGGCACAGCCATTCCTACGTTTTTAATGAGTAGCTGGTTAATGCATGAAATCAGATAAATGCATTCTATCGCTCAAATTGCTTACAATAACTTCCATGAAACCAAATATTCTTTGAAATTTCTAACTTTAATTGTCTCAGTGCTCCTCTTCAGAGCTGACTGTGTATCAGAGGAGGTGAAAATACTATGAGAAAATACAAGTGAGATGGAATTCCTTCCAGGGAAAGACTAAGCAAGTGTAAGCCATTAAGAGCATTTAAAACCTCACAAGTACATAACTGTGATATGAAATACTGACTATCACTGCTCAATACTTCAGGATTATTCCAAAATACCAATAAAATTTGGGTTTGGAATCAGGTGGTAAGTTGCAAAAGAAAAAACACAATCAATCATGAAAAAACCCTGTGTTCATATTTGCATGTTTGTGTCTGCAATACCAATCTCACACTGGGCAACATTGCCAGGATGCTAATTGTTTGTTTGGGTTCAGAATTTGATATTTTGATGGTGATAAATTGGTGATTGGGTGACTGTTAGACTGCTGCCTAGAAATCTTTCCTAAGGCATCTTTTAAGACCTTTCTCATAATCTGGTGATGCTTGGAGTCTTAGTAATCATTAAAATCTGATTTGTCATTACTCTTCACAATGGTCTGTAACATCCATTTAGGCCTCTGAATGTGTGTTATTTCAGAACAACAGTTCTATACCTCTATTCCCTCGTGTTTGAAATAATGAAATTATTAATGAAATAATTTCAGGTGTTTAAATCTTCACTGCTTAGGGGACTATTTTGAATCCACAAAGTCCAAGCGTGCTCCCTCAGCAAATCTGCAGATGACACCAATCTGAGAGGTGTGGTTCAGATGCGTGAGGGATGGGATGCCGCTCAGGGGAACCTGGACAAGCTGGAGAAGTGGACCCATATGAACCTCATAAGACTCAACAAAGCCAAATGCAAGGTTCTGCTGCACATGGGTCAGGGCAACCCAAAAAAGGATGGGGAAAGCAGCCCAGTGGGGAAGGACTTCAGGGTACTGGTGGATTCAAAACTGAAGGTGATCCAGCAATGTGCACTCGCAGCCCAGAAAGCCAACTGTATCCTGGGCTGCACCAGAAGGAGCGTGACCAGCAGGTCGAAGGAGGTGATCCTGCCTCTCTACTCCACTCTCATGAGACACCGCCTGGAGCACTGCATCCAGCTCTGGATTCCTCAGTGCAGGAAAGACATGGACCTGTCAGAATGGGTCCAGAGGAGGGCCACTGAAATGATCAGAGGGCTGGAACACCTCTCCTGTGAGGAAAGGCTGAGAGAGTTGGGCTTGTTCAGCCTGAAGAGAAAGCTCTGGGAAGGCCTTATTGCGGCCTTTCAGTACCTAAATGGGGTTTATGAGAAAGATGGGGAGGGACTTGTTATCAGGGCCTGTTAGGACAGGACAAGGACTAATGGCTTTAAGGTGAAAGAAGGTAGATTTAGATTGGGCATAATGAAGGAATACTCTGTGATGAGGAGGGTAGATTCAGACTGCATACGAGGAAGTGATCTTTTATGAGAGTGCTAGAGACACTGGAACAGGTTGCCCAGAGTAGCAATAGATGTCCCATCCCTGGAAACATTCAAGGTCAGGTTGGACAGGGCTCTGAGCAACCTAATCTAGTTGGAGATGTCCCTGGTGACTGCAGGAGGGGTTGAACAAGGTGACCTTTAAAGGTCACTGCCAAGCCCAAATCATTCTATGATTCAATGATTCTAAGACTTGGCTCTAGTGCAGATGCAGCTCAACTCAAATGCAAGCTGCTGTCCTCAGAAAGGTTTTGTTTTAAGCAGAAGTCTTGCAAGAACAAGCTGGTCCTGAGAGTCCCTCCATCTTGTGCAAAGGTTAGTGAGAACAGACTGTGTAATTCCAGTTTTAACATAAATCAAGTCCAAGCCTCTGAATTGTAGTCTGCAGCTAAGCAGGATTGAGACCCAGCCACCAACAGATATCTGCCTCTGAGCTTAGAAATATCACTTTTTTTTCACTGAAACACATTTATCCAGCAGCTGCTGATTTCCTAGTATTGAGCAGAGCAGGGTCAACTTTCAAAATACGGTATCTGCCTACATTGAAAGATTACAATGTGAATTTTCCAGAATCCAGCGAAAGGCTTTTGAATTCTAAAAACATATGTAGGAGTAAGATGGATTTTATAAATTGGGAGTTTGAATTGGGATTTTCCCACTAGCAGTACTGCAATCCTCAGGACAGCTGGATTGCAGATCAATTCTCCACTGATCTCAGAAAATGCATCAATGTGCTTGCTTGTCTGAGTAGGCATTACAGATACCCCCTCTTAAATCATTCCTTTGCATGGAGAAGCAAATCCACCGTGAGTGTTAATTGAAGATCTAAAAAAAAATAGAAATACCATAAAACTACCCTGGGAAACTGATCTACTGCCTAAATGCTGCAGCTTTCTGGTACAGAACATTCCGTTACTCCGTTCTCCAGCTTTCATACAATAGATGGGAACTGAACAAGCATAAAGCATGACTGGTTGTGTGTGGATAGGAGTAAATGATATCTAGTTTTAGTCCTTACCTAGGGAAAAAACAAGTTTAGCAACATATTTTGTTTGCACATGTGATGTAGCTGCTGTAGAGAGGATATTTCTGGTTCTCCTGGGCCCCTTCTATGTGAAGGTTTTTAATAAGTTTTTAATAAATCTGCTTGGGGCTATTTTTATTATAAACAGCAAAAGGGTTCATTGTTACATTTTTCTCTCTGAACCGTTACTCCTGCAGTGCCCACTCCTTTCACCCTGACAGTACCTGGTCCTCTCTCTCCCAGCCCTCCCTGCTACCTCGGCTGCTGCCTGTGCCCATCAGCAACATCGCTGCCTTTGACTCTGCACTGCTGTTTGCCACCAAGGGACTGCTGTGTCCTCAGGCCCCTTCAGCTTGCACACAGCAATGCGTTTCTTTCCTCCTCCTGGTCAACCACCTGCAGACATCCTGCTCGTTTTCTTCTTTCTCAGATTTTGCACTTCAGGCTCCCTCCAGCCATTCTGGGGGTCCCTCTTTTCTCAGCAGAGGCTGCCATTCAATGTCCCACATGCCTGTTAGTTTTTTACCTCCTCAGCCTCACCGCTCTGCTTCACTTCATGAGTTATTCTGGTCACAGAAATGCCCCCCAGCTGATCTTTAAATCTCTGAGCTCTCATCACGTTGGTTTTTCCATCAGTTCCTTTTGGATGGTTTGCATCTCGCCAGCTGCCCCATGACCAGCTCCACCACACAAGTAATTTTGGCCCTAACTTGCCTGGTTCTCTGTTGCTGTGCTCTGTTGTGCTGTCACCTCTGGCTTTTTCATCTTCTCTCCCTAGGTGTACTGCGTTTCTTTCACCTTTGTTCCGATATGGCTTCAAGCACCTAGTACAGTGGTTGAAGGCAGATGATCCACCAATTCTTCCTTCACCCAGGGTTTAGCTGTTCTCTTGGTTATGTTCTTCCAGTACACTATTGTTTTACCTGACTCATATGCATTTCTTTACAGCCATTGTCTGCAAATCCTGTATTTACTGCTTCCTCTTTCCAGTTCAACTGTCATTTTCTCCCTTCTCACAAGCATTACTATGTCTTATCAGTTGTCCCTCCAAAACACCTTACCCCACCCCAGCAGCTGGGTTACCCCATCCTATTTTTAATTTCCCTCTAGAAATTATGCATTTCCTCCCATCTCTTCCACACCCAAGATGCCTTCCAGCTGTACCCCACCCTCCTTTCCATCCATCACCTGCCCTGTAAGCACTTCACAACTCCTCTTCCTCCTGAACCATGCCTGTTAATTTCTGTGATTCTCCATTAACTCCCTTGAAGACCATTATCAAGTCCCTGACTCCTTTCTAAGCACCATCAGTATTCTTCCTGTTTTTGTGGTTGCCCATGTAGCTCCAGCTATGTTTTAGCCACACTGCTACTTCTAGGCACTGTATTCTTTTCAAGCTGTTTCTGTTTCAGGAAGCCTCCCTCTGCCTTGGGGTTATCCAAAAAGGGAGGAGCAAGAGGCAGCTAAACACCTCTCATGGGCAGTTGATAGGAAGACCACAAAGCAAGAGGCCCACTGTGTGTGGATCAGACCTTCATCCCACTCATCTGCAAATGATGAGGTGGAGGTGCTATAAAAGGCATCTGTGTGAGGGGTGGTTTTGGTTGCATGGAGGTAATTAAGCAATAAATAATAGCTTCAAGATATTTTAGTACAGTCTTCAGGAGCTGGTGTCACAGAGATCCGCATCAATACCTCCTAAGATTCTGAGCAAAGCAAATAAGAACAAGAATTTCATTCATCTACTTGGCAGTATCTGCTGGAAAGGCTGATTCAGCCCCAGCTTTTCCATTCAGCTATAAAATCTCCATATGTACTATTTTCTTAAGTATTATTTTAAAATAGAAATTATATAAATACTTATCTCCTGGGATCTATTCAAAGTAACTAGCTGCACTTGTGGAGTCTGATGAAGATGTTTCATGTCATCAAATGTTAGGTACTGGATTAAATGGCAAATATTTGCCCAGTTTAACATAAGTTGCTAAGGACGGTGTTAGGAAGACTGCTCACTGCTAAATGGCTACAGGCTAGTTTCAGTTCCAGTGTTAAACCCCACTTTTTACAGCTCCACATACACAGTCAGAACTTCCAAAGCATTTCAAAACTTAATGTGTCTTTATAGAAAGATAGAGAGATAAATAGATATAGGCATTATCTGGAAATCATAGCCCATTAATGTTTATTTAAGTACTCTCCAGTATAAAATAAACAATTTCTCCTTATCTTAAATGAACTACAGGGAGAAAAAAATATCATATAACAAACTATGGCTTATAATTTTTTAAATCATATACATAATAAGTCTAGTTAACCAACTAATTAAAATTTCCCTTCCTAGTCATATACCCCTTTAAAGGAAAAAATGAGTAAAACCACTATACTGACACTAGGATTGGTTAATTTTTGAAAGTTAAGCAAGCAACAGTCACAGAAAATAATAAATACGTTGTTCCAGTACATTTTCTACTTGTCCTTTGTGTCTGGCAGCACATCTGTGTGGCACATGGCACCCACTGAGAGGGACTCCAGGAGGACCCTGCCCATGCACTGCAGGTCAAGCATTGCAGTGCTTGAGCACGGTCTGAAAGATAGCAGCTGCCACACCAGCCTCCCTGGGAAGTGGGGTGATTGATAAACTCTTTCTGCTTTGTTGCTACTCTTGTAACACCTGTGCCCAGGTAATGGCTGTTTTCTGTGCAGGCTTATTGTGGTGCCTAAAGTGAGAGGTGGGCTCTTCTAGAAATGCAGCTTAATGCATGTTTTTCCCCCTGAAGAAGAAGTAATTCTCCACTGTACTGAAAAGCTGTCCAGCTTTGCCAGAGTATGTTTCTGTCATGCTACCTACACACCAATGCACTCCAGACACTGCTCTGTGCAACCAGTGCCATCCTGAAAGTAGTCCAGAGCAGATGTGTTACTGACAGGTACTCCTGATGCCATCAGTGCTCCTGAGGACATCTCCCCTCCCAGATCATTGCCAACCTGCCCATTTGTTCCTCTGTTCCTGGTCTGCGCAGGCAGAGACAAGGGACTAGGGACACAATGGGGACATTGCCTAAGTACCCAAACTACGCAGACCCCTGATTGCCCAGTGAGGGTCCAGACTATACCAGCACCATTGATGCCTGAGCCTGAGATTCTCCCTAGTCAGTAACTATCCCATCAGGGAAATCTGAGAAGCAGCTTGCCTGAGGGGCTTTTGACTAAAATCAAACCCATGGGGAAAGCACATCTGTGATTTTAAAAAATCGTGTTTCCAACATGATCCTTTCCTAAGAGTGGCTGTGGGTGGCATCGTGCAATGCAGGGATACATGTAAAAGTGGTTCAACAGCTATGAAGAGGGGAATATTTTGAAATACTTGTCTGCAGTGTGAAGTTGCTGAATTGCTGGAGTAGTGTGGCCATACAAAACACAGATAAAGTAAAAAAAGCAGTTCTCCCTGAAACCTTTGGATGAGAAGGTTCTGGAATACTGTATTTTTTCTTTCTTTAAAAAAATAAATTAAAAAAAAAAGTAAGGGAGTGAACAAGAAAGGTGTGATGGGGTGGTTTGTATTTTGAACAAAGCCTTTTTTTTAGGGGAGTTTTCTAGCCTGGCTAGGATTTTGTACCAGCATTGCCTATTATTTGCTCGCCAAGTATTTAATGAATCAGCTCTATAGAAACTCCCTGCAAATACTTCCCATCAACATTCAGTTTCCCTGTGAATTGTGAGCAAGTTTTCCTATGTATCTTGTGTATTTTTCAAGGCCTGGTCCCTCCAAGGGAATAGTGCTGACTAAAACTCTACCCAGTGAAACCGCCAGCCATACAGCTCTGGGATCAGCTAGCAGAAGCTTATTGTAAATAGTTCGTTTGCTATCTCTTTTCTTTTGTGACCCAGAGGAGCACTTTGCCTGTTCACTGCTGAAGACTCATTTTGCAATAGATGATGATCTACAGGGAATTTTGCTTTGAAAGCTCAGTACAAGATCCTAAATCATGGACCAATGGGATGAGTAGGTTTGGCAGGGCTGTAGCCCTTGCACCGCTGGCATGGCCAGGAGTGGTTTCTGCGAGCCCAGCCAGCCAAGCCCACAGCTGGAGACATGTCCTCATGTGTGCCATCTTCAGGCCACTGCTGAAGGGCTCTCTTAAGTCACACTTCAAATCTCTGTACGATAAAGATCATCTACAGCTCACAGTGATTATTTTTCCCCTCCCACCTGTTTCTTTTGCAGCAGGTGGTTGCTAAGCTTTCTGCTCCAGAGGAGGGGGCGTACCAGGTGCCGTACCAGTATTTCCTGGGGAAGTAGTTTCAACACACTTCTTAGGGATGGGTCTGAACATATTCCTGACAGCACCATGTGCTCAGTTCTTTACTGGGAATACAAAGTTTTCAAAGCCTCTGCAGAAGCCCCTCTGGATCTGTACTGTTTCCCACAGCGAGTGTTGCCATTCAGGGTGAAACACAAATGCATCTGTTGAAAGAGAACTGGACACAATTAAAACCCACTTGAGGTTCACAGAAATTTACCCTTCTGTTACCTGACCCCAATGTTTTAGTTTCGTTGTTTGACCTATGTGGTGTTAAGGCTGCTAACACTTTGTAAGTAAATCGGTGTTTCATTGAAAGTGCCTTTGCGCGCACAAATCTTAGGTGCTTTTTCACTTTTAATATCCATATCTTTTACTTTACTTGCTACCAAGCCAGTCTGAAGTTATACAGTGTCTGTACTAAATTAATGTTTGACTTTATGGTCTGTGTGCTATACAACCCAGCACCTCCTCCGTTTGTAGTAAGTAAATACACAAGTGTTACATTGCCCTTGAAACCTGTGCTCTGTGACAAAGGTTGTGCACTGAGAAGAGACTGAAACACAAGTTCCCCTGGGTCACAGTCCCTCCTATCAGCAGTGTGTTAATCAGAAACCCAACCCCTGGTTATCTGTGAATGTGTGGTGTGGGGAACTTTGGACCAGGTGACACAGGGGCAGACTTGGCCTCCTGAGAAGTATCTGCCTCTCTCCGAGCCCTCAGCTGTGAAAACCTCATCTCTGAGACAGGAAAATAAGGAGAAGCATGTTAAATTCAGTTTGGCCAGAAGCTGACCACGCTCATTTCAGGGACATGGGCAATGATACTTGCAGAGCTGACTGTGGATATGGTACTGTCTTGCTGTGTGACCTTTGGGGAATAACTTTATCTTAGCCTATCCTGGCCTGCTGAAGAGCCAAAGGCATCAATACTTCAGGGAAATGCTTCACAGTGGTACTTAATCCAGTTGTTCATGTTCACAGTGTGTTTTCATACGTAGCATCCTATGAAGTCCTATAAAGAGCTATCACTTTCTTACAAGAAAGAAAGGTATAGGTCATTTTTTTTTGGATGATTTTCATTTAGAGGTTAATCTCTGAAAACCAGAAGAAGGTTTCACAAGCTTGTGTGAATGAAAGACTGAGTTTTCACAAGGTGTTAGCTGTGCAGAGGTATTATAAAGAAGATTTTTTTTCTTATTCCTTGTGCAACAATATAAAAGAAATAACAATATAAAAAAAAAAAGTTTGGTTTCTGTTGTATTGTATCAGCTTATCTACAAGGACGTATTTAGTGGGAGGTCCCATCAAATTTTCCACTGTTCTATTTGTCCAAGGTGACATGATACAACTTTAGCTGTACCATAGTAGAGCCATCATTTTTCTGTGGTAGCTACAGCAGTTTTGACGGATAACTGAGTTTCCTTGCAGTCCTTTGGTCTCAGTGGGTCAATGCTATGGTTTGACTCTCTTATGCCTGTACCAGGCTAATATGCTTGCACAAATATTAGCACCGTGGAAAAGTGAGTGTTTGTACAACCTTCCCGTAATAGCCAGTGACCTTGTGTATGCTGCCAGGCAAACTAAATCTGAACTGGCTTCATAACTCAAGTACCAGTGTGCCTCTCTTCTACTTCCAAATCTCACCACTGCAGCCTCAGTTTCCAACCTTGCCAAAGACCAGACCAGCACTGTCATGACATGAAACACAACAGTGGTAAAAATCTTGATCTGATCCAGATGAGTGGGCAGCGCTCCTCCAGAGTCTTCTGTTTAAACTCTTCTGTGACCAGGAAACACCAAGTTGCCAAAAGCAGACCTTTTCACAGAAACACAGTCTCTTCAACCCAGGTTTTGCTGGGAAGATCTGAAAGATCTTTAGTGGAGTCCTTATCCAAGCAGGAGGGGGAAACAGGATGGGTGCACCTCCCCTCTTGCCCACCTAATGCACCCCTCTGGGAGCAGCTCTCAATACCAGGTGGAGCAAGACTGCTAGGAGCAACTCCTGCTCCTGTGAGCTGGTTAGGCAGGGTCTTAAGTGCAGATAAGCTCTTTCAGATAAGACTGTTCTTTCTGCCTGGGGGTCTCAAAGGTGATAGCCACAGCTGAGACTCCAAGCAGCTCTGTGGAATAGCAGGTTGTTATTTCCACTTACAGCTGGGGGATCAGCAAGGACCGAGAAGGTAACATGATGTGGCAAGTGTCCTGCTACAAGCCTGAGAAGCTGGCAGAAGCTGGGTCTCTTCCTCCATTGTGCATTCATCACATCACTCTTGCTCACAGGTTGAAGCAGATGCTGTAAAGCAGCTGAGAAGGTTTTTTATCTAGAGGGCATTCCAGCTGATGGCTGGGAATTAAAGTCTTATGCAAAATGCATTACCAAGTCTTGCATGTTGTCCTACAGCAGTGGGATTATATCTAGCAGCTGCAGGGAAGTCCATATGCCTTCTCTGCTGGTGTCAATGGCCTGTCCTACCAGGGAGTCACGGGCAGCCACCATAGTGGCCTTAAATACCAAATCTGCGGGAGATTCCTCTTCTGCCTCTCCTTTTCCAGGGAAAAGGAGAGGAAAATGGAGATCAGCAGGAGGGAACAACACAGCTGAAAACACCCACAGCAAACGGTGGCGCCTTGGAGAGCTGAGCAGGCTCGTGTGTGAACTGGACATGCAGCGCAGGCTGTTGCCACAGGGCTGTCTATGCATTGGCCCCTGCCGGCTTGCCTAGATTTTCCCGTTGCTCCTCCGCGATTGTACATCTGTGTCCCAGGTCCAGAAAGGGCCTCCAAGGTTGGGAGCCGCCACTGAGTCCCAGCCTCCAAGCCCTTCCCAAGCTCAGCAACTGTCCTCTTGTCCTCAGGGAGCGGCAGCGGCACCTTGTCAGTGCTGCATTCAGCTGCCAGCCCGTTTCGGCTGCCCTCTGCTTGTGATTGTTAACTTTCCGGGAATGGGAAGCCTCCAGTTAGTGCAGGTAGAGCTTTAACTCTGAGGCACTGCCAAGAAGCCAAGAGGCAGGAGCAGAGTGTCTACCTGCAAGGTAAAATGCTGCAGATTGCCTCTGTCATTTCTTTTCCCCGTCTTTGTGTTTAGGCTCCCTTTGCATTATTTTATCATGCGGTTTCAGGTCTTTTTGTTGCCATTTTGAAGTTTTAGCTGTGATTTGGATGACTGCTCTCTTATGACAAAGATTTATTTGGAGATTTATGTGCTCCCGTAAATTAAGCATTCCCTCTCAGCTTTCAGCCAGGCACGCCTTGGCTTGCATGCATCCTTAGAACAATACAGAGAAAGGTTATCATGACTTTCCTCCCACAAATTATCTATTAATAGCACATTTATGTACTTTTTTTCCCCCTTGGTTGTATGCTTTCCCTATGTCCCCGCCATCGCAGGTTTCCCTTTTGTATGTGCCTGGTTTTCCCTGTGGAGGGCAGGGTGGGTAGAAGAGGAGAAACGTTTTTGGCACTGTCTCTGCACCTGTGGCCCAGACTCTGCCTTCCGCCACGGGGTGTTTGCAGGGAGGGTGGGACAGCGGGTTAAACAGCCTGGTGAAACATTGACCCAAGCGAGCAGCATAGGCGACAGAGCTGCTGAGCTGCCCAGAGAGGCAGGCAGCGGGACCCAGCACCCACAGGAGCACGCCGGCTTCTCCCCAGGTACCGATTTCCACTTCAGTCTTCCCAGCTGTGAGAGGCAGAAGGGCAATGGTGCTTGTTTCTAAGGTTTGCCAAAGGTTTTCTCCCTAGAAGTTGGAAGAAGGGCTAGCATTGCTATTTTGCGGTTTTCTTGCATCAACTGTAGTTGACTGGATGGTTCATCTAAAGCAGGGGTTGATTAACCCATGCTTGATTGGCTGGTTGTTTTGGTTTTGTTGTATCTTCAAGCAAACCAACAGAATTAATGCACAGTTGCATTTGAACACTTCATGGTTTTCTAATAAAACTCAAACCAGCTGGCTTCTGCTCATCTTCTAACTGAAGAGAAGGAACAGGAGTCAGAGTTTCTAGTGGGAATGCATAACCCAGTTATTGCAACAGGGATGTGGGTAGTGACTCATGCTGAAAAATACTCGCTGATTTTTGAACGAGCTCTGCAAAAATAGGCTAAGTGACTAATTTTTTCAAGACTTTTTCCATGTTCCAAGACAATAGACACAGAAAAAATACCAGGATTGAAGTTCCTGGTATGCATATGCTGCTAAGAGATGTGAAGCTGAATAGATTCAAATAATTATTGGAATTTTAAGTTTGCTCAGTGACTGAATCTTTCTACCAGATGATGAAAGCTCACTCATTCATGCAGAAGCCATCCTCTGTGTGTGCTTTGCTGGTATGGATGTGTCTTTATTACATATGGTGACCCCCCCAGAAATGACCTTTACATCCCAAATAACTGCCAAGTAATACTGAAGAGGGCTCTGTGTGAAGTGATTGATACGTAGTCAGTATTCACAATCTACTTACAGTATGTTTTGTGTGCAAAATAAAAGTAAGAAGGGGATTTTTTCCTAATTTGTGGCTTCCATTTTGTCAGTGTTGATTCCTAGCTGTGCTTCCTGCTCGCTTCAATCCTCCCTGATGTGGCAGAGATTTTCTTGATGTGTTTGCTAACTGGGCTTGTACATGACATGCTATTTATGCTTAGTAAACGCTCAGTGGTGTTAGGCGTTACTGAAGTGTGGCAACACTTTTACTTTATGAAAAGTACTGTAAGTGCAGTTTCAGTTCTTAGCAGTACTAGAAGTCCTAGAACAAAGCGCAGGGAAAAAAAAATACGGGAGAGCAAAGCGACTAGATCCCCACAAGTGTCTGCTTTAAAGGACTGAAATATGATTCAAGAGACATTTTGGTAAAAGCTGCACCATAGTTTCAGTATTCACAGACGTAGAGTATGACCATGACTAAAACCTGTGATTTTCATATGTGTCGTGTCTGATGTGTAATTCTTACCCTCCGCTCCCACGAATGGTGGTTCCAGTATTTAGCAGTATGTTAGACTGATGTAGAAGTTTCTTTTGCAGTAACTAAAGAGGTCAAATCTTATCTCGGAGCTCATAGGGCCTGAATTTTAAAAAATAAATATCTAAAATGAAAGACAGTGGTGACAATGTTATCTTGTCTGCTTTCATACAAAGATAAGGCTCTAGTTGGTGACTATGAGGCAGATTATGTAGCTTAAATTGAAGAAGTAGGACTGTTGACAAAATCTGCTCAGTCTTTTGAATCCTGTTTGCACTATGGAGGACTTCTTTCAATGCCATCCCCTTTCTGTCTATGAATCAACGAGTCATTAACAGTGTCAGATAGACAGATTTCAGGGCAAGGGGGTTGTAAATATCTGTAAATTATGGGCAAGTTAAATTGTTTCACTAAATAATAACATACGATTACATGCTAAAAAAAAACCAGCAGGTTTCATTCCATGCACTTGATTTCCAGCACAGCTGTTTACCAAGTTTCAGTTGGTTAAACCTGTGTACATATGCTGAAAGGACCAGGGCTGCACAGGGATCACGAGGGCAGTCTGCTCTGCAAAATCTTTTTCTGTATATAGAAGGTGGAAAAGACCAAGAATAATGCCTAGCCAGGGCTGGTTAGAGAGTCACTAGTTAAAAAGAAGTCTTCCTTCACCTTGAAAGGCAGTCCCTGTAAAATAGGCATTACTGCTAGACCTATGCAAAATAAAATATCTCGGATCCTACAAATCTTCCAAAATTCCAATTTATATTTGAACCACAAATGACCATATTAAAGGGATATATTAAAATGGGAATAATCTCTTCAAGTACTTTGGAAGGGCGTGATTCTCTTAATAGAGATATTTGGATGGCCGAATATTTGAATGGCAAGAAAAGAGAAACCCTGCCAAAAAAAACCCCACCACAACCAACTCACACAGCCAGGATTGCAGAAGAATAACAAGGGCATGGCAAAACTCTGCTGTCTTCCCCCCAGATAGTGCCAGAGGAGTTCCCAGCTTGGTCATGTGCACCGGGCCCTGCATGCTGAGCAGTGCCCTTGCAGAGGCAGGAGTAGCCTGGGTCCCCTCTCTCTGCAGGAGGGGACAGGGCTGTCACTGAGAAGGTGCCATGAGGAGCATCCAGGCTGTGAGCTCAGTGACCTCATGAACTCAAGCACTTGTTCCAGCAGCTTTCATTTGTTTATTGTACTTGTTTGTGTAGCAGCCATCACACCACTGGTGAGATGTTGCAATCACTTTCCTTGACTCCCCCTTTGCAAAGACAGCAAATCACCTGGATCACATTGGTTGCTTGGGGTCTGCTGTGCTGGACCTCTTTGTTCAAGACCATACCCTGAGTGGAGACTTCCACAGATACTATTTTTTATCCCTGACACAGCACTTGAATAAGGCCATTGCAGGTGCTTTGGGATTGAGACAGAAGAGCAAATGGCCGTGTGGTCTCTGGCAGTCTCATTCCTTCTATGAAGATGAAGCTCCCTGCTTTTCCTTCTGAATATTGGAAAATATTTTCTGTAGCTGTCCAGTTGTAAAACACCCACACGACCTTTGTGTTACTTTGGAAGCAATTTAAAATATTTAAATGTGAAACATTAGCATTTAAGTAGTTTATTTCCTTAAGGCAGAAGTATGAATTTCACTGGGTCTATTATAAGAGTTTTCTGAGGGAAATTATTTACCTTTTCAGAGCCAGCTGCACATATTTATGTGACAATAGGCTGGTTTTCCTCTTTCTGTTGCAGTGAATGAAATGATCAGGTAAAATGCAAGCCTTAAAGGACAGTGATTAGAGGCAAGTAAACTTACCCTTGCTCATTTCCAGCTCAGCATAAGTTGTAGCGATGCATTGAATTCCCAGCTTTTCAATTTTGTTAAAATAACGCAAAGCGTTAACCTGTAAATTGCAGCTGAATATGAAACATAATTTTTGCAAAATGAAGTAACTTTAATTATTTTAATTGCCAAAATTATTTTCTGCTGGATGCATGTATATGCAGTTCCCAGTGATGTCAATGAGAAACAAATGCTTAGATCTTGATTTAGTTTTTAGTTCTTTGCAAGGTGTACTTTCGATTAGAATATTTCTTTATGCAATTTGTTGCTTTCAGTAATAACTTTCAGAACTTTCATCTCATCAGAAGTCAGGTGTCACACAGATCAGAGTGCATTATATAGCTGACGATTAAACATACATATCCAAATGAATGGCAGCCTGCCCTCCCCTCCCCGGTGCTGGGTCCCTTTACTTCCAAAGTTTAACAACAGCTGTCAGTATCAAACAGTATTTGCTTACACACTGGAAGGCAAAAATAGAAATAATAACCCATAATTTTAGGAGATCACTTTTTCTAATGGCTGACTAAAGGAAGATATGTTTCCCATTCTACAGTATCCTGAGTCATGTGGTCTTCTTCCCTGACTCTCCCTGGCCATGAGAATGAGAAACAAAAGACAGTGAGCAAAAGTTGCAGTGCCATTTAACCTTCATATTTGGAAGGAATCAAGCTTGAGAGGTCATCAGATTGCCTTTCTTGTATCCAGAGTATATGACTAAAACCAAAACCACATTGTTCAAACAAAACCCTTCTGAGTATTGGGTGAAGGAAGTCACATTTTGCACTACTACATGTTTTCCTTTCTGAAAAGCTGCAGACAAACAGTCATTATTCCAGTCCTTCCTACCTCCTGCAAATATATTAGCAGACAAACACTGTGGCACTATAGCAGTGATGTAATTTTTCAGTGGTCCTCAAGAAAAAATGCTTGGATCTTTCCTCTGGGCAGTTTCCTAGACAGACTGTCATCTGGGATTATGCTAAGCTGAACTGAACACTTGCACCTGAAAAATCAGGGGTGCTTTAAAGGGAAAATGGCTGTGTAAACATTCTGTAATGCATAGAAACAGCTTTTTCTAACCTGGCTTATGGCACTTTCGTTAATGCTTCCCTCAAGCAATACTCAGGGCAGTCACTCTATCATGGAGGTCTTCCACTTGAATGGCTCCCAGAGATGCTAACATCACAGCTCTGTGTGGGCAGACAACTTTAAAAATAAAGCTGAAACTAAGGATCTGACAATAGAAAATTCATGGGTAGGCAGCTTCAGGTTGAATTTAATGTGACTACTCGGTCCATTGGTGTTAATCAGTGGAACTGATAGCTAAAATGTTGCTTCTGCAAACCGTTCTCTATCTGGTATTGTATTTATTCCTACTAATGTTATCCTTGGGAGCTACATTGCCATTATGTATTGCATATTGAAGGGGCTTCATCAGATAATGCTTATGAGTAAATGCTTTATCTGACAGGGCTATGACTGCCCAGGCCATTAAACAGACATAATGGCAAGGAGAGCTCTGAATGGAGTTCCAGGCAAAAACACTGATGCCTATGGACCTCTGCAAGTCTCTTCAGGCACCATATCTGCATGAAAATGTAGAAAGAGTGCCTAGGATTACTGCACGGAAAGATTGTTAGGCTTGGTGTTGAGTACCATCGGTACCTTTGGCAGGGAGTGGATACAGTGGAGGTTACTTGAAGTAGTACAACCTCATTTTTACTTGAAATGCCTTGCAAGTCAGTATTGAAGCACAAAGCTTAGCTTGGCATCAACAGTCAGGTGGGAATCTCTTAGCAAGAGGGACATTGTTTGAAACTGCAATGCCGTAAGCACAGGCGTAATCACAGTGGCAGCAAAACCAGTACTGTAGGTAGTAGCGTGAGACATCAAACATCTCGCAGATGAGCACCATCAATTCCAGAGCTCTCTGTGGAAAGTGCATAAAATGGGGGTGGGCTATGAGGTCTCTATGCAGCCTTCTCTTCTCCAGGCTGAACAGCCCCAACTCCCTCAGCCTGTCTTCATACGGGAGGTGCTCCAGTCCCCTGATCATCCTTGTGGCCCTTCTCTGGACTTGTTCCAACAGTTCCATGTCCTTTTTATGTTGAGGACACCAGAACTGCACACAATACTCCAAGTGAGGTCTCACAAGAGCAGAGTAGAGGGGCAGGATCACCTCCTTTGACCTGCTGGTCACACTCCTTTTGATGCAGCCCAGGATACAGTTGGCTTTCTGGACTGCAAGCACACACTGCCGGCTCATGTTCATTGTCTCATCAACCGACACCCACAAGTCCTTCTCCACAGGGCTGCTCTGAATCTCTTCTCTGCCCAATCTGTAGCTGTGCCTGGGATTGCTCCGACCCAGGTGGAGGACCGTGCACTTGGCATGGTTAAACTTCATGTGGTTGGCATCAGCCCATCTCACAAGCGTGTCAAGGTCCCTCTGGATGGCATTCCTTCCCTCCAGCGTATCAACTGAACCACACAGCTTGGTGTCATCGGCAAACTTGCTGAGGGTGCACTCAATCCCACTGTCCATGTCAGAGATAAAGATGTTGAACAAGACCAGTCCCAACACCGATCTCTGAGGGACACCACTCATTACTGGTCTCCAGCCGGACATTGAGCCATTGACCACAATTCTTTGCATGCAGCCATCCAGCCAGTTCTTTATCCACTGAGTGGCCCACCTATCAAATTGGTATCTCTCCAATTTAGGGACAAGGATGTCATGCGCTACAGTGTTGAACGCTTTGCACAAGTCCAGGTAGATGACATCAACTGCTCTACCCCTGTCCATCAGTTCCGTAGCCCCATCATAGAAGGCCACCAAATTGGTCAGGCAGGATTTCCCCTTAGTGAAGCCATGCTGGCTGTCACCAAGCATTTTGCTGTTTTTCATGTGCCTTAGCATGCCTTCCAGGAGAACCTGCTCCAAGATTTTGCCAGGCACAGAGGTGAGACTGACTGGTCTGTAATTCCCCAGGTCATCCATTTTCCCCTTCTTGAAAATGGGGGTTATATTTCCTTTTTTCCGGTCATCGGGAACTTCACCTGACTACCATGGTTTTTCAAATATGATGGCCAGTGGCTTAGCAACTTCATTTGCCAGCTCCTTCAGGACCCGCAGATGGATTTCATCAGGTCCCATGCACTTGTGTACCTTCAGGTTCTTAAGATGGTCTTGAACCAGTTCCTCTCCTACAGTGGGCCCAAGGTCTTCATTCTTACAGTCCCTGCATCTGCCTTTCAAGACTTGGGTGGTGTGGTCAGAGCCTTTGCCATTGAAGACCGAGGCAAAGAAGTCATTCAGAACCTCAGCCTTCTCCAAATCCTGTGTAGCCAGTTCTCCGGATAGTTTTCAGAGGGGGGCTACGTTGTCCCTAGTCTGTTTTTTATTCCCTACATACCTACAGAATCCTTTCCTGTTATCCTTAACATCCCTAGCCAAGTTTAATTCTAACTGGGCCTTAGCTTTCCTAACCTGGTCCCTGGCTTCCCAGACAACATCCCTGTATTCTTCCCAGGCCGCCTGTCCTTGCTTCCACCTTTTATAAGCCTCTTTTTTCCTTTGAATTTTTCTCAGCAGTTCCTTATCCATCCAAGGAGGTCTCCTGGCCCTCCTGCTGCACTTCCTTCTAGGTGGGATGCAACACTCCTCAGCTTGTAGCAGGTGATCCTTGAATATTAACCAAGAGTCTTGGGCCCCCCTGCCCTTTAGGGTTAAATCCCATGGAACCTTACTAAGCAGGTTCCTGAAGAGGCCAAAGTCTGCTGTCTTGAAGTCCAGGGCAGTGAGCTTGCTGCACGCTCTTCTCAGTGTCCTGAGGATCTCAAATTCGACCATCTCATGATCACTGCATCCAAGGCTGCCCTGGAGAGTCACATTTCCAACGAGCCCTTCCCTGTTGGTGAGCACGAGGTCAAGCATGGCACCTCTCCTTGTCGGCTCCTCCATTACTTGCAGAAGGAATTTGTCTTCCACACAATCGAGGAACCTCCTGGACTGCTTGTGGTGGGCCGTACTGTCGCTCCAACAGATCGGATGGTCAATAAATCCAACAGAAACGTATCTGGCAGGCTCCACCAGCTACCATCCTCTTTCACAAAGTCCCAGTGGGGTTTCACCCTGGAATAAAGTCATGAAAGACCCTCACAGTCCACCTTGTGTTGTGCAGCTCTCCAATGAGGCTGAAAAGAAGAATTTCTTCGAGATCAGCCAGGGTGAAAACCATCACTGTGATTCTGTACTAGCACTATAATTACAGAGAGCCCACATTAAAACTCGAGCCATGCACAGCAGGTTAGTATGGTGCTGTTCTATATGCTAAGTTTTTTCACTCTAGGCAGTAATTCCTTTTCTGCTACAGAATATTTTGATATAAATGATTGGTGAGTTAATGCTGATGCTGGGTGCAAATACTAACTGGATGCTCTCACTAACTGGAGTTATGTACATGTCTGCAGCTAAGCATTTTTCAGTTAAGAATGTGTGCCTTTCTAGTCAGTTTTTAAAATGGCAAATAGAAAGGTGAGCAACCTTTTATAAATAGAAACAAGATATATAGAGAGCTTCCTTTTAAACTTCATGATGACACATCTCCCCTGTGGAAGAAAAGAAGAAAGGCTTGGAAATGAAATCCGGTGAAGGCATTTCAGTTTATGTTCATTCAAGACTGTAGGCTCAGCTCTGCTCTTCGTTTGCATTTAAACAAGGAAGTTTCAATAGAGAAATTGTTGAATTGCTTGGGAGTGTCTTCAAGGCAGAGTGAAAACACAGTGAAAGCTCTTCTGTGCATCAACTGTAGTGGCAGGGAGGCTATTGAAACCTCTGGCTACATTTTGGGAGAGGCAGATGGCGTCCACCCCAGCCAGCACATGTATCATTTTAAACACATTGGAATTGTGTTAATGTAGATGAGATTTAAACTGTTTTCACTTGCTTAGGTACTTTGCTGCATTCAGAGTCTAATTAAAGATTTGTTTTATGGAAAACTGAAGAACAAGGTTAAAAAGTCAAGAAGGAATTATCTCAAAACCATGCATAATCATTCTTAGTCAACTCTTAGAATTGTCGATGGACACTAGCAAAACTGGCAACTCTCAAAAATCTTCCATTTCTTCCTTTATGGAGACGAGTAGCCTTCTTAAACTCCAACCTGATGAAGGTCAGGGTCTCTGTGTTAACATCCCCTAACATCACTTCATGGTGCAGGTCTCCAATAGTGCTGGGTAGCTCTCCAGCAACCTCACCAAACTTTGTCCAGAGTCCATGATTGCTCTACTTTGGCAAGTTATTAACTGACACTTAAGTTTATCATGGTGCTGCACTTTGATGCCTGATGGTTTTATGCTTGAATATACTCGAGATGCGTGTGGAAGAAAAAAAAGACTGTTTTGAAGAAGTCAAATTTTGACAGTGTTTTAGGAAGTCACATTTTGTCAGTGTTTTGGGAATAGGGTTGTGCTAACATGCCAGGCTATGGCCTGATATGATCTTTGTCTTCTTGTTTGTTTTCCTTCTTGTCCAGTCCAGTTCTAGGGACTTCGCTGTTTTGTTTAGACTTTCCTGTTTAGACTTTCGCTGTTTTGTTTAGGTTTTCCAGAGTTGTAATTATGTAAATTACTTAATGGTATGTTTTTGTGAGTGAAGTACAAGTCATTTTAAAAATGGTTATGCTAACTCATAGTCTAGTTTCTGTGTTAAGACAGCAGTCACATCTGTCTTAAGGGAAGCAAAAACCTGAAGATGACTATGGTTTGTGTCCTTCAGACTGGTAGCATGCAAGATCTGTGAGTTTGTGTAAGGGAGGGCATCTGCAAAGATCTGACAAACAGATCTGCAAACAAGTCAATGAGTGCTACCTCCCTCTGCTTCTCCTCTTCAATCCGGCTGACCAACTTGACTCTGGAATACAGTTAATGCTCAATACTCAACACTGCAGGTGGAGTTTTGATATTAGAGATGCTGGCAGTTCCTGAGAGAGGAGTCATTTCACATAGCTCGGCAACTGGCATTTGGCCATTCCAGGTCTTTCATCTGACTACACCCCCACACCCTCCCCCCCCCCCCCCCCCCCAAAAAAAAGACACAACAACAAAAACATTACTTTTCTAATTAAGCAACTTTACAAATGTTAGATATTTTTAGCTGTAAGGGCAGCTTTTTGAGGCCTCAGATAAGCATATTATATTGGTGGTATTTTTCTGTGCAACTGGTTTTCTTGTTTGCTTATAAAAATATTTGAGAGTAGCGTTTTCTAGTCCTGTAGTTAATCTATAGTGTGTGTAAGTCTGCTGTCATCTCTGTCAGTAAGAGATGGATGGGGTCAAATATTTTGGTGGGGTTTTTTTACAAAATAAATGTAGGGTTAGGTAAAGAGTCTGGGAGGATTTTTGTTTTTTTTAAGAAAACCATCACCAGAACAAATGTAACTGTCTGGATCACCCGTTCAAGTCAGCTTTCAAACAGATTTATTTCTGGTTCACTAGCATGCTTTATTTCTCATTTAATTTTCTGGCTGCTCATGTGTAAAAGAGCAGCACAAATACCAGGAAGATGGGACCCTTTCCCCAGGCCTAGAAGTAAGGAAAATGCACAGCAAAGGGCAGAAGAGCTGAAGACTAGCTCACAATCCCAGCTGTCCTGAGGGCATGTGTATGGTGGCTCCCTATCCGGGTCCATCACCAGATAGATCCAGTGGAGAGAAAGCAATTTTTCTAGCTGAGGGGGACACAAAGCAGAAACATGATTGGTGTTGACTGAACTAGTACTGAAGGGGAAACATTCAACCCTTTGCAGCTTCTCAGACTATTATACAGCAATTAAAATAGCTCCCACCATGTAAAAACACATCATCAGATAAAACGACATTCTGACTCATTATATATCCTTGCCAAGATCGTTTCTCAGGGTGTTCCAGTTTCTTGCTTGGGTCACAATGCTAAAACATTACTTGTATTCAAAATCTATGAGCCAGCTTCTCACCGGTTGAACAGACCCTTAAACACAGCTACTTATTAGAAGGATTTCTTCAAGCATTTGGTTTGACTGTTAAAAATAGCCTGTTTCTTTTGCACAGCCTCCCCAAAGCATGAACCCATCTTGTTGAAATCTGATTGTGAAAAGCACCTTTCCCATTTACCTGCTAGCAGTGGGATGCTTTCTGTATGAGCTGGGTATAATAACACAGTGTTCCATTCATGTTGTTTCGTGATTTCATAGATTTGACACTGTTGGCAGGCAGGCTGTGCCACGAGGTGTCTGTCTTGTCTTCCTGCCTGTTTCTTCCCAGGGGAGGGCTCCATTTTCATTTGCATAGGGTTTGTTTTAACCACTTGCACTGCAAATGCCCATGAGAGGGAGGCAGGAGCAGGGATATGTATGTTAATGTTTACACCTCCCTCAAAACGCTCCAATCCCAGATTGCCCTGAGCTGCTCCCAGGATCAAAGCAAGCAGAGGGTTTCACCAGCTTGGACAATAGAGAGGACAGGTGTATCCTCCTCTGCTCTCTCAAAGGCTGAATTGAGGTGCAGAGGTCCAGCCCTTCCTCCACTGGGAATCTCTCCTTCCCCTTGTGGAAATAAATGTGATCTTCCTTGAGAAGGGAGTATCTGCAGCTCCTCTTCAAGAGACAAGAGCTAAGAAGGGGTTAAGTGCTTATGTTATATTTTGTTGAGACTATTTTTAAATAAAACAAAAAAAGTTTTGGTGGAGGCCATACATGATTAGAACCAAAAGTGTTCTGAAGAACTCACAGTTTCAATTAAACTCGCCTGTTCAGGATGTAATTTCTTGGCCAAACCAAGAGAAAGAACTGCTCCAAAGCAGCCAGAGGGTCAGAGAACCCACCTGGGATGTGAGACCCCCAACAGCAACCTATGCTCCAGCTACATCAGGTGGGGCTCCTACATGCCACTCTGCCACTAACTGCAATGTATTCATTTTCTCAAACCACATCTCCAGCTGTCAGTTCCTCTTTCTGAGCTAAGAACTGAAACTGGAGTTTGTAAAACACTTCTCACAGCTTGACAGGCACTTGCAGACACTCCTGACTGGTAGTGATGGTCTCCTTTTGCTCCTATTATAAATTTTCCCTGCTTTCACTCTGTTATTTTCTTTGGTAAGCTCAGTCTAAATGTATAGTTATACTCATTCTGGCTGCGCAGTTGAACAAGTGTTGGCTTCCCTGTTCTGATAAGAAAGAAGAGCATTGTTTGATATTAAACAGTACATTGTTTTGGTGCTTTTGCTGCTTGTGAGAGTAAGGACATCAGAAACAAAGCCCTGTAATGGAATAATAAACACACTGGGTTTTTCCTTCACTGAAATAAACCCACAGTAGTGGGCAGTAACTGTCAGGGGTTTCCAAACCACCAGGCAGACAACTAGTGGGATTGTTCCCTTACACACCCACCAACTCTTTAGATTTATTTATGCCTGTCCTAGGTGTTTCTTCCTTGTTTTATTAGAAGGCCAGCTCTTCCTGAATATGCCTCCTGTTGCCTGAAAACTGAACACTGTTATAAAGAGCGACTGAAAGATGGAAAAAGATAAGAGAAGAACAGTTTCTCCTTCAAACCATTTCTTCTGTGCACTGTCATCCTTCTAGAGAAGGAGAAAAGGAAGGAAAGCAGCTCTCTCTGGAGACAATACTTCTACTAATGTACTGAAACCAGCAAAACCAGCAGCCAGGATTTTCCATACATGCCCTCCCTTTTCATGAGTGGAAAAATCAAATTTTTCTCACTCTGCTGTAGGTTACTCTTTCAGATGTTTTCATTACTTCTATGACATTCCAGTAGCTTTACATTATTATCTGTAGTGTACTTAGGGAAGCCTTGGCAGGGGGTTAGACTAGATGACCTCCAGAGGTCCTTTCCAGCCCTAACGATTCTGTGACTCTGTGAAGACTGTGTGGTGGTTTTGAAGACAGGAGGACTGGTTTAGGGTCTAGGTTAATTAAAAACTGCCGTATGTTCAAAGGAATGGAAGTGTAGCGTAGTTTCAGAAACTCAAGTTTTACTTAGGATTAGAAAGTAACTGTGTACTTTTTGCGTAATTTTGATGACGTTTCTGTGAGTTGGGCAATATAATGATTAAAGTTTGCATCTGGAAGACAGAACTGCTTTTTAATATGTTGTTGTTTTAAGACATGGGTGTTTAAAGTCAGACCTCCCCAGGACAGTATCTAGGCACTTACACAGGCTTCAAAGGCGCTTGAGCATGCTTAGCTCCTACTTATCTCAGTGTGAATTTGACAGACAAGGACTGGAGGATTTAACATCGTTATAACCAGCTGATCTATGAATAGCAGAACTTATTAAGTCTGGTTTTCTACAGTATCACCACAGGAATGCAGGGCAATTCCAGCTCCATTCTGTGTCCCCAGCTCCTCCCCCCCTCCCACAGTTTGCACTCATCCCTTCCTCCTCTATGCATCCCCTTCCTGCAGGTGGGGTGGCTGCTGGGGGCACGGGTGCCCTCACCCACAGGCTGTACAGCCCTGCTGGCACTGCTTCTCAGGGTGGGGAAAAGCTGGGCTCTAACTGCCCTGACTCAGTCATACAAATTCAATCTCTCTGAGTAGCCCTGGCTTCCCTAAAGCTGTGTGAGCTCTGGGACATCCTTCCATGTCTGTGCTGCAGCTGGGCAGCAGGTCCACAAGTGGTGAACAGAGTGAACAAGGACACTGCTTCAGTTTGTTCGCCTGGGGTGGGGTGAGAGGCCATTTTTAGGAAACCAGGCTGGGAACACCACACATTCAGCAGAACCAGGAAGAGTGTACAAGTGCTAGGATGTGCAAACAGGGAAATGAACTCTCAGGCAAAGACAATGAGTCTATTTACTGCTTGTTTGCACAAGTTACAGCAGCAGATGCCGTTTGTCTTCTGTGCTGAAATGCACTCCCTCCCCTTTCAAATTTTACAGTGGGAGCTTTTTTCTCACAGCAGATTTAGTTCTGGAGCACCAGTGGTAGGCTGGAGTGGTTTTAGCCATTTAACTGTGAGCTACTGCTGGACTTCGTTCACATCAAAGTGCTGACCTTTGGCCAGCAGGAGAGAAGCTGGTTGCTCTTGGCAAGGCACGATCACAGTGTACCCAGGGAGGAACCTTTTGTAAGGTGCCCTTTAATCAGCATTAGATTGCATTAGGGGTTGTAATGATTTAGGTTCCCTTGATAGTTTCAGTAGAAGAGCATCTGAAACCACAAGGTCTGTCCTGCTGTTTCTCTGTGACCTACGAAGTGCCAGGCTGAGGTCCTGAAGCAGTGACTGGTGCTGGGGACACAACAGCGACAGTAGTACCAGGCACACGATGGCTTAGCCCGCTGCTGCTGGCCAGCTGAGGAGCAACCTGTAGGTTAGTAACCATCACCTGCGGCAGCATTACGGTCATGGTTGTATTTCCTATACTATTCAGAAGGGATGAAGGCTGTGTCGGAGGGAGCCTGGTCAGTGGGGCACCTGTTTCAGCTTCCTGGGCAGTAGTAGATACCCTAAAACACATTGTAAGTGTTCATAGAGGAGGTGGTTATGGAAAATCCTTGTTTCAGAGAAATCTGTTTTCCTAGTTACTAGATGCAAGACACTGTCATATGCTTTAAATGGGAAGTTTGTTTCTTTTGTGAAGAGGGCTGTGATCTGAGTATAAGTGAATATCTCTGTTAGAAATGGGCAGTCACTGGAGTGGAGCCTCTGGTTCTTCCAGGTTGCAAGAGCCCTCCTGCACTGCAGAGGTGTACAGAGTATGCCCAAAAAATGGCATGCTGTACTTCACAATTGCTCTTTTAACATTGTGTTTAATCTTCTAAGATGATCAATAACAAACCAAAAGCAACCTTTTACATGTATAAAATGGTCTTTCGGGGAGTGAATGCACAAACTCAAAATACTATGTTTTTTCCTCTCTGAAATGACATAGCTTAGTGACTGCAAAAGGAACTACTTTATTTTTCTCTTAGCATCATCAGTATACTTAGGAAATTACATGCAAGGCAATTTTAATCCGCTTTGGTTTCATTTTTAACAATAATTGTTCCCAAGAGAATTGAAGTTACTAAAGAAAAGTAGTCCAAAGCCTCAGTATAACCTTGCTACTCTTCATCAGTCTTGTGTCTTATCTTCAGAGAAAGATTTCGCTTCATTTTAAAAAGCCAAGGATCAAAACCAAGGGAACATCACCACCTGATGACTTTATTTGTCTATTCTGGGACACACTGTCTCATATGTACCACCAGTTTCATGCCATGAAACATATAGAAAGTCAAATTAAACCCCTGATGTAACATTGCTGATGCCAAACACGATGATGTGGCATCAAGAGTGAGTTGGCTTCATTCAGGTAAACTCATACACAATAAAATTTCAACCATCTCTTCACACTCACCCCTAAATATAAACAAATAATTCCTTCTACAGATAGAAAATTCAAACCTCAAGATTTGTAGGTCTAAGGACAGGTGACAACCTGGTTGTTGCCACATTAATCTGTGTACCAGACAGCAGTATATTATGTTTTCATATTCAGAGATTCTGTGCTAAATCATGTACTGGTGAATCAGATGGGGCAGGACTGGGACAAGCTGCGCAAAAATGTCTTCCTTTTTCTTTCAGAATAATCTCCAGCAATGTATCAGGAAGGGGAACGTTCCTAAACATAGGTTTCTACTTACCTCCAGTGGTGCTCTGAAGATGACACAAAACCCTAGAAATGACAAATTTCAACCATTTTAGATGCACTGAGACTGGAGAAGGTTTTTCTCTGTATATTTGATATTGTGCTTACCTTTAAATGCAACCTGTATGCATTCCCACCAATTAAATGTGCTTTTTTCAGTTTACCTTGCATGTTTTTGAGAAGGGCAAAGTCATTGACCTTTTAAAGCTCCTGTGAAGATTTTAACTGTGTGGGTTTGTGTTTGGTTTTGATTTTTAAAGAGGGGAGTATCTATGCAGGGTTGTGGTCATTTGTCACCTGGTTAACCCCCTGACGAGCAGCAATTTCCTGTTTAATTGCTGATGCCTCCTTGCAAACAGCTGAGGTCTCAGGTGCATGGTGAGCATTATTTATGCCCAAAACCTGAGGACAGTAGTTCACATCAGTTACATCTCTGCTAACAAATAAACTGTGCTGAGGTCTCTTCCCTGCGCCCAGAGGCAGCACAGCAGACAATCTTTTTCCAAAGTCTCCTCCTTCCCCTCAAAGCAAGGTGGACTTGCCTACAGCGCCTACCCTGGACAGTTCCAGGGTCTACATGCATCCAGCCTTGCAGAAGAGCAGAAATATGAGAGAGAAACAGGCAGAGCTGAGAGTGTGGACATTGCCCAGAAGAGCTCATTCCATGTCCCCAACTCCTCCATTAGCCAAAGTAAAGGATCTGCCTGTCTCAGACCCTTTTCATGCAGCTTCTGAGTTTGAATTTAAGGGTTTGGTTAGTGTCAGTTTAGAAATGTCCTGAAAATATGAACCTTCTTCTAGAGGCAGGAAGTGTAGAGCTTAGGTTCATTCTGAATGAGACAAATCATCACTCATGTGTTTTTAGTGGCTCAAGAGCAGCAGATCCTAGGTCACTGTAGAAACATTTTTTTTTTAACTGAGTAAGGGAAAGAGCAATTTAACTAAAGGATTTAATATCACAGCCATTCAGACCATTCTCCTCATTCCTAAATATTTCAGCTGTTATTGATATCACAGACACTTTGTCTGGTTTATCTTGTGAAATATCTGTAGAGGTAAGTTATGTCAACAGCACTTTGAGGTCTTTCTTTAAGAGAGAAGTGTCTTATAGCAGATATGTAGTCCTGTAAAAAAAGCACCTTCCTGTGATTGCTGAGAGAGCTGCCCATTAACACAGCCCTTGAGCACTTTCCTTAGGCTGGCTCTAGCCCTTGGGGTGACCTGTGGCGGCTCTGGCAGTAAGGGAGATGATGCCCAAGAGCCCCACACCAGCGGTGGGCTCTGGTCCAGGTGCAGTCGTGGAGGTGAAAGTGCTTTTTTACTATTTGTGTTTGGTTACAGTGGGTGGTTTTAACACAGGGTTGCAAAATTCATACTAAGAACCACTTGTGTTACACTTGTGTTTCTGCACCGTGCAAGTGGCTCAGTACAGACATAGCTCTAGGGCTTTCCTGTGCTGTAGATAATTGGTGGTGCTGTTCTGGCTGCTGAGAAGAAAGCCCAGCTGAAGGCAGGTTTGCAACCCAAAGCCCTCCTGCTAGTAGAGAGACCAGCAGTGGAAAGGAGCAAGACAGGATGCAAACGCTGTGAACGGAGGGGGAATGGAGCGCTGGTTGAGGTTAGGTAGGGCAAGAGTATGTGACGGCATGGGCAAATCCACGCTGGGCATGAGAACAAAGTACACCATGCAAGGCAGGGAATGGGCCAAGAGGTGTGACCCTGCTCCTGATCCATGGCAGCACACACTACCAACAGGTGACTCAGTCGCAGCAGCTTTTTACCATGTGAAGTCCTGTCCCAGGTACTCTGGCAGCACAGGATGGCATAAAGCCTGGTCTGTTTAAACAGACTTCTTTGGTAATGATGCCTTCTCTGTGCACGGCAGTTCAGACTCTGCCGAGACCATCAAAAACTGCTTTGTCTAATCCTGACAATAAATCAGGGTTCTGAGACCTGGAAGCTGTGAACATGTAATAAAATGTAAGAGACACCTGAGTTAATGGATACAGTAAAGTCCTCTGCAGCTCATTCAGACTCCTCTAGTCTAAATTTTTCCTTCATGTTACTGGAAGACAGAAGAATAAATTTGTCTTCCTGAAGGAAACAGTCAGTTCCCTTAATCTATAACTTCTTTTTGCAAACAATTTCCAAGTGATGCTTACTGTATTATTTTCAGTAGGATATTAAAGACTAAAATAGAAAAGCTTATGACCTAAGCAGAGATGACGCCTGTTGGCTGGAGGAAAAGCTGTTTACTTAATATTCTCATATTCTACTGCGACCTGTAAAAGGGCAGAGCAATTTCTGGAAGAGAGAGGAAATGAGGATTATGTGTGCTAACCATGCTCACTTTCATACCTTGGTTCTGGAAGCCTCCTGTAAATATAAGTATGAAGGTTTTTATCTTCCGACTTGTGAACATGTGTCATGAAACCCTGTGATGCCCTCCTTCTCAAAAAGGCCCTAGAGGGAACAAATGAGAATGTTATTTGCTGGGAACCTTTTAATTACCAAAATTGGTTGGCACATGCTTGGCCTGTGCTGGCTGGATATCCCTGCTAGCCACAGGAGGTGGCCACCAGGTGCCTTTCAGTGGCACACTACAGGCTGTACCTCCCTCCTTGATTCTTCCAGTACCTTCAGCCTCTTGTACGTGCAGCAGTAAAATTCACTGGCTGCAAAACTTATATAAACTTATAGAGTAATAATTTGGTATTGCACCCTCTGATCTCTCTGGATGCTTCAGTAAGCTCCTTGGTGTTACAGAAAGGCTCTTACCTACCATTGTGAAATCTCATCAGCTTGTCTAGAGCAGGAGTTGTGTTGTGGCACTAGATTTAGCAAGCTTCAAAGGAAATCTTTCCTTGCTTTCCCATGTATTAGCTCAATGCTGCTGATTTGACAAATGCTTTAAGGGAGCAACGCTGGCAGAAGGACCGGTCCCATCTTCTCCTTCCCTTCTGCCCATGCAGGTATTCAGGTGGCGTCTGTGCATGGTGCAGCTGCACAAATTCTCGTGGCAGCACAAGTGATGACTGTGGGAAGGATAGAGCAGGACCTGATGCTGGCAGCACCGGTTTTATGTGTCTATGAGACTGTAATGTGAAACACTGGTCTTGAACATTCACATCAGGATAGTGAGGGCCAAACCTCTTCCCCTTAGAGTGTTTTATTTGCCCAGGGGCTGAGGAACAATCATCATATTAACCTCCCTTGTGGATATGTCTGTCCAGAACCCACCCTGTATTTATTTCAACTGAAAGCAAACATGCCACAGAAATGTAATGGCTGTGGCTATATAAAAAAATCTTTGGGCTTTGCTGTTTTCCTTCTTTTTTTATGTGCTAATTAAAATCTATTGCACTCCATGGGGTTATTCAGTATCTGTCTTCTTACATTTTGGAACCTAAAACCTGCTTTCAGGTTTAAATGAAAGCACAGAACAGCACATGGGAAAACTGAGCCTACTCACCAGGGTGATCCTCTGTGCTGATTTTTATTGAAGAATGATAATTCAAGTGTTTGATGAAAATAAAACAAAATCTTTGTCTAGTGACTGTTCAGGTTATCAGGGCAACTCTCACTGCCCATGAACCAGAGAAGCCTAAGTTTAAAAAACAGGGGAAAGCCCAAGGTGTCCTTGGCCAAATTTCCCCCTAGTGGCATTACACCTTCTGGGCTGTGACTTTGTTCTCTCTATGCTGGGATGGAGGATGTGCCTGGGGTTGGCAAAGCAGAAGGGGAATCCACCTTTGCAAGGGTGTTTGCTGGGAATCCTCTCTGATGTGGCAAGATAAAGAAAGGTCAGAGCACTGACGTAGGTTATGCATTGAAAGGGCTTTGGTGTGAGAGTACTTGAAAGCTGTTGTCTCAAAGTGTCTACCTGAATACTTCTGAAAATCTCTTGAGATGATACAGTGCATCTATTTTGAGACATACAATTATATGTGTTTGTTGTATGCTATCCACTGAAAAAATCCAGAAGTGTTATGGTACCTGTTACAGACTGTGGGTTCTCTGAAGGATGCCCCCACGTTTTGGTCTGCAGTATCTTAAGTCAGGAAATGACAAACTGTGCTGTATTAACTCACATTGTGTAATAACAGGTATAAAATAACATGTTATTCATTTAAATAAAGTGGTGTTGTCCCTTAAAACATTCAAATAGGCAATAAAATTGTTCTACAAACATGTGGGAACCTGTTCCACCAAACACGAAGTGGTTTTGTTAAAAAGAGAAGGGAAAGAAATAAAAGAAAGAAAGGGCTCCCTGTTACAATATGAGATCCTATTTTTTGTGACTGCATTTTGGCTGAGGACAGGCTTCTGTGTGAATATACTGATAAACCATGAAGACTTTCTGAGACTGAGATTGGAGACCTTGCAGGTCACTCTTAAATTCATGCGTCCTTTCAACAAAAAATTTTACTTTGCACATTCCCTTCTTATTCTACTACAGTCTCTCAGTAGCTTTTGCAGACCAAAAATAACTATAAAAGCCAACCCACCACTCACTTCTTACTTTCCCTTCTCCTTTTTCTTGCTCATGTGCCTGATACGATGCTAAGCTGCCACCCTGAAATATATCCTGAAAGCTTGTTTCTTACCATGAAAAATCCTCACTCTTATCCAGATAATGACACTACCCCAGTAAAATGCTGAACCCGTGGTCAGCCTTTAGATCTCCCAGAGCATTTGGGGCTGATCTTTCTAAAAATCTCAGAAAGTAGATCCAATGCTTTGTTATTGCATGTGACTGCATCAAGAAGCCCAGTGCACCCGATCAGCAGAGGTCAGATTGTGTGTCTTCTTCTAGAACAAACAGCCAAGGGGAAACTCACCGTCTCCTTTCTGAGTCAGGGGGAAGGTCCCCACTGAACAGGCATTTTAGTATTTCTCAATATTTCCCCTCAAATTTCCAGACTTTTCTATCACTGTATTCAGTAGAATGATTATTTAGGAAAAACCTTTCAGATGTAATCCCACTACAGGAAAAATAAAAGGAAATGGAAGGTCTATGGGAAACACGGGCATGGACTGGTCTGAATGGACTCTTCTCTGCATTGTTCCCTTTCACTGCTCTTAGGATTTGGCCTCTGCTTAGCTGTCCATCATCAAAAATAGGAGCCAACTAAATATTTATGGTATTATTGTAACAGAAGGTGACACTTCATTATTATTGTAGTCAAACTGTACGTTAGGAGAAGACGTCTTTATACCCTCTGCACCAGAGCAGTGGATGCTGTATTAGGAGAGGAACACACATGTGTACAGAATCCATCCTCCTTGCTGCTTAGATGGCTCTGCCCTTAACACTTTTCCACTCTGCTTTAGATGTACTCCTCTAAAGATGCCAGTCATCATAAAGAGACATATAAAAAGTCATGTAATTGTCACGAACATGGTGTGTTTGCAGTCTAAGGGAAGTAGGTGTCCAACGCCAGGGAAAGCTGGGGGACACACTCGCAGAATTCTGCCCAGTTTTCTGAAGTTCCCTATAAACCCACAGCCTTCAGGAAAAATAGTATTTTTTCAGATTCTCATGTTGGCCATACTAACACCTCGGAATACCCTGCAGCAGCTTCAACTGCTGATGTTCATTGCTTTACACTGTAATGGGGATGTAACTTGGAAACTAATAACAAGCTGGAACTGAAAGTGAAAGTATTAAATGAAGGTCAAGGGTTTGAGCAGCCTCTCTACGTGATCCTAATTAACATGCTGTACTGGAGAGCCTTCTAAAAATGAGCCTGTGTGCTCACTAGCATTGGCACTTTTTCATTCCACTTACACCAGAATAGTCTTCCCTGTGTATTCAAGCACATGCACAATTGTAGCTCATAGGATTCACTTTACAATGCTTATGGTTAAAAGTTTAATTTGTTTTCCAACAGGAAAAAATAAAGAGAAGGATACTGACTAAAAAATCAGTTAAGCTGGTGGATGGGAATTTGGTCAGCTTATACTAGCGAAATATTTTATACTCACTTCCCTATGTATAGATCAGTGGGATTGAGGAATAGGTCTGATTTTGGCAGAACCTCTTAGAGATTTTATCCACAGATTTGAGACTGATTCCTTCCATAGTCTTGGGCAAATCACTACATTTCCATGCTACAGTTTCTCTCCCTGCACAGCAGTTACCTTCTTCTCTGCAGATAACAAGACAACTGCAGCTCTTGTAGCTAGTGAGTTAACATTTGCAGAGTTCTGAAGACGAAAGGCTTGCACAGTAGACTTGGGCTACAGGCATTCTGGGACCAGGATCTGGGCTGCAGGTGTGTTTGTACAGTGCCTAACACATTGTGGCCACAGTACTGTGGATAAACAAGTATAAAAAGCCAGAACAGACCAGTTGCAGTCACCCTTTGGGTTTGCAGTATAAGTAGAACAGGTATCCTTCCTGTTCACTCTCAGAAACCACCATAAAGATGCTTATTTTGCCAGTCTTTACCATCTTCCACATTTATGTCTCTCACTTGGAATCTTCTTGTTTTAGAGCTCTTATCTCTACACACATTGACTCTCTTACCCCTCTTCTCTATTGTCCAGCCTCTGACACTGCAGTACAGGGATATCTGCCCAGATTAAAGCACACAGTGGGTAAGAACAAACTATTATGTAGGGTTGTTTGAAACAAGCTGACATTGTTTCCTCTGCAGAATCCACCCCTATGCATGGTTTGCCACTGAAAGGTTAAGACACTTCTCCTTTCACACAGGGATGCCCTGAGGTTGCTGCCTCTGTGCCAGAGATTTGGGCCAAAATTTACTTTTTGGAAAAATGAGAAAGAAGATAGGAAGGTTTATTGCCAGTGAAAAAAGAAACAAACAAACAGAAAAACAAAACCAAGCACAAACCCCAAAACAACTAGGAAGGGACTAAAAGCTGTAGTTGTTTTGCTTCTGCAATATGATGTTTGCTTTTCACCTTCTCCTTTCCCAGAAGTGAGCCGTCTCTCAAGGTATGCCCTGCTCCCTCTTCTCCTGCCGGCTGGTCATGCACATTGCTCTCCAGTCAGGCAAATCCATCATCCAAAGAGTGTTTCAGTGCAGTTCCTCCTCTTGGCTGCTCGAGAAGGTGTGTTGTTTGCTTTGCCTAAGTGCTCCCAGGGCCTCATGCTCCGTTGTTATGTACAGACCATTTCTGCTGTCATGAATCATGTTTTACCACCCCTGTGCTTTTACTTCTGCACCAGGCTCTTTTTTTCCTTTCAAGCAAACACGTTTGAGTTTCCGTGTTTGCTGCTGGAATCGTGCACGCCGGGTACATGGCACAGGCTGAGTTATTCCTACCATCACGTCGATGATGAGATCCGTAAACCTACCTCTAACTGCAAAAGCTGCAGACCGTTTTTTTTCTTACAACCAAAAGTAAATTGTTTCAGCACAACCTGAAATAATTTATCCAGGTGCATATAAAGGAAAAAAAATCCCTGAAAAAACCTCATGCTTTCAAGCAAAATATGCCCTTATCTTATCTGTTGTGAGTAACTCAAGCTATTTGCACAACGCCTTGTGCTAGGAAGGAGTTGTTTGTACATGTTTCACTCCCTTTTTTCCAAGTTTTGAATTTTGAATGAAATCGTCTTCTTCAGATTCCTCCTCCTGCAAAAATGTCATGGTTTCTCTTTCCTATGCTTCCCTGAAGGCTGCACCCAGCCCTCCTCCAAAGATCCCTTCCTTGCAGATGGTTTTCTATTAATCTTCAAACCGCTCTGGAGAGCTCTCTGCATCTGGCAGTGCTAACATCCCCTCTCCCTCCTGTCCCACCCACTTAGCCTCAGCCTAAGAGCCCTTAACAAATGACTCCCAAGGAATTTAAATGGCTAACGCTCGCTGGCCAATAAAGAGATGCATAAACTGTATAACCAGGTTACACGGCTCTTGCCATTAGGAAGAAAGGTTGCTCAGGTTGCGTGAGTCCTCTTAATCTGTCGCACTTCGATCGTGGGACCGGAGAGGTAAGGGAAATCTTGTTTGTTCTTTAGGGCTTTTTATCTGATTTTCATTTATCAGGGATTTGAGACCAAAAGAATGTCATTGTCTAGGTTTCGAGTTCAGGTTTTGCCATTCTTTAGAGGGTCCTAAAGAGTTGTTTGAGAAGGAAACAATTCCTTTTAAGCTTGAACTATGAGCTCAATATGTGAATATCTAAAAGACTTTGCAAAGTGAATTTTAGAACAGTGAAAACTAAACGGCTGATATTTTAGACAGAGGAAAACAAACTGATGTCTCTGAGATATTTTTTCTACTGTGTTAAATTAATGAAATGAAAGGTAGCCATTTGCAATCGTCTGACATGTTTTCAATCGGTCTGTCTCTGCCATCATCTGTTTGTGCTTCCTCATATTTTGTTCTGCTTTTTCAAGAAATTAACATAAAATCATGCTTTACAAGTGGGTTATCAGCTTTAGGTACAGACTGAAGGTGGCTAGAAAGGTTGAGCAGGCAGAGTATATATTCAAGTGTTATTAATACAAATGAATCTATATAACTCATCTACATATAGCAAATTTGATAGCATTTTAAGAAAATAAAGTTCTGATATTATTCTGTTCATATTCTACTTAAGCAGCATGTGAAACATTTAAGGCTTGACACAGGACACATGACATTAATCTGCTCACCCTTATTTACTTGTTCATTTATTGCTTCGTTGGAGTCAGTGCTGATAATAATAGTGAAGTTTGAACTTCAACCTGGACAAAATCAGTTGAATCTAAAACCTTTTTTTTTAAAGAAAAGAAAGGTAGTTGTTGTGAGTAAGGTTCAATTGTTGGACAAGATGAGCTCCTGAGGTTCCTTTCAACCCTAACAATTCTGTGATTCCGTGTGATTCTGTGATTAAAATCAAAGATGAAATTGTCCATTCTCATGTGGAGCATACACAGCAGTTGTGACAGTTGTGTCTTGTTCTGAGCTAGGTGGGATTGATGCCATGCACCAAAATGTGTGTGTGAAGTGCTCCTTCACCCTTTGCACACTCAGGCTTGACATGGATGACAGCCATTGCTAGGAGCATGTGAGGGATGTCACAGCAAAACATTGCTACCATCCCTTGCAATGCTCCATGGCCTGACAGGCTGGGTTGCAGAAAGGGCACCTTTTTCAGTCATATTATTGCAGCTGATCTCTGAAGGCCTTCGCCACAGTGGCGCGTGCTGGTGTTAGCCGATGATGTCGAACCAAAGACCTTGCCAGTGTCTGAAAGAGTCAAGAGAGGTTTTTAATTACATTAAGATGGTTAATCTGACAGAACCTCAAAACATGTCCTTTCTGCTCATCAAGACAAGGCCGTACGACTGCCTGTCAGGAGCTTGCTGTAATGTTGTTGGTTTGATTATTTTTCCATGGGTTTCTCATATAGCTCCCCACTGTATAACTGAGATTAGATAATGTGTAGGATAAAAATAAAGTTAACAAAGGAGGAGCCATTTTGTTACTCTCTTTAATGATTTCTATTCAGTTCTGCATTTCAGCTCCATTCTTTGCTGAAGAAATTATATTGAATCAAATGTTGCTTGTCTTCTTTCATCAGCTTTTCATTTAGGAAAAAAATACCCTAGTTAAGGTCAACAAAAACTGAATTTCAAATGACATCTGTCTCAAATCCCACTCCTTTTCTGAAGCATACAGAAATTTCATTTCTAAACCCTAGGTATTTCTAACCGAGCTGTAATTACAGTAAACTTGAACTGTCTTGAATTAACCCAGCACAGGAATGGTGCCGCCTGAGAGAGTCCCTGCCTTGGTTAAACTTTTTTTTTTCTTTTTAATTTATAATATTAACCCTGGACACAGGTAACGAGTACTGGAAATCTCTTCCTTGTACTTGTAAAGGTTGTTTCTCAATTTCAATCTGAGGTTCAAAGGTTTGTACAAACTTCTTAGATCAGAGGTCAGGTACAAATTGCTGCACTTTGCAGCTCCTTTCTGCCGATATGACAGAATTTCACAGCAAAGACGACTGCCTTTCACCCCCCTCTCCTTGCACAGGCAACACCAGGCAGTTAAAAGCGTGACATGTACAAGTCAGCCATTGGTACCTGAGTTTAATAAATAACTAACTGGGTTTCAGTGGTGCAAGGTGCATATTATAAAAGGGGTCAAATGTCAGTGCACAAAGGGAAAAAAAAAACCAACCACCCAACCACTGACTAAGCCAAATGCTTTGAGTTTAATGTGCTTTCAGCAGCTAACATTCACATCCCAACTGTGGTTTGCCTTATGCTGATTTTCATTTCTGTGACCTGAGGGGGAGGGAACACGTGGGGCCACTTTCAGGTTTCCCTGAGATCTCTGCCTCCTGCTGAAAGCAGGGCTGCAGGTTGGGCCCCTTGTAGTTGCAGCGCTCACATGGGGAACACAAAACTGAGACTGTTGCAATAAAAGTAGTGCATAAGATTAGGGTGAACTGAAAATCTGAAGCTATTTTTATAGTTACAAAATTGACTGAGTAGATTTTGTATGAACAGGCAGGATGTGTTACACTTCTCTTTGGATCTCCAGAAGAGTTAGCTAAAAAAGTTAGATCAGAAAGGCTGAAGAGGGAACTGTAGTTTGCGAGCTTTTTTAGGTACTCTTGGTTGCACTCTAGAGGGGAACATGTTACTGCAATGTTTACATAGACAGACAGTGTTCTGCATTACAATCAGAAAGAAAAAATCACAAGCACATGCATGCATATTGCTACTCCACAGAGTTCAGCAAAGCTTTCACTAAACATTTTCGATGATTAAATTAAAACACTGTGCTCATATATAAGATTTTCCTTCAGAGAGAGTCAAGAAGTGAAATAGGTGAATGTCTTATCTTTCTGGTGTAATAATTAACAAATGAGTCTAGCTGTGGGTTTGTTTTTCAGTTGCAGAAGATAGTTTTTCCTGTCTTTCTTATGGAAAAAGATACAAGCTCCTAGTCCGTGTTGAATGAAACACTTCTTCCTTTCTTGGTAAAAATGCTTTTAAAAGCAGACAGTTAATGAGGAAGACACACTTATCTGTATCAGCCTCTCTGCAGTGAATGTTGTTTAACTGCGTTTCTGGCAAACATATGCTGCAAAAACTATACCATCAAATACAGCTCATCCAGAATAGGAAAGGCTTGTTACATACCGAGTGACTAGATTGCACTTTGTTTGTGTCACACATTTTCCTGTCTGGCCGTGTAATAATAGACTTTGTTGACTAGATTGAAATATGGGAATGTGGGGAGAAGGGGAAGGTTGTGTTGTTACCTCATTTGGAAAGCTGGTAAGAGCAATTACACAACCCATCTCTCATCTTCTCATCTTTCCTTAACATGTGGCTTCAATATCTTGCAGGATAATAACTTCAGACTGAGCCAGCAACTGGTCCTATCGAAATATCTGAGAGGTATACAGTTATTTTGAGTTGGACTGGGTAAAAGATGGAACTGGGGCAAACAGTATAACACACAGGTTACACAACTTGTTGGGACAAAGTTCTGAATGACTTGCAACAAAGTGCATTATAAAGTAAGGGAGGAGACATGGTTTTGCTCACCCAAACTTCCTTCAGAAGTGATTTAAGCTGAAATGGCTGGTTTGGCACTGCAGTAGCATAAAAACACTCAAGAAACAGACATTGCACTGACAGAATTCACATTGCAGAAGTAGCGAAAATACCAACTATGTTGGTAGGATGATCTAGGTTGTGGTAGTGATTTGGAACATCAATAACTTTTCATCAGCTTAGCTTCATTCTTGCCATGGGAAAGCCATGTATGCGTGAACAGAATTTTCACTTGTGATCATCAAAAAACAATGGCAAGAAGTAAAGTGCTATGCTCAGGAAAGTCTTCTCACTGTATTATTTGAGATATTATCATTGATATCTCACTGAATACTACTTTTGCAGTTTCCAGGCCAGAAGGTTAGGTTGTTGAGGGACCTCCATCCTGGGAACATTCACTGCTAGGCACTGATATTGCTAACTAGTAATGCAAGTGGAACTTTTGACAGCCTTCGCAGAATTACAGTCCAGATTAAATATGCCTTAGAAGGGTGCAGAGAAGGTTGATAATAGAATAGGCCGAAAGTTTTCACAGTACAAGGTGGCTTTATTTTGTAGAGGAATCATAATTTCAGCTTTATTTTCAAATTGTACATAAAATTGCTGTGAGGTAAGATTATTATGTCTAAGGGAAGTGGTATGATATGTCTAAGAGAATTAGATCTGTGATTGTTATTGTTCTTAATGATAGTGATGAAAACAAGAAATTTAACCTTCAAATCCTGTCTGAAATTGTAGCCAGCTGTTGACTGTACAAATTTGAAGTTCAATTATCTGATTAGTATTCAAGTTTTAACTTCAAAAATTCCATGATGTTAATTTACAGACTAATTTCAGGAGTTTTCCTCCTAAACAGGAGCAAGAAGTAATATAGTAATTTTCTTACAGGCTTTAAGTGAAATACATTGCTTTTATTTGGTGCCTGGAGGACATAACCAGCCCTGAAAGGCTTTTAATGCAGTATTTTCAGTAGTGCTCATCACTGTCTAAACTGTATCTGTATATAACTCATTAGAATCTTGTAAGTGATGTCAAGGGGAGTAATGCTAGATATTGAGTATTGTTGGAAACATCACCCTTGATTTTCTGTTTCTTTATGTTTCTTTGAAGAGAACACAAACAGAAGATGAAGCCAACAATTTTCAGTGTTTTAAATGGAAACAACCATTTTTTACATGTTTACTCCACTTTAGAATGAATTTAAGCATCTGAGAAACATACATGGATCCCCTCTGCACTTGCTCCACCCAGAAAACTGCTTTTCAGGCCCAGACTATTCATTTCCCAACAAAAGGGGAACACGGCTAACTGACCAGAATAAAATTGAAGTTAAGCTTGAAATATGAAATCTTCCACAGAAATCAGTGCCCAGACCCCTGATGATAGGCCCCAGGTTAGGATGCCAAGTATCACCATTAGCAGAAGTGGGAATTTCAGCAGCTAGTCTGGTAATTTGGTAGGCCAGTCTTATCCTACCCCTTAGGTACTTTACACTGCTTCTCTCTACATTTAAATACAGTACTTCTAGTGGGCAGAAAGCCACTTCTGTACATGTTCATGCCTGAACATACAGGGAAAATGATGTGGTGCAGCAAGTGCTGCTGCAAGTGCATGTCCCTGAGTCCCATGCTGCACCTGAGCCAAAAGGTTTCTCCCAGGTGACTCCCTATCTGGGGATGAACAAGTTCAATTGCCTTAATACAGACACACACATGATGAAGAGAATATGCAGTGCTTTAGAGATGCTGACATCAGGATAGCTTGCACAGCAGACAGACATGTTGCTATCAACAGCTAGTGCTGATCTGATCAATGAGATTACCCTCCCAAGCTACTCATCAAGCCAATGCTCCTGTTCCTTCAGGTCTGCTTCGCAGTTCACTGCTTTCTCCAGAGTTTTGCCAAAAAAGATCTAAATTAAGAAAATCCACCTTTTCAAAGCTTTTAACCCAGCATGGGGCAACTTCATCACCCAGTTCAGCTGCAGGTAAAGCAATGTGTCTGACACACTGCAGGCATTATCAGGCACTGTTGGCCGCAGGTATTTTTTCTTTTATTAAAAGTATGAAGACATCATCAATCGGGAGCTAAGCGTGCTTAGTCTAGAGAAGACCGAGAGGGTTTATTATCATAATTTATGTTTATATTTATATGCACCATTAATGCCTATAAATATCTCAAAGGTGGGTGCCAAGAGGATGGTGCCAGACCCTTTTCATGGTGCCCAACAACAGGACAAGGAGCAGTGGCCATAAACTAAAATACAGAGCACTAAAACAGGCTGCCCATGAGGGTCGTGGAGTCTGCCTCTCTGAAGACAGTCAAACCCCCCCTGGACATGTTCCTGTGTGACCTGCTCTACGTGGCCTTGCCTTGGCAGGGGGTTGGACTGGATGATCTCCAGAGGTCCCTTCCAACCCAAACCATTCTGTGATTCTGTTAATTCTGTGATTGCTAGTAACCTTCCCTTTCCTGTATGCAGGACTTTCAGAAAAGGTTCCTAGCCAAAAAGCTGGGCTGAAGATGCTGCAGTCTCTTACACTGACCCACCACAAGTTTCAACTTGAGGCGTTTGCATTTCATTAGTGACAGCAGATAGGGAACCAAGCTGTGATCCAGCTCCTGTTGAAAACTACACTGAGGACTAGCCTTTGATACTTTAAATACAAATTAATTTGGAGTCAGACAAAGTCTTTACAAGGATTTTTCACCAAAGATTGGCCCCTTTTTTCAAGGCACCTGCTGCTTGCCTGGCCTCTGTCCTCACTGTGCATGGAGAGGAGCTTGTGCATGGAGAAGCTTCCAGCAGAATGTCTCCTAAGCTGACTGCAAACAGGGTGAAGCACATGGGATGGCACCGAGGCCTTGCAGGTTCAGCTTTAGTAACAGCCCCAATAATGCCAGCTTTGCTCAGGTCATTTATGCAAATAAAGGGTAGGAAACAAGAGACAGTCTTGCCAAGAAAACTGATGTATAATGATACTGTAGTTATCTTTAAAAGAGGGGTAACTTACCCGCTGCACTTGAAGCAATGCTCAGTACATTACCGTATTTCGAATTGAGGAGGCCCCTGCATTTTCCTGTTCAGCCGATAAATCTGTAAACAGGCAAACTGGGGTTTCAGCAAGAACATTGCTGTGGCTATGTGATGTCTGTGATGAAGTTATGCAGCTGCTCTTAGTAAGCTGTTGTTGTTACATACATTTTATGTATCCAAAGTTGCCAGGAGAAAACAGCTAGCTTTTAAAAATGAAGTGTTTCAGTGGCAGCCGTGCTGCCAGAACTGCTGCTCAATGTCAGCAGCGGGATTACCATTTGCCCTTATTATTACAGCTAAAAGCCTAGGACAGTCACGTTTAAACCAGTAGCTGTCAACAGGGCATATTTAGTTAAAATTTCAGTGTTTGACCACCCCTCTGCAGCTGCTGTTGCTTAAAATCCAAAACCATCGTGGTTTCTTGAAGCAAGCAGGTAGCTGCGCGGTGTCTGTGAGGGCCTGTGGTGTCAGCTCAGCAGGAGTGTGTATGATCCAGGGTCTGCAGGTGGGACATGGCAGTCCCCATCCCCTCCTACCTTGGTTATCACAGAGCTAGCAGTGTAGCATCATCGTGGGCTCTACTGCTGCCTGCCATGGTGCTGGCACCTGTCCCTATGCTATGTGCCTGCCGGTGGCTGTGTCACCCTCAGAAGGACACATGATGCCACTAAATCTATGTAACACAAAACTGGAGAGATGAATTAAGCACAAACATAAACAGCCCTGTTTTATAGGAGCACGTGAGTGGGGTGGACACGTGGTTGCTGCCACAAGGACACTGGCTGTGTCCCTGTGTTTGTACAAGTCTGTATTACCGCACCAGGATCAACAGAGGAGCAGGTGATGTGTAACTTCACAGGGCACTGCACAGTGCTGGACAAGCCAGGGATAAGCCCAAGTCCAGTTATATGGACTGTGGGCACCACTTTCTCACCAGAGCCCTGAGCTGCCCTTCCCATGGCACAAGGGCCATCTGAGTTTGGCCCTGTGTTGCTGTTAATCAAGGTGTGGTATTTCTGTGTAATAAAAGACCTGCCTCAGGTAATCAATCCACTCACAGTATGCTTTAGGTCAGTCACTTGCCAACACAGTAAGTTGCCCATTTAATATTCTGAGCTGTGATGTGCAAAAAGAGGTTAAAAAGAAGGTAATTAATGTTTAGGGTAAGGATTATTTACACCTGCCAGACTGGCAACAGGGAAGTTTTGTGAGCAAGAGAAAGTGAAATGTGAATGGTTTCAGTGAAATGTCTACATGTGAGAGTTCACTTGCATGAGGGAGAGGCCTTGGAGCAGAGATGCTGAACCGAGGGCTCACAAGTCTGGCTCCTGGTAAACTGGCAGATGCTAGGATCCGTCTGCTGTGCCATTGAACAATCAAGACTTCACTGTTTTCTGAGAAGAAAAGAAGTCATTCTTGTTCCAGTCCTGATAATAAGCCATTCAAAACTTGCTTGTCTCAGAGCACAACTTTTCTCATTAGCAATTAATATTTTTGTCTCTCTTCTATGAATCTTTGTTATCAAGATCAGGTGTACCTTCCTCCTCATAGACCAGAAAGCAAGCACTTACATTTCACAAGACACTACAGCTTAAATTTTTGACTCTTCTAGCATTAATCACACTTGGTGGATGTATTGAAATCAGTCTGGCTTTATTAAGCTGCTAAACCCACAATATTAGTTCATGCCTTGTGTTTTCATGACCACTTTACCATGGACTTACCATGGACTAAGAGTATGCACAAAGTAGGGTCAAACACTCTGGAAACAAGTATTTTTGAAATTCTGGAGAGTGCTCACTTTTAGACATTACAAGGTTAGGCTATGTTGGCAACCTGTTTTGTAAGGCAATAGCAATAGGAGGAGAAGGCACTCACTCCAGATATGCCTACATTTTTTCTCATCAAGGTAGATGATATCTAAACTTTGTTAAAGTATTGATTGTGTCATGTGGCAATGAATGTTGTTACTGTGTGTATTTAGCTACATCAAGTAGGATTACATGGGCTCTATAATTGTCTTAGGTAGTACATACATAAATCCAGCTCTATGGAGCTGCACAAAAAAAAACAACAACTAAACACATTTGATCATGAATCTTGAGTCACAGTAAATTACATATGGATTAATGTATTTTAGGTTCACAAAGAATTTTTAATTATTCACTGTCACAAATGGTGCATGGTAGTGTTTGCAGCAAAGGTGGCCATCAGCACTTAAGTACAACTTTCAATACTAGAAATTGTCCTGCTGGTGCAATGCAAAGTGCTGGAGAACATGCCACTTCCCGGATGGCCACGAAATTACAAGCTGGTTTCTGGTGGGCAGGGGAGGCTTTGCTCCATCTCTGCTTTCTCCACAGTCCTTTTGCTTATCTGTAGGCTTCTAGACTATAGCCCCAGTGACTGTGCTGTGCAGATAACAGAATACAGAGTCTTTTATTGTGTAAGCTGACCTAAAACTGATGGTAATGACTCATTTCTAAACTTACCCAAACCTGGGGCAATAAGTAATTCACTTGCCAACAGGCAGCCCCAGTAAAGGTAATGATTATTCCACAGTAAAGCGTTCAAGTGACAAGTTTGTTTTCATTCAGGGAAAGGTGAAGTTCCATTTTCAGGAATAAATTGTCAAGTGAAAAATGAAAATGTTTTTCTCTGCCTTATAATTTTTTTAATTATGTCAAATAATCAAAAATTATAGTGTCTGACTATGACACATTAAAAAAGGGGGAACATTTGAATCCGAGATATACATGTTTATCAATAACATTTTAAAGCAAGAAGCTGTCAAAACTGATGCAGTTACACGGAAGACCTGAATTCAAAGAAATTATATATTCTAAAGTATTGCCTGGGCATCAGCATCACTACTACTGCCCTCCATCCTCTCTGCCCCTCCCTCTGCTCTCCATGTTTTTAAATTGAAATGGCTCAAAAGCATCAATGTGTAACACTAATGGCCCAAACACACCTGCGGGATTATGCCCTGCTGCAGACTGAGGCACAGATGTCTGGTTTCCCAGTGCCAAATGCATTTAGGAGCTGAACCAAGCTCTGTGGTGTTTGCCCTGGCTGCTGCAGAGGCATCTCTGGATACAGACCAGCACAATTCTGGGCAGCTCAGGAGCTTTACTGAAAAGAATCTGAGGTGCTAGTGTTTCTACGATTTAAATGGGGTTTTGTAGACCATAGAAATCAGGTGCTTAAATTTTTCACCCCTATTTCTGAGGACTTGGACCTACAGTACACTAGTAGTGTATACCAGTAGCATACTACTGTACACTAGTACATACATGGTGACCAGTGCACTGAAAGCGGTGAAAGTGTTCTAACAAAAGGTTTGTATCAGAGTACTTGTGGCACAGGGAGAAACCTGCGTCATACTGAATGTGACTACATAGAACAAACAAATCTGGCTGAAGCTTTGTTCTTTTTTTGTTTTTGGAAAATAAGCCTGTCAAACCATTTCTTATAGTGGTTAGCAGAGTTTCCTACAGAGGCCACTGGTTTTTGACAGTTCCATCAAAAACTGGCCATGAATGCAAATCATGGCAAATAAATTGGTAGATGATGCAAAGGCTGATGGAATTGTGAAAAACAATGAGAAGGAGCCAGTGGTGTAGTACTCAGTAGGTGGGATCTACTGAAAAGGCAGTTGAAGTAGGGCTGAACACATAGCTGTGGCATTTAGGAGTAAGAAACACAAGACATGCCTGCCACGTGGGACATAACCCTAGCAAGTGATGCTTCTGCAAAGGATCTGGAATTTTAGAATTGACAAAAAAACTTCGCACTTGCTGGTGAGAAGGTGTGGAGAAGCAGGCCTTGGCAATACAGAGACATGGGGAGAAGAAGGAAGGATGCTCTTCATCTCTGTATACGGCAAGGGTGGAAAGGCCTGAAACTCCAGAGAACTGCTGAAACTGCCACAAAAACAATTTTAGGTTAAAAAAAAATTATTTCTTGTGAAGGAATTCATGAGTTCAGCCTCCAAGTTTTAGTAAAAAGACAGTGTTGCTTGATTGCAAAGCAAAAGCAGAGGTCTTGAAACACTTAGTCTGTCAGAGAACGGTTTAACAAGCAACCCTAGCTGGAAGCAAAAGCCAGACAAATTCTCATGAGAAATACATCATGCTTGCTTGTCTGAGGGAGTGATTGGCAAACAAGCCATAAAGGAAGTGGTGGGGTCTACAGCTCTTTGATCCCTTAAAACCAATGTTCTTCTGTAAGATACAATGTACTCAGATAGATGTTACAGGACTTGATGTGCAAATAACAATAAAATGTAATGGTCCGTTTCATAACTATCATTTGTATTAGATGGTCTGATGGATCTTTCCAGCTTTAAAAGTCAATGAATTAACTACTCTCGGAGTCCCAAAGTGTTTTATTTAACTGTGCTTAGAGAGGAAGTCCACTGTCTTGAAGTTGTGATCATTAGCATGGTCATCTCCTCCTCTACATCTGCATTTCCTGTTCTCTGCCTGTGTTCAAATACAGAATGAAGTTTCTGAAATTTGTCTTGCTCTTGCTGGCTTGCAGGGCTGTGCTGGCTGCTTGCTCTAAAGCAAATTGCCTGTCTTAAGGGAATGATTCTCGTCATTTATGTGAAGTCCTGTTGTAACAGCAGAAGAAATAAACACATCAGACATTGTACTACAAGCAGCAGGCAACTCAGAGTCTTGCCAGATCATCCTTTGCATAAAAGAACAAGAACTGGTCCCCCTTGAAGATAAAGTTCATTTCTTTTGTCCTACTTGACAGTTACTGTGAAGGTCTAGAGGAGTGAGGGGTTGTTGTCAGATGGAAACTGGGCTTCTCATGCATTTGTCATCTTTCACTGTGGAGTGTGGCATCTGGCACTTGTGCTGTTGAGTAGATGGACTAAATGAGGAATGACTGACAGGGAGGAGAGGGTTCTGGATGTGGCAACCACTGGCTTCATGGCGGTATCGTGCCTTTCCCAATCCTGTGTCAGCTCCTTCCTACGCTTTCAAAGAGGAGACAAGCCTCCCTAGGGTCTTGAGGTTTTGAGGTGTTTAGTGGTATCCATTTATGCAACATCAGCCTCCTGAGGCAGCAGCTCTTGGTGCAGAGTTAGTATGGGCAGGTGATCATCAACCACTTTCCTCACTGTGCCCTTTATCTGGGAAGCATTTGTCCTGCAGTACCAATGCTCAGCCTGGTATGGGTTGTTCATCTGCTTTTCTGCAGCGTTACTCCCAGTTTGAAAAACAAACCTGCAGAACTACAAGAGGGGTGAGGTTCTAGTGGTAGCTAACAGCTTCTAACAAGTGTCCTCCTCTTTCTTTTGCTCAGGCTTTATCAGGCTGTGAATGAGTTTGACACCATGACCGCTGAGGACTCCACTGCAAGGATGAGCAATGATTCCTCCAACGTGGCTACTACAAAAGTCCCTGAAGGTGTTGCCGGTGCCCCCAATGAGGCCGCTCTGTTGGCCCTCATGGCACGCACTGGATATAGCATGATCCAGGAGAATGGGCAACGCAAGTATGGCGGCCCTCCTCCCGGCTGGGAGGGTCTACACCCTCCTCGTGGCTGTGAGGTCTTTGTGGGCAAAATCCCCCGTGATGTCTACGAAGATGAGCTCGTCCCTGTGTTCGAGTCTGTTGGCCGCATCTATGAAATGCGCCTGATGATGGACTTTGATGGGAAGAACCGTGGGTATGCGTTTGTGATGTACACGCAGAAGCATGAGGCAAAGCGTGCTGTCAGGGAGCTGAACAACTATGAGATCCGCCCCGGCAGGCTGCTGGGGGTGTGCTGCAGTGTGGATAACTGCCGGCTCTTCATTGGAGGCATTCCCAAGATGAAGAAGAGAGAGGAGATCCTGGAAGAGATCGCCAAGGTGACAGAAGGCGTGCTGGATGTCATCGTGTATGCCAGCGCTGCAGACAAGATGAAGAACAGAGGCTTCGCCTTTGTGGAGTATGAGAGCCATCGAGCAGCAGCAATGGCCAGGAGGAAACTCATGCCAGGAAGAATCCAGCTGTGGGGGCACCAAATTGCCGTTGACTGGGCAGAACCAGAGATAGATGTGGATGAAGACGTCATGGAAACTGTTAAAATCCTCTATGTGAGGAATTTAATGATTGAGACCACAGAGGACACCATTAAAAAGGTCTTTGGGCAGTTTAACCCAGGCTGTGTAGAGCGAGTGAAAAAAATACGTGATTATGCCTTTGTGCACTTTACAACCAGGGAAGACGCCATTCATGCCATGAGCAACCTTAATGGTGTTGAACTGGAAGGCTCGTGTCTGGAGGTTACCTTGGCCAAGCCAGTAGACAAGGAACAATACACTCGGTACCAGAAAGCAGCAAAAGGAGGGGCAGCAACAACGCCTGAAGTAACTCAGCAACCTAATTATGTTTACTCTTGTGATCCATACACACTAGCATATTATGGATATCCATACAATGCTTTGATCGGGCCCAACAGAGATTACTTTGTGAAAGGTTAGTAAGCACAATTAGGGGATGAGATGGGCAAGTTTGATTTCAGGCTGGTGCGACCTACCCAAGGTCGCCTGAAACAAAGGACAGCTGGTGCTGTGCACCTTTTTCTTAAACACTCCTTTATAGGTCTTTTTGCCATATTTCTGTTCTGTCTCATTTTAATTTATGACAATACAGAGTGTATTTATCTATAAATAGTTGCCAATGTAGAGGCTAGTGTGAGTGGGCATCAAAAATATAGTTAAGAATGAGCTAATGGACCAAGCATGGGATGGGGAAGAGAGGGATCTGTTTTTTATGAGTGCTGTACAAAGTCTGAGCAAGTCCAAGGACTCCAGCTTCTGAGGCTTCCTTCCAAAGAGCTGGACCCTATGTAAAAGAGATCGCTTTTTTGCCTAGTCTTGGAGGTGTGGTTACGGTGACCTGATCATCCAAAAGGAGCGATGTCAGGGAGAGCCTCAGTTGGAAGCTCTCCAGGTGTCATTTGCTCTCCACATTAAAGTGACAGTAGTGCTGTGTCCTCTATAAAGTCATTTGAGAACTACTAGCAGGAAGAATCATATGAGTGCCAAATAATTATTTGATTATGCATACTTTAATTAGTTATCAGTTACAGTCATTAAAAATTAACCAAAAATCAGTTATTCATTAAAAAAACCCTAGCAGCTATAACTGGAATTATAATTACAATTATCTTGTACTTACACAAAATATAGTTTCCTGAAATTCAGTGTTTATTTCCGTATAACAAGCAGCCTAGCATGAATATATTCTTAAAGCACCCATATAAGCCAAGAGATATTTTTAACCCTAGCTGATCAAGAATTTCAGCTTCTTCTCAATTTCCAGATTTGCGCTTACAATGAGCTACAAAGGAATTAGCTGACAGTCTAAATATTCAATTAGACTATCACAGACAGTGCATTACTACCACAGTGCCCAAAGCATGTGCATGGAGTCTCTAGGATAAATATAGGCATTTTTGAAGATGGGGTATAATCACATTACTAGTAAAATACCAAAAACAAGACTAGTAAAGATACAGGTAATGATGGGACAAAGTTGATTAAAGGCCAGGTACAACTTCGGGCCATCTCTGTAGGGTCCCATCACAGCCAGCTGGGTCTGGGTCTTCTCTGGGAGACAGCTGAGAGCAGAAGCTGTTCCTACTGCATAGAAATTACCCCAGAGGAGCCCTTCTCTCTGCTGAGCACATTATACCCATAACACCAGCCACAAGAGTTGCATTGGTATAAATAAGCAGTTAATGCATGGCCAGAAACATCAAAAGCAAAACTTGTGTAGGCTTACTGTGTGCTTCCAAGGCCAAACTCTTCTGTTTTTCTAAGCGAGGTCACTAAGACTCAGATCAAACTCAGATCAAATTCAGCAGCAGCATTTCTGAGCACATGCCTCCCAGACTCAGCCTGGGCCATTAGTGCTGTTGCTCTCTGTTATTTACCATCCTTTTCTATGTTGTTATCATAAGCAGGCAGCATACGAGGCAGAGGGCGAGGTGCAGCTGGGAATAGAGCTCCTGGCCCCAGGGGCTCCTACCTGGGGGGATACTCCGCTGGCCGTGGCATCTACAGCAGGTACCACGAAGGCAAAGGAAAACAGCAAGAGAAAGGATACGAGCTGGCACCCAGCTTGGAGTTACCTGCAGTCAATCCGGTGGCCATCAAGCCTGGTGCAGGTTAGTATGTGCAATGAGGGGAGGAAAGCAGAAGTTGTGGGTAAGACCCCACTCCAAGCCTTGTGCCAGGCATATGGGGACCCCTCCAGGGACAGCCCATGGCTGCAGCAGTGCGGACAGCCCCTGAGCCACAACTCAGTGTTCCCCTGTGGTAGATGCTTCCTGGCCCTCACTGGGCTTTCTGAAACAAGAGGCACACAGTGGGACAGGGGACATGGACATCCAGGAGCTCTTCAGACCAAAGGAAAAATGACTGAAGCTGTGCCCACCACTCCTGTCCCTTTTGCACCTCCTTAGGAGGAAGCTGATGTTTTTCTCTGTCTGGTCATGTACATTAGAGCATGGTGACTAAGAACAATCTTCCTCCCTTTTAATTTCTTCAAAACTAATTTCATCCTGGGAGAGTACCACCCCAAATTTCCAGCCAGGCCAGAGGTCTCTCCTGCTGAATTCCTATTTCTTTGGTACTACAAGGTTGGGAAGAGGACCAGGGGCTTCTCCATTGCAGGAAAGTCCGCAGCTGAGGCAAGCTTCTCCAACACCGTCAGTGGCATGGGGAAGGAGCAATGCAGGGAGTCCTCAGGATTCAGTTTGCAGCAATGCAGCACCTACAAGAGGGCTCTCAGCTCTGCTGGGCTACAGGGAGATAGCCCAAGGGCTGGGGCAGCAACCACCCCCTTCTGCCTTATCCTCAGCTGAGAAAACAGTCCTTGCCCTTCCCAGGTGAACAGGATGAAGGATGGAGCCCTCCAATTCCTCAAGATCCTAACTGGAGAGGTTTCTATTTGTAAAAGAAGCCTGAGGAAGAAGGTTCTTGCAGGTGAGGGGGACAAGCTGTCTTGCACAAGTCCTCAGGTCGTCTCCCCATTCCTCTCCCCAGGTAAATTGTAAGTGCAGGACCTAAGCAGTACTTAATAGAGCTGCAGTGGTTTCCCAAAACATGATCCATACTGTCAGTGGAAACTACAGCTTGCATCTAATGAAGGCTGTGAAGAGTTCTTCATAACAGCTGGATGAGACAATGGCAGAAGAGGTCTAGAGAAAAAGGCTAATGAGATTAGAGCCACTTCCAAAGAAAGATCAGGCTTCCTGAGAACACACTGCCCACTCACAATCAGAAAATATTACCACTATGTGTGTTTGTAAAGATACTTCAGGAATTCCAGGTATTACTAAAGGATGCTTGAAAAGTGGGCTTTGAAATACATGGCTATTAGTGGTGTCTGTAATTAATTCAACTGACAAAGAAAAGCCTGAAGCTCAAGCTCAGCTCTACATATTTCTACACATGTAGAGATGTACCAACTCTGCAAAGCTTCCTGCCACTTAGAGCAAATGGTTAAAACACTCCTGAGAATTCGCCCCAATAACCCAGCTGCCTGTTATTGTTTTTCTGTCAGAAGTTAACTGCAGAATGGAGCATGAGCTGTCTGCCTTTGCTTTGGTGAGAAATTATCCAGGTTATTTATATCTTTTATTTAACCAGAAATTATCTGGTTATTTAATCCAGGAATTATCCAGGTGAGAAATTATCACCAAGTTGTTATCCTGGTGATAGAACTAGTTTGAGCTGACCAGGTGGACTTGGTGTAGAAGGAGAATTGGAAAAGGTCATGCGTGAATGTCTCTGCTTGACAAAACAGTGGTAGTCCACTTGCAGTAAAAACATCTCTGCCTGAAAGATCAGATCCCTTGTTGCAGTCCCCAGGATAGAAACGACCATTCTGCTTGCTGGGACCTGTCTTTCTCACAGGCAGAACTGCACACATCTGCATTGTAAAGTTTCATCCCAGTGAAAGAAACCTGTGTGCATATTTGGCTTCATTTCTGACTTACTGGCTGCACCTCCCATAGATACCAGCATCACCTCTTAATCCACCATTGTCTCTGTTTTCCTTACTGCTGAAAGGCTCACAAGCTGAATGGTGAAGTGTGCATTATGAGGCAACGATGGAACAGTTGGGTTCATCATAGACAGTTTGGGTTGGAAGGGACGTTTAAAGATCATCTAGTCTAATCTTCCCATCATGGGCAAAGACATCTTTCACTAGACCAGGTTCCCCAGAGCCCCATCCAACCTGAACACTTCCAGGGATGGGGAATGCAGAAGATGGGATGCCTAGCTTCTCTGGGCAACCTGCTCCAGTGTCCCATCTCCCTCATCATAGAGTATTCCTTCATTATGCCCAATCTAAATATGCCTTCTTGCAGTTTAAAACCACTACCCTTTATCCTGTCCTAACAGGCCCTGATAACAAGTCCCTCCCCATCTTTCTCATAAACCCCATTTAGGTACTGAAAGGCCGCAATAAGGCCTTCCCAGAGCCTTCTCTTCTCCAGGCTGAACAAGCCCAACTCTCTCAGCCTTTCCTCACAGGAGAGGTGTTCCAGCCCTCTGATCATTTCAGTGGCCCTCCTCTGGACCCATTCTGACAGGTCCATGTCTTTCCTGCACTGAGGAATCCAGAGCTGGATGCAGTGCTCCAGGCGGTGTCTCATGAGAGTGGAGTAGAGAGGCAGGATCACCTCCTTCGACCTGCTGGTCACGCTCCTTCTGGTGCAGCCCAGGATACAGTTGGCTTTCTGGGCTGCGAGCGCACACTGCTGGCTCATGTCCAATTATTGTGATTATTTGAAATGTTCAACAAAGCACATTTCTTCCCTAAGCACTGCCATGAAGTTCAATCTTGAGCCATGTACAAACTCACCATCTCTGAACACTGTTATTCTGACCCAGGCTTTTTTTCCTTTGCCTGAAAGACCATAGGTCTAATTATTTTCCCTTGTCCAATTTTGGCATGAGGGAGAATTCCCTAAAGAGCAATTTCTTTTGTGTGTTTGTCATTAAACAGGCTGATCCTGTAGCATCCTGGGTGGGATAAAAAGTATTTGGCCAAGTTAGTCCTAGGGAATGCATAATAGTAAATCAGCTGATATTTCGCAGGGTCGATCAAAGGACAACATATAGACTGGACCAGTTGCTGTCTGCAGCATCTGCAGTACAAACTGCACTTTTTTTTCCGGAGCAGCTCTGCCTATGGCAGCTACATGTCCCTTGATCTCAACAGCCGGAGCAGGGACCCCACCAGGACAGTACATGCTCCCACCTGCCCCTCTGCTCTTGGCCAGGGGGGAGGACAGCAGTGGTTGTCAGAAAGGACTGTGTAAATCCAGGTCACAGTTCCTAGTCCCCGGTAGGACTCTGGCCCTGGTACACTGTGCCAGCCGCATGGGCAGAAGTGCTGGGCAGAGCAGGCAACATCGAGCCCATTGCTGTGCATCAGCCACAGAGCTCCCACCCATGCAGAGGGCAGAGGTGCTCCTGCAGTCCTGCCAGCACAGGGGCTACCTGCCCTGATGAGAGCAGCACAGGACCACTGCTGGAGGGCCGGTGCAGCCAGAAAGCAGGGCACTTGGAGGTGAGATCCTAGAAACCCTCTCCCAGCGTATCTGTCTGATGTGTTTCATCTCTCCTAGTGGCCATCCCTGCCATTGGTGCCCAGTACTCCATGTTTCAGGCCGCACCACCAGCGAAGATGATGGAAGATGGCAAAATCCACACTGTTGAGCACATCATCAACCCTATAGCTGTCCAGCAGGACCCGGCTAGTGCAGCAGCCGCAGCAGCAGCAGCAGCAGCAGCTGTAATACCGGCCGTCTCAACGCCTCCCCCCTTCCAGGTGAGTTCATCCCATCCTGCTTCCCATGCATCCTGCTCTGCATACCCAGGGTGGGGGAACAAACCTGAACTGCTCCCACTCAGGAGATATGTCAAGGATGTAACAGTGTGCAACGGCTCTGTTGCTCATCTGACATCTCCCTTTGGACAACCACTCTACCTCCTATGGGGGACCCAAATCTGGGAGGTAGGAAACAGCATCCCATGATGGAATAACTCTCACTCAACAGGGCATGAGCTGCCTACCCTCCTGTTATCACCTCCCCTTCTAGAGGGTTTGCAATTCAGGAGGTGCATATGGGCTATTGCAGCAATTTAAGCTCCTTTTTTGAGGTCTGACCTCAATACTTTCCCCCAGGGCCGCCCCATCACACCGGTGTATGCCATGGCTCCCAATGTACAGCGGATCCCCGCCGCTGGGATTTATGGGACAAGTTACGTGCCATTTGCAGCACCTGCTGCAGCAACAGCAACGATAGCCACGCTACAGAAGAACGCTGCTGCTGCCGCTGCCGCCGCTGCCTATGGTGGGTACGCTGGATACCTCCCCCCAGCATTCCCAGCTGCGACCATCCAGGTCCCCATCCACGATGTCTACCAGACGTACTGAGACTGACAGCAGAGGAGGGTGGTGGAGAAACACACACTGAAGGAACACTTTACTATTTATGAAGAAAGAACCTTCTGCGAAAGAGGAAACACTTGGGCTTGGTGAAACTGAATGCAGAAAGTGAAGAATGTCATAGAAAAATATGTTTGGAATGTTTTCTATGCTTGAAGTTTTCACTAACTTTTTTAGGCTATTTTTAAAGTTTAACACGCCTGTATTCATACATTTCTAAAGGACCTCAATGCATCCAGCCTGCCGCTGACATGCATTTAGAAGAGTCGTAGTGGGGTTGCATAGGGTCTTTTATTATTTTTTTTAGCAATTATATTTTCAATATATTTGTGGTATGAAGGTTATTTTTTAGTAACTTCTGCACTCCAGAGATGTCTATTTTGTAGTGCCTTTAATAATATATCAGCTATATATTAAAAAGCACACCTGAGCAGCTAGGGAAAGTTTTAACAATATATTTTGAAGACTATATTCAATATTTAAAGAATATGTACCTTAGATTTTTTTTGTAAGAAAAAACAACAAGTCTCTTATTTAAAAAGTTATACTGGAAAGTGCAATTTGAAAAATGTACAAGACCTCCGCATTTTTGTGCTGGCATTAACACAAACTGCTTGCTCTTACTTCAAATCAGAAGTAACTAATATTGCCCATTTGAGAGAAAGAGGTAAAAAAAAAGCCTCCTCATGCAAACCTCTTCACAGTGTGATTTACAGGCTTGTGCTAAGTAAAGGAAAGGCTCTGAGCTTTCCTTAACAACTGGATTTTCTATTTATTGAAGCTACTCGTGGTTGGCGCACATGCAGAAACAAGCAGCCACTATTTCATGCGAGGTGTCTTGACTTAGGTCTTCATCCAGTATAAAGCTTAGGCTGTCTTTCAATGCTTTATTTTATTCTTTGAAGTATATGTTGTAGTGACTGAGAATGTATGCTGCTGTTGCCAAGAGGATGTACAGCATTACTTGCCCATCGCTCCATTGTGTTCCATGAGAAATTCCAGAGGTACTAGGGGTGGTAGTGATACTGGAATTAGTGAAACAGGGCTAGCCTCCCTCCCAGCCTCCCTTCCATGCTATATTCCTCTTCTCCACAACTGGAGTTGTACCTGCACATCAGGGGTGGGAGCAATTAGACCTGATGATTTCAAAACATAGAGCTTGTAAATATCTTTTAATATACATTTTTAAAGTCATTTTATGTTGCAAATTTACATGGTATGTGGTTTGCCACAAAACAAAAGCCTTTTATTGCGATGTTATAAAAAAGTTTGGTTTATTAAGAAGTAAATATATTATTGCAGTGTTTTGTGGCCTGTTTAAAGGCTTTTATTTAGTAGTGCAGTGAATGTAGAATATAGTAAAATGGTAAAGAAATATCTTGCCCATTGTATGAAGTGCATCAGCCCTGCAGACACAGCTCTGGTGACACAAGGTGTGAAGCAGGGAGTGAGTAAACAATGTTCCTTTACCTTTTGTGGTGTAAGTACCAACCCAAGGGGGTTTGTATTTGGGTATATTTTGACAACTGAACCACTTCCAGACCACGTCCAGCTCAGTTAAGTGACCTTTTAACACACTTTTCTTCCTTGCCTCAAAATGGAGCGGTTGTTTTCTAGGTGCTCTTGCTCAGCCAAGCTGAGTTCTCCTCAATCCTGTTGACCCGTTAGTGAAAGCACTGTGAGGTTAACCATTAGGTTGGACTCTGCCCCTCCGCACCCCTTCCCAGGAGAATTTATTGTCTGTCCCTGTATTTCTGAAAGCACACCCATACCTTAGCCCTGAGGCCCTGCCTCTTAGAAGGGCAAGAGGAGGTGATTTGGGTAAAGCCCCAAGGGGGAAACCCCCAGCAGGGAGGTTGGTTCTGCCTCCTCCGGCCCTCTGACTAAAGCCATGGGTCCATGGGGTCTGTACAAACACCCAGTGGGTTGGGAAAAGGCAATCTAGTGGTTTGGGTGTCTGCCAGCCCCTTTCCAGCCCCATGCTACTGCTGACCCAGAGAGGGGGGATTAAGGGTGATGGCTTCCTTCCCACTCACTCATCCAACTTCCTGCTGGCAGGATGAGGGACCTGCTGCTCGCAGAGGCGTCAGAGAGAGAAACTAGCCAACGAGGGCAAACCCTGAGGTGCCCCATGCCACAAGGTGCTGCCTGTGCCAAGGCAGAAGCAGGCAGGGCCCAGGAACACAGGCAGCCAGGTCACACTGAACCTCCCACCTGTGCCTTTTACTCTTGCTTCTAAACCATTTCATGTACATTACTACTGAGGTAAGTCTGGTAACTTGAAATGTGAACATCTTTAGGTTAAGAACAAACTATTCAAAGAAAAAAAACATAAAAAAAAACATAACTAGTGTGCCTTACTCTCAAAAGAGCTGATATTTTAGGTGTTTTATTGTATCTCTGTTCTCTGTACTGTCAGAAGCCTCTGAGTTTATTTAGTTCTTGCTCCATTTACGGTACGTTTCTAGAATGTAGTGAATAAAGCAGTCTTTAAAAATGGAGACTTTTATTTCATTGCAACTCCCTGCTGGCAAGTTAAGCCACTCTACCAAGGCTGTGCTCCCCTCCAAGCTGGGAAAAAGGTGTTTGGGGCAAGAGGGGACGCGGGGCACCACAGCCAGCATCCCCACTGGCTCCTGCAGAGAGGGGAGATGCACAAGAAACACTGTTCCACTGGCTCCCCCATCCCACGACCTGCAGAGGACGGTGACCTTCCCAGCAGGCATACTGGACATCTCACCATTCTTTCAGCAGCCTCTGATCAGTTCAATTCTCTTTTCACATCCAGTCAGTGCCTGGATGTGGATGGTGCTGAAGCTGGCATTCCTCTGTGCTATCCACCCACACAGTGCATAAAACCCTTGTAGCTCTGCTGTATGTCCTTGCTGCAGGACAGAAGGACTGGCATGTTGTTTTCATCTCAGTTTGCTCCACCCTTCAAGCATACAGAAAGCTAAGTGCATCTCTTGGCAGTAGCTGCAGTCCTCCAGAACCCTGGCTGTCTGTTTCCTAGGAGTAAATCCACCCAGAGAAAATCTGCTGCGAATAGCAAGTCTGGAGAGAAGAGCAGTGTGAGGAAGCACAGGTAAACTGAGGCAGAGCAGAGAGATCAGGCAGGTGCTGGCCACCGATGCAGGGACTAGCACTAGTGAATATCCAAAGAGAAGGAGATCAGTGCAAATATTGTATGAGCTTCTACATCCCTTATAAGAAAGTGTCTGCAACTTCCTACGTCTAGTATAATTTCTCATGTTGCGATTAGGACCACGGACTTTATGCCAACAGGGCTTGGGTTTCCCAAAGGACTCTAATCATGAGAGATTTCCCTAGCCCTTTTTTTTAGTGCAACAGAATGGAAAGAAAATACATTTTCAATTGTTTTTTGGTAGGAATTGCGGGTAGGGATAGAGAATAATTTTACCTGTTTTCCCTGTATAAACATTGCAGGTTTGCTTTAGGAGTCTGCGTGTCCCAAAAATCATCTCCACTACCAGGCCAATCTGTCTTATTCAGGGAATGGATCACCAACATGACGCCAAAAACAGCCTTGAAAGAGATGTAACCCCATTAGGACTTCACCTGTCAAATAAATCATCAAGTCGCACAAGAAGACTAACTCCCCTGCAATTCATTGCTGACCTTTCCACTCACTTGAGGTCTGCCTGTGTCCACTTGGATGAGACAGAAACCATCAGCAAACCATGGCTCTTTACAGGTGTTCAGACATGAGACATGCCATTCACAAAAACAGCATTTTCCGTTTGAGGTGAAGAACTGTGGCACACTGAAACTGTTTCTGGCTCTTTCCTCTTTCCCTTTATCCCAGCTACCCAAGATTAAAATGAAGCCATGCAGCTTTTTCTAGACACTTTACAAGATAATTCCTCTATTTTCCTAGATGGCTGGTTTCTGACTTCAGTTGTGTAAGAAAGATCTTAATTAATGATTAACCCATCATAAGGTAGAAATATGCAAGTCATTCTCAGGATATTAACATAAACAATGCCAGAGAAACGCAATTGTGCTTTCAAGATGACCTTGCTGCCTTGGGAATGTCAGGAGCTCTGCTGAGGCCTTGGGCACTGTGACAACTCAAAACGCTGCCAAGTCAATCCCATTCCCTTTCTGAAAGTCTTTCATGATGATCATGAGGAGCAGACATGCATTTCCCTGGCTGTTATGGACCTAAATCTCTAAAAATCAGCTTTAACTTTCTTCAGGAAACACCACCCATTAACACAACTATGATACAGCTACTATATAAACAGATTAACAAGAAATTCAAGTGGATTATCACCACTCTGATATTGTGTCACCTCATTTATATAACCACTAATGCTCAAAGTATATGCAAATGCATATTTGATATATCTGAAGAGTTATATGCGATACCCCATGTACTTCTCTGGGGCTGGTGTTACACCCCTAATGTCTCTCCTCTGGTTGGGCCCTGAGCACCTACTGAGCTCTTTGCTCCCTGCACGCCTATCAGCCACAAAACTGGCACATCATGCTGACCTGTAAAATAAATAAATCCCAGATCTGCCTTGTAACAAGAGAAACTACCTCTACTCTGCATCTGAAAGTGAGCAAAGGCAGGTTTTATGCTCCAGTGTGTCAATTAAATGATTAATCACACTTGACTGAGTTTCAGGGCCAGGTCCTGCCTGGCAACAAAATGGTCGGAGGGGTGTTGCAGGGAGAAGCTGCAAGTGAGGGAATAAATAAAGGCAGTTTTGTGACATCAAGTCCTTCCCTCCTGACACAAAGGCAGGCTGTGCCATGCAATGATGATTGTTCAAGATGCTAAACAGCAAAGAGACCATGGAAATATTTACAAGTTTGGTACTGTAGAAGTATTTCCATACCAAGTATTTCCTGTCAAGCTGATGAATTGGGTCAGATATTTTTTTCATCCAGCCAGAAGACCAGGACTGGGGTTCCCTGGTTTCCTAATCAAAGAGGACAGAAGCTCTGCCTCACATTGCTTGCTTGGGCAAAACTGTAGATCTTGCACGTGGGAGGTGAGAAGTCAAGGACCAAGTCTTCACCAGAAAACTGCATGGGGAAAAACGTTCTGGTGTGCTCACATTTGCCCCAGACATCCGTGTCTGCCCAGCATGGTGACAGATGTCACCATCTTAAACAGGCTAGGAGGGTCGATGCTCTGCCCCAGTGACAGGCCCTGAGGCTTTGCCTCCATCTGCCCAGGGCTCCCCATAACCACCTTTCCCTAAGGCATTTGGAGAGGCAAGACCACAAACTAGGGCTGTGGATTTGTGCCCACCCTGTGCAGGTCTGTTCTGCACTTCTGTGTGCAGTGAGTTTGCAGGGTGCTCGTCACGCTGAAGGAAGCTGTATTGCTTTTCATTGTCTGCTTGCCCATAATTGTACTTTTACTTTGAAGCAAGGTATGGTTTTGTTTATTGTTCATTACACACTGAAGCAAGGTATGGTTTTGTTTATTGTTCATTACACACACGTGTAATTTTTGCCAGCCAGGTTGCATTTTGAGCCTGGCCTTGTGCATTTTTACAGCGTCACCGAAGCTCAGTGTTAGCCTGTGACATGTGCATTGGTGGGAAGCAGGAAGCCACAGGTAAACCAGAAAATCTTCCTGAAGCATGAAAACACCCCTCTCCAAACAGCCTACACAAGCCACAGGACTGACCTCAAGCTAACCAGCAGAGAGAGAGATTCATCTAAATCGGGCAGAGGTAAACCAGCCTACACTTAGAGGAGTTCCTTTGTTCCACAGCTTTGAAGCAATAACTACAAAGAGCAATTCTCACTCCTGAAACAAACCTGTAGGATATGGATCAGGGTTTCTCGCAGTCACTCAACAGAGCATGTAATGACAAGGGACTACTTATTAAACTTGTTATTCATGCCCTGGCTCTACAAGGGGCATCCATAGTTTCTCTAGTCTTTGACTTTTCAGCTGCTATACCTCACAGGAAAGTCCATGTGGATAAGCTAAGGATTCCCTCAAGGCTTGGCTTTGCTCCAGGCAGACAGATCATTTGGCTCACCAGCCTTTGTGCAGGATGCAGAGGGGCTCATCCTAGTCAGCATCTGCAAGCTGGCATCCAAGCAGCACGGTGGAAGGCTCTTGTTGTCCTGCAGTCCTCCAAACAGCAATGGTGCAGCCGCCAAGAGCTTGGCAGAGCACTCAGGAGGGCCCTGGCAGGCAGAATGTTGGGGAGCACCAGCACCTTATCAATGTTCAGGTCACCGAGGATATATCCAAGCAAGAAAATGCTGGGTAAGTTCTTGCTACCACCCAAAACATTGCAGTACACTCTTTCAAAAGAAAGACTGTGCATCCACTGTGGAGTGCTACTGTCTGAGAGGGCTGTGGCACACACCATGCTCCTTGCAGACCCACCAGCTCCTGTGATGTGCTGACAATGCTTTTGGATACCCCCTGACCCCACAGTGCTGCATCAGGCCCTGGAGCACACCCAAGGTTCTCAAGTTACAGATGAGCCCCAGGAAGCATGAGGTGAAGTACATCAGGCTTGGCATGAATGTCAAAAATGAGAGGTGGGGAAGGGCACTATGTCTGACTCAGACTTTCAGCCTGAGTCATGGGGGGTTTGATGATTTATTGGTGGAGATGTACCTGGAGAAAGCACTGCAGGCATCATCCATACAGACTGGGAAATGGCAATGATGGGGTGGCATCCTGAGGCCCTGGCCTGTCAGAAATCTGGTCAGAGAGAACAGGCATCAGCCTGTGGCAAGGAAGAAGAGATTGGTTTGTGTCCCTGATTTGGACACGCACACACTGGCAACAACGACTTCAGCTGAGCAAGGTGTCAGCATGCCTTCAGCATTCACAAGCACTGCCACCGTCCAGAAGCTATGGAAAAGAACTCACTAGCTGCCAGGGCTCCTCCAGGCAGAGCTCAGAAGCAGTGAATTCTCAGGAGCTACTGCAAGCACGGCCAAGATGAGCTGGGCACACGTGAAAAACAGAAATCACGGAAATCTGCTGCAATTTGTATAAGTCCTGTTCAGCACTGTGCTGTGTGAGTCCCAGACTTCTTTATACCCATCAGCCCTCACTTGGAAGCCAAACTCACCAGCCTCCTCATTGCTCTGGTGGGCTTTTGCCAGGTTCAGCCACCTTACCTTTCCCTGAGCTCCCAGGCTATTTCCAAGGGGCACACTGATGTCCTAAAACCACAGGGAACTGCATTGCTACTTGCACTAGAGGTGACATACTGCACAAGGGCCTCCTTCCGAACTCACCCAGCATTAATTTCATTAGTGTGACTGAGATCCGTCCCCTGTCCCTGCAGCATGTGTGGGGGTTTGAGACTCTGTTTTAAGTGACTTTGTTCCACTTTTTGGTGTTTGCATGAGTTCTTCTCATCCCTTTTTGGGACTGGGACTAGGACAGCACTGAGGTTTTAAAGGATTAGATTAAAGAATAATAAATGCTGCTTTAATTTGATTTACAAAAATATCCACTCCCTGAGAAAGCAAACTTCCTTGTCTCTCTGTGGCATCTCTGTGAGCGACAAGAGGGCAGGGAGAATACGGAAATGTACAGCACTTGGCACCGGGTACACCTCAAACTCGTTTTTCAGCATTTTACAGCCAGCCCTGGCCATGTGACCTATGTGGAAAGATAAACTGAGACATTTAATCCCTTTTTTTTTTCTTACCACAAGGAAGTGAATTTTATGTGGTTGTGATCATTAAATTACAGTAAATGATTAGCCCACAGAGAAAAAAAAGAACACAACAGAGTGGTTTAATGTAGGAAAGGCTGGGACAGGGCAGCTGCTCATGACCAAATACCCTTCCCTAGCTTGAAAACTCTCAGTGAGCTTCACTTTCCGGCTCTAGCTGTGGCATTTAGGGATATGTCAACTCTTTGCAGGTGAGGATTGCCCACCATTTTGCTTTTGCACCCTGAGCATGAATAACACCTTTCCAAAAGCCAATTGTTTCCTGAGCTAAAGCAGCAATAATTGCCCACATACAAGTCGTTAAGAAGTTATTTAACACCAGGCTGGAAAGCAGCAAGCTTTACACCTTTTGCTTCACCCCCAGAATGCCATCAACTTTTGAAGTGGAAGCTGGGTGCTTGTTGAGCTGGGCACTCCAGTGTATTGGGATAGAGAAAGCCGGTTCAGCCTAAACAGTGGCACAGGTCTGCTGCCACCACCCTGGACCAGAACCATCCTCCCACCATTTTACAGGCAGCGTGAATCACATCCTTGGCATGGAGAGGCCAGGTGAACCTGGCACCTCCCTTCTGCCGGAGCATCCCTGGGGACCAGCCTGCATCCCCACAGTGACAAGGCCAGCCCACTCCTCTGAGCCTCTTTGGGCTAGGCTACGGGTGGGGGAGCATTCTTGGTGAGGTAACAGTTCGTCAGCATTGTCAGCCAAGATGAGGGCACAGGCTGGGAAAACATTAAAGGAAACAGAAAACGTGCAGGACACTATGCAGAGTGGGCCCATGGGTCACCCCTGGCATGGCCAGTCCTGCCCACGAGGGCATATACACTGCCATTCTCCTGTTAGCACAGAGAACCGCCCTGCGAACCACTGACGGGTGTGACAGGGGTTGTCAAGGTGCCAGCCACTGGAGATTGCTCTCTGCAGCACAGGGTGGCATGCTCACTGACTCCTGAGAACTGTGGGGTTTTGCTTTTGCTGTTTCTGCTTGGCTGCACTCCCACATGTTAACGTATAACAATACCTTCTTTAGCACACATTAGTCTTGACTATTTAAACAGCTTTTTCTTCAGTCTGCTCAATGCATGGAAACTATGCAAGATAACAGCTAAAGCTGAAACATACCTCTGTAAAGGTACTGCTGCTATTCCCCAGGACAGGCTAGCTGTGCAGCCGCACAGGTTAAGCAGGGGTTTTCACCTCAGGTTCTATGAGAGCAGGACATCCAGACTGGAGCTGGCACAGCTTTGAACAGCCCAGAGCAAAAAGCAAGCAAGCCACCCATCCCAAGCACCCACAGCAATGCCCGGAAAATCACTGCTGCCAGTCAGGATGGGCTGAAGTGGAGGAACAAGGATTTGTGTTTTACCAGGCTCAGATTCCTGGTACAGTCTGCCATGTCCCCACATGAACCATTGCACTGGCACAAGCAGGTGGCAGAGGGGAGAGCCCCTGCAGCCCAAGGGAGCTCCCCAGGAGCAGCCTGGCATCTGCACCAGTCTCAGCTTGCCCCCATCCACGGGGCAATGGCGAGGGCACAGTGGCAGGAGCAAATGAAAACACACGACTAGCAATGCCCTGGGCTGGTGAGTGTGGCTGAGCAATGTGAAAGCCCCACCCTTGGCACAGAAAACATCTTGTAGATGAAATTGGGCAATAGCACTTCTTAAAACTGTACTGTGAATCTTCCCATGGGGCTGCTCAGACCCAGTTTTCCTACTGCGAGTCATTTTTAACAACTGGCAGCTCTCCTACTCCTATTTATTCCTGTGAGTAGGTTTCTTCCAAAGCTAATTCCTGGCCACAGCATGGCCCCATGGTCCCTGCCAGCAGCCCAGCTGCGTTTCCCCTGGGGGCTGCTCCACCAGCCTCTGCTCAGCTGGTCTCCTGACTCTACCCTGCTGCTTGGCTAATGGCATTACACCGCTTAAGAGGTGCCATAGGGCCAGCAGCAAGCACCATCAGTGAGAGGAGGATTAAGCCATGGTTTTGGGATCCTACTGATGGCAGCGCTCCCACAGACACCACAGTAACCCCCTCACCTTTAAGAGGTTTGACTCCAGTTCGCTTGAGAAAGGGGTTTTCACACTGCAAACAGGGAAAGCTGCAGGGAGAGCTGCCCTGGCTGCTCTGATCCACAGAGTTTATATTGCCTTTGAATAAAGAACAGACACCAAAAAGAAAAGAAAACTGAAAGCTGAACAGGTTTCCTGTAGCATCACCTTTCTGCATGTCTGATCTGACTCAGACTGTGCAGTGTTTTCTTCTTTATTTTACCACAACCACAGAAAATTCCTACCAAGAAGCACTTCAAAATTTGACTTTGACAAAACTTAGGAACACCCTGAACTGGCCTGTATAAGGTGAGCATATAATAACTTTAAATACTGATGATCAATGACTGATAATCAATGACTTTGGATATTTCAAGGTAAGACTTCAAGAAGAAATTACTGAAACATCCTGACACCACACATTACGCTGCGGGGGAAAGGGAGGGGGAAAGAGAACATACCTGCCACAATGATATTTCAGAATAGCCTTCTGATAGTTCATTACAAACTTAAAAGCATTATTATAAATCATTCTTATCAAGCTTTCCCCGAGTCTGTCTGTATTCTCCTATCATTGATTCCAGTCTTACCAGAACAGTCTTTTTTCTTTTTCTATTTTTTAAAGTAAGTGTCTACTTATTAGTTAGGTCAATCCATAATCCCCGAGAGGTTTAAATCCCATTGTGAGTAGAAAGAGTGGGAGTATACTCATTATCTGACAAAATTGTATCTACGTGCACTTCCAGAATGTTTTTCCTTGGAGTCTGACGTTACAACCCTGGTGTGATGGGCAGGACAATGCCATGGGGTTGGATGGGGTTTAGAGGTCTCAAGTCTTGTTCCCTGTAAGTTTTCCACTTCTGTTGGGTTTGACATGAAAGCAGTACAAAAGGGTCAGCACATAAATGTGCAGGGGAATACACACCTCCTGAAACAGAGATGAAAGATACTCTTTGAATGAAACCAGAAGGGGGACAGAAAAAAAGTGGAAGTCAATGGGGGAAACAAAGGGCAGCTTTATGCAAGCAACTATTTCACTCCAAAAATGGCAGGGCTGGCTAAGGCACTGCTGCCCAGTGTTCTTAGTACAGAATTTCAGTGTAGTTAGGGCTTTGCTTGTACCAAGAAGATAATGGCACCCCAAAAGATAAGATTTAATAGCAGATGGGAGGATGGAGAGAGAGAACAGACAAGGAACAGGGCTCTCCTTCTCAAAAAGCAAAGGACTGGTAAGGAAAATGGAGGGGATTCTTTTAATTTTATCTTATCTTTCTGCTTTAATCATATAGAACAAAAGTTTTTGATGACTGTTCTAAGATCTATTGATCAAAACTGAGAGCCAGGTCCAAACGAGCCAATGTCCCTAATGGGAGGGTAAATAAAGCAGATTACAGATTTCCAGGAAGAAAGCAGCTTTTGGACAACTGGGGACTGGCATAAGAAAGCACTTTTCTTTTTTCCTTTTCCAAAACATGAAGCTCAAACTGATGAAAGCCAGAAATAGACATGTTGAAATAGACATAAAAGGATCGGTGTCAAGGATGAACTGATGCAGGAACAAGCAAATGATAAAGCTGGGCAGACCGTTAAGAGATTTCTGCCAAAAAGCTGTTCAGAGGCATCCATTTGAGCTGCTTCCCAAGCAGGACAAACACACACACATTGAGCGAGCAGCAGAGCACAGCACAGCTGCAGCGTCAGCCCCTGTACTGCAGCCCTGGCCCCTCACTCACTTCTGCTACTGCAGGATGGGACATGTGAGTTCACGCTGACAACACCTCCCCACTTGGTAGCAGACTTACCCTGGCAGTTGCTGGATGACAGCTTGCTTTCAGTCTGTTACCAAAGCAGCTGCTCACGTGAGATTCTGATTTTTGGTTGGACATTGCCACTCTAAGGAGCCTCATGTGATGGCTGTTCTGGTCTGACATAGGGGGGGGGGGGTGCCAGAAGACAGACAACTGTGCTTACTTTAAATTCTTTCATTTCCATGCTTGTACGGCCCAAGCTGCAAAGTAGCTTGAACTTATCAATTTTGCTTGCTACTACAAGGGATGCTAAGAGAGACAATAGTGTTTCAAATCAGCCCAAGATGAATGGTGTAGAAGCAGCAGAGAGACAACTTCTGTTTGCTTGCACACCATTTACAACCTAGCAGAGAATTCATTAATTCCCCAGGAAGATCTTTCCATCTTTTTTAACAGCTGCACAGTCAAAACTTACGGGCAGCTGTGTAGAGTCTGATGCAGGATCTATTCAGCCCAAGATTTAGTCTCCAGCAATGGCAGAAGTGAATAGCCTGGGAAGAAAAAGAACTGGGTAAGTTCATCTACTGCACCCAAGCACTTCTCCAGGCACTTCCAGCTCAAGGAATTTCTGCAGGTGAACATGTTTTCTGTTTATTTAGTAACTGTGAATGGACATCTGCAGCAAATACTCTCTCTCGCATCAAACTGAAGACAGCCCAGTCAGCCATCCTTCCTTTTCATTTTGCTTAGGTACTTTGCATATTCTCCTAATGTCACACAATTGCTTCCATTTAAACTATGCATTACTTTCCTGGGCCTGAAACGTAGGAGAATAATGTCTCATTGTGGGGAAGGTATGAAGGAGCATTCACCTTTGGGGACAGTGTGGCGGATGACCAGTGCTTCACTCCCAACATGCTGACCTGTCCAGCAGCACCTGCTCTGCAGTTCTAGAGATTTTAGAGCAATGAGACCCTGAAAACCTCATCTTGATCACTTTTGAAAATGTCAGGTTTTGTTGCCACTGATTTTAAGGAAGGAGTTATAAATGAAAGAGCTACTATCCACAGGGCAATTTGAGATTCACATATGGAGAAATAGCAGCCACGCTTAGCCCAAATGAACAATTAAAGCTTCCAACATACCCAATATTGCAGAAAGCTATTTGTATTGGCAGGTAGATAGTATCTTCAGTGCCAGGGGTTGCCATAGGTGTCCAGGCTTTTCAGATCATTCCTGAACACTAGTCCTGGTTTGGAATATAGCCTGACAGCTGGCAGAAATGGAGCAGATGCGATGGACATATTTGCCATAGTATTGCTCACGTATCCAGTATGTCCTGTGCACAAGGTGAAATGAAGGCTGGCTTCAACTGAGAGCCTTATCTATTTGAGATCAAATACTGCAGACATGCTGCAGAGGATTTCCAAGTCAGGAAATGATGAAGCAGAGCAGTTATGAAGTTGAGCTTTGGAAAATGATGTGCAGTAAGTGAATTAAAAAGGAGAACAGATGAAGATTGGATGCTCTGTAAATGGAAGGTAGGCAAATGCATTTTTTCTTAAGAATAATTTTGAATGTTGCCTTTAGATCTTGTCTGGAGACCCTTTTTTTTTTTTCTCCCTAAAGCTGCTCTAGTTTCCACCACATGCTGCCTAAAAAGCTACTTCAAGGCCCATTTGTCACTGCATTCATACTCTGTGTTAAAACAATCCAGCCAAGGGGCTGGAGAGAGCTGAAATCAGCTTTTCTGCAATACAACAGGACACAGGGTTACAACATATGTTCCTTCTCTGATACCTGCAGGCCTGGACTTGCAAAAGGAGAGCTGCCAGGGGCGTTCAGCCCTGGGCTTGAACACAAAGGGGAAGTAACTGACCCTTGTGCCTGGGCTGACTGCTGGTAGTGGTCTTCTCTGCTATAACTGCTCTGGAGAGCTTCCTAAACTCCAGTAAGCCTCCAGCACACTGCCACAGGCAGCAGTGCTGTAAGAGCTCCAGAAAAGCTGCAATGCCACCTTTGTGGTGCTGTCCAGTGGAGGGGTCACAGGGATGATCATGGGTCAGAAGCACCTCCCTTCTGAGGAGAGATTGCAGGAGCTGGGCCTGTTTAAAGTGGTAAAACACAGTAGGACCACCTCTGCAAAGAAGGGGACAGCATGCAGAAAAGACAGGGGCATCTGCTTCTGTACATCCTCCCGTAACACTGCTTGTAGCATCTCATACAAAGAGCCGATCTGCAGGATTTGGAATTAACTCAGCTCTACTTGCCATGCTGAACTCTGCCAGTGTGACTTCCAGAAAGAGCAGAGGAAATGGGCCCTACATTTCAGTGCAAGCGAGCAAATGATAACCAGCAATTCCTGATGGAAGGAGCAGGGCAATCCCCGGTTTCTAGGAAGATACCCTGGTGCCAGCTTGCTCCTCGTTCTCTCAAACTGGAACAGGTTGGTTTGGGGCACTGGACCCCTTACTTGTACACACGTGGGGCTTTGGAAAGTGAATCTGACTCTCTGAAACACACACCTTCATGAGCAAGTTGTCTGCAGGGACTAGCTACAGTGAACACTGAGTGCTGGCTGGTGCCACTTTGGCCACCAAAACATGGTTGTCTTATTCTCAGACTTTGTTCTGCTTTCATCAGCTTAGAGATGATGCAGAGTCAAAGACAGAAAGTTTAGAGGGAAAACAAAAGCAAAAGCATGTTTCCCAGTATCATGAGTTAGGGGAAGGCACCTATGCAACAGACAGCTCAGTATAAGGTTGGTCTGACAAAGCTGGTTCTACCATGATTGCACTCCAGTAAAATTAGAGGTTCCTAACCCAATTCTGAGATATCATGTAAAAATTGTGTGGAAGTGAACTACAAAGGCAAAACAGTCTTTCTTCATGATGAAACCTCAGAAGAGTAATTAATTTAATCAACAGACTTCAACACCGCCTTTCATAACCTGAGGTGTACCAAGAGGTTAAGCTACAGGGGCCGAGTTATCTTTGTGACCTTTATCACCAGGAAAATTTACAAACAGCAATTAGCAGATTCAGAGGCCGAAAAAATTAACCCAGATAGAAAGCATGTAATAAATCTCTGGCATTTAACTCTGTGAGGTTGTAGCAGAAAAGCCAAGACAGAAGCTAGGCTGTGCAACAGCCACTGACTGCAGTGAAAGGAATTAGCGTTGCTCTTCTCATGTGACATTTTGCAAACCTCCTCCCATAGTTGTTATATACTCAGGTCATAAAAGTAAAAACCCACTTATTTCATGCAGGATCTAGAGTTGTTGGACAGTATTTAAGGGAACAAGAGCAAATTACAAGTGACTGCATAGATCACTGATAAGATGCTTTTTCAACCCAGTTTTGCTGTGAACCTTGGAACTTCTAGCTTGGTACAACAGTGAAACCCTTTTCTCTCAATAGCATGCAATAAGGTTAATTATATGTTATAGATAAAGTTGCTCTTTGGAGGGATAATACTTACAGTGAGACAGCACAATCCATAGGAGTGATAAAAAGAGGGCAGGCTCACGTACCAGGTGAAGAGTAATGAAATTCTAACAGAGCTGGGTTTTTGTGGGCACACCCTCCCCCCCCCTCCACAGCTCTTCCTGGATTAAAGTAATTCTCCAGTCCCCTTCCCTGCGGATTTAATCCATTGTAAGAGAAATCTTTATCTCTGTAATACAAATTGCCTGTGTTTATTCAGCAGTAATGCTGAGTGCACCTGAAGGTTCAACATATGAGAACTGCAGAGCTGTAGGTAAGCCCAATACACCTTTGGGACAACTCCAAAGCAGTGGTCCTGCTCCCAGGGCACAAAACACCCACAGGTGCCAGCAGCCTAGGCGGGATCCAGAGCAGCTATTCTAGCACTATGCTTTATTTCTACAAATGCCATCTCTAAACTTGTCAAGGAATGCTTCATTTGGCGCAGAAAACAAAACCCAGCTGTAGTTGTTAAGTAGAATAGAGAAATCACTAGTGATATACACTGTCCTACCTAAGCACCCCCACTAACCATATCAGGCAATGAAAAAAAAGGGAGAATCGCTGTGTTCTGTCTTGTATTCACCTCCCTCTAGAGCAACTTATTCACATCACCTGCAAGAATGCCATAGGGTGCCTGCTGCTAGGCAAGCCACTACAAGGCCGCAGTCCCAGCAAGACCATGGCCCAGAGCTATAACAATATTCTGGTGCTTTACTTTTAACACATTAAAGCATCTCATTGAAACCAGATGTCAAACCACTGCAAGTCTGTCCCTTGGCTCTTTAAAGACTGTGATAAAGCCACATCATCCAGGTGCAAAACCTGCAATTTTAGGTCCCACTGTATCCCCGCAAGGCTTCTTTCTTTTACGTCACCACTTCCAGCTTTTCAGATGTTCTGTATGGACAGGAATTTCTGAAATGAGTAATAGTCCCATGCTCCTGTATGATAGGATGCATTAAATGCATTTAAACCAACAGTCATACAAATTTGGTTCATAATTACCTTCTTGTTCTGGCTGGTTTTTGTGTTTGTTGGTTTTTTTTAAGGAAAATACATGCTACAAAACAGCAATGTAAGAGTCACAGCTGCAGCACAGCAAGCAATGTTCACAGTGGAGCTCTAACATGTCTGGTACAGCAGGACTCAGTGGTGGTATCACTTTGTTCAGGCCACACTAATCTACTGTTAACCTCCACCCTCCATCAGACTTCTGTACTGGCCACATGGAACTATTAAAAGTAAGTCTTGCTGATCACTCCTTGGCTCTCCAGTTAATGAATCAGCTCATGGATGAGAGCCAGCAAGTCTTGGTTTGTGCAATATTGCCACTGGTGGACCATTTTGGTAGCAACTGGCACCTGCTGTTCTTCAACTCGCAGCAATCCCACAAGGAAGGGATCTTCCAAGAGGCCAGGCAAGGTAGACAGCTATTTGATCTTCTGTGTTCACAGTGGCTACACCAAAAACCCATCAGGACCCCTCTGGGTCTTTGAATTACCCTCCCCTGGAGTAGTCTATGCCAAGGATACAAGGGGCCTCCAGGCCAGTAACAATGGAGTGCTTTTCCCACTTGGCCCCCACTAAGCTCACCTCAGCCTCCAGACAATTCTTCTTCAGAAGCGTTACAAATTGCAGCTACCAATGTGTCCATCTTTTGAAGTGAAGGCCATCTGTGGAACTGCCTCAATGATTTCCCCTTCCTCAGTCTGGCTGGTAGTAGAGAGTCTCAGAGAGAGAGAGGACCCTCTTTCACTGTTGCAGTGAGCAGGTTATGATATTAGTTGTAAAGTCATAGTGAGAGCAAATATTCCTTCTTTCTTCCATGTCAGGGATGTTGCTCTATCCAGTCAATATCCATGGCTAGTGAACTCAAAGAGACATTTGTCAGGCACTGGGAGCAGTACCATCATGCTGAAGTTATTACTTATAGTGGGTATGGTCATAATCTAGGGCACAACACAAGTCTTCTACTCTCAGAAAAGAATATAAGGATTAGAGGAGTAAAGGGGACAAAGAACTCAGAAGAACAAGATCAATGGAAAAAAGAAGGTCTACACAAACCCTCTTTTTTCCAAATTACTTGAAGTTAGAACCTAAATAGCCGCATCTCTGCTGACCTGGCCTAGGGCTTAAGTTCCTCCTGCCATAGCACCAAATGCCTTCAGCAGGCATTTTCTCCTGTTCTCAGCAATATGCCAGACTGTTCTGATCAGATGGTAGGGCCAATCTCCACTGCTTATGAAGCCTTCAGTCTGCAGTAGTTGGAGGACTAACAGACTACCTCGATCAGTTGTGTTCATAAGACTGTTAGCCCCTGCATCACACTAAATTAAAGCATGGCTTCTAAATAAACCAGGAAACGACATTTCAGAACAGCAGTCTTTGCACTTGTTTGTAGGATGCCATTCTTCATTTACTTACACCTTAATAAAAGGTTAGCAGGAACAGCTCTGCTAACAGGCTACATGACTTGTTGCATCTTGGAGAAAACAGAGCATTGGGGGTTAAGTGCCGCGTTCTGGGGTTTGGATCGTTAAAAGTTGCATACAAGGAGGGCCCTGAAGCACCCCAGCAACCAGAGCAGCACTTGTATGACCCCTAGAGGCCTCAGGGTTCAGGTGAGGAGCGATCCCACAGGAGGAGCTTTGCAGAGTGCCGACTTTCACAGCAGAGACACCGCGGCCATGTACTCGCTCTCCCCACCCCTCCTCACCCTCTCCACCGCTGGGGGCAGAACCTCCAGGCTGGTTTGCTGCTGATGCCTCAGGAATCCAGGGTCCCAGTGAAATGCTCCCGGGGACACAGCACTTGCTGGCTGGAAGCACTCCTGAGAATTCATGCAGCTCAAGGGTGCTGTGCCAAACAAGCACTTGTCCAGCCCGCTCCACTTTGAACCATGGTGTTGAGAAACCCTCTTTGTTATGGCTCAAAAAACCTCTGCCGGGCAGTGAATGTGGCAATCAAACACAGAACTAAGGCAGCTCACCTGAAGGTGACTCAGTTTTGCCCATATCTGAACATAGCCCAGAGCTCACTTGCAGTACACTACTGGTTCAATGCAAGGGGGTGAGAAGCCAGTTTACCCTTGGCTTTGTGATCTCAGTATCAAGCTTTTATGAATAGCTCCCATCCTTAAGCTATGAGGAAAGAGTCTTATGATCATTATTCTGTTTCCAGTTTGCTGAAAACACTAGATAAAAGCAACACATTCACCTCAGATATCAGCAGTCACCTAGAATGCTGACATGCTAAACAAAAGTGCAGGACACAGGATACATTGAAATGCCTCTGAATCATGCCAGGCCTCCTGTGGAGGAAGCACATTTACCAACTTTGTGAGAAATCAGGTGAGCTGGACAGAAAATGAGTTGGATATGCATGGCTGCCAGAAGGAGCCTCAAGCTATGAAGTAGTCAGGAGGAAACATAAGAGTTCTGTGCAAAAACTGCATCTGAATTAGACCACATTCTCCACCCTACTACACTCCCCATCAACTGACATCCTCCCTCTGTTACTGTATTTTATTTCATCCCATTGCAAAGGTATCCCTGGCTTCCCCTTCGAAAACACAATGGCTAGAACTATGTTTGGAGGTGCAGCAGTGTCACAGCCAGCCAAAGCAACTCAGGACCCCACATGACCAAGAACAGGCATGACAGGTAACAAGGAGGCAGGCTGCAGCACCTAACCTTTGTGGCAAAGAGACCTGGGAGCACCTTGTGCTCCTGACAGCTCCCAGGAGCTAATACAGCTTGCAAGATTCAAAGGAGTACTAGCACAATAAACACTTTAATAAATTCATTGCCCCTCTTGCCCACCCGAGTGGCTGAACTGGACAGCTTGTGAGGTTGGTTGAGCTCCAAATATAGCTACATGGAGGATGGGTTAAACCAGTACAGCTTGACAGAACAATTGCAGCATATTCCTGGTAGCCCTTGCAGACCTTCAGTAGTCTGTGGCCTACAGAGTAGCAATTGAATGCACAAAAATATTTACAGAGGTAAGAATGAACCTGAGCTGGGTACTTGAAATTTCAGTTATTCCTTATGGCCAGTAATGTACAAACAGTATTGTTCACTGCCCCCTTACAGAATAGGGGTCTTAAAAGCTGTCTGGAGAATATAAAGCTCTAATTTGCACAGCACAAGCTAGATACAAACTCCTCTGCTCCCTTCCTGTCCCTTCCACTCAGCTGGACTTGTCTCTAACACAGATTTCTCTTTATTAGTGGACTTCAGAAACAGTGAAAACAGAGAAAAGACATTCATCTTGTTCTCTTCGTTTAATTGAGCTCTAGGTAACTCTGCCTGCAAGTACAAAGGAGGTTGTTGCATACAAACTTCATAGGCCACCTTTGAAACTTTATCCTGTCACTAATGAAAAAGATTTTAAGAAGAATCAATGTATTTTCTTCAACAAGTAACAAAAGTTTGTAAGACAAAATGGATTCTTCCCAGTTTTATAAACAGAATGAAAGGAATCCCCTCTCACCTCACACTCCTTTTCCCATCTCCTAAACAATTGCACTACAGTGGGGACACAGACACACCATCAGGAATTCTTGCCACACTCCTGAGCTGCTTGAGAAACAACTCTCAGACACTTGCCGTACTTCTGGCAGAGTCAGAGAACAAAGGTTTGTTAACCAGAGGATGAAACATGCAGATAGATTATCATGTAACATCTGAACTTCTGAAACATTGTGAAACCCGCTTCTCTATTTGAAGACATTATTTACTGTCCAAGATGATCCTTTTGGGTTTAGCTGGAATCTTCAGGCTGCAATTTCCAAAAGCAGGAACAGATTTCCTGTGATAGCTAAGGACATCTCCTACCTTTCTGCACCACTGGAAACTCAACACCCCAACATCTCATCACACCTCAGTTCTGTAATTCTGCTCATGAAAGAGAGCACAGTGAAGGCACCGCAGGAGGTAACTTATTATTTCTTCTAATTTTAAACACTGCAATGACTCAATACAAGAGGAGAGAGGTGGTACAACACCAAAAATAAATAAATCTGCCAGCTCATTCTTCACAGGCCTCTGCAGCACACAGATCTCAAACAGTATTTTTATAGCATTGTCGTCCTCAGTAAATCTGAAGTCATCCTATTGCCTTCATGTTAAGCCTGCAGAGTTATTTAGACAAGCTTATAAACAATTTTCTGTTACTGTAAGTATAGTCATTCATCATCTCTTGATTTAATCTTCACCAAAGATTACTGGATCTAAGCATGAGACGCCCAAAGAAAAGAGGAAGAGACCAGGACAGACAGAATTAAACATCCCTGTCTCTACCCAGCACCAGAGCTGTCATGTATAGCTCTGACTGGTAACACACTTGGTTGATCTAGAGCAGTTTTCTTACTGCTCTAAATACAGAGACATACAAACTGAACATCAAGACTTTGGGAAGAACACTTTAAAACTACAGCCCCTAAAGTTTAGTTAGAAACTCCTGAGTTAGCTTTAAACTAGGTACCTGATGGATGGCTGAAGGAGCATGGACCTTGGGTCAACTTTGTCACCAGAAGCATTACCATGCAGCATTACATTTTTTTTTACCCTGGAAAACTATCAAGTCGAAAGGTGTGATTCTGAGGATCCTAGCATGAGGGTTCACAATAACAGCTCAGGTACCAGCTTCTACTGACTCTCATCACCTACTGCTTGCATTCTTTATTGTAATTACATCTTTGTAAGGAAGAGAACTCTTCAGAACTAATCACATCTTTACATAAAACATGCTAAGGAAGTGCAAAGTGTGATTTCAACACCATTGAAGCATGCAGCACGCTGAAGAGCACCAGCATGACAGATGCCTGCGATGCACCTATGATTGCAAGCTTACATATGGGAAGCCTGCAGTTGCAGCAGTTTGTTTTGAACAGAATGGCATGGGCACAATCTGAACTGCTTAGAAAAATATTCTGAGTCAGACTAAAGGTCTGTCTAAACCTGGAAGCTGTCTCCAATGGGTGCCACTAGTGGGATGAAGAACACTGAAGAATACAGAGTCACGAATCCCTGACATATTGCTCCACCTTTCAACACTTCATGACTAGCTGGTAGTATGCTGACAGATTTGGCTTTCATGTTTATCTGCCAGCTGTTTAAATCCATACAACCTTTCATCATTCACAAATCCCAGTGCAAGGAGTTCCTCAGCCTTTGAACATTCGTAGACTCCGCCACTGATACACACTGTACATTTAATGTACCTAGATCCTATACTGGAAGAGGCAGTGAACAGTAACTCTGCTTTATGCCGCCCATAAAGTAGAAACAAGCCTTTGGTCGTCAATTCTCCATGCTAAAGACTCATGCTGAATATTTTACTCCCTTTCTGAATACTTTGCTCTCTCAACTTTTGGAACAGTATTTTTTTCCACAACAAAGAACAAATCAGTTTCCCCAAAAAGGCAGTATAAATGCCAGATCCTGAACTCCATTGTAAATGGGTGCAACCATTTTTCTGCACAGTGAAAGTGAACAGCTTGTATTCTAAAGGAGTTATTCAATTCAAAGTTACCCTGGTTGACTAGGAACTGATAATATACAGGGAACACATGAGACTTTCCACATGCTGAGTTTATTCTTGGCTAGCCACCCAGTTTAGCTTTACATTAAAACCCAGACTTTAAGGCTTGCATTATGTATGAGAATCCAGATAAGTTTACAGCATTAATTATTCCACACAAAAGAAAACCTGGTATTAACAATTCAATGCATCATTTACATAATAATTAGAAACACCTTACTTCCAAAGAATTTGGGCATAACTGCACCACTTTGCCATTTTGATTCCTTACTCATAAGTTACACCTTCACAGGCATGCTTCTATTAGTTGCAACAATTATGAAAGTGAATTTTATCACATGAACTTTTGACTGTGATCCATTACAGTGTCATTCTGCCCCTCCTACTGCATCTAGAATATCGTGGTTTCAAAGTTCAGGGTGCTTTGTAAAAGCAATTTATCTGCCATGGGCACACCTAGGGTACTAGCTTCTCACTTTACTAGATGAGGTATCTTCCAGAGTTCCAGTCTGAGGGGTTAACAGGAAAAAAAAACACAGGAGATGGAGTTTTGGCGTTGTCAGCAAACAAGTTCACATAAGTATTGAGGTGTTGAGCAAGAAGTGTTGATTACTACTTTAATGAGACTGTAAGATCATGCTTTTGTGCTAAGCAATGCACAGAACCTTTGCATTCCTGTAAGCACTTTAAAATTTAAGTATTAAAGAGGATGTAAGAGTGGACAAGGGACACATGGGGTGAACATTGATGAAGGTCAACAAAATGAGCAGAGACAAAAGTCACCACCTGATATTTAAGCAATCTCAAATAGCATTTAAAAGCCTATCTTGACAAATCTCATAGGGAATGAGACATTCAGGAAGGACAGAAGTCCCTCCTGCTTGGTGAGCAAGTTATCCTGGGAATCTGGCTTTCTGGAGCCCTAGTGACAATAGGGTAATATTCAGTAGCAGGAGGTGACAAAGACAATCAATTTATCTTTCATACTCAGTAAACTCAGTGGTATTAGAAGTGAAAGACACAGCAGATAGACATGTAGAGCCTATGAAACGATAGGACAATGATTAGAGAGCCATAAAAAAAGATGTTAGGAAGACAAGGTAAAAAGGAAAGAGGGAATGAAGACAGGATTTTCAAGAACTGCCACCATGTCATAAATTCACTTTGGCGGGGGAAGGGCTGGTGAAATTATAAGCTGCAGAAATGCAGACCTGTGAATGTAGTGCTCCCTGCAAAGCTGTCTGCTCCACCACTGCAATGCTCCACCCCATTTAGTTTGAAGTCATGGCTGACACCCATCAAGATGGAATGCAGAGTGCTTGCCCAGCAGCCTCAATCAGGGTTGCACTCCCCCACTAAAAGGCAGACAGTCAATAACAAAGCCCTCACTGAGCAATGGCTCAACACACCATCACAGCCTACAAAATCAATTTGTTTACTGTTACAGAATGCAAGACAAAGATTTCAAAATCAGCCCTGTCCCAGAGCTTCACCAAAACAAGCCAACCCAGTATATTCAGGTTTACAAAAGGAGTATGTTCATCTTCAGTTAAGCTGCTTTTCCAATGATCAGCACACTCATAAAAAACACCATAATAAAGAAAATCCACATGAAAAACCTGTCCATCACTTTTGCAACTTTTCTCCACTCAATTCCTTTGGCCCGGTTTGCTTTATGGTCTCGAATACAATTAGCAATATACTCAATATTTTTAATCAGCATTTTGTAACAGGAACAGCAATTAACAGTCTCCCTAACATTAATGTCACCATGAGCTCCATAGCTTTTATCAAAATTTCCATTGGGCTTCTCCTTGATATCGCAGTCATCATTCCTGCTGGGAAGGTGACTCCTTACCTCTGTGTGCCTAGTCTGACACCCTTCATCTCCCTCTAACTTCTGTTCTTCTTCTTTCTCTCTTCTTGGACTTGTGCAGTTTTCACCCACATCATAAACAAAAAAGATTTTTGACATGTAGTCCAAAATAACCACCCTGGCCCATTGTGGAACAGGCTTTGCTTCTGAACCACAGTGATGGAGATTCATTATAATGATTGTCAGCGCAGTGGAAGCTGTTATCATGGTCATAGTTGCTATGTAATACTTTCCTGGAACACAAAACAAAATCATATTGGAAATGCTACCCTAATAATTAAAAAAAAATATGCAGAAATAACAATATAACACAGTGCTAAGCAAATGCAAGTGAAACTAGTTTTAATCATCTTGATTCTCTCTACATAGATCACACTTAATTTACCATTTAAGAACAAAGATTAAAGTCATTAAAGCAGAACCTTATATGCCTCTCAGATAATTAAGTTTTTAGCATGGTAAATATTTGTAAGTCAAAACCTTCTGTTTTCTCAAGATAAACATTAAGCTGCTTTCTGAATGGGTGCATCAGGAGCCCTCCTCTTTCCCTGGTGTCTGCAAAATCCCAATGTCAATGGCTTCAGGTGGCACATAAGAAATCCCACTTCCCACTATTAACGAAAGTGATGATGCATTGTTGGAGCTACTGGCGCACCCCATACAAGCGGATGGATGCCTTCACACTCACACAGGCCAGGGAATATCCAGACCTTGCTGGTATCCATAACTAGCATAGTGACAGTTGAGAGGCCAGGCACAGAGCTAAAAGGTGGCTCCATTGCCTGTTGATATTTGCTAGCTGTATGTGCAAATTTTAGCATGGCTAGTCCAAATAAAAGCAAGGTTCACTCTGTCCAGGAATAGATAATAAACACAGCGAGTACGAACTGTGCCACTCAGCCACTGCTTTTCACAACTGCAGTACACAGCTCTCCAGATAACCTACTGTGGCTTCTGTTCTGTGCAAAGAGGCAGCTCCCAGTCCTGCTCAACTGTTGCACAGCCTCTGCAGGAAAAGCAAAGGCTAGCCACAGACAAGCATGATGTGATCCCAGTTTTCAAAGGGGTTGGAAAGGATGTTGAGTGAGAGTCAGGTAATGGAGAAAGCAAACTAAAGCTAGGTCTGCTATTCTAGGCAGGAATAGTTGCTGCTGGTGTGGGAAATGCATTCATTGACCAGTGTTTTGTCTCAGTTAAGCCATGTAGTTTTCTGTATACACATTAATAATGAAACTAAAAGTAATAGATCTGAATTCTGTTAATGAAGCTGGAAGCCAGTGGGGAGGCAACTGTGTTCCGAGGCAGACAGCCTCATTTCTGAGAGGGCAGATCAGCCCAGGGCAGGAGAAAGGTCCTGGCAAAAGGTTAACAGACAGTGCTGAACACCACCCTTCCACTACACATCAGCTCTTCTGAATTCTCAGACAAAAGTTAAAATCCAGCATAATGGATTGCAGGAATTACAATTCAATGTAATGATTGACAGATATTAAGTCAACTCTGAGCATCCCAGCCAGGCCATCCAACCATCTAGATTTGACAGAAACATGTCTTGAAGCAGTATGACCTTGTACTTATTTCTTGCTTACACTTCATACACTGATTCTAAAACTGATGTTTCCATCATTAGCTTTACTACAAGACATGATAAAATAACCCTAAATATCTAACTACATTTAATACAAAATAGATTATACATAATTTAAAATGAACACAAAAACTTAAAGAGCTGCAGCATATTTGTACAAATTCCACATGCATTGTAAGTATTTCACTGTGTTTTAAGAGTGTAGCATCTTTATCTTCCCAAAAGCCACAAATTACACATACAACTCTACTACTAATAAGCCATATTAAAAGACAAAGTGTATAAAGCTCACCTATCAAGGGTACATTTTCAGAGGGAGGCATGATCTCTGCAACCATCAGCTGGAACACAGTCAGAGCAAGAAGAACTGTAACACCCAGAGACACTTTTTCCCCAGAGTCTGCAGGGAGATAGAATCCCAGTGGAGCCAGGAAAGAGATCAAAATGCAAGGAAGCAACAAATTAAATATGTAGAAAGAAGACTTCCTTTTCAAAATCAGTGTGAAGGTCACATCTGGATAAGGCTCAGAGCAGCAGCCATAAGTGATGACATTCTTAACTGCTGGCATACCATGAATTTCCCATTCCACATCTTCTACAAAGTCAGAGAGGTCACCGCTATCAAGAGAATTGATGATGTCTACCTGATTACCATTATAGGTCCAGGACCCAAATGTAAGGTTGCACTGTTGGCTATCAAAAGGAAAATAAGATACATCCACTACACATGAGCTCTTTGTGATAGCAGGTGCGTCCCAAGTGATTTTTCCATCATATCTCAACACAACATTAGTGTTCACAGGCTCTGAAAAGTCATCATCAGCTCTAAAAGACAGAAAAATGACAGTCAGGATTGACAGGCAACAACTTCAAGTGTGGGATAGGGAAGAGGGGGCAAAGCAGAAGACCCTCACTTCACACCATTAAAACCACACTTGTGAAAACATATTTCTATTTCTACTGAACTTCAGTACAAACTTGTTATTAACTATTTTTTAACAGGTGCTAATGCCTGTTAATGCCAAACAACAGTGCTGCTAAATTTTGTTCTCTTTGTTGGCCACAGTGCCTTCAAACTTGACCTCAAACAGGATACAGTAGGATAAGAATCCATCCAAAGATGAAAATAATCTACTGGTCACTAGTGGCCTGGAAGAGCAGACAAGGAGTGCAGCCTTTTTGTGGACAACCTTCCAGAGCTCTTCAGCAGTCTCAGCAGATAGCACTCAGGCTGCCAGGGTATTCAAATCCCAGTGCAGAGAAACAGAGAACAGCTTTGCTGTGTACCATAATCAACTACCAAACCTTGCCTATGGTTTTATTGAAAAATATTTAAATTATCAGAAACAAACGTTAAGACAACACACACACACCTTGCAAAGGTCAGATACAGTTACAGAAGTTCAGACTCTGTGCCAGTTCCTCCCCCAAACCCCTCCCTCCCTCAGACATATTCAGCTGATTTTCAACAGCCACACTCACTTGTTATATAGGACAATATCTGGTCTCCAAACCAAACTGCTTGGAATCCTGATAGAATCCAGCCCATCATATTTATCTTTGTCCCATTTGAGGTATGCATCATACCAGCTTTGTCGAATCCATAAGTAAGCTGACAAAATTTGGTTCCTTTCATCCTGCATAAAAATGTAAAAGTATATCTAGCTGAAGGTGACAAAAATCACATCTTAGAAGCAGACAGCATTTGTTCTATAGCTTTAAAGTAGTGCTCGAAACAGGCCAGAACACTAACAGGCCACAAGAGTACTTCCCAGCCATATGCCCATACACTATACTGAGCTCACTTGTTGACTTTCTTTTGCCCAACTTTCTCCCCCCTGCATCCTCCCTAGCTTCAATCACAGTTGTCTAAAGCTCCTAGTATCTTAAGAATTTCCTTTTAAGAATACCAAGCAGCTGACAGATTCAGTCTAACAAGTTCTTAAAGCTTGGTGAGGCCTTGAAGTTGTAATTCAGAAGTCACAAGAGTGATTTTCCATTCTCCTTTCAGACACATTTTCTTTTGCCTTAAAAGTGTATCTGGCTCAACCAAATTTATAGAAAAGTTACTGAAGGCTAAAATAGGGCATTTATGTAGGAATTAACTGCAACTTAGAAAAAGCATTTGCTCTGTTTATTTAAAACTCAGCAAAAGTTGCCTGGAGGGTGTGACACCAACATCTAACTACAAGTTAACAATTCAGCAGCTTGAAGTTTGCAGACTTACAATGGAAGTCAGGTAGGAATCTACAAAGTACTGGGAGAACCGGACCCTCCTGAGGAAGCATTACTGAAGTTGTCACAAAAAAATACAAGTTGCTTTTCCTACTCCAAGCAAAAGGTTTACTGCTAGTACCTTTCTTGCAGATCTTTAGAAAACCTATTACTCACCATGTCTTTAATTTGGGATAATGTGATCTGAAGAGTGACATTCAGTACTTTATCTGTGTCTTCCACTGGTCTTAGAGCATTTGAGTAGTCTTCAAAGAGTTCATTAAACAGCATGTGAGCATATTTTCCTTTGGCTGATTCTACAGCTAGATAACAGATTTGTTCAGTATATCAGATTAAGCACTGGGTAGTATAACAAGACACCTTCATCCTACAGCTTTAAGTAGTATTCTCTACCTTAAAGTAGGAAAGTGGTATTTCCTATATTTGTCATTCATATACTGTAGAATATCATTTAGTTCAGAAACAGAAGTATACCTGATGAAGCTATTCAATACCTGATGACAGCATTCACCTGTAGTAAATGAATAGCTAACTTTAGTTTTTCACACTCAAAAAAAAAAGCTGCATATGGATATTCCTGCCTTTTTAAAGGTAAATATCATTACCATTATTTTACTGTTGTCTTTCATAGGTATATTTTTACAGATTACATATGTATATATATACACACTGATTATATAGATTATTTTCTTAAGTCACACATCTGCCAAGCTAAAATTAGAATCAAAGTCTGAAGTCAGACTTACTCCCAGGCTAATGACTTGCGATATCTCCCTGAATACAGCACTAATAGATTCATGCTACTTTCAGAAATATTTATGTATTTATTAGCTACCTGGAAAAACTCTGAGCTGCTTTTCTTCACAAATTGGCAATTGTACAATGTATAAACACATCCTTGCACTAACATGTATTTGGAGATCCTTCTTGCTAACCAGACTTGATCACTAAGAAAATGTCACTGAAACTTCAGGTTTTAAACAGCAGTTGTGCTGTTTCACAGTTCTGTACGTCATAGTTTCTCTAGGCAGTCTCTGTATTACCTTTAGACAGATTCACGCATTTCTGCAAGCAAAGGGTGAGGACAGTAACACTTGCACAAACGCCAGATGACACTACAGAGTAACCAAGTGCTTTGAAGTATATCACTCTGGTGACTCATAGTGACTTCCTGAACTAACCAGAGTTCAAAGCAAACCTTCCTGACTAAGAAGAAATCCTGACAAATAAAAGCTTCCCAGAAAGCATTTAAATTCTGGCTGTACATGGTCATTCATTTTGTCTGTATCATCAGTGAGACAAAGTAAAACAAAGCAGCTGAAAGCCTTCTGGAGTTCAACCACACAAGACACATCAAGACACCATCTCCCGAGTTAAGTAAACCTCAATGCAACATTTAGCTATCAAGCAGTATTCTCACCTTGAAGTATCACTGTTGTGAACAGCAACCACAGAGACACATTAAAGGAGGACAGGCTATTTCTCTTCATTTTTGGTTAATAAATAAAACCAATCTCCCAAGAACAAAAATGTTTATCACCATCCAAAACTAACAAAAAAAAAAAAATCAAATTTCACAGCACAAAGATGCTGAGGCACTGGTGAGCTGCTAGAAGCAGCTCAGTCCCCCCTCAGCCGCTGTCAGAGTCCTACAGCGATGGATGGTCTTTGTCTCTGCCCCTGCCTGAGGCCCAGTTGAGCCCTCCCTCTCTCCGTAACCTGAGCTGAGCTGCCTGTTCTCAAGCTAATGCTGGAGACGATGACAAACGGATTGGATATCAGCAGGAAAATCGTATTCCATTGCAATTTTTAGTACAAATGTAGTAGTTTTGTCCACTTTATGAAGAACCCCCTTACAGTTCTTTGTTCGGCCACATTTTCTTGCCCATGTGTTGAGCAATAGCCTGCTCAGAACCAGTTGTGCAGAACCTGTGGACCCTCACAAAAAAAAAGTTGCCTGCCTTAGTGCTTTATTTGATATAGTCACAGTGTACACCACACATCCAATATGTCACACGACAGAAAAAAAAGCCACAGCCTACATACTGCCATGCTAACAAAACAGGGTTTCACCACATGGAAGAGAAGGCAGCTACACCAAAGTCAAACAACGCAGGCAACATTTGCAGTAGCCCGGTATCACTGTGCAAACAAGAACTTCCACAGGTGTAGACAACTCCGACCAGAATTCAGTACAGTAAATCAGAAATAAAATTGGACTCCACAGATAAAATGTCATTTCCCAATACAGTACACTTTTTCCCAAGTGAACTTGACAAAACTTTACTAAGAATTACAGACTTACTGGAGAGCTCCTGCATTTAGCCAAAAGACTTACAGGAGAGAGAGATAAATATGAAACAACAGCACACCTGGCCTCCCATCTACCCCAATCGTCAGACCTTCATTAGCTCTCTCCATATTACTCATGTGGCCAAGTTATTTTCCAATACTGCGGGAATCTTCTTACAAATTTCTCAGAGACTAGGGAAGATTATTTCCTCCTTTCCATAGTCCAATCCATCCTTCCTGATATACTGAAATGTATTTTGCCATTCTTATAGAGCACATAACGAAACAGTCACTGAAATAGAAAGGTGAGAACATAGAATGAACTACCAGCAAAAAGAATTGGTCCAGAATAGCTCTAATCCACACAAAATATAAAAAACACTTTGCTTTACTCTTGTGTAGTCTTTTGGCTAAAAGGAATCTCACCCATCTGTACACAGTTTCTATATAGTAGCACTCCTGGTGCTCACTGGCTAACGGTTGTGCTTTCATGGTGTCTATATATCAGTGACATTTACAGCCAGGTTTAATAAGTAAGCAATAAAGAATTTCAATCAAAGCACCTGTAATGAAATTCATCTCCATCACTTCATTTGCTGAATTGTCAAAGGAAGTAAAAAAGGAATTGTTTAGAAGTCAAAAAGGTCAGAGCAGCCCATAGTCAGTATGTTGTAACATCCTTTTTCTGTGGGAGGAATGTATATGCTGCTAGAGACAACAAAAACCAGAGATGGACGATGAAAGATTTTTTGATAGAGTCAGATCAGTGCATCCTCAGAGGGTGCCTTTAGCCTGTAGTTCCTTGCCATTATGTCAGCAAGTAACTACTGCTTTGCTGTAGTCACCCGAGTGACCAGGGATACTGCTTTAAGTGTCCTGCTCTAAACACTACTGGAAACAAGACTAACCTTGCTTTGCCACTGGCTAGAGACAATCTTGTGATCTGTTACACCAGCACTGCCAAGCAGTGTAGACTGATGCACATTAAAAAACCTTTCACCTTTCCTGTAATGAAATCTTCTGGAAAGGAAACTGCAGGTTCTCAAAAGACAAATCCAAGAAGCATGCTTACATGTGTTGTTTACTCAGTTCAATCTTATACACACATATATTCCATGTTACTCACTGTAAACTTGCAAAGAGAGAGAGATCATAGCCTCAGTTATGATTTATCATATTGCTAGTCACCAAACATGGGACATACAGGCAAGCAAACATGAGCACACATACACAAATACAAATTTGTCGTTTAAGATGCAACATTGATTACACAGTGCTTGTGAAAATAAACCTAAAACATGTTCAAAAGGCTTTTCAGTGTTAAAGACAAGAAATGTAATGATATTAGTATGTCAGACCATTTGGCTTCTTCGTTTGCTCACAAGAAATCTGATCTGTAATTGTAATCAAAATGTCCCTAACACAGACATTTTGTGTGAAGAGTGAAGAGTAGCATTAATCGTTGTTCATTGATACTAAAGATTCATCTACAGAGCCATATGTCCTCAGAATAGCTTTAAATTATGGCATAACCTATGGCAATACTACTCACAGATCAAACATCCCATTTAACATGTGAATGGAGCTTAAATTTATAGTTAAGCAGCTCTCTTTCTACAATAATAAGTTCTGCTATGAAGCCAGAAATTAATATGAAGTAAGAAGCCGCTTACAAAGATAACTTAAAAAGAATCACGGGTGTTTGGAAGATAGAATCAAGCCATTAACCAGTCCCAGACTCTTTCCCATCAAAATTCAAAGTTATCTTGTCAGAGTACACCTGCCAGCAGATGGCCCTATTAGCCAGCCTACTGATGTACCCAGCTATTCAAGACGATTTTGTTTATCGCACAAAAATCACACTGCATTTTGATCTACTTCGATTAATTTCGCTGATTTTTGCCTTACACTTGATATAAAACAAGTAGAGGAAAGATGTTCTTTCAGAGAAAAGCTGATAAGCAGAAGGAACAAAACCATCAAGTGGCTGAATCCGGCTCCTCTGCCTGCTTACCATACATCAGACCAGTCATGAGAGGATTTCAGGGCAGGCAAATATAAATCATTGTCAACAACTGTACGATACAAAATCATATATAGAGCACAGGCCACTTCTTATGCAGAGAGCAGTTAAGGCCCATGGCACAATAACCAATCCTGCTTCCATATTTTGTTCTAACATTTATTTGACTTTGTGAGAATGCAAATGGGCTATTAATGGAGCAGAACATTGCTTCCATGCTTACACTCAGCAGGATAAAAATCTACGATGCATTGGTGTGCTGAGCTTGTATGACACTCACATGAGACATGTAACTTTTTGTTGTTCTAGACAACCACATGCTGTTAACGATATCAAAAAAACTGAATTCAGTGTACTGCCATGTAAGGGAAGTTTGAATTTGCATGCACTTTAAGGGCAGACTGAAGGGGAGATGACAGGGAAGGGATCTCTTCTCTATTAATACTTCCAACTTCAGACATTTATCTTAGCCAAATTATAAGCAAAGCAGGAAAGAAATGTAAATACGTTTAAAATTTTGTTCTTTCAAATAAACAAATCTGTCTTTCTGCCTGGAATAATTATTTGCTCCTATGGCTGAAGTTTTGACATGTAAGTTGGGAATGTTTTTTAATGGATTCCTACTCTTTTTCACATAAAAAGCATTCAGGTTTTAAGCCTCCAACTGGAAAAGCTAGACACTGTATTATCGCAGGCCTCAAGGCTGTCTGTACCATTTATAATCCATCCCTTCATCAGAGAACAATAAAGAAGAACAGATTGGTTTCTAAGCACAGTTTGTAAGAAGTGTCTCACAGTCTGCTTCTACTTGCCTGCTTGCCAATTTTTTTCTCAAGAAGCTGTTATATTCACATTCTTCACAGCATTTGCTACAGAATATTATCTTGTGATGAGGTCAAGCAGCATACTAACTCTTCAGAGTCAGACTTCTCTCCTTAGACCAACTGAAGTCTTAACAGCATGATAACAACCGCCCTTCTTGCCAGTAGAATAGCCTCAATGTGCCTGCTCTGGAGAAGAATACAGCACTTCGTTTAGATGCAGTATGTTTCTCTCCACCTCATTTCTTCTCACCCAACTACTGTCTCCTCTTTCTTTCTCTTTAAAAATCCCCTACCACCTGAAACCAGCATACTCATTCATATTTTCTTCCACCCTGTTGTACACATAGAAGACACGAAGCACATTAGGAAGCATTCACGATGTCAGGTAATGAGATAATGTAGAATGCTAGCCACATTTTCCGGATTAACACTAACATGTTGCATTTGTGAGTTTTGCTGAATATAAATTTTATTTGGGTCCACTCACGCAGGCAGCTCTGCTGACCAACTCCCAGCACCTTCCCAGTAGAAAAACCTTTTGCCCTTAGTAACCTTGTATTATTAAATTGATAAAAGTCAGCATGTTCAACCTTTTCACCAGGATGCTTGCAAGCTGACTAGTATAGACAGTGTAGATACTAACTCAAACCTCAAATTTGACTCCTCCAAAATTCGAAATGGGGTGGGAACATACCTTTAAAACATTACGAAAACTCATCATGAGCACAAGGGTATCTGCATAGAGGGTCTAGCATCCTCTGAGGATGTATGCTTTCCTGATAAGCTCACATCTACCTTGCAACACAGAATATGGTACATCTGAGCTTCCGTGTTCTTGTCAGAGTTCCCCAGAGCCTAAGAGCTCTCTATAAAGAGCCAAGACTAATGCTGTGCAGCTGGCTGAAAAGGCAGGATGCCAAAAGATGATGAAGACTAAAAAAAGAAAAATGCAGACCATAATGTCTCAACCTAAACTTTAACTGTGTTTTAAGTAATTCACAGAACTCCAATTGCAAGATGAATGCTGAAACAGTATTCAGACATGCTACTTTGTACAATGTTGTATACAATTGTTCTTGTAATACAAATCTCTTTGAAAAAAGACACAAAGCAAACATTTATACTGCAAAATTTGGCATTATCCAATTGTTCCTGCTCCATCACAATCACAAGCTACACAGGTGATTTCTCCATGCTCCCAGAATTAAGAGAAAGAAAACAAAACCACTTCTTTACGCAGAGCAAAATACCCACCTTGGCAAAACATTTCAAGAGTAAGGGCTTTTTTTCCTAAAGCAAATAAACTAGTTTCCCAAGTTCATGAACACTGCAGAGCTTCCCACTTTAAAAATATCAGAGCAACTACATGGGGGAGGATACAAATTACACAATGCATTTATGCCTGAACAAGCCTCCCTGTAGGATAAGGCAGGCAGCAGTTACTCATCTCTTTGAAGGAAAAGAACTTTCCATAAATCATGGGTTTAGCTACTGAAACATCTTATGGTACGTGGGTACTGACAGTCTTTAGAATATCCTAGCAAGAGCACAGCTACACTGTGCTATGGACTGAGCAGGAAAAAAAACTCCACTTGAGCAAAATATGATAGTAAACCTGCAGTTTTATTCACTCTGCAACTATGCTTGTTGTGGCACAACAGAATCATTTAGTTCTTGGGGATAAAGCACCACCACCATGTCAGCAAAGACAGCATCCCTTGTTTTAAGCATTTCTGAGCACAGTGGCTGCAGTAGGGAGGCAGTATTCATACCATAGGCTTTCATCTGCAAAATTTAAGCAGTTGCTCAACACCAAGATATTGGTTCCTTCTTTTCTGCCCACAACAAATACACTGAAATAAAAGCTTAGTACTTCCAAGGAAAAATATTCAAGTCTTAATACAGGGAGTCACTACTGAAGAACATCCTTTTCTTTGGTTAGCTGGGCTGAAAAAGCTTATTTTGCCCACAGAGGATTTGCCGTCTAAATGTGCTAGCCTACAATACTGAACTGAGTCTTCCAGGGTTAATAACTGCTGTTTTTCAGATTCTGTGGAAGGCGATATGAAGTATAAAAGCTCTTAAGACATTCTGAAACGGAACCAAGATGTTGGGGAAAAGGCAAGAGGGATTAATGCACAACTTATATCTACGGCAGAACTATGAAAAGACAAACTGTCATACAACCATTCTACAGTTACAGCTTTTGGGAAGCCAGTTCCTCAAACTAGTATAAAAGAGATAGTATTAAAACATTGTTAGAACTTGGAACAATTTTAGCATCAAATTTCGTATTGCCTTTACCCTGGGCTCTAACAAAAGCAGAATATTACATTGCCATTTCAAAGAGCTACTCCTAATCCAGCGGTCTCAATGACTCAGGAATGGTAAGGTCTGGACTCTTGACAGATATTTGGTGGGAAGCTATACATAAGGGAAAAAAGCACAGGATATGCGGTACATGTTGTTCTCTTTCCCTTCTGTCAGTACTTGAAGACAATGTAAGTAGCAAACTGGTGTGGTTAAGCAACATGTTACAGTGAATACACAGCCAGCCTCACAGAATGAGATGGCAACATTATGACATCTCACTGGAGGAGATGATTCAATGAGCCAGTAGCAATTGGTGCATTCTGCAATATACTAATGCTTCTAGCTAAACTTGCATCACAACACAAATCAGAATGTTCCTCACCTATCTCGACTGAAAAGCATTGCCTTTTCTTGAAATATCTAAAAAAAAAATGTACTTTCAATGCCTACACAGCTTCCAAGTTTGCAACATTAGCAATTACAAACTTCGTGATGGGGTATGACTTAAGAATATGAAATGAAACATCTTCAACAGAAATCCAGAGCAGGGTAAACAGAGCATGCTGCTATTATAGCTGCTACAGAATGTCAGTATTCTCCTTGCTATAGAGCAATCAAGTCTCTTCAATGTACAAGTAAACGTCACAACTGATACACGTATCTCTAAGCAGAAGGAAGAGGCCAAGGTGACAAAAAAGAAATTATACTTGTAGGTACCCAAGAGGTACTCGAAGGGGACGTTTAAGTAACAAATCAATGGAACCCCTCGATCTTTAAAGTCTACTTTTGCAGGTGCTGGTTGCAAACAAGAAACACAAGTATGCTATATGCACTTGCTTGCTCTTGCAGGTTTTCTCAAAGAAACTCCTCAGCACTGTTTATAGCACAAATAATTCTCTATTTAACCACTGGAAAAAAAAAAAAAAAACAAGAAGTTTAAAGGCAAAAGCTAATTTATTCTTAGCTTTTTGGATTTGGGCTTTTGTTATCAAAGGACACCGGATGCTGCTTAGTCAGAGTAGCAAGGGATGCTTTCATTCTACAAGCAAGAAGTACTCCTGGATCCTGTTGTAGAACCTGACAAGTATGTGATTTAGTTACCTACTTCATTTTCAGTAGATATGGAAGTCATTTCTTGCAAATTTCATCCATTTCAGGAACACACACTCTGAGGTATCATCTCAACAGTGAAAGTTTTAGCTGTGTAAGGACATATGCTTTATATTTGATTAATTAGTACTGTAGTAATTAATGGGCAATATTATTTCTGTCATTCTAAAGACTATGTATTTGACATAAGCATCACAATCAGAATAGAGTCAAAAGCATACCAGCCAGTTGTACAAAGAAAGTTTGGTGGTTTAAAAAAAACTAATCACTTTCTGTTTATTCTTGAAAATAGTCTAATGAGTTAAATTTAACAATTATATATTGTAGAAATTGTAAGCTTCCACATGAATAACAATTCGGCAAATTCACCATTCTCTTTACATAATACAGTGAATTCCCATAGCAGACAGTGATCAGTAATACAAGAGTAATTTAGCTCTTCCTGAAGTCAGTATGCTCAGCCTTTCACTTTAACATGATAAAAATGTGTGAAATAATTAACATTATAAGAAAGAATTGTGAGTTGAAGTAATTCCCCATTTTGCTTCTTAAAGTAAATACCTTATATCCTCTTCTGCTTCTATTCAGGATCATTGAAACAGCTAAATAGAAAGACTCTGCAAATATAAATTTGTTAAAGAGAACTATTTTACGATTCTGAGCTGATGAGACACTAAACTTCTAACATGCAGAAGACAGGTTTTATTTACTTACCAGCTGTCTCAGTTTAGTTTGCCATGTAAAAGGTGACCTATAGCTCCAACAAGAAATTACAGATTGAGCACTGCATCTATAACCCTGTTATCAAAAAATATGCCAGCCAGCCTATCAAAATAACGATTTTAAAAAAGCTGCTAACTTCAGTAATGGCTGTTCCTTAAAAACACATTTCTCTTCTTCCCAATGCTGAGATCAAAACTCAGTAAAGTTGATAACTATAGTTGATTCTTCATCCTCAATCCCTCCAGCTGCTTCCTAGACTGTACTTTCATTTAAATGGATACAAGACCAGAATCTCTAGCTACACCCACAGAATGCAGGTATAAATAAGAACAAAGGTTATTCTCTCTTGCTTCATATATCACAAAAACATAGAAATTACAGATAAGACAGACACACATTTTCCCAGTATTGTAGAACAATCATCACAGCATTTATTTGCCAAATACCAGGGTCCCCAGAAAGCAGACTTAAAGCATACCTCTAAGCTTTAAAAATAGCATGTATATTACACAATACAGCTGTTTTTGTCTTACTAGAACACCCATTTACACTATAAAAAATATTTGCAAGACTTTCTTGTGTCCCCATTTGGGAAGCACAGTTTATGGCTGAAAACAATTAAAAAATCCTAGCAAGAAGTTAAATGGTCAGGCACATCCACTGATCTGGTTTTGTACCCAGTTCATTTTGATACCTCCCAGGTCTGCCACAATGGTGCACCTACTTTGATCTACTTATATGAGGGCTAAAGATGGGGAGATCACTCAATTACTGTCACAAGCAAGACAGACTGAACCTGGGAAAAACTAATTTATTGCCAGTTAAAACAAAGCAAAACCATGCTACATATAGGCAATACATAGGTCTTTTCACAGCAAGGCAAAAGACGGTACTAGAAGTTGGCACGCCTGGGTACAAGCCCAAGCTAATGAGCAGACACATCGCACCCAAGGACAGCAAAAATCCATCAAGACTTCTGCAGAGCACAAAGCAATTCCTTACGCAGGTATGTTCCAAGTGTCTGTTCAGTCTAACCAACAGCTGGTGGGCACTTCAGGATAAGCCCCTGAGCAGATGCTACATTTGTACCACCTTAGCTCTAGCTACACGCAGATTTCATGCACAGAAGCAGAAGTGACTGTACAAACAAGCATATATAGTGAACAAAGCCACAAAAAGAAAAAAAGCTTTTAGCTGAAATGCAGTTAGAACAAAGATTTCAAATACAGTCATAGCCACAAGTCTTACTGCACCATAGTCAATTCCCCCATGGAACACAATGCCACTCTCAGCACAGAACAGCAGATTGGCACTGCCCTACATAGATAACGTTAATTTTTTCTAATCAAAAGTCTCAGAAATCACAGCTAATTAGCCACGTGGAGATCAAGCCAGTATTAGATTTCAGCTAGCTCCCACAATTCTGTGGTCCATAGCTTTGTTGGAAAAAGGGTATAGGTCAGAGCAAGACACAAAGTCAGCCCACTTAGCAACAATCATGGTCCAGGTTTGGATCAGTGATAGTAATAAGGGTGATAAAAATCTTGATCACCATAGTTCTCAGCTAGGTACTGTGATCCACCAACTCTCTCCCCAGCCCAGCCATATGGTGAAAAATATATTCCACCACATGCTATAAAAATATTACAAATGTTATAATTGCAAAATTGTAGAGTACTCAAAACATTGTACTTTATGATTGTGGTTAACAACTCCTCAATCTTAAGTAGCTTAAAATTTAAGAAAAAGAACAGGTTGAATTAGGAACAGTATCACATCCTAAGGAAATCATTAAGTGAACCATGTGCTATTTTGTTATTTAAAATGCTGATTAGGCTAATTATGCTCAGAGGGAATTTACCTAGAGGATTAAATGAAATATTTTTGGAGGCAGAGTTTGCTGAATATAAAGGCTGCTGTCCCCCATTTAAACAGTACCAGATATCACTTTGAACATCTTATGATTATCAATGTTTTAAAAAACTTATCCTTTGCTGTCTGCTATTGGGCTAATAATATAGCTTATATTTCTCTTTTAACCTCGGTGACATGTTAGCGTTAAAAAGTGCACAGCTACACAAAAACATACTGCAATTTAATTCCCTCCCATTTTAGAGTTTCTCTTCAGAGCCTGCTCATCATTCATTGCTCTCAAAGCAAATTTCTTCTGGGCAAAAAGCAATAATATTAGCAGGCAAAGACTATTTTTAAAAAGGTAACATTTATTAATTCACATTATACAAGATAAAACTGCCTGAAGACTTGTTCTGTCAAGACAGAGACAAGGTCCACGCACAGCACAAGCAGCCACTGTGAGCAAACTTCAGAGATCATCCTCCTGTGAGGTAGATGAGTTTGTTACAGGTGTTAATGCCAAAGACTAGAAACCATGCAGTTAACTCTAGAGAAAGAAGGTAATTCATTAGCTTCTGTTTTCTTGTCCATCTCCAAAGCTATGGTCTGTCTAGGACCATACAGGGCCATCTTGCCAGGCGAGTTACATCTTCCCATGGATACCCGCAGCATGCAGCAGTGACAGCAGTCCCCAGCCAGAAGGAATGCACACCATACTGCTCTGGGCACAGCCCCAGCAGCTGCAGGGCCCCTCGAAGGACAGTCAGGAAGTCTCTCTTTGTTACAGTTGTATTATCCAAGTGGATAAAGAGTGGCCCTTCCAGCTGTGAACGAACTATCATATAGTTCCGGACAGCCAGAACAGGGCACACCCACGGCTCTTCAGACAGCCCAAGGCTGATGACATGTCTCTCCTGACCCACAGGAGAGTTACGCAAATGAAACGCCACTCTCCTCTCCATCAGCTGGAGGTCACTCAGGTGCAGTAGCTCAGGCTGCAGTACACCACGGTGCTTTGCAACCATCTCTCCTATTCGAAGTGCCCCAAAAAAAGCTACAGTAAATAATGCACGAAACAGTAAACATTCATAATGAGTTATGCATACAGACTCCAGAGCACCCAAGAGAGATCGCAACACCTCAATTGTTACAGGCAAGTATTTATCTCTCAGGATGCCTGCTTGACGTTTCAGGCCTATCACCATGAAACGTATGATAGGATCTCCCAGAGGATCAGAGTTACCAGTCAATTTTGATAAATAAGCCAGTCCTGCCACATACACCAATGCCTTTGAGGGTGAATAAAGAGACTCCACAGTTAAAAATCCTCTAACTTGCTCCTTTGGAATTGGCCAGGCTGCAGGCATTCCCATACTTCTCCTATAGACAAGGAATTTCTTCAGTCCTTCGAGGCAGGCTTGCCAAAACCTACCATCCCCTGAACACTCCAACAATGACAAAGTCTTCAGAGGCCAAGGTCCCAACGAATGTTTCTGAGAGCAGCTGAATTCCCTCCCTGCAAGAGAGGGTCCACATTAGCACATGCTGACAAGCACGAGCATGACATTTAAAGCAGCAATAAACACAGTGTTCCTTAGACAATGCTCCCCTTGTTCATCTGATTAAAAACAATCCACACACAGCTACATCCAGAGCCGAGACATTTTGCAAACTGGAAACTAAAAACAACATACCAGGTCCATTCAGGCACTAGATCTGGTAACACTCTGGGAATTTACAACTTTGTAGAGCAGCAATAGAGAAGACAAGCAAAACACAAGTTTAAAACCAAGGCTTCTCAGTATGGCTTATAGAAGTCAACTGCAAAGGGAGCATACCACACTCCCGCCAAAAAGTGGCATGTCCCTCAGCCCAGGAAGGGAACTCCCTCGAAGCCTCCTTCTAAAAGCTCCAGCCCCGCACAAGAACTGTAGTAAACCCAAGGAAATGCAGCCTGGCGGAAGCCTCGGCCACCCCTCACTCCTCATCCAGAGCCACAAGCCAGCCCCTGGCTACAGGGGATGCGGCAGACACTGAGCGCCACCACTGCCACACATGCTGGCAGCCCCACGCTGAGGACAGCGCACACCTACCGATCCCCGCACTGCCGCGCTCCCCGTACTGCCGGGAGCCGCCTGGACGCACCACCGCCACTGTCCTGCGTGCTGCTCCTTGGCTGCCACGCGAGAAGGGGTCTGCTTGCCCAGCAAGGGCCCGCTCCAGCCATTCTATGCCCGGTTCCTGGGCCAGCAGCGCCAACATCTCCCAGAAAGGCCCAACAAGAGGCCCAGCAGCAGCGCCGCCGCTGTAGGACATCACAGGATGAGACGAAGCACCACAACCACACCGCTCACAGCTACACGAAGACTGCTACAGCCGCCGTCACGGGCCGTTTTATAGCCGCGGAGCCGCTCCAGTGCCCTCCTCCAGCCGGAGCGCTGCCATTGGCTGCCCGCCCCATGCAGTCCCTACCGGGCAGCAGGCGCGGAGCGGAGCGGGGCGGGTGTGAAGAGGCCGCTAACGACGGGTGGAACTGTGAGGAGCCGGGCTCGGCCAGCGAATTGAAAGGCTTGAAGCACAGGTATTTGTTGCATTATTCCTTATTAGAGTCTGAAATACGGATAGAATTACTGATAAGGTTAAAAGAAGAGAGAAGTACTTGTGTTTCTCGCCCATTGTTCTCCTGGGCTCTCCAAGATGTGGTTTTCTGCAGCTTCTTGTAGAACAGCTCAGGGCAGCTGATTGCTCTGAACTACTCATTCCTCGCTGTTAATTACAGATAGCATACCTAGATGTTTGTGCTCAGCTTAATGAGATAGCTACCCTCCCGTGGCAGCTATCCCTGATGATATCCAAGACAGAAAACAAAGTGAGCAGGCTCCACAGCCGACATCTTGAGCTTTTGACTTGGTATTCCCCTGTGCGTCCTCATCTACTTTAGGATGTTTTCATAGAGCCTTGCTCTGGTAGGCAGCCAGGAGGGTGGACCGGACACTGGCCCTGTCTCTCACCCGTTGAACACAGCAGGGCAGGGACCCCAGCAACCTCTGTCCCTGGGGGACCCCCTCCCTTAAGCTTTGAGCATTATTCCTGTCCCCCATCCAGTCCTGTACCGCGTTTGTACCTTCGCAGGTTGTCATTTCTGCAACAAATTGGCACAGAAGAACACAACCAGAGCTACGGAGGCTCAGACACACAGCGGAGACGCGCCGCGGGCGCGCGCTGTTACCTCTGCCTCCTTCCTTAGGCCCCGGATACGGCACAATGAAGGCAATAACGGGCCGGTGAAATACCACCCTCGCCGTGGCAGCCCCGGCGGCGGGGGAAGATAGTGACTGCGCCGCACCGTCCCTTAGGCACAGGCTGCTCCGCCATTGCTTAAGAAAGAGGCGAGGGCACACGGGGTCGTTCCGATCGGTTAGAAGTAAGGGCCAGACTGTAAAAGGGCAGCACGGCTGAGGGTTTGCTGCTTCGTGCTTGCTGCTGCGCCGGTGCCGTTTTGTTGGCGATGCAGAGAGCTGGGATCGAGCCGCGCGCTGCCCCTTCGCCCTTCTGGTCGCTGGTGGCACTATTGTGGTAGGAGCCCGGCATGAGCTGGCTGCCGCGGGGGCTGGGGGGCCGCGCTGGGCCGCAGGGTCCCGGTGGAGTGGAGGCGGGTAGCAGGGAAGGAGCTGGTGAGTGTGAGTGTGGCCTTGGGGTCAGCCGGCTGTGTGGTGGGAGGGATGATAGAGGCTTCCACCTGCTTCCATGGGGCCTGAATCTTGTGCTCGAAGACTTCTGGGATCAATGTGTGCTGCTGGGTTCATTGCTGGTTTGTGGTGGTTTTCTCACTTTCAGCCTATTTTGCCTATCGATGGAGATGTGAGGTTGCAGAAATCTTGCAGTACTGTGCTGGATCTGTCATCAGACTCGAGGTGTTGCTTTAGAGAGAAATTTCACAGTGGTTTTTGAGAGCTTAATCCTTCTGTGCTCTGGCTGTTGGAAGCTGTGCAGATGAAAGTCATAAGAATGCATGGGATAGTTTTTATTCCAGAGAAGTTCAAGAATAAAGTTGAAGCATGTTGAAGGGGAGGAAACTTTTACCATCTGTGAGGCCACCTTGTTTGCCCTTGCTAATGTGGTTTCCTTTCAACAGCTGAACTCAGCTGGGCTCATTGGAAGCATCCCTTGGGCCCTTGGCCCCTGGAAGCTCTGCTGTTACTGGAGGACTCGGGAGATAGCCACTTACGGCACATGTACTATAAGGGCCTGAAGAATTTCCTTACCTTTAGAGAAAGCATGCCTCTGTCTGGCCAATTCCAGTGGATCAAGTGAAAGAGTTCTTGATCAACATGGAGTCCCAGAATCTGCCTCCTGCAAAAATAATAATGTATATGGAAGGATTGTCCTTCATCTTCAGAATGGTAGATCATCCTGATCCTCTTCAAGATCCTGCTATCTGTCACAGGATATCGGGGTTAAAACATAGGACTGGCCCTTCAAATGATCAGTACTCTCCTGTAACTATTGAAGTGTTAAGGTCTCTGCTGGGGACTCTGGAATCTGTGTGTAGCTCTCCTTATGAGTGTATATTGTTCTGTGCCATGTTTACTGTGGCTTTTTTTGGGTGCACTCTGTATAGAAGAGATGATGCCAAATCACTGACATAGAGTGCAGCCAGAGCTCCTGTACTTGAGTGACCTCCAGCTGACTGCAGGCAATGCAAACCTTAGTTTGCATACATCCTATATGGGCCGACAGAGGAATTTGATCCAACTGAGATTCTATAAAGAGATGTGGGTATGTCCTGTTGAAGCTCTCCACATCTATGTGGCAGCACAGCCACAAGGAGAGGGCCCCCTCTTTGTGCACTTGGATAGTACGGCTGTGACAAAGAGGGAGTTCCTAACTGTCTTCCACTGTGCTCTTGACCTTGCTGGACTCCCTCCAAACCATTATGGTGTGCATTCCTTCCAGCTGGGGAACCGTGAGAGTGGTCTCTCATGGGTATTCTGATGAAGCTGTTAACAGCATGTTGGTGGTGAAGATCCTGAAGATGACATAGTTCCATCTGTCTGTTGGGCTTCCATAGTAAGGGGTATCTTCTGCAATGCAGAAATCATGTATCTTACACAGACTGAACTTCAAGTGCTCTGCAAAGTTACAGAGAAGGGAAGTAACTAGTACAAGGTGACTTTTCCCACCTGGAATTCTTTGAGAGTGGACCATCACAGTTTTAAAGCTGCTGTGACTTGTGGGTTAGTGTGCATGTTACTCAGCACGTCTGTTCTCATTGTAGTTTGATTTTTGTGTAATCTTCTATTAAACTGTTTTCTTTCAAGACCTTCTCTAGAATCTTTATGTTAGACCCTGCTCAAAGGCTACTCATTGCAGTGGTGACAAGATAACTCGATACAAGTATGCATCTTTTTTCATTGTCTAATGTAATGAGAAGTAAAGCTAGCTGACAGTAATTGGAAGCTGTGAGTGTGGAGGGAATTTAGCTGCTATGCGAGTGTGACACTAGCAGGAAAATTGACCCTGTTGTCCTAACTGCAGTTCTGTAGCAGCTGCATCAAACCTCAGATGCTGCTGCTGCAGTCTGTCTCGTTACCTATAGAAGCTTTCCCCTTGACAATTCTTAGATTCTTCACGGATCCCTCTTTAAAGCATGTACTTAAGTCTGATACAGACCAGAAGTAGCCTTTAACTGAAATGTGGCTAATACATCAAAGATGACCCTGCTTGGTTCAAAGGATCCACTGTAGCAGAGAACATAGAAGATGGCTTATTCTGTAACTGGAGCATTTATTAAAGAAAGATTCTTAATTGAATAACAAGTATCTGAGAAGCAGGATCATAAGAAGGTTGTCACTTTTCATAACAAGGGTGTGCAAAGTCATGACATGCCCCATAGTGCATCACATCAGTGTGTTCAGGAGCTGCCTAGGTGACAACTAGGCATACAGAATATGGCCGGCATGGTACTGCGCTTCTCAGTACCCAGTCTAATTTCCAAGAGGGTCTTTAGTTACAGAAAGCCCATGCTCTGCTCTCCATGCAGAGCGCACTGCAAAGACAGAGCTGTAATAGTAGACAGCAATCTGTTAATTCCCTAGCATGCAACACTTGGTAGCTCTCCTTCTACAGCTTTACTACAAGTTGTTGCAGAACTAGCACACTGTGATGTTGACATTAAGCCCCAGTCTTGCTTGTGTTCACAAAGCCGTGTGTCAGAGTGGCAAGCAGGGAAGAGCAGTGTGAGGAAGGAAAAAGCCACGCACCACAAAAATCAGCTGAATGCCACTGATGGTTCTTTATCAGCTCTGTAAGCATTTCCAAATGGCTATGGTCACTTTTCTCCCAACAGGGAAAAGAGGTCCTAAACTAATGCTTAAGGCTGTGCTGCACCTACAGGTTGGCAAGTGTTTTTTCAACAGCTGTACCAGCTTGCCCCAAGCCACCACTATAATTTCCCTCTCTGTGCTGGTACACTTTGCTTGACTAAACCTGAAGCAAATATAGACACAAATGTAGATTAAAAATAACCAGATTAACTTTATTGTGTATATCTACAAAAAGTTGTACTAACCCCACTGAAGTCAAGTAAAAAAATGGCATAGGTTGGTTCTCCTGCCAAAAAGTTCTCATCAAATTGTATCCTAAAAACACCTCTGTGAAGCAGTCTTCCTGGGGCATTATCTTCCTGCAGTGCAACCACCCATAGTTTTAATTGCTATATATCCTGAGGCCAAGTTACTGCAGCAACAACTCCCAGGTAACAAACCCAGGGAAGGGAAAGGAAATGACATTAATTTAACTGATGTACTGTTAAAACTTGCAAGGAGCTTTCCCTGCCAGGTTGCTAAGCGTTGTGCACATCACAGGCACGAAAATCCTGTAAACCATTGGGTACAACAGCGCTGAAATGCAGACACTTTCTAATGAAGGGGAATCAACTGACAAATTAGAGAGACAAATTTAACCTCACCTTACCCTAGCAATGTGAGCAGATAGATGCAGATAGGTATTATACTGAGAGATTCTTGTTCCTTTCTTTTACAGGCTCAAACTGTAGTGGAGTGGGGTGAAAGGACAGGTAAACAGGTCCTCAAAAAGCCAAGGTAAACCAATGTAAAGCCTGGATGCAGCACACAAATTCCTTAGGCACTATAATCTACAATGTTTGTATTTGGAGAGCTCAGATGTCAAAATTATTGAAGCTTTTTGTTTTATTTATAAGGAAAATCTGATACTCTTTAGCCACAAATTCCAGCAGTTTGCATAGGCTGAACCCCAATATCCAGTACAAACCACTCGTTTAGATTTACTCAGCTCTTTACTTCCTGTCATGTTGCCCTCATTCCTTCAGAAACCCAAATTTACTGTCAGAGTAGGTCAGGAACCACATCTTACATCTCAGCTTGGCTTTCATGACAGCACGCTGTAGCATTCGTTGCCTGGTCGCTTCATGGCACACCCTATCCTCTCATCTGCAGTTGCTGGACAACATGACCTCTCACACCCTCACACTACAGGCCCTTTGTACAGTTTGTTTACTACTAACGTTTGGAATGAAAGCATTTAGGGGGTTAAACAATAAAAATCACAGAACATTTTATTGAAAATGTACTGTTGTTGTTATACCTCATGTACAATGTCTTAGGGTTAATACATGAACTTCCACAAGTATGGGAAGAACAGAGATGATGTGTGCTGTCTGTGGAGCATCTTGTTCCTGTTGCAATATCTCCTCTAACTCTGAATATCTGGATGTGGCCATCTTTCTGCCACTGAGGTCCGCATTAGTGTCAGGGTATTTTCGGCTGGCTTTTTATTTTTAATAAAGATATTATTTATTCAATGGATATTTAAGCCTTCACCGTCAGGTGTTCCCTGGTCTTTTCATGCCTGGACATGAGATGATTGCCAAAGGCTAGTTCTTTCACAGGCGTTTCTGGCCCTCACCACATAGTTCACAAAGTGGGTTCTGCAAGTGCTGGGACTGCACCCTTTCGGCTCACTTGGGCAGCTTCACGGAAGCCCACTTACTGCAAGTCAAAATGCTAACAATGTTTAGGAGAAACATCCACCATGTCCCGAGAGCTGCTCTGCACTGCATGGTGCTCACAACAAGCAGCAGTGTGGGCTGTTTAGGTTACTGTAGCTCGGAAGCCGATGCCACTCTCCTGCCTCAAGTGCGCTCAGCACTCAGAGCCATCACTTAGGAAGTGATCACTCAGCAAGAGGTGCTAATTGCAGACACCCATACAGACACATGAAGAGAACCATTCTATGATTCATAATTCTATGATTCTATGTAAATGTACCAGATGCCGGCAGCTTGCCAAAGCTGTCCAGATCTTTGACATTTAAGTGTGCCCCAGCTTGGCAAGCCTCCGTTTTGTTGGAGAAGAAATGCTGACGAGGGGAGCACAAGCAATGAATCACGTACAGTGGATATCTGCAAAAGGAGGAAGAGGCAAAAAACGGTTAACTGCTTGTCCAATCACACTACAGGCTGCCCCTCTCTGCGGGATGCACTTCCCTAGGCAAGGGTTTGCCTGTCCCTGCTCTCTGGCTGTGACTTGCCCTGGGCTTTTGTCATGCAAACCACATGTGAAAGAGGTCAGAGGCGACAAAAGCCACCAACTGCTCCTCCTCATGTAGCACCACCAAGATTGCAGAAACACAAGGTCACCATTGTGGCCGAGGCTGTGGTACCCCTTTTCGGGACACAGAGGGTCCAGGCCACCCCAGGGCAGTGCTGCAGCAACTCTGCTCCTGGATGATGAGGGTGGGTGCAGACCCAGCACACACAATCCCCTCCACGGTGCTCAGGGAAGAGCTGCTCACCACATTGCACTGGTGTGGGCCAGTTGGACCACATGGTATAGCTCCATGCCGGAGCCAGCAGCTCCACAGCCAGTGCCTTGCAGTATAAATTGCAACAGTTGTTGTGTGGTTATTTCTTTTTGGCATTTTTTTTCCAGCCAGTAGGCAAAATGCACCTCCCAGTGAGCTGGCCATTGTGAGAACTGCCTTTCCCAGGAGCTTGCTGCCCGGTGCCCCTCTCTTTGCCATGCAGCTGGTGAAATGGCACAGTAAGCTGCCTTCAGTTCAAACCTGTGTGCTGATCATCACCCCCTGACCCACTGCTCTAGGGCTGGAAGTCTCATGTGGGGCTTTTCTTCGTACAGCCTGGGTGAGCACAGCCTTTCTGGCAGGTGTTTCCGGTGCAGAGAGAAAACAGGTTCCTGTGGTTAAGCCATGTAGTTTGCTTTAGCTCCCACACCAATCGGCTCTGAGCACAGGCAGCTCCCCCACCTTATCTGAGCCCTGAGAAAAAACTCCAGAATCAGGACAGTTTTTTAACACCCAGCGCCAACCTCAGTTCTTATTGCTACTGGGGGGCTAACCCAGAACCCTTTACTTGGTTTTCTGTGACAGTGGCTGCAAAAGCTGGGCTAGGGCAACGGTGGAGGTGGCGCTGCCAGCAGTTCCCATGCCCAGGAGAAGCTTCCCAGCTTCCCCTGGCCCCTTGCGCACATCCCCATCACTGGGACTTGGGGAACAAGTCCCAAGTGCACATCCCCTGCACTTGGGACTTGCTCATCCCAACCTGAATGGAAGTGTGGCTACCTGCCTCCTTTCGTCCAGGGAGACAGAGGAAAAGTAAAGCTCTGAAGAATCCTGAAGGAAAAATAAGCAGCAAAATTAAGCTGCAAAATTCAATGTTAGGATATCTGGTAATACTGCCATGGGGAGAACATGATTAAGCCCAGTGTTAGTGCAGGAAGCAAAGAAAGGCTTCCTGGGTCAAAGATTCAGGGGCATGCCCATCTCTACAACTCCAACCATACAATAAACACTGAAGCAAGTTCAGCTTTTTTTTTTTCTTCCACAAAATTTCTCCTCCTGGCCCTGCAGAAGCAATCTATGACCTTTTTTTTTTCTTGTTTTTCTTTTTGTGTCTACAGAACCTTGAAGAAAGGCTTTAGGTGCCTACCAACTCCAATTGGGATGTTGGCATCTGAGTTGGAGATGACACCTTGACCACTCCATCTTCTGTTTCTGCTAATGGTCCTTTCCCCAGTTCTCCAGGCAGACCCAGTGTGCTGCCTGTGAGTCATCCTGAGGTGGCCAAAACCACAGGGAAGACTGCAGGCACACAGTTTGTCGCCATAAGGTTTCTCAGCCACTTCATTTTCCTACTACATATGCACAGAAGCAGCTTTGTTTTGACAGAGCCCTCACACCTCTCCTCACCCACCATCCAGAAACAGGGTGTTCCTCTGTCTAAGAGCATGGGCACATGAAGGAATTAATTGATGGTGTGAATTTACAGCATGTCATTTATTCCTTGGTAACTACCCATGAGTACACACACCCACTCAGCAAAGCACAAGGTAAAGAGATGTAAATGACTTCACATTCATGCTTCATCAAAGAGCAAGAGCATTCACCCAGGGGTATTTTAACCAAGCAACTTACTCCACAGTAAGCTTTGCCTTACTTCTGGCTCATTCCAGTCCAGAGCGCTTCTCTTTGTTTCAGGCAATTAGCTCCTTGGCAAGGGAGTCCAGTAGCTAGGGCCCTGGGATTGTCATTAGTTGCTTCTTGGTATGGTTAACAAAGATGTCTAAATTAATATCATTTGTAGCTGCATACTGGACATACTTCACAATTAAAAGCATTCCCAAATCATAGCAGTGGCACAGCACAGTGACCTACATATGTGCACAGTAAGGGAGAGGGAGGTTTGTCTGATAGCTGAGAGCTTCTCCTTATTACATTGTTAAAAAAAAACACAGGAGTGTGCCCTAATCCCACCAAATGTTTTATATAACAAACGTTGTCAGGCACACAGGCAGCAGATGCCTCCTTATTTCACTGCGGTCTCCTTCAACTGTTTCTTATGTGTGTGGACCTCAGAGGATAAGCCATGGTCCTTTCTGCATGCACCTCCCTTTTCTCCTTCACGAAGTGGATGAAGAGAGTGGGTGGGAGAGCTCAGCTCATCCCTGAAGGCACTGACTGAATTATTGCTTGAACTGTGGGTTAGACACCCACTGAAGCAGCTTCAGCTCTCCTCCCCCAGAACCTCAAGTCAAATTACCAAGTGCTTCGCCAGGTGGAAGGAGTAACATTTCATCATGATAACTGAGCTGGCATACACTTCTGTAAGGAGACCACATCAAAAAGTGAAACTGCAGTCTCATGCAGTCGTTTGCAGAGCAGATGAGTCAGAGCCTCTCTCTTTCCGTACTGCAGCTCACTAAACCTGTGTTAAGTTTAATAATTTCCATTCCCTTCAAGAGAGAGGGCCACATTTGTGCTAAGTGATCCCCCCAAAACTCTGCACCATTTAGTGAAACATTTTAAGGTCTTAACACTAGTGTGTAATTGATGAACCATACCTCGTTTTAATTGTTAGATTTGACACACATCTGCTTTGGCAGACAACCTCATGGCTGAAAGTCCAAGGACAGAAACGATGCAGACCACATCCTTTTTGCTGTTAATCCACTGTTAAAATGAATTCTGCATTTCTCTCTGGATTTAATTCCAGCTGCAGAGTTGACAGCAAGCATGTTATGACTGAGGATAGCTGAAGAGGGAGGGCTTCACCCATTGCTTTAGCACCAGGCCATGCATTCAAGCTGCGCATCCCTCACACCCCATCAGTGTCCAACTCTGTCTCAGCAAATGCTGAGTCTTATCACATTAGATTGTCACAGCTGACTTTATACCCTGTCCAAGGAGAAGCCTCTGAAGTGGCTGCCATGAAATTAAATGCCTTAGATCCACAGGATAGAGTAAGTCTGTCTTGATCTTGATGCAGAGGTTGAACCTCAAACATTTAGGTCCATAAGGTTACTTTTTTCTCTAATTCCTCTGTGTTTTATTTGATTCCACGCCAAATATAGATGTTCATACCTTCATGAAGCTTTGCTCCACAAAGTCATTCCTGGAAGTTTCTACTTCAGCCTCTGGTGTGACAGGTAAGGGAAAAAACACCTTTAAAGTGCAATTAACTTTAGAAAGACAAACAATAGCTGTGACAAGTGCCTCTATCCTTCTTAATGGTGTTCTAATATAGAATAAGGTTTAAACACAAGTAGAAATCTCTTTTATTACATCTCTGCCCACAGTTTCAATAGCAGCATCTCGATCATGCACATGATGTAGCTGAATATGCTGTTTGTTTGGAAAGCTTTTTCCATAGGAATCAGACTAACCACAGAAATAAAGTGATCACTCTAGTCACTTGAATGCCTAAGAAAACATGGATTATGTGATTGCTCTCTGCTTGTCTCTTTTCTCTCCAACAACTTTTTCGTGCATTGGCAAATTTCAATTAAATTCAATGGGAGAGCAAAAACCTCAGAGATACTCAGTTCTTAAAAGTGTCATGGAAATATGCAAACAACTGGTGTGAAAATGCTGTGATCTGAGCTGAACTCATCCACCTCTGAGGCACAGATCCCTGGGAAAGACAGCTTCACTACTTTTGCTGCCACGAGCAGGCACCACAGGTGGTGACAACTGTGGCAGGACTCAGCAGGCCAGTAACAGAAAGGGTGCAGAAGCTGTGCTAACTGTGGTCTGTGCACGGGTGTCCAAGGCAAGGATGGAATCTATCTCCACATCTTCAGATGTCAGAGTATGGACACCTACAGCTGACTTGTCTAGACTTCCTTGACAGCTGAGAGTAAGAACCATACTTTTGTGGGGCTTGGTTCACCTTACCAATGCCTGGAACTAACCAAATGAGTTGGTTAACTCAGAAGTACTGATTTATCTCTGCTGTGTTTCTGGGCTTGCTTTTTGGGAGAGTGGGTGGGAGACAGAAGCAGACCCCTGCTCACTCCATTGCACATCTGCAAACAGCTGACGCCAATGGGGCCTGTGAGCACACTGTTGCAAGGTGAGGAGGGAAGAATACAGCTCATGACTGTTAACCTACAGGTGCCCATTACTAATCTGTTCAATTTTGTAGATACTTTTTTCCTAACAGTTCTTCTTCAGTGACATGCAGATGGGCACATGGACCTGAAACACTTAGAAATACCAGCTGTTGGGCCAGCAGCTCTGCTCTAAGCTGTGCTCAAAGTAGTTTCATTGCTCCAAAAGCAAACCCTGCCAAAACCCATGTGTATGTAGAGCTCACATACCAAGGGGACCATGTGTCATTGCGAGCCCCCGTGTCTCTCTAGCATCTGCAGGACTTTACAGTGGAGTGCTGGTCCCACAGCACATGATGTGAAGGCTTTCTGCGTCACTTCATCAAAGGCACAACATGATTTGTACCCTGACCTGGCAAATGAGGACGTTAGTGCAAAGTGCTGCATGCTTGGCCGGCTGTCTCACAGTGGTCTGCAGTAAAGCTGGGCCGGATCAGTGCCACAGCTTGAGTCCCAGTAGCAAAAAGCTCCCACCTCAGATGCAAAACCTGTTCAGAGTGAGGCTGTATCTTGGAAACCTTTGCTTTGGCAACTATGTCACCAAGCCTCGGACTTCCCTACCAGTTTCATAACGTTTGTGCTAAGTGTGCAGGCTCCAGAGCACAGAGGAAAATACCAGCAATTTCACTGCCACAGACACTACTGCACCCTGGCAGCTACCGCTTGGTGTCACTGGGTGTCATAGATCTGGTGCCTTCCCACGCCCCAGGCATTCACAGATGCTCTGTCCTCTCTCCTCAGACCTCCTGAAACAGCACCTCTGAAATAGCCACCCCACTCGCTTCTGAGCTCAGACTTTTTCCCATGGGCTCAGAACCAAGCTCTTGGCCCTGGACAGAGCAGGACTAGCCAATGGGCAGCTTCCCCATCTTCTGTGCCACAGTCACCGGAACCAGGGACATGCACCCTGAGCCCTGGGCAAGGTCTGTGAGAGGAGCAGGTGCAGGGAGGCAAGTGCAAGGCCATGCACGGTGTCATAGCCTGCTGCAGCGCAGGTAGAAAGCAGGTTTGCTTTTTGAAGGCAGCATATTACACTTTGCTTTTAACTCTGCCTGAGAGTGCTGGGTTGGGGGTGGCCCTGAAGACCCTCCTGTGCCTTCCTGCACCTTCCTGCATGGGAGAGACTGAACTCACAAGTGAGCCCTTTAATTTGACCACCAAATGCAGGTCACGTCTCATGTTGCACTTTGATCAATGAATTCCTGGTTTGGGATATCCCATTTGTTGCAGAAAAATCAGATTAAATTGTCCAAATACCCACTTGTGCTGCAAACCACACCGAGTGAACAGCTTTTGAAAACAGGAGAAGCTCCCTTCAGCCCTTGTCTCCTCTCAGACTTCTTCAGTTCTCAGTAACCTTTTTCACTCTTTATCTGTATCTGCTTTCACTACGCTTTAGCTCCTACAGCTTAAAGCAGCCCACCTCTCTCTACTCCTTCCCCCTCCTACCTACTTTCTTGAGAGTAAACCACATCCTTAAGTTCCTCTCATTGTTAGAGCCTCCACCACTGCTGCTGTTACTGCTCTTCACTACTTTTTGATCGAGTGGTCTAGCGCAGCTATGAACCTAAACTAAACTGCTCTTCAGACGTTCCCATCTGCAGGTGTGCAGACCATCCCCATAAGCTGTGTTTTAGATATGTTTGAACCAAGTTCTCCTTAATTACACCATATACAGCTCAAAACGGTAAATTATTCCTTGCAGTAAGTGCGAGTGCTCTGTCAGTGCATGTTTGTGATCCTGTAGAAACAGTTTCCTGAACAAACTTCAGGACACTTCAGGGACAGAAAGAAAGAAAAATTTATTCCTGTCTGTGCCATTTACAGTGGCTTAATTTTGTGGCTGTTAATGCTAGATCTGTGCCTTGCTGGCAAAACCTGTAGACAAGGCCCTTAGTGACATGGTTTGGTGATGGTCTTGGCAGTCCTGGGGTAATGCTTGGACTTGATGACCTTAAAGCTCTTTTGCAACTTAATTGAGTCTATGATTCTACAGTTCAGTAACTGACTCAGACTTGAGCTAAGTGAAGCACGGTACGTGACTGAATTCTCATTGCATCGCTGGCAGCATTCACACTTACCTGCAAAGAGCATGGAGCAGTGATCACAAAATCCACTTGGTGACAGCTCTTGCAGACTGCATCACCTCTATCCTTTGGCTTGCCAATATTTGTCATTCTATGACGGCAGCCCTCTTTGCACTGTAGAAATGTTTGGGTTTATATCTGTCTTAGGAGAGTTGTCTTGTTATGCGCTAGCAGCATCTCTGTCACATTCAAGTAGACTTCCAGCTTGGTGAACATTTGCTACATCAAGAGGGAGCTTTCTCATTGACCCTGGGACCATGCTGGAGGGAGGCAGACATTGTAGACCTGCTTCTTAATGATCTGTTCCATGTATGAACTCAGCCTGAGAAAGCAAAATGATTTTGTGGCGGTTGTACTGCCCACGTGGAAAGTCAACAGTGGAGGCTTCTGGACTGACAATACGGGAATCTGCCATGCTAAACTGGCCAGATGAAGAGCAATAAGAGAAATGTGGGCTATGGGTGTCCCTCAGAGGCCTGTCTTCTACATCTCTCATCCCCGTCCCAGCCAAGCCAGGGAATGATAAGAATTAGACTCAGCCTTGTCATCAGACATGGTCCTTCTACAGCCCCCAGGACACCCATGTGGCCTTGCAGACCCATCACTGCCTCCCTGGGTATCAACACAGCTCCTCTCTCTTGTTTCAGTTGTGGGTGAGCTTTCTCAGGTTTCTGCTTCTTGGAGTCCTTTTCAGCAAAATGGCTGATTCATCACCTCCTTCCCTCTGGGCTTCAGAGAAAGTGTGCCCATGAGGGCAACACCAGCACGGGGCCATGCTGTAGAGTCCCCATTGTCCAGGTTTCCCACGGGAAAAGCACAGCATCACTTCCAGTAAGCGGTAGCAGTTCTGTGAGCCCCGGGTCCAGTTAAAGGCTTTTATTTCCCCATCTTCTTGCACACCTGCAAGTCCTCAGAGGCCCTGCACAGCTTTCTTTCCACAGCCCAGAGATACTTTAAGTGTAACGCAGTTATCTGTATCACCACAGTTGCTGATATACCTCTGCCCTGTAAAGAAATGGATGTAATTTGCATTCAGGTTCATGCTAATTCTGCTCATCTGCTGCTGCAGCTTAGCCACTGCTCATGTGAAGAGCACCTCTGAGCTCCCAGGCCTTTGTCTTTTCCTCTTCTCACCTCAGGTGTCCTCCCCCTGTGCTTGCAGACTCCTGTGACACAATGCGCTCTGCCGCTGTTTCTGCATCTCACTCCTCATGCCTGGCATACTCTTAGCTTCTCCTGTTCACCACAGCACATGCAGCTCAGCACACTGATTGTGTGGAGTTATATGTAGGGTGTTTTCATGCCACTGTGCCTCAGGTTTCAGTTTTCTCACTGTTTTAGTTCTTCTGTCACATGCACAACATCAGAGCACTACCCTGCAGATATCTAAGCACTTCTGCTCAGTAAATGCGTTGTTAATTCTGGATAGTTCAATAGCATCCCTGAGTGATTTGTCCCAGATCCCAATCACAACTTAGCCTTTTCTTTTTTTCAGGAACCCAGTTAACCAACCCTTTCCGTCTTAGACCTTTCCAGAATACATCTCTGTTTCCATATGCTATTTTTACTCTCTGCTTAAAGCTGTGTCATTCATGTATTTAATACACAATACAGTGATATCCCTCCAGTATCTGCTGTGCGGTTTCACAGAGAATTAACTCTACCAGCACCGGCTGACACCTATTGCAAACACTGAGTCCACCAGAACTAGCTACTGGGGAAGAAGGCAACTTCCCAACCCATCTTCCTTTTGCTAAACAAGGCTCATAGGATTTCTTTCACTATAAATTAAAAGTTACATTCTGACATCTTTGTAGTGGGAGTCAAAAGCATGTGTCAGCTATGAAAGCAAGAGAGGAATTTCTTAGATAAAGATGCCTCATTTTCTTTAAATTAATCTGGATAGCCAGGGGAAAACAGCAAAGCTATGGTCCTGCATATTAGAGAGCCAAAAACTTGAGGATGCTCCAGAGCAAGGGCAGTACATCACTTTTCTTGGCAGTCAGATGGAAAGTTGTGGAAAATGTGGAGCAGAGTCAGAAGCTCCTCTGCTTGAGTTAATCTCCTTGAGTTATGTATTGTACTGTACTGGGAGCCTGAGACTCCATGTGGATACCTCTGACTGTTCCCAGTGCAGGAAAAGAATATCTTTCCCTTCACAAAGGAACAGTCTGGGAAGCATTGGTAATTTCTGCCCGGTATCTTATCATGGAAAGGTGAAATTGTAAGGGTGAAAAGACCATCGCTGCTTACTATGGGGGAGGGCTAAGTATGGAGGGACCTTCCCTCTGCTGTACCCTCCTGGCGTTCAGCGTAACTCCCTGATGCATCAGATGTTAGCTCAGCCCATACCCATGTGTTGTACAATTAAAAAGGGCATTACATTGATAGTTGTGATTACAATCTGATAAAATAGTAATTAACACATCATTATGTATTGTCCCTTCTTTTTCTGTCACTTATGCTTACCTACTCCCTGTGCCTTCAGTGGGTTGAAACGCTGGAAAGCTCCAGTCCCACAACACTGTGTTACAAATCCACTGAGAGCAAATTCTGCAGGCCAAGCCCATCAGCAGGAGCATTCCTCTAGGGCCTGGCAAACACAAAAGCTCTCACCAGCACCAAGATCTTTCATGACTGATCAAAAAGTACTTGAGACAAAGGTCCCTGCCATCTCCTCACTCCATGTGGGGGACAAGCAGAGCTGTGGCTCGTCTGGTGTCACCCAGCTGCTGCAGCAGGGCTGGGGGCAGCCAGGGTGTCTGTGCAGTTTCATATCTGCAGCTCATCCTTCTGCCATTCAGCAGCCAGCCACAGACAGCAAGCTCAGGCCAGGTGAATCCATTTGGGTCAAGCTGATACTGAGCAGGCTGATTACATCAGCACTCAGTTTAGAGTTGTTTATCCAAAAGCTACTGGTGCAGGCTTACAGTGGCCTGGTCCAGAGCATCGTTAAACTTAAAAGCTCCCCATTGACCTGACATGGCTTTGGTCAAGCTCTGCAGGATGGGGAAGGGGTTGAACAACAATGTTCATTGTCTAAGCCAATGCCCTGGTCATGAGCCAAGGCTGGTTTAGTTGGTCAATAATTCTATGATGGATCAGATACCAGCACAAATTCCGCATATCCGCATACTGTATAATAATTTAAAATACATGTATATGTGTCATGGTTTAGACCCAGCTGGTAACTATGCACCACACAGCCTCCCCAGGGTGAGATGGGGAGAACTGGAAGAATGTAAACCCCACACACTGAGATAAGAATAGTTTAATAACCAAAATACAGTAAAATATAGTGGTGATAGAAAGAATACCAATAATAATAATAATAGGAAACAATAAGAAAAGAAGTGAAAGCTCAGAAAAGACAAGTGATGCACAATACAATTTTTGATTACCCACTGACTGATACCCAGACTGCCCCTGAGCAGCAATTGGTCCCTTCCAGGAAACTACCACCAGTTTATACACTGAGCATGATGCTTTATGGTCTGGAACATCCTTTGGTTAGTTCAGGTCAGGTCTCTTGTCTCTGCTCCCTCATGGTTTCTCGTGCTCCTCCTCGCTGACAGAGCATGAGAGACTGAAAAGTTCTTGATTGGGGTGAGCATTACTTAGCAACAACTAAAACACTGGTGTGTTATCAGCATTGCTCTCAAGACTAAAGCCAAAACACAGCACTGCACCAGCTACTATGAAGAAAAATAACAGTTACAGCTGAACCCAGGACAGTGTGTCTTAATGCCCAAGATCCATTAGAAGTCCTAAACCAGTCTCTTACAAAATCCTGTGACCTTTAACCCTCACTCAGTTGCATACTGTTTTGAGCACAGCATCCTTCACAGCAGGATGGTGTTGGCACTAGCTTTTTGTCAGCAGATCAGGTGTTAGGGTGGCAGATAAATGCAATCATTTAGTCAAGGTAATATCCAGAAAGTCACTTAACATTTGATATATTAAAACCCCAAAGTTCTCTGAAAAAGAAAATTCAGCAGTTGCTTATGCGTTACAAGAGGTTTGGCACATAAGACACGTTAACTCTCCCTCCAGTTGCTTCGATGTACTTAAGAGTCGAGGAGTATGAGCCTCGGGTTCCTCTCCTTGTGCCCAGGGGCTGGCTGTGTGCCTTCAGGCACCACAGCCCTGCCTGTGGCTAGCAGACACACTCAGCCACATCCAGGGCAGCCGGCTTTCGCAAGGGATCTTGATTTCCAAAGCAAAGCCTGCTATGTTGAGAACCTCACCCTTTTGTGGTGCAATGGAGCATTTCCAGAGGGCAGCCCAGGTCTTGGGGTCAGAGCTGCCCTGGCTTAGCTTGAGTCCTCCAAGGCACTGCCAGGAGCTGCCTGGGCACCCACAGGAGTCAGTGCCCGTCAGGCTTCTTGGAAATGCCGTAGATGCGGGCGAACACCTCACACCATGTGGAGGCACCAGTTGTTACTTCCTTCCTCTTTTCCAGGGACAGAAACAGCCACCGTCACACAGGCCTGTGCCCTTCTGCTCCACCCCTGCATGAATCACACCAGCAGCTGCCCAAGGTGAGAGGAGTAATGACAGAAATCCCCCCATCCAGCCCTGTGTAGGGCGGTTATGAAGATCTCAGGCCGGCATGTCACTCATTCACTTCTCCATAACCAGAAAGGCAGTAATAGCTATTATTTTGTTTGCTAATAACTAATTCTTGGCTCATGCAAGGCTGGAGACCAGCTTCTTGCTCTCAGGAAGGGAAGGGATGTGCCACAGGGTTTCACTTGGTGCTTTGAGACTTCTCCCCACAGACACTGGAGCGTTGCAAAACTGAGACGAGCCCTCCAGCCCATGCTACCAGCAGGACAGCACCTGCAGACACCATCTCTCAGTGATGGCTGAGAGAGACGGCACACAAAATAAACCTGTCACTGCAAGGGCATCTGCGAGTGACAGCAACCTGACTGAGGAAGGGCCAGCCCTGTCTGCAGAGCGGGGCAGCTGCCTGTAATGTGTGTGCCTGTAATGGAAGGGGAGTCCTGAGGAGCATCTCCTCAATGCTCCTCCTCTGCTTCCTGAGCCACGCAGATCATGCAGGCACACAGCAGCTGCATGGTTATGCCACAATGGAGCAGGAGGTGCAGGGCAGTGGAAAGGCCACCATAGCTATAGTTAAGCAGTTGCAGCAATGCAAACATATGCACAAAGGTGGTTTTCTCCCTGAATTTTGTTTTGAACAGCTGGCCACTCACAGCACACCACGGAGGGCACACAGGTCAGCCGGGACAGGCACGCACTGATACCCAGTCAGGAGGTTTTGTGCTTACAGCTGTGAAGGAAATCTCTGAGACATAAAAGTTGTTTCCTCGCATCCAGAGATGAAAGTTCATTGCTGTTGTTTCGGAGCCAGGGAGTTTGGCTAACACAACTGTGCTCCTAGCTGGCTTCTTTTCAGGGGCTGAACTGACTTTTAGTGAAGTCAAGGTAGTTAACTTGCTCACAAAGGCAAGAGCACAGGCAAGCCGTTCTGATGTTCTGAAGTGAAGCCATTTATTCTTTGTATATTAACCTGAGCCCTGTGTAGCAGAGGCATTAGGAGAAAGTGCTAAAAGACTTGAATTGCCGCATTGATTTGAAATTGTTTAGTGGCTGTACTCATTTGAACGCAACAATAATACAGGAAAGGCTGAGATGTCAGAGTGCAGCAGGGGTTTTCAATTCATGTCTGACCCCTGTGGTGATTTATTGCATAGTGGTGCCACTTACAGAAAGGCTGTTTTAAATGCATTTTCTTTATCAAGACAAGCATTAGCTAATATGTGTTCACACACCTGAGCAATTGCAGAGTGCCCACAAAAACTGCATAAATATTTGTGAACTCTTAATTGCAAATATCAGGCAAAACAGTATCAATTATATCTAACAAGCTTGAATAAGGTCTCATATGAAAAACTGGGGGAGGGGGGGAGAAGATCTGAAACATTTCTTTGTTATTTATTCTTAGAAAATATTTATATTTTATGCTGCAGAACAAGGAAGTATAAAAAGGCTGGAAATCTGTATTTAATAATGTAATGTACTCATTACATTTTGCGGCTTAGTAGGGGAAAATACTTCTTTTCTCCTGCTAGAAGAATAATTCCCAATTTTAATCACAATTGCATATTTATTCAACTTTTAATCAGATTTGCAGAGTTCAGTAAAACGATTAGTGATCCAGAATTACTTTTGTTGTCGAAATGAGAAGTCGGATGCTGACAAAAAGAGCAGTGCTATTGCTGCCACTGCTGCTCTCTTTCTGAGTTCCATGTATTTTCTCTCTTATTTTTTTCTTTTTGTTTTTTAACCTATTTTACCAGCAAGCGAAAGTAAAATTAGCAGTGGAATAACAAACTGAAAGAGATTGGTTTGAGAAGACAGAAAAGGAACATTTGGGCAACAGCTTGACCCGACTGAGGCGAGGCTGCACGTTGTTTCTCTCTCCCCCAACCTGCTGTTTTTCAGAGCAAGACAAGTTGAAAATAACACGTGTGCCCAGCTGTCGTTTGAATGTGTTTTGAATATTAGAGCCCGATCTTTACCCCTGAGCCATACCTGGTGACCCTGTTGCTCAAGCAACATTAGCAACATCACCCTGGTAGGGCTCTGTGGCAGACCTCAGCAGTCCCGCGCAGCTGCAGTTGTGCGAGCCTCACCCCAATCAGCCATGTGGCCAAAATCTTGGGCCAAGTTCTGATCTATCCAGGTTCCACTCTCTGCGTCTGAGTTGCCACACTTTGTGCACACACTTTTTGTGCACACGTTTGTGCACTCACTTTTCCCCAAGTTCTACAGCTCAGGGAAACCTGCATAATTACAGACACTAAAATACTGCTCTTCACAGTTTGTTCCCAGTGAGAAGTGCCTCTTAGCTCTGAGAATCTGAAAATAACCAGGCTGTGAAAACTGATAGCCCTTTTTTCCACAGAGCACCAAACTAAAATCCCCTTATTACTTTATCCTCTCTCCAATTTGATTTTAAAAGTCAGCTGGCTTTCAGTGCCCTCATACTTTGCACTGGCTCTAGGATGCACAGTATCAAGCCACCCCTAAATTCCCTGTGCATCCCATGTCATCAGCTCAGGTGTCTCAGGGAATTATGTCCACTTTTCTTCACTGTATTGCAAGCAGACCTTGAGCTCTTCATTTTGTAAAACACCGTAAGAAGCCTTGTGAAGCAAACGCAGATAAAATGGGATTGTCAGTTATGGCGTGATTCTGGAATGCATCTTCATCTGTTTTAATCTGATACAAAAACCCTCTGGAGCTTCCTGGTTCCCAAACCTGGCAATACTGCGCCAAACGCCACAACACAGCATCCAGGCCTAGCAGTTACTGCTCTTCAACGCATAAAAACAGCAGCACGAACTGTTGTAGGCAAAGCTTAACTCACAGAGAAAAAAGACCATTTAACAAAACATGCTGGCAAAAATGTGTCTTGAAAAAGAGTTGAAACAAGGTATTAAATCCATTAGAGCAGTGGTGACTGTAACAAAAATGTCCACAATTGTAACAGATTTGAACACGCACAAGGTGACATTTTGCATGTGATCTTTAATGTTTAAACAGTAACAGTGGCTACTTTTAAATTAGGTTACAAAGAGCAAACCTTTCAGTGAAGAGGCACTGCAAGAGTTGAGATGTAGAAACATTTCTTCCAAAAGCCAAGGACAGCAAACACCTAGCCCCTCGTGTAACTCTGCAGTAGTACACCATTCAGGTTCTTTTACAAACATGTCAGTTTTAGTGTTTCAGGGGGCAAAGGATTTGCAATCAACAGTTGAACAGAAAGTAGGAAAGAGTACAGGAAAGATGGGTGGTGACGGGAACCCTCATGTTCTCAGGTGCAGAAGCTTGTAAAGATTTACAGCTGATATGAAAACCTCACATGAGACCAGTATGTTTTTGTGACCACAAGCCTCTCTTCCAATCAGGTTGATGACTGGTAAATGTTTACCAGCCTGGGAGCTGGCAGGACGATCACATCAAGCGTCCTGTGCATCACTGCCATTCAAGGTGCTTGTGATGCAGATATTTGCTCACCAACATCACAGGTGAGGTCATCTCTGGGATTCATAGGAGGGGAATGATTTCTTTCAGAATGTCTATAGAGAAGCTCAGAGGTAGAATAGAGTAGGAGAACACCCAACCAGATTTTCAGGGACAGACTATAGATAGATGAGATCTGAGCTATAGCTTATTTGCTTAGTAGGGTGACTCCTGAAGTCCCATCTTGGATTTGAATCAGACAAGCCACTTTATCCATTCCTGTTGGAACACATGAGTAAGGGCTCAGTCAAAACAGGCACAGGTCATTCTTCCTGAATCTGTACATGCCATCTTTTATGGTGCCATGTTATAAGCCCTTCAAAGGTCAGTTCTGAGCTAGCTGAAGGACAGGGAAAGGGAGAAAAAACTACGCTGCACTAAGAAATCCCCCAGGGGATTTCCTCTATAGAAACTTCTGGATGAGACAGATCTGCAAGACCTGACAGGTGCTGTGGGGCAGAGGGGACGGATAACCTTAGGAGGAGGGAACACTGCAACTCACGAGGAATGCACAGCATTGCATGTTGACCCCACTCCATCTTGTAGCAGAGTGCTCTTACACACCTGGAATTTCCAACTCCTTAGCCTATCTTTCTGTGCAGGAGGGTAAGTTGGCCTGAGCAGGTATGTCAGGATTTGAATCTTAGACTTGTCAGGCTCCCCAGGATGCAAAGCCTGTTTCAGTCTCAGTTTGATACAACCCAGGCAGCTATACTTAGTATAAAAATTTATTTAGCCATTCTAAATACTCACATTCAACATTGCCCTGTACTTAATTTTTTACTATGGTTGGTGACAGGTTTCATTGTTTCAGATGAAAGGTACTAAAAACACAGGAGAATTTTGGTGCTTATGAAAAAAACAAAACCCAACAAAACCCAAAACTGACCTTTCATCTCTGGAGACTGAAATCTTTTGCCTTCAGAATTATAGCAGGGACAACAGAGGAGATGATAGCACATATTCATCTCAGTCACCCCAACAATATGTCTAAACCAGTTCTGACTGCAAGCCAGCCCTTTTGGGGTTGTAACCAGATGAGGTCTAGGAAGAATCAGGTTAGTTTCCTCCTGGTTCACCCCATCTAAAACTCACGAAGCCACAGGACAGCTGTCAAATGTCACTAAGTTTTGATCACTCCTATGCTAGATGTACTTGATTTCATTACTGTTATGCAGTGACTTGGAGATGTCTGAGAAGTGCTAGGCTTGTCTGCAGGCCATTTGTTATACGGATAAGATGATTTACGTCTGTGGTTAGCTAAAGGAAGAACCTCCAAAACATGAGAACAGTCAGGATTTTACAACAATGTCTTTTAAATAGAATACAAAGTGGTCAGATTTTATAACACAAAGTTTTTAAAGTAAAAAAAAAACAAACAACAAAATAACTCCACATGGACTGACATGTCAAGAGGTAGGGGTTGATACAAGCAGATGTTTGTCATTAAACAAATGTAGACAAACCAGCAAGTGAGGAACATCAACAGAAACAACAACAAAATCAGCATAGCTAATACCTGTAGCTCTCCAGGCTAGGTCTGTTCCAGTCCAAGCTAGGGAAGTCCAAACAAAGGCTTGTGAATAAGGGTAAGTACCTGCACCTTCATTTTTTCAAGATAGTGCCCATGCATGGTCAGATAGAGTGCACATCTGTCTCAGTGGGGGCACCTGCACTGTGGTCCTGCCAGGAGTCCTCCTTTGATTCACCTCCCATGCTCTCTAGCGCAGTACCTTTGTGTGAAAACAGAAGGAATGAACGGGAGAACCCACTGCTGACGGTCCTCAAAAGATCTTGCACTCATTAACGGAGAAGAGCTTCCGCCTGTTCTGCCTTTTGGCCTGATTGACTGCTGTCCGCACGGCGTACTCAAACACCTGCTGCACCCCACGGTTGCTGAGGGCAGAGCACTCCAGATAGCCTTTGGCTCGTACTTCCTGGGCAAGCCGCTTCCCATCTATGGCGCTGATGCAGGAGGAACGGTAGGGCCCCACGTCCCGCTGGTCAGTCTGAGTGGCCACTACCAAAACAGGGATGCGGGGCAGATGGCTGCGGATCTCACCGATCCACTTGTTCCTCAGGTTCAGAAAGGAATTGTGGTTTGCCACCGAGTAGCACATTAATACCACGTCTGCCTGTTGGTATGAGAGGGGGCGAATGCTTTTGAAGGTGTCACTGCCAGATGTGTCCCAGAGACCTAGGCTGATCTGTACACCATCCATGAAGACATCTACTCCAGTATTTTCATACACAGTAGGTCTGTAGTCATCTGGAAAAGTCTCAGAGGTGAAACGTACCAACAGAGATGTTTTCCCCACTGCAGAGTCTCCCACTAGGACACACTTGACTGAATCCAGCATTTTATTAATGTTCAGGACCAAGAGAACTGTCTCCACACAGCAGAAGTGGAATGAAGAGATGCAGGGGTCTCAGAGGCTTTCTAGATAACTTCCATTTGGTGAGAAACCATCCAAGTCTCTTCTCAAAACCTGACTGTGTCACTTGAGTCTAAAAACCCCTTTTCTCCCACACAGACCTGTGGTGCTGTCAGCTTTAATTCTTCAGTGAGTCAAATGACATTTCTGGAAGAAGAAAAATAAAATGTAATGGTTATAACCCATAGAGAACAGAACATTCTTTATCAAGATAAAGATGCCTGGACATGTCTTTGGACAGCCATGGGGAGTACCCCACATTGAGGACGCTGAACCTTGCCATTCCCTCCCAGGTGGCTGCTTCTGAAACAGCCATTCACATAAATAACCCTCTTGGTGCTCCACAGGAGCTAACAGTCCTATCACCTCTGCCATTCTCCACTGACACCAATGATTTCTTTCCCTCCAATTGTCTAAAAAAAAATCAATAAAATCAACTTAACTTCAGTATAACTGGTACTAACCTGCTTTTAGTGAGACATTGACTGCCTTTGACTTTCACCAAGAGTGGCAGAATCCCGAGTCCCTCTTAACTGATCAGTTCAGGTTCCCTTTAATATGCACCCATGCTCTCTAAAGGTAGTCAAGAAAAAAAATCCTTTGCTAGCCAGTTTGGCTATTTAAGCAATCCTATAATGAGCAGAAATACAGAGCCATTTGTGACAATGAGGAAGCAAGGACTTGAGGTGTGAATCAAGATGAGCCTTAACGGATTTCAAAAGCAATGAAGGATCCACAGCAAAAATATCAAAAAGTTCAACATATTTTTTACAAATCACTTTCAACAAGCAAGAAGCACAAACCAAAGAAAGCCACACCAGCACTGCTTGCCCCGTCAAACCATTTCATTGGAAAGGGATACAGCTCCCCTGACATTTACTCTGTTGTAAAACTGAACTGAGAGTACCTCTTCAGAGTAGGTAATTACTTTTGAGCTCTTGCCAGCATTCAGTCAAATTTTCCTATTTTGAGAGTGTTTTTCTCTTCCCCACTAGCCGTGTGCAAGATTCAGTGCTCATCCACGGCGACAAACAAGATACTACAAAAAAATCACTCACTGCAAACTGAGGGGAAACTAGTTCTGCTCAACAGAAGTAATTTTGAAAAGTATCACACGTAACTTCAAAATGTCCTGTGTATGTTACACAAATAATGCATTTCTGTTTCCATACATGAAGATGGAAGTAACAGCTTCAGATTTTTTCATTTGCACAGAAATGAATAATGACCACAAAAGCATATACTTTACATTACCATTATACTCCCCAGTTTCACTACCCTAACACCCACCCCCACCCACCCACATTTCTAACACACTCAAAGCTTTGGCTTTACTCCACAAAGAGGAAAACAAAGGAAAAGTGCTAGATGAGCTTAGAGAGAACATTTTACAGGCACTGACAATTGCTACTGCCAACTCCCCTGCTTTTCTTCTGTAGTGCAGCACCCTACCTCCTCTCGTGCTCCCAGCACACCTGTATCTCTCCCAGTCTACTGGCCAAAAGATGTATCAGCAGCTTGGCCAGAGAATTGCGTTTTACAGAGGCAGCACCAAGCCTGCAGGGCAGTCCTCACGCGTACTTGAGTTACCGGTATCTAGAGGAGTCATTGCAACAGACAGTGCTTCCTGGTCTGCCAGCGCTCTCACCATCTCAGCTTGCTTCTAGGAAGTGGGATGGAGGCTGATGCCACTTCACGGCATTCCTGGCTGCTGGGAAACAAGGTGCTCCATGAAGTTAAGTTTTGGTGGCAGCCACTGGAAATTTGCTTGTAAAACTTCAATAGGTCTAACTCCACTGTCCCACCTTCCCCATTCCCCAGACAAGCTCTCAGCAGAATTGAACAAGACATTTACAAACTATGTCTATGAAAAATTTGAAAAGTATATGCAGGATACACAGTCCAATTACTTAAATGCATAATCATGTTTCCTTCAGGGTATTCTACTTCAAAATTGTGTGAGCAGTACAGTTTGAGAACACCACAATTCACCACAAGCCAGTAGCATATGATTCAGACAAGGCTGCATGCTCCCAGGGGAAGTCATCCTGTAGAATCATAGAATCATACAACAGCTAGGGTTGGAAAGGATCTGAAGATCATCAGGTTCCAGTCCCCTGTCACAGACAGGGACACACTAAACCATGTCACCCAAGGTTCTGTCCAACCTGGCCTTGAACACCACCAGGGATGGAGCATTTATCACTTCTCTGGGCAACCCATCCCAGTGCCTCACCACCCTCGCAGTAAAGAACTTCTTCCTTACATCTAACCTGAACTTCCCCTGTTTAAGTTTAAACCCATCACCCCTTGTCCTATCACTACAGTCCCTGATGAAGAGCTCCTCTCTGACATCCTTTCAGAACAAACCTTTCTTTGGTGCAAGTAGTTCTTAAAACTTTCAGGCTCATTATTTTATGTGTGTTTGGATGTGGGGGAAAATAAGGATGTTCAGAGCATGATTTTTGCTATTTCATAAATGCCAGAATGGAGAAAGACAGGTAAAAGGATTGTTCTGGTACACAGCTTGTTGATTGCCAGGTCTGATTATGCTGGCTATTTTGAAAGAAAGTGTACAAATGATTAGAGCCTGAAATAGATACTAAAGACTAATGAACGTGGCTACTCTACACACAAATAACAAAAGCTGCAATATTCACCATGGCAGTGCAAAATTGTTTTCACAGCAAATTATATTGTTCTACAATCTATTGATGATTAAAAATGTACAAGTATATAACAAGGTCCATACTCTGATCCTGGGGACAGCCCGCTGTCAGTGGCCCTGATCCTCCTTTTGTTCACAGCCATTTGGAGTTCATGTGCCTGTGTATATAGTTGGGACTACATATGTGCATACTGAAGGTATCTTTTTAATTATGCACATAGCTTGTCCTTGACAAGCCTCAGGGTAAGAGCAGTATTAGTGTATTAAACCAATTACACAAGTTCAGCCCAATTGATGGAAAACTCTTCAGATTAAACATCAGCAGAAACCAATGTACTTTAAAACACAGGCCAGTACTGGGCACTTCTGTACTCCAGTATACATCCACTTGTGTAAATACTTGCAAAAGCTTGGGTTTTTTTTTGTACATTTTTGATTATGGTCTTGGTCTGACACTACAGTATGACATAGCCACTAAAAGACTGTACAAAATCTTCTGATCACATCTGGTTGAGTCTAGGCTGCTGATGGATTATTTCTTTTTTTCCCCAACAATTTACTTTTCCAAATTTCACTAACTTTATCAAGTCCATTTTAGATCTGGAATTCCAGATATAAACCTGTATCTTCTTTTACACTACTTTGATTTATGCTTTCATCACTCGTAACAATAGAAGATTTTATTTTAATAATAAAATGAGAGCTTTTAAAATATTATTAAAAATATATGTTTAATTCTAATGTAGTCATTCTAAGTAGTGACCTTTAATAAAATTCAAGATTAACCTCAAAGAAAACTCTTGCACAGTTTTAGATAGAGCACTGTTTTTTCAACTGTATTATACTATCTATGCAACTAATGCGACTTTTTTGTTTTGCTTTCCTATTTTTGTTCCCTCTGTCTTTGGAATGTAGAACCATGGCACTGGTGTGTGCTCACAGAGCCCTCAGACTTCACTGATGACATGCACGCGAGAAGGCATACAAGAGCTGCTCTCTGGTCACTGCTTGTCCTGCTCCTCAGCAATCTCATCCAAGTAAATTCCTCACACTTGATCATGGCTGAATATGATATGGAGAAGGTGAATTGTGTTATCAGCCTGTAATACGACAGGATGGGAAGAAGATCACAGCAGCACCAAGCTCTTTGTAGGTGGAGGATTCACATGAATATACATCCCATGAAAAGATAATCTCATATTTGTTGAAACAATTCTACCAGCAAAGGAAAGCAAGGACTTCTTTTATCAGAAGTGGTGAGTTTATAAACTGAACCAAATGTGATTTTCATTCTCTGGCATCTACTGTAAGATCATTGTGAGCATGTCCTGCATCTTTTTAGATCAGGCAGTCATAAAATTCTTCAGAGAGTTAAAGCAATTAACATGCTAACCATTATTGTCATTATCCGGTCTCTACCACAATTAGGTCTCAGCGCAGTTTCTGCTGATATCAGGATAAGAGTAGGCTAATTTTTCGGTTTGAGCACTGTGTATACTAGCTGTTGAAGAGACCTGACATTGTGAGGAAATAAAAATATTTATACGACTAAAAAAAGCTGAAAAACACTGAAGAGACTTCCACTTGCCATGTGATGCTTGAATGCAGGTATTCTCTTTGCCTGCCTACATTACTCCTGCAAATCTCACCTCATGCAGAAGGGGGTCTGCAAAACTGCCAACAATTCCCCTCTATTATGTTGATTGTAATTGCTGCTCTTTCTAACTGCAATGCAGGTACCTAAAAACTCTCCTTGCATATCTTAGAGGCTTTCAAGGAAAGGAAAGTGATATAGAGAGTAACTTCACCAACCAGAAATAACAGTGTGCAGCTTTACACCTTCACTTCTGTGGGTGCAGTGGGCACTGCAGGGCAAGGACAGTGCCTCAGAAAATTCCTGCAAAGCAGAAGGACAGAGAGAGAGGAGGAGGAAGGCTGGCAGGAAATCGAGACAGGGCAGAAATGCTGTTTCCTGGTTAGGGCAGCACTCAGAAGATGCAGTAGGGAGACAACTGGCCACTGTGACAGAGACACCGCATCTGCTGTAGATCCAATCTGGATGCTCAGATAGATGACCAAGTTGCCCAGGTCATGCTACCTTGTTTTCAACTCTGTGCATAAGTTGTACTTGCTCTATTCAGATACAAACCTGCAGACTGCTGCACAGACCTTTGCTGCCACAGCACAGGGCTACTAAAAACTAATACATCAGCTGCACAAAGTCTGGAGACTGCAGCTGGTCTGCAAGCAAATGGCCCCATACTGTGAAGTTTCCTGTCATGCATTAAGCTGATGCTCTAACGTTTGCTTTAGCTGCCTCCTGGTTTTTAAACTCATTTTAAGACAATTTTGATCTATAGCACAAAGTGGCCCTGTCTTGACAGTTTACTGAACAGCCTCCCGTCGCCTCAGACAGGGTCAGAGTTTCAGTCCATAGTGGCATTCAGTGGTGGTACCACTGCCATGAAGGAGAACTTCTCACAGCCTGTACCTTTGCAAGGTGCTACATCTTTGCCCCAAACTACTCCAACCAAAGAATCTGTATTCAACTCTTTCTCTTTACAAGCAAGTGTATTAATAATACTGATGGATTAGTGGCCAGACTATCTCTCAATCTGTTTTGATATTCTGAAGAATGGAGAGGATGCCTAGAAGCTTGGATGAAAGCTTTTATACAGCTACTTTATCCTCAAGTACAATCATACCTGCAATGCCTTTCTAAAGTTAGAAGAGCAAGCAATGTATAGTGAACCCATATTTTCAAAGCCAGCATGCCTTGTCATCTCAAAAACAATCTTCTTCCAGCATTTAAAAAATATTGCAGACATAAAAATTTAGACATTTTTCTTTCACTCCTTTATTCACAAAACTGGAATTCTGTTCCAGTTTTCAAATTTCAGTGCTTTGTTTAAAAAAAAAAAAACAACAAACCTTTTTTTATGTATATGTAATTTCTAATTTATGAAATTTGAAGAAAATGGACAACCACTTTCTTAGGACCCTTTACTAAAAATCACCTCTGGATCAAGACAACACCTGAAAATTTAAACCTCAGTTTCTTTCTTCGGAAGTTTTAACAACTGAAACTGAAGAAAAGGATTTATGATGAAATATTCAGTCATCTTGACAACTTTATTATTAGCAAGGGAACGCAAGTCATTAGATTTAAAAGAAACTCTCTCATATAAGACTGGGGAATCTTGCTATAAAATAGTGACAAATACAGACCAATGTTATTTACAAGATTAAATAAGAGGTGAAGTCTTAATGAAAGGACAACAGCTTCCCTTATGGGAAAATGTACATATTTACACACACGCTTACACACTGCACATACATAAAGAACTGTATAATGAGATATTTTATATTAAAAAATCATCTTTCGTTTCTTTAGTAATAGTACCTATAATGAATATATATAAAAGAAATGGATAATGCCTGTCTAAAGATCTATTCAATTTACCATAGTCCCTGAGAAAAACTATTTAGCTCTCCTTTTAATTACCCAATTAGACCAAAGAAAGATTTATTTTATCTCAGGAGCCCTTTAACTGTGATAATCACACCTTGATTCAGCTACTTAAAAAATAAACATGAAAACAAATGATTGCACTTGAAAAATTAACAAAAAACTCGAAAAATTAACAAAAAGCCTGTAAGACTCTCATGTATTAATCCAAGATCTGAAATTCAATAGAAATCAAGCAGATCTGGCCGTGCTAAATTCCTGCTCCAAAATTCAAGGCATGAGTCTGAAGTAATTTCTTTCCACATGTTTATGGCATGATGTGGTAAGTTACAGACTCTGTGGTATTCATGGCATTACACAGCATTCAGTAGTGACCCAGTTTCAGCAGAAGTGTTCCATCCTCTCCAAATTAAAATATGGGTAAATGGAGTGCAGGAAAGTAACCCCTTCACAGAGAACCACCAGTTCATGTGCCATTTTCAGTCTGCTGCCTTCCAAAGTCAGCAGAAATGGAGCACTTGTCGTGCCCAAAGCATGGCACATGCCCTTGCATTTACTGACTGTTTCTCTTCCTCAAGAACATGGGTATATCACCTTTTTTTCCCACCCTTCCCTATGATTATTTTTCTCCTCTGCTCTTAAACAGAGAAGAAATTCTTCTTGAGCCTCACCACAGATAAAGTTGTACATGGAGCAGCTGGTGTGCAAATGTCACATGTGTGTACGTTCAAACACAGAAGTTCACCAACCATCTGTCTATCAGCGTTCCCTCATAGTCTGTTTTTGTACACACACACATACATATATATGTGTGTGTGTGTATGTATACGTATTCCTTACTGACATAGAACTGCTTTTGGGTCCAGATGGGGATACAGATACACTTGCAGATGAACATGGATAAAGTGCTGTGCATCGACTGTAGCACTATCACACGTACCTATGAAAAGCTACTCTATCAGAATGGACTCACATAAAATTTCCACTCAAGTCTAAGTGCACTGTAGTCAAACTGAAGGACTGATTATATAAAATGCATAATATTTGAGTAATTTACTTCAATGAGACTACTGTGTGTACAGAATTACTCGCATGTGGAAATGTTTGCAGCTTTGGGCCTCAAACCACTTCAAATTTTTCATGCCACATCCTTTTTTAACACAGTTCACCTTTCTTGAAGTTTAAGACAAATCAAAAAGGCACAACTTATTTTTGTAAATTTTTTTTTACAAGTTTAACTCTTCAAAATTTCCCCAGTTTGTTTTTGTTTTTATTTACTGACAAAATGTGAAATACTCTTTTATTTACAACCTTCAACAATAATTGTGTTTTATTTCCAGAAAGCCTAGCCCTTTCCCTATTTCTATTTTTGGTTTGGGGGCATTTTTTTACCATCTAGAGATACAAGCAATATCATCATGAAGTATCCATTTCCCTTTCACGCACAACTAATAGGTTTTAGTTTTAAATAACCATTTGTCATTTCTTGCAGAATGATGCATCATTTGCTAGACTGATTGCATAGAAGAGTATATGCATATATATACATACACAAAAATGTTGGAAATAAAGCAGTGTATATTTAAAAACATAACTGTTTCAATAATGAATCTATACATCCATGTACAAAAATATGACATCCATATGTGCAAGCATGTGTGTTTATATGTCTATATATATGTATATAGACATGTATATAGATATGCACACATTGATATTCATCCATTTGAAAAGACTACATGACAGATTGCTGTACAATACAGATGCATATTCAAGGCAAGATATTTTACTGTCGTTTGAAAACCTGCATATATATTTTCCATGAAAGAATGGAAGCATTATTGAAACGACCATGGTCTTTACATTACGCCGTTTCTACGTATAGGTACACATTTGCACACATTGACAGAAATGACTGCTGTGATAAATCTGGATTTGCAGTAACCTAGGTTTGTAACTAACAGATAATAGTCATACACTTACACACAGATTACATGGTCACACATTGTAAACAATTAGATTTTTACTGTGTATGCAGCCATTAAATTTTCTAGACACATCTTTACAATATGCTACAATTATTTATTGTTAAAGAGATGTATGGATTTATATTAAATCATGCAGATATGTAACATGGCAAAATGTTAAATCTAACAGCCTAGCAACTCCGTGTATGTACTTGCATTTGCAGGCAGAAAGGCTTCCTCACTTTCAGAGCCTGTGTTAAGTGCAGCGGTGAGGGCTGGCTCCTGCATGTTTTGACTCTAACCTGGAGAGGACTTTCCCTTGTTTGCACTGTACCTGATCTTCTTGACTGGGTCTTTTAAACACTACCAAGTAATCAATATTAACAGTATAGCTAAAAGTTAATATATGAATGATACAGGTGATGTAACACCCTCCTTAATGTTAAGAAGTATTTTAAGAAGTATTTCCCCACAGCCCTCCATGTGATCCCTCACCAGATCTCCAAGGTTACTTTCAGAGGTCTGTTCAGGTTTAACTTTGATCTGGTTTTATAAAATGCCTGCCACAAAATGAGGAGGCTCTCAAGCCCAGATCTTTTGCTCCTAACCTCAGGGGGAGGAGCAGGAGGTTCTCCATGTTCATTAAATTATACATATGCATAGGTTTGATTTCATTGTGAGATAAAGGTGAAGGAGGGAAATGATAGTTAGAACTGAATTAGCCAATTTGATGGAAGATTATTTTTTGCACATTTTGTGATAAGAATAAAATGTGTTGAACACATAGGTGTTTTGAGCAGCAAATAACGATGCTTCAGTTGATCAAACAATTCACAATAATGACTCCTTGCTAAAACATATTGTTTTCTTTTTTTTTATTTGGGAAGAACACATATTTGCTGCATATCATTTCAGTTTTACTGTGATGAATGTTAAATTTCTAGAGTTAATGAGCAAAGCTAGTAAAGTAAGCAACAATAATTCGGTTGGTTGTTTATTTTAAACCACTGAGAAACTGGCTGACAATTTTAGCTTTTCCCCTTAGAACTGCCAGCAACGAAAAGCTTTTTCTTGTTTCTTTATATATAAGACTGTTTACATTTTTAGTGTAGATTTCAGCTGTAGGAAACTGCCATCATTTCAAGTTAAACCAAAAATTTTGTGTGTGCACGCATGTACATGAAAATGTTAAAAATTTGAAGGGTTTGCTTGGAAATAATTTCGATTGCTTCACAGGCAGAAGGTGCGATACAAACCATGCAATTATCATGACTTTGCCTGCGTTTGTTGACTTAAGCTCTCCACCCTTTCGATTTGTTTTATAAATTAAAAAAGGAATTGCCTTCCACAATCTATCCCACAACTCGGCATTCATGCTCTGAACCCACACAAGGAGAAGAGTTAATATGTATTTACAGGACAGACAGGAAAATAATTCTCACTATGTAGGCTCCCTAGAATCCCTTAATTGTAGTAAATTGAACTAAACACAATAAATGGGCATGTATACTTGCCTACATTAAATTGCCTATGTCCCATGCACAGTTATCATTAAAGCTCAATTTCAAACAAACATACCATCAAGTTTTCTTATTTTTTCCCCTGTATTTAGCCCAAATTATACCTGGTAGTTCAGATTTTACTTTGATCTGTATCTTACACCAACCTTATGCCATAGCAGAATATATATTTCAGGACCTATTTTCCTTTACTTCAACAACAGTATAACCTTAATCTCTTGTCACTTTCATATAAAACATAGAATACTGTGGACAGCACTGGGTCATATGGAATAGGTTAAGAAGAGAAAAGCCTCTACTCTTTACCACCAAAAGTAATATATAAATCCTTTCACTCATTCTTCAGCTCAGTATTTTGAGAAGCCATTTGAGGTACTTAAAGCTGACATCTATTTGGCTTTCAGTTGGTTTAAAGATCATGCAAATCCCCACACTATGGTAAATCTGAATGCAGAGTTTCTGGTTTTCAGTGGGAAGCATAGAAAGTTTTCCTTGATTTTCTTGATTTTTACATATTTTGCATGAAAATGATCACACATATGGAAAGAGAGATATTTTTGGAGAGCTACATTTGAACATTATGAGAACATTTCCCATGCTTTATTTCTGAATCCTGATGGACTTGATTCAAATTCAAAGATATTTTACCCAATGGCTTTTCATCTAGAATTAAAACTCCACTGAAGGATAAGTGAATTTTAAAACCTGCATTTAAATTTATGGAAATAAAGGAATTTACATGAGGGACTTTTAAGGCAGATGTTTTGTAATACATTTTTGTAATGAGGAAAACACAAGCACATAGATGATGAGAGGAAGTTAACAGATAATTCAGTATGTCATTAATTCAATAACTTTGAACCTTAAAGACTTTACAAGTTCTTATACACAATCATTTAATGAAAAAAGAAAACAAAGGCAAGCTGCAAGCTGTGTCCACTGGCATGGCAGTCAGCAGAAGAAAAGAATTGTTTTCTTGTGAGAGTGACAGGTTTTGTATTCTCTCAATGACCATATGCACAGGAGACAACCAAACCAGATACCATCCCAAACTATGCAGGAGTGTTGGTCTCACACTTTTATATTAGGACAGCCAGTCTCATAGTTTGACATAAACCAGGATAACCTTCAAAAAAACTTACTGCTACTCATAAGGAAGAGGTTGTCACTCATAAGGAAGAGGAATCACCAGATGGTACAACAACCTCACATGGGTCAAGTGTCAGTTATTGAGACTGGTACACCATGCTCACAGTTGCGTGTGACAAGTTTCATTGTGCATGGTACATAACCACAGCCCTCCATGACAGCTCCTGCCAGGAGAAGTATGTGTTACCTTCCCAGCACATTCTTAGTCTTTTGTATGTGATAGGTCACCACTGACCCCCCAGATCACAGCAGAATCCTCATGTGGTTTCCAGTGAGTTCATACATTTCATCAGGTAGAGACAAGCATGCCAAGTTCAGTGCCACCCTCATTCCTTAGGAATTAACACTTCTCCTTGGCTTCTGCAACCAAAGACCAAACAATTCCTTGTGCAAAAGAAATACAATGCAGACACAGCAGCAAGTGATTGGGCAGGGTGGGAAAGATCAAGGAATCTTTAACAAATGCCAGGCACAGCCACAGGCAGGACCAGGCACGAGCAAATGCTCCTGCAGCCTCTCTGTGAGGAGCACACACTTGTGGTCAGTGTTCAGAGTGTGTTCCCAGCTATCCTCCAGCTGCCATGCCAGCAGTGGTGGCGATCCTCCAGCACAGCCTCCAGCAAGAACATGACTGCTGGCACTACTGCTCCCTGCTACTCTGGCAGCTGCCCATCTTAGATATGATACACCAAGGTTTTGTACCCATGACTGCAAGTGCTCTTGCTCACTGCTGCATTACAGAGGTTTTGCTTGCTACAAAAGTCTCCCCTTCTACTGCAGACCAATGCTTTTGGTGGATTACGAAGTTTTTCCCATTCTTCACTGATGTAAAAATTCAAGCACAACTAAATTATGACAAGCACATATGAAACTGTATTTGGTTTTGGGAAGGAGAGCTAAAGGTAGGCTGCAGGCTACAAATTTTGTTGTTACATCACTTAATTTTATCTGTGTGATTCTGACCAGTATTTTAAAGCTGCAATGCTTTAACAGTGGGCTTGAGACAGCTGCAGCCAACTTCCTTTCTTAATTACTATGTTGGGGTCATCCCAAGACATTTTTTAGCTGTAAGCTCTGCTCATGGCATGGAAACGTTTGAAAACTGTTGATTTAATAAAACCACACACCACTGGCCAAAAAGTGAGAACCTGATTTGGAAATGATATTAAGCTGCATAGTATGATGCCTGGAATATCAAGTTTCATAGTTATGTCTCTTATTTCTTTTCAAACAATTATCAAAAGCATTATTAGAAAATCAGCAATTTTTCACTGTATGATCAATGCCAAATCAAATTAAGCACTTAAACAGTGCATTCAGTGACATTCAGCTGTTACTTAATGAAAACTATAGAATAACAGCATTTTATAAAGAAAAAGGGGTTGGTGTGTTTGCTTTAGAGACAAGAGGTATTTTTCTTTGAAAATCTTTTTCATTTAAAGCTTCTCAGCCAGCTGCGCTATGCATCTAGAGCTACACAGCAAAGGCAAAAAGAGAAACAGCAGAATTTCGTCGCCTTGCCTGGGTGTCCTCCCAGTTATTTATCAGAAAGAGTCACCAAGAAAAGCTTCTCAGGAGCTGCAGCTGGTGCAGACCTGCTGTTCTCCAAGACAGGCCAGTGCCGCAGCCTGCAAGACCGCCACCACGATTTCTGCTCATTTCCTGTGTGCTCTGCGTATCCTGCAAAGCATCCACCGACATCTTTAAAGATTTATATGACTGCCCCGTGTTGTACAACAGATTTCCTCCCTGATATCACTGGCACCAGCAGTTGTTACCAGCTGATGCAACTTCAGCATCAGTCTCTTGGTTGCTGGGTTTATGAAGAAGAGAAAGTGCTCTCATTTCATTCCCAAATTCACACTCCCAATGGAGCAGCTGAGCCAGGATCTAGTAAACTTCTACATATAAACATTTTATTGAGAAAGCTGGTCACCAGGCTGGAAGAGTATTTTTAGTAACTTTCCGGAAATGTAGTTCCAGCTTCATGGTTTTACTGTGATGCGTGTGGATATAGGGACTGCCCTCTGATACAAGCAATCACATAAGGCTTGATGCTCCTCTGACATGAGACCATCTCAAGCTGCTTGGCACAGTAAAATTCCCTTGAAGTGGGATTGAATGACACGAATATACAGCCACTTTGCCCTGCTGATGGACTGTGAATTTATGTCTTGCTATACATGAAAATCAAGCCCATTTTTAAAATGTTAATTTGCTCTGGAACTTAGTAAGTACAGGTTACTTACAAAACTACAGATTCACCATAAATACAAAACTATTATTTTTCCTGCTTTGCAACACCTAATCTAGTCAATAAAAAACTTGGTATTGCGCCCCATCAAGGCCTACTCTCTCAACTTAGCAGGAAGCAAGCACATGTGGGGTTTTTCTATCCTGTAGCTGCTGCCCAAGTCTCAAACATGGTATTCACATCAAGTCTGTACCTCACTTTCTCTGGTAAACTTGACTTCTCTTGTATGACTACATCATCAGATCTCTCTCTGAAAAATTAGATTAAACCCCGTTCTAAAGTTAAGTAAGTATATGTGCATGGTCTTTTCTACTGGAACATCTGTAAACACCCACTGGTCTAAATGGTGGGTTTGGGAAACCTTAAATAGCAAGTAGCACAGTGCAATGCACAATCCCACCTTATTCTGACAGCAGCACCAGATGGGCATGTACACAAAAAAAATGCTGGCAGATGTGCCTCCTAACAACTAAATCTCATTTATCCTACCTTTTTCCTCTTCAGGGTAAATCCCGGGTTAGAGCTAGCCTCCTGCAGATGCCACAGCCACACTCTTGCCCCATTCACAGGTGAAAACACATCTGGAAGGAGAAATTACAAAATCTTAAAGCCACATTCAGATTTTTTTTGTGGGGACTGCATCAGAGCGATGGTTCCCGCCTCTGTGTGCTTCCTTCTCATTCACCTTTTAGATTAACTGCCACTCATTGGCAATGTGACAAGACATTCCACCACCACTAAAGCATCATAATATGCAGTTTTGGAGGAAAATCTGGAAATGGATGTGCACACATCTGTGCATGCGTGCACAAATACATACCGCTCTCCAAGGGGTACCACACCAAGAGCATGCCATGGATGGCCCAGAATGCAGAGGAGAAGAAGCCGTGGGGTGAGATGAAAGCAAAGAGTTACAGCCGCAGCCATTTAGACAGCAAACAAAACCCTTTCATCTTAGAAGGTGGTAGATGAACTTGTTAGAGTCAGCAGGGCCAAGCAGCTGCTAGAACCAGAGCCAGTGACAGATATGCTGGCAAATTAAAAATACCTTCAATCTCACTTCAGCCCTTAAGAACCTAAATTTCACCTTTCTCAAATTCCTACAATAAAATCTTCACCCAAATTTGCTTGGGGACATTTAAGATGAAGCAAAACAATTATAGCTATGATGTGCCTCACAAATGGGGAAGAAAGCATCCTTTGAGGTGTTGCAGGTTTACACAGACTTATCTCTTATGGGTTTGTAATTCATATAACAACAAAGGGGGTCAGAATCAGACCACCATCTTTCAAGCAATTCTCATCTTCTCTGTTTTTTCTTACATTAGTTAACATGGGAAATACTAGCATGGCACGGCCCATCACACCCCTCTTTCTACTTTTATACAAGGCCTTTTTACACTCAAGTGGAAACAAACTCTGCAACATATTGTAGGCAGGATTCGACCACTGTCTAACAGGTTATCACAATACTGAGTAATTAAAAAATGGTATTAAAAATAAAACTGATTAGGTGAACCAATTTCACAATCTTATTAGTAAAACTAAAGATACTGAATTTGATTAAGAACATCAATTCACATTAAGACTTTTAAGAAGAAAAAAAAAAGAAAATGCAAAGAACTCACCAGATGCAGGAAGCTGAAGTGGCTGTTGGAAATAAACATTATGGAAATCAACTCTTCTAGACGAGATAGGGGAAATAAAAAAAGGAGAGTGGTGTTCTGTGCTCTTGGCTGTTTTGGTTGGACTTCTTTTCCATCAGATTAGAACAATTGCGTTATTGAGAGGGAAAACAAAACAAAACCTCAAGAGGTGACCAGAGACCACTGCACATCCAGGCCAAACTAGTCCTGGCAACTGGGTCTAGCTCATCCGGACGCAGCAGTGACAGCAGACCCAGATGTAGTGTGATGAGAAATAGCAGAGTAGTTTAGGGTAAGTCAGCTTCCGGGTGACAGCTCCTCAGCTCTGCTGTGTGGGTTTTGTTGTGGGTTGGCATATGAGTGTGTGTATCTTTCTCTCTGGTGGCTATGGGACAGATGCAAAAACCTTGAAGATGGAGGAGGGCAAAACCTCCAGGCTGCAGAAAGCTTTCGCTTTGAACTCGGCTGCTCCTATAGTTGCCTCCTCTCTGCTGCAGTGCCTAACAGCATAGCACAGCCCATGCTATGCTATCCTATACACGCTAGGAGAAAAGGAGCAGATCAACAACTGCCCTGCAGTACTATGTATGTGCAATTCACACTACAGTAGCATGAATGAGATGGCATATTTTCATGTAAGCTGGAATATGGCCCCGACTTTAAAAAAACATGTTTAGTTGACCTTGTGCAAAACTCAAGGCAGGCACTTTTGGGCTGTTTCAACACTGGTTTATAGGGATTGTCATAATTCAGTGAGGATTCCCCAGTAGCACTGTTTAGGACTGACCAGGATCATTTCACTAGCACACTTGTCCTCTCTTCCACCAGCATAAAGATTCTGAGCAGGAGAAAGCACTACAGGTGTGGAGATTCCTTCCTTTCCCAGCAAAGACAACTGGAGCAAGCCAGACTCTCATCACTTCCAGCTTTTTACCACAACACTGAAAGCAAAGCTCTGATGACAGTTTCAGGATTTCAAGCGCTAGGTCTATGGTCTGTGCTCCAGGAACTGGGAGCACAAGAGGCTGTCTTTTTTGGATGATCAGGTAATTGGACTGCAGAGAGGGCATTCCTGTCCCATACTCCTGAAGCAGCCCAAGACTGCTGGCACAGCAGGAGAGCTGCCCCAGAGCTCCATGAGGAGCACCTATGACAAGCACAGAGGGCTGTCTGCTGCTCAGTCAGAGGCATCAGCAGTGGGTTTCCCAGCAGCCTTGAAACCAGATTCGGAGGCAGAGAAATGGAACCCAAGTCCTTTTCAGAAAATATTTTGGGCTCAGTGAAGCTGTTTCACCATTTTTAGACCATCTCTAGCCATGAAACAGTAGGAACAGGCTGCCTGATCCATATCTAAAGCCATGCATTTTGTGTTCCTTGCAGGATGGGAGCTCTTTGAAGACAGCTAGCAAATTTGTCCACATTAACATTATGATAGTACAATGCATTCCAAGAAAAAGTCATACCGCTTCCAAAAATGATTAAAAATCAACAGAATAAATTACAAGATAAAGCAAAAAGGAAACAAAAAGATAATTTATGTGTAGATGAAAGACAGTTTGTGCCAAAAATACAACTAGCTGCTGACTATAACCTGTGTAAACACGCTGTAAACCTGCTGATACGAAGCTTGCAGAACAGTGCTGCACAGTTAGGCTGAGGAATCAATTTGTTTCTTTTCCCTATGACATGAAATTAATTAAGTTAATTATCAACAGGGGTTAGGGTAAGGAAGGCTGGCTCACAGAAGGCATTTCTGGAATACTATCTTCCTAAAAGCTTCAATCTTCCTTTTAGTTTGAGACAAGATTTTGGATAAGGGGCTTTGGTATATTAGCAGTTTATGTGAGAACTTGTGTTACTTAATTTTCACATTAAACACCTATTCTTCTGTTTTTAACCAGGTTTGGTTTTCCCAATACCAGTGCATGCAACCAGGCAATAAGTTTCAACTGTGGTAGTGATAAAGAAAATCAGACACCCAAACATTCTGAAATGTTTCCACCAGAACACTGTGGCTTGTCAGAAATAGAGAAATAAATTTCATTTGCAAATTGTATTGATATAAATGTCTTCAGTGATCATCACTCCTATTATGTCTGCTACAGATAGCAGCCGCTTAAAAACGCAACTACTGTTTTCTGTTTTGATCTGCAGACTAATCCAGATGTGAGGCCCCTTGGCTAAGCAGTTTGCATTTTGGATAAAGAGCGCATCCATCTGTAAAATACTTCATAAACAACTTTTGAATCGAGTGAGCTCAGTGTAACAAGACTGCAGAATAAGAAATGTGTTTGGACAATATCTTGATTTCCACCCATTTCCCTCCACTGGGCTTCCCAGAGCATCTTGACCCAATAACTTCCCAAAAATAGTTGAATGTCAGATTTATTTTTGCTTCTTCCATTTTTTTTTGTTTTTTTTTTTAAATAAAAATCTGGGACCTTTCTTAGGGATGCACATGCTTCATGCACTTGCTCCATGACTTCACTTCCTCATGACCTGGAACTCCACAAAGAGACCCTCAACTCCTCAACTCCACACTGTCTGCACAACATGTAGGAAATTCCAAAGTTAGGTGTAATATTGCAGCCTCACAAGTTTCTGTTGATCTTTGCATTTTTTCCCCCTTTCTTACTGCAGTTTTTCTGCTCCTTTTCCCCTCTTCATGCTGTGCAGTGAAGGGGAACATCTGCCTGTGAGAGAATATTGTTAATACTTTTAAAAAGATGTTGCTTCTCCTTTTTTTTAACTCAGTATGAGTCATTATCTGGGACTTTCAGAAACAAATACTTTGTTGGGGAAATATTCATGGGGTGGAATGGAGGGCTGCAAATTATTTTTGCATTGAAAATAAAGTCGACAGCAAAAAATAAGTATTAAACCTCAAGTAACTAAGGGTTTATGACCAATTATGTAAAATAACATTATCCATTGCTCTGTCATGTAAAGTCATATCCCAGTTTACAATTAAAGGTCAATTTGTCTCTTAATCCACTGATTTCTGTCTCATTCAGAGAAACCAGCAGGCTGCTGACGTTAGGAAGGGATTAAGATCAAGGAAGGAAGCTATTCCTGTCCCCCCTGCCTGATTTCCTTTTTATTCCCAGGTTCACTCAGCTCTGATTTTGGTCTGGCCCAAATAGTATGGTATGCACACTGCTCAGGAAGTAAATCATGACATTCTTGATATCCATTGTATTTAGCCGTACAAGCCTTTCTCCTGTACTAGATAATCATTATATTAAGACAAAATAAAGCTAATTGTTGCTAATGTCTAGACCATGCAGCAGAAATATGAACATCACACAAGAAGTGTGTTTATTTTGTAGAAGAATGAGCCTAATTCTTTTTTGCTAATATTTTCAAAGGGAGGCAGGAAAAATGTGGTTAAGATGCCAGCTGTGTGTTGGGAAAACCGGGATGTGGCTGTTTGCTTTCCCTCTGCTGAGGGAGATCCTCAAAAGACTTTACTGGACAGGGAAAATCAGGTAGGTTGCCAGGACACATTTCAACTTGGGGCTGAAAGCACTCCCTTCCCAGGAACAGTTACCTCAGAGGAAGGAAGGCTTCCTCGTAACGCAACAAAGAACATTGCTAAAGTCTCTCAAGTAGAGTGGGCACAGCAACTTGTGCATCATTAGTCATTGCCAGAGAACTAATCTGAAAGTGGAAATGAAAATGCCATTTCACAAGCAGTTCCTACATGGATAAAACTCTCACACTATTAATTACATTGCCTGGATGAATTTAGGCTCTGGTTCTTCAGCAGGCTAATGCAGTGGCAGTACCCTCAGTTTTGGTACTGCAGTGGCACAAAGTGAAGCATGTGGTGATGAAACAGAATTCAAAACCTAGCACGAGGTGGGTTCCCAGCCCATTGTGTGGGCAGGAATAGGATCTTCAGAGGGTGGCGAGTCAAATATCTCCAGCAAGGCCATGCAAGGGCCATTGGGAGGCAGAGGGGCAGCATGGGACAGCCACAGCCTGGGCATCACCAGCATACTTAGCAGGTAGAGCTGGTCAAGGACCTGCCCTGCAAAAGCAGATCTGACCCCCTGCAACACAGAAATGGAGCTGCCTTCAGTGACAGGCTGGCCCTATGCTTCAAGTGGCCACAGAGCAGCCCTTCAACTACCCCTGCTCTGTGGGATTTGGCCCTGAGCCACCCAGTTTCTGGGCACGCCTGAGAAGCACAGACCTCTCAGGCCCAAAAGAGAATCCCGGGTTGTGCAAATTATTGGTTTGGTGCTAAGATTTGGGTGTGACCTTTATCCAGCTTCTTTTCAAGACTGATATAGCTCTGCTATTTACATGAAACCCATGCACTTGTGCAGACAAGCCAGGCTGAGATTTCCCCACTTTCTGAAACCACAGCTTTCTGCAGTCTAAACTCCAGAATGATTCTTCACTACCTTTTTTTAATTCTCCTGCTGTGTATGTGTTACTGGTTTGCTATTTCTCTGGGGTACTCCTCTTGAGATCAGGCCAGTGCTTGGACCACTGGCTTGGATTGATTTGGAGAAAGCCAGCAGTGTATGCTGTTTGACAACATTTACATGTATTTCTTTCTTGATACTGATAAGCAGAAACCGGTGTGCTCACTTCCTAGAGCTATTCCTCCTGTGACGCCAGTGCAGAGCTGGCGGTCAGGACATTGTATGGGAAGTATTTTCTTCCAGAGCAATACAAAAACCTACTTCCCTTTTCTTGAAAGGGAAGCATGCTTAGTGACCGCGCTGAGGGTTACTTAACATCCCTGTCTGTCGTTCTGAGACAATCTAGCATCACACCACTGAGAATAAAGTCAATCGTTTTCCCCCAAAGCAGGTACCAGTTCTCAAAATGCCCATCCACCCTACTGAGGGAACAAGGCTCCTTCTGCTTTTGCTCACCGTTGTTTGCTGGAGCTCTTAGGAGATACTTTCCCCGAGGAGGTCAGAGCGGCCATGCAGCCCCGGGGCTGGCAGGGAGAGGGCAGGAGCCACAGGCAGGCTGCCTGCGGTGGGGATGCGGTGACAGGGCTGCGGGGCAGCTGAAGAGGGGTCCAGGCAGGGGTGGGCAGGCCCCACGCAGCAGCCCCGGGCTTTGAGGGCAACCGTGTCCCGGTGGCAAACACTTCCACACACACAGCGTGCAAGAACACATCTTTTTCTGTAGATTGTCTGAGTTTTGCAATGCTCTCTGTCCCCGGGGCCGTTCACACTTCCTTCCCCATCTGGATTTAATGCAGAAATAATCCCAGCGGCTTTGCTGAGACTGTGCAGAAGGCTGCGGTGGTTTTCTCTGTGAACTCACATCCAACACGAGGCTACTCCATGGCTTCAGGGCCGGGTCAGCTTCCCGCACTCACCCAGGCCTTGCCCAGGGTGCTCCGGACACTGCTGTCCCCGTCAGGAAGAGCTGACAGAGACCGGCCAGAAGCGCTGAGGAATCTCTGGTTCCTCCTCTCGTCCTGCCCGAGAGGGCAGAGCTGAGCTCTGTCACAGCAGGGGAGCGCTGGAGGAAGCAGCTTTTCTTACCAGCCCCGGCCAGCGGCTCCCCCTTCCCTGACACCAGCCCCCCCAGGTGCCGCCACGGCGGTGGCGCTGCGCCCCAGCACACCGCGCTTGGGGCAGCTTAACAAGAGCAAGGTCAGCAGCCAGCACACAGCTCCCGGTCACCCCCTGCACCTCCAGTCCCACGGCGCTGCCCTGCCGCAGGGTTCCCTTGCTAGGAAACACACGCCAGCATAGACCGGGCCTCCTGCCCCAGCAGGAGCCGTCGGAGCTCCTCCGGGGAAAACCAGCAAGGTGGAGGCAGCAGGGGGTTTTATTTCGAATGTGTTTTTCCCACTTCCTCCCACTCTGAAGATGGGGGTAGTCACACCACGCAGTCTCAGGCTCCCCGCTTCACCAGCCAGATGATCATTTCTGCTCCACGAACATGGAAATGTTTCCCCAGAAGAAGGCTCAGAGCTGGAGCCTTGCGTAGATGCCCTGAATTGCTCCCAAAGCACTCTCTGGGGAAAGCCCCCCTGCCAGCCAGGGTACATCATCCCTCCCGGGACATTCTGTTCCCCCTGAAGTGTATCAAGATAGATACAAACTTTACATCGCTATCTTGATAAACACTGAAAAGCTGAAACTTCCGGTCACCCATGGCTTGCCTGTGTGGCACTGCAAGACAGTAAAAGGGGATAACGTGGAAAGGCAAGAAGGACGCACAGGTGAAGAAGACTGTTTTTACCCTGACTTAGAGGTGGGAATCCAAGGCAACACCTTGTGAGTTAGCTACCAGAGCAAACACTGTTACACAGAGCTCCCACAGCATGGCTTGGCAAGACTACCATTCCTCCATTTACAGGCCAAGTCAATCAAATGTGTGGGGCAGGCAGAGGATTTCCATTGCTTGCCCTCCAGTCCCCTGTGAATAACCAGCCATAGGTGTGTAAGAAGGAGGGTCCTGTTTCTCAGTGTAACACAAAAATAATAATGATCCATACAGCTGCTTACCAAGCTTGTAGAAAGAGCAGTTCTCATAGCAGCATGTCACAGTGCAATGTCCTACTGCCCAAAGTTACAGATACCACAACCTGATCACATATAAGAATTTACTATGTATACTATTATTTTACTATTTATATTTTTATTTACTATTTTATTATTTTACTATTTATATTATTTTACTATTTATGCTATTACTTATACTATTTACACTATTATTTTAGCGCTCCCCAAGTCATGTATGATGTCTCCTGTGCTACATGATAAAGCATTTCCTACTCACAGGGAGTACACAAATCTAGTTTTAAACCCAGCGCCATGACAGAGGGCACAAACCAGCTTAGAGTAAGTGGGAGGAAAGCAAGATGGTGGCTTTCATCCTGTGCTCCCCCTCAGCCCTTTCTGTTTCCACAGCTTGAGTTGAAGATCACACAGCATGACAGCACAGTGGGCTCAGGCCATGGAGAATGCTGATGGCACTGGGGATACATAGCTGATTTTTCAAACCATGAAGCAGTAGGGATTGCCTAAAAGTCCATCATAGAATGGGTGTCAAAAGCCACAGTTTTTTGCCAAAAAGCTACCAAACCTGCAAGTCCTCCCATCCCACCCCCAAAGTCTGCAACACAGTTTTTGTCTCTATCAAGACAAAGATCTGTAGCATTCTTAAAATATGAAAGCTACATAAAGCTAAAAGAAACCCCAAAACCTGAACACGGTACAAAACAAGTCGCTCACAGGATGTTGAGCCCTACCAGAGCAAGACCTCTGAATGGCACATCCCAGTGACAGTCAGCTTGGAGATGCTGGTTTAGATGTACCAGCACTGCTCTGCTGGAGCTGATGGAATAGGCTACCCCAGCAATAGTGCCCCATCTGTGCGTGTTACCTTACGACACGGTCCTGCAGCGCCTCAGGGTCCCCAGATACCTATGCACTGCCCATGCGCCACACCACACCCTCCCCTGCCAGCTTTTGCAGATCCCTTCTGGTGTTTGCCATCCTCTCCATTCACTGGCATGCCCCTACTCCATGCCACCACCCACCCTCCAGCATAAAGCTCATTACAGTCATGGTGTAATAGGCCTTTCTTCATCACAGCACTTCCCTGGTACTGATCTGGATCCATTAGCCAGCTCTCCCCACAGCTCGTTCAGGGCCTGTGCCTGTGCCTGGCATTGTGCCCCTCAGATGTGGCCCATCCACATGCTTCCATAGAGCTTCCCTCTAAGATTCTTACAGCTTACAGAGTACCTCTGTGCCTCATTGGTTTCCTCACCATCTTCCTGATGTGTTTTTCACTGAGAGAGAAAGGCTGCAGACCTCATTCAGCTCTCCAGCACTCAGGGACACAGGGTAGACTGGCCCAGGGGTAGTAAAGACTTGCGGATCCTCCAAAGCTCCTAACTGTCATTCAGGACAAACATGGGCCCCGTTTATGGGAATAGCTCTTTGAGCTAATCCTCAAAAGATGGCATGTCCCACATCTGTGTAGAAGCCTCCCAGGCTATTGGAAGAAGGGAAATTTATCTCCTGACCTATCCTGCAAAATGAATGATGGCAACTACTGTGAAGCCATTGCTAGCCCAGCCAGGTCCTGTGATGCATAAAGTCAAGCAACATCAAGAGGGTCCTTCTCCACGAGGGTTTTCAAGAAGACACTGTGCCACCACCAACACCCACAGTGGGACAGGACTTCATCAAACAGCACATCTTTGTGTCAGTCTCCAAACAGACTGATTCATCCATGCATCCAGACAACTAAATTGCAAAAAGCAAACCAGCTTAGCTAAACAAGAAACCCCAACGTTATCGTCTTCAAATCCGAGTGCAAAAACAAGCTTGTCTTCCCCGTCTTTAGCACACAGAAGTAAGTAGATTTTGAAAACAAACTCTACCACACCCATCTGTAAAGAACAAAAAAGAAGTCACCAGAACAATACTCCAAATACAGTATTCTCCCTACGCGGAAGAAACGAACAGCACGTGATGTGTAATAACATCCTTCAGTACATGTCATACAGAGAAACAACAGCTGTGATACTGGCAGGCTGAAAGCTGTTGCCACCATCACTCGATGCCATTGGCAAGGGCACCACCTATTGTTGAGCTACCCAATGCATTCCACCAATGGACACACTGTTTAATTATAGTTTAATGATCTGGGCTGAAATTTTCTGTTTGCCTCAGGCCATATTTTTATTTTACCACACTTCAACTTTCAGCCTTAAAGTTCAAATCATTTTGCTAAGTAAGGACAGACTAAAACACTCCATTTCCCACTTTTAAATAGGGAGAAGGGCTCTCAGAAATCCTCAGTGCCAGAGCAAGCTCCCAGCTGCAAGCAGAAAGAACCTCAGAGCTAGCTCAGCACAGAAGAGAAGTAAGGGCATAGACTGCAACAGAAGCTGGTGACTCAGGATGAACAGTGATAGCAAGGACAGGAGCAAAGCTGGGTCTCCACGATGAACAGCTGTCCTGCCTCCACAAAGAAAGCAACTCCATTAGCAGTACCTCCATTTTAAAACATGACAATTTGAGAGACTGAACCCCAAGATGGACCTTGAGCCATGCTGACAGAGCAGGGAGTCCTAAGGAGTAAGTAAGGAGCACACAACCAACCAGACATTTGCCAATTCTGTGGTCTAGTAGCTGTAGCTCAGAATCAGCCACCTCAGATTTAGGCCAGCATCTGCTAAACTTTCACATGTTCCCCAAACCTGCTTTCCCTGCTCTCTTGAACAGCTTATCAGTTAGGGCTTTGCTGTGCAAATGCAGTCTATTCAAGCTACAAGGCAGTGAAGCCATAGGAATGACCCTGCAGGAGTTAACTCAGGTCCAAGCCAGCTGTCCTCAACCTCAGCTAATAAAACAGGCTTGAGTATAGCCAGCACTTTGCTCTCGTATGCCTTTCCACACACTTCCAGGAACATGACACACAAAAAGCTCACTTGATCTGTACAGAGCAGGCTTGTGAAAAAAGCCAGGCTTACTAGCTCTGAATCCACAATGATACAGCAATGGTGCTTCCTAAGGAGCTACCTATCACTGCCCCTGACCTATAGGGTCTAGCTAAATGAGGTCTATCCAGAACACTTCCTTCCCGCAAACTCTCCTCTTAGACAGTGGCCATACCTCCCCCTCCCCTTGACACATACCCCTCCCTCACTCTCCCACAAGATAAGCTAGACCTGAACAGCATCTCTTCAGCATCTTCAGGCCAAAAAAATCTGAAACCATGACCCTCATTTTCAGTAATGTGAGCATTCAGCACCCACTCACAACACTTAAAATCAGGCCACAAATCTGTTCCTCTTTACGCCCGCAGATGGTTGCTTCATCTCCCTACAGATGGTAAACTGAAGTCACGGCAAGTGGCTTTCATGCAGAACTCCAAGACTACTATCTGACAAAATTTGTCACAAGCTGAAATGTAGTCTTCCAAGGAAAGACAGAAGGCTATACTTGTGGCAAAAATCCTTTATTAAACTAGATTTTGTAAATCCTTTTCACATTAGAAATTTTAAATGCAAATTACAAAACTGTATTTCAGTAAAAAATGAAAGTTACAGTTAACAGCAAAATTACAACTTTATACAAATAAAAAAAGCATTTTTAAATTTTAATTTAAAAATAGACATTTGTATCTTTCCAAGGTACTGGTCCTAAGAGCTTTTACAACTGGTAGCTGCAATACTAGGTGTTTTCACATGCATATTCACATATAGTCATTTAATCTTCTGCAGAGTTTATTTAGCCGAAATAGCAAGAACACTGGGCTTTGTGTGAGCTTTTCTAAGAGAACATGGTACTTCGGAATTGTGGTAAGTCAACCAACTCTTCTTTGTTACAGTGCTCATACTCTGTCCTCTCCCTGGCTTCACAAAGAGCACAATATTGTTCTAGAAATGTGAATTGCATTTGAAGGCATAAGCATCAGTAACATACAGTCTACGTATAATTTCTCATATTACATTTATGATGATCCCTCTTTGCCATTATCAGCAACTAAATTCTTTTCTTGTCTACCCACCACATTTTGTGGCAAGATTAAGTAACGATGTGGTTATTTTTCACCTCCTCAAGTAAAACCTTAAGAGTACATGTTCTGCTAAGCCTGCAAGATTTTCACTGACATTCCACATACCCACAATGGTAATGTTCCAGATGTTCTAGTTCTAGTGATGTTCTAGGTTTTGACTAGAGCATCTGGACATTGTTTAAATGGGAATTCCCAGGTCACAATGGTTTCCAACAGCCACCAAAAAATGCCTGTTAAACTTTGCCTGAGGTGTCCTTCAACAGGCCTACAAAAACATGAAGTTTAAATACAATTGTATCACATACCTTTAAAAGCAGAAGTCATTAAAGTATTGTCAAGGTATCTTGAAATATATTTTTTTTTAAACAATTTTTGCCCCACTACTTTCACAGTCAACGTATTTTTAAACACATTACTCAGGAGAACAACTTTCTTCATTGCACCTCTGGGTCTTTGTTTTTTAATTCACTGTAAGATGATTCATCAATGCTAGCACAATATTAAAAATTTTGTGTGTTTATATATATATATATATATATATACACAAAAAGATACATTTCCTAAATGAAAAATTGGGATAAAGGTCAAAATGTTTTGCAAAAAAGAATCCAAAATCATGTATTAAAAGCTACCAGTCATCACGACCACATGCTGTTGAAGAACAGGATAAAAAGTGGTACACAAAATAGGTATTTTAACAGTCACACGTTATTTCAGAGTGCTGGTGGCAATACTGTTAAGTGCTATTTCAATTAAAAGTATAAGATGATACAGAATTTACACAATACCTCAGGATTCTCACTGATGTAATTGCAAAAGACATCAGAAAGGCTGAAAGTTCTAAAACGTAACCTACTTTGAAATACCATTTTGAAACAATTATATTTGATATAATTAATCCACTGTACATTATAAAACAGTCAAACACAAGGAGTCCAGTGGTTTTTTTTTCTGGACAGTTTGGCTGAAGGCATGGAGATCCTTACTAATAAAAGTCTTTCTTTCTTTCTCTCTGTGCACTGATCTTCTGCTCCATTGTGTATCCAGCTCAGCACAGCTTCTAAGCACATGCTCAAGATCATATGGAAGAAAAAGGCTGAGCTTATTATATTTACTCCGAGCTGGAACTGCAATGACACTCTGAGTTGCCGAAGCTGATAAAGCCTCTGTCACTAATTTCAATAGTTGATCACTTCAGTCAGTGCCCATGTTAATGAATTTAAATCATCATATTCCATTAAAGTTCAGCCTGTGATCACACAACTTTTAACAGGTGAATAATCAATCTATAACCACACAGGGTATTCAGAGTACCTTAGCGAACCCCAACCTGTATTCAAAAGGACAATGGAGAGAAGGAGAGCAAGAAGCACTCCAAATTGCTCTTAAACTATGTACTCCTCTGCTGACTTTGACAGACTGGAGAAAAACCCTCCTAGTAATTGGTGTAGCTGAGGTTTTGCCCCGAACATTTTTATGCATTTATCCAAATAGGTCTAAAAGACGAAAAAGTAATATGGAAGTACACTGAACCTCCTTTTCTGGAGAGTTCTAATCCTCTTCCAGACTACAAGTTTATACAATTTTTAGTCTTTACTCTCTTTTGTCCCCTTGATTTTTATCTTGCAGTAATGACTTTGGAAGAGGCTCAGGAAGTGGTGACTCTTCCGGGAAAGTGAGAGTCAAACTCAATCACGTCCCTTTGCTAAACCAGAAGCAGGTAAAAAGCTGTTTCTCACCTTTGGTAAACTTGTCAACAACTAGATTATGAACAGATGGGCAAGACAACAACTCTTTCTGCTTGTCCTTTGAACTGCAATCTAAGCTGTCTTTGCCCATGTCAGGAAAGGTGTGAATATGCTGAGTGAACCAGAGCCACTCTCAAACCAGACGGAAGTGTTGCCACTTCCCTGTTTACAACCACATCACTGTAGGGCTTGGGCATCCAGCAGCTCAACACACAACACTTCTGAGCACACACTGGCTGGGCAACTCAGCCACCCAAGCCAAACAGTAGGGACTCCACTTTAAAGACTTGCCCCAGAAAGCTGAATCTCCATTCGGTATAAACAGCAGCACCAAGGAAAACCTGTTCAGGAGCAGAAGGAAGTTCCTTGGTCCAAAAGAAAGATCCTAAGTTCGCTGAGGCAATTCTAGCAACTGAACCCCTGGATTTGCTTGTAGTCTGAACTGCTGTCTCAAGTCCAAGTGCCTGACACCTCAGTCCATTTAGGCACTGTCACAGAGGGTGGAGCATGGGCTTCAATACACAGGAGTTCGTGCCATGGGAGAAATGGCTCTGCTAATGCTGTTTGTGGAGCACAGACTTTTTTTGTATTTTACCTACCAGTTACATGATCAGCCCAGAGAGAAAGAAAAAAGAGAAAGGACATGATTCAGACGGACTAAGTACCTCAAAAAATATTATGACTATTATTCCAGTAAAAGTCCCTTTGATTAAATATTATTCAACCAATTCTTCCACTTGAAGTCACCATGAAAAGATTATTGTATTGTGTATGTTGCATTCACTGTGTATATATTACAGTAAATACAGATATTTAGGAAACATATGTTTCAGTTTGTCAGCAACTTACACAGACACATTTTCAAGTGAAACCTATTTCCGTGCACAGAAGCTCCTTGCTTATTACTCCTCATGCACACAAATGGCAGAACTTGCACACATACATGGATTTATACACAAATTCTGTATGCATGTAGTTCCTGGATAAAGATTATTGCAAAAGTGGTTTTAAATGAATAAACCCTCCCCTTAATCCTTAACCTATTAATACTGCTTCTAATACACAACCCATACCTGTTTCTGAAAAAGCCTTACAACAATAATCTGTATGCCTTTCAAGAGGCAAAGACAAATAAAAACAGTAATGCATGCTAGAAGATATTTCTACTTAAAAAGTTTTTGATTGCTTACTGGAAACACTTGCCACAATACTGATGTTTATATTTAAATGGGGGGGAGTGTTTGGGGTTTTCTGTTGTTTTGCTTTTTTACACAGGTATTTCTAGATGCTGATGCAACACCACCACCAATAGAATAACTTTTGTATTCCCAGACTTTCTGGTTAGGCAATTACTACTGTAGTATTAGCATTCACTTTGATGTTAAAAATACATTTAAAATGTCTCACAGACAATCATATTTTCTACAAGGAAATCACCAAATTAAATACACACAGAATGAAGACACGTCACTATTAGACACCTGTAAAGTGAAACAGTACTCAATTTGCTCCACTTAAAAAACCATAAAGGAAAATATGGTTTTAGTCCAGTAGATGTTGAAAAAAGTTAAGGACATCTCCTGCATAAATACTGTAAAATTACAGTATTAGCTATGGGTAAGTAGAGATTGAACTACAGTGTTGTACTTTTCCATTTAATAGATCACAGTAAGTCTGCAAAATTACCAAACTCCCAGCTGGTCTTAATGCACAGTTCTTTATATGCAACATCCATCAGTATCTGGAGAAGTTTAAAATGGAAAAAGGACAACAGAACTGGTCAACCCATCACTAAAAAGTCATGAGACTTTTGAATAAACCTGGAAATATTTAGCACTCAGCTGTAACTGGATTTGAAATATCAGTAGTTGCCCTGTTCCCATCTCCCCCGTGCTCTTCTCAAGGGTTTAGCACAAAGCTCTGAATCACAAAATAACTTCATGTAAAGTACTATGTTGTAAAAGTATAGAATCTACAGCAGTTAAAATGTGTGAGGGTCAGACGACACAGCCTGGGTATACTGAGAAGACAGTTATATTTAAAAATTGTACCTTAACTTCCCTTTAAAACATCATATACTGCTCAGGAGAATTCTTAATCTGCATTTCTGAGACTCCAAATCCTGTGTCTTCTTTTTGCAGGTTCAAAAAAGCACCCATTCCACACAAAAAATTTCTTGGAAACACGCTGACAAAAACACTTGCTGTAAATTGAGACCATTTCTAATAAAATATCATCCTTTAAAACAGATTACAAAATACTATTGCGGTTGTTCAAAAAGTTTTTAGCTGTGATCCAGCACCTCAGTTTCTGTATTCCTCTTCTCGACAATCCTTCAATTCAGCATGACTTTCAGGCAGCCTGGTTTTATTTCAGTGAACCTGTAAACAAGAAAAGATGAAGCTTCAACATGAAAGCTATGTGCAATGCCACCTCCTTCAGCCCTCATCAAACATATGGGAAGTGGTAAAGTTCTCTTGGTCAAGTATGCATGCAGGTGAGAGTCAAGAAATCAGAATCATGTCCTCTGGATGTGACAGTCAAGGATTTTACAGGAGCTGGAGAGGTGAAAAGCTGGGAATAGCAGGAACTAAGAAGAAGATTTAAGGAAAAAAATTGGCTGGCCAATATTCTTGGTTACATTAATTCTGCTCCTCTTTTCCCGCTTCCCTTAGATTCCCTAATTCAAAACAGATTTTCTCCCTTGTCTTCCATAGAAAGCAAGAAGGAAATCAGAAGGGAAGTCTTTGCTGTTTCTGAGTCCCAGCATTAGTCACCTTCACACATTCCTATCAAGAAAAAGCAGCAAGCACACTGCTGCCAACCCAGACTTGTTAAATTGCTGTCCCACATAAGAAGCTAAGCACTAAAGCAGGTATTGGAGACCAATAAAAATCAGGATTAACAACTGAATGGAAATATATAATTAAACTATGTTAGATAAATTTAATTCACAGTGTTTTCATCTATCTCAGAGGAAAGGATCTAACATTTCACAGGTGAAGTGTATAAAATGGCATTATGTCACACATTTGGACTGGATTAATGAACAGCAGACCTACTTTAATCTGAAACAGCAGACCTACCTTGATCTGTTTAGTAGTTTATCAGTATTCTAAAATTAACTTCAATTTTCAGTTAGTTAAACGTGGGCTAAGAAAAAAAATATATCAGTAACACAAATCTAAACTCACCTGAAGTTGTGGCTCGTGAGGTATCTCATAGCTGCTGGTCTGATGCGAGCAACTCCTCCCTGACTATGGCTTCCTCTTCCCGTGATAACACAGAGATACGGTTTACCACCAGTCTGCTGGTACTCTGTTACAGCAGGGATTGTAACGGTTAAGATTTTCCCTGAGCAGAGACTTGGCATTCAGTACGATCTTTCCATCCACTCTTCTGAAAACTCTCACTGGTGATTTAGAACCTTGCTTTCCCATGCTGGCTGTGTCTCTTTTACATAAACATAGCCATTTTCCCCCTCTTCTGAAAAAGATACTCTGAAAAAGCATAGTCAAGCTTTTTAAGTCTAGGTTGCTTGCAATATACATGTTGTGATAATCACAAAATCCTTCTAATTTCATAGCAGCTTTACTCTTTCTGTCATCTGATCCTCACTTGGAATTTATATCCTGTGATCTAAATTAAAATTGCAAAATTAAAAGAAGTGGATGTAACTTAGTTACTTTTTAAGTGACACTTCTCCCTACTGTTTCATGTTTTATCTAAAAATAATGTGAGTAAAGAAATAACATTTTGTTGGATAAAGGAAGGAGGAGGAAAATATAAATCCACCCATTTAAGTCACATTTATTTGGACTAACTTCTGCTATGCTGTGACACGTGGATCAATATATCAACATATCACATGAGATTTATTAGGGCATCTAGCCCTGATAGAAAAGAAACTGCTCCTTTCTCAGAGATCACAGCAGTCTAGATTAACACTTTGAAAAAGAGGAAAAACAGAAATTAAACTGAATTCTCACAAGCCAAGATTTGACAGCTCAAGATTACCAGTTCACATGAAGTCTTTCCCCAAATGCCCTCTCTCAACATTATTTGGGTTTTACATTAGCTTACTGTTAATTCTGCTGACCTGGCATTGATCCCTTTCCCATGTATTCACACTGAACTTTTTTTAAATTGAAGTGACTTAAGTTCAGTTGACTGAACAGAGAGCCCCTACTATTATTTCAGGACTCCTGATGCAAGTGCAGCTCAAGAAATTTAGCTCTAAAAAGCATTAGGTTACAACTTAAAAGTATACAAACGTACAAACGTCATTTTAGGAACAGCACAAGATAATGCAATTTAAGTCTCTGATGTATACTGGAAGAAAAGGATTATCAAAGGCCCTACTGAACACTTTTGCTCCTGCTGTGTGGAGTAGCTGTTTCCAAAAAATTAAGTTTGTGCAGTGGTACCTTGCGTAAGAAATATTTCTTATAGAAGCATTTCCAGTGTGCTTAAATTTATAGGGTAAAGTAATAATGCAGAAAACATATCTCTCTACAGCAAGAACACTCATGAAGTACTTGAACACTCCACCAGGAGAAAAGGCAAGCCCTCAATCAAAACTGCAGAAAATGGCATTTATGGGAGCAGTAGGATTCTGATCTCAAGAGATCCTGCTGGCAAACTGAGAGGGAAGTTACTGACAAATAGCTCAAATCAGACACTTTCATGAAAAAGCTGAAGACAATGTAATCATTGTGGTTGGAATTCCAACATAATGATTTTTCTTTAAAGATTAAAAAAGCAACATAGTTCTGATAAAGCAATGTGAAGTTGGGGAAGGTGGTGCAAAGCAAGACAGAGAGGAAAATGCATCATTGCCATGTCAAAAGAAAAACCAACCAAACCAGCCAACAATTCCATGCCATATATCATAATTTCTTAGCAGAAAATGAGGAGAATAACAACTTGTAGGGGGCAAGAAATATTAGCTTAATCCTACCTTCACTTTTTTCCTGCAGCACTCTGGACAACTGATTCACTGCTTCATCCACATGGAGACCATGCAGATCCAACACATTCATAGGCAGCAAGGAAGTATTTACTTTCTCAAAGATTTGCACAGCAGCTGCATGGTTGGCTTCTTTCATCTTCTGCTCATGAAGGCGACCCTTTATTCATAAGCACAGCAACTATTACATGCCGAGACATAATCTAAGCTCCACACTGCTGGTTTGTTTCAAAATGATAGTACTGGCAGGGTGCTTTTAGCTCACAGTTTGAAGCAGCAAAATTTACAATCCCAACAGAACTTGTAGAAGAGGCTCAGTGAGACCTACTCACAAGGAGATTTCATGAAATCTGTCCTTAAGAAACTAGTCAAAGCTGGCACAACAAAAGCCTTACAAGGAGAAAAACAAGCCAGAAAAGGCACAAAACTGTAAAGTCTTTACAAAAGCTAAAAAGTTACATTCCATGCTGATTTTCAGATTTATTATCTTAACCACAGACTTTTTCTTTCTGTGAATATTTTGCTAAAAATTTAGTGAAGCAATGTCAGAGAAAATGTCCAACAACTCAGGAAAAAACTGCTGAGCGTAGTAGTTGAGGTTAATTCTTCTCAAAGCATTCCCTAAAAAAAAAAAAGTCAAACAAGCCAAAGGCAAACACTCTGAGGTTGATTTTCTTTCTTTCTTTTTAAAGAGTTGCTTATTACCTATCCGTACATTTTTGACAAATCTTTTATGACTGACAAGGTCAATACAGTCCCTGTTGGAATTAGTGGCAAGGAGCAGTACAGGGCTATTCACATTACACAGTGAAGTAACAAATATTTCCTCTGAACCTTACACTGGTAATATCTGAGAGACTGAAGCACCAAATTATGTCTTCAAAGATCTGTAAGCACAATCTGAAAAGGAATGGAAGACTTGACTCCAGGTATTGGACTGAAAAGGACCCAAGAGAATGGAAGTGACAGCCTGTTCTTAAAATGGATCATCTGACATGTATTACATTACAGACATCAGCCCCATAACTCATGCTTGCAGAGGATTCCCAAGATAGGCTAACACCACCAAGCATCAAGTATCATTCATTAATAAAGGTAGCTTAGTGTGCCTTTCTATTACCTGAAAGAAAACATGTAATACATTTCCCCACTGTACTTGTTATGCCTAAGAACAAAAGACAGGACATAGATGTCTATTTAAAATTATGAAGACCTTCATTTAAAATATTTCCAAACTTCAAGAATTTATGAACCAAGAGCATAAAGTGTTCTTTATAAAGACCAATAATCAGTATTTCCTACATACATAGTGACAATCTAAACATTTAGAGTGATGGTATACCAATTGCATGAAAGCTTTTTTAAGATAATAAGCAAATTGAAGTGATTCCATTATTCCATTTTTGTTCTATCATAATGCAACTCCTAGTTAAATTCTTCTATAATGTGACTTCTTAACGATTTCTTATATGCTATTACATCAGAGAAAAGATATTTGTAACAGATTTTTTTAAAGAGTGGTGTGAATCAATGGTCTCACGTGAAGGCACCAAGAAACCAATGTAGGGAACACATTTTGATGTCCCAAGCCTGTCAGTGTTTAAAAGCAGAGATTCCCCAGTGTTGGATAAAGATTTGGCTCGACAGGGTGCCTGAACATCTAGTCTAGGTCATGCTTTGTCTAGAAAGGTAGGACCGGATGATCCTTGAGGTCCCCTCCAACCTGGTATGCTATGATTCTATGATTTATAAGAACAGTTGATACTTACAATAAATGTGATCAACAACGACTAACGGTAATCAAAGTGGTATATACCAAGAAATCTGCTTGAATCAATACCAGAGAGCCTGTGCTCCAAGGCCAGAGCACATAAGACTGATCAGCAGTAGATCTACATTCTAAAACTAGATGGATGGCCAAATCCATGGCATACCACACCTTGTTTATCCCGACCCAAGACAGACTGTAGCTGTAAAGATTGAATGAAGAAGCAAAGACAGCAGGCCCAATCTTGACCAGGATCTACAAAGGATGAAGTAAGCAAGATTCTGAGGCAAAAGATCACATCTTAATACCTGTCTTACTTTTAATACCTGTCCTTTTAATACTCCTAAAAAGTACATAAGACTTCTAAAATAGTTCATCACCAATAAAGAGGAACCCAAGGGACATACGAAGGATTTGAAAACTGCTTTTAGTTGCAGTCCATGTCACAAGTGAATGAACATGGCCAGACCACATGGACAAAATCTTGGTGCTTGCAAGTATTTGGATGTGGGAATGCGATCTATGAGCAAACAAGTACGTATGACTAAGCATTAAATACCATCTTTCAAAAGATCTTGCACTGAATTTGCTTACATCAGCTTCCTGTATTAGTATCATTACTAGTGAAAGACAGTTTACTTGTACGGTGATTCTCAATACAACAATTACATAGGAAACAGTAATTGAGCAAATTTATCAACTCTAGTAGGCACAATGCTTTTCTTGTAACTTCCAATTCAGTATTTAAGTACCTCCACAAATTCAGGAAAAAAAGCACAATGTTTACATTTACCTGATGAGCGTAAAATGCTGCCACAGACTTCATACCAATGCAATGGGCCTCCCCAGCCTTTTTCAAACACTCCTGTCTCTTTTGCTGGTGACAAAAAGCTTCTGCTCTTAAATCATCATATTGTGGATACTCAATTTTTTGAAGTATTTCACTCAAAGGTTCATCCTCTTCCTTACTTTTTTTTGCCTGTAGGAATTCACAATGTCAAAGCTAAGTATGCACTGTAGGGTGTTTTCAATAACACAGATTTGGGTATGTCTGTAACTACTATTTAAAAAAAAAAACAAACAAAACCAACAAACAAACAAAAATACCTTCTTCTCCCAGTTCTTTGCAGCACTGCAGGATGAAACCATTTCACTTTGCTGAACACTTTCTTGAGCTATAACTGTTTTTACAGGATCTGCCTCCAGAACACAGTTCAGAAACTGTTCGGTTTGGTCTAAAGAGTAGCTGTGAAGGATAAGTAAAATCTGTGACTTTACAAATCTATGAATAACTTCTACATTTATTAAAATACATATTACAAACCTTGATATTGTTACAGAAATAGATTACAATGGAAATAAAGCATTGGAATGGAATTTTCCACCTTACTACAAAAAGACTTGAAGGCTCACTGTACTGTACTACTGGCACCAACACACATGCAGCCTTGGTTGACTGAACTGTAATTATGGGGCACTTGAGTATCTAAAGAACAATGAAATACTAAAGTAAATTGCACCCTACCTTAATCAAACAGACATTAGTTTAGAAGTAAACACTGCTTTTGGCCCAGGTAAGTTACTTCATCTTAAATCTTCTCTGGTCAGGGACAGTAAGTACAAAGTAGTTTAAAACTAGTTCAGTTTTCTGAAACCATTAAAGCAGGGAAATCCTTGTATTTCCAGTCAAGCTTTGTTATTAATGAAATGAGAACAGGACATTAGTAGCCACCAGATTTCTAATAAGCCCTCATTCTTCTTCATTCTTCCTGCTGTTTATTAAGCAGACAAAAAGACTGATCAAAAGTAAAGACAGATTTTTGGAAGGTCAACATTATGAAGGGAATTTAGAATGTGAAAAAGAAGAGATGGTGAAATGTTTGAGCTACAGAAATGTATGAAGGGCATACTTTAAACATTCCACGAGGAAAGGTTTTGGTAACAACATGAAGAAGCAGAAAGACTGACAAGTGTGCATGCAAACCCATATGTAAAGACATTCAATTGGCCAAGGATGAAAAAAAGAAGTCCCTCTTGAAAAAAATTCAGTCCTCATGAATTTGGATTTAAGAAGGTACCCACATACCCCAGAAATATAATGCAGAAGAGAGAATGTCGTCAGAGAGAGATTGAGAAATGGTTCATTTCTTCAGAGCTGCTGTAGCAACCAGAAGAGTATTTACAGCTAACATCAGGTGATGGTAGTTTTTCCTTGGGCAGATGCCATTTCCTGTGAACCCACTATTACCACCTCCACTAATTCCTCGCACTTGATTTAAACCTCAGCTCCACAGCAAATATGCAGTTCCACTGACATTCAGTCAGAGGTCAACCCCCAGAGACATTCTTCTCCCAAGGAAAGAAACTGTTTACTCTCCCATAAAAGAAACAAGCCTAGACATAGAGTTTTTATGTGCTTTTTGCTTTTTACAAAAGCTAGTTTTGCTCTTATGTGGATCCACAAAAGTCTGCTAGTTTGGAAAAAGCCATTCTCTAACAATATCTTAACTCCTAATATTTAAGACAGTAACTGTGCAATACAGAGCGTTACCAAATACCATTTTTACAAAGAACTTAAAAGATTTCTTACTTATTGTCCTTGAAGATATCCATTAAAAAATCTTGACTAATAGTTGGAAACATCTCAAAAAGTTGCTTCTCCTTTAGTTTAGCAGCACAGTCTTTTCTAGCCATACAAGGAACACGATTCTACCCAGAAGACAAAGAAAAAATATTAAAAGTTCTTGATTAGAACAAAATACAGTAATAGAGGAGCCAATCTAATTTCACTGTTATTTGTTAAGATTTCAAAAAGTATCTACTCAGTATGCACCCACAGCAAAGACAACACACCAATACCAGCTGTCACACTGACTTGATGAGATTAAAGCAGGGACAGGTGAGTTGTATTATACTGTACAGTATATGTATTACACTGTACTGTATGTTGTATTATATTGTGTTATATTGTACAGTACTCTGCAGTCATTTGAAGTGGAGCTCCCTCATAATGGACAAAGCAAAAGGAGGACTTTTTAGGAGGAATTTAAATTTTGGAATGCTTTCCCTGCTAGTCTATTTAGTGCAATGCTAAGCTTGCACAAAGTCCACTTCTCTACGCTATACTGAAAGCCTGAGGTTGAAACAACATCTTATTATTAAACAGCGTAAACAAATTTGTTGGTGTATCTGAGGCTGTATTGTAATAAATGCTCATATTGTGAAGTCATGCTGAGAAGAAAACCATAATTACAGCCCAGAATAAATGAGACTGATCATTCCAGCACTCAGATTAAAAAAATAAATAAATAAAAAAATACAAACAGAACAAAGCCAAGCTCCACGAATTCAAATTGTAAACAAAGCTGTGAGCATCACAGTTGTTATTATCAGTAACCCACAGTTGCTATTATCAGTAAGCAGTTCAAAGAAAGAATCCACAAACCATTCTTTCAAGTGACAGGCTAATCTATCCAACTTCCTATAACAGTAGAAACAAAGCTCCTCTTTTTTAAGGACAGCTACTTATCAGACAGTAACAAACTAGAAGGCCTGTTCCAAGCAGCTGCCGGCAGTAGAGGGCATATTACAGACAGGGCAACCAGCCAGGGTATGGAAACTGTGTGTAAGATACAGAATTACCAAAAATCTTTTACAAATTACTTTCTTCTGACAAGTGGCTATAGAAACCTGTTTGAGGTTAACCTCAGGTACTTCTTTTAATGTCTCATCTGTTAGGAATGTTGTGGGTTCTCCTTTTAAAAAATATTAAAATCAATCCAATCCACTTCTAAGCAAACAAGGCAGAGAGCCAATTAAGAACAATTAAGAACTGGTTTTGATATTGCTTTACCAGTAAATGTGAGAATTCACACTGATCTTTGGTTTTAGGTGAGTAATCAGAAAAAGAATTCAACCAAACCCAAATGCTAACCTGGAGAGTGAAACACGCCATGATCTGTTTGTGAAACAGCCAAAATGTTACATTTTAAAATGAGAATTTTTAAAAGGGAAACATCTACCACAAGCAAACTCCTGTATCAGGGTAATCAACAATCCCAGTTGGCATGCATTTGTCTCAGACACTTAGGCTGGAATCAGCAGCACAAAGATGAGTCACCAGATAAGACATACTCTGGTTCATTAACAGTAATAAACTTAAATTGTATTAAAAATGGTGCTATTCATACCAGATCCTGTTTCTCCTGAATAGCTATTTCTTCGGAAATTATTTGTCTGAGAGAAACTTTCTGAATCTGAGTATTCCAGTGATCCATAAAAGGGAAAACGTCTGATGTTGCTGGGTTTTTAGTCTGTATGTTGTTAGATGAGCCAGATACCCAGCTCATTTTTTTTTTCTGTATTTTACTGTCTGCAGTCTGAGATAACAGCATTTCTGAGTCATCTGTATCTATCTGCTGAATCACAGTAGGACCTTCACAGGAATAAAAATGAGGAGACAAATAAAGCAGTTATTAGCTTAGTTATACACACAAAGCCAAAATAATTAAGTTTTTCAACCTAGAGGGTTTGGGTTTTTGTTAAAACATTATTATTAATGCTAAAACAGAAAGCAACACATTATTTTCACCTTCCTCATTCTATTTTCTGAAGACTGATCATCTTAATCTATTTTGTAAAACAAAAGCAAAACCATCAGACTACCCCACCAAATTTTCAAGTGCCAAGATGTATCTTACAGCTGTTAACTACTCTGCACACACACTAAAGTGAGGAGGTTTGATTACTTTTATAGGTGAATTATTGACTCATGTGTTTACATGTTTAACTGCCTTTCCTCTACAATTTAAGGACAGATGCTTAACAACCTGTTAATTTACACTTCTAGAAGTTAATGCAAACAGCACTGTTTGGTCATTCCAAACAGCACAGAGTTTGCACCCACACTGCAATCTGTCCTGGGTTCAGTTGCAGCAGTCATTTTTCTCCTTCTTTATCTGACTTGGCTTGTTGGCACTGCACCAGCTACTACAGAGAAGAAAAATGACTGCTACAGCTGAACCCAGGACACAATCCAAGTCTCCACCCAGGTCTCATGCAAAAGTAGTGGGATCGACTGTAGGGGACATTTCTTCTGGGAACTGAATGAAAACTGGACTGCCAGAGATCTCAATACTTTTTGAACAAGGCATACATCTTCATGCTACAATCAATTCCCCTGACAAAGACAACAACATGAGAATGATGTTGTAGTCCTGACCTTCCTTCCCTCACCTACAGAAATCTCACTCTGCTAGTAATTCTCTGGCTGCACCTTTCCTTGCTATAGAGATTACAGAAGTCAGACCTAACAGCTATGTGATCCAGGCAGAGCTTCTTTATAAGTTCACTGAAGTATACAAAATGATAAGCTTTTTGCTTGCAGCTACCTAGGTCTAGTGATTCTGCTTATAATTAACTTCCTTTTCCCCACACTCCTCTGTAAAAGAATGGTAAATGGAACTCGGAGCAATAAATAAAAGCTTAGCTTAATAAATGAACTCATCATTTTTGCAACAGACAAAATGTTTGCAAACTCACTGAAGTTTCAAAGAATACTTTTATAATGAGCATTAAGTATCTTTACAAGATATTAATCTTGTAGATAAGAAATACATAACTTACCTTCTGCAGACAACTTACATGATTCATCTCTCCTCCGACGCTTCTAAATAAAAACAGTAAAACCATGAATGTTGTAAGAAAGCTATAAATTTTGCAGTGCAACTTTGCAAGTGTTAGCTTCTAAGTAAGCCAGCTTCGAAAGAATGCCTCACAGTATTTCTCAAAGATTGGCTATCTTAGAAGTACATTTAAGAAAAATGATTATTAAGTTTAAAAGACAGAACTATCTTTCCAAAAACATCAAGCTAGAGGAACATGCCCTGCTGCTAAAATTTCATAACCTTAATTAAATAAACGAAACAAAAAATTTGCCAAAAGCATTCAGTTTCATAAGGCTATGAAGGAAGGGAGGTTAGAGAACTCTTCTCAACTAATGTACACAGAGATGTTTTGTATATACATCTATTCATAAAGCAACTCTTCTTACATGTCAAAAAGCCAGCAATTATTTTTGGCCAGTGGAATTTTTGATCAATCTTGTAGTGAAATTGTGCATTATGGTCCTTCTCTTTTAAGAACCCTGGCTTCATGCTGAGGCACTCATGACATGCAGTTTCTTCATCCCTTCAACTGTCTTACACAGCTCTGACGATTACGACAGGATGAGCTGATATACTCCACATATTTTACGAACTACCACTGTATGTTATCATTGTTTTTACAAGGATACTTGTATCTTACACATTTAAACCAACACAAATGATCTGACTCAAGCACAAGCATGCAACACCATATTATAAGCAAGAAATCTACTAACCAGAACAGATTCTTTCCATTTCTCATGAATCACTTTGGCCAAATTCAGATCAATATGAACCACACAATCCTCAAGAGTTAGTGATCCTTATGGAACAAAGAAAATACATTTGTTAAAGCTATAAAAATCTATAAAAACTTATCTAAGCAATTAAAATGCAGCAGCCTACACTTTTAATTTGAATTCTGTAGATTCTGCACAAACTGTCATACCTGAAAAAAACCTCAGCAACTGCCAAGATAAACAGATAAATAAATACATTAGCATTTCACACAGAATCCATTATCTGTGTTCAAAAACTCTAACAGGGTAGAAAAAAGCCAAGTTAACATGAATTGTATGTTACTACATTTTCCTTTTTTACATTTTTGCTACCAGAACCTTCTTTTACAAACCCACTGGTAATTTATAACCACAGTTTCATTCGTGAAACTGTGATTTCCTCTGTTCTATTGTAATCCACATGCAACTGCTTTTATGGAACACAACATACTTGCCACTGCCCAACAGCAGTCACAAGCCTCCCTTCAAATACATAAGCTCAGAGAAGCAAACTCCAAGTCAGCCCTCTAACTCTAAATGAAACAGCAGGAATTATCATGGTATCATACTTTTTTCCCCCTAAAAGATCTTTCTGATAACGTTTCTCACCCTTTCAAAACTAAAAAGTCAGTAAGTACGTATGTATCAAGCAGAAAGGCGTAATTCTATGAATTCAGACACAACACCTTTCTGCTACCAAGTTGGTACTTTTTTGGAGGAGGTAGGCATGGAAGGCAAAGAGGCCAGCAGTCAAACCACCAATCACAAATTCACATCACATAATCTTCAGGAGAAAAAGATAAATAAAAAAGGGACGAGGGAGCAGAAGAGAGAGGGAGGGAGAACAAACAAGCTACATACTCCCTGTGTTTTCTTCCTTTTTCTATCAGTCTAACTTCTGTGATGCATGCTCAAGCTGCTTACAGCTTCCTTCATCATAGTCTCTCAGCAGACTAGTCTCTTTTAATCTTTTACATCTTTTAAATATAGTTGCCCTTTATCTTCTCTCTAAACAATTCATCTTGTCCTTCCCCACTTTAACTGATGCCTAAAGCTTTTTCCTAGCCAGTCACTGTTTGCATCTTCCTCATCATATTAATATCCCTTCAGAATATGAATATAGGCTCAAAGCCTATTGCTCAAAAGGCAAATAAGCCAATATATTTTCTTATGCTTTTAAAGTATGTGCATGTACAAAAAGACAAAGGCAGAAGGTAGCACTACTGCATCTGTATTTTATGCCACACTTAGTTCAGGTCCAATTTTGGATTAACAGCAACAAAAAACAGTATCATAATGCATTGTGCAAATCCATTCCCTAAAAACCAAGCATGAAGGAAAAAAAGCAGAGGCAAAAGAAGAAAGGTTTTCTCACCCAAACTGAGGGGTTTTGCTGTTTGGAGTTGTTTGTTTTTTTGATATAAAAATATGGATACGATTATGCCCATACCTGCATCAATGCCAACAGGCCCAAATATTTCTTTCAATTGGAGTGCCAGTTCAGGAGGTAATGTTAGTTCTAGGCAATCTATATTGAAGGCTGCATGTGATGCTGGTATAGGACTTTGTATCTTGGCTTTGGCTTCATCCCTGCTTGGAGTTTCAATTTCTTCTCTACCATGTATCTCTCTGAAACTCCCGTGGGTTTCCAGTTCTTCATCATTCTTAGGACCAAACAGAGGTGCATGATCCACTTCTAGTAACGAAGTCATCACTTTGGAATTTTCTGCATTGCATTCCGAAGGGTTACTGTCACTCTCGTTATTTAGTTCAAATTTCAAATTGGTAGAAGCTGTGTTAGGACCATGAGGCAGAGTCATGGGTACACTGAAACCTGCATCAGGTTGTGAGACTAATGGCTCTAATGGCTTATTTATAGGTTCTTCAACAGGACTCTCAGCTTCTACCTTCTGCTTTCCTGAAACGAACGGCTCAAAGATACCTGCTGCTGAGCTGCCTACATCAGTTCCAGGGGCTGCATCTCCACAGTTCTTCAGTTCTGATGAATCCTTCAGTGAGGTAGCAGTCAATGCATCAGACACATCAACATCCGTCACAGTTGCCTTGGCAGCCTGACTTTCTGCAATGCTGAGTGATGAGTTCTTATCTTCTGAGGGGTTAGAGATATCACCAGCCCCAATTATTTGTGACATTTGTTCACAGTCCTTGAGATTCTCACCGTAGTTTGTACTTGCCTTGAAATCAAGGTCTGCAACAACTGGCTCAGCTTCTCTTACTTGAAAGCATTCAGTGCCAACATCTTTGCATAACTTTTCATCAGAGTCTAAGAGCAGACCTGTGGCCCAGTCTATGTCTTTGTTACATCTTTCATACAGATCTTTCACAGCTTCAAATGAAACAGAATCAAAGAGCTTACACAGCATATTCAGCTTTTCAGACTCATCAATACTGATAAGTTCACTTTCTTCCACAAACGTACTTTTATCATACATAACTCGATAGGGAATTTTTTCCTGAGAATCTGAAACATTACCTACATCTTTGGGTTTGAAGCCATCTAGTCTGCCATGCAATACTCTGGTAGTCTCTGGAAAAAGCATTTTCTTTTCTAACCTCCACAGGAGAGCAAAGTCCTGTGATTCAGTCTGTGAATGGCTACTTTTTTGCCTACACAAGCATGCATCCTGTTTCTCTTCTTCTACATTAAGTGTTGACAAACATTCCTCTTCTCTTGGATGGGGCAAACTGTTATTTGTAAAAGTGAGGGCCAATTTGTGGTGTTTCCTCATTCTCTTATTTTGCTGTGGTTTTCTCTCACCCACTGTTTCACTAGCCTCTGTTTCAGGTTGGTGCGCTTGCAGAGTCTCTGTATCCGGTTGCTCTGTGGCGTTCACAGGTGTCCCATGAAGCACATCTACAGTCTCAAGAGCGTTTCTGTTAATGTCACCTTCAGCATTTCTGTGTTCATCGGACTGATTTAGATTTGTCTTTCTCATTCTCCTTGACCTTTGTTGTCTCTGTTCTAATGAGCCCGTGACAGGCCAATGTCCTATCATTTGCAATTGAGGTGTAACTTTATCTGAATTAACAGAGAAACAGCTAGAGGCTAGGTTTTCTTCCTCATGTCCTTTTTCAACAGTATGGGTCCCAGGCAGGCCTGCTTGCTCTTCACCTAACTCAGGATTCTGTTGACTGGGAGTTTTAACTTCTTTATCACTCTTTAGAAAAGATTTTTCTAGTCTTCTAGCTCTTTTGACTCTCTGTCCCATTGTTTGTTCTACAGGCCAGTCACCCAGAAAGTTCAGTAGTTCTGGTTTTCCTGACATGTCAAAAGCCGAACTGCTTGGTTCTGTTGTGTTACTACTTTCTGTTGATTTTGGTTCTGTACATATTTGGCCAGATTGTTCAACTTCAGTTTGAACTTTGAGAATGTTGTTATCGCTGTGCTCCTCAACTCCTTCTGTATGCAAGCACAGAGTAACTTCAGTTGTGGTCACATCAATCTCATTCTTTTCTGTTTCAGCATTTTTTCCTAGTTTTTCTCCCTTTTCCTCTTTCTTCTCCAAGGGCAGTTCTTTTTCTACATGATCTGACAAACAAACATCCAAGTCATCTTGAACAGTGCTGTCCCCACGATTGCGTTCCACTGAGCTATTTTCAATTTCTTTTTCCTCTTTCTGAAGATGCTCAGGATCATGGTTACTTTCTAATGTTAGAGAAGTACTGGGAAAAGTTCTATCATCTTCAGCTAATTCAAGAGGCCCCAGATCAGAAGCGAAAGGTTCTTCCTTTACATCAGAATGTAATGTCCTGAAAGACAAATTCAAATGAAAGATAAACCCATTTCAAACCTTCTTGTCCACATTTTTATTTTGCCTTGATTATTTAATATTTTCAAATTACAGACCAGAAACCACCTTTTAGGACACTAATCATCCAGCTGGAGATCTCTAATGAGAGAAAGCAAATTTAAGATGACTTAGCCCTAACCTCAACACTTCTTCATAAAAACAGAGCTAAGCAATGCGGAACTTCCCTTGCTAAGTATCTGTTTCTTACTTCAGCGTGGGGTTAAGAATACTTTCTTAAAAGCCTATTTTCCCCCATTCCCAGCATTCAGTTATGTAATGAAGCACAGTGGCTCATGTTCAGCAGCTGCCAGTCAGCACCCCAGGTCCTTTTCCACCAAGCAGCTTTCCAGCCGCTCTTCCCCAAGCCCCTTAGTGTTGCATGAGGTTATTGTGTCCCAAATGCAGGACTCAGCACTTTGCCTTGCTGAACCTCATACCACTGGCCACAGTTCATTGATCCAGCCTGTCCAGGCCCCTCTGCAGAGCCTCCCTATCCTTCAGCAGATCAACACTCCTGCCCAACCTGGTGTTGCCTACAAATTTACTGAGGGCGCACTCAATCCCCTCATCCAGATCCATCAATGAAGATGTTAAACAACACTAGCCCTAACACTGAGCCCTGAGGGACACCACTAGTGACCGGTCGCCAACTAGATGTGACACCATTTATCACCACTCTTTGGGCTCTGTCATCCAGCCAGTTTCCTACCCAGGGAAGAACACACCCATCCAGACCATAAACCATGACCAGCCTGTGTCTCCACGAGAACGCTTTGGGAGACCTGTAGTTCCCAGGGTCTTCATTCCTGCCCTTTCTGTAGAAAGGCATCATGTTGACAAACCTCCAATTCTCTGGGACCTGCCCACTAGACCAGGACTGCTGGTAGATGATGGAGTCTCAGCAAGCTCTTCTGCCATCTCCTTCAGCATTCTTGGGTGTAACCTATCCAGCCCCATAGACTTGTGTACATCTAAGCAGAACAGGAGGTTGCTAAACATTTCTTCCTGAATTACGGGGACTTCAATCAGCTCCTCATCGCTGACACCCAGCTCAGGGAACTCAGTACCCTGAGGATGGCTGGTGTAGCTATTAAAGACTGAGGGCAAAGGCAGCATTAAGTATTTCAGCCTTTTCCTCATCCTCAGTCACTAGATTATCCCCATTATCCAGTACAGGATGGAGGTTCTTGTTGGCCCTCTTTTTATTGCTGACATATTTGTAAAAGTACTTTTTGTTATCTTTTATAGCAGTGGCCAGATTTAGTTCCAGCTGTGTCTTTGCCTTTCTAATTTTCTCCCTGCATAACCTAACAACATCCTTGTACTCCTCATGGGGCAACAGGCCCCGTGTTCCTCTGAGGGTGAAGTAACCAATCACAATCCCTTTTCTTCTTTTTCCTGGTAGAGCTGGTCATGATACAAGGTGTTCTCTGACTCTTCCATGACGACTCTTCTAACCTGGATGATCCCATATCTGCTTCATCATCTTTCTCATTTTCCTCATCCTCACATACCTCTAATCAGTTGTAGAGGGGTATTTGGGAAGGTGACATAAACTGGGGGGTAATACATTGTGTACTCTGAGGAGTAAACTGTTTCCAACCTCCCCTGTCTCCTAGGTCCCCTCCATCTGCCTGGTGTCAAGAGGGTAGGGGATCTTTAATTTGTTTTGGGTGGCTGGCTTGCTTCTCTCAGGGATGGTAAGAGCACAGTTCCACCAGTTTCAAATACATTAAGCATGCAAAACCCAAATGAAATAATAACTATAAATAATCTGATTTCCTACACATTATTATAGGGCATATACACCACTATTCAGATTAGCCACTATGAAACAGTCGTGCATACAACCAACATAAATCTAGACAAGTCTGAACTAAATATACTCAAAAGCAAGTAGATAACTTTCTAATGAACAAAGAATTCACATTCTACCAGAAAAACATAATCTAATAACAACACACAGCCTCAGAAATTGTAATTTGGGACTACATTATTCTGAAAAGCATTTTAGAGATTTTAAGTGGGTTGTATCTACAACATACATCCTATAGCATGTTTCTGATAAGAGAAAGTCAATCAAACACACAGTCACATGGGGAAGTTTTCAAAAAGCAGTGGAAAGTTGCCTAAGGCCCTTGACTGCTCATTTCTAGAAATCCTCAAATTCTTAGAAATTAAGAAAACTATGCAGTGCATTTCTTTTTATTATTTAATTGTTCAACAGCATTATCCAGCTTCCACTGCTACGAAGTTTGAATTTTTACCCTTTTATGCAAGACTACAAAGCTAGTATAAGAATCTAACCTATGGCTTTCCTCCTGACAAGGATCTTCACTCCAGCCAGCAGCTTCTGCTTTGTCTGGGACTGAAGAATCCAATACTGAACTAACAGTAAGGCAGTGTTCATATCGCTCCAACATTCTTTTGATCTTTTCTTTAGAGACACCATGAATGTTTCGCCTATACGTAAAAAAAAAAACAAACCATTTCAGATTTGTATATTAAAATAAGAGAATAATTCAACAATAATTTCATTATAAGTTTACAGCAAAACTAACCAGAGATTTCAGCGGGACGGAGCAAAAGGTGTGAAAGAGCTGTTCTTCTGTATCAGTGCACTAAGGTACTCCACATAGAGTGTGACTCAAACTGCTGCTCCACTTCTCCACCCCACCTGGTGGCCCTGTTCTGCAACTGGGTGATTTGCTTCATACTAAAACTTAAAACTGTACCAATAATGCATCTTCTTCAAACTGGTATCAGAAACACACCATAACAGATCCTGACAGTGATGCAGGATATCAGACTGGGTATGGAAGATTTCTGAATTAACTATTCCTTCTTTGGTTTTGCTAAGAACTCCTTGAGCCTTGAGGAAAACCTATTCACTTATTATTTTGGACACACTTTGGCTGGAGATTTTCAGTGACTCTGTTGAACACCAACTAGGAATATGCTCTGCAGTTGTTCTACCTAGAAGAAGTGGATCCTGACAAGGATGGCAAAACAGAAATTGAAGGTACAGGAGAAAAAGTTTAAGTTCTATATTAGGAGAGAAAATAATCTTCCTTACCACAGTTGAAAAGTGGTCAACCTTAAGCTAGGCATGCCAACTCAGATGACAACAGATACTACGAAATCACAAAACAATTTATGTTGAAAGGGACCCCTGGTGGTCACACAGTCCAACCTCCAACTCAGAGGAGGTACAGCTAGATTATGGTGCCCAGAGCTTTGTCTTGTCAAATTTTGAATATCCTCAGTGACTGAAAGTCTCCAAACTCTCTGGGCAAACTCTTTCAGTGTGTGACCACCCTCAAAACTAAAAATAAAACAAAACAATCAAAGAAAAAACAAACACCCACTTACTTTATGTAATAAAAATTTCCAAAGTTCCACCTTACTTATGTTTGTTTTGCCCTATCCCTGCACCATTCTCAGAAGAGATCTTTTTAGTGTTTTCTGTGACCCCTCAAAAGATAGCTGAAGACAACAACATGGCTCTTCCTTAATGTCCTCTTCTTAAGGCTGAACAAAGTATTCTTGCTCAATTCAGTATCATCTGCCAATCTGCTGAGAGTGCACTATGTTCCAGTATCCAAGTCATAAATAGGAGATTAAATCATGGCCGCCCTAGCATTCATCCTAGAGGTACATCAGCCTCCTCTTGGACTTCAGACCCTTTGAACCTGGCACCCAGCCAATTTTCTAGGTACATATTATTCACTAAGTTTACATCTTGCCTATTTTGGCTCTAAGTAATGGCTCTATGACTGTGTAGAAGGTCCTGCTAAAGACGAGGTAAACAATAATGACAATGCACAGGGGTCTGTCCCTCTCATGAGGTACTGACTGCTTTAAACTCAGTGACAGCAGAAACATTTCAAGTAAGGCAACAGACCAGCCAGATGCAAAACCAGTCTCAACCTGACACCATTTTTGTAACCTCAGGAACCCAAAGGAGCAGTCACTGTACCTTAAATGCAAAAGAACTGCGATCATGAAAACATTACATAATATCTATTGGTTTTGTATACAGTTAGAATAAAGTGACAGTGAAAAAAAAAATCTCATAATGCATATAAAATACCACAAAAGTTAATATTGCGGAAAAAATAATTATTAAAAAGACACTTAATACCACAAAAATCTTTGACTACTTCACCAGCCACTGCACTAAGTGGTACCTTTTTAAAAATCATAGCCTGTGAAAGATATACAATCTAATATGAAATTCTCCTTTACAATCTTACCTTTCAAGTTCTTTGGGTTTAAACTTCCACCATGTGCCTGGTTCTCGGAACACAACTTTGTATTTGAACTGCTGAGCCTGAATAAAACAGATCAAAAAACAGAACAAGCCACATCACCCACCTCTTTTTCCTGTGAACAAGCACACAATACGTACAGCCTGGTTTTTGTGCTAAACATTTGGAATAACATACTTCTGTTCAGTGTTGCACTTCTGCTTATATAAACAGAGATTTTTAAAAATATGTATTTGCTTCTCTTACTGTAAAACTGTGTGCCATGATCACAAAACCAAACAAACAAAAGCATCATTTTATACCCCCCCTTTGAATGTTCTACCTCCTCTGAGTCAAGACTGCAGAACTTCTCCTCTTTCCAGGGATAGTATGCACATCACCAAGAGAGAAAAGCTCTCTGCTTACATTCAGAGCTGACCAGATGCAAGCCAGTTCCAAAACAACCAATTCAGTCACATTAACACAGTTACTGTGGACAGCATCCTGCCATATGGGAAACTTGAGTGGACTGCATGTAAACGGTCCTTACACGGCCTAGTCTCACCATGACAGAAAACAAGCCCAAAGTCTAATCAGGAGAAACACTGAGAGTACTGTGCCACTTCTCTCTGTTACTGTTTTCAGAAATAAATCTTGTTACCTCACCAAACCCTGCACCTCCTGGAAGAACTTTTGTTATATCTTTATTTCAGTATACAGCAAAATCAAGGACTTAATTTATGAAAGAACTATTAATCTGAAAATTGTTAATAAATGCAAGTATAATAAAATAAAAATTCTATTAATAAAATTATCTGCGTTAAGTCCCACTGTATTATCAAAGATAATCCATTACCACATGCAGCATACATACAGTATCCGCTCAAAACCTGGCAGTTCTACATACTACACTCCCTAATGTGTTTACATACCATGGTAGGAGAAATCTGCCTCTATGTCATACTTAGGATGAAACTAAGACTGCGTTTTCAAGTTTCATGGAGCATCAAACATCATTCATTAATTAGTGCTGATCATATTTTAAAAGTAGCTCATAAGTTCACTGATCATATATGAGAGGAACAGAATTCAGTTTCCACAACATTTATTTTTGACCCCAAGCACAAAGCACTTGGTTTTGTCACTTGGAAAATAGGCCACGTCAATACTCTGACACGCACAGAATATGACACTGGGTAATATGATTCCATGTAACACTTTTTTTTTTTTTTGATTCCAGACTTCCTTGTGGAGCAACAGCTAGACTGAGAAAGACAATCTCATTCTAAAACATATGTTGTTGCCATGCTGGTCAATAATCCCTTTTCACGTTGATCAAACTGTAATACTAACCAAAGTAACATAAGGCTTCATCTCCCATGCTTGTATGTTTGTGTTGTCTATTATTATGGGAGAGATTCTCATTTCAAATGCTTCTTTGGCTGAAAGACACATATGCACAAAAGAATGAAATATAGTTAATTTCACTATAAAAGGGTGGACACATAACATTTATACTAATGCTCTAAATTTGTTGTATTTTATAAAGTAGATAATCCATAATGATTAACCACTGTGTAAAGAACTCTCATCACAGCTTATCTGTTTCAAGGCCCTCTTTTTTTTTTCCTTTCAGAAATGCCCCCCTCACATGTAAAGCTACTGGTACAGCATTATTCTTCTGAATTAATGTATGTATGATAATCAAGGAATGAGAACGCAGATGTAAAATGCACCAAGATGACTAATTGATTAGTAAATTCAACTAAAAAACCTACATGATCACATTAAAGTGGACTTTTGTTGCATACAAAATCGTTGACTTTATAGCAGTCTTAAGAATAGTCCACTCTGTAAAACTATATAAAATATGAAAAAGTGAAAGAATTATTGTAGCTTAAATACACAGCAATGAAATGTTTAGAATCAGTAGCTTTGAGATACAGCACGATGTTTCTGTACCTTTGTTACAGTATGTCTGAACAACTGATGTTATCACTGAATCATACATTTCTTACTAACCCATTTCTCCACTGGTTAGAAATTTGATAGTAGAAAACTAATCATGGCTCAAATATAGCAACTAGAAGCTTAAAAATATTGTTCTGTGATACACTTAGTGGGAGCCAATATAAAAACAATAAACCAATTAAGGAAAGGAGAAAAAAAGATTATTTCTTCTGTCTTGTTCTTGTCATTTTAAATTTGTTTTAAATTTGCCAATGATTTAGTGCTTAAAAGAAAAAAATAATCAAGAGCAGGAAATTATCTGTGTAAATGTTATTTGTATCTACATCCTCATTACTTATTGTATATGCATATATAATGGCTCATCTCAGAAGAAGTATTGCTGGGAGATGGTACAGATTAGCACTCCAGAAACAGGACATAACCATGATGAAATCTGAAGCAAAACAATCTTTTGACACAAACACTGGCATTTTTAATTCCAAAATGGACAGATGACTTCTGAGTTTGTGCTCATATTCTTTTTCCACACACATATTAAAAAATACTTCTACAATGGCATAAATGCTTGACCTGTGAGACAGGCATTACAAGACAGGCAGCTTTTAAAACAGCACACAAGCATTGAACTGTAAAGGAGCAAGCTAATCCCTTATTTCTCACCTCGTTTCCTGTTCCAGTCATGTGCTTCCCCTAAGCAATTGGGATCAAATTGGTATTGTCCGTGTTTATAAAAGTAATCATCAGTACTAAGAATGATTCCACCTGGGTTATCCTCAAGCAAAGTCCTGTGAAAGATCAAGAAGTAAATAGGTTTTCCTGCTTCTCCTCCCCAGGCATGTTATCTTCTACCATACATACATGTATTTAGTATCTTGCACTAAACCAAAATTATTTGGAATGGAAGCAGTAAAGGGGGGGAGGGGGGAACGGGACATCCTCCAAAGATGATATATAATAATTTCCTTTCTTTTCCAAAGGCTGGGGGTATCTAGGCAAGAGCTGGCAGAGGTTCCCTGCAAGTCTCATTTCAAAACAATGAGGGAGGTATTTTTCCATCTGCATCTGATGACATACTTTCACACTGACAAATACACACACAGTGTTAATTGCACCCAGTATTTCAGGTGCCAGCCAGAGGAGTCGAAGTTCAAGTTAGGCTTTTGGAGCATTAGAAAAGAAATCAAGAATTCAACCCATGAAGCTCCACACATAGTACTTACACAAAAGAATTCCAACAGTAGAAAGGGAATTTCTGCCTACAAAGAGCTGGCATGTTTTCATTCATGTGATTGGAAGGAAACACCTGAAATGAGCAGGGACCGGAAGAACACAGCAGACCTAATATAATGCAGTGATCCTCTGGTGACACAAACTCCTTTGGCCAGTGACAGCAGTTAAAGCTAACCCTTCATATTTCAATTTCCTTTAGCAGTCAAGGAGCTGCGAGCAACTCAGCTCTCCACAATTATTATTACTCATCATGCTGCATGTACCATGGAGCTGAGATTAGGGTATAAGCATAACTATTTACAAATGTCAGAAAACTGTCTCTGCCTGCACTAATCCTGCTCACAATTAAACAGTTCCTTTTAGAAGCTCACAATATAGATGGTCTACCTTGCCAAATATGATTTTCCTGATCCTGGAACACCTCTGAGAAGAACAAGTACTTGACCTATAAGGTGCATCCTTTTTCTCATCATGTGACAAACAGGTGACTGCTGTGCTTGTGAGAGGTTCAATTTGGAGTTTCTATCTTGATTGTCCTGTAGCTTCAGAGAAGGGCTGCTATCCCAGGCATTTGAAACCACTGGAGAAGAAAAATAATGTTCTTTTTCTGAAGTCCTATAATCTGAAACAGGTCTCCACTGCCCTGGACTGACAGCCACAGGAGTTACAAAGCTGTGACTTCCACTGGATGGATAAAACACAGGAGCCATGAGATTCCAGTGTTGTTGAGGTTGACATGACAGTGGGGAAAAGTTTAAGTTATAACCCTGCTGTTCCAGGCATCTTGAATTAGGATTTCCAGTGACAGCTACTTCAAGTTCCAGAGGTCTTTGGGAGGACTCACCAGAAGCAGCAGTCACACTTTTCTGATCCAAAACAGTATCTTGTGTCTGATCAGAATTTCCACAAGGTACTTCTCCATTGGGTTGTTTATAGACTTCTGAAGCCACATCATGCTGAGCATGTATTTCTGACAAATCGGAATCTCCCTGTATTTGTGCAGAAGCGTCAGATGCAGCTGGTAAGCCCGTATGGACACTTAGCTGACTCACTGGCGGCTGAGAACAGCAGAAGTTTTCTAAAACTTCATTATTTGTCCCTGTTTGCTGTGGAAAAAGTAGAAGACTGCAACCTGAAAAAGATTTTTCCCACTCAGGAAATTCGTTAAAGCCATCGCGTTCCACAGAACGCTTATGTACTATTTGGTCCTTTGCAGAATTGGGCAATTCATCACTCAAGCTGTATCTCTGAAAAGCATTTTCTATTAAGGAATCCAGTTCTTCAGTGAGCCGCACATCATTCGATAGGACCTCTTCCATCCCTTCTTCAGAATTAATTCGTTCTGCAGTACTTTCCCACCTTCTTTCATTTGCAACAGATCTTTGCTGATTAACAAGAGCTAGCGATGGTGCTACTGTATCAAAACCCAATGTTTTTGAAGATCCTACTCCTTCAGCATGAGTGGACAGCTCTAGCAGATAATCCATAGCATTCTCTACTGTTGAATAAGGTAAAGAGAATAAAGCATGGTCAACAGAACAAACATAAACTGATGTGAATGCAGTTTTTTTACTACAAGGAGTATTTATCACAACTAAAGAGACAACCAAAAAACACCAATTCATCTTTTAACACACCTTCTGCAACTCTCTTCATCTGTTTCTCACTAGAGGTAAAGACAGAACTCAATACTGACATACTGCAAAACAATAACCTAATAAGCATATAAATTACTAAGGAAATAATGTCTAAAAATTATTCAGCTTAACTGGAAAAAATATCAGAACTGGATGTTTAAATGGGTACTTACTTTTAACCTATGTTATATAGGATAAACAGTGTAAAATGAACTGAAAAACACTTCTGAGGACAAAAGAGATAAAAGCACACAAAATACATTCATTATGGCTAGGACCAACAGAAAATGTCATATCTAACACAGCCTGAAAAAAAACAGTATCTGCATTAATTCTCTGTAAAGCCACCAAATGGAGTATAGGTTGCCCATGAGCAACATGAATAAGATCAAAACCTGGCACAAGTATCACCTGGGCCCTAAAGCTAAGCTCCTGTTTTCCTGAAAGACAGTGTTGCAAAAAGTCTAATTCCATTAAAATCCAACACTTTCTGCACATGTTAAACAAAATCTTCCTTGTCCTTCCATCTTCTCTACCTTATGAAACTTATTATTACTTATATGAAAATATGCTAATCTTTCCATTTTCAAACTATTGTTAATAACACAATAATTAACTCGGTGTGCTTACTGAATTGTCCAATAAGACTCTAGATAAATCTGTTATTTTGATAAAGGTAAATCTTATTAAGAGTTCAAAGCATGACTCAGTAATTCCATTAATTTTCATTTTAAAAGAAACAACAATCATAGCAACAACTATGAGAGTGGTATTAAGATATAAACTCTGTGCAATTTAGGTAAAGTAAAAATGGCAATAAAAGCAGTCCTTTTAATAGCTACCCAGCTTTCATACATATACAAAATAAATATCCCTGCCTTCTTTGCAAAATACTCTTAAACTCAGCTAATCACATCTGATAACATGAATACAGATTGATTAAAATGCTCCATATATGACTTACTCCCCTTCTGAGTAACTCCTCAGATGTTATAACTCCTCCTGCATCTTATCCATTACTTTTATTATTAAGCTAATGAGCTTACGCACAGAATTTAAAAACTACGCAAGCATGGGAAGGACTAGGCACAGACATGAAAACAGTCTGCCAGGAGAAGTGGGTATGTAGCTTGGCAGAATACAGAGGAAGAAACACAGTCCAAGCTAGGCTGCAGAGAATTCAACATGACAAACAGAATTTATCCTGCAAAAACTAATCCTCAGTGGAGATGACAAGATGACAGTGCAAACCAGAAAGTGAAACAAAACCTCAAGTATTTAAGGAAAAGCAAACGCTGCCTGGACCACATACAGTGTACCACTGTCTTAAAAAAAATGTGGTCTAGAACACAAAATATGTCTCTTGCAGAGACAGTTTGTGCACCTACCAGGTATGGCATAGAAACTAAATGGGAAAAAAAAAAAAAAAAAGATTCTCCTCACAAGCCTGTAACTGCCTGTTCTGTCATGGAACAAACCACTTAAACTGCACCTCCATTTATACCGAGCACACTGCTACAACAAGTTACCAGCCTCACAGAAACACTGTCAAACTTAGGAGAATCCTGCAAGGAAGAAGCTGTAACATTTCAAAATATTATGAGTCACCTGCTCATTAAAAGCTAAACTCACAAATACGCTTGCAACACCTACACCAACTTTTCTGGAGTCACCCTAGTTAAGAGCTGTCTGCACATGCAACAAAACTGTAATGATAACTGCACATTATTTACCTTTAAAATCACATTCAGACAGAACCATATAAACCACAGTAGGATCTAGGTCAGAAAACATCTCTGACATGCTGTTCAGGAGCTTTTCCTTATTGACACTATGCACAGCTTGTGACAGTGAAAAGCTTGGGTCCCCTTGGTATACAGCAACAGTTCTGTCATAACTGCCATTCTTCAGAGAAGGGCTCCCACCAGTTTTCCTTTTCCGCGGCATTTTGTTTTCCAAAAATCAGCTTGGTTTTTGTTTTAGTTTGTTCACATGAGGCTGACAGCACCAAGCTCAGAAATCACAAAAAAAAACCTCGTAACAGGGATACACATAACAGAAACAGCAGACCTGGAAAAAAGAGAACAGAGAAATTTCAATAAAATATAAAATACACAGTCACATTTCCATGTCTCCTGTTTAAAAGGTAAAAAAAACCAAAAAACAAACCAAAAAAAAAAAAACAACCCATAAGGATCCCGGAAAGCATTTTCTAGAAGCCTGCCTTTCTTCTTTTCAAATGGCTGACAGCTAAACAGCAGCCTTATTTCCCAGCTAACTAGGTATTTAATCTGTGTCTGGAAGAAAAAACAAATGCAATGGGAGTTTAAAAGAAAAATCCGGAACAGCAGAAGCAGCAGTGCAGGGCAGCCAGTTCACAAATATTCCTCTGCTAACACCTACTGATGACCAGTTAACATTATGGAACACTTACATTCTGTTAACATGTAGAATCTTTGCCCCTCTTACACAAGTGCTGGAAAACATAACAGGCATCTCCAAATCTTCCAGAAGTCCTTCATTATTTCCCACCACCCCACTGCGATTTATCAAGAGTAACCAGGTGAGGGTCTTCAATGTTCAAACACCGGCACAGATTGCCCAGAGAGACTGTGAACTCTCCAAGCATGCAGATTCTCAAATCCTGACTGAACACAGCCCTGAGCAACCTGCTGCAGGTGACCCTGCTTGAGCAGTGGGTTGTGCAGGGTAACATCCACAAGTACTTTCCAGCCTCATCCTGTGGGAGATTTTTAAACTTTTTTAACAGCTTTATAAGCCATAAAGCCAGAAGAAGCTTCTGTCCACCACCACCCCCCACACACTTCTGCCATAAAGCCTTTGAATAAATTAGTTATTACATTATGGCATCTATAATAACTGCAATCACTGCATTAATCTTGTATAGAAAAGTGATTATTAATTGAAGTACAAGCACAGAGTATGGCGTAGTCTCACTGTTTTCTATATATCAAATAACATCAAAGCTCTGCTGTGTCCTAGTGATGCTCATAATAAACTTATTTATAATTTTTACAAGAAGACTAGCAAACTTTAGTAAGGCTCAGAATCTCAAGTTAATTACAGCAAAGAGTCGCTATTTAGTGATAACAGTTACTGAGTAGGCCATAAAATACCTGTTTCTATATAAAGATGTATCATTTTGCCAGTGGTGACCATTCAACATGATTCAACATGTGCAGATAAATCAATGGCAGCATTTCTAAGTCCACTTAGTCCTTCCCTCCATGGATCATTGGCAATCAAATGACAATGCCAGATCAGTGCCAGATTTGGACAGCACTTCTCCCAGCAATCTCTTCCAACTACCAAGAGAAGTTTTAGAATGTGTGGATGTTCCATTCCCAAGTCATAGAATCTTACATAAAAAAAACTGACAACTCAAGGATCCCAGGAGTTTTTACCATATGTGTATGGACCTTAGAGAAATGAGACAGATGAACCTGAAACAATAAAGAGGTCAGGGAAGTCTGAAATGCATGACAAGGAAAACAATACACAGGAAAAGGAAGAGGCGGACTTCCAAAACTAAAGGAGAAATGACAATGGAAGATGCTAGTTAGCCAGACTAAGCTAGGACAACTGCAGCTGCTTTTTTTCATTATACTTTTTTTTGGTTCAGCTCTCTGATTAGCCACCCACCCTTACACCATTCTCTACTGTCACAAAAAAGTAGTCAAGCAAAACTATTTAAAAAAAAGTTACAGCAAGTCCTGTTTCTCAAACTTGTATTTCTAATTGATTCATCCTCCAGCCAGTAAAGAAGTGGAGATCTAACTTCACACAATGTGTCAGTGCTAAAAAATTGTGATTGTTCCTCACTAAAACAGGTTCAGTGACAAAGAAAAGATCCTGCAAGGGAGAAAAGTATTCATACACCCTGACGTTACTGAGCAACAGAGGCTTTAAGAAGAACATTTCAGGTGTTGCCAGTGTTTTAATCCAACTCTCTTATAACAATCAAACCTGTAAGGATGTGCTGCTGAAAAACACACTCTGAAGCTAGGACTTTTAACAATCGATTGCCTTATATTGGGTAGGGAATATCCTATAGGGAAGTATTTCCTGAATTAGGCTGTGTATTCCACTATCTATTAGGATGCCTTACTCTAATGACCTAATGAAGTCACACATTTCAGTCCGCATCAATTTCAGCCAGTGAATTTACAGTGCATTACTTCAGGGTTATTGAGGTATAAACTGTTTATTGCAATAAATCACAGAAGGGAAAAATTCAGAAGGCAAAAAGACATCAGTCACCTCAGAACTTACACACAAGTCAAAACCTTGGTGACCCACTACATTCACAGACGCTAAGGCAATGCACAGATCCACATTTTGTCCCATCTCTCCATCTAAAGTCTTAATAGAATTGTAGAAATAGTTAAACCTATCAAAAGTATAGATCAGCATTGCCAAGGATTTCATTTAAATAAGCTATTTACCATGGCCAGTATTGCACTGGTATTTTGACAGAATCTCTTTTGTTTACCACAATATTTTCAATTAAATTCCTGGACAGATTTCTGGGGAATATCTTCTCTTGATATTACCAAACACAATAGAAGTATATAAAAATAGATGCCTGAGCACATACAAAAAACACTGTACTGTGAGAGATAGTACTAACACACTCAAATGAAAGGACTGATTTCTGCTTGCTTTTAAGAGCATGCCCTGAACTTTACAGACGATTTTATCTAGAGACTTGCCTTTTCAGAGATTCAAGTTTCTCTGAAAATTAGTTCATATGAAAGAGGAAACAATTTTAAGTAACTCAACAGCCAGTCTTGGTTCAGCTACATTCATTGGTTCTGGATAACATAATATGAATCAGTTAATCTGCTGTGTATGAGGGTTGTTTGTTTGGTTTCTTTTTTTTTTAAATTTCCCCAAGAAGGAAATGGAGTTGTAACAACATAATGATTTAGAAGAACAGAGCTGTGCTGAACACACTGAAGGGGAATTCTAGACAATTAGCCAGAGGCTGCAATATACTCAGAGGTTTGCTTGTCAGTTCTGGGCACCATCATTCGACACACATGCAATTAGAGCAAACAGCTGTTTCATTTCAGCACCGACGAAAAACAGTACTCCTGTGGCAGTCTCAACTTTATCTCTAAAACCAAAGCAAACCAAAATCAACGAGCACCTCCTCACTTATAGTTCTTCAGAAATACACATCTCCTGATATTAAAGATCTCCTCCTATTTGTCTCCAATGTAATTCAACTACCACAAACAAGCATACAATCAAGAATCTGGCTGTATGAAAATTACCTTACAAATTAGGCAATTTTACAAATAAAAGAGGTATTAAGATACCAGCATTCTCTACAAAGTAAGATAACTTTCAAATTACTTAGAAGAGAAAAAGTAGACTTGTCAGGTCAGGGCACTTTAATCCTTCTGGCTGGCCAGAGTTTATTTCTGACAGTAGATTATGAGCCTCATGTGTTGCCTGTTCCAGTACTCCTATCCCTCAGGAGCTGGATGGATTCATCACAGACATTCTGTAGGCACAGACACACATAGCCAGAGATCAGATTCCATTGCTGGCAATCCAGTCACTACAGAAATAGGCAGGCACTGATGTAATCAACCTAACACAACACACTTTTCTGTTTGATGGACAGAACAACAAAGTGTAGAGAAGTGGCCAACCCGGCAAGAGGATGGACCAAGATCCCAAGTCTCAATCACAGCATCTTACTAACAACATTCAACCTTCCAGTGAAAGGAAAACCAATTGTTTCATAAACTAGTTCTAAGAATGTGTTTATAATTACCTAGGGGAAAGAAAGAAAGAAAGATGTTTACAATAAATACAAAATGTATGTCAGTTATACAGAAGAGGGAAAAATATACAAGCTTTCTTTCACCTTCCCTCTCCATTTTTTTCACTCTCTTACCTAAATTCATAAACTAATTGATGAAGCATCACAGTCTTATGAAAACAAGTAAGAAAATTCTTCCATAAAACATGGAGTAAATTTAAATCACTGTACTTAGTGCACAGAAATTCCTTTGTAGAGTCATGTTCTAAAAGGTCCCATTTTATTTTCATTAATACAATTGTTCATTGAATAAATTAATCTGAAATAATAGTATAATAGTATAACAGTCATCCTGGTCTGGTTCCTCACACTAAGGGGAAAAAATGAAAAAGATAAAAAACCAAAATCAAAAAGGTTCCAACACAGGTAATGCAAATTTTAACTTTAACTTAATTTTAAGTTGTCCTTAGAAAAATTCAAAGTGCACTCTTCCTTATGATACATAATCTAAACCTTGCAAAAATCTAAGCGCAGAGAGGGAATCCCCAATAACCCTCTGTTATTTTTAAAAGATGTAAGATTTCATTTATTCTAGGAAGTAACTGCTAACATACACTTGCCATACACAAGCCATCCCACTGCTAACCAGTAGTGTTATATCAGCAAACTTGCTGAGAATTCTCCTAGAACTCTGAAGAAATTAAAAAAAATAAGGGTACAAATGCCCTTTCTAAAACGAAGCTAAAAGGCATGAGTCATGTTTACACTGAGGCTACATTAAGTTCATCCAGCTAAACATATTTTGTCTTCTACAGCAAATGCCCTCTGCTTTCTAAGAACTGCTATATATTCTTGGAGAACTGCATTTTTACAAAATCAGACAAAAGCTACTATAAAGCAACATTAGGCATCATCTGACTTCTGAAATGTCTGGGAAAACAATGTAAGTCTCGAGCTTAAGACAGGCATTACCATTTCATTTCAGTGTAACATGAAAATGTATATGTCGTTGCTGAATTACAATCTGATGAAGGCCTGACACATCCCATACATCTTTTACACTGGGATGTCTTCTTCAGAACCACACATGGTACCTTGCATTTCCAAGATGCCTTACAATTCTCAAGTAAAATGGACTGACTGCAAGTCCTATTATACATATCATCTCAAGTAAAGGAAGAGAAAGAAACAGTACTCAAGAAGATACAGGACATACAGAATAAAGAGAGACTAAACTACTTTATAGTGCCTTAGTAGATACCAAAAGTATTCACCATGCTCTTCAAATCAGAGATACTTCACTGCAAAACAATCAGCAGTAAACATAATTTTTCAAAGTCATTAACGAGAACTTATTTTCAAGCAAACAGACCAGAAAAAAACATTCTAACCTCTATTCAAGGTTTACTAAAAGCATCCAGCAGCACAGTATGTTTCTGGTTTAACTGTGATCAAGTTCAAATGACAAACACGTTGTCAGTATTACTTTTGTTCCTTTTTTAAAGACAAAGGAAGTCTCTGACCTTGACACAATGTAACATTTCACCAATATGACCAAAGCTGCTGGATTTGTATCCATTTTTAAATTTCTGCTATCAATTTAAAGAAGTTTAACTTCATGCATATAACCCACGTTGATTCTGGGGTTGGGGCTTTCCCGTTGATTTTGGTTTTTTGTGGGGTTTTTGTTTGTTTGTTTAAAATTCTGGGTTGCTTTTGCTTTGTTTTTTTTTTAAACAATTTTTTATTTCAAACTACATAAAACATCGCGTCATTTGCATTTCCTGGCTTTCAAAAAACACACACATGTATATACTGACATACTGGAGACTGAAAACAACCCAACCAATGGTAATTCAAAAACCATAGTAACAGCATAGAACTTACATTTTCACCTTCATTGAGCTGCCCTGCAGTGGGTCCATTCTCATCTTTCCAAAACCACCACTGACGGCACATTTAACAAAGATCTGCTGTAAAAAAAATATAACGCACTCTTCTGTCAGGAAACCATAGTTTCAAACATACAGATCAGATGCCAGCAGAAGTGGATGTCCCTCCTGACAAAAGAACGGTCAGAACACAAATTAAAATTGATGTTTTGCTCACAGATCATACAACTTTAAGCAAAGCTTTAATACCGGGCAATATATAGAATTGTTTTAGTAGATTAAGCACAGCTAACATTTTACTGACAAAGTACCCAACAAGCTGAGTTGAGCTCAAATGTAAGTTTTCTTAAGTGTAAGAATACCTTCTTGATTTCAACTACTGATTTCTCATCTAAAAAAGCTGACTAACATTAGGTAAATAATGTAACAGCAGCAGAATTAATTAGAAACAAAAGTAAGTTTCCTCACTTGTCTTTCCACTTGGTTCTTCACCACAATTCTTAACCATCTTGAAAAGGTCTACATATCCGTGCAGGTCAAGAAAAGATTTGTTCCATCATGTGGGGAATTAGGCAAGTAAACCTGGTACATCAAAATCAGAATATGTTACTTACACCGCTAACTTGCAGTGCCCCATCAATGCTAAAAACCCGCACTTCTGTTCATCAAAGTGGCCGCAAACTCTTAATCCACTGTGCACACACCAAAGATGTCAGATCTACACAAAGACCGACTTAATTCCAGTGCACATATTAGCCTAGAGCTCATTTTCCTGACAAGTCTTCCAATCAAAAAAAAATAAATTAAAACAAAGAAAAAACCCAAACTAAACAATCTATGAGCATAGACGCTTAAGTCAGGTAAAAAATTCGGCACAAATACTCTGTAGCATTTCTACCACAGCACATTGATGGCTCAATTACCTTATAGCAGTCTTCACAGGAGTCAGAGAAACCTGTCTCCCTTTTTGAATCTACCCTTCATCCACTATGCCAGCCATTAAGAACTGTCATCAAAACATATAGAGCACTTCAGGTAAGAAAGAACTTTATGATGAGGTCCAAATTTACAAAATAAAGGACCAGTTGTAGGCAGAAAATGCTATTCATCGACTCCCAAACAAGAGCTTTACAAAAACCACACCAAGAAAGGCTGAAACGCCATTCAGCAATTTTACAGAACATTCCACCTGTGAATATAAATCCAGCCTAGAACAGAGTGAAAAAGCTAAAGTATACCTGCTAACAGTGTAATGCTACTGGATTTCCACTACTCAGACTTCTGCTGTCTGAATCAGGTTCTAACACACACATTCAAATACAAAGGTCATTTCCGCATTTGTTTTCTTGCACTTTGAAGTCTCATAAATGGAGCAAAACAAGCATTTAAATACAAGCACAAGAGGAAAAAAAGCAGCCAATGAAATCAAAGTGGACCAAATCATTGTACCCTGTAGCTGTATTTATAAAAGCTTTTCTTTGCGGACAATGTTTGAGTTTATTCCCTAAAAAACAAAAGGCAAAATAGGGAAGAAAAAAATGAAATGCTTTCCAGCAGATTCTTCTCAGTAAGTGTAACAGTAGCAAAAGAGGCAGTTTGGGAGCTTTTTGTGCTCCTCCATTTCTGCCAGCAGTCAGCAACAGAACAGGCCACCTAGGCATTGCTAGAGACAATGCACTTTTAAAAACACCTCCAACATCTTTGCTGCGCTTTTCCTTCTCCCACTCAGTGTTATTCCCACCAGTCATTCCAAGGGCTTTGGCTATTTCAACACTTTTAACTAAGGTCCTCTTTTTCGCATCACATTCTGTCCAAGTGCAATACACTAACATACACATCTCAAAACACTTGTTTTATGCAACCTGCTCTGCTAGGGTTTTTTTCCCACTGTTGTGATTTTTAAGCCTTGTGCATGGCCTGGACCAGAGAGATTCTTTTGAAGCAACTGCAAAAAATAAGACTTAAGAGTATGAAACAAAAATTTCTCCAATTACACACAGTTCAACCAAACCAGCACAAACTCATCTGAAGTAAATGCTTAGGAAGTAAATACACCCTTCAGGAAGAGCAGAGCCATGTTTCCTAGGAAGGACTCAAAGGCTCTTCTTCACATGCCACATCAGAAGGCTGGCTGAGTTGGTCAGCTGGTGTTTGAGAGGTGACAGAAGGTGCCAAACCCCACACCACATGGTTTCCTTTTATGCCAGAAAGCTGCTCCTGATACAGGCCTCCAAGGTCCCAAATACAGACAGATCAGCTGGGTGCACATGGTTAAAGCAGTGAGATAGCAAGAGAGCCACCAGCACGTGCATTCTTCAGCACCAGGTCTGCTTGGCAACAACTACTTTTGTACTGGCTTTCTTTTGCTGTGTGCTAACAGTCAAAGCTTGGGACACGGCAAAATAAGTAGCCTTGGATTATGGAGCGCGCAGAAAACGGAGCCTGACAAGCCAGAAAAATCAGCAAGTAGTTGTTTTCCTTGTTTAAGTGGAAAAGGTTGTTGCTTGAGTTTTGGGATGATTTTGGAGTTGGTTCCATTTGGGGTTTGTACGTTTAGTTGTTTGGTTGGGATTTTTTTTGGGGGAGAGGGAGGGAGGTTGGGTTTGGGGTTTTTTTGGTGGGTGTGGGAGTTTTCTGTTGTTATTGTTTTGGGCTTTTTTTTGGGGCGTTCAGAAAATCATAAAGAGTACCTGCAAAATGCCCTTCCAGCCCCAGGAGAGCTTAGAGATAGGAGATCCTTTTATAGCTTCCCTCCTATATTCTTTTATAGCCTCCCATGCTCATGCACGCTCTCAGTTTTGAGGGGAGATCTTCCAGGAGGCAGAGCTCTCAGGCTACCTGGGCTGTCCCCAGTGAAGACTTCACATAGCTCAGCTGCTTTGCAGTGACCTATGCCCAGCCCCTAGAGCAATGTAACAGGCTGCACAAAGGAGACCAGACTTCTGGTAATGGTGGTGCTTCTGCAGTTCAACACCTGCAATTGGAACTGCTGCTTAAGACTGCATTCCTGCTCCACATGATAAAACAGCACGAGGGAGAGAAGTATTTGGAATGAGAAAAGAAAATTCCTGTCAGATGGAGCTGATACTTCCCCACACCATGTTTCCAGAGACTCCATCCAGAAGTGACGCTGAAGGGCAGTGAATAAAAGTAAAGCATCTGTGGAATTACAGCTCCTCAGCACAATAGGATTTCTTTTCACACCCTCTCCAGATGAATTTTCATACACACGTCTCTGAAAAACCTTCACACAGACAGCAATGCCTGGACCTGCAATTCAAGACTAGGAAGCCCTACCGAATGCCTCTTTGTCAAGATCAGAGGGATCATCTTCAAGAGGGATCTTACAGCAGGCATCTGCTACTAACCTCCAAACTAACATGAGAAGGCCAAGAAAGCAGTATTCAGGTCATGTGAGGATCTTAGCTGCAGTGATCACAGTAGCATGGAGTTTGGGGCCATATTGTCTGGACCCTGCTTTTGCAGAGAAAGGTTGGACCAGATGATCCTTGAGGTCCCTTCCAACCTGGTATTCTACAATTATGGGTACATACATGCAGGTGGCATTACGAAGGAAGGGAAAATGGAACATTAAAAGAACACTTTCGTTTTCTGCACTGGCAACACTCAAGGCTGGCAATAAATGCAAATGCTACTTCCCCAATTCTTGGCTTGCTTCAGCTGTTGATGCAAATGAAGACAGGTTACTTTCTTCTTATAGATGGTGCTGCAACTTTAACTTGGCTGGGAACAAAGGGAAGTGGCTGTCAAAGACTCGGGCTCCAGAGTGTGAATCTTCAGACCTGCACAGACACCTAATAGGGCTTCTGCAATATGACCAGGTCTTGATTCTGGTACTTCCACATACAAGGGCTTCTCAGGTCCACACGTTTCCCTTGAATGAGATACACAGAATAATTCAAAGGCAGCACTGTCTGGCCAACTTTCTGCAGTATAATCACTTCCTACCTGAAGGTCTGCTTAAGGCCTTCAAGTCCATGATGCATACAGTGCTGCACTCCAGTGATTCCCAGCTGCCACTTCCCTCTTAACCACCTCACACACTTTTCAGTTCTGTGACCCTAAATGAAGGTTTACTGCATACTAAGACAAAGCTGAAGCACAAACAATTTCTGAACTTCAGCATGGGCTCAAATTCAGAAACAAAATGAAGATGCATGCAGGTCTGCAGAAAGCACTTCCAAGGACAGGAGACTAATGAGCTCATGATTACTAGAGTATAAGAGCACAAGGTACACTGGAACAGAAACCAAGTTTTTCACCTGTTATCTATTAACCTATTCATCTATAAGGTGTTAGGTATCAACCAGTGATTTTAGAACAATAGCAGCCACATAGAGAAGCTGAGGAGTCAGGCTGGAAAGAGACATAAAGCAGTTTGTGAACTTTGCTGGTTGTCCACGTACAACAGCAACATAACAGCCAGTCCAGAATTTCTTAAACAGGAACACACTACAGTGACGCATACTCCACTTAGCCAACTCACACTGATTCAACTCACATCACACAATTTCAACTTTAAAAAGAAAGCAAGAAAAACCAAATCACAGAAAGAAAGCAAGACAGGAGTGCAAACAGCTTATTCCTGTAGACATCCTAAATATATTCTGGGGAAAAAAATAAAATCACTTATCTGGTCCCAGGCCGGAACTACATTACACAGACCTATCAGGGCAATTATATCTACTTCATATGTTCAAATGTACTTCCCTTACTGAAGCCACTATGTCAGTTGAACACAGCACACACACAGCATTGTACAGCTATTAGCTTCATGCAAATCAAGACAGACAACCTCATCCTAAGCTAGGCACATCAACAGAAAGCTTGCTCTCATTAATTACTTGATAGAGGCTTAAACCTGTCATTTACATTCAAAAAGTAGTTCACATGAGTTCACGTTATATGACTGTAAAAAAACATCAGCCAAATCTGTTTAGTTTTAAATGGTGGTTTGAGTTAACACAGGCAATTTTTGAGATAGAACACAGATCAATTACATAAAATAACTCGGGGCAGATCAAAAATCCCCAGTGAGAGGAAACAGGTGGAAAATTTAACCTCTTCCATAACCACAGCTGGATTCAGAAGAAAAAAACAATGTATGGCTTTACTTAATTCTGAGAGGCAGTGTAACTGACAGCTAATTAACACCCTGCTGACATTTTCACAGTGGCAGAGCCTCTGTAAGAAAAACAGCAGCAACTTCCTAAACCCCAATGATTAGTAATTCAGGAACTTTTATCAGAGCTAAATTCACATGCAGAAAACTCTATTTAAAACAATATTTAGACTGATTATGTCAGCTATTTAGCATGGACTACAGATCAGTACACAGGCAGGAGTGAAAGACAAGACACCATGCAATTCCTCAAAACTACAAACCCTCAGAGTATTGCAATGTATTCATTAACCAATTCACGACAACATAATTATCTTCTGTAAAACAGACAATGCCACAAGTAGCAATCCACCTACACCATAAACAGCTGTAAGTGTACCATGGATGTTTCCCAATACCCTGTCAAGGCTAACATATTTGTCAGGTAAATGCACTTCCATGTTGGTAACACTAAGAATCTCGTTTCCCTCTATGTCAGTGCCCTCCTAAAATATATTAATGCCAACACAATAGAGGGAGAGCTCTTTAAAAAAATAAAATGAGACCACAAAAAGTACAGGGCAGCCGCAGAGTTAAAAACAAACCTAAAACATGATAGGAAAAAGTCTATAAAGAATGAAGGAATTCTTAAGATGTGCTTTGATGCTGTTAAATTCCCTTCTTCATTAATCTACAGAACACAAACTACTTCAACTTGAAAGTCCTGTGAACACATGACACAAGCAAGCCTTGCCCTAGTCATGGTGACTGTACCTGGATGAATCACGGCTAAATCTGTCATACTTACAAACGTATACCATACTTAAATTTTTCTGCCCTTCTGTAATTCGCTTCAGGCTTGTATTTCAACCTTCAACCACAGCTCAAGACATACCATCTAAAGCTTTTATTTCAGTGATGCTGAAATGGATGAAGAGCAACCTGATTATCTTCTCTGTTCTTCTGCTTTACCTTAAGCACCCCAAATACTTTCAGTGTTTCTTTGCTTAAGTTCTACATGAATTACTCTCGTCCTACTGGAAGACTCAGTTCACACTAAACACCGTCAAAACACTGTATAAAAACATTTTACATATCTCTCGAGAGTATTTTTTTCCCTATCCCATTAAATCAGGCTCTTACGAAGGCCCAGTGACCTTAAGACTGTGTCTAAAGCACGTGGGAATACTAGGCTACAAAGAATACAAATAATTACACAATAAACAACGTTTCAGCTCTTCAGAACGAACGAGCTCTTGAAGTACTAAAAATCTTTTGATTTCATCTCGGACGGGGTGAATTTATCTCGCAGGGCTCTGTTCTCTGCGAGGTGCTTTCAGGATTCACGGGCACTCCACATCATTTTCTGGGGACAAACGTGCGAGGCGTTTCACCGATCCTTCCTGCATCGGTCAGGGTCGCCACACAGGCCCCAGCTGCCGGCAGAGCAGGCCGGACCGCAGCCCTCTCCGGGGCTGCCGGGAGCAGAAGTCACTACCGTTGAGCGGAAGTCTGGGCACCGCTTAAGCGGCCAACCGGCGAGGGAGAGCCATCGACAGAGAGAGGCAGGCAGCCGGCACCTCACGCCGAGGACTGCCCAGAGTGCTCATCGCGACGGCGACCCAGCGGTAGCTCCGGGGGCAAGGCCCACAGGAAGGCCTCCGTGGAGGGCAGGCCTCAGCCCGGCAGCGGAGTGGCTCACCCCCCGCTAACTACAACGCTCCCCCAGCCACGGCCTCTTCATCGCGCAGTAGCATCTATCGCGGCCCGTGGCCCACGGCCGAGCCCCAGTTGGCGGGCGGACCCGCCGCGCAACACCCACCCCGCTGCCTCGCCTCCCACCCGCAGGCAACTCCCCTCCAGTGACGCCTGGGGACGGGCCCCCGGCGTCCCCGGGCCCGCCGTGCTACGGGGACGCTGTGAGGAGGACCCCGCACGCCAGGTGGCCAGTGGTGTAGAGCTGTAGCAAAAGCCGCCGCATGGTCCGGCCGCCTCCCCGCCCCCGAGATGGCGGAGGCCCCGGCGAACAGCTCGGGGCCCGCACCCTATGGGAGCAGGGGGGGAGGCAAGGCTCCTCCCCGGTCCCTCTGCTTCGCTCCAGACCCCGCCGGCCTTTACCTCCCGCTGCTCGACTCACCGAGTTCCGCCGGTGGCGGACGCAGGGACTGGGGAGCTGCTCGGTGGTGGCCCGGCAGAAAGGAAGACTCCGGTGGAGCGCGCGCCACGGGAACACAGTGCCGCTCTCCGTCCGGCAGGGGAAGAACAGCCCGGGAGGAGGCTCTGCGCCGTGCCGTGCCGCCCTCCTGGGGCCCACAGCGCCGCCCGGGCCTCTCTATCGTGAAACCCGGCCGCGCCGGGCACCGCGTAGCGACCGGACGCTTCGGTGGCTGGGCCCGAGGTGGGCGGGAGTAGACAGTGGGTGCTGCAGCGGCTGGGGCGGGGGCAGCGGCTGTGGAGTGGAGGGCCCTGCCTCTGGCGTCCTGCGGGGCTCACCGGCACCGACACCCCTGTAAGGGGTCATTCCGCATAAGAAACTCAAACTGGGGGAGCAGGAGCCGCTGCCGCCGGTTGAGGCCCGGCCCGGCTGAGGGCAGCCCTCCTCCCCAAGAAGCGGCTCTCGCCACTTTGTCTAGTGGTTACCGGTAAAACTTGACTGTCAAAGCAGCTTCACGAGTTCACCGTCGAAAAGGGTGACTATGTGCTCTTAGCCGGCATGGGAAAACCGGCGTGGACAGACCTTGCTTGTAAAGGGCATGTTACTGGTTACAGGACGTTCAGCAAACAGTTGTTGATAACGGAGGTCTGGAAGAGCACTGAAACCTCATAGCCATGTAGTGACAGGTTTCAAATCCATAACAGAAAATGGGTGGATGTTTAACTTCTGGTGCTACTGCAGCTTCCAAAGTCGTAGCAGAAGAGAAAGCTGCTGCGGTGCAGAATGATGCAGTGGCTCTGGGGGCTGATGCTGGAGGAGAAATGGCATGAGTTTTTAAGGAATCTGAGGAAAGTGGTGGGAGCTGGCATCAGTCATTGCAGTGGATGTTATGAGCTGCTAAAGGAGGATAGAGGAGAAACTGATTAGGAGAGGGCTTCACTGTCTGCAGCAAGCAATGGACATTTGTTGAACAACGGGAGATTATGGAAAGATGAAAGAGAGACATGCTCCTGAGATGATGATAAGCAGCTCTTTAATTAGAACTCCTGTGAAACCACCATGAAGAGAACTAGACACCTGAACAAGTTTTGAATTTATCGATACAAGGGGCAAAGCTCTTAAAAATCACAATTTACAAACAACACCACTCCTCGAGGTAATTCCACTGGGAAATTTTTCTGTAGTTACATAGAAACTTGTCGATCTGAAGAAATTTCATGCTCAAAAAATGGGCATTCAAATATAATTGGAAAATTACTGATGACGTTTACCCGTTACTGAATTCTAAGAATAGGGCTTCATTACATTGCTGTAGGCATCCTTGTCAGCTCACACTGCCGGCCCGATCAAGATTATAGGCGAGGTCTCCACTTCTTCCTGCTCGGTCGTCGAATTCCAGAAGGAGATGGGTGCCTTCCTACGCCCATTGTTTTGAGATACCTCCCCGCCATCTCATTCAACCGCCTCCCATTAGGGCACAATGCTTCAGGAGGCCGTTGTCTGGAGGTGTCCCACTGTGAGCTTCCCGGGAATAGAAGCAATGAGAAGGGAGAAACGTTTCCCCGAGGGGAGTAAGGTTTTCCTGCCCGAAGGTGGCTCTCATTGTGATTCATCCCATTCCTGAACCAGTGGCATCCCCAGCCTCATTTGTCCTTCATTTTGTTTCAAAGAGGGGAGGGAGAACTAGCCTTCAGCAGATTACTGCAGTGCTTATTAAACACCTAATCTTACATGCTTCGCAAGAAAGAGCAAAAAGTCAGGGCCAGTTTTGTATCTCAGTCACTCCTAATTCCACTGCTGCTTCCTTCTGGGGCCTGCAGAGTCTTTCCCTCTGCACCAAAACCAACCTGTTTGCATTAGAGCTGTAACTTTAGTTTTAATGCCAACAAAGAACAAGCAAATGCAAAAGAAATAGCTAGTTTTAAGGTGAACTAATTATGCATTGGGTAGCTCACTAGAGTTGCCTTGTGAAAACTGCAGAAAGGTGCTCACAGTAATTCCTTTTGGAATTATTAGTTTGTAGGGATAACAGTCCTATTTGGCAGCACAGCAACATAAAGGCAAATATGTTTTATATGTAGGATTGTATGTATTTTACAATAAAAGTAATGCTATAAATTTTCAAATTAGTACTCAAAGCATTTAATGTTTTAGGACTTAAATTGATTCAGGCATTAATAGTTTGCCAATTACTTTGCTATTTCAGTGCTTAGCTTGTAGTTTTATAGTGTGCAATATTTAAATAAACGAGAACAAACGTTCAAATTTCTAATACAATACGTAAAGTGTATACATATTTATCCACAGGATGTGCTGGCAAATTTCGAAAAAGCTGTCTCTTACCATGACTCACTAAAGGAAAATAAATAATTATTCAATACACTGATACTGTACATGTCCAAAAATCAGGAGGAAAAGCTTTGATCTGAATTTGTGTGTGCAACTGATGGCTTCATGCATGTACCAGGAACTGTTTACTTACTTCATGCATTCAGTGTTTGGACAAGTTTCAGAAACAAAATAATTTTTCTTTAAGGGTGTGATGTGTTAATCATACGTTTGGAAAAATAGGTCATGTAAATTCCAGTCTAATGACTATGTCTTTATATTTTTAAAGTTGCCAAAAAAGAGGAAGAGAGAGGTTTCCAGTATGCTGGAGTCTGATAGCCTTCATTAAACTGCACTGCTAGTGGGGTTGCTGCTGGCACTTGATGCATGAAACTATGTTGTTCTTTGCCAGTTGTACATATTACAGTATTTGACACCATGAAAATGCCAGACTAATTTAGGTACTGGCAGATTTCTTGCTACCACAGTTAACACTTTAAACAGGAGGGATTTTGATGTCTACATAATTACAAGCACTGTATTAAAATTTCTTTTAAGTATGTGTGTGTCTTTTTTTTTTCGAATTTCCACAGAAACTTTTTCAAACTTAGCACAATAATCACCTATTTGCTATTGGGGGGAGGTATTCGTTGGTTTTGTTTGGTTGGTGTTTTTTTTTCACTCCTCTGTCGCTCCTTATGTCTACAGTTGGCGTGTTTTTACTTGGAGTGGCTTGAACATACCGCATGTAATCTGTGCTGTTTGGCTCAAGTGGTTAGTCTGGTCTTCACTGAATGCTTTAACAACAGATTTTCCATTTTAGTTTCTACACTGTTGCCTTCTCAAAGTAAAAATACTTTACTACGATCTTGCTTATGTTATAAATCACGTTAAAATAGTATTATTACCAGAGTTGGGCCATAAAAACAAGGAAATGTCATTCCTTTTTAATGTTTCTGATTATATACAGCCTAAGTCTACTCAGCAAATTGTGATTTCCTTTCTTCTGCACTCAAATTGGCTTTGAGGGTCTATAGTTAAAAACAATTAGACTTTGATTTGCAAGAACAATTTGCAGCAAAATTTTTGGTTTGAAGAACATTCTGGTGTGGCAAGAAAGACATGTTTAACTTTGTCAGTTTTAAAGACTTATTTTTACTTACAGTAACATATTGAACATACAATAATAAATACTGTAGAAAAATGCCTGAGAAATAAGAGTGCATTAAAAATTCATGCCTGCCTGCAGCAAATGTGAAATAAGTTATCTTTCCAGGAACTTAAGATGTAGTTTTTATCCTTATTCAGAATTTTACTTTGGACCATTAATATATACAATCACAGCCCTAAAATATCATGGTTTCTTCCTGAGATGAAAAAAAAGCCCTCATCTAGTTCCTGCAGAAACCATTTTCACAAACATTGATTCAGTCCCTCCATGCTATAACCCTTCCTCTTCCAGAGGAGCCTTCCACAGCCTGAGCCAGCTTTAGGTTTCATTTACCACTGGGGGAAATAAAAAGTGTCAGCTTCTACTGCCCTCCCTTTTTTTCTTTCTTTTTTTTTTTTTAATTGATTTACCTTAATGCTGATTTAAGATGTTTAACTTGGCTTCTTGGAATGTCTGTGTCTCCAGTTAATATTACTTTGCCCATAAGCTTGGAAGTTTGTGTTCCTACAAAAGATAACTATTCCCTCAGCCAGCATGTGATTTCCAAAGTAGAACTTTAATTCCTTAAGTAAAAAAAAAAAGGGGGGAAGGGAAGCATAGAAGTTTTATAAAACTAAACAAATCAGTACTTTGATTCACCTACCTGTCAGTAAACCATCAAAGGCGTTTGTTTATAAGGTTATTGCTGAACATTAATAGTTGTAGATTTTCAAATTCCTGTTTAAAGGCATTCTAAAGCAGTATATTACTAGTCTGCATTTAACATACTTGTACTTTAATGAGATACTCCAGACATATTGCAGAACAGAAATCAAATTTGCTTATTATACTAAATATTGACAGAATATATGGACTACAAAAGTGCTTGGGTTTTTGGAAAGGAGATGCAGAGAGATTATGACAATAAATGCTGTAATCCAAGAAGTAAAGAATTACACTTAATTGTATCTTCTCTGCAGGCAAAGAATGAGGTCATACTTACATAGCTGACAGCAGCCTCACTGCTGTAAGGATCTTCTGAATTTGAAATAAACTCACACTTCAGTTTTGATTTGTGGTAAATCTGATTCTGTATTGGATGTTCTCTGCTGTGCTATTTTTATCAATCTGATATGTCAAATTTTGTGGATATCAAAAATCCATCCTGATCTGTTTAAAAAGCAGAAAGGAAAAAACCAAATGATGCTTAGTATGCCTCCTTGGCGCATATAAAAAGCAGTTAGTTGACTCTCATTGTAACTACCATGGTTTTATCTTTTGAATATCACTGCCTTTATTTTTAAAAACTGCACTGATCCCATCCCATGGCAAATTTAGTATCAGAGATTTTAGAGATCAGTGTATTTAAGACAGGATTGAAGAATAAGGCTAATGGTAAAACTGCGTAGTTGTATTTCTGTATTATTTTTAAAAATCAGATTTAATTTATGTCACCGCAGTAATTAGACTCAGCGTAATGGAAAATAATAATAATTAAAAAAAAAAGGTAAAAAAACAGTTTGATACTTCTGTAACTTTACCATAGCCAAAATACGTTGTAAAAATGAAAGAAAACCCAAAACATCATGGGGGGAGGGGGAGGGTCCACTTTATACATTAATTAGCTGAGACCACCTCTCAAACAAAATGCAACAGCTATTTTAACTACACCATGCAATACTACGGAGTAGCTTAACAGACAATTAACTATCCGTTTGAAACTGCAGGAACTCTGTAAGTAGGGTGCTGTTACCTGAACTGGAATTTAACCAGGATGTGGAAGTTTATTTACTGGTTTTTACAGAACAACTGCTGTATGCTGATCAAGAAATAGGACGTTTCCAAGGAACAGTATTATTAATGGCCTCCATTCACAGGTAAAGATAGAGCCTTAAGAACAAAACTGCCCCAGGACAGAAAATCTCCAGGTTTCCAATGTGCAAGGTAACTGCCTTCAGGCAGTTGTTGAGAGGGCAGCCACAGCTGGAAGAAGTTGCACTGATTTTGAAGAAGCTATCTAAGAAGTGATAGCTACTGATGAAGAAGCTATCTATCTAAGAAATGCTAAGATAGCTACTGAATCGAATCATACTATGTTGGACTTCGTCTTTATTAAGGAAACAACAGGGCAGACAGAAAGGGAAAGAAGTGTGGTGGTTCTGTTGTTTTGTTTTTGTTTGAACAATATCATATGTATTAGGACTAAAATTATCTTATGTTCCTACCTGTTTAGTTTCACTGTGACAGCATGTAAAAACTACAAGATACCTTGTATTAGGATTTTATCTCATTAAGGTGTTCTGTATCACCTAAAGTAACTGTTTTCCTTAGAGCAGAACAGATGCTTTTCCTCAAATATATTAATTTGCAAGTATACTTAATGTGACTAAGTCATATTGAGATAGAGAATGAAACACTTGATACCAAACCACTTATTGAAAAAGTCAATTTGATATTAGTCAATTTGTATCAGTTTTTTTTTGACTATGTAATATTATATATGTATATATATGTAATATTACTTCAAGTGAAATTTTGGCTTCTTGTTACTTTATATCTTTTCATATTTTATGGGGTTTGTGATGTTAAAGGTTATCAGTCCACTTCACCTTACTAAAATACTGGGGGAAAAAAAAACATTAAAATTTTCAGTGATTCAGCATAAACCCTTTCTTTCTACTGGAAGTCTGCGGATGTCTAATGTTTGCTCTTATTCAGAAATTTTTAAAAACACTGGACCTTGCTGCAGAATGGAATTTCTAAGTAGATCCAATGTTATGTACTTGTAGGCAAGTTTCATTTCATCTATTAGTGTCACCTGAATGAACAAATACTTTTACCTGTCAAGACAGACTCTACTCCACTGTCTGTACAATTAATTTACCAGAAGTTAATTGCTTGCCAATCATAAGTGATACATGAACCCATTTACCTCACACTGCCTGACCTTCAATTAATAGACTATTAAAACAATATAAAAATCTATTTCATTTCTTTCCCCAAAGGGTTTCATAGAGGCTTTATTTCCAAGTACAGATCCTATACAAACCTGCATATTTTACAGAATTTTCTGATACCACAACTCAACAACTTCAAAAGTCTACGATATACAAGTACCTTGAGGTATCCTGCTTAGTGTCAATTTTCCTCACTCATCATTTGTTACACAAAAGCTGGCTAGCTTACAGCAACCCTTGCACTTGACTTCTGTCACAAACATCTGCAAATTACTCCAACTGCTTATAAAAATAAATTAGGGAACTTCTTAAAGTCTAAACCCACTAGCACTCACTTATGAATTAAATTTCACTAACTAGTTTCCAAACTTGAATAATGTGCCACGCTGCACGTCTTATGCTGAAAAAAAAGACAAGGAGATAAGGGGAGCAGGGAGTAATGTGCATTTAAAAACACCTGTATAAACTGGTTTTTTTTTGAAGGAAATCCTTTGTTCAGTATGTGATTCTTTGTAACTGTCACATGATAGAACTTAATTATTTAGATAGGAAGCTGACTCCATGGCTATTTAGTTGCTGCTGAATAGGGAACAAGGCTGCCTTTTGCTTTCCTGTAAATTCTGACCTTTTTGTTTGGTTGGTTTTGTCCCTTTAAAATCCACCTATCCTTTCTACTTTTTAACATTTCACACCCTCTGTCACTGGAAATGGGGCCACATTCTTTCCCAGTGAATAACACCAGCAACAAAAGAAACTCAAATTTAGAAAGCCACAGGCAGCTAAGGACCATCTTGAAGTTTCAGAGACACAAAACTACAGTCACTCCTTGTAACAAGACAGTCTACAGTTTCTGATTTATTTGAGGACTAGGTAAAAATCAGTTAGCTCAGACCTGCCAAATTCACAGCAATTTCAAGTCCAGAGAAGAAGGGAGTCAGATCCTAAGACAAGCTCCACTCCACCCTGCTCATGACATTCAGACTCGTATCTGTAACCAGATTTAGCTCACATACAGAATTCAGGATGGAGCAGAGGTGGTGTAATTTGGATCTGGGCTTATCTGTAATAGATAACTTATTAAAAAAAAACAAAACAAAACAAAAAAAAAAACCACAACCCCAAAACAGTTGATGTATCATGAAAAGATGTTTAAGCCTTTTTCAAATAGATGATTGAAAACTGAACTCTTTCAATTACTTTATTCCTCTGTTTACATTCACCAAAACTTGGAAGAATCATACAATTGTCTGAATCACAGAACAGTTAGCTTTGGAAAGGACCTTAAAGCTCATCCAGTTCCTACCCCCCTGCCATGGGCAAGGTCACCTTCTGCTAGACAAGTTTGCTCAAAGCCCCATCCAACCTGGCCTTGAACACTGCCAGTGATGGGGCAGCCACAGCTTCTCTGGACAACCTGTGCCAATACCTCACCACACTCATAGTGAAGAATTTTTTCCTAATATCTAATCTAAATATTTCATCTTAAAGCCATTCCCCCTGCTCCTATCACTACATTCCCTTGTAAAAAGTCCCTCTCCAGGTTTCTTGTAGGCTCCTTTTAGGTAAAAACACACTAACCTGGGCATAGTTCATATTTTCTATGTAGTTCTGCAATTTTCGAGCTATGACTTCTGGTTTTGTGCAGTGGTGATGGTTAGGAGAGAACAATGCATACTCCAAAACCAAGTAAGAATTTTATCTGTACACCAGTGTTTGTTATAAATTCGCCCATTTTCCACATGCAAAAATAAACTATACACAGTAATAAGAGTAGAAAATTAAAAAGGTAAGTACTCAGCAGAACAAATTTTCCCCTCATTCATACACACGTTGGTAATTATTTTCCTCAGCAGCATTACACAGTTTGTGACTGATGACTCTTAAAGGCAAATGTTTTGGACTCTCCTAATTGTTGGTGGTTACACATCTTCTTTTTGAATTCAGCAGCGATCAAAGGCACATACAAATTAATCCCTATCTGGATTATGTTTAAACCTATTAGGATTGAAATAGAAAACAAGCAACACTTTCATAATTTAAGCTTGTTTCATTTACCTTTCAACACTCTATGCTGTCAGGTTCACCCCTTTGAGGATGGCAGGTTATGTCACTCCCAAGTGTGACTGCAGCCACTGTCAGATGTATGTTCTTCTGCGGGCTCAGCAACAAGACATTACCAACCATGGCAGCACATACCCATAAACTAAAGCTCCCAATGTATTTTCACATAGCTCTTCACTGGATCTGGAACTCCCACTCATATGTAAACGGAGGGGGGGGGGGGAGCAAAAGAAATCCACAACAATCTCCTTTTTATCTCTGAATTTTAATAGTATGCCATGCTTTTTAAAAATCTTCTTGCAAGTTTGTCCAGCTAGTTTCAAAAAGTATTTTTTTTTTATCTTCCAAATATGCAAAACCAAAATCAAATTCAAAAGGAGCCTTTTACTTACTGATCACAAATAATGACACTTAAAATATACTTATGCTTTACTCAGGTCTATTTATTTCACCTCCTAGCTCTGCATCTTTCGTTTGTTAATGTGAAACTTCCTAATGCACAGCCAGCTGCAGACTGTCTACCACACACGTTCATCTTTGCTCCTTTGATTTCTTTTGCTCATTCATACCTTTTCTTGTGTTCCCATTTCTCATATCCAGCAATGGGCCAAGGGACAAACCTTTTAGAAAGGAGCAGAGAGAAACACCAAAATAAGGTTTTGGTAAGGCAGAATATTACCACAAATATGCTTAAATTCTGGAAAATATAAAGCACTTGGTTAATAAAAATAACAGATTATGTCAGCATTTGTGTACTTCCTTTAGAGTTACTTCTTGCTTGTTAAATGAAGCTGCTTCTTCAGGGAGATTAAGGCTCTATTGCTAGTTAACATTCTTCTCCCCTAAAAGTAACATTGCTCTGTTCTCTCTTACTATATTCGGAATTTGATAGACTTCTCAACATATTTTATCATTTAAATCTTTTTTACTATGAGGCTGGTGAGAGAACATATTGTTACAGGTCTTGAAGCAAGGATACATGCCTAACAGAGTGCATCCAGGCAGTGTCAAGCTAAAGGATACTGAAAATGGATGAAAAAATGGTTCACTCAAGTTTTCTTCTCATTGTGCTGGATGGTGGCTGCTGAGCAAATCTCAAAGGAAGTTTAAAAAATATTGATGAAGTATAGATCAATGGCATTCCATAAGCAAAAACTGACTAAAATCCCCCTGATAAAGTAGTGACTTAAATGTTCACATGCTGGCTAAAAGTCTGTGCCTTTTTAATGGTATCAGATAAAGAAAGTTCATGATTTTAGCATGCACTTCCCTGAAACTATAAATGATTAGGTATAATTATGCAGTGTCTGGAAGATAAAAAGAACAGTACAGAGGCATACTTAAGAAAGCAAGTGTTTATGTGCTTGATACAGTGTAGTTATACTACACTGTGTACACAGAGTACACATGAGCTGCCTTGACAAATTCAGATAGGATATAAATAGTGGTATTAGATGTTGGTGAAATTGTAAGTGGATACGTATCAGGCTACTTTACAAGCAGTAATCCCTCTGCTGGCATTTAATATCATCACTTCCAGCAATCACTCTACGATCATGAGCATTTTTATGTTCTGTCATGGAGAATTTTTGGTTAGAAATCTGACTACTGCGAACACAGCTTTTATATTACTAAGCATCTATGTTTGTCAGGAATATGCTTTTCCCAGTTCTATATTTGCTCATGCTTTGTCTAGCCTACTTCTGGCTTTATCTACTCAATACCTGATATTCTGTCTTCTCTTTAGTCACAAATTCATTGTCTGCTCTGTTAAATATCCATTCAAGTATTGGCTCAAATAACCTTAGATACCTTCTCTGCTGCCACATACCCTGAATTTAGGAAAATCTTCTTCCACTGATACTCAGTATTCTCTGCTGCTGAATCACCATATTGTCAGTGTGCTCCTCTGTCATACTGTCTGATGACCTGTGTTGATGTAAACACCCAGCGCATTATTTGTAAGGATGAAGTGACCGGAGCTGTACAATCCAAAGAAGTAATTTTATTTTGTAAATTCAAATGTAAATTGTTCTTTACAAGGGTTTGAAATTCCAACTTTCATATCCAAGTTCCCAAATGGTATAATGGTATAATGTTTTAATGATTATCCCCTCAAGCCATTCACAGAACTCATAGACTGAATGCTTTCCTAGCAGCATAAACCTATATGATCAATATACTTCCTTTGTTCAAAGGCAAACTGTAATGATTCTATTGCTCACAGTCATACCCAAACACTTTGATGCTTCCCCAAGTTTGATAAATGCAACCCCTTTTTAAGCCTCTGAATAGTATACCACATACCTATCCATTCACCATGAAATGACCCCATCATTACAGTACAGCTCTGAGACTGTTCATCCATTCATCAGACATCTTTCTTTGACCATAATGGTAAATTCCAAGTTCATATTAATTTGTAAAGTTTCATATGATTCTTTTCTGTACTGCAAGCAGCAGACATTGTATCTGTGAAAGAATTAGGAAGAGAAGCATCACAAATACAATCCATACTTTCCACAAAGGAACCTCTTAATCGGAGGCTCTTAACTCTAACATGTGTTAGTTCCACACGTTCTGATTTTTTAACAGGTCATAGGACAGTTCTCATCTAATGGGGCAGAGGGAGAGATTCTGCTCATACTGATTTCCCACCAGTAGGTAGCTGCCATGAGCTAAATGCATTGCCAAACTCCCAGTTTCCTCAGTGTTACTTCCTCTAAGCAGACCCATACACTCAGAAATTCCCCAGATCCGCCCTGTTATTTGAAAAAAAATACAGCAAACATAGAAAGCCATACACTACTACTACAACTATAGGTAATTGCAGCTTTCCTTGCAACCTTGCTGGGGAAAAAAAATCTGGGAAGGACTTTGCAGAATCGAAAAGATGAATTTGAAACAGACTCTTTTTAAGCAACCTTTGGCTGATGATATAACACTCTTTGTCATAACTGCTTCTACTGTGCAGCAAGTATTAGAGAGCCAATAAAAGGCTAATGAAAAAATACAGGCTATTCTTGAGTGTGCCATAAATAAAATAACTTCACTTAATTAACAAAAATAGAATATAAGCTAACATCATGCTTAATGATCTAACTACAGAGACTGTTCATAAATTCAGTTACCTGGGATCAAATTTACCCAATCAGAACCTGTCCAATAGAAACTGGAAAAATTTGAAGAATAGTCGATCCATCCACGGCTTCACTTATAAAAGCCTGGGGGAAAAAATCACCCCAAAAGTAGAAGACATGACTACTGAAATGCTTAATTTTTTGCTGTAGCTACTCATGAATGTGACTTTTGATAAATTATTGATAGTGACACAAAGCAAATTGAAGCTTTTGAGATGCGGTGCAAGAGAAGATTCTTGCCTGTCTCCTGGACAGAAAAGATGATAAATGCTCCTATTAAATATATTATTGGAGAAAAGTAGACTTGGTTGTCAGAAATGAATAGGTGTAAATGTGTGTGCTTTGGACACATCAGGAGTGGAGATGGAAATAACCTTGAGAACGTAATTATGTAGGGAATGGTGACAAGTCATCATAACAGAGAGCAGCTAGAAAGGAGGTGGACAGATGACATGCAGCAGGCTGCTGTGACTTCAGTTTCTGAATGCTCAAAACTAGCACTGGATCAAAGAGGCTTCTAAAATTCTCCTATGAAATCACCAATATGCAGATGCCAATAAATTGATTTTACTTCACTTGCAAGCAAAGGAAGCAAGTGCAATTGTTCTGTCAATACAGTATTTGTAAATTACAAGTGTATTTTCCAGTATACACTTTTCCATAATGGCTTAAATATACTGACAATGACCATCTCTGTCATTTCTGAATGTGTCTTGATACCAGAGGTTCGGTGACAATTCTGTATCATCTGGGAAGTATAGCTGTCTCTTGAGAATAGCCATGAGCAGGTTGATTAGAGACCAAGACAACAAAGGGAACCTTGTGGCTGGAGTCTACTAGAAGCCAGCAGATCAAGGGGACCTCTTATGGTTATCCTCATTATGCTATTACCAGGTAATAGACAGCCCTACCACAGGGGATGTGATACTGCACAAGTGAGCTACTCAGCAACATCAAGAGTGGAGGTAGCCTGCACTGCAGTGATCATGCACTGGTGGAGTTGCAGTCCTGAGGGATATGGGTCAGGCAAAGTCGGGACCCTGAATTTTAGGAAATCAAACCTCCAGCTGTTCAACGAGTTAGTCAACAGGTCACATCCAGAGGGTAGTTGGAACTAGATGATCTTAAAGATCCCTCCCTTTCAACCAAGACTATTCTAAGATTTTGTTATAACTGTCCTATCTCCAAGCGTGACTCAGAATAAGGACATTTTCAGACAGCACAGGAGAAAGCCCTCCTTATCAAACCCAAAACAAAATAACATGTAGACAGACTGTGGCTAGGGATCAGTTTCAAACGAGTTTCATCATACAGTTTCATCATACACTATTTGGTTCTTCCCTTTATTCAGAACTGGTGCTATTACATGAAAAGTCAGTTGAGTTGCGGGACCCTTCTCTTTTTCAAGGAAGCACTTTGTGTGTCCAACTGATTATCTTCATAAGATAATACACACAAGTCCTCCTCCACCCTTTCAATGATTTTGCTTTGTCTATGTAGAACATGGGAGATAAATGTAAATCCCTGTTTTTGGGATGAAACATGCTTCCTGGTCTATTCTAATATGAAAACAGTTTCACTGAAAATACCCTCCGGAATGGGACACCTTTTGGAGGTCTTCCATTATGGCAACCCACATTGTGAAGAAATCCACCTCTGACCCACCTCAATTTACAACAGATGTAAAATACATCAATTCTTTAGTAAAAATAGGTAGTTAAAACAATTAGGTGCTATTATCAAAGATATGTTACGCTTCAGAGTTTAGTTAGAAACCTCAGGAATATCTCTGAAGATCCAGGGCAGCAAACTTAAAGGCTGTAATTTTAACTGGAGGAGCTGCATGCAACTGCAGGTGGGAGAGAAGCAACAGACATGCAAAAAGAAAAGACAACCAGAAATAAGGACTAATACCAAAGAAAAGAAAAACTAACAGAAAAAGCTTCTACGTGAAACTGAAGACAAAAACTTATTTCCCAAGGTTTGATTTTTACTGAGTTCAGAGAAACTGGTGTATTGCAGGAAAAAAAAAAAAAAAGCATAACACTGAAAAAGTAAATAGGTTTTCATGAAGGTGAAAAAAACCCCTTCATGATTAGGAAGCAACTCACCAGAAATCAACCTGCTAGATATAAAAAACTGGCTAAATGCTAGACTTGAAAACAAGTAATTAAGCTTTTTTCCTCCCCCTCTTGACCTATTTGACTGTGACTTAAAAAATCTAATCGTGAAGGACCACGCTCTACAGCCTGGTTCTGCAAAGCAGGAGCTTTCAAGAGCACAGTTATTATTAGGAAGACAAGTGCTTTCTTAACCTACCAGATAGGATTTCTTACTTGTCTGCCCAGCAGACTGACAGATATGGCTTATTCTGCAATTCATGACATGCTGTTCTTAAAATTTAGTTCTTGGTCATTATTACTATCCATGCTTACTGCTCTAACAAAGACCTGAGGACAACCATTAAGCTGTTCTGGAAACGTGTGCATAGCTTAATTTAATCAACATGAATGAAAGGATTTTCTGTCTTAAAGTAATCACTCCATACTCTCTTCTGCTTCACCTGAAAGCTGTTTTGTTCTAAAAACCTTGTGCTACATTATTTCCCCTACCAGTAAAATCACCACATTCTTCTTTTCTTGGTACTTTCCTTTAACATCTCCTGACCATAACAGAGAATCAAGAGTGTTCAGCACCTTGTATTCCAGTCTGCTTATAAATTACACTTGCAGTGGTAGTCTAAAATAAGTTAATAAACAAACAACAAACATCCTGGAGTAAGTACATTCCAATAAAAATAATGGGAGTAAAAGTAAATAAACTCCAACAGAAATTTGTCCAGGTAGGAACTCAACAAAAAGACTGAAGGACTGGGTCTTATTATTAGACACAGCCATCCATTAAAATGCAAGGGATCATGTGAACCTGGAAGCAGAGTCCAAGTCAGATCTCAAATGCTTGCTGAAATTAGAAGGGTGAAGGTCAAACAAGCAAAGGCAACAAACCAGACACTAGCAGCTGTAATCATATCTGTGAGCAGACTTCAGGACTATTCAGATTAAGAGTTCCATAGGTCAGATTATCTGAAGCTTTTATGTTTGCACATTCTGAAAATGCCATGCGTATATTCAAGCTAATTGGCAGTTAAGTGTTCATTCATACCTCCCTTAATGGAGTGTGCTGTCAGAACCACACACTTTATTTTAGCCCTTTAGAACTTCAAATAGTGCAGAAGTACCTATCTTGCTGCTTCTCTTCCTGAGAAAAGATGTGACCGTTGCCTAATCATCCCAGAATTTGCACCTACTCCTCTCAACCACTTTTCTGATCATGATTCCACCAAGATTGATACAAAACACCATGTACCTGACTAGCAGCTTCTAAATTAAAGCCGATCCTCAGAGTGCTCTGATAGTTGTACAATACTGGGCTGGCAAAATACTCCCACCGTGGACCTAGGGTATGTCAGGAAGGTTGTGTTAATACCAGAACCTACAGTCAGACATTGAATTATACCAGAGTGGTGCAGTCTGCCACTAGAAACTGCATCTGTATCTAACGGCTGATTCCAACACTGATGCTGAGGGGTGATCCAGGTTTTCATACTTCTGATTAATCATTACCTATGAAAGCAGAAATCTAGTGTGAACCTCTCCTAGATACTCAACTTTCTACTTATGTATTTCAGGACTTTTTGTGTGATACTGCAGACACAAACCCCTGAGAATTAAAATTATTTTAATAATCTACAGTAATTGCTAGCTTCATTATTTATCTGAACTCTGCAAAAAGAGAGTTCTTGGTCCACAATCAAGAGTACTTCAGCGTAGGGCTTCACAAACAACTTCCTTGAGATTAAATAAAATTGTAATTAATTGAGCAAAATTTGACTTTTCAAGTGAAATCTTTCATATGCCACATCTAACTACATTAGTTTTAGTGTACATATGCCTTAGAATGCAAGATTTTATCTTAATTCTACAGTGGAAAATAAAAGTGACTACAAGTGCATGCATACTAGAGGCTCTGCACTGTTTGTCCTTCACTTACTAAAAGAAAGTTGTAGAAGTGTAGCCCCTCTACCTTCTCGTTCTCACTCCTACTTCATGAGCTGTTGTATAAAAATTTCTAGGTAAAGATGGCATCAGTTCATGAAAAACTTGTAACTACACACTGCGGATCACATTAATGATATACACAAACCACTGCTTTTTAATAATAAAAGAATATTTGAAAATCATATAATACTTTGGGTTGGAAGGAACCCACAAATAAACATTAAAACCCAGAAGTTCTGAGTCTTGAGTGACATTTTTGGGCTATAACACCCATAACACTTCAATTCTGCCCAAAGAGAGGCCTGCCTCACACCTTCCTAGCTTTATGCTTTGGTCAAGAAAAAAACTTTAACAAAGGTCACTTCAAATTTATTTCTTGCATTATTTTTACTAATTTATATTCTCTCCTTTTCTATTTAAACTGAAGACAGCTCATACAGGTTCTTGATACATACTTTTTTAGTTACAATCTTCTAGGATCTGTTTTTGACTTATTCACACAAGTGTATTAAAATAAGGAATCTGCACCACATTGATGTGGGATGCAAAGTACCTAAATTAACAACTGTAAGAATGAAAACAAATAATTTGTTAGCAGTGTAATAGTTCTGACAGTACACATTATTTTACTGACATCAAATAACAGCTGATAGCTAGTCTGAGTACTTCAGCTCTAAGGCAAATGTAAATGGACACTTAAATTGGGATTAGGAAAAAGATTAATCACTTGGTGTTGGCTTTATTTGTTTATTAAATCAGTACAACCTTGTTAAAAGTTATTCATGTATCCCACTCTTAAGGTCATCTGTCCATTGTCAATGCTCCAATCCATTGATCCTTAAGCCTCGAGAGAATCCTTTTATTTAACTTGGACTCACAGCTACATTTAAATGCTATGTGTGGTGGCACCCTTCTAGATTTCAAGATGAGAGTCTGAGACCACCTAAGTGTTCCTTCCAACTCCCAGTTATTTTCACGACAAAGAATCCTTCTGAGGCAGTTTCATAGAGGCTATGGACACTCAAGGCTTTAACTCCCTAGGACAAAACAAGGAACACAGGTATAGGAGAGCAATTTCCTACCCACATGCTATTGCACCAGAAACACTTGGGAGCGCTTCAGTCTTTGCACATTTCCTCCCACACCTTGTAAATCTGGAATTTGGCATACTTCACCATAATATTACTTACCTAGCCCTTTCCTATCATCTCGTCCTCCTGCATCTTTCCTGCATGACTGGCAGGCCATGTCAGCCCCTTTGCTGTGTCCAGCAAGGCCTCTGAGGAGCCATCTCTCGAAAGAGATCAGTGGTTCCAGCCTTCTACTTTTAATGTGCTCTAGCAAAAACTTTTTAGAGATTTTACAAACTGAGGAAAATGATACTTTTAACTGGTTCAAGTAACTGAGAGTAGTCAGCTGAAGACCCTAAATTAGTCTTAAAAGTCATCTTTCAGCTGTCATGCACCTTCCCTGAACAGGGTGGGCATATGGCAAACACTTTATAGCCACCTATGCTTCAGACATGCACATAATACAGACTGAAACCAGACAGATACATCCATCCCCTTTGCTACTGAGTTTCCAAACATACCCCATCTCTTGAAAATACTGAAGAATATTAAATTACAAAGACATTTTGCATGGAAGGATTTCCTGAGGTGGCTGGCAAGGGCTCCTCTGGAATGCATATTCAGGTTTCTCCTAGAGATTTATAACTAAATTCATGTTTGAGAAACTCATCTGCCAACAAGGAAGATTTTGGCATCAATGCGTGGATGCTGCTCTTCCCCCCAGCTTCCTGAAGAAGGCCTATTTGCTCCTTTGTGCCACAGCACGCTCTGTGCCACCCCACACACCACTCCCCCCATTTGCTGATGTACCAAGCCGACCAGGGCTCACTACCGACCCCCGATGCCTGAGAACCGGCCAGACGAGACCGCACGGCCATGAGCACGGCTCCATGAAGAAACACAAACATGTCTCTTCCCCTCTCGCACTCTCCGCTGCCGCCCTGCAGCCGGGCACCCGCCGGCCCCCTCCCCGGCAGTCGCGGCAGCCGGCCCCTCGGCGCCCCGGCATCACCCTCGAAGCCAGCCGTTGCCCCCCGCCGCCCGGGAGTAGAGCCCCGCAGAGTCAGGGCCTGAGCCTCACTCAGGCCGCGGCCCGCCCGGCCCGGCTGCTCCGGAGGTTTTGGCGCCAAGCGAGAGGCAGCGCTGCGGCGGCCGCGCCCGGTACTACCCGCCGCCTCCGCCGCCGCCTTACGCAGGGCTCGGCGAGAAGCAAGACTTACTGGCCGGCCTCGCCCAGGCCCCGGGCCTGGGGCTGAGGGGTCCTGGCTGGGCGGCGCTTCGGGCCCAGCCCCAGGCCCGAGGGCGGGCGAGCAGGCGGGCAGGGGGGCGGTGCGGAGCCTCCTCCCGGGCTGTTCTTCCCCGGCCGGACGGAGAGCGGCACTGTGTCCCCGCGGCGCACGCTCCGCCGGAGCCTCCCCCTCTCCCCAGCCGCCGCTGCCGCCACCGAGCAGCTTCCCCCAACCCCCACCCCTCCCCGAGCAGGAGCCGCCGCCGCACCGCGGAGCAGAGAGGTGGCGGAGCAGTCAGGGCAGCGGTCGGCGGGGGTGGCAGCGGAGCGGCGAGGACCACCCGGCACGGAGGCTACTCAATGCTGCACCTTCCGGAGCTGCATGAGGTAAAGGCGGCTCCGGGTCCCGCTTCCCTCTGTGGCCGCTCCCCCCCTCCGCGCTGCCTGCGGCCGGCGGGGGTGTGTGCGCGGAGTCGGGTGTTGGGGTGGCTCTTTGTGGGTCCGGCTGGGCGCGAGGTGGCGAGGCGAGGAGGGGTGGCGGGGCGAGGGGCTGAGGGGACATGAAGTTGCGGGAACAAATGGAAAGTGGAGAGTGGCCTGGTCCCCTCCCCGGGGGGGCTCCCGGGGCCGCGGGAGGGGGCGGGTGGGGGTCTCGGCGCCGGGCGAGCGGGCCGGCAGGGCTGTTTTGTTTGTGCTCGCCGCCGCCTCCCTCCCTCCCTCCCTCCCCCTCTCCTGTTGGTTTCTCTGCCTCCTGATAGTTTTGAGGCCTAACTGTTTAGGCCTCGTCTCCCGGCTCCGGGGCCGGTGTGCCGGCGCCGGAGCACCCCCCTCGGGGCCGGGAATTGCACCCCCTCCCCTCTCCTTTGGCCGTAACGGGCCCTCGGACCCGAGGCATCCTTCGATCGACCCCGAAATTTCATTGTAAACCCGTCGGCTCCGAACTAACAGTGTTGGGCTGGAGCAGCCCCGCAATGAAAGGAGGCGCCCGGAGGGGAATGGAGGGGCCGGAGCTGTGAGGAGCGGCGGCGGCAGCGGCGGGCCGGGCCTCGCTGCGGCACCGCCTGGGGTAGGGGAGGCGGCGGAGGGGGAGGCGGCCGGCGGGGTGATAACCGGGGCCTTCTGCGAATTGAGGGTGAGAAATGGAAAAAGAGGGTTAGAAAGTCGTTTCCATTCTGCTGAACTTTTGTTTTCTGACCGATAGAGGCCGGTAGAGGACTGTGGAGAAGGAAAGTTTATAACCAGCAGCACCAGGATGGACTTCCCTGCTACCCAACCAAAACCTGCTGCCGATGGTAAAATCATCTACTATCCTCCTGGAGTGAAAGAGATTACGGACAAAATTACCAACGATGAGGTGGTTAAACGGTTAAAGGTGAGCAGTCCTGATCATCACCCCTTTTCCTGCAACTTTTGCTTGTTCAGGTAAACATTTCATAACTGGAAAGGAGAACAGCTAGAGTTTCCTCGGCACAGTTGAAATATCTCCTTCTTGCCTGCAGACCGTTGTGGGAATACCACCTCTTTACTTTTCCTTAAAAGAGGAAGAGTCATTTTTGTGATTCGTGACCATAGCCTTGCAAGTAATTGTAAAGCCAGAGTTAATACATTCAGCTGCTATTTTGTGTGTGAAATATGTCCAGTTTTGGAGAGAGGTCTGAAGTGGAATCATGAGTAATAATGTAGGATATGTTACTGAAAACTTTGGTAAGCTAGAAGAAGGTTTTTGTGGGTTTCAGCACTTTGAGCAAGCGTAGTTGAGCAAGGGAAACAAGTAGATCTAGTTAAGGGTATTCTTTACTGAAAAGATAGCACTGGTAGCAAACAGCAAAGTAATTTCTAGAGTTGGTAGATCGAACATTGAAGTTGTTTCATAGGTAAATCCTGTCTCAGATTTTAGAATTTGATATAATACTTCATATTTCTTTCCTGTTCAGTACAACTGGTACTTGGCAAAGTTGCAAAATTTTCATAAGCCAAAGTGACTGTTACAAAAGCATCTTCTCTGCTTGCTTGACAGCATCTTGGGGAGACTGAAGCTTATCTCTGTTTTTTTATTTTTTTAATCCCTTTTTCGACTGGAAACATGATATGCTACTGTGATGCAGTAGTATTATTACTTAACACTGTGCTGAAAATAGAGAATAAAGTTGAGCATCGATCAAATATTGACACAACTTGCTAGTTAACTCTGTGGTCTTCAGATCAGAAAGTTGTTGTAACGTGGGATTTGGTCCTATGCCTAGGGTGAAGAGATAATCATAATTTTTTTAGAGATTGAAAATACTGCCTCTGCTGATGATCTGTTTCCCATCACAGCAGTGACCACACAAAGATTAAAAACCAGAAATCATGGTCTTGCCTAATCACTTAGTACACTGAAAAATCTCTTTGCCTATAAATGTGAAGAGAATGTGGGCTTTGTGCTTAGCTTTTAAAGCAGCAAGACACACGTCAGTTGTTTCTTTGAAAATGAGCCTTGTTGTCCAATTACATTTATGCAAAGTGTGAATGGACAAGTCCAGCCTAGTATTTTCAGAACTGTGGTGGAATATTGCCAGTTACAGGAGAAGATCCTAGAGCTTTGATTGTTTGGACAGAGACCTCGTATGAAAGTCTGTGTTGAAAGGAGTGCAATTTTGAGGTGCTTATTGAAATGAGTATTTTATTTTGTCCTGGCTGGAGAACTTGCAATGGTGAGCTGTGCCATTCCTAGGTAATAGGAATAATAGAATTTCAAAGTCATGCATATGTTGTGCTAAATTAATGTGTATGTATTGGACATAATTTTCAGGCTAAGAGCAGATCTTTTCTTGGTTGTGTTTTTTTTTGTGTTTTTTTTTGTTTGTTTGTTTCTGTCATTTCTTTTAATGAAATAGTGTTAAGGAATAAGGATGACTTCAAGACTGTAGACTGAATGGAACAAACACTTTGTTAGTGGACCTACCATCACTGAAACAACAGAGGAAGATTTTTCTTATCTTATTGGTATAGTTTCACCTGCATTTGAGGTTTGGTTGTTTTTTTTTTTTGTCAGATACTGGCTTTACTGAAGCATCAAGAAAATTAGAAGTTCTGTGCACTTTAGAACTAAACAAGAAGTCTTTTTTTTTTCCTTTATGTCTTTGTATAGACATATATAATCTTTAGTCATGAAATCCATGTTCCTTTGTATCAGCTTGATTTATAAAAACATTCATTTGGCATGCAGAATATTATGATGATGCAGTGCTTGGGATGGAAATGCTTAAAAAAGTGGGCTTTTGTTTTTTTTATTTATAAGACAACTTTCCATAACTTAAATATGATCTAATGATAAACGCTGGCTTTAACAGAATGTACAAATTCAGGCATGAGCCAGTCCTTGGAAATTGTAGGGGTTTTGCTGCTGCCTTGGCCATGCATGATCTGAAGATGCTCTGTGTGTCTCTTAGAAAAGGTGTGTGTGTAACTTTTTGTTTTGGCCACCAGGCTTTGGGTCAGTTCCTGCAAATTTTTGTTCTTTTAGCTTATTGAAGTCATGGCCAACTTAATTGGTTACAAATTTGTGTCTTCATTAGCAAGTTTTCTGATACTGCATCTGTATTTTTGTGTCCAGATAGCTTCTCGTAATGAAGGCTTTTCTTATTATTGGAACTTGAGACATTCTGGGCACCTGTCCCAGAGTGCCTGAGCAGCAGCTTTTGTGCCAAGGACTTCTAAAAAGAATGTTTTTCTATCCTTTCCTTCCTTCTGCTTGGGGTTGTGGGTAATAAAATGTAGGCCAGATTATTTTACAGTGTTTTGATATATCTGTTTGATAACATTAGCACAGTCCTGGAAGTACTGAGAATTTTAAAATCAACATGCACCTCTGAAGTGATGTAGAAAGGAAAAGCCTCTGGATTGCATATGTATGATGAGTGAAACACTAGTTCAGGTGCTTAATGGAGTCAAAAAGGTGTTTTCTGGCATTAAATTACACTGATGGGTCAGTGCCTTTTTAGAGTGAGGTGGTTATGTGATGTATAATTCCAGCTATTGAAGAGGTGATTTTTAACTGGTGTGGCTGGGGACAAGTGTTCATTTCATAGATCAAATAATATTTAATCAAACTAGGCAGCTAGCATGTAGTGGAGAGCTCACTGTACTTTGGCTACAGAACAACTTTTTTTTTTTTAGGTTAATGTTCCTCTTTAAAATGCATCTGTTCAAGTTATATGGTGATTGGTTTCATGGCTGTAAGTCAGGTGCTTGTCAATTTAGTAAGGCTTGTGGGGAAGGTGGTAACTTATTCAACCAAGTGACAAAGGTGGAGAAAACCAAACTATTACAAGGTAACCAAGTACTCCTCCTTTAGTTCCAAAATTGGGCCAGCAACTACATGCAAGTTGAGAAAAATTGTACTAGCAGTGTTATATTTCTTTCCAAAAGATAGTTGAAGGTTGAAAGAACTTTTAGAAACTCAGCATCTGCTTTGCTGCAGTGCTTCTCTCTGACTATTGGAATTGTTTCAAAATTGACTGTATTTTACTGCTTTGTCAAACTCCAGACTTGTATATTGCTGTCAGTAAACTTAAATCTCAGATACAACTTTCTTTGGTCACAAGAGACTATCTTGATCTCATTTATATAAAACCTTGTAATCACTATGAATAAGATCAATAGTAGTGTACTTAATTGTCAGATACAGTAAAAATAGCCCCATTGATCCAAAATGCCTGGAGACGTTCTCAGAGACTGACTTAAACACCCAACAGAAGTGGCTCACTCTGCTGCTTGTCCCAGGCTCTCTTCTGTACCTCTCTATAAGCATTTTGTTTTGCTGCATGCCAAAACGGATGGGTGAACAGATCTGGGTTAAATCTTCAGAGAAAAGAAAACAAAAAAAAAAAAAAACCAAAACAAAAAAAACCCAACTAAACAAAACAAATCTGTGTTAATTTTAGCCTGAATAATTTCCTTGCCTGATTTATCCTGAGAGCTCATAAATACTTGTGCTAGCATAGGGGAAAAAGCAGCTTCTTTCTGTGGCAGTCCTGCCCTAGAGTGCTGACAGAACTTCAGAGTTGATTCAGATGTTTACAGATGTTATCTTCTGAGATGGAGATGGGGACTTTTGTATTTTTTCTGCAAAACTATCTTGCCTGCTAAATATTTTTAAGTAAAAGAAATAATGCATGATGATGAGTTCAGATACAGCTTTGTACCAGCAACTATAGTTTAGTAAAGCATATGATGAGGCTGTAGAAAGAAAGGAAAACATTTGTAGTCCAGTGTTTGTTTTTACCCATAAATACCAGTGTAAGCAACACAAATTCATAAAATCTGTAAAAAGCACATTTAGTCAGACACTAAAGATACAAAATTACCCGCACCCCTCAAAAAAAGGAGGAAATTTCTGAAACCTTCCAAAGAAAAAGGACTGATAAATTAGTTTCAGTACAGGGATTTTTTGACAAAGGTTTAAGGCACTGTAAGAAATATGTTTTTGTGAAATTGAGAGTTTATAAGTTAGAATTTAGTGAGGGCAATGAAGTTCTTTACCATCGCTGGTGTTGTTTACCATGCTGTGTTTTGTTGTTGTTGTTGCTGGGGAGTACTTTTCCTTTTTTCAACCAGTCCAGTAGTCTTTTTTGGCATTTTCTGTGAAAGTTTCTTTTGATTTCCATACTACCACTCCCCCCTTCACTGTCTTTCCCAATTCTTCCCTGCCACCCCACCCCAAGGCCTAGCTTCTGATCACCTGGAAAAGTTAGTGCATGTGTCTTGAAGTCTTCATTATCTTGTCCCATGGCATTTCTTAGTTATCTGATATGTGTTTGTGCCAGAGTGAAACAAACACTTTCCTTCTTCCCATTGTCTTTCTGCATGTTCCTCTTGTTATTGGATGTTGGCCTCTTTGCAGTTGGGCCTGTCATGTCTTTATCTTTGAAAGGTTATCCTTATATCACTAAAAGTAGTTAATGCTAATAATCTATCACGTTACCCATAGGTGGTTTTAGGCATCTGTTACATAATGTGAAATTTGAGAAAGGTTGCTTGTTTGCTGCTTAAATGTTCTGGAGTATGCTGGAGGTATGTGAAAAGAAAAAAAAGTTGCTCTTCACTCACCTGATGTTTCTGCATAAATTAATGGCTCCTCTCTGAGACTGTTTAGCTAGATGGACCTTTAATCTGACATGGTTGTGCCTAGGTAGTTGCTTTGAATGAAACCAAAAAAATACAAGTTAAAGTATCATCTGGGAGAAGAAAATCTTTTCTATTGTAATAGACTAAAATTTGGTACCCTTGAGGGGAAAAAGGTAAACATTAAGTATGCTGGATTATATTAGTTAATAAATACGGTTTGCTGTCAAGACTTAGACAGTATGGCTAAGTCCTCTGACTTTTCATGGCTAAGACCTCTGACTTGCATGTACTTACATGCTTATATTTAAGAATTAGAAGTAGCTTTGTGGAGGTCATATAGCCAGGTTACAGAAACGATCCACAATTAATTATTCTAACAATTAGAAAACTTACATTAATTGTATTTAACTGCAGACTGCAGTTTGCAATGTTCTTGAGCTATTGCTAGCCACATAAGCCTGAAGCCAAATTTCTAATTTGATTTTGCTCATAGTTTAATCTTTTTAATTAGTTTGACTCTTGTAACAATCAAGTTTTTCATTAACTAGGACAGGCCACTAGTCAGACACAGAGAAATCTTGTTCTGATTTTCTTTTTTTTTTTCCTTCTTTTTTTCTTTTCCATTTTTTTTATTCCAGTGGAATATTAGCTGTTTGCTTTGTAAATGTCCCAGTTTTCTCCATCCTTAGAGAAATAGACCATATGTAGGCTCACCCAGTTCCCCCAGATGCTCCTGAATTTCAGATTGATTGATGACGACACCCCTTTGGTTTTGTATCTGATAATTTTCTTTTGTTACAAGTGCATCAGTAATTAATGGCAATTTCACATGTACAATATTATTGTAATGGTTTCCTGGCAACAATAAGATAAATATATTGTGAAAGAAAAGAAGCCCCAATTTAAAAGGGGGAAGAAACAGAGGCTGCTAAATTAGGAATGATGACTTATGATGACAGACCACCAAAATGCACAGGCTAGTTCAGAAGTCCTTATGTCTGGTCACCAATCTGTGTTAAAGATTCTTCATACAAGATTTTTTTCCAGACTGCAGTATCTTTTTAATCATCATTGTTACCTAGAAATCTAAAATGCATGCTTATTGCTGGTGTCACTCAAAGCAATGTGTATTCTATTAGAAAGCTCCAAAAAGTACTAATTTTATTCTTGCACTAGTACTTTTTTTTGTGGGATGGGTACATCATGTTAATCACAGTTTAAAAGATGGGGAACTGAAGAGCTACTGAAAAGGGAAAATCCAAATACAAGAAAGACAAGCTGGCTTCATATGCCTGAGTTGGCATTTCTAAAATGTGACTTCTGAAGTGACTATGCATTCTGTTGCACTTTGTGTTCAGACCACAAGTTCCTTTGATTTCAGTTACATTTCTGAGTGCCTAGCACTAATGTAAACCAGACCTCATTTTCTCTACTTAAGAACCCAGAAAATGACAAATGTTTTCTGTGAGAACTTTGTTATAGGCTGTTTAACAAGCATTGTATAGAAACTTTGTGATAGGTGGCTTAACATCAGGCTTAACTGTTTTTAAAGATAGCATAGGATTCCTTTCTTGCAGTGTTTTCCTTCAGTTACAGCCTTCCAGCTTCATTTAATAAGAAAGATGGCCTTTGGGCAGTATGCTTCTCTACCAGACAACCTTGATTAACTCCAGATCAAGTCCTTTCTGTGGACTAAAGGAAGTAATGGCTTCAAGTTTTCATGGTGGGGTGGGTATTTTGTGTGTGTGCATTGTTGGTTTTGTTTGTGTGTTTTGTGTGTTTTTTGTTGTTGTTGGTTTGGGTTTTTTTGTTTGTTTGTTTGGTTTTATTTTTTTTTCTAAGGGGAAAAACCCAACAAAACCCTGAAGATACATAATCACTTACCAAAGAGTGCATAAACATTAGGATTGAGGAGGCTGACTGGAGGTTTTAGAAGCATAAGATTGTTTACTGTGGAAAAGAGATGAAAGGAATTATTGTGATAAAAGCATACAAAATAATGAATGACAGATAGCAAATTAGGAATTTCTGGTTTTGACCCCTTCCTGAAGAAAGAGCACTCGTTAAAATAGAAACTGGAATAATTGTTGAAGGTTAAGTATTTCTTAGGGTTATACTGGAAGGTTGCGGCTGAGTAGAGCTGAACTGGTGTTGTCTTTCATATAAGTGACATGCTTTAATCATATAAATCACTTACTTTGGGTGCCTGTCAGTATGTATTTTTATGGTATAATGTGGGAGACTTTTTTGTGTATTCACATAATTTAAATAAAGTTTGGATACAAGATCCTTGACATGTAGCTGTATTTTCATGAGGAGTTTGTACACAAAGGTCTTCAAAACAGCAGGAGCCTTAACTGTGCTCAAAGACTCATAAATGAAGTGTTAATCTCACACCAGTGAAGTGAAAGAAAAATTATCCCTTGGTTTGCAGACAGTAATATGGAGATGATTGGTAGGAAGGGAAATTAAACGTTATCTGAGGTTACTTTTCTTCCTTGTCTACTTGAATAAATTCATATTATTTTGTCTGCTTAATGCATATGTGCATCTTTGCAACCAGAAAGAAAAATGACAAAATAATTAGCAGATCATTCGTTCATGGTATATATTATAGCCATTCTGGTAGTTAAAGAAACCAGACTTTTGCCTGGTCACCAATCTGTGTTAAAGATTCTTCATACAAGATTTTTTTCCAGACTGCAGTATCTTTTTAATCATTATTGTTACCTACAAATCTAAAACACATGCTTATTGCTGGTGTCACTCAAAGCAATGTGTGTTTGCTGGCTCTGCAGCTGCAGTAAACTAATGAGCTGTATTCCCTCTGCTGTGCTGACATCAGGATTTGGCTGTTGCAAAGATGTCTTAAGCATGATGACGTACTGTTAAAGGTAAACAAAGATAAAATTGGCACTGAGTATGTTCCTGCTTAGAAATTAATGTTGAAAACTCCGTGGTACCTAGATAGCATGGGATATTCTAAACATATGTTTTATTTATGTGAAACAGAAGATACATACTTATCTGATGAAGATGTCAAGAGCTGCATTGTTAGGATCAGCTTTGCAGCCATGGCAGGGGAAAAATCCATTAAAATTTACTGTGAAGACACTGGTCAGCCTTTTTAATTTCTTGGCTATTTTCAAGTGAGCTCCCACTTGTTTCTAGTTGTTCAGTCATATTACCTAATCTTAATGGTACTCTGTTGTCATGTATGAATAGAGCCTGTCACCTTTTGCTGCCACACAATTTGATGGTCATTAGCACTTTTAGGCCTTGCATTTTTAGTGTTGTATTTTAATATCTCATGGCAGAAATTACATCATTTATTCTCCAGGAGATTTATCAAAACTTTCCAAACTGTTGAAGCAGAGAAAAAGTTTTGTGCTAGCAAAACACATCATAAGCATTAAGGAGACATTGGTCTCTTCTATTTACAAATATTTTTTTTTAACAGATACAGACACTGTAGATGGAAGAGAAGGAGAAAGACTATTTTAAAAGGAGTTTGGAGAAATCGGGTATTTCTGGAGTCTTCCCCCAAACCCTTCCTTGCTGGCTATAGCACCTGAAAAATGCACCCGATTTTTTTTTTTAAAAGTAGTCATGTTAATGTGTAGTAGTGTTAGCATTTGCTTGGAGTCACTAAAGGATTCCCTTTCCTCTGTGATTGTAGTCTCTGTCCATCTGACAGCTTTCTGTGAAAATAACCTGATTGGCCATCAAGGAATAGCTTTAGATCTGCAGGTGTACAGGTGTGTTTTGTTTTGTTTTACTACTCTGTAACTTACTGATCTGTTTACTTTAATTGTTGCATCTAGCATGAGGGACCATCAAAAGGCCAACTTAAAACTTTTACTCATTATGAAAATCTTACTACTGCAGTTTTAGTGTCTGAGAATTAGTCTCATAAATGGAAAGAAAACATATTTGTGTCTTTCAGTTTATTTTGGGTATGTGATAGAGCTTTGTCTGGACAAATGTTTTTAGCTTGCTTTTCTAATGAATCCAATCAGCCAGTCTAATTTCTTTGTTCCTGATCTTCCCTGAAGTTACATTAGTTCAAAGTTTGCTGGCAGTTGGGCAAAGGTTTCAGAGATGAAAGATTTGTCTAATTGGTGCTGAGCAGAATAGAGACATCCTAATTCTGTTGATAAAAGGAAACTGGACCAGCACTGTTAAACATTTCAAAAGGCAGCAGCCCTTGTGGTAGCTGGAATAAATTCAACTAATGTCCACATGGGCGTTTCAGACATAGAGGGTATGCTGCCCCTTCCCCAGCCCTCCAGGCAGGGCACCCGGGGGAAGTGGGCAGGCAGTGCGAGAGGATGAGAGTGAGGGATACAGAAGGGGGAGTGAGTTGGCAGCTCTTCTGGGGGAGAGTGATGGAAAACAGATCTTTTGGAAACCAGCCATCCTTAATACTGTTGCGCATGATAAAACTCATTCATATAGCAGCAATAAAGGAGATAAAACACTAAAATGAAGCACAAAAACTTTTTAGTACTCTCTTAAACCACAGACTGGTAGAGGGCTGTGTATGGTATTTGAAAACATTACTAGTTTTTTAACTTAAAGCCAGTGGCTCTTTAGTTAATGTTTTCTATAGTATTTTTCTCACATAATTTGAGAGGGTCCTGGTGGTTTTTTTTGGCTGCTTAGAATCATGGTGATATTATAAATGCTGAGGCAAAATGTGTCCGGTGAAACTAGAATTGACCTTAGGAAGTGCTTAATATGTAGAAAATTTGCAATTCGAGCTTTATGATACAGTGTGGATGTAAAGTTTGTTAAGTTTTTCCTTGAAAAAAACTGATTTACTTTACTTGTGTTACTAATTTAATGAAAGTGCTGTTGGATATTTGCCCTTAAAATTTTTACTCTTCCTTCAGAGAGAGTATTCAAAGTAGGGTAAATCTTGTTGGTTTAGTACCATTTTGTGTTTTAACTGTGGTGTTCTGTTACTGTTTGAAAATACATGCATGTACTTAATTATCCAAAATGCAGTAATGGTTCTCCATAATAAACTCATTATTGAAATTTAATCAAACCATATGAATAATTTACTAGGGAAATATTGGAAATTAAATTTTGAGGACTATGAAACCTGTTATTTTCTTGTGATTTAGGAGTAAAACCTGGTAGTTATTTAACTGTTACTGACTGCAGTGCTTTTCTGTGGGCTTTAGTCCTGATGTACTAGTCAGAAAGGATATAATTTTTCTTTTAAAACATTGTTTACATGAAACAGTAAAGAAGAATCATTGAGAAATTATGCCCCTTTGTACAATAGCACAATGTATTGTAGAATAAGTGAAGTTCAGTTCTTAAGCTGTTGAAGTAGTAAGAATGAGATGAAGTAAACTCAGTACTCTTTTGATAGTAGAAATAGAATTCAGCAATCTGGGGGGAGATGGAAAAGGCTACCCTATATGTTTGGTTTTCTTAACAGGGTGGTTCTTTCTCAGCACTGAACTGCTATACTAACAAAGCAAACCAAAGAACTGCTAGGCAACTTTAAAGCTTTTTTTGCTGAAAATACATGTTTATTCAAATACCTTATTCATCCTTTGTAAATGTAGTTGGCATGTGTTATTATTTCTGAAAAACTTCTAATCCATCTCTTCTATAAAGCTCCCGCTTCTGCTATCACCAGTAAAATTCCAGTGGCAAGAAAAGCAGAACTATTTTTGCTTGTGTGAAGTCAGTAAATTAAGGTCTAGGAGTTGCATTTGTGAGCTGTTAGCGACATTTTTTCTTCGAAAATGTAGAATATGAAAGAAGGCATAACTCTGCAGCCTAAGGGAAATTGGGAAATCTGGAAGTAAGATTGCAGCTTTGTTCCAGTTGGAACCAGTAGTCTAGACTGCTGTAAAATCACGAAAATTTTGCTTTAGGAAATGGGAGGGTTCACCCAGTACAAAATCTGTATCTTTGAAATGGAGTGAAAACCAAGTTAAAGCCTGTGTTTCTAAACCTCAGCGAGGGTGGCGTGTAATATTTTTCAGTTGCTCTCTTTTAGTCCTAGCCTTTGTTTTGCTTTAAAGGTTAAAACTCCTTCAGTTGGATTACAAAGTAAAAATACTGCCATTTAATTTTGTTTCATTTTGACATATTTGCCTGTTGTTCTTGGTTTAGGTACTTGTGCAAATTCGGAGCTTTCTGGTGAATTGGATTTGTTGTGTAGATTAAAGCGCATTAATCCTAGAGTTGCAGTGCTCTGTGCTGTTTCTGATACTAAAATTGGTTTGTCATGCCCATATAGAGCTGAGAGGATGGAGTTGTTCACTGCATTATATCTAGCAGTGACGCTGGTTTCAGAGACATCTTCAGGGACTGTCACACTGGCTCTGTCTGCCTCCTGAGAAATTGTACTGTTGAACTGTGCCCTAATTCACGCTGTCCTGAGACTCTTTAGAGTCAGTCTGACTCCAGTCTGTACGTGGGCTGTGATGAGTTTCTGTATACTATCTGATTTAACACCTGTCAACACTTTGGTTAGAAGCCTGGCATCATGCAACATCCCCATAAAATTAACCTTAAAACCAGTCTTGGAATTTCAGAAATGAGGAAAATATTAATTGCTAGTATTTTTAGAGGGATTGTTGAGATTTTTCCCACTGCTTTTCATAATTTTTATCAATCTGCTTGAAAACAAAACTGTGGGCAAAATAGGAAGGTGGAAAAGTGGAGGGGTAAGTAATGATAGGTTAGTTCCACAAGTCAGGTTAGTAATCTGAGCTGATGTGCACAGTGGGTATTTCAACACAGTCAAAAGCACGTTAGTTTATCTAAAAATAAAAAAGTGCAGGTCCCCTTTACAAACTGCCATAATTCTGTTTTGGAAGTCATCCTGATATTGTTGTACCTTGGTATTCGACTACTTTGAGTACTCTGTAAATTGACGCTGCTACTGAAGGAAACAGTTACTCATCTCCACTCCTGTTCAGGGAGAATAACGATTCAAAGTCATTTGCCTTATTGAGTCATAGAAACAAATCAAGTTGGTGAAGAGTAAGAAGGGGGAAAAAAAAAAGTTAAAAATAGAGGCACGCAGTGGTTGTAGGCAAGGAGGGGGAAAGTAGTGTAGTTGGAAATGCTGGAGTTGCTACACCAGTAGCTGGAGGAGTGCCCCAAATCAAGCCCTGGTATACTTCACTCTACTGGAATGCTTGGAAGCACAAACACCAAAGCCAGTGCTTTGAGTTAGTAAAGTACTCTGGCTTGCTTGTGGGCCATGCTTTTCCACATGCCAATCCAGGTGTGTCTCTGGCCTGCAGACTAGTGGATTGCAGAAGTGATCCTATTCAAAACCGCTTTTTTTTTTTTTTTTTCCAGGTTAGTTTTCACTTGGGTCAATGTGACTTAATGCAGTCACTTACTACCCCCTCCTTGTGTTGGCCAAAGCTATCTGACAGTCTTGGGTTGGCAGAACTGTATTTGCAGTGACAGCTTAATTTTAGAATACTGTGTTCATTGGGTTTGACCTTATTAAATCAACCTAAAGATTCATTAAACTGTACCCTAAGACTGGACTGAAGCAATCCTACTCTCCCCTATGCGTTTTTTACAGCTATGCAGCGAGCTGCTTCAGGAAGCAGAGCTATTTGGAAAGTAACCTGACCAACAAAACGGATGTTTCAGTGGTGTCACTCATCAGCTGGAGTAATGGAGGGACAGGTCTGACACATTTGGATTGACTCACACTGCAGTAAAACTGCACCTTAAGAAATTCTACAAACATCCCTCACCTCCCCCCCCTCCCGCTTGATGAGGCAGTATCTGTCTACAAAATGGTGTCCCTTGTTTCAGAGAACTGCAAATATAACTGCAGTGAATGATGTGCTACCCTTCCACATCTGAAAAAGAAACTATGATACAGAAGAGACTGTTTTCTGGTTAGGAATAATTGAAATCAGTGCTGTATTTAATCACAAATGTGTGGATTGTGGTGGTGCTGGTAATTATGAGCGAACGTGAATGTTGTGGAATCCACGATGAATTTTCTAATGTTTTAGCTGACTGGCTGCTATAATAGATCATACTATTCATTCTAGTACATGATTGCTTTCAAAATAAATGGATTTTATATTGGAATTTAGATTTGGTGTGGTAATAGTGAGAGGTACTGACATACGCTTCTATATCTAGGGATGTTTGGTTTGCTCTTTTTTTGTCTTGTTGTCTTTCCCATTTGAACAAAAGAAAGATTTGAGGTTTCAGTGTTTTTCAGGCTTCCCTAAGCCCAATGGCTCACAGTTCTGTACCAGTATTATGATTATGAGAGGTGGTCTTTGATGTTTAGACTGGTCTTTTCCTGTTCTGCAGTCCAAACTACTAAGTTTTGTGCTGTGACTTGAACTGCAGTAGGTGGTACAGGCCAGTGCTTGCAAACAGATTTGTCTTCATGTCAGCTCTCATTCTCATTTTTTTTCCCCCTACCTCTTAATGCCTGTAGTAGTTGCTTGTCCTTTAAATAAGGACTTAAACTAACCTACAGGATGTATAACTGTTTGTAGGGGAATATGTATGTGCATATGTACACATATATAAAAATCAGTCTTTTATTTCCATATAATCACACATTCAAAAAATACTGTACTACCCAGCAGACGGGCACCATAAATAGCTCTCACCCCCCAGGCATGAACTTATAAAATGCAAATAGTAGAATCTTGTGTGTCATCCCAAAGCCAGCATTGACACTCCACAGAGCTCATAGCAGAACAGATCATGAGTTTACTGTTGCACATGAAGCTTTTCCAGATTTATTCATAGAAAGTGAAAATGAGTCTTCTTTAACTGTTGCTCATTTAACTCTTATTTCTTACACTTAAGGGCCTGAGAGTTGTGCAGAATATATTGTTAAGGACTTTTTGATAGGCCAGAAATCTGTCTGCTGATGAAAAATGTTTAAATATAATTTTGTTTATTCTTTGAAGAGACAGTGTTTACAGGGAGCTTGCACTTTTGTGGTGGTGTATGTATTGAAATTCTGCAGTTGCCAAACTTCAGCCAACCTTAGAACTGCATTTCACCCATATTTCTAGTAGTAAGTTGTTTGGAAACTTCTATGAAAATAACTGCACGGGAGTGTTGCCAGACGCTGTTGGATGAATGTTTTTAGATAAGAAAAGTTAAATTTTGTGCTTATGTCTCATGTATGCTTAAGAGCAAGTGTTTTATTTTGACAGTCACCTGGTCAACTAGTTGTCATTCTCCTGCAGTTTGAGAGAGATCTGTTTGTCCTTTATAGGTAACGCTTCCCCTCCATTTTTCATTTTCCCCAATTATTCATTGTTTTTTTATAATTCTTTCTAGTGTTTTAGTTGCTTTTTAAATCTCCAGCATATGAATGTGCTGAGCCTCTTCAATTTTCAAGTCAGAGAAACAAAAATAGAGAGTAAACAAATTCTTAAACAATGACTTGGTTGTGGCTTCAGGCACTTCAATCCAGTACTCTAAAGTGTGCGCTTTCTTATGTATTCTGGGCAACCATAAATTTTTAGGCTGAGGCTTGCTGCCTTCTCTGTAAACTTCTTGGATTTCCCCTTGGTACTGTCTCTGGCACAGATGCAGACACTTTTGAAGTGACCAAAGCCTCTCCCAGTGGTTATCAAATTTATGCTTGAGTGTACAGGTTAGTATTTTCTCAGGTGTCTGATTTTATAGAAGGAATCAGCAACATGTTCCAACTATTTCAAGTAAGGCAGAACTTACTGCTGCAGTGTATACACTGTCTTGAGACAGTGTTACTGTTGGATTGGTAGAATTTATTGAATAAGTTTAAACTACTGTGAGACTCTTAGAAACTAATATTTAGTGGGTAACAAAATATTTCTAATAAGCTATTAAAGTGTTAAAGTAATTTTTGGAGCTTAACCTCGAGTGGATTGACTTTTATGGTTTGTGCTTTTGGTGTTGAAATTTCTCAAATTTTGTCATAGAGGGGATAAGTGATTTTCTGGATGAACATGACAAAGCGTTTTGTAAGTACAGAGCTACTGTGCTTCAAGTGTTGTAAGTACACTGGACCTGTAAAATTTTTCTGTGATTCCTGTTTTTGCATTTTTTATGAGAATATTGCTGGCAGCTGTTTGAATGGTATTTAGTACTTGCAGGTTGCTGATTTCAGCAATGTAGTTTAGTGAAGTGCTATTTTAATCTAAATTCAGCATGGTTCATTCTGAGACCCCCCCTTTTTTTTTCTTAGATAATGAAATTGTTATACTAAGCAGAGAGCTTCAAAATAAAGCAGAAGTGAATGTAGAGGTTAAAATGGGCCAATGTTGCACAATGCAGGTGATGTGAGTAACCAACAACTGTCTGGGAAATCTGCCTAATGGTGGGTAACGGATGTGCATAGTGGGTATGGTTATATCATGAAGTCTTTATCTGAAGTCAGTTTCTACCATGATTTCAGATGCTTTCTATGGTTTGGGGAACATCTGTGATCTTTAAATATTTCACAAATAAAGTCTTAGCACAAGAAGAACTTCTTACTGGAACTTCTTAAAAAAAATATGTCAGACATGTATTAACAACAGAAGTCTTACATTAATGTTTTATATCCGATATATTGCATGCTTCTTATCCTGGCAAAATCTGTAGCTGTAAAACTGTGTGATTACATATAAGGAATGTTGAGAGACAGGTACAGTAGTTACAGGCATATTCTAGCCATCCACAAGGCAATAATTTGATGAAACTGATAGGCAAAATAGTTACAGAACTCTGATGGAGGAGATCAGGAGTTACTTAAAGTTCTCAAACTATTAGAGAAGAATTCCCAGAGAGGAATTTTATTAGCCTGAAATTCAGAAAATCAGTAAAGCCACCACAACTCTGGGAGATGACACATAATTCTTTAAAAGAGTATTGCTAGTCCAGAAAGGTAGAGTTCTGTAAGAGTAGTTAGTTTGATTATTTTGTTTTTCCCCTTTAGTTAGGCAAAAGAGAGACTTAGCTTTGAAAATACATGTTTTAGATGAGCGATAATTTTTGACCAGCTGAATGTAGCTATGTGGCTTGAAGATACTATTAAAATGTTTTGCCAAAGTTAGCACCAACTGAAAATACCTGTGATTGGGTGTAAACATCAAGGTTCAGCGAATAAAAACATATATGAGCTAGAGGCATGAATGGGAGTATCTGTTTCTTTCCAGTCTTCCTGTCTTCCTCAGTCTCCTGCTTTTGCCTTTTCCTTTGTCATACAAATGCACCTCCCATACTGAAAATGGAAAAGTCTACATTCTTGTGTGAGATACTGTAGCATGAAATGAAGAGTAAATACCTTAAAAATAACTTTTTAAATACTGTCATATAAAGTCTCCCAAAATGCTTTCTGAAAGTTATATATTCAATTTGAAATATTTCCACATTTTAATATTGGCAATTATGATATTACAGGTTTAATTTATTGAGATTTTTTTATGTTATTCTGTGCTGTCTACATTACAATAAATTACATAGGCTTGTTGTATTCATTTTCCAGGCTTATTTCTCAGAAACTGAATATCCTACACATAACCATTATGTCTTCAGCATCATCATATTGCTGAGCACTGTGGTTTTGATTTTCATATCCTTTTATCAGCAACATTGATGCCTTTTATTTTTCCTGTAGTCTCCCCATTTTAAAGAAAATTAAAATGGAAAAATTCTTAAAAATACTTCTTTATTCTTTTAAAATACATTAGAAGTCAGTCTGTTACTAGGGTTACTTGCCATTGTTCAGAGTAAAATAAATTATATTTATTAAAATAGTTAATAAATAGTTTTAAATAAGTTATCAAGCTTATTAAATGGGCTAAGTTGTACCTGGCTTTTAGTAACATGGTCGAGTGGAAAGTGTCCTGGCATCTGGCAGGGGGTTGGAACTAGATGAGCTTTAAGGTCCCTTCCAGTCCAAACCATTCTATGATTCTAATAGATGAATTCCACCAATAGAATACTTTTCCATACACTAATTATAGATGATTTTCTTACTCCTTATTTAAGAGTTAAATAAACTTATAGCCAGGAAGCCACTCCACATATGTTTTGGATTCAGTTTTTCACATACCAGTTCTTTTTCTGTCATTTAAGAATTTCCTGCAATGTTGTTTTTAATGGGACTACTTAAAAATAAAATGAAGCCACCAGCCACAAGGAGAGTAAGAAGATTTTGCTTTCAGTCCGTTCTAGAGTGCTCTGGTTTTGAGCTTGGTAGCTGCTTAATGAGAACTTTTTTTTTTTGGTTAATAGTACAGATAATAGTCCTCAACAGGTAGCAACATTTTCTGATAAAGTAGTGCTTCACTGGAGAAAGCTAGTTTATTTGAATAGGAGTTCTTTGTCGCTTTATATGCCACCTGCTTTTGGATGGTCTGAGTCAGGAAGACTGTGATGTACCACGGGGTGTACTGCACTGTAGTGTAGAAATAGACATGGATATAGCCTTTAAAACATTAGTATTGTGGAAAGCATAGCCTTTAGTTGTGTTTTAATGTGGAACTCTTAACATGTGGTTTTGTTGTGAGAACTGAGCCTAAATACTCACCTCAGAATTAATTCTTACAGTCAATTTACAGTAGAAATGAAAATGCTGTTGTTGTTCTTGTCCAGCACCACCTTCTCTTTGGAAGAGGATATGAATTATCACACAGCAGTGAGCTGGTTCTAAAGAATCCTCTCTCTCACATCTGGAGGCTATTACCAAAGTACTTAGGAAACTTTGTACGGAAATGGAAACTCCTTCACCTGGGGAGTACACTTTTAAGTTTTGGGGTTTTATTTTTTTTTTTGTTTTGCCCCAGCCGTCTGTAACACTTGCTACTATACCTAGGGGAAAAGGACTATTTAATTAAATGCTTCTAACTAATGGTGTCTTGAATTATCATTAGAACATTTAAAGACTAGGTTCTTCTTAGTCCCTCTGCAAATACCCTTTTGTTACGTATCTATCCATGGGGAAGCAAAGTTTCTGAGAACTTAGAACACTTTCAGTGTTTTTAATTTATCAACCTTCTTTAGAGTACTTAAACAATTTTCAGACTTTGGCAGGAATATTGGCAAGAATCCCATTGCAGATCTTCCCAGTAATAGAGACTAGGTACTGCTGAGGACTCAATTGCTTTAAAAAATAAAACAAAAATGGGAAAATGGGTGCTGTGGCACCACACTGAAATCATGGATGTGTAAGAGATGGTGAGTGGCATGAGTATGAAAAGATAATGATCTGATAAATATGTTCACTGCTGTGTACTTTTCATTATTTGAGAATACATATCCATACATTGTTAAAATGTGTGATTTGATCCACAGTATTATAGCTGCGTAATAGAAAAATAGTGTGAAACCGCTTAAAACTAGGATAACAAAATACTGACAGGATTTCAATACGTATGGCGAGCTAACGATATTTCTTAATGTTTCTTGCATTAATATGACTTTAAAAGGTCTTGGGTTGAGTAGCCAAGTGTCATGCATCAAAAGCTGACTGCTGTCAAAAAGTAGATTTAAAGAGATAATTTCTGCTAATGACAAACCATCCAGTGACCTAAGGTTAGATAATACTCTTCATGCTTGGAAAGCTTTTAGCTGTTTGGGGAACAGAAAGCATGATGAGGTAGGTGAATTAGTTTGGTTGATCGTAACCAAGGAGGATTTCACAGAATTCCTATTAAGTCAGATAATTTAAGTGAGTAGAGTGAATCCAGTGGAAGCTCTTAGGTTGAATGTCAAAAGTAAGGTGAGGAATAGAGAGAAAACAAAACTACTTGCTGACTTTATGAAGTTGAAAAGGACTAAGGGGAGACTGATGTGTCAGTCTAGACCATTCGGTGAAATCTTTCACTGAACAAAAATACGATAGAACTTAATGCTGGGTAAGGAGCCAAATGATAAATACTGTGGGTATTATGTTCTTATATAAATTAGGCATGTGTGCTTTTTTGACTAGTGTGTGCATGTGCTCTGTACAATACTGCAGTCCAGTGAACCTTTGCCTCCAAAGGTATGAGATGACGATGTGATGAGAATAATAAGAACCTGGAAGCAAAATAAAAGTGATGGCCTAGAAAGGTAAATGGGAGATCTCTGGAAATAATAATTCAATTAAAAGTAATAAATGAATTGATTCTTGGGATACAAGTTTTGGAAATTACTGTAACAACATGTTTCTGAGACCTTGAATTTAAAATGATGCGTGCTTACATCTTATGCCAGTTTCTAATGCATAGAGATGAAGGTAGAAGGGGGACTAGTAGGATTTGGATATAGCTGCCTATTTCAGGCTTCGTGTGCTTGCCACTATTAAGGTTAAGAAGTTGTGTGACAATTAGGTTGTTAAGAGTTTATGTACCAGAAAGCTAAGTTATTCTTCCCACTGTAGTCTTGGCCATTGAATTCTAACTGCCTGCCCTTCTACTGGCTCTGGAACCTATCAGATCTCTCTGTGATCTAATTATACCTGTCAGAAAACTGAGAGTTGTTCTGAGGAGGTTTTTGGGCAGGTTAGTGGATTAAATTGACTGATACTGAACATGTGTTGGGGCCAGTGCAAAATAAACAGTGGCCCTGCATAACTAGAAGTAGGACAGGATAAGTAATGGAAAAGGGAGAAGGAGGTAGTGGCAGCAAGTGGCTAAATTAGATCTCCATGGAACCAAAACCATAGATGCTGGGAGAGGGGATTTAAACTGTGTGCTGCTGTGACTCCTTGTTGGCAGACAGGTCTGAATTTCCATTTGTGCTTTGCTTCCTTCAGTGTTTTTTTTACCTTGTCAGTGTGTACAGAGCTGTAAGAAAGTTACTACTCCAACCAGTCAGTTACAAGGGAAGTTGTGTTAAATTCCAGGGCATTTAAGCTGATTATAATCCACTTTATCCTTAATGAGGAATTTTCACATCACACGAAAGCACAGCCTGTTTTGATGGAGTGTTTTTTTTGTGGGGGGAGTACTTTTGGTCTGGTTTGGGTTATTTTATTTTTTTTTTGTTTGTTTGTTTGTGGGTTGGTTTGGTTTTTTGTGGGTGGGTGGGTGGGTGATGGTGGGGATTTTTGTTAACTGCAGTGGATATAAATGAACTTGCAGGATGTTTTTATGTGAAGCATAGTGGTACCTGCTTAAAGACAAAAGGAATAGACTTGCCTTTGAAGTATCCTTTGGCTTGGAGAAAAAAAATGCACTTCACTATCACAGATAGTAGTGAAGGAACTGAGGTTGCTCAAAAATTATTTAAAATCTTACTACAATAAAAACTTAGTCAAAGATACTAAAGTAGGCAGTTCTGAACAAGGTGTTTTGTCAAACTTGTAGTGATAAGGAAGGGCAGTGTAGTATTGTCCTTGCACATCACGAGTCTCATTTTTCCCATGGACTTGTTCATGGCCAGAGTACAAGATTTATTAAGTGAAGTGATAACCCTATTATGATTATCTTCTGCTGGGCAGGAAGGACACCTTTTATTTCGTTTTGTGCTGTTGTAATCTTGGGAAGCATGATTTTTTTTTTTTTTCAGCCTTTCCTTGCAGTAGTCCATACAAGTTACTGTAATTAAGTCAATGTTATGTAACTGATTTTGCAGGGCAGAATATTCCACGACTGTTTAAATTGCATGTTCTAACATGTACCATGAAAGACATTTTGGTTTAAGGCATTTGATTTTTTTTTTCTCCCATTTTCCTTGCCATTTTGCCCCACCTGTTGCATTTATGTTACTTGAGGAATCTTCTAGATTTACAGCAGAATCGAAATTCTGCTTTGTGCTAATTGTGGAGATACAACATGTGGCTAATTGTACAACCTCTCTCCCAAATTGGTAACAATGCTTGTCCCGTTTTGATTATGGTGCTGTACATGTGTGATGCTTATTCATTATGTAGTTACTTAAAAACACACATCGAGGAAGTTACTTCAAATAATTAATGAATGGCTTGGTATACTGTTTTTATTACAAGTAATAGTCTTTATGCTTTTTAGTATGTCTGATTAATTTAACATCTGGGCTCTTGGGAAATAGTCCGAGTTGCTCAATGAAAGTAAAACAATACAGAATATGCTGTTCTACCCATGTGGAGGCAGTGGTAAATTTACTAATTACAGCAGCAAAACTTCACAAAAAATGCATAGCAACAATGAACTGGAGACAAATTCACATTATCATAGAATGGTTTGGGCTGGAAGCGACCTAAAGGATCATCAAGTTCCAGCCCCCCTGCTGTGGGCAGGGACACCTTCCACTAGACCAAGTTGCTCAAAGCCCCATCCAACCTGGCCTTGAACACTGCCAGGGATGGGGCAGCCACAGGTTTTCAGGACAACCTGTTCCACTGTCTCACCAGCCTCATATGAGTGAAGAATTTCTTCCAAGTGTCTAATCTAGATCCGTCCTCTTTCAGTTTAAAGCCATCCTCCCTTGTCTTGTCGCTGCATGCAATGTTAGTAGCTCTTCCCTTGTCCACCAATACTAACCCTATCATAGAAGGCTGCCAGATTTAAGGGGCATCGTGATTTATTGTTAGTGTAGCCATGTTGGCTGTCACCAATTATCCCCTTATTGTCCATGTGCCTTAACATAGTTTCCAGGGGGATCTGCTCAGTGATCTTGCCAGGCACCAAGGTGAGGCTGACCACCCATTAGTTTCCCAGGTGTTCCTTTTTCCCCCCCCTTTTAAAAATGGGGGTTATGTTTTCCCTTTTCCAGTCAGCAGGAACTTCACCTCACTGCCACAGCTTCTCAAATAGGATTGATAGTGGCTTAGTCATTTCATCTGCCATTTCCCTCAGGACCTGTGGGTGCAGCTCATCAGGTCCCATGGACTTGTGTGCCTTCAGGTTCCTTAGATGTTCTTGAACCTGGTCTTCTACAGCAGGCAGTTATTCATTTTCCCAGTCCCTGCCTTTGCCTTCTGTGACTTTTCATTGCCTCCACCTTCTGTAAGATTCCTTTTTGTGTTGGATTGTGTCCAGGACCTCCTTGTTCATCCATGCAGGCCTCCTGATGTTTTTGCCTGACCTTCCCTTTGCTGGGAGCATCACTCCGAAGGAGATCCTCCTGAGCTTGGAGGAGGTAATCCTTGAACATGGACCAGCTTTCTTGTGCCCCTCTTCCCTCCATGGTTTTGTTCCATGGTACTCTACCAAGCAGATCCCTGAAGAGGCCAGTGTGCTCTGCTGAAGTCTAGGGTAGAGAGCTTGCTGCACACCCTCTTTGCTGCTCTAAGGATCTTGAACTCCACCATTTCACAGTCACTGCAGCCAAGACTGTTCTGGAGCTTAACATTCCCCACCAGCTTTTCCTTGTTGGTGAGAACAAGGTCCAGCATAGCACCTGTCCTCATTGGCTTTTCAGTCAATTGGAGAAAGAATTTATCATCTATTCTTGGAACCTCCTGGATTGCTTATACCCTGCTGTGTTGTCTCTCCAATAGATATTGGGGTGGTTGAAGTCCCCCACGAGGAGCAGGGCTTGTGAACATGAGGCTGTTCCTATCTGTCTCTAGAGGGCCTTGTCCACTTGGTCTTCCTGGTTGGGTGGCCTGTAGCATATACCCACTGTAACACAGCCTGACCAGAGCTTATGTATCAGGATTAAAGGGAGGGCAGTCCTGAGCAGCTTCAGTCGGCTGCTCATCCATCCCCAGATTAAGGTCTGTGCACTCCATCTGATCATTGACACAGACAACACCCTCTCCTTGTCTTCCCTGTCTTCCCTAAAGAGCCTGTCTCCTTCCATTCCAGCACTCCAGTCACAGAAACCATCCCACCACATCTCTGAGATGCCAGTAAGATCACAGCACTGCAGGCATACACAGGTCTCTTAACTCCTCTTGATTATTGTCCTTGCTAGGTAGGTTTGTCTAGAGGCATTTAAGATGGGTCCCTGATGAAGCCAACTTACTGGCTGGAGTGGCTGGAATTCCGTTGTGCTATTCTTCTGGTGCTCTCCTGTTGACCTGCTATCCTTCTCCAGGCTGTGGGCATCTCTTGCTGGCACTAGCATCAAACTGGTTGGAGTGGGATGGATGGAGGTTCTTCTCCCATGGCAACTTTAGTTCAGGCGTGGTCTGTGCATTTCTCTGCGTTGGGTGAAAGGGTAGTGCAGAGTGACTGGTTGAGCAGTGTGTGTTCTTAACGCTTGGATGAATGCCTTCCTGAAAGCTTTAAATTCTTTAATTTTCAGTATGTTCATAATGTGCTAAGAGTGACCTGTGGTGGTCTTCACTTAACTATTGTGGGATTTTTTTTGCTAGTTTGAGTGACATGTTTGCATTTATCTATCTCTAATGTAATAATCGAAGCATTTCACTTATATGTTTGCAGAGCCTGGGAGAGTAAAATCTTGGTCTAATAATTAGAATTTGAAGGTACTATGGTAAAAATGGCAATAATGAAAATTTATAGAATAGTTTTAACACTTTTATTTCTCCAGTCTAACTAAAGTACCTTCACCATACTTTCATCAGTATGTGACAACTTAATGGAGATACAGAATGAATTTAATAGTAAAAGTGAATAACTGGATTTTGTTTATGTTTGCTAGTAATTAGTGTTTGTTTTGAGTGCTTAACTTTTTGGAAAAGAATGGATTATGTTACATTAATATTTTTAAATAATACTCTTCTGTCTCCTGCTTTTTGCAGAGGGCAGTAACAGTGTTCGGTGGTGGGAGCTACAAAGTCTGTAGGGAATTATACAAATGAATAGTAGTGCTCTAGCTAGGGTTGTTTCAACTGTACAACAAAACTTCAGTTAGACAATAATACTGGAATTTGAAAAGTAGTGAGTTCATGTTACGGGGTGTTGGTTTAGGCTGGGATAGAGTTAATTTTCTTCCTAGTAGCTGGTGCAGTGCTGTGTTTTGGCTTTAGTCTGAAGAAGTGCTGATAACACACCAATGTTTTAGTTGCTGCTAAGTAGCACTTACCCTCATCAAGGGCTCTTCAGTCTCATGCTCTGCCAGTAAGGAGGGGCATGGGAAGCTGGGAGGAAGCAGAGACAGGACACCTGACTCAAACTAACCAAAGGGGTATTCCATACCACAGCATGTAATGCCCAGTATATAAACTGGGGGGAGTTACCCAGAGGCCCAGATCACTGCTCAGGAACAGGCTGGACATGGGTTAGCGGGTGGTGAGCAATTGTATTGTGTATTACTTGGTTGTTTTTGTTGTGTTTTTTTTTTTTTAATTCTCTCTCTCTTTCCTGTTATTACTACTCCTGCTCCTACTAGTATATTTCACTTTCTCTCAGTTACTGAACTGTTCCCATCTTAACCTGTGGGTTTTACCTTTTTCCAATGCTCCTCCCCATCCCACTGAGGGTGCGGGGAGTGAGTGAGCAGCTGCATCCTATTTAGTTGCTAACTGGGGCTAAACCATGCCGTATGGTTTAATCACTATTTCCTGGACTAAAACCTGGCTTAATATGATAATAATTAGTATGTAACTCTGAAGTAGCTACTTCATTCTGCTAGAGAAATATTTATGTAATGGTAGATTCAAAACTTTGGGAAATTAAAACTTCCTTCTAGATCTAAAATGAAAACCTTAATGCAGAGAGCAATTGAGTGTGTGTGTGTGTGTGTGTTTGGCTTGGGCTTTTTTTTGTTTTTTTCAATTAGAGCAAGGGTGATTAGGGTGGCTCAGATGACATCTTGAATATAATTTGCTTTAATAGAGTACCTGTAGTATGAATAACTTCAGTAAAGATTTTTCTGAACATGCAGATTCTTGGAAAAAATAATTGTTCTAAAACCTGTCTGGTAGTAGCAATTCCTATCTTCTCTCTTCAGTTGTATTTTTACTTCCTTCTGGTTCAATGAAACATTAACCACAACTTGAATTTTTTGGAGCTTATTTACTTTGTCACTTTCCTGCATTGTTGCATTTGTGTATACTAGTAGCCATATGAGTGGCTTTCAGATCAGGTTTAAAATTTAAAAACTTTAATTATTTGAACCTTTTCTTTGTCTCTATAGAGTGTGCTTCAGGTTTCTAGGTTCATTAGCAGATTAATTTAACAGGTCAGTTTCTGACTGTCACAATTAATACTGGTGTTGCAGTGATGTGGCTAAAAATTTAACTATGAAAATCTTTCTAAACCCATTCTGAGCAGTTCTTCCTAAGATGTTATCAATATTTACTAGGTATCATGCAACTTGCATACTGCTGCTGGGTGTTTTAAGTTCCTATGACAAAACTCATAATTTGCAACAGGACATGGAATGGAGTTGTAGGAAATATAGAAAGACTTGCAACTCTGGCTAGCACAGAATTTATGTAAGATTTTCGGGAAGTATGCTTAATTTTACATGTTTATATTTCTAATGGTTCTGTGTATCTCAAGTAATACCGATCCCAGGCGATTAGAAGGAACTTTTCTTTGTCAGATGTTATCACAGAAAATAATTTGCAGTATGTTGTCATTTAACTTCTTTGGGTTATTGGGCGTATTTGTGAACTACGATCCTAGACCAGTTGCATTAAACAACATAATCGTGAAGGGAGGAAGGGAAGGTAGTTCTTGTCATAGAGAAAACAAGACAAAGGATAGCTGTAGAGAGAAATGCGAGTACCCCAGGGAATCATGGATCTATTGTTGGTCAGTGCGTTGTAGTTGAGGATATGTGGTTCTAGTATGAATAACTGATTTCATTAAACATGGACTGTCTTGTACTTTTACAGACTTAAGTTGCTTTCTTAATTGTTACTTGATAACTACTTTTTCAGTTTTGCTAGAGGGCAAGAGTACCTGTCCTGTAACTGATGAAATTTTGAGCAAGTTCTTGGCTGTCTGGTGAGTGTGAAGAGCCAAGCATGGTTTGTATTTAGTGTCTGGACTTTTTCTTTTTTAACCTTTTCTTCTATTTTAACAGTTAATTTCAAATATAGATTAGCAAGCATTTGGAAATAATTGTTGTGTGATACTGTAATCATTGTCAGTGTTTGCTTGGCTATAGCGACTACTCCCAGGCTGTAGGATTTTAGTTGATTGTATATATTCAAGAAATATGTAGAATTATTGTATTGAAGTATGATGACATTCCAACAAATTAATGGCTTTATTAATTCCATTTTTCCCAAATCTTGCATGTGCCCTGGTACTAGCAAGGATTTACATCATGATTTTAACTGTGGTCCAGCCCTGTGTAGTTTGTTTATATGTTACTTTCATTTTTTATTTATATATATATTTTCATTTTTTTGTGTGTGTGTACCCCACGTGTATTATGTATATTGCTTTGGTGCCTGGGATCCTAGATATAGACCAAGATACTATCCTGTTATCTGTTTGTGTGTGTCATAAACAGAGCATCATGCACCAAAGACTTGTTATAAAACAAAAGACAACACTCAAGAGCAAGCAGATATGTGTCTATAAAGAAACCATGGAAGAGAAGCATAGATCAGTATGTTAAATAGCAGTTGCAGCATGCCAATGGCCCAGTTACTGCCCAAGTGTTGTTTTGTAATAGAAAAGAAGTATCAAGGACTGCTTTACTGAGAAACAGAATGAGGTTTTGTGGATGTTTGTTGGCATTTCCTTCTGAAAACAAGAGCAGTACAGGAAAATCTGTAAGGCTGGTGTGTTTTCAAAGAAGCAAGACAGTGCCAAATACTAGTTTCATTACTTTAATCCCAGAATATCCTAGTGTTTTGTTACAGAGTAAGAAAGTTGTGTGTTTTCACAGCATCATGCTGACTTCCATGTCTGGTCTTGACATAATAGAGCAGGGATATATGCAAGATTTTATGCATATTGACATATGAACATGAGAACTTGTAGGGAGATCTGAATCTAAGTTTATGATATGCATAGGGAGAAAGGAGATCTGGCTTATGGGAAAGATCAGATGATTGCTTATATAGGTTATCTAAAAAATATTAAAATGACTGGTGTGGTGGTTTGGGAGGTTTTTTCCCCTTATTTTGTTTTGGGTGTGTGTTTTTTTTTTTGTTTATTTGTTTTTGTTTTAAACCTTCCTTATTGAAAGAATCTGGTAGGGTTTGAAGCCTGCCTTATCTGTGGCTTTGATTCTGGTATATAGGAAGCACAGGTGATGGTGTGACACTCTGACAGACCTGTGCTGTAGATAAGAAGATGGTTTTGTCCTTTTAGCTAGTGTTTCAAAATGTATCTTTAGAATATTTTTAGGGAAACAGGCCAATGCAGGTATAATTTGGAATTTTACAGGCTGTGGTTGTAAACTTCTCTTTTATTCTATTATGTCCTCCCCGCTCCGTTCCTTTCATTTTTAGTTCTGCTTAGGTTGCTTCATGAAAGAATGTACTTGCACATTTTATAGAAATTGCGGAGGGTTTTAAGTAACGTACTGTGGGGAAGATTGTTGCCAAACATTTATTTTAATGTACAACATCTACTGTGTTTAAAACTGGGCTCCAAAACGCAGGGAGGAGGTAAAGCTGAAAGACAGTGTTTTCACGTTGGAAGTGGGGGCATGTTTAATAACGGAAGAACAACCTTGGTATGATTTGAATGACCCAATAACAAGAGAATTGTGGTAAGAGTAGGAGATGTGTTTATTAGCAGGTAAGCTCAATCTCTTCTTGTGTTTTACTGTGTTTTAGTATTCTAGAGGCAAATTTGACCTGTCAAGATTTATCATTCTGTGTTTTCTCTTGCATCTCTCTAATGGGTATATTAAATCCAACTGGTATGCAATATGGCTGTTCTTCACAATTTTAACTCTTAAGGATGCTCAAGCAACGTGGAGGACACAAAGAGCAATCTGATTAAGGTCATAGTAAGAATCTGTGGCACATCTCTCAGTTCTGTGCTGATGTCTTAGAAGTGATCCTCATTCTTTAACAAACCCTATTCCAGAAGCTGAACCTGCAGCTTTTTATTTGTTCAAACTAAATTTTCACTTTTAGTTCAGGTGACTCAATTAACTGGGGTTGTATAATAACTCAAAATAAACAAGTTTGGTGGCATTTCATAGGAATTGGTACTTAGTTGTGCTAGAAGAAACAAGGAAACCACATAGTTTATTTTTTTCATTATATAGATAAGGCTGTTGATGCAGGTTTCAGTATATAGCAGGAATAGATATACAGCATTAGAGATGCTTTCCGTGGGGGATTAAATTCTTACCTGGTATCTAGTTTGACTAAACTAGATTAAAGGATTGTGCATCTGTAAAATAGTTCTTCAGCTCTGTGCCTTGATACAGGCAGAGTGTAAGACTGGCCTCTTAGGCTCTTCTCAAGTCATGGCGTAGTGGTTAGAACAACTGCATTGTACTGTGATGTCTGCACTAGACCAGATGGCTTGCAGCCCCTCATGTTGTATACTGAGGCAAGTCGTCCCTTTGAAGAGGTCTGGGGCTGCTTTGGTGAAGAGGTGCTGCCATCTCCAACCTCACTGGTATACAGCAGTTTCCGTGCTGCAGCTCAGGTTAAGATTAACGAAAAAAGGAGAGCTGCAAAGCTTTTTTTTTTTTTTTTTTTTTTAGTGTCTCAACTGTAAATACCAACTTGAGTAAGCCTTTAAGTATCAGATTAACGTTTCTCTTTTCCTGATGTTTGTCCTAACAACAACATTTTAGTACTGGCTTGTGCAATCGAAAATGTGTTGATGGTATTGCATCCTTTTAGAAAGTACTGTTTAGTAACAAGGAATAAAAGCAGAAAGCGCTCGAATGGGGTTTTTCCTGTGTTTTCAGATGGTGGTTAAAACCTTCATGGATATGGACCAGGACTCGGAGGACGAGAAGCAGCAGTATCTCCCATTAGCCTTGCACCTTGCGTCTGAATTCTTCCTCAGGAATCCCAATAAAGATGTGCGCCTCCTTGTAGCGTGTTGCTTGGCTGATATCTTTCGTATCTATGCTCCTGAAGCTCCATATACTTCCCATGACAAACTTAAGGTAAAAATGCTTTAAAAAAATAAAGGCTTTCTTCCTACCTCTTTCTCCTTCTGTGGGAAAAAAAACCAAACCCACAACACCACCCCCAAAAACATCCCCAAACTGCTACCCGTAACTTTTATTTATTGCATTTATATTCACATTTAGTTTTACTAAAGAGATTTTGCTTTAGTCCTGCGAGTCAGTATAGTACTTTAAGGGCCATAGGTGTGTAAAGGAATGCTAAGTAACTGGTGTCTGAGTTGGTGATAGCTTTCTGTTAGTGCCTGAAAAAGACAATTTAATGTTCCCATGTCATGAGTTTGTAAATATGGGTAGATGTCATTACTGCAGGGTTGTATTTTTATTCTGTACTGAATCAAGCTTTAAACACTTTATTGTTTTTTTGACAGGACATTTTCTTGTTTATTACAAGACAATTAAAAGGCTTGGAGGACACGAAGAGCCCCCAGTTTAACAGATACTTTTACTTGTTAGAGGTAACACAATAATTACCATTTTCAGTAGATGATATTTGCTCTGTAAGCCTATGAAAAGTAATCAGTCTTTCTACAGATGTGCCAGTATGCTTGGGAAATTTCTTTTATTCTGTAAATTGTACCAGGCTCATTAAAGTTTGATGAATCACTTCTTCTGGGAGTTACAATTCTGTTTGTGTTTAGTAAGTTTATGCAGTCTGTAGTTGAGAACATTAAGCTGATTGGTTTTTATTAACATTTAGCTTTATTTTACAATTCTATACATTGTTTTTTGTATCATGCATCCTTGAATTTATATTACCTCATCAAAAGAGAATTTGTGATTAAAATGGTGATTAAAATGCAAATCTGCTTATATTATTGATGGGAGAAGGAATACAAGATTTTGGTTTAAAAACGCTAGAAAAATCTACTCTTGACAAGAAGTGTGGGGGTTTTAATCAGTGTGCATTTAGAGACAGTGTTGTTTGTAAACCTTTTATTGATGTTTAAAACTATTGTTTCATGGCATGAAGAAAAAAGTTGAGCAAGATGGATTTCTTACACTAACAGTTTCTGTCAATCAGCTTTTATACATAAGAAATAGGATTATTCTGTAGTTATTTTTTTCTGGATGCATATTGCAAAGCCCTTTTGTGTTAAGAGCTCTTTATATGCAAAGCAAATACCATCTCTTTCCCCAGAAGGTTTACAATCTATTGTATGTTTTTCCTTAAATAGAAAAAAATGTAACTAACATGATTATATTTATGTGACTTAATATGAAGTTTTAATGTCATTAATATCCTATTTTTGTTTTAGAATTTAGCGTGGGTTAAATCTTACAACATCTGCTTTGAGTTAGAAGATTGCAATGAAATTTTTATTCAGCTTTTTAGGACTCTTTTTTCAGTTATAAAGTAAGTGGAATTGCTTCAGTTATAATAAACTGTCAAACTAGCATTATTTTTGGGGGTAGACTGAATCCTTGCATAGCCTACAAATAAATATGACTGAATAGAGCAAGTCCTCATTCCTTCAAGCAAGGAGATACAGGGAAAGCGAATGAGTGTGAATTACTGACAATATGGAGGGGTGTCTGTTTAAAAGTAGGCACGTTTTAAAATTTCTGGCCCGTGTTTTTACAGTATGCTTAATTTTGACTCATTTATCTACATTTATGTTTCCATGTTTGTTATTTTCTTCTTTTGTCTTGTTTTTCTTAAAGCAAAGCTGGGGTGTTACAGGTTTTCGAAGCTTTCTGTAAGAGAGGAAAGGCACATAAAATAGTTTCAAGATGTGGAGAGTGTAAGGGAGGGCAAGCTGGATATCATTAGGCATTGTTTCTTAACAGTGCTGTTAGTATTTGTTAGGGTCTGAAAATTCAGTATTGATAATATTCTTTATCATCTCAGTAATAGCCACAACCAGAAGGTACAAATGCATATGCTGGATTTGATGAGTTCTATCATCATGGAAGGCGATGGAGTAACTCAGGAGCTGCTGGACTCGATTTTGATAAACCTCATTCCTGCACACAAGGTCTGCAAAGTAAAATATTGTAGTAGTATACTATTATAACAGTATTTTTTATTGCCTTTTGCTTATTGTGTATCTCTGCACACACTTTGGCCATCACAGCTACTGTTTGATTGTTTAGTTTTTTTTTTTCAAAGCCTTGGGGAAGCAGTGGATTGAACATTTCCTTTGTTCATTAGCTGTGGCCAGATTATTCGGTATCAAGAGATTCTGCCTACTTGGCACTTCCAGAACTCTGTACTGAAACAGTAATAAAGTATTTTCAAGCAAATGTAATATATATAATAGGAAAATGTATCTTAAGGCTTCTTGGTTGTTTTGATTTTTAGTTTTTTTTAGTTTGGGTTGGTTTTGTTTTAAATTGAAAAGATGTGAAGTATTAATTTTTTATTAAAAAAGAAAAAACAGAAGAAAGATAATTCCCTAAGACCTCTATGGTGACTTGCTGCTTGCCTCAGCTTGCCGATCAGACTCCCTTCCACCTCCCCCATTGGTTTGTTGATTTTCTTTTTTTTTTTTTTTTTTTCCCCAGTGTCGTCCCCCTTAGATTTTTCTCTTAGTAAAACCTAATTATTACCTGAAGTACAGTACTTTTTAAGTTAGTTGGTTGCTTTTAGTATCACAGTATCACAGTATGCTAGAGATTGGAAGGGACCTCGAAAGATCATCTAGTCCAATCCCCCTGCCGGAGCAGGAACACCTAGATAGTGTTACACAGGAATGTGTCCAGGCGGGTTTTGAATGTCTCCAGGGAAGGAGACTCCACAACCTCCCTGGGCAGCCTGTTCCAGTGTTCTGTCACCCTCACTGAGAAGAAGTTTCTTCTCAAGTTTAAGTGGGACCTCTTGTGTTCCAGTTTGTACCCATTACCCCTTGTCCATTCTTTATGAGCTCCATAATCATTCTGCCTTTTGTGAAGTTCAGTGTATCTTTAACTCACTTATAGGTGATCCCCCTCTCTTCCTAGAGGAGTCTTATTTGAGCTCCTCCCAGCAGATTGCTGCTGTCATGCAGGTGTTGTCTTAGCCCATCTACACAGCTACTTGGACAGGTTTTTTAGAGATGCCCGCTGTACAGTCAGCTCCATGAACTGTCACCGATTTCATTGTGTGAAACAACTTGCCTGGTCACTGTGTCTGCAGTTGAGCTTTTGAAGTAACTTTACTGTAATGGGCAAATGAAGTTGAAAGGAGAATGAACACAACTCCCTTAGCGGTCAAATCAGGGAAAGTGAGGTGCAGGCTGGGGTTGCCCTGCATTGAACAAGAAAATTCCCTTGCTGTAACTCTTGTGCCTCTTACTGAATGTTGTGTGAAGAACAGTAAGTTTTAGTTATGAGCTACAGTAAATGAACTGTACTCTGATTTAAAATAATGACAAAATTAAGGCAGCTCCATCTGTGACTACATAATTAAAGTTAAATTAGCATATAAAAAATCAGGGATAATTCCTTTGGTTACCTAAAGAGGAAAAATTCCTGGAAACATGTATCACAGGAGTAACTAAGCCATGGCCATTGTGATTTACTTGCAAAATCTCAGCAATGGATGTATGAAGATGTCTATCTTCTCAGTTTGCATTTGTTTTGTTGTGACCATGAGGTAGGAATATCATTCTCTCAGCTCATTTTTACTGACAGCAACAAGGTGATTGATGCCTTATTAAAACTGTTAACAGGAAGGGAGGCATCTTATTCATAACAGTAGAAAAAGAGCACTTTTGAAAATGCACTGTCTTTGTAAGTTGCTTATAATCAACTATAGACAGTAGAGATCAGGAATGGGGATGTGTGTGTCAGGTGCCAGGCATTGCTCTGAGGATGCAAAGACCTGGTAAACTTTTTACAACTGAACAGTGTATTGTGACTACTTGGTATAAGCAAAGTAAAAGTGAGTATAATCCTTTAGCATTAACATTGTTAGCTTAATCATAGAATTTTGCCTAATTAAGGAAATTTTTAAAAAAGGCTCTGAGAAAGAGGGAGGAAAACTTGGTGTAAATGTTGGGTTGTACTGCATTTTTAGTATTTCTTACAAGACTGGTGGGCAGTCTTTACTGGCTCTTGGCCATCAGGAATGATCAAATAATAAGCTGTAGTCAGTGCTCAGTATCATACTTAGGGGAGTGTTTTGGTCTGTTCTGACTTGTTTGTTTCCTGTAACAGCAGAACTTAAAATACTGCTTTGCCATGGTAGTTTAAAAAAAAACAACAAACAACCCAAACAACCCGAAAGTCCTTTTGTTTGCACTGCCAAACAGAGTTTGACTGCAGTAATTATGTTCTCCTTTCATGAACAGATCTCCTAGGAAATTCTGTGTTTATATTGTTTGTCTGTAGGTATGTAAATCAGAAGCACCATAGCTTGAAAAGCAGTTGTTTTCTTGTGGAGAACATATAATAAATGTACTTTTATGTCTGTGCAAAGCAATTGAATACTAGTCATTCTTTGGTATGACATAATAAAATTATCTGTGTGATTTAATGGAAGTTCATCTTTGTAAAGGAGCTGAAATAATGTGGTTTGGATATAATGTATTCCACTTTTTTGGTGGGTTTGTTTTTTAAAAAACTCTTGCATTGTGTAAGGCAGTCCTGCAGTAAAAAGAAATATACCAGTACGTAGATGTGAAGTAAATTCTACTTCAGCCTGTAAATTATATTCACTTGTACCTCCATTATCAGTAAAGTGGTTTTACTGTACATTGTTCTCTCTGTATGTGCTAATCTGGCTCTCCTCCAGTAAATCCAGGTTTTCAATAGCAGAATAGTATGTCACATTTTGCTCAGACCACCTATGGCATGAAACTGTAGTTCTTTTTATGAACTTTAAAATCAGTGCTATTTAGTGAATATTTTTCTTGCCACTCTTATGATCAAGGCTATTCCTTAAAAACGTGTATTTCATGTAATGAAAATCAGTATTTTCTTCTTCATCCTCTGTAGCATGGCCAATCCAGACCTTTAAGGATTTATTTTGTTTTATTCTCCAAACAGATTAATTATTTGTATATTACTTATTAATAGATACATTTTTTATTTTATATATATATGTATTTTAAAAAAAAAACAACACAAACAACTTCAGTGCAAGAAATCTTTGAAGCTTTATTGAAGATCCAAACAAAATGTATTTTTTGTATGAGGTTGACAGTGCTTTAGTTTAATACAGACATCTGCCAACAAGATTTTAATCATGGTCTGGTATGGAGAGAAACTTCTGGTTTGAATTTGAGAAGAGCTTGAACATATCTTGTCTGTCTGCTATAATGAGACCATCAGCTTAGTGCTGTGATGACTGAGAAGATATTTGTTGGAGCCTTTGACATTTATTTCTCATTGCTATCAGTTGATGAACTGTCTTTCAGTTTGTCATGTCATTAGCTAAAAGAACACGAGGGAGTCATTCTCAGTGTAGACTTGCCAAATACTGGCTTTCCAAGAATCAGTCATCCTTAGGCTTTACCTGTATTTTGTCTGCAGTCATTTATAATTTTCAGGGCAATCGCCTAATCCACCTTTCTCCTCCACCCTTCCCCCTTCTCCTCCAAGCTGCAATTATCCCTAGATGAGATAGATGCTGGACATTGGATTTTGTGCAGATTTGGACAGTCACATTTTTCAGATATGCAGTTACATGCTTTATCTTGCTCAAGAGTAATAAAAACAATGTTCAGATTTGTTATGTTGTAATCAAATATTTATTTGGAAAGTTTGCAGCTAACTTTGCCCAAGTTTAGATGCTTTCTTTGGGCTATCTCAGACCATACAGTACAGTCTATGGGGAAGTTAGTGCACAGTTACCCTGTAGACAGTGCCGAATTTTGCTACAGATTGTGCCTTTCATGAGTATGTGAAGGGGAAAAAATCTCACATTTAAATAGTAAGTTAGACTTAGTTAATTTTTCAGTTAATTACTGAAGTGTGCGTGGTAATGTTCCTTCACAATTTTTAATGTGATTGCATGTGGAAACTTTTTATAGATATGAATGCAATGCTAAAGGTAACAACTGGAATGATGGAAGTCTTAAAATAATGTGCAGAAGTGATGGTTTTGGGATAGATTTAAGTGTGTGGAAAAAATAGTTTTAAGATATTTTTTTTTTAAGTCTATAGTTGTGGAATTAACATAACTGAACTTTGACAGCTTTGAAAACAAATAGATTGGTGGTAAAACATACCTTCCTATGGTCATGGTCTTTCAAGGTTGGGAGAGAAAAGTACAGTCACCTGAAATAGTTTGTCTTTAAAATTTTATTGTTATATTTTCTTTATTTCAGAACCTTAATAAACAAGCATTTGATCTTGCAAAAGTCCTGTTGAAAAGGACGGTCCAGACCATTGAACCGTGTATTGCCAATGTATGTAAATTATTTAATTCATGTTACCTACAGTTAACAAGTGTTCTTGTTACTTTCTTTATTGGAGATTTGTTTGCTTGTTTAAAAATGACTGTTTATAAAAGATACATTTTGCAATACAGCTACAAGAGTACCATTTCCAAATAGGATATTACTACCTTGGGTGTTAAAGAAGTATGTGAGGTGTTTCAAATAAGTAAAAAGGAAATTAATTTTTACTTATCTCAGCCTAAGTAAGGCAAAGCCTAAATCCTAGGCTGTGAAAGTGTGACCATCAAAAAAATCCTGTCGGAACAAAAAGGAATTGGTAGTACTTCATGTATCCAGTAACCAGACAGCCTCATTTCGTACCAAGCTGTAGAATGAAACATTTCAAACTACCAGCACTTCACTGGGTTTTTTTTTTTTCCATCCTAAACTTGTTTTAGTCATAAACAGTAAGGGGTTTCTTACAAATCTTCCTTCTACTGTAATGCCTTTTGTTGTATTTCAGTGTTGTATGTTCTACTTACTAAAGCAGCAACTGCTGTCTTGTGGGGATGTCTGTTGCATTCCTTGAGTGCTGAAGCCAGTAGATTTCTTAGAAGTCAGAGTAGTTTAAAAAGGGAATTAGGCAAATTCATAAAAGATTAATCAGTAAGTATTTAAGAGTTCAAGAAGTCTCACTAACAAGTAACACTTTCAAATTCCCCTGTTTCTTTAAGCTTTTGTGATTAGTCATAGCTGGGAGGAGGATGGTGCTTAAAGTGACCTTTGGGTTGATTTAATATTATTCTTCTTACTTTCTTATTCAAGTGTATAATAGCTTCATAGCATTTGCACTGCTCAAATACTATTAAATCACAGTATGTAGTAAGTTCATATCCAAGCATATTAAAATCTAGCAAACGCAAAATAAATTATTCATATTTTAGTCTACCTTGTTTTTTTTTCTGTAAGATCACTGATAGCATTGATACATTATTGTCAGTATCGCAAGACGTCTCATAAAGTCATCTGACAGTCTTTAAAATGGATTAAAAGTAGAGAAGCTTCTCTTTAAATGAATATACGTTTTAAATTAACAGTTCTTTCATTTGCTGTTAATTTTGCTGTTAATTTTGCTGGGGAGATAATTACTGATATTTTGAATTATCAAATTACCATGGATTAATCCTGATGGAAGTAACAGAACTGAACTATGAACTATGAAGGATGTTTGTAGTTTGCTTGAGCCATAACTGCAAGGGTGAAATGCTTTCATGTGATGAAAAAATGTGCATTGAGTACCTTCCATTAGAAGGTATGTATGAGGAATGAAAGTATGATACTACATTAAAATATTTTTTTAAAAATAGTGTTTGCATTAGTGAAGGAAAACATGCTAAATAATATTGTTTGAATTCTAGTTTTTTAACCAGGTTCTGGTACTGGGAAAGTCTTCAGTAAGTGACTTATCAGAACATGTGTTCGACTTGATACAAGAGCTTTTTGCCATAGATCCTCACTTACTGCTGTCTGTCATGCCACAGCTTGAATTCAAGCTGAAGGTAGGTTACAATATGGCTTTCAACAAGTGATAGAATTTGTGTGGATATTATAGAGTGCAGATTTAGTTAAGTGTCCTATTGGAGGGATAGAATTTTGTATTTATCACTTAATGTTACGTTTATCCTTAAAATAAAAGGGAGGACATTTGAAAGTTGTATACTTTTGTGAGCTTTGCTATTATGCGCATAAAATAGATGATCATTGTATGGCTTAACTCAAAAGTTACATGTACTTAATCTTTGGGCTTCACCTCAAATGTATAAAGTAATAAGGCTTTGGCTGGCTTATCTCATGAAATGCAAGTGTGTCATCTTCAGTTTTGATTTACAGATTTTTCTTTTGTGAAATTAATATTTAATAGTAGAGGAAGTATTTCCAAATATTTTCTCAGATCTGCATGATCAGCTAATAAGGCTTTTTTTGAATCCTTGAAAAGTGAATTTATCCGGATTTGGGGTTTTGTCTTTTGTATGATTGTACATTGACGAGAGAAATAACTGCGTGTGCGTGTACATACAGGGTATGGTGGCAACAAACAACAAAGAAATACGTATTTAGTGAAATGACATGTATATTTTATTAGTACACATCTCTTTATAACAGCTTAGTTGGTGTCTTTTCCACATGCATGAAATAGTCTGAAAGTATGTTTTAAAACAAAAGTAAGATCAGCCATTGTTGAAATTAAGGATGTATATTATTCAAACTATAGTATGTGGGGGTTTATTCCATAAAGAGAACAAATTTGAAAGCACACCTATCTATTTAATATGTTAACTTAATAGGTGTTTGTGTATTTTTATTCATATTCATCTAATAATCTAATTAGGGACACTATGAATTATCAGAAATTATTTTAAACTCGCTTTTTTAGTCTAATTTACAAAAGCTGAAGGAAAAGGAACCCAGAAATTATCATTAAGATATTACAGGTAATGATTTACAGTTTTATTTTCATGTTTTGACTTTTAGAGCAATGATGGAGAAGAACGCTTAGCTGTTGTTCGACTTCTGGCTAAACTCTTTGGCTCCAAAGATTCTGATCTGGCCACACAAAACCGTCCTCTTTGGCAGTGTTTTCTTGGGCGGTAAGGGAAACTGAGATAGAATTCTGAATTTTATTTTTTTGGTTGGTTTTGGTTTTTGTTTTTTTTTCCCTGAATTTTGTGATAGTATTGCATTTTCATTGTGTTCTTAAAGGATGTAGTTATTTGTATTTGAACAAGTTCTTTTATTAAATCTTTGAAGCAGAGACTTGCAAATAGTAGTATTTTAGAATGGAGAAGCCTGAAGGACTGCACCTATACTGCTGTCAGCTATGGGAGTATAGGTTAGATGTATAGCACATTACATACATAACAGCAATCACATAATAGCTATACCAGCATTATCTGAAATATCATACTATTCCAGCTATGTCTGCAACTGTATCTGGTTTATTTGACGTTTAACTTACTGAGTGAAGAGAAATTTCATTTTAAGTAAATACAGGAATTTATCTTTAAAAAAAAGTGAATGTTTTCAAATGGTACATGTTATGGCAATTTATATTTTTATAATTTCATTTGTGTATATAAACATATACACACATACATGATTAACAGTGTATGGAGAATGAACAAAAAAACCTGTTTCATCCATATGTAGCATATCCATCCCTTAATTTTAGTCCTGATGTAATGTCACAAGAAATAACATAAGAATTTGTACGAGGTACATTATGGAGGTAAATACAAAACATTTATATTGTATTATTTAGCCATATAAAAGTATTCTAATAGTACAGCATGCTATCAGCACATGTCACTACATAGAGAATAATCTTGATTTGCAAGGCTAATTAAAAGTTAACATTCATCGTCTTCTGTCCCTCTAGGTTCAATGATATCCATGTCCCCGTGAGATTAGAGAGTGTGAAATTCGCCAGTCATTGTTTAATGAACCATCCAGACTTAGCAAAAGACCTCACTGGTGAGATGCTTATGCAGGGGTTTAGAATAATTTTAAGAAATGAGCAAGGAAGAATGTAATTATCTCTGTACACAGCTGTAGAGTTCTAAAATGTATCAAGTCCAATGCTTAATGCTGGATGGAAGAGCTGACTACCGAGTAATTGCTTTCTGCTGAAGGCAAACGGTAGCTAATAGAAAAAGGAGTGTGACATTGTGCGAACTTTTCTAGAGTGAGTCTTTAAGAAGCTACCCATTGCAGGATGAGTTTTAAAGTATTTTCAGATCTAATGAAACCTTTGGCAAGCCAAAGCAAATATTGGTGCAACATTTTGCTTCACTGTTCAAAAAATTGAGTGTGTTCCCCAGTACTCTCTTCCAGAGAGTTTAGAAAATGCCATTGTGCTAATCTAAACTATGAAGTTTCTTCATTCACTTCAGCATCATTTTTTCACTATAAGCAGAATTTCAGGCTTAACTGAAAATACTGTTCTTCTGATGCAAGCTAACCTACAGCAATTGTCAGTATTTTTCAGTTATTTGCCTTCTTTGCTCTTTGGGAATAAGAGTGTCTGCTCTTCTTGTTCTCACTCTCCCACCTCCTTTTATTTTTTGTATATTCTAATCGGCTTTATTTCACTTGCCGCAAATGAGGTTATTGTAAAAGCTGTGCACTTTTATATTATTCTGATACACTTATATAATTGCTCTATATTTAACATAGCGCTGGAGCAGATGTTTCCTGTAGGCAGTTATGCGTCTAATACATTATATGCTTGTGATATGTGGCTGTCATTTAATGTTTTAACATGATTAATAAATTGGAATACGTTGTATCTACATAAAAAGCCAAGTTTTTCATTGTTTCTGATCGCAACAGAATATTTGAAGGTTAGATCACATGACCCAGAAGAAGCCATTCGACATGATGTTATTGTTACAATTATTACTGCGGGCAAGAGAGATCTTTCTTTAGTCAATGACCAGCTGCTGGGCTTTGTAAGGGAAAGAACGCTAGACAAACGGGTAAGTGTTAATATTTCATCTTCAGGAATGTCTGCTGCTAATGTAATTTGGTAAAAGTAAAACAAAAGCCACCATAGAAATGGAGTTGGCTATTAACCCGAATGCTGTGGAGGAAAACCAGTTCTCTTATAGAACATCTTAATGTAGATTCCAAATTACGGAATAAAAAAGTGTTGTCAAGCAAATCGGATCATTTGACTTGTGAGGAACACAATCATGTTATAAGAACCTAAGACTTACTACGTATGTTCAGGCCAAAGGTCCCTATAGCCGAGTAGAATTCTCACAGCAGTCAGTCTTGGCTTCCAGCAATTTGTGATTTAAGGATTTCTTAAATCTTGCTTGATCACATTCATCATAACTTTTCATGGAGCTTTATTCCATAAACTTAACCAGGTTCGTTCTTTAAGTTACTTGGACTTTATAAAAATCCATGGCATTTGCATTGGTAAATTCAAGTATAATGCATTATAGAAAAAGTAACTTCACTTGTTTATTTTAAACACGTCCAGTAATTTCTCAGGGTATCTTGTTCTTGCATTATGTAAAATAATAAATATTATGACCTGCTTATGATTAACAAATATATATATCTCATCTTCTCCACTCCTTTGCTTTCTAAGCTAGAGTCACCTGATTAACTTCCACACAAATTGATAATTGCATGCTTCTGATCGTTGTTGTGTGGTTGTTCTATATCCTGTTGAAACCAAGGTGACCAGACTAGGCCATGGTATTTAAGGTGTGCACTGTGTTGTGTACATGCTTATGATAATTTTTGTGTTCTTACCCTTTAACATTCTGCATTTATGTTATTTTTGAGCATTGAGCAGACAGTTTTGGAAGATATCCATGTTGACTTCAATATTTTTCCGGAATAATTTTAGATGATGCATTTGCCTAATACTATACATGCAGAGTTAATGCAGGTGGCCTTGAAATGAATTTCTTTCATTTCATACTGTAACAATTCAGTAGCATGACATTTTTCTGCAGTTCTTCATTACAGTGTTGGATTTGACTACCTCAGTAAACTTTATGCACACTCTTCAGTTAATTTTCTAGTATTTTTTCATATGTTAAGTGTCACAGGTTCCCTGCTGACTCCATCAATAGGTCCCTTTGTTCCCATCATTGTGAAAACCAGTCATTTATTTCCACCCATTGACATTGTCCCCTGTGTTTTAGTTAATAATTAATTCACAACAACATTTTTATTTTAAGATCCTCTGATGTGAGACTTTGATGGAAGGGTTTTGGGATTCTAGTGCATTTTACTGATATACTTTGTGGTTCTGCTAAAATTAAATTTTTCTTGGGCAAAACTTCCCCTTTTGTAGTCATTCCCATAACTTCATTTTTCAGCAGTGTCTGCTCTTTGTTGTTACTGTTTTGTTTCAACCTGTTTGCCCATTCAAAATCAAATGCTCTGGTGAGTGGTGCTCTGTTCTTCTTGGGACCCTTTAGTTTCTTTCATATTTGCTGTATCCAGTCTGTTTATTGATAGATTGCAATAGCAGGGTAAGTTACTATTTGGCATATCATTTCTAATGCCTGTAGAAGTTATGGATGGGATACTACCTGGTCTCACTGCTCATTTTATTAATTTGTTTTAAAATGTCTTCTGATGACACCATAAGAAAGCTCTTCAGACCTCCTGGAATAGATCTTGTTTGTCTTGCAGCCCTCTGGAAGGCTTCCTGCTTCTGGAGGCTTTAGTGAAGATGTTTTACTAATATGCCGTGAATAATTTGTTTCTGAAACTTTTGCCATACTTTATCAAGGTTTTATCTCCAACTTGCCAGAGCTTATACTCTTTGCTGTTTACACTCTTTCGGATGTGGCTCCATGCTCTTTAGAGGGTGATGTTTTAAGAGCAGATTTCTCTGTGCAACGTTGATTTTGGGTTGGTTTTTTTTTTTTCCTTTGTTCCTTTTTCATAAGGGGCATCTTTCCTAGAACTTACGTCATTCTAGAGAGTTAATTTAATTATTTTAAAATTATTTTCTATTTTTTTATGTTTGCCTTTCAAGATGAGAATGTTACTGTAATGGATTTTGAGAAGAGGATGTCTGTTGTCTTTGCACAGAATGAAATTGTGATTTTGAGTATGTTTGTTATTATAAAGAAATTGTACCTGCAGCTTGACCTTGCATGTTTCTCATGAGGGATTAAGACCACCTTACTTCCTTCTTTTTAAGCCATTAAACAGACATATCCAAAACATCATGTGTGGGATATAAAACTTTTAGTGTGACCACCACTTCGCACTGGGCCTCTCAGGATGGGAAGATTGTTACTGTGTCTTCCACGTGGTGTTTCTGTTCTACTTTAGCGTGTTGCCATCAGTAAGAGGCAGCGAGTTGTACCACTGTAATACTTATTTCTATGGAGCTAAGGATTTTTGGTTCATGTAGCCTTAAACCCAGTATGGTACTACGTAATGTTCTAGCATGTTTGATGTAGTGATTTCACACCAGGCACAGGTTTGGTAATACATTAAATTTCAAGGTTAGGTGCCTTTTCAGGCACTCACCAGTGAAAAATAATTTCACCTTTAGTTGATGTTTCTCTTACAAAAATCTCTGGAGAGAGCTTTAATGAAAATACATCCTGAGGAGAAATGAAAACTCGATGGCTGACTAGGAATTAATACACAAATATTAGCATTTGAAGTAAACCTAACAAAATAGCCTGTCTTTATGCATATCATTAGTGTTATAAAGTGTGTGTGGAGGCTGTGTGAACTTTCAGAGGGTGTTTTTTTTTCTTTAGGATTTTTCTGCAGTTTGGTAGGAGGGTATTGATTTGTCCATATAACTGTTTTTATATTTTCTATATAGGATTTTTGGAGTTCCAGGCAGAATGCATTACACCTATTTTAATTATTCTTTTGATTTAAAGAACTCAATTACATTATGTATTCACCCCATGTAGCCAGGTTTCTGCTGGGTGAATCTACTGCAAATTACTAAGTGATCATTTGTCAATTTGACTGCATCTAATTCTTTTCAGGCCTGCAGTCATCTGTCAAATGAGTATAGGTATTACTATAAGAAGAACATTTGTCCAATAAGCTGAAGTAAAATGATGATTATTTAAACACACTAATCTGTTATTTCAGTTCTGCCTTTTTTCTTTATAAAATAATGTGAAAATTTAAATTTAAATAATGCTGTTATACCATTTATTTAATCTGTTTTTTTTCTCCTGACCATATTCTAATTGGCACAGTATTAGTAAAGATAGACTAATAACTTTTTTTAGAGTAAAAGTTTTTGGCTAAAAGACAGTGCTTTGTTTTTTAGAAAATATCCTTACTAATTTGATCTGTATGGGCATTTGCACAATGATTACAGCTATTAAAAAAACAACAACAAACCCAAACAAACACACAACCCCCTTAACATCTGTAGTTTTCAAATCAATTTTTACTGGTCCTCCAGTTGGAAAAATAACTCTGGGAACAGATGCTTTCCAAAAGCTGAAATCCAGTGTTTGGTAAGAATGGTGAGGAATTTTTCCTTTGGAACATTGTCTCTAGGGTCTTTCCAGCGATTTCACTTTTCAGAACAGTCAGTTTTAGGAGACATTTAAAAATTTTATTTTATTTTTTTAATAAGCTTCTAAAAATTTTTCAGGTACTTTTTCCTTTATACTGGAGTAACTTTAAGAACCTGAAAACTTAGGGAAGAGTTTTGACAGTTGACTTCTGTTCCCATTTCTCTCAGCAGCCTTTGTGGCGTAGGGAGTCTCTTTGTGAGAACAGGCTTTTTACCTCGTCAGCTTGAAGTCAGAAGCTATAGAATGAGACCCCATAAGAACAGACTCCCATCTTCTATTTCTCTGTGCACACTTTTTTCTGCATGTGTTAGTTTTGATGGCTGCTCCTCTGTGAGTGTTAAAAACCATCGTGGCTTTTTCCAGGTGAAGGAGAAAGATTTCCAGATGTTAATATTCTTAACTCTATGTAAGGAACAGGTTAGCTATTCCAGGAGGTATAGGATTGTCCTGAAATTGAATAACAGGTTTATTTTTTTAATAACTCAGCCCACCATTCTTCAGTGAGGGAGTTTAATTATGCTGGTTAACCAAGGAAGCTAAGACTGTCAAAAGTAGTTTGTTAATTAAATCATGGTAATACTTCTCTTACCTGAGTCTCCCTTTTAAGCTGATCATCATGTTCCCCTTTATTTTCAGTTGCCTTCGTCTTTTACCCTCTTGTATGCTATTTGAGCTTTAATTCCCAGTAGCACCTGACTCTTATCCACCCCTCCAAACTGTATCTGCTCTTCAGTGACTTGCTTCCATTGTGTCTCAAAGCGTTCTCTGAAGGATTCTGTCCAGTGCCTTCCATCTTCTCATCTTCTGCCTGAAACTGGCTTTCTGCCTGCTCTGACTTATACTCTCTACAGTAGTTTCAATGATGAGGAATCTATTGATACTCCAAACCTTCTTTCCATACAACTCTTTGTTAAGTATTCTGCTTTCATTTTAGGCTTATTTTTTCTAGAATCATTCATTGCAATCCTTAATCCATTGTCTTCTGGTAATAGTTTTGTCATCCTTCTTGTCTTGCATAGGAAATCTGATTGCATTGTAAGGGCATATCTGAACACATTAAAATATTAATACTTTTCTGAAAATGTTTCCTCTTTCAGACCTTTATTTTCTTTAAAATGTGCTTTAGATCACAGTGGGTGAGAAGTTGAACAATTACATCTATGTATATCTAAATGTTTTCTCTTTTCTGAAAACAGTGTTATACTTTATGCTGTCAAAGTCATTGCCTGTTACTTGTGGTTTTAATATTTAAGAAATCTGTAGCAAAACACAATTCTATTTTTCCATCTTCTTGATATAACCTACTCCAGCAGCTAGTGGTGTGTAAGACTGTTGTGCTAACATATTATCTTCAAGATTTTTACTTTCTTTGCCCTTTAAGAAAAGGAAGTCAATCAGTAAAACTGTTAAGAAATTAAACCTGCAGTATCACTTAGTATTATTAAAACAAACCCTCAGTGTAAAAAAAAAAAAAAAAAAAGTAAAAAATGATGCGCTGTGTGAATAGTAGTATCTACGTTTATGCTTGACAGGGTGAAATGATTTGAGTGTTGGTAGTCATTGGAGGTCAAGACCAAACCTGATATCTGGTGTGTTCTGGAAGAAATCCTCTTCAGTTTGAATTTCATGCATTTCTTTTAAATGGTGAGGGAAACAAATTTCTGCTGGAGTTGTCTCTATAAATAATTCAGTGGGAGGCGCTATTCTCTCTAGATTAATCCTCAGTCTGTTTTGGTATGATTCCTTGCGCAAATCAGCATAGGGGCGGTTATGGATCTTGTCTGTTAAAGTGGTTAATAACGAGAGATTTCCTGTTTACATGAGGGAATAAAGTAGTGACCACCAAAAACAAGGATGAAAACCCAGGAATTCCAGCTGTGGAAGTTGTAGTCTGACTTTTTCCTGGATCCCTGGAGTCTTGCTGTGGTTAGTTTGATGCTTCAGCAAAAAGTGCCTTTCCCGCTGTCCTGAAAGTGGCCTGAGTTCAAGCTCTGTCAGGTTTAGCTAGGCCTAAGCTCCGGATCTCCCATTTCTAGACAAGTGTGCTGTAAGACAGTGTAAGGCTTTGTGGGGAGAAAGAAGTCTGCCACCTTTGCTTGGTGCCCGTTTCTGAATAGGTAAGTCTTCCTTTTTCAGCCAGTATTTGGAACTTATTCAGGCATACGTGTTAAGCTGTATTTTAAAAAATAAACTAGTTCCCAGATTTTCTTTTCTCAGCACAGAGGTTTACCGGATTCCTCTGTATAGGCAATACTTCATTTGCATAGTACAGGAAGGAAACCCCTTGTGTAGTCTTTACAAATTCTCATTTAGAGGCTCTAAACAGCACTTTTCAGCTTTTGAAGTGTCTTAAGTGTAGGAGATCAGAATATGTTTTCATGCTTCTGTATCTTTACTGTGTTTTATGTATGTTTGGTACTTATTTACCAAAACCACTTCCTCACCTCCTTTTTATTTCTTCCTCCACAAGTGGCGAGTAAGAAAAGAAGCTATGATGGGGCTTGCGCAGCTATACAAGAAGTATTGTCTTCATGCAGAGGCTGGAAAAGATGCTGCAGAGAAAGTGAGCTGGATAAAGGATAAACTTTTGCACATATATTATCAAAATAGCATTGATGACAAGTGAGTCAACCTAAGCCTCCATAATTCTAGTTTTTTTATAGTGATAAAAAATACTCTGCAAATAATTGCTTATCCTGAAAAGCTGTTATATCTCATCCTGTATTTTTAGTTTCAAGTATGATGTATTTCATTATCATATCATATCATTAAGATATTCAGGATGGTTGCATTACTTGGTCATGTGTTCATTCTGTTTACTGTGATGATAGTAAATGGTCATTAACTAACTACTGCATGGAAAAAAAACTGTCAAATTTCTTGTTTACTGTACCCAGTTCTTGTTTGTATTGCTACTTCCCAGAAACTACAGTGTTAAAATGCATGATCTGTAAATATTGTGCATTTATGTACCACAGTATATGCACAGACATCTCCTTTTGGTATGCTGTGTAGAAATGGACCCTTCAGTTAGATCAAAAGCTGAAGAAATATCAAGGTGCTTCTGGTGTTGTCTAGTCTTACCAGTTTTGTCAGTCAGTCCCTTAATTTTTTTGAAATAATATTTTGGCTTAAAGCATTTTGAAGATAGTTTTCAACTCTCACTATTAATTCTTTGCTTTCATAAGGAGAGCCAAACTCTGCAATCATACAAAGGATTTCAGACTAGATTTTTAATACTGCAGACTCAGAAATTTCTTCATAGTGTTCTTTAGCATCTCAGTTATACAGTCTGCTACCTCAGTATGTTTCATAATCTTGGTGACTAGTCTTAGTGACTAGTGAATAGGCTAATAGCCTCCTTCAGTTGCCAGTTATGATAGTGAATTCTTACCACTGCAGTGGTGAAGGCTCTTATTTTGTTCATCTGGCTGATCATAATTACACTGCAAGTCTGCTGAGGTAGAAGTATCAAATAGTGAAAAATGAGGGAATCTTTACATAGTTTAAACAAAGCTAATTCTGCATATGTATCGGCATCAAATATACTTTAATTTGCATATTTGATAGATTCATTCGTGGGGTTTTTTTCTATCATGTTCATGACTTGCTGTCAGTACACAGGTTTGATGGTGAGCAGAGAATGAATCAGAAGTTCCATACTGAATGGTGCAGATGTTTTCAATGTTCCTGCTCATGAGAAATGTGGAAAACTGTCAGGGAAGTGAGGCAAGGAGTTTAAACAAAGATTATGTCATCAAAACTGAGTTTCTTTGACGGGATTTCTTCTGAAAGTCTGATTAAGCCATTGAATCTGGTCTTTTCATTAGTAGGTATGGATTGTATACTGTTTCTTCTGTGGGTATCCAGTGGAAGATTGGCAGCCTGACTTTCAGTGTTTCTCTAGTTCAGTTTGGTACCGTGAGGGTGGTGAGGTACTGAAACAGGTTGCCCAGAGAAGTTGTGGATGCCCCATCGCTGGAAGTGATCAAGGCCAGGTTGAATGGGGGTTTGAACTAGTGGAAGGTGTTCCTGCCTATGGCAGGGGACTTGGAACTAGATAATCTTGAAGGTCCCTTCCAATCCAAACTATTCTATGATTCTATGAATTTTCCGTCAAATTAGACTGACAATGAAGTTCTTGCTCAGTCACAGCATTGGGTTGTTTTCTCCATCTCAGGGGATAATAATGTATTTCAATGTCATGATTTTCAGAATTAGAAAGTTAGTACTTTTAGCACCTGAAGAGCTGTAGATATGCTATGATCTTTTAAAAGAGAATCCATCCAGTCTTTTAAATATGCAGGCATAGGTCATAATTAGCCAACTCTAGCCTGTGTTCCTTCCATAATGAGGGAGGAGTATAAAGAGTAACAATGAACACCTGTCTGAGCCTTGGAATATTTTCTGTTGTGTGCAGAGGACAGCACAAGTTCTCTCAAAAATAATAGTACAGTATCACACACTATTCAGGCATGAAGTAGAACAGAACAAATTTTCTCCACACATCCTTAACTCTTTCACTTTATAATGATGTTACTTGACTATTGATATGCATGTCTACTCAAACAGTTCTTATGGTTAGAAGTTCTCAATCTTATCAGCTGTGTGCTCTGGGCTTCTTTGTCTTACAATAAATGCACAGAGAAAGAAGTAAGATAACCACATCTTAAATACTGCCCTGTTACCCACTCTTGATACACTAGCCAGTGTGACCCAGAGGTATTCCCTATTTGTAAATCTTTACCCTAACGAACGTGGACCAGGAAAGGCATGATACAGTCTCCCCATGTGGATTGACAGTTTCTAGAGCATATAGAATAGAATGACAGAATGAACTAGGTTGGAAGAGAACTTTAAGATAGTCACATCCAACTTTTACCCTGGACTGCCAAGTCCACCACTAAACCATGTCAACTAAGGGAAATGTTTCTACATGTCTGTAGAAACATGGGCTAGAGCCATGTTCATAAATTAAGGTAACTCCGATGCCACCAATCGCCTAGCATGTTAAATAAGAGATGGAGTCCCCTGAGATCTGAAGATCCCCAAGAGATTTAGTTCTTGGGGTCATCAGTAGTAAAATGTATATTTATGTATGTTTAAAGGCAGAAAGCCAGGTTTTCTTTAATATGTACAGGGTACCTTGAAATAGTTGTATCCATATTCATGGTCATACTTTTATTCTTCTGCCTTGCCATTCCTCTTGGAATTTTCTTTGAGCAGAAACAAAGTGTGTTTGAAACCTGTGCTGCCTTGTATGATCTTTGTATAAGACACTCCCAAAGTACTTACTGCTTGTGAATCATGGTGAAATAGTTTGTAAAATTAACTACACAAGGTGTTTGTCCATAAATATATCGTATAGTTTGAACATCGTGCACAGGTCTCATTGCTGTGGATTAAATGAATGCGTGAATTATTTCTTCATTTGGGGGATGGTTATTAATGAACTGTACAGTCATATTTTGTAGTTCAAGTTTTGTATTTTATGTAAAACTTTAAATATGTGTTATCCTTTTTTTAAAAGGGGACAGTTGGAGACCATTTTTGCTGGTTTGGTTTGCTCTCACTTAGTTTTCCTTTTGGTGCTTTTGTTGTACACCTTCTGGTGCTCCTTTGTCTCCGCCTTTTTAATGCTGATTTTTAGCTCCTCTAGTAGAATACACAAATATAACTCCGGGGGGGGGAGGAAGTAAAAATCTGAAGTATCCTTGCGGGAAGCGTTAAGATAAAACTGAGGAAAAAAAGCAAAACATTTGAAACTACTTATTTTTCTTCTCTATTTGGGCTCTTTATTCTCTGTATCCCTCTGTCTTTTTTATGAGAGTGAACAAAGAATGGTTCTCAGAGCCTAGAGAAAAAAAGAGAATTTGGATGGTGACAAATAAAGCAGTTACTCCCTCTTAAAGGTAAATATGAAAGAACATGGACAAGCTCTCAAGAAGCAGTTCTTGCTAATCTTTCTATCAACAGTGGAAAAGATCTTTACAGATGAGAAAAAGACCACTACTTTTTTTTCTTCTCTGATGAAAAATCTAATTTCAGTGACTTCCGATATTTCTTAGGTTTTTCAGCTGTCTAAAAGTTAGTTATCACCACTTTTGGAAATGTACAGTTTTTATCTCTTTTCCTGCAGATTATTAGTAGAAAAAATCTTTGCTCAGTATCTTGTTCCACACAATTTGGAAACGGAAGAGCGAATGAAGTGCTTGTACTATTTGTATGCTAGTTTGGATCCAAATGCTGTCAAGTGAGTATAGTTTCTATTGAGAAAATGCTTGCTTTCTCAGCTTTTTCCAACATCTATATAATCATCCTTGTAGTATCAGCATTTAGATAAAAATATAAGTAATTGATGCTTAGTATTATTTGCAAGAGTATTTCAAAACATTTCTCTTTTATATAGAAAATCCACATGTCCATTAGACAAAACAATACCTTGATATTTGAAGACTGATTTTATCCATTTGTTTTCATCCAGTGACCATAATGCAGAGTTAAAAATGTCCAACTAGTAAATTCTAGATTGGCTCTATATTAGGGTCCATAATGAAGGTATCTGTAACTGAATTCTTATTTATACTGGCCTGTGTTTTATGTTGGGAAATGTTATTTTCAAGATGATTTGTGTGTTTGTGAGACATACTGTGGCTGTCCCACATATGTGAAATTGTTCCAAGCAGAATAATAAGAGAGGGGATGTTCTGTAAAAAGAGAAAATCAGTTCCACCTTGTTTGGAACAGGTTTGTTTACTACTTGGTAGGTTTTGATTGTACCTAGCAGATGTTGCACTTGTATTAGTAAACAGGATTGGTTATTTATGTTGCATCTAGCATGTTCTTGTCATGGATAAATGGGTAAGCTTTTCTTTTCTGGTTTTGCACTTTTGCAGAGCACTGAATGAGATGTGGAAGTGCCAGAACATGCTAAGGAGTCACGTACGAGAATTACTAGACTTGCATAAGCAACCCACTGTACGGTTTTGAAAATATTAACACTTTATACAGTGGACCTGCTAGACTAATTTATCGGGGGGTGTTTAATACTATATTATTGTTTCTGCAGTGTGAATTTGTTATTCTGCTGATTTCTATATGTAGAAAATGTTCTGTTCTCATGAAGTAAAGTTGATTTCAGTAATGCTTAAATGTATATGGTCTCCTAAAGTTTACTGTTATTTTATATTACTGGTCAGTAACTTTGGGAAAAGTAAAAAAAAAAAAAAATCATCGGCATGTTTTTGTCTGCTTTTGACAGACCTTTTTTTGTTTTCATTTTACAGTGTACTTTGAGAGCGGAATATGTTGTGATGTAAAGCAATGATTTAGTTGTTTGCTCGAAAACAAAAGTTTTTTAGTATTTATACTGAAATTTTATTTATAAGCATATTTTCTTCAAACTACCACAAACTTTAAGTAGAAGGGCATTGCTTTGGGGGTGTGGTGTGTTTTGGAGTTGGATATGGAGGAATTGTTTGGGGGTTTTTATTGAGGTTTTTTACCCAACAGCTTATTTTAATCTGTTATATGAATTAGTGAAATTTTTTAGCTTTTTGATATTGCAAGGTTTTTTCCCCCCTTATTCTGTGTGTAGTAGCTGCTAATGATGCTGCTATACTATTCTAGTGCTCATTCTTAAAATAGAAACATAAACCATAAGATTCCAGAGTAGACTGTAGTGCTGGAGAGCTAACAGATCAGCTTAAAGGTGTATTTGTGTAAGGGACATATCACTGATTTGTTCGTTTGTTTTTGCTGTTGTCCTCAGTCAGAAGCAAACAGTGCTGCCATGTTTGGAAAGCTGATGACCATAGCAAGTAAGTGCTAATGAGTTCTGTAAACTGTTATTGCAGCATTCCTGGAAATTTTATTTCTGTGAATATTGGCATACTGAAGTGGCACACTTTATCTTATGATGAATCGTGTTTAATCATACAGAAAACCTTCCAGATCCTGGAAAAGCACAAGATTTTGTGAAGAAATTCAATCAGGTTCTGGGAGACGATGAGAAACTTCGGTCCCAGCTTGAGCTGCTAATTAGCCCTACGTGTTCTTGCAAACAGGCAGATGTCTGTGTGGTAAGGAAATGGAAAAGCAAGCTTTCACACTTCAAATGTTTGTGCTTAAACCGATTCTTTGGAGTTCATGGTCTCCTTTGGTACTTTAACATGATTTTTATTTTATGAAAATCAGAAAAATATACCTTTTTGGTTAACCTGTAGAGATTATGGAAAATACAGTTTATGATCATAATCTTGCTTCCTGTTGAAAACATTAGCTTTATTCCTTCCTGGAAATATGAGCATCAAGAATGAAATCTAAAAGACTAACATAGTCTTCTGTGGTTCCTAAATTGTCTTCTGACACTGGTGAAATTTCTGAGTACCAACAAGCCAGATATTATACTCTGAAATTTGTACAGGGAAGGGAACAGAATGACCTTAAGAACTATGTCCACATCACTTGATATAGAAAGTATGCCTCCTTCTAAGCTAGTAAACTTTGTTCATTGGGAATGCAGTGATGCAGTTTCAAAAGGAAGGTTTCTTCCCTCTTCCTGAAAATAATTTAGCATAACAGAACAATTTCCTGGTTTGTAGGGTCTGCAGCATTCAGCCATTTAGGAGAAGGAATGTCAAGAAGTCATCTCTTTTGAGAGATTTTTAGACTCGCACTCAAAACAGAAAATAACTTCTTGTTCACCTTCTGCTGGGTTTGCAGCTGAATTTAGTGCTCTTGACATCTGGGGCATTCAGAGGGGAAAACCAGGTTTTTGGATCCAGAGCAAGTACATAGGATCTGAACATCTGTTGTAGCAAAGGTAGTGTGCTTCTGCACATCTGCAAGTAGTGCTGTTTTTTTCATTGTTTCTTATGAAACCTCACATATACAACAGGGCTACCTACAGATTTATGCGTTACTCGTCAGTGTAGATATTTAAATTGCATCTACATTGCACTTAGGTGTCCCTTGACTCTGTTTTGGTTCTGGCTTGCAATTCCTTAAGAAACTATGAAGAGCTCTTCTAAATGAAGAACATTTAGAAACCTAAATGCATCTTGCATTCAAGTAGTTTGTAAAGCATGTATGCTTTCAATATAATGTGATAAAGATCTGGAGCTAACAGCCCCCCTTAGAATATGTTTCACTGTATAGACAATCTGTGGTTAGAAGAAGTGGCTATACTTAGCTTATTCAACATGCTTAAGAAGTAAGTAAAATGAGTACAATTCTTGTTTGTATCTAACATTCTTGTAGAGAGAGATAGCCCGGAAACTCGCAAATCCTAAGCAGCCAACAAATCCTTTTCTGGAAATGGTCAAATTTCTCTTGGAAAGAATTGCCCCTGTACATATTGACTCGGAAGCCATTAGGTAAGTTTCAAAGATCATACTAACTCATAATGATTGTAAAGATGATCTGAATGACGAGGGATAGGGGTTTTAAAAAGGGGGTATTTTCTTGGGATTTAGATTAATCTGTTGTAGAAGTAAAAAATAATACTTTTTAAAAATAAATATTTTATGTAGATGTCTTAGTTTCCAGCAGCCTGGGTGGCTGGGCTTGCAGAGGATGCAGTTTTACAGGGTTTTTAATACTTCTTTGCAGTGTTGTCTGCAAATGATTTTTAAAAAATCAGTAGTTGTTCCTGGTGAAACTGCTATTTGTGGAACTTCTGGTGAAAATTACGATCATAATTTTCACATAATTAACTGCAACAGTCCTGCATATAGCAGGTGAAGTAATTAGCTTTTGTGGGATTGTGTAAGAGTGTTTGGATTTCTTTTGAGACTGTCTGGCAAGCTAATTGCATTCGGAAACTCATGCAACTGTGTGTTGAGCTGAATGCTGCCAACATGATGAGTTTTATTTGGGGGTTTTTGTTTGTTTTATTCCTTCACCCTTTCTCCCCAGAAAAATTAAGTCTGTATAAAGCTTAACTCGGAAGAAAAAGGAATGGTTGAATACCTTGATTACAAAACAAAACCAAAAAATCAAACTCCACACAACCTTCCCCCATAACGAACTATTGTGTTCCCTTTATTTATTGTCAAAACCAAGTAATCTTTGTACATTGTCACACTCATTTGCTTTTTTTCTTTTTGTGTCTGTTATTTCAGTGCACTAGTAAAACTAATGAACAAATCCATAGAGGGGACAGCTGATGATGAAGAGGAGGGTGTAAGTCCTGACACTGCTATTCGTGCAGGACTTGAACTTCTCAAGGTAATCTACATTAATGCACCTATAGTTTGTAATGGAAGGGACAAAAGTGGTATGACTAATGAATTAATGTTAGCATGGTTTTAATAGTTATTATTTAGATAATTACTTTTTCAATGTATGAATGTGTTTAGTTATTTAATACTTGAGAAAAGAATAATGTAAGGAATGGTTGTGTTTTTTTTTAAAGAAGTATGGTTTGAAAAGGGTGCCTAGGCTTTAAATACGCACATTAAAGCAGAAATTGGTTTCTACTTAGGGGAGTCATTTAGAAGAAAGTGCAGAGGTAAAGTGAGAGGAACAGAAATGGGGAAATTAGGAGGGGTACATTCTTTGGGGCCTGTGTGATCCTGGAAGGAGGGCAAGCAATAAACTGAAGAGCCAAGTTATGTAGAGGGGAAAAAAGGAGGATGGAGGAACTTGTGTTCCCCGTGGTGATGAGAGATGGCTGGAGTAGAAAGAAGGATTTGAAATATTTGAAAAACATCTGTGATGGATTTGGCAGCTCACTGATGAGACATTACTTTTAACATGTTACAAAGGGAAGTATGAAAGCATAAGAGAGAGAGAAGGGCAAGGTTACATAATTTTCTTTTCAGAAGTGTGAGTGAATGAGGTGGAGTTTATGGAGACACATCACACCAAATTTGGTAATGGCAACCATGGTAGAAATAGTTATATGGAAGCATGCAAAGAAGTAATGGAACTTGGAAATCTGCCAGGGTTGAAGATTCTGTTGCTGTGACATGGATATTTTTGAGAATGTTATTTCATTCACTGATACTTGTGCAAGTGGGCAACTCTGATCAAAGAAACCAAGACAAATCCAAAGATTTCACAAAATACATGCAACTTTTCATTCTTCTCCCTACCTTACATTATCTGAAATTTAGTTAATATAGTTTTGCTTTGGGAGAAGCTCTTGTTCTCTCCTATGTTACCTTGAATGTCTGCATGCTTAGTTTTTTTGATGTTTATTCTATTTAACGGGGTGTGTTATATTTCATTAGCTTTAGATTAAAAGGCTAGTAATCCATTTTGTTTGTAGGTACCTTACCTTCCTCGATGTCTTTTCTGCTCAGAGACTATAGGTTCTGAAGAAGTTAAGATTTCAGTTCAGTTAAATTAAGTTGAAAAAAAAACCATTCTTAAGTATATTGTAATATAGATGAATACTTTTGAATAAGTGTTCATTTTAATAAATACATTTACATATTCAAGTAATGTAGCATCTTACAAAATATTTGGAGGATGGGAGGCCCTGAAGAACAAAGCATAGATTAGTTTATTTGAAAATGTTTATATCACATTCCCCAAAATGGACTTACTGAACGTAATAATCTCATGTGAGCATGTAATAGCTATTGATGATGATGGTAATGCTCATAAACAGCCATAATTTTGTTTTTCTGATGATTCAGTAACCGTAAATAAATACACCTTTGTTTTAATGTCTATCTGCAGGTTCTGTCCTTTACACATCCTACCTCGTTCCACTCTGCAGAGACCTATGAGTCTCTGCTTCAGTGCCTCAGGATGGAAGATGATAAGGTAGCTGAGGCAGCCATACAGATTTTCAGAAACACGGGTCACAAAATAGAAACAGATTTGCCACAGATAAGATCGTGAGTGTATTTCTTTACATGCTGCTTTTCATACCTAGATTTCTTCCTCTTGATCGTTTATTCAGTATGTTGCCCCTAAAATTAACTTTATAGTCTTGTAAATGTGAACAGCTTCTCTTCCATTATTTTGTATTCCTTTACTACCTTTCTGTCTCTTCATTTTTCGTGTTCTGGGAATGTTTGTGTATTTATTGAAGATGATAGGTGGTACTTAAAACTCTTCTTATAGTAGGCATATTAAAAGCAGTGTGTAGTATGTTTCCCAGGTTACAAAATAAGCAACAGCAAGAATATGCTGAAGATATAATTCTTTGGCATCGTTTCTACTCCTGTCTGCCCTTCATGCAGTTTTTCTATCTTTGTAAGGAAGAAAAGTATAATCTGTGATGGCTCACAGCTCTGTTTGTTATGAAACAAGTTGGGAAACGAGATCCAAAAGCAGGCATGAATTTCTAACAAAGAATAATTGGCTCTCTGTAAGTCATCATTATACAATTCATGCTTTAACTGCTGATTAAAGTGGCATAATCTACTAGGTATTCACAAGCTATTGAAAACCTTGTGGGTAACATCTAAGACCTTAAAATTAGCCTCTTAGTAACTAACCGAGATTATACAGCACAGGTTTCAAATTCTTCTTTGTTGAAATAGCATCTGGAATATTACCATGCTGAATTGCATACCAGCGTACACATGAAGTTTTCAGGGAACTGAAAAGGCAACCTGAGCAATTTTTGTGGATTTGAGTCAGATTTTGGGCAAAAGAAAAATGTTGGAAGTTCACATACAAGACTCCTTTGAAGACACTTGTAGGAGTGAAGAAAAAGCACAGCAATCCCCATTGCCAGTATAGTTCCCAGTATAGTTGTCTGTACTTCCAGTTGTCTGTACTTCCATACTAGAGTTTAGTCAAAACTGCACATTGCTGGGGTATGCCATCTTCTGTCAAAGGAGCTCATATTGCTGACGTTTGTTTTGTCTTCATGCCTTAGCAAGGTATTGCTGAAGTATAGTCTGGGCAGTCTCAAATAACTTAAAAATATAACTGTCAAAACGGAGGTTTAGCCTTTGGGATGGTTTACAAGCAAGTCAGGTTAATGTTCTGAAAGCCAAAACCACCAGGTCAGTGTGTTTACAGTGACACAAAAAGAAGTCTGAGGACAAGTAGATGTTCCAGATTTTATATTCAGAAATCTTTAACATAAATGGAAGATTTTATATAATCAGCAAGATAGTTTGTTTCAAGTGACCTGTGTTTTGTTGTTATGTTGGGTGTTTTTAAAGCACTTGTTTAAAGCAAGCAGGCTGCTTCCTGTCCTTTGAAGTAGTTTTCACCAGCAGTAGCCCAAGTTCTTCCTCATGTGGACTGCCATATGACTCTAGAGTGATGGAAGCATTGGGCATGCTCAGATAGAGCCTGTGCACTATGTGTAAACTTGTAGATGTAAACATTTAAAGGTGCATGTCAACATGTCAGGTTTCACCTTTTGTAGATCTATGTCAGTTGTGGTGTGAGGAGGTATATGGTGTGTAAATGGGGCATCAGTGCTTGACAAAGTCCCTTTAATGTGCCCATATTTACACTATGAAAACTGTAGGTTAAGCATTGAAGCTTATTTTAACTAGCTTTTACTGAATTCTTTGCTATTTTGGTTCTTAATGCAATTTGTGGAGTCTTGGCAGGTTTGAGAAGAGACATTTTTCGTACTTCAGGATACTCTTAACATTTTTCTAGGAAATCTTCTGTTTGTTTTGGGGTTTTGTATGTTTTTTGATGAAATTGCATGAGAATTCATTCTTTCAACCCTTCAAGCTGTTCTTCCACCTCGTTGCTCATCTCAGTTATGTAGATTGTGTCAGTGAAGGCTGGACACTAAATAATCCATGTACTAAATGCTGTATTGTTACTCTACCTCTCAAGAGCACAAGGAATTTTCTTTTAGGTGATTCTCTCCCTCAGACTCTTTCTAGGTAATTTTGTTTTCTCCTGTCAGTTGCTGGATGAGTTGTGTGGTAAACCTCATGAGTAGTGTCTCAGATGGTGACCTCTTGCTTTCCAGTGCTCTCATAAGTGGAACCAACCAGTCTCACCAACCTTGACCTGGGCTCTAGAGTGGCTTCTGCCCTGCTCTTGCCTTCCATGGCCTCTTAGCAGTAGATAGATTTCATGGAATTCAAATGCAAAAGCTCAAAACCAAGCAGTTGTTTACATGAGTATATGTTGCAGTTAAAGACCAAAGGTTAAGCAGTAAAGGCATATAAATATACTGCTGTTTAATGGTTACTCCTAGCTTTCATAGATTTCCTTCAGCCCTGTCACTTCAAAGCTTGGGTAATAACCCCAGGTGTTTACCTTAGCTGAACCTGTCAGTTCCCCCCACCTTCTATTTGGCTTCCTAAACTGCATTATTATGATCAGTATTTTCTTTTGTGCTTGATTTTTCCCTGTGGGCTTTTTTCTGCTTAAATGTGAACAGTCATATGTTCAACAAGTATTACTTAATACAGTTCCATCCTGCTTTTCACTTATGATCATGATCTTTCCTGAACAGACGTCAAAGGATGGTGAATTTTGAGGATAGATTTGTGTAGATGAAGAGCTTTATTTTTTTGTGGATTGCAAATTGCATTTCGAAATATTTTGTTTAACGTTCACAGAACACTAATTCCCATTTTGCATCAGAAAGCAAAAAGAGGCACTCCTCATCAGGCAAAACAAGCTGTTCACTGTATACATGCCATATTTTCAAATAAAGAAGTGCAACTTGCACAGATCTTTGAGGTATGTCTTTCTTTTTTGTTTTTACAATCTGTTTCTGTTGTTCTTAATTGATACTACTAATTAACATTAATTCAGACCGTTTATTAACATAATTTATGAGGTTGGGAAACCTACAGGTGCATGATAGTCAAGATAAGCTGTTAATATTACATAGCAAATGATTAATGTTTCTCTCTTATAGTCAAGATTTTGTAGTATTCTGATGCCTGATAGATTGGGTATTCCTTTTTTGTCTACACAGGAAGAGTTTGGGGAAAGTAAGCTAAATATGCTGGAATGATGTACACTAAATTCCATGAGGACATTTAGCAGATACTCAATGAGAGATAACATCCTCTACTTTCAAACTTCTATTAAATTGCTTTGCTTTAAGGTCTTTGCAGGTACAGCGCTTTCTGACAAAGGAAGCTAGTGCAGAATAACTACTTGACTCTTAGGCTCAGACATTAGCTTACTGCTTGCTTAGACAAGTTGTAAAGCAGAAAGTCGCCTTCTCCATACCAGAGGGTTTATTACTTTTCACTGTAATCTCTCAAATAATAACATTATTAATCTGCACTTGTCGAATATTTTAGGTCCTTAATCATGGCTATCTCTGAACCTGGTCATAATTCACAAGTGTGAAAAGCTTTGACTTTTAAGAGTTTGGTCTCTGCTTAGACTTCTCTGAGAGTGCATGTTCCTTCCATAACACCAAAATATGATGTGAGGATGCTGGGTGATACAGTAGCACAGAATTATCCTGGTGATTGTTTCCTAGCAAAGAAATACTGATTGCTAATAGCAATGTCCCTAGTTGTTTCCAAGTGTTTTTTATTTTCTGCCAGTTGCAGTTACAATTTAGGTTTTCACAGCTCCTGAACAGAATTGAGTCAGAGTTTTTCCCATGTCTCCCAGGTCTGAATCTATTTCTCCATTAAAATGGGAAGAGATTGTAAAATTTGTTTTGCCCGTATCTCGTGAGATTTTTGGTTACTCTCTTAAATAGGAAATTCTTTCTCCATTTTTATTTGCTAATGTTATTAATTCTTATAGAAAAACTGTGAAACTCAGTAGCAATCCAGCAGGAAAATAAATTATTTTTAGGCATGCTAATTTACTTATTTATATATAGCTGAATATATAGCTTTTATATATATATATATATATATATATATATATATATATATATATATATTTGAATTTTTTTTCCCCCCCCCCCCCTTTCCTCAGCCTCTTAGTAGAAGTTTGAATGCTGATGTACCAGAGCAACTTATAACTCCATTAGTCTCATTGGGTCATATTTCTATGTTGGCCCCAGACCAGTTTGCTTCTCCAATGAAATCTGTTGTTGCAAACTTCATTGTGAAAGATCTTCTAATGAATGACAGGGTAAGATTTTTTTTTTTTTTAAAGTCCTTATTATTCTATTTGCTTGTTGTCAGCTCTGTGGGGAGTAGAGCTTTTTCTGTTAAAGAAGTAAATAATGTTCTGTAAATGGCTAGCACAGTGATAATTGCATTATAAAAGATCTTTGTGTGAAAGACTGCTTAGTCCTTGACTTTTTTCCATTTTTACTTCTGCATTTTCTGTATGAGTTGAACCAGTTCTTAAACTTACATGAATGTCTGTAGTCAACAGGTGAGAAAAATGGAAAATTGTGGTCTCCAGATGAAGAAGTTTCTCCAGAAGTACTAGCAAAGGTGAGTGATCTGCTGTCAGTAATAATGCCTATATTTGAGGTTAAAAATCTACTTTTTTTTCCAAGTTGTGAAACAGTATTAAAATAAATCCATTTGAGTACTTTTGCATTAGTCTTCTTAGAATATGCGGTGTTGTGGAGTTTTTGTGGATTATACACACAGTTGTAGAGCTGTTGAAAGTTATGCATTTTGGTGTCGTCACTTACCAATATTAATTATGCTGAATGTTGAGAAAATTGAGGTTCAAAAGTTTGTTTTCCTTCCAAGAAAATAGATTTGACTTTACTGACTGTAAACAAAATTGAAATAAATTGACACGCTAATAAACTGTATTCATTCAGCTTTATAGGCTATTTACTGTGAACCTTATGGCCATTTCTAGAAATGTTTGTCTAGTTGCTCTTACCTTTAATCATGTAGCAAGTATCTGGCATCATCTAGATGCACATGGTGAGGACACTGAACCATATTTGAAATGTCCTTATGTCACAGACTGCTACTTCCTCCTTCACCCTGTAAATAGGTACTGCTTAGTTCTGTTCCTTAAAAATAAATAGGCTCAAAAAAAATAGGATTCTGTGGAAATGTCAGTTTGACAGCAGCAGGTTTTAGTGACTTACCAACTCTAGGAGGTAATTTCATTGTTGATTTGTTTGTGTTTGATAGGTGCAAGCAATTAAACTTTTGGTACGCTGGCTGTTGGGTATGAAAAACAACCAGTCAAAATCTGCAAATTCCACACTCCGGTTATTATCAGCTATGCTCGTCAGCGAAGGAGACTTGACAGAACAGAAACGGATCAGGTCAGATTTTGTTCCTTTCAGGCTACCATCAGTTTTGTTGTAGAATTTCAAAGAATATTAATTATTTTGGAGTTTCTTTAGAATTTTAAGGTGAGAGAAGTATTGGCTAATGGGTTGTTAGAAAATAGATCTGATTGGAATTCAGTATTAGAAGTGAAATGGCAGAACAAAAATAGGCTTGATACTCCTTTATTGTAATTTACTAATAATCTAACTCTGTAGATATCTTGACAGTAAAAGACATACTAGGAGTAAAAGACCGGCAGGAGTGTCTTTGAAAACAACTGAGTGATGAGATTTAACACACTTGGGAGTTGGGTGATTTTGGGTGGAGCTTTTTTATTCCAGCAGTGAGGTAACTTTGCACCTCATCTTCATTCTGAGGGTGAAGGAAGCAAAGATAAAACCTGTGGCAGAAACATTACTTTCAGTTAGACAGTGATGTGAAAACAAGAGACTTTACTCATTTCAGTGTTTTACTAGAATCAGTTATTTTGTGGGGAAAGCAAGCACCTTATTTTCACAGGTTTGGTTGGATTAATTTAGCTCAATCTGAAGTTATAGAACTGTGATCTAATCTGACAAAGGAAAGCCTTAATTGCTCATTGATCTTAAAAAAAGAAGAAATCGTGACATGCAAGTAATTTAAGAATCATTGGGTGAGTTTTGTTTTGTTGTTTTTTTCCTCTCCTGTTTGTATAGTAAATCAGATATGTCTCGACTGCGGTTAGCTGCTGGTAGTGCAATAATGAAGCTTGCGCAGGAACCCTGTTACCATGAAATAATTACTCCAGAACAGTTCCAGCTCTGTGCACTTGTCATTAATGTAAGTAACTGCATCTGAATTGAAGTGACTTTTAATTAATTGAGTTCAGAGTCCTTACATCTGAACTTCTGTTGCTGCTACACTGAGTATTTTCTATTTCTCATTGCAGCTTTTAAAAGTTCTCGAAATTTCAAGATACTTACTGTGCTGCACCTGTTGATATTTTAAAAAGTCTCCTCATAATTCCCCCAAGAATGCCTCTTTTATTTTTGTGTGGTTTTCTGTTTTAAACCCAAGATTTTTATAGTTGCGGTCTTCGTGTTTTGCTGTAGGATGAGTGCTACCAAGTGAGGCAGATATTTGCCCAGAAACTGCATAAGGCACTTGTGAAGTTACTGCTCCCTTTGGAATATATGGCAATCTTTGCTTTGTGTGCCAAAGACCCTGTGAAGGAGAGAAGAGCACATGCCAGACAGTGCTTGCTCAAAAACATCAGTATACGAAGAGAATATATTAAGCAGAATCCTATGGCTAATGGTTAGTATATCAGTAAAATTGTTAAGAATAGTCAAATAGTAAACTGAAAGGAATAATGGTTAAAACTAAAGCAAATTGCTTCTGTAAAGAAATACTGAATAAGTTTAATTTGTTTCCTCATCTTTATATTGGACACATTCAAACCTTAATTTACTTGGTTTAGCATAGCATAAACCATAAAATACTTTTCTGTACATTGCTAAGAATTACACTTGTCAAATATAGTGTTGTTACTGTGGTAGTTGTATTGCTCAAAAAATAAAATGGTGGTATTTGATATTTGAGGCTTTATCACAGTGTTCCTGACGTAAGATTAAGTAGTTTCTTAGTAGTAAAACTCACTCATTTCTTTTTAATGATTTGTTAAGAGTAAAATTTGTAGGAAGAAAATGCAAGTTGAAATTTTTACATTCCACATTTGAAAAAATAATACTTTGAAAAAGTGTTTCTTGTGATGTGCATGTGGGGGTATTATAGATGATATTTATGATTATTTTCTTTTGTTATTGTAGAAAAATTGCTATCCTTGCTGCCTGAATATGTGGTACCGTATATGATTCACTTACTGGCACATGATCCAGATTTCACAAAACCTCAGGATATTGATCAACTTCGTGATGTCAAAGAGTAAGTGCCAAATGATTCTAGAATTGTTATGCTGAGAATTTTTCCATGCTTGGAGAAAACTGATTAGGAAGAGAGGTACTCTTCACTTTGTCAATGACATTTTGCAAAACAGTAATCATGAAAGTGTGTAACACTTTAACCAAGGGAAGAAGGCATCAACAATTGCTTAGCAGTATTTGTGAAAGCCCAAATGGTAGCCTGTAGATCACACCATAGTATACCAAATAAGTGGAGTTGTCTTCTCATAAAGTGAAGTAATGATTTTAGATTCTTGTATTTGTCTAGGAATACCTGTAGAATTTCCCACCGCACTTACAGGATGCCAAGCGGTGTCAGTTCAGATATTATCAGATACAGAGATTTTCCAAGACTTGAAATCCAATTTTTTTTCTTTTTTCCCCCTTATGCGAATCTGCGGGAATTCATGTTAAGTTTGCTGCTGACTTATCATTTGGACTGTATGCCTGCAGTGCAGCTTAGTGCCTCTTGATCTATTCAGCACAGATCAGTGTACACAAGCCTGTCATAAAGAAGCATGTTCTGTACTGCTTCTACTTTGAGACCTTCTTGTATGCCTCAAATAATCTTTAATACCTTAAGTATAACTTTTGTATTCCTTTGTGTCTTGTAATGAATTTTAAAAAATAGTTAAGTTTTGACACTTTCTAAAAGTTGTTAAAGCACACAGACACACACACAGATGCACAGATCTTTGGGTTCAGTGTTCTGGGGTTTATTTTTGGTGGAACTGTGAGCACTGTTGCTCTTACAAAGACATGTATAAGCACATACTACAACATACATCATCAGAAAAGCAGTTCATTCTTGGTACAGATAGGTGAGTTCACATCTTAATTCTTTTTGCACCTTCACCTGTGAGGGTCCAAGCCTGATTCTTTCTTTAAATGAAAAAATTTGTTTCGATTTCTGAGTTACTTGTCTCACACCTAGTCAGAATCTGAAGTCAGTGGAGACTTCTTACCTAATTATCAAGTCTGCATTTTGTCCCAGGACCCTCTGTTCCTTCCAACATCTGGAAGCATCCTCTAGCATGTGCTCTATCCAAAATACATTGAACAAATTCTGATTCACAGTTCTTGACTTAATACTTATCTGAGAAGTGCTTTCTGTAGTGCACTAGAAGTTTTTTTTGACCCCCTTTGTATAGCTTTTCGTTGTTGTCAGATTTCCTCCCTCATGTTTGTCACAGGCTGGCTAAACTAGCCAGAGAGGACTGCTCCAAACAAAGAAATACTCTGTACAGGAATTTTGGCAGCAGTACTTCTCTGAGTAGTCTCCTGAGATAAATGCAAAACATTTTTCTCATGTAATGTAATACAGTTTCTTGCAAGAGTTCTGAGGCTCATAGTGTTCACTTTAAAGTGTTAACATAGCCACTTGCAAACTTGGAAAAGCAAACTTGGCAGTGTGTTTTGCAGTTGTCTCCCTAGTTTGTCTTGGTTTTACATGGCCTAAATTCAGTCACGTAAAGTAAATACAATGCTTAGCGAGTTCCTTAGCTATAATCTGTGGTGCTTATCTTTAGGAAGTTTAAGATTGTTCTGCAGAGGTGTGTTTGAGGTTGTTTCTTAGGTTGAGACAATGTCTTTTTCTTCCAAATTCATATTCCAAAAATACTGAAATAGATACAGAGAATGAACTTCCTTCATGTGACTGTGTTCCTCTAGGTGCCTGTTTTTTCTATGTGAAATCCCACTGTTCTGGAAAGGTCTTGTTGGGGGTTGATAATGATTTGATTTGTTGACTTAGTGAGGAAGTTAAACTATTGAAGTTGATACATGTTAACTGGAATTACCAGAGTAAAATTTGTCCTCAGTAGTAATATTCGGTTTTGTAGGAGTGGGATCAGTATGGTATTGGTACTGTAATCATCCCATTTAAGTTCTTGAGAATAGTGAATAGATGGATGTAAAGGTATCCAAGAGATTTATTTACTAAAGCCTTTATAGCTCTTTGATGCGTCAGAATATAGATGTCTTATTTTATTTCAACACCAGATAACTGTTGAAGTGTTTTGACAGAGCACAACCCTCTTTTACTTCGAGATCTTGAGAGAAATGTTCCTTCATCTCTTGTGTTACAATCTTTAATTTGTATCAGTTAAGAAGATTGGGGCTTTTGTGGACAGGGAATTCTGATGTTCAGCCATCCTGTTTTTCTAGTTTTTTATTAGCAGCTTTCTGCAAGATAATCTCTCTTCCAGAGCTTTAGAATTAAATTAGCTACTGGTGAAGCCTGCATTTCTCATACCCTCCCATATGTCTTTCTCAACTAAGCACAATTTTACCATATTATGACTGTTGACCTCGTAGCCACGTGCAGCTGTAAATAGCAAATGATTGCGTGGATGAACCAGTTGTGCTTTATATCATAATTGAAATATTCTTAAAGCAAACTTTTTAGTCAAAATATAATGGGTTCTCCCAATCAATAAATAAGATTTAAAGAAAGAAAATTAGAAAAGCTAATTCCATTACGTCTATCTGTAAGGATTTCTTTTCCTCCCATATGGACCATTAGCAAAAATCTGACCTGCTCAGTTTTGGATCTCCTCTCCTATTTGGATTCCTGTATTAAACCACATAGTCTATCAGCAGTATGACTTGTTTAAGCCTGTTTTGAGTATGGTTATGGTTCATTGTTGATAGGAACCCCAAGGTAGTGATTACAGAATTTCATCTGTATGATGGTAGCACCAAGATTCTTGCTTCATATTTGGAAGAGGAAAACCTTGTTTGGTTGGGCGGCATCTATAGATAAAATAGGAAGCACACTAATTTGGCAGATTTATTCTGAAAAGAATAATTAAGACTCTGTGCGTTTAAAGTCTAGATTCTGTTTCCACCTTCAGATGATGTTACCTGTTTATATCTTCAAATTGATTGTGGTTTCTTAAGAAAAGCTAGTACAGCTGACAAATTTTTAAGACATTGTTATGTTGGGGCGCTACAGTATAAAAGCTGGAATGTAATTGCTTGTGGTTTTATGGCTTTTTAGGTGCCTGTGGTTTATGCTTGAAGTTTTAATGACAAAGAATGAGAACAATAGCCATGCCTTCATGAAAAAGATGGCAGAAAGCATCAAGCTTACCCGAGATGCTCAGTCTCCTGATGAGCCAAAGGCAAATGAAGTAAGAAAAGCAATTCAGATAAGTGTTGTGAAACCATCAGCCCATCACCCAACACTTGATGAACAGGATTTGCAGGAAATCTGAAAGCACTAGTTCAGACATTTTTAGGATCTTTTAGAGAGAGTGTTAATTGCAAGCATTGTCTGTATGTTGCCAATCTTATTCTTTCAGAACCTTGTTGACCTTGTCCGGCACACAATACCTAATGAAGTTAATAAACAAAATCTGTTAAATATTACTGTTTCTACCTGCCTGCCTGCCTTACTGTAACTCCTGCTGCCTAGTTTCCCAACATAAATGTCTTCTGTGGTTTGGGGGAGGAAATGCTGCATTATACTGCTGCTGTTAAACCTCTTAGTTTCTAGCAGAGATTAGAAACCATTTATGGTGATTTGATTGAGCCAGCGATTCTATTTTACAGCATAGGCATTACTAGTTTTTTAAAAGTAAAGTCATATGACAAACAGGGACTTCTGTATGTGGTTGAAAAGACAACAGTATGGTTAATGACGTAATTACAAAATACGTCCTTTGTGGTGGTTATTTCAACACAGATGAAATTTTTTTGAAGAATTCTGTTTTATGTACCCTTTAAAACAGTAATTCCTAAAGCATGCTTGTCTTTTTTTTTTTTTTCTTCAGAAACTGTATACAGTGTGTGATGTAGCACTATGTGTCATCAACAGCAAAAGTGCTTTGTGCAATGCAGATTCACCGAAGGACCCTGTATTGCCAACCAAATTTTTTACGCAACCTGAGAAGGTATATTTGTTAATTTCCAAAGTAACAAGGGGAAATACTTTTTATTTTTATGTTTGAAAGCTGGTTATCTCCATAACTTAACATCATGAGTAGGAAAATGCATATATTTTATCCTCAGCTATTAATTTTTTTGAACATCAGTTGTAAGCTGTGCTGTCTCTTTATTATGAACATATGCCAGAAATGTTTGTAGCCAGGTGAGAGCTATGAGAATGTATGTATAAGCTGACTGTATATCTGCATTGGAATGCAAAGCAGACAGAAAAGAAAAAGGGAATGTTTTTGTCTTACCAGTGGTATGTTTATATCTGTCAGTAGCGGTTTGGCTGTTTTGCTTGCTGTACAATTTGGTCCTTTTGTTGTCTAGTAATAGTCTTAGTGAGTACAACTCAACTGTCAGCAATAGCAGTATGTGCTTTAAGAGGCATACTTCTAAAATGTGTAAGCAGAACCAAAGTAATTCCTTGGCCCAGACTTGATGTGTTGGCTGTACTGAAGAATATAATTCACATTTTTCAGTGTCTTAGACTGTTAGGTAACAGCCTTTCCAGAGTTTGTTTAAAAAAAAAGTTTAGAATGAAAAAGGTTAATCCCGACTTCAGGTACGACATGCTGATTTTTATTTTCTATACAGGATTTTTGCAATGACAGGAATTACATTTCAGAAGAGACAAGGGTTCTTCTTTTGACAGGAAAGGTACTGTATTTTGACATGTTACATCCTTTGAATATCACTTGGGATTTATTTTAAGTGTTATGGACTGCTGTAGTTTAAAAATGGTGTTAAGGTTTTGAGTACAATAATTTTTTTTAATGGCATATTTAGCACCTTTACCATTATGCCAGGTGAGTAGACACCAGGATTGCTACCTGTGCACTGAGGCATAGATTCTTTCTTAACTATGTTTTTTACATAACCATAGGTTTTTCCATTATTCAGATAAGAGTGGCATAAAGCTATGATACAGATACTGAATTGTGACGCCATTAGCATAGGAGATCTGAAATTTTCAATCTCAGTATTTTTAATACAGCGGTTAATGCTGTTAAATTCAGCTGCAAATGTCTACACCTGTTTGCATGTCTTATTTTATTTCAGACATAATTTGGCTGATAACTTTCACAGGGGAGAGAAATTACAAAGTCTTGGTGGGGGGAATAACAGGAAAAAATACCAAAAAACCCAGAACCTATTCTTACACCTTTTACCATGAGCTGCCCTTTCTTGGGGTTCAGAAACTTTCTAGGTTTTCCTTTCCTATCTTCTGGTTAAATTACGTCAGAATCCTTTTTAGTCTAGCCCAATAAATTACCTCTTTTGTTTTTTCTTGAGCTTAGTGAAAGAATGCTGGATAACGTGTAAAGTGTAAGAATCCTTAGAACAGTATAAATCATGGTTTTAATATAAATTTCATGTGCATTTATTAGTTTTCATGTCCTGTGTTTCATGAACTGTTACTGCATTGGTTCCTGAAGTCTTCAGTTAGAGCAAAACTATGTGGTAATTGTTCATTGTAAGAGTAGAGACAGATGATCACTGTACATAGCTATATCATTTGAAATTGCTTGTTCTCACACCAATTTTTCATTTACACAAAAGGTTTCTGCTGTCAGAGCAGTTCATGTGAGTGAGGTTTGCTGGTGAGGTTTGCTCAGTGTCAGAATCCTGCCTTTTCCTTGTTCACCCTACGACACAAGCCTGTACACTACTCAGCTGGGTTGGAGTTACAAGTAGGAATGGAGGAGGCAAGCAGAAAACAACCTTCCTTAGCAGCAGCTGTTACCAGGCTGGTGCTTTAAATATCTTCAGAAGAACATATATATCTACTGCTGTAATTGTTTCACCTTTGGCAGTGTTCAAATGTAATGAACTAAGCATCTGAAGCAGGTTTAGTTGGCTGTGTAAACTTACCACATTTCTCATTTGATAAGGCATTCTGCAATGTAGGCGAAAGCTGTTTAATGTTCTGGGAAAACAAACATTTATTTAATGCCTAATAGAATACACAAGCATGTGCTTCTTTTTTTTCATACGTCCATTACAGAAAATGAAGATGTGTAAGGATACCCCCACTGACTGAGACCAGTGGTCCTTTTTGGCCTGGTATTGTTTTTCCAGAGGGACCAATACAGCGTGATTAGGTGCAAGTCTGGTCACTTTCTGCAATACATTCTCCTTCTTACTCGCTGAGCATTCATAATTTTGATGATGGGATGCTAGCCTCTGCATCTGTGCATGTTGGTTTTGAGATTTGCTTATGGAGTTGTTACCAAAATTATCTGCTCTGATTTTAAACCTCTGGATGCTCTGACTTCAGAACCTCTTATGGCAGTAGGTGCCAGAAATTTGCAACATGGTTGCAAAATTCTGCACAACCTGGTTGTGCAGAAGCACTTCCTCTCGAACTTTTTTTTCTCTCTTCTATTAGCTGTGCAGAATGCTGCATACTTTTTATAAAGTACTTACAAAACCATAGAATCATTTAGGTTGGAAAAGACCCTTAAGATCGTGTCCAACGGTTAATGTGGTACTGTCAAGTCCACCACTAAACTATGTCCCTGTGCACCATATCTATAGGTCTTTTAAATATCTCCAGGGACAGTGACTCTACCACTTCCCTGAGCAGCCTGTTTCAACCCTCTTGGTGAAGAAATTATTTCTAATATCCAAACTAAACCTCCCCTCAACAACTTGAGGCCATTTCCTCTTGTCCTGTTACATGGGAGAAGAGACTGACACCCACATCACTACAACTTCTTTTTAGACAGTGATAAGTTCTCCCCTGAGCCTCCTTTTCTCCAATTTAAACAACCCCAGTTCCCTCTTACCCTGGTAAGAGTTGTGCTCCAGATCCTTCACCAGCTTCCTTGCCCTTCTTTGGACATGCAGTAAATTGAGTTATTCAGTAAATAGAACAAATAAAATACAAGAATAATATGTTTAAGTAGATGTTGTGCAGTATTAGTAGCATGATGTAGCTACTGAACATGTGCTCAGTAACAGGCTGTTTCTGCAGAGATCATAGCTTTTTCTTTTTACTAGCCAAATGTTTCCTGTCATCTGTGGTATCTCTCTCCTGCCTGCTCCCTCATAACTTCCACACATAGGAATTATATTTTCTTGTGGGAATGTTAATAAATTAACTTGGTCTCTGAGGAAATGTAAAGTTACATGAAGAATGTGACATGCCAGTTATGAAAACTTTTTTGACTACTCTCCAGAGGCAGAATAAAAACTTCAGGCTGCCTAGCCAGCCTGACCAGGTTGATTGGTCAACAGACACCAGCCGTATCAAGATCTAAAATACCATCGCTGTATCAGAACACAGGAGTAGATAGTGTTAAATATTTTTATGCTAGCTTTCTGTATAGTAGAAGTATACAAACTTCCTACTGTCGTAATGAACCTAATTCTGTATTACCTTTTGGAAAGCATTTCCCTGAGGTGCTTTGCTTTGCAAATACAAGGTGTTAGAATCACAGAATATCTCAAATTGGAAGGGACTCATAAGGGTCATCTAGTCTGACTCCCTGCTCTTCACATGACTGCCTACGGCTAGGCTGTATGACTTTGGAGTGCTATCCAGGTGCTCCTTGAAATCTGACGGACTTTGTGCATTACCACTTCCCTTCATTCTCGGTGAAGAACCTTTTCCTAATGTCCAGTCTGAACTTCCCCTGACACAGCTTCAGTCCATTTCCTTGTGTTCTGTTGCTGGTCACGGGAGAGGAGATAAGCACTTCCCCACTCCTGCCCTCCGTGAGGAAGTTGTAGACTGTGATGAGGTCACCCCTTGGCCTTCTCCACTGACCAAACCAAGTGATCTCAGCCACTTCTCGAAAGTTTTGCCCTCAAGGCCTTTCACCATCTTGATCGCCATCCTCTGGACAAACTGTAATAGTTTAATGTCCTTCTTATACTGAGGTACCAAAAGCCGCACACAGTACTCAAGCTGGGGCTGCACCAGCGCAGTGTAGAGTGGGACAGTCACCTCCTTCAACCATGGAGGAAGTGCATGGAACCTTGATGCAGCTCAGGACGTGGTTGGTCTTCCTGGCTGCCAAGGGCACACTGTTGACTCATGTTCAACTTGCCATCAACACAAACCCCCAGCTCTCTTTCTGCAAGGCTGCTCTCCAGCCTCTCATCCCTCCCATTTGTATGTATAACCAGCAGTACCCCATTCCAGGTGGAGAATCAGGCACTTGCTTTTGTTAAATTTCATACTCTTGGTGATTGTTCAGCTCTCTAGTCTGTCCAGATCTCTCTGTAAGGCTTCTCTACCCTCAAGGGAGTCCACAGCTCCTAGTTTAGTATCATCAGCAAACTTAATGTACATGCAACTCCTGTGTCTAGATAATTTATAAAAACACTTAAGAGCTCTGGCCCTAAAATTGAGCCTTGGGGAACCACACTGGTGACTGCCACTGGCCTGATGTAACCCCATTTACTATGACTCTTTAAGCCTGACCCATCAGCCAGTTGCACACCTGACATATTAAATGGACTTACCTAGCTGTGTGCTGGACAGTTTATCCAGAAGGATTCTGTGAGACAGTATCAAAAGCTTTTCTAAAGTCCAAACCCACCACATGTACTGGCTTCCCTTGGTGACCTAGAAGGGTGACCTTATCATAAAAGGAAATTATGTTGGTTAAGCAGGATTTTCCCCTCATGAATCCGTGCTGGTTATGACCAGTGACTGTGTTGTCTCTCAAGTGTTTTTCACTAACTCCCAGAATAACCTTCTCCATAATTATACCGGCACTGAAGTGAGACTGATAAGCCTGTAATTACCAGCATCTTCCTTCTTACCCTTCTTGAAAACTGGGAAAGCATTTGTCAGCTTCCAGTTGACTGGGACCTCTCTGGTTTCCCAAGACCATTGAAAAATGATGGAGGGAGGTCCTGCACTAACAACAGCCAGCTTTTTTAGTACCCTGGGATGAATCCCATTGGGCCACATGTATTTATGTGCATCCAGCTGAAGCAGCAAATCTCAAATAATTTCAGGGTCTCCTGGAAGTTAATCATCCTCCCCAAGTCATAGTCATCTAATAAAGGACATTCCAGGGGCCATCACTGGTGTTGAAGACAGAGGCAAAGAAAGCATTAAACATCTTTGCTTTATCACCTCCTGTTTGTGAGGTGACCAACCTTGTCGAGCAGCGTCCCAGAGTTCTTTCTGATAACTGGCTCCTTCAGCAGCCTGAAGTCTGCTCTAGCCACAAGGATCAAAGTTTTGGTGGCAGTTTTTCTCCTGGTGCCAATGATTTGAAACTCAGCTACTTTGTCATCAGTTTAAGACAACCACCAGTCACCACTTTGCTCACAAGTCCCTCTCTGTTTACAAGCCACAGATCTAGGAAGGCCCCTTTCATAGTCGCCTCCTGTAGTACCTGCACAAAGGAGTTACCTTCAGTGTGCTTCAGGAATTTTCTGGATCTGTTTGACTCCACTGTATGATATTCACAGTTGATGTCTGGAAAGTTAAAATTGCCCATAAAGGCAAGGGCTGTTGATCTAGATTTATCCTTTATTTCCTTGTAGAACAAGTTATCAGTGGTGTCATCCTGCCTGGATGGGTTGTAGTAGATTCTCTCAACATCATCTGCTTTATTTGCTTCCCCATTCGTCCTTAGCCAGAGGCTCTCAGCCATGTTGAGACTAGTATTACCTAACATTCTGGCTTTTGTTGAGACTTCTCCAGCTGCTGTCCCTTCATGAGAAAGAGCAAGGCAATTCAGGAAGTGCTGTTAAATTATAAGAAATAAAAGTAGGACAGACAGTGTTTTTTAAAGTAAAGATGAGGTCTGTACCTCTGAGCTGGTGGCATTGGGATTGAGACTGTTAATTCAGAAAAAAGTACCTTAAAATACTCAAGTAAATATTTTAAAAATTAAGTATCTATGTGAAGTTGCTATTTCTTAATATTTAAACATATTCTTCCAGCCAAAGCCAACTGGTGTATTAGGTACAGTAAACAAACCATTGTCTGCAACTGGAAGAAGGCCATACATCAGAACTACAGGATCAGAGACTGGAAGCAATATCAGCGTAAACTCTGAGCTGAGCTCTTCTGCAGGAAACAGATCGAGGTAAAGGGGTTTGAAATTTCTTTCAGTAACTCTCTACTTCATCTTCTACAGTGTGCTTGCATGTTTTAAGACAGGAGATGATTCAGTTTGTGCCAGTGTGTTTGAAGAGCACTTCTATTTTGTTCAATTTTAAGAAATATAATAGTAGTCTGTAGGCAAAATTTCCATCTCTGCTTTTTGTTTTGGGATTTTGGTTTTTTTTTGTTGTTGTTTTTTTCTTTTTTTCAGCAGACAAAAATTTAGCCCAGTCTTTAGGTGTAATTACATGTAATAGAACATAAGATAATGTAAGAGATGCTATACTGCTACAGTCTGAAATGGTGGTGGTTAATATTCATATTTTTGTGTCAGAACTGAAGAGACCAGCCATACAGTTTTTGCAGCCCACACATCTTTTTTTTAATGTATAAATTAGCATTAATCCTGATTGGTAACAACAGACATTTTTGATGTAGCCTAAATGTTTAAGATTAAGAACAATTAAAAGGAACTTGCTGAAGAGGACCAGGATCTCAGTGGAAAGATGCAACATATCACTGTAATATTCGGTCTTTCTTCTACTAAGTGTTATTTTATGTGAATCCAGTGGTTTTAAATTTGTCATAAATCTGGAGAAACAGTTTACACTTTCAGGTTTTAAGATGGATTAATTTGGTTTTGAATTGGTTAACTGGCTAAGAGTTAAAGAAAGTAGAGAAAGTCAACTCTAGTTGCTGCATTTCATAAGGCCAAAAAGAAGTACAACTGCGTTCAGAATTTGTTCTGTAAGAGTGCATGATATGTGCTGTAATAATTGTATATTTTTAAACTGTATTTGTTTTAAAACTATTGTATGTTTGTGTAAATTAACTTGAAGTTGGTGGTGAATTGCTGGTCTTTATTTTGGTTCACTACTTTTGCCAGTATTGGCTTTTTCTATCTGGAAAAAGAACACAGCCTCATGTAGAGCACTGGTCTTAAGTTTGCAAAAAGCATTATAAAGCATTGTGTCGGTGATAAGGGATATGGCTCGGTAGCTAATCCCTTCTAGATCTTTCCTGGTTCTCAGAAAGAAAATCTGTGTGATCTTGGGCAAATTCATTTCTCTTTTTTTTTTTTAATTAATTTAGCCTGTCTGCATTAATTTAGCCTGTCTGCATTAATTTTTTAAAATTTTTTTATTATTATTTTTAACTAATTGCAAACGTCTTTTCTCTTTTGTTCTGTGTATTTTATTTTTTTCCTTCAATTATGCTACCAGGGAACAAAGTTCGGATATATCAGAAACTGGGGTCAGTGAAAATGATGAAAATCCTGTGAGGATTATTTCAGTCACACCAGCAAAGACGGAACCTGTGAAAAACAAGGTATGTCTGGGTATTTTTATGAACTGTACCTGTATAATAAGCTTGGCACTGGGGGTCTATTTAGTACATCTCACTGCAGTTTTAACTTATAAAACATACAATTGCATGAAGTTTAACAAAGGTAAATGTGAAGTCCCTGTGCCTGCATACAGCAGTACAGCAGTACAATTCAGGCAGCAGTACAATTCAGGCAGCAGTACAACATTCTGGGATCTGCATGTCTGGGGTGTAACTTGCCTAAGAAGAGCTTGAGGGACCATCCCAGTAGACAACCAATGGAGCATGAGTTGACGGTGTGCCTTAGCAGCACTGAAGGCAAGCTGGGTCCTGGGCTGCATCAGCAGGAGTATAGCCAGCAGATTGAGGGATGTCTTTATTCCATCCTATTTGGCATTCACTAGGCTACAGCTGGAATACTGTGTCCAGAATACTGTGTCCTTGCCAGTTCAGCACATACTGAAAAACTGGAGAGAGCTTAACAGAGAAAGGCTTGGAGGAGTTGCTATATGAAGAAAGGTTGAAAGTGTTGGATTTTTTCAGCCTAGAGTAGAAAATCCTTGAGGGGATTTAATCAATCTTTCAATATCTAAAAGATAAATGGAGAAGATGGAAGCACTTTCTTCTCAGGGCTGCATGGTGACAGGACAAAAGGCTACAGGCAGAAGTTGCTTCAGAGGAAATTGTGAGGAAAATTAATCACTGGAATAGGTTGCCCAGAAAAGTGGTGGGATGTTGCTGTTCATGGCTTGGCTTGTCAAGGGCTCTTGATAACCCTGCTTTCAACAAGAAGGCTTAACCAGAGGATATCCAGAGGTCACTTCCAACCTAGATGGTTCTGTGAGTCTAAAATCAAAATAGACATTTTGTAATAATGTAAGAACACATAGATGGTTCATGCTGCATGCACTTTAAGTCATATTCCTACTCAGTCTTTTTTTGATTAGATGAAATCAGAGTAATAAGCAGGTGACTTGGGTTTGTATCATCATTTAGAAAAGTCAGGGGTTTTATTAATCTTTTAAAATAACATCCACATAATGCTCACACCTCTGAGCTAATGAAGAAAAAGTCTCAGATTTCAACATATGGTTCCTTTTTTGGTTCTTTCCCCAAAATAGGGTTCTTCTGAAAAGTTAAGAGAAGTTAGGTAAAGCCTTTATGAAATCAGTCTTCAAAAATGCTTTCTGCCTTCTTGAAACTTGGCTTTGGTTGAAATTATCGAAGAGTGGTTGTCTGTAAAGTTTTTGGGAATAGCAGTTGTAAATGTCTGCCATGAAGCTGCTGGAACGCTAATAAAGAATAGATACTGCCTGACTTATTTAAACATTTAAGAAATACTGGTGGAATGTTCAGCACAGAAGGTCTGTGGTTCAGATGCAGCACTTACATTAGTGAGTGGCCTCAGCTAGTTTGTTTGAAACTGCAGAGTCATCCCAGCCATACTTCTTCAGTGCCCTTTTCTCTGCCCCTCCTCCTAACTGTTCTGGAAGCCAACGTTCAAATGAAGGTCTAGCATCCAGTGGCTTCCTTTTTGTTTTCCTGTGAATACTTTTCTGTGTAGAGACCTACATTGCCACCACCCTTTCTGTTTCTCATACGCAGACACTGCTTCATGAAATTTTATCAGTTCCATTACCTTGTTCGGTATATTGAGGAAAACATGCATGTAGGCTGTACCTATTCAGACATGACAAAGAAATGGCAAAGGCAGCCAAGTTTAATTTGAGACTAGGTCTTGCTCCCTTTGTTATTTGCAAACCTTGGTGGTTTTTTTTTGCTTTACTGGCATTTAGGGCTTTAATAATCTGCATTTTACTGAAGGTTGGTCTCAGACTTTGCATGTATTGAAGTAAATATCATTTGCTGTACCAGCATCATTATTCTTGCTCCTCAGTTCTCTCCTGTCAGTTGGGAAAGAGGCAGTAAAAGGAACTTGTCCAGAAGCCTCATGGGAGGATCTGAGGTTATTAATCTTGCTGTAATCTCACTTTCAAGCAGCAAAAAGATACATTGGGAACAGATATTAACATTACACACAGTGGAAAAAGCCTTTTTGCAAGGTTAATGCCTGAAATCCCATTTAGTGAAAGTAGGCCTAAGATGATGTGATGTGTTTTTTGTAAGAACAGTTATTGTTTTATAAACTTGTGTTTCTGCTGGAGGGAGGTAACAGTTGCAGTTCACCTTTGGGAATCTTTTTTTTCTTCACATTCATGATTTTTACTTTATAGGAGATTAATTCTGATCAGGCTACACAAGGAAACAGCACTGAACGTGGGAAAAAACGAACAGCAACAGCATCTGGAACTGAAAATATTCATCAAAAACCAGAAGAAAAAAATGTAGATGAAACAGGACCATCACTTGCAGCAAAAACCAGGAGAGGGCGTCCACCCAAACCTGAACCTCAGGGCACCACTGCAAAAAATGAGGAAACAAACAAACCACCTGTCCGAGGAAGGAAAAGGGCAGCAGTCAGTCAAGAAAGTCCAGGGAGTTTAGAGGCAGGTAATGCCAAAGCACCAAAACAGCAAGACACAGCAAAAAAGCCAGCAGCAGCACAGAGACAAATTGATCTACAAAGGTAAAAATAAACAAATTATAAAACACATGGGTGGGGTGGGCTTTTCTTGTCCCAAGATATACCCTGAATGTCCAATTATAACAGATCCAGCATAGTTAAAGGGCGCAATTAAAACATGATGATTTTATGAACACTGTGGCGCAACATACATTATGTTGCGTTCTGGTTTTTAAAGGTACCAGGCAACTAGAATTGGAAAAACTGAGTTTATTTGGTCAGGACAGGGTAAACTAACCTGTTTTCACCAAATTTTACTTCTTTGTTTGTTACTTCATGGTTCCCCTTACTAGTCTTGCTTTGTAAAAGGACTAAGAATTGAGGGTATTTCAGTGTGTTCATTAATGCCAAGTACACAGGAATTTAGGTGCTCTGTTCTGCTTCAGTTCATTGATAAAAAAAAGGCTTGAAAACTGTCCTTAGTAAACACAACAAATTGTGATTCTGACTAATTCTTTTATGATATTTTGTGTCTGTGCTTGTTTAATATTAACAGTATTTCCATATATATATATTTTAAGTAAATCAAAAGCAGAATTTGGTACTGTGTAAACTACAAAACAGCTCTTGGATGATGATTTGTTTTTCTGTACTTCAGTGTTTAAGTGTGTTGATTTGATTTCCAATATAAACAAACCACAAATGCACATAAACACTGAGAAATTTGTTTAGCTGATACAATGAGAATGTTAATGCAAAATTGTCCAAAGTTATGATGCAGTAAGAGATCAGCAAACCAGTATGCTGGAAGAAATCACGAATGAATCTAAAGGAAGAAAGAATCATTGGAGTGTTTTCTTTCTAGAGATCTTGTAAATTAAAGAGAATCTTGCAGAGAAACTCAAAAAGAATTACCTTTTCCTCTCACAGCAAGGTTCATACACTAGTAAATTGTTCAGTCATTCAAGAGAGTAGTATCTGTGTACTCCCTTGCAATACTTGTTTTATATGTCAGGTTCGTTAAGTCTTCATATCAGACTGCACTATCCATAGCCTGTAATAAGCCATCTGTATCAGAGAACTTCTTTAAATGTGTAATACCTCAGTGTTCTTGGAAAAAATATCAAAACATTGTTAACGTTTTTCAGAAGCCAGGTGCTTGGAAGTGATGGAGATTCACTGTTGGAGATAGACTCAAGTCCCGAATGTTCCCAAAATGCAATGGATCTTTTTAAGGCCTGTGGGAGCAGCCAGGAAGATACTGAGGATACAGAGATAGCAGAGGGAGGCTTCCTTAAGGTGTAGCAGGCATCTTATATAGGACAATTCCGTGTTTTTTTTAATTGTAGCTTATACAGTAAGATATCAAAACAAATCTGTCTGTCTGCTAGGAAAACATGTGAAAATAGTGTGTCTGATAGATTTTATTACTGCTTTTAAGTAGATGCACAACTTACTGTAAATATTTGAAAAACATCTGAAGTAATGCTTGTTCTTAAGAAAGGCTATTTTTACAAACCTGGGTAATTAAATACAGTTAATTCTAACAAGTTATCATTCTTATTCTCCGATTCCAGTGAAAGCTATGGATAAGTTATGTTTCTGTTTATGCTGAAAAAACATGACTCGGTTATGGAATAATTATTATTCAACTTGCATATTTTCAAGTTTCTCAGGAAGTTGTGCTATAAAATAAGGAAGTGAAGTTCTATTCAATTAACTGTAATCGCTGAGAAGGTGAAAGATGGAGTTGGAAAAAGTCACATTATAAAGAGTGTAAAAGCTAAAATGTAAACAATATAGGTAGGGTTTTGCTGCAGAATTGTAATTTGCATGTCGTTAAAATTAACTTTTATTTTCTCTTCTCCCCTAAAAAAGGTAAAAAGAAAACTTGCTCGAAAAGGGAGGAAATGAAGGCCAAATAAAGGCATGCTCCAAGCTTCTGCAAAAACTAGGATTCAGAAATTTCCTGTACAGGAACTGAAATTATTTCAAAACACACAGCTTTCAGCTCTGAAACCAGAAGGAAAACTATGCTTCCCTTTCACATGAAATTAATCCTTCTCAATGGAAATGTAAAGCAGAAACTCTTGAGAAAGAGGCTAAAAGCATCTGTACTTATTTCCCCAGAGACTTTTTTTATGAAAAGTCAATAATTAAGCAAATTGCTTAACACTTGGTTCCAGTTGCTGCATTCTGGAGTTAAAAAGTGTATTTACACCATTAATTTTCATGCTGCATTTTTTTTTTTTTTAAAGGAAGTCAGAGGAGGTCCTTACACTGACGTTGAAAATTCATGATTCTAGAGCCAGGTATTCCCATGTTTCACAGCAAAAGTCTACTGAATGGATTTGAAACAAGACTAGAGGAAAAAGAAATCACAAAAAGTTTTTTTGCTTTACTTTTGGAGACTGTTTTATGTATAATTCTTTCTGCCTGCCTACTTTTCTGCAAGAATAGGATGTACAGATTTCAGTTCCCTGCTATGAAAAGTCATGTGGTGGCAATTTTATAAATGTTGCTTTCTGATTTTTATCAGAGTGGGAAAGTAATCACTTAAAATTATTATAAATTCGCAAGTAGACATTTCATTTTTTAATTTCCCTCCATTTTAGTTTAATATAATTTGCAATAAATGTACATATTGATGTTTGTTTTATAAAAACATATATCACTTTTAAGTGTTTTTACTCCTACGGTTCTGTTGGAATATTCTAAATTTTAAAGGAGTAAAGGCAGTCCAGCATTTGATTTTATAATGTTTGTCACCAGATTTTTATTATTGATGTAAAGAAAACAAAAAAAATCAATTTTTAAAAATAGTTGGACTTTGGCAGCTTTGTAAGGAAAGTTGGAAATGTTTAGGATTGCTCTCAATTTTAAGCATTGTGCTGATTGGAAGTAAGTCTGTTTTGCATTTTGTCTTCCTGTCCAGGCTCATTTTTTTAATGTTTATTTTAGAAGATTGTTGCATCAATATTATGTTTCCTGGCATTGTTCAGCATAGATACAGTGTACACTTTTATGTACACATGATCATATTTAAGTTTGTTGCATAAAATAAACGCTTCTAGGTGTCATGTGGCAGTCTTTTAATTCCTTTTTTTTATCTTTTTTTTTTTGCAGAAAAAGATACTTGCTGTATCTGTGCATGGTCTTGGATGTTCCTAGAAATACTGAATTGAGCAGAGACGTTGTAATGCAGACGGTTACTAGTTGAAAAGGGGGTTTAGGTGAAGTTACGCTGGGTTTATCTTGTAAAGTTTTATGGGCAGAAGGGGGCTGGTCTGCAGAGTGACAGTGAGCAAGCCCTAATGGCTTCCCCTGCCTCCACATTTTTCCTCTGCAGATTGGTTTGAAATCTCTTGATTCGTTGTGGAAGAGCTAGATACTGCTGACATTAGTTAGGATTACTTGCCCTTCTAAAATGGGTAGGGTGTGGTTCTGTGCTTTTAAGCAATGACTAAGTTTCTTAAATGAGTTTTCAACTGGTGCTACAGTTATTTTTCCTCAGTAACAGAGAAAATCAGACTCTCTTCATAAAGCAGCGCATGCTGCATTCTCAGAAGCAGCCTGCATCGTTTTGACTTGAAGGATCTGAAATGGCTTTGACAGAGGGGAGACTGGGATATTTAAAAAGCATTTAATGACATGTCCGTCAGGGCTTGGATTCCCAAAACTGAAATAATTTCACGAGATGCATTTAGTTATCATAGCGCAGTTTTCTTTTTTAGTGCCCTGGTCACATACTTCCCTCACGGAAAGTTACGGTATTTTGGTTTAAACTCAGTTTTAAAGTGTTTTTTCTAGATGTTTTTAGCTGCTATGTAAAAAAGAAACTCTTTTAGAAATGAGCTCTGGTAGCTACTGGTGTGCCTCGAACAGTGATTTGAAACTGGGGCTTGACACATGTTGCAGATATGCAGAATTTTCTCCAAAAGCTTTGATTTTTGTGAAGTGGGGAGTTGCTGGGGTTTGGATTTTGGTTTGTGGGGAGGGTGTCCCTGGTTTTGGTCAGTTTTTAATCAGCTTAAGTGTTAAGTAACTCAAGGAATCATCATAGAATAGTTGAGGTTAGACAGTGTTCTAGAGGTTCAGTGCCATGCTCAGGGCAGGCAGTTGTTTTTGCACAGTTACGCAGTTTTTTTTCTGCTGTTTTGTGGGTTTGTTTGTGGGGTGTTTTGGGAGGGGAATATTTTTGGGGGTTTTGTTGGGTTTTCTTATTTTCTTAATAAGGAGACGTTTGCGTTATTCCCTTATGTTGATTATCAGTATAATTAAAGGTTGATTATCAGTAAAGTTAAAGGAAATCAGTCCATTCATGCAGCAAATTAGGCTGGGCAGAATTGGCTGAGCAGAATGCAGCATGCAAAGTACAGGAAAGGTCTGCTGGTGGCCCACTGGTTTCTTGTCAGAACGTGCCCCAGAAAAGGCCCCCCACTGCTCCCTCTCCGAAGCCCTGAGAGGGCAGACACCACGGCACAGTTCAGAGTTGCCTCAGCAATGGACATTTCCTGTAAGCAGTGTCCTTTAAGGCCAGGGGTCCTTACAGCAGTCTCACTTGCAATAAATAGCAGGTCGTTGGAACCATCAGCCTCTATCAGATATGGGGAATACAGGCATAGTTTTTATAGATGTGTAATTGACGTGTTGCTAGCACGTCTGATGCTTTGAAACTATAATCTGTTACAGAGAAATCAGCATAAAACTGTGGAATTAAAGGCAAGTTATTCCAGAGACAGAGGTGGGGGTTTTGTACTTCAAGATTTTACATAAGAATGGGGATTCTCTCACTGTAATGAGAAGACTGATGCTCAGAGTTTTTCACTTGTTAATGTGTGATAAAGAATAAAGGGAAGCAGATAAAACCCAGTCTTTACGGCTTCTATCCAGTGTAGGATTTAAAGGTGCTGAGGTTTCACATTCAGTTACATAGATCTAAGTTCTCATCATCTTTAAGTTCCCATCTTCATAGAAGTCTGGCTTTGTTTCTTAGCAGACATACATTTATTTCTGTGTCTTTGTGTCCTCTGATGCCTGGACTGCACGCTTTTTGTAACAGTAAGACAGGAAGGCTGCTCTGAGAGTGTACTTTGTAATACACCAAATTAAACCTGAAGCACTCCACAAAATTAAATGTGAATAGTTGTTTTAGACAAAATAATGTTTTCTAGAGCAATCTTAAACAGAAAAAATAATACACATTACAGATCTTTTCTGCACATGCTGAGAAGCCCCTAAGCTTCATAACTGATAAATAACAAATCCTTATCTAAAATGTACTTCCAGCCATCAATTAGGTACTTGGCGCATGTTGGACCAAGTCTGGCATCATACTAAGGCCTGAGTTTCAAGTTAATCAGTGGGGCTGTCACAGCTGAACTGTCTCCTCTAAAGATGGAAAAAGATTTGGGATCACCAAATGTTTACAATACACAGGAAATGCTCTTCTTTAAGAAATCATCCATGTGGATCCTAGCTGGCTTCCATGTGTGCTCCATTATTACGTATATTGGCAGTAAGAGGTTGGCTTGTGCAGGGAAATCAAGTCCCAGATCAGTGCTCGGGGAAATAGCCAACACTGCAGAAGCTGGACTGTGAAGTCAACTTGCCAGCCAGGCTGCAGGCGTGCACAGTGATAACCAAGCATTAGTCATAAAGTAGCTGGTCTCAGCCCAAGGAATTGCACCTTGTGCAGGAACAGGTTTGCATAGGGAATAGCGAGGTGTTAAACAGGAATTGGCACAGTCATTCTGTGCAGCAGCACTTTATATGTCCCTTGAAGTCTTCCCCTGCTTAGCTTCCTGATGAGGAAGTCGTCCTGCCAGTGGGTATCCCAGGTACTCAGATGGTCAGAGGGAAGCTCAAATAGTAAAATAAAATACTACCCAAGTTCAACAGCAGCTTCCACTCCTGAAAGAGGTTTTTAAGCACAACATTCCCTGGATCCATTTGCCTTAGTTCCTGGAAGGCAGCAAATGCAATCAAACTTCTTCAGGAGCAGAACATGGAAGTCCTGGTACAGAAGCAGAGGCTTGTCCGTTCCCTGCCGCACAGCCCAGGTCAGGAGAGTGCATCCAAAATGTCTCGCTCCTGTAGTTCTACATGTGAGAGACAAAAGAGGGTGAGCAACCCAGTTTCTCTATTTGAGCTCCCCCTCTGTGGTCTGTTTCTGACTGAAGGTGGCCCAGTCCGATGGCTCCCACTGGACATTCCTTAGACCCAGCTCACTGTGATGACCCACAGGATGACTGCTGTCACAAATCTGACTCACCACAAAACCTTAAGTTCAAAGCAGGAACATCTCTCACTCAAGGCAAGTTTCCAGCCTTATTTCCTGTGGTCTGAAAGGAAATGAGCAAGTGTTTGGGATTTGCAGCTATTTGTAAAGACATGAGTGGGACCACAGCAAAAGGTTGGTTCAGGTTGGTTCAGATAAACCTGCCCCTCACCCAGCTACAAAAGCTGCAGCAGCAGCCACACGTACTGCAGTAATTGGCAGGAACAGCGTTGTACCTGGACTCAGCTTAATGATGATGTGAGCGCATTCCTGGGGGCCTTGGTGTCGCTCTCCAAACTGCACATGAAGAGTTACTGGAACCATCACAACAGGCAGCATGCAGTCACCGTGCCATTGCCATGGAAGACGTCTTCCACCTGACCTGATGGAAAGACCTTTGTGACTTGCATCAGAGCATCTTCTCTGTTCCTGCCTAGCAAAAGACATGACGAACTGTGATCAGGGAACTGTGCCATGGCTGGGTGTGTGAGCCAGGACGAGGAAGAGTCAGGGCTCATGGTGACTCCTTCAGCTTTGGCAGGAAATAATTCTATGATTCTAAGGCGCTGTTCAACTTTGAACATCACCAACTGCACAGCTAGATCCAAGGTCAGCAGAGCTGACATCACAGGCGACATGGAAGATCAACACAGGCAAGTCCTGTGTTGCCTGATGAGGAGGGATGACCATCAGGAGACAGGTCTGCTGCTCGCTGGGGGCACAGAGGTTATCCAAGCTCATTTTTAACACATGCTGGCAGCAGTGTAGCTCAGCAGCACATCAGCTGAGGCCAGAAGTGTGACCAAATAACCTCAGGTACAGCGAGCGTCCTTCCATGACAAGGCTGTGATTTCAACAGCCACAAGAGCTTAGATGTGTGTTCACAACGCCGTGAGGCAGGTGTGCTCCAGAACAAGAAATACATGTTTTGCTCCATCAGTTTGGGCATCTAAATCTCCTCTCACTGCCCTGGAAGCAGAGGTTGATGTGTGTTGACCCTGATGTGCCAAAGCTGATGCAAGACATGGAAGGTGATGGTGGCTGAGTTGCTTTGATGTTTGGTCCAATTGCCATAAAGCAGGTGGGCTGTCACTGCATGCTCCAGAAACTTGATGCGTGATACTCTGGTTTCTTACCTTGGCATGCCGTAGCTGCACCAGCAGCAGCTGTGTGGGCAGCAAGGCACAATACGTAGCTTGGGACCCTACCCTGAGGAAAGCTGGGACATCTTGTGAAAACTCAAATACCATTTGCTGTGCTATGTATTGAGGTACCTCTGCATCATCCATCTCAGTACTGCCCCAAGACCAGAAATGGAGTGGGCTTAGGCTAGTGGCAGAGGTCCAAACCATCAAAATCGGGAGATTTACATGCTGTCTCCAGAGCACATGTGGGGTGCCCTGCATGGACGCAGCTGCCCGCTGCCCACAGATAAGCTTTTCTCCACTTTTCCTGTGAAATGAGGAGAGATTGTCCCTGCCCAGGTAATTCATGTGATCCCTCTGTGGCTGCTTCCATCCCCGAGTGCTCCAGGAGAGAAGAGAGCAAGCTGCAGCCTGGATATAAATTATTCTGGAGTCCTCTAAAATGATGATGATTGATTGTTTCCATCGCGCACTACTTGAGCTCGGTCTTACATACACAGGGTTGTGTCAGGAGCTTCACCTTATGATTTTCTCTTCCTGCTCATCCAGGGTTTTTTTGCCAGGCCATTGATTCATGACCCCAAGTTCAACGTGTCAGAGTGGAGCCCAGATCCAGGAAGGCCGCCATGTGGGAATAACGCAAGGGCTGTCTTGTATAATCTCCTGCAACCTTCAGGCACCAGCCCTGCCAAAGCACTGACGCAGCAGCTGTTACTGAAATCCTCCTAAGCAGGATTATGAAGGGAGTGCTGACCTGCTGCAAACCCAGTAATTAAACCAATGCATTTATTCTATTGCAGCCGAGGCTGACAGCAGCTTCCTCAGTGCCCGGGCGGTTGTGTGCGCAGCGGAGGCTTTGGGAGCAGCAGAGCTGTGATGGTGGCACTCTGCTGTGGAGCAGCAGGAGCAGTGCTGCAGGAGGTACAGCGTGGAGGTGCAAGCACATTAAAGCTAGTAAGACACTTGCCATCACGGTCAGATCTCAAGTCTATTTGTTATTTGGTCGCTCTTCACCGTTGCAATCCCGTAACAGCTCTGGTAAGGTGTTCCTTGTTTCTCCTGAGGATGGCTGTGGAAGCTGCTCAAAGCAGTTGGCCAAGCTGATACTGGAATGTCATTTGACTCAGCATCTCTGAGCTGTTTTCTTTCCAAAACATCATACCTTTTAACCAAAATGTCTTGTCTTCAATCTCTTTGCTATCAAGAGGGCTTTGTCATTTCACATCTATGCAAAGGATGTGGCCCTTTTGTGTCTATTTGCTATTTTGGCAGAAGCATGTCTACTTCCAAACAGCTCTCTCTTGTGACAGGTATGGCCTAGAGCAATTTACTCCTGGAATTTTTGATGTGGTTCAGACCACTGAAGGAGTTGAACACGGCAGATGTTGCAGTGGGGATTGTGCACGCTAGGCAAAAGAGGAAGAACATCCCTGCCCCATCTCAGTGGGTCGTTCACCTCTAGGTATTTTGCACACATAATTCCTCTTGAACAGCAAAAGCCGTAAGCGTGAGGTGTTTTAATTCCACTTGAACCGACAGTTTCAGTTCCTTTAAGCCACTTTCTGTGCACCTGACATCCGACAGCTTCCCACAGCAATATGAAGATGTGTCGGCCACCACTTCCAGGAACACCAGGACCTGGTGTTCTTCAAGCTTTGTGTTCAGGGAAGTTTAAACCTATGGAGATGCCAGGACCAGCCCATTCTCTGAAACTTGCTGAACCAAAATCCACTTTGAAGCATACCTGTCTCATCTGTAACCAGCGAGGGTTACTGCTTCAAGGAAGCCTCATACATGCTGTGCACCCAGGCATGGAGTAGGTGTTTAGCATGGGGACAGAGCCCTTGTCCTGACACGGGCAAGAGCTGCTCCCACAACATAGAAATGGGACAGCTGTGTGGAACTTCCCCAATCTCTCCAACAGGACCAGCAGTCCACCAGCTGTGAGAAGAGTCACTGGAAAGGTGGAGGAAGGGAAGAGGTCAGGGCAGGGAACCCAAGGTGCTGGCTGTGCACAGTCCTTGTCCTGCCTGCTGTGAGAGCACAGGGGTGTGGACTTGGGTTGCTCAAGGGTCTGGTGTCTCAGGTACCATCAGCACTAAACAGTTTCTCTCCCACCTTCTCCCTAGAACCACCAGGCTCATTTTCCCCTCCCCATCCCAGGCAATTACCCTTTATTTTACACCAGGCTGTCACAAACCCACCTAAAGGCTTAACGTATTTCAACACAAAGTAGCCACTAAGTGAAGCAATGTAATTTATTTGACATTATACCAGACACGGGTGCTCCAGATCCAGACTTGACCTTAAAACAATTTAAAATCCTGGATATGCTGCATTGGCAGTGTCAGAGTTACCTGCCCGAGAGCTAAACGTGTCCATGCCAGCTACTGAAACAGAGAATTAAGTACAGGAGAAGTTGAGCTAGTAAAGCACTGTCAGTCCATGACAACTGTGAACTCGCTTCCAGTGCTGGGGTGCTGGAAGAGATGGCAAAGCTGCAAGCGTTTCAGTATAAAGCAGCTCTCAGTTACTTATGTTACAGCAGTGTCTAATTACAACAATTAGGGATATGGATTTAAGCAATGTTTTTCTCAATTAATGGGCAGCCCCAGCCGAGGGGCTGGGGAGTGCTCCCCCTCCCTCTTAATGAACAAGGCACCACAATACAACATAGCTCCTGATGGCAGCAAGTGTAAAGAAACAAACAACAACCGCCCCACACCACTGTTTGAACATCATAAATTGGGCAGCACTGTCCCAACTGGCAGAACCTGCCCAGACACCTGCAGAACCCACCCAGAGCCACACACACCTGAGCCCTGTAACAACGCGCTACAGCCAGTGTTACTCCCCGCTCATGGCTTCAGCTGCGCAGACTCCATCTTTCAAACCACTTTACTCCATTGAACAAATGTTGACAAATGCCAGAAGCAGTGGATAGTATGTACTGGTGGCAAATACATCCATAGTCATCATCCCTACCACGTTCTGCTACAGCTGGGAGACAGTGCTGTCACCCCCCGCATGCAAGCACTGTAGTTTAGATGAAGTCCGCAGTTTTAAATGCAGAAAGATGAGATGAACACGAGCAGTGCTGGAAAATCCAAAGAAAACTTTCTCCTCTGAGCTGTCTCCCCAGAAACAGCTTTTGAAAGGAGACAGAGGTGCTGCATCTGTACATGTTAGGCTATCACGAGGCAGTCAAGTTGAAGTAACGCGCATCATTACACACCTTATATTTACATCATCATCTCCACAACTTTTTCATATGCATCACAAAAACAATCACCCCTTACTCTCTCATAACAGACATGGAGGCAGTAGACCCTGTAACCTCAGAACAACTGGAATTATCAGAAACCAAATGAAAGCTGTTTTCAGGGAAACATGCATTTATTGTGAAGCATTCCCAGTGAAAATCAACATCTTTTAAAATGTGTGTTTATTGAAAAAACCATTTGTGTACAAAAGTGTTGGTGTAGCTTTTATTTTCAAGACAAACCCCACTGACGCTGCATTCCAGCCCACCCGCTCCTCCTGTACAGGAAGTCTGTGCCTTGGGACCCAACCTCCTGCCATGGGTTGTATTGGTCTTTATCTCATATTTTCAATTAGAAAAGTCAGAGGTGCGGATGGAAGAGGTAAGTGAAAGCAGGGCGCTTCAGCAGTTGACATCAGCGTTTGTATGATGGCAGCCTCCTTCAGACACCACAACAGAGCACCAGCAGCTGCCGTAAAACGGACAAGTACAGCATTTTCACAGTACATTTCCTCATCTGTTGAGTCATTATCTTAACTCACATTACCAAAGGATGGCTCAGCACCGTAAGCGACCAGCTAGCTATTTAGATGCCTACAAAGCAGGAAACAGCAGAGAAGGAACATCACATCACAGTACAGTGCAGTGCAAATGATTTGCAAGAGTCTGCCCAGTGAGAACAAATCTGAAGTCAAGTTGCTACCTACAGAGCAGTGGAGCTGGAACACCCAAGCAAGAAGCAAACTGCAACCAGGACAGTTGGTCTTGTAAGTAAGTCTAATGATGAGTCTGCTGATGACACTACCACCACAAACGGGAAGAGCAAGCTACATGACTTACTGATGGGTTTGGAATAGACCAGGAAACTGTCAAGAAAGAAGCAACTGCCCCTTTGTCTAGCCATATGGGAAAGCTGTGCCTGGAAAATGAGGACAGGAACAGCAAAACCAGCTGTATGGTCTTCCCAGAACAAGCTTTAGGCACCCAAGGAGCATCTTTACTTTTACACTTTAGCTCTGCAATGCAACAGAGTCCATGATGAAACTCGCTTTTGCTACCTGTTGTTGGGCTGATTGCCCATCAAAGCCACAGGAACCCAATCCCAACCCAGCAGCCACGCTCACTGAGGTGCCCCTCATCAACACAACACAGCAGGAGCTGACACCTCATCTTCTCATTGCATCTGCTCATCAGCAGACGTGATGTTAAACTATCTTTCACCGCTAAAGTATTTAACAGCTCCCCCTCTGGGCAAGCCTCCAAGGCCAAGCTGGCTTGTGTTGGTCTTCAGGAAGGAAGTGAGGGACATGCACACCACAAGCTTTCCCTGTGCACTGAAAACGGAACACTCCACCTTCACAGCGCAGGACCAATGCAATAAATAAGAACTCCTACTGGAAACTGTGTGTTGATCCCCCCCTCCGACTCCCTTTCCCTATAAAATAAGCAATCCATATGCTCCGGAGTGCCTATTCTGATTCACAGCTGCTAAGCTTCAATTTGCATAGTTTAAATGTTTCTGTTACCCACCGCATAAAACACAGACTTGACAAGGTAGACCTTCTGTCTGGCTATTTAACTCGGCCTTTCAGACAACAAAACAGATCCTCTATTCCTTGTCAGTGTTCCAACACTAATTCACTTGGAAAACAGTTAAGTACAATGATAATTAAAAAAAACCAAGACATACTCCTACACCATTAGTACCCAATTGCTCAGATAAATAACACCGAACCAATTATAGTCAAGGCCCCATGTACTCTGTGGCAAGATAACGACAAGAAAAAACAAGTTAAAAGCCTGGGATATGCAGAATGAACAGCGCATGTGCCACAGCTTTCAGAAGGATATGTTCCTAAGTTCGTGTCTCCAAAACGTACCCATTTGTCACACTGAGAACACAGCTTGTTCACAGAAGCAACAGGAGGGAGCCGTGAATCGGCAGCTGGGGGTGGGATGCAGTCAGGGCTTTTGGCACTCACGGGAAGATGAGGCTTTTGGCAAGAGGAAAGGGCATTTCTCTGCCTTTGAACAAAGCTGTACTGCACTCTGAGGAACAGGACGAGGTGAGAGTTTCTCGTTCCCCACCAACAAAACAAAACGGGGATAAACCAACTTTCCTGGATGCACATTAGAACGCTCATCAGTGAAATACGACTGATGCTCTGGTAATCAGTAACCACCATTGCCAATACCTGGTTTAGAAAAATGGGGCCATTTAGACTTCAAAATTAGTTTCAAGCCATCTTGTTACATGATAGAGGAAGACAATGCAGGATTTATTTGTACTTTGAAACCAACTGCACCCATGTGTTATGTTCTTGTTGTAAGAAAGCAGTAAATGTGCAGCCCAAGTCCACAGCTGGAGTGGACTCCGTGGCAACTCCACATCTCAGAGAGCACAGGGCACTGAATATAGTTTAGTCATACAGAAAACAGAACTACCATTTTGTATGTACAAACTCATAATGATAAACTGAACATTAACAGCAAAATTCCCAGGGCTCAGCCCCAGCTGCAGTTAAACTAACCTCAAACAACATTATCCCTATATTCAACTCTGACTGATAGTTACCAGTACAAAAACATTCCTTATAAAGGACCCGCATGTCAAATTCAGAGGGACTTCAGACTGCAGATGTCTCCTTAATACTGGGTCGTGTTGCCTTCCCCACTCACTTCTGGAGAAGCTTCTCTTCTGCCAGCACCTGAGCTAGCATTAAAGTATCTTTGCTATCAAGTGCAAGGATGGAGGGCAAAACCCAGTAGCCATCATCTATACATAAGGGGGAAAGGAAAGATGAGTGTTTTGCAGTAGAGAATGAGGTAACTTCATGACAGAAGTAAAACCTAACAGCATTATTTCAGAGGTGACCGTGCTCACCTAAGAACCATTTCCTCTTCCCCCCCTTACCCTGGCTTCCTTTATCCCTTTACATACTGTTGGAAAAACCCGCTGTCCTTCAGAGACTAATCTTATCAAAAGACACATTCAGAACTGGTAAGTTTTATGTCCCCAGGAATGACTTTCAAGTTCCTTCTTTTGATAAACAGCAGTGAAGAACAAGGGAAAGTAGTCAGCAATTTACAATTACCACTAGGGTAAAAAAACCCGGTGTTGATGTAATCAAGAAGTTCTTAGCCTGTATAACAGAAAAGACAGCAACTTGAGATTAACACAAGTGGCATTCTGCCACAGTTTCCTACAGTCCCTGGTTTTCATCTACCAAACCAGCTGAACAGTAGCAGTTCTTGTTAAAAAAATAAATAAATATAAGATGAAAACAACTCACTTCCTTTGGCATCATTGCAAATGATTTACACTAACTCAAGAAAACCGATCACTGACTACATCTTAAAAAGTAATATGTATAAAGACTAAGCAAATGCATTTAGTATTGCACTGATATGAGTTCAAAGTATTTACTGTCTGTGCCCTGAAATATTTTAGGTTTGGACACACTGGACAGAGCAGTACAGGGAACATCCCTTAACTAGCTACGCCTCTACAGCTCTATTTTCTAGTTCTGTTCCCCTACCACTATGCTCTAGATATTTAACAGGTACAATAATGTTCCTATTTCCTCTAGTATGATTTATAAACAGTGTGTCTATGAAGCGTGAAACTATTTCAACTTGTACTTCATAGCTCCAGAAACCCCCCAGACATGTATTTCCCCACCCCATTAATCCACAGTTTAGGAGAAAAATAAAACAAGTGTGGAAAAGATGACTTATACAGTACTCCATCACGCACAAGCCCCACTCTCTAGTTTCAGGATTTCTCTGAACTTCCTTGTCAGATATATTCTTAAAACTTAGCATCATATTCACAAAGACATTACAGCTCTCTTTAAATAAATGTACTAGTGTTTGAAGTTGCAAAACTAATAATTTTCAAGCTTTTGCACTCAGGATGAAATGTCATTTTAATACGAATAAAAAGACTGACTGTATGTACAAGTCAAGGTAAGACTTCAGTTCTCATTTATCAGAAACATCAATCCAAAAGAAAGCTAAACCAAGAACACACTTCTACTTCTATGTGCATTTGAAGTATGTACAGAAAAACACCAACACAGCCTCCATGTGTCAAGTAGAGAAAAACGCAAGCAATGATGAATTTTAAAGTACCTGGTAAGCAATCCTTAAATCGAAGCCCAAAATAAAGCTAGAGAACTGCTGCACAAAACAGCTGATTGCATCATATCAAGTACTCAAAGAAAATATTCTTTAATTCTTGGTACACTAGAGAACCAGAGTTTTCCTCCTTCAGACCCACTGAAATCATTTTATCCAGAATGTACTGAAGAACATTTTACATCTATTTCAGAATAAAAAAAAAAGAAAAGAAAGAAAACCAGCTCCATCTTTTTGTGCTATATTGAGGCATACTCCTTGTGAGAGCGTGTGGAAAACATGATGGATGGAAATCATTACTGATAATTCAAAATGTGTTTTTTAAACGGGAGCCTAGACTACTGTAAATGGCACACATAATAACCAGAGATGATGAAACATGATCTAGTGAGGATTTTCAGCTATATGATGTAAGGGAGAGGAGAATTGAGTTTCCCAATTAATCAGCTAGAAAGAAACCAGTTCTGAATAGGTCACCATTTGGAACTTTGGGTAAGTCTTCAAAGTCTTTCAGGAAAAAAATAGTTACAAGAACAATCAAGTATTTCAATGGTGCTCTCTTCAGCAACCCTACCTAATATGTCTATTAAGTACAAGCATGCAAATATAGGTCAATCCACAGGCACATAGGATCCATGTTAAAAACAGTAAGATAGCTGTGATGAGTGGCACCAACAATTTTGATGACTAACACTCAAAAATGTTGCTTTCTGAATTACTAAATTGAAATCCTGAAGCAAGTTCCTGCTAGTCTTCCTCACACTGCTAAACACTAAAGTAGGCATGGGTTTTTTTTCCCATTATCTTAGCTGAGCTCAAAGAATTTTTACAATATTTAGTAAGAAAAAAAATTAAAGTATTTCCCCTTTTTAAATTTACACAGACGTTTAATTAGCTTTATTTACAGAGCGTTTTTTTCAGTCTCCAATAGTGCCTAGATAGCATCATCAGGTAAGAGTGCCAGTTTTAAAAGAGAATCTATATAGAATCCTAAAAATAACAGATGGTGATGCTCCTCCAGAAGGGGCAAGCTGGACTACTGAAGCAGCTCTCTCTACATGGCTCAGTTACTCAGGAGTAATTCTGTTGCAGTCTCTACATCCCATGATTTTGAAGACAAGGCCACTATTACTGCATTCTGCAATGAGAAAGAAAAAAAAGGCAATATTTTCAGTGTGTGAACCTGCAGCTCTGAAAAGTGGAAAAGTTCACAGATTAATCACAACACATTAGTTCACCATGTGTTAAATCCTAAGAGGTTACAGAAAAACTGCTTCAAAAGGCAGGTGTAGCTCACAAGATTATTAATAATGTTGTATTTTAAAATTTTGATTCTTACAAATAATTAGCAAAGCAAAGATTAGACCGACAAAGGGTCACGGATATGGCAAGACCACTTCAGTATACTAATGACTCCCTCTATTTAAATACATGTAATTGCTCTGCCCTACTGAAAAATACGTAAGTTATATATACTTACCCTATCAAAGCCCATAGCACAAAGGTTTTCTATTTTTTTGGTGTATTCTGGACTAGAAACTGGTGCTCCAGCATACACATGTGCCCAAAGTCGAGCTGTCTGTTTAAACATTTCTGGATTTTGTTTGTACTACACAAGAGAGAGAAGGGAGGAGAAGGGGAAAGTTAAAACAACTCAGCAATCCAACCAAAAAGCAAGATGATATGGCAGATTCCAATCCATCGTTCTTTCTACAACATCATCAGCAGTGCTTCACACTGATCATACTGCTAGTTCAGAGATGAAATCTGGAGGTGAGGTTTACACACAGAGTAAACCTAGGCAAACACTTCATTTAATGCGTTTGGCTTTAGGTTAAATTACACGCTATGGGTGTTCTAGTATGTATAAGCACATACTGCTCTCAACTGCACTGATGAAAAGTAGCTATGTTTAGCACAGCAACTGAAAATTTGTATTCAGTGTGGTAGAGCAAAAATTATCCCTATGTTAATATCTCCTGAATGTACATATGCATACTACTCTAAAGTATTTCTGTAATCATTTCAAATATGCCTGGTTTTATACACTTCAAGTAGGTCTGCCGGTTTTCCATCAGGGCTGACGTTTTACTACCAAGCCTCCTCCTGAAAGTAAGTATATTGTATGTGCAAAAGAAGGGCGGAAAAACAGGTGAGTATGTGCAAAAAAGCCAGGAAGCTGTAACTCTTTTCATGTAAGCTATTAATTATTGGAAAAAAAAATCATGCAGGGGATGTAAATCTATTTTACAACAATCTCATCACAAGTTTTCTAATGAACAACTTTACCACACAGTTTTCAGAACTTGAAAGCCAAGAAAGTGGGTTATCTGTCATAAACTGTACTCAGAAAAGCAATGCGTTTTCTATTTTAGCAAATTCTGCATGTAATGTCAAGTTCAAGGGGGTTTTATATTAAAAAAAAAAAAAACACAACAAAACTCTTTCCCTTATTCATTAAAATGCAGGTATTCCCATCTTTGGAGAAATAAATTCTAGCTCTAAATAATAAACCAAGGTATTAAGAATTACATTATTTAAATATATAGATGCATTTTGAAGACAGAAATGTGGCTGATTATCATTGTAAGCATTTTATTCATACATGAAAACAATCATTTAATCTATAAAGCACTGTCAAAGTGAATATAATACTTTTACTGCTGTACTTTTTAACCTTACCTCTCCTAAGCAACACACATCAACTACACTGCTTTGTGTGCTTTGTCCACTTCCCACTCGTTCTGCTCCACATAATTTGTATATTTACTATCTGACTATTAGCATTGAAACAAACATGGGAGACAATCTATTGTTGGAAATAACTCACTGTGTTGCAAGTACAGTGGTCTGTAATACATGTCTTTGGATGTAATGAGTAGAAAAGAGGAAAGATTAAGTTATGCATTAGTAGCATCCTCAAGTACTATGTTCTGCTCTTAAGAGATCTTCCCCCAATCATTTTTTTTATATGTATTTCAGAACACTGCCAAGCCTAGAAAGCAACTAACTGAAGTGTGAAGGATTAGTCATAACTGCATAACTGCATCTTATTCAGAACCAGCTTTCAGTGGCCTACAAATAAAATTCCTTTACTTAGGTATCCGTAAATACTCTAGCTTCTCACTGAATTGAGAAAAGCCTAAAGGCACCTCTTACTGATGTCTCTATGTCAGGAATCTGAGGCAGTCAATGCTGCTGTACTTAAAAAGAAACAGCAACCAGCTGAAGTAGTTCTGACAACTGATAGCTGGTGTCTGAAAATACTGCCGTTATTCCAACAGGATTTCTCCCTGGGATTCAGCTCAAGACCTTGTAGAACACTGCCATTTACCTGGACAGCCTCGCAGTCTAACACATAGTTTAATAAACAAACATAATGAAAAATAAGCGTGGAGGATAACAAGAATAATCTTGTGAATTTCTGGTTTTGGAGAAAAAAACCCCAACCCACGAAACCTCCAAACAAACTAGACCCCAGCACCAAATAAAACACACGAAGGAACTGGGTGTTTAGCACCAAATCTCTCAAAGATGTTATAATCACTTTTTATCTACACAGACATGCTTGTAACTCAAGGCCAAGCCCCAGTAGAGTTTCCATGCAGGTAACTGTAGGGAACAGGAGAAACTGAATCCTCCCCGTAAGCCAGGCCACAGTCCCACTGGACACATCCCCACAAGCACCTGAAAGGCAGCCTGGAAAATTGCTCTTCTGAATCTAGGAAGTTTCATGAAGTTTTCTGCCTGAGAAAACACTCCAGCCCAAAAGCTTCTACAAGTCTGTTAGGATTCCCACACAAAATTCTACCACTCGGCCAGAATGGGAAACGCTATTCTTGTTCTTTGAGAGAAGGAAAAAGTGGGTTTGTTTAATAAAGAGAGGCTGACAGCCTAGGCACACATCTGGCAAGAAAAAACAGTGCAGGGACATGCCTGGTGGCCTCAATAGCCTCTGCAACAATCCTCCCTGCGCAGAGGAATTCAGTCTGACAGAACTGTTCAGGGACATTTGTTCAGAGCAGCCTTAGAAGTACTGCAGAATCCCACAAGCAAACCATTTGTACTACTGAGTACAGTAGTAGCAAACAACTCTCCACACCCAGTAGTGCAAAGGGCAACCTCTAAGTTTCCCTCCAAATCCTGCCAGGTTTGATAAACTGCTAATTTATCATCCTACACAGATTTTACAGGGAAGGAGTGCACACTGCCTCCCTATCTTGGAAGGTCCTGACTTACAGGAGATACAGATGAGACTGATGCTGGAAGAACCTTGTAACTGCTTTGTTCTTTCATTACTGAAATACACCCTACTACCAGTTGCTGGGGAAGCCAAGCCTTCTCTCTCTTTTTCCCCCAGAGTAGAAAGGAAAAACAACACACATACTTGGGACTTTGTTGAAAACTGTCAGACTATTAAGTTATGGAATGACTGTTCCCATCTTTCAACAACACTTCAAACATTCCTGGTATGGCATCAGACCCAAATGATATTTTGTTGGCATTTATGAGTTATTGCTACTGTCTGAAAAGTAACAAACCCTGTCGATTATAGAATTCTGCTAATACAAATTCAACCAGCGACAGTCATCCCAAGTACTTGCAAAGGCAAAAATACACAGAATGCTTCATTCAGATAAATCGCTCCTCGGGATTAAATGCAACAGTAATTCATCTGAAGTCACTATTCATAAAATTGTCATCAAATAAAAGGCTCAACAACATTTATATTCATAGGAAGAGGAGCTACATACCAAGCCATTTTCAAGGAACCCTGTCAAGTCAAAACTTTAAACCAATACAAATTGCTTTTCTTATAATAGAAGCCTTAGATTTTAAAAGCCAGATTATAGTGGAAGTCATTTTACTATGCTGTTACCTTCCGACATTCCTGGCAAGCTAAATAACTCACACTTACTGCAAGGGAACTTTTCAATAAATTCTTTAAAAATCTTCATCTCCCCCAGGGTTTGGGACCTAATCCGAGTTAGCAATGGTTACAGAAGTGTTACAAATTCACAGTCAACTGAGTATCTTACCTGGTTTGCCACTACTGCATCTTGTGGATCATCTGGTTCTGCAGCTGCCAACAATGCTTGCAGCGATAACAACACCGTTCTTAGAGTCATTGCTGCTGCCCTAAAATTAAACATTTGAAAATGACTTCATCAAATCCCATGCTCGTACTCACCTTTGCTGCTATACTAGTATCATAGAAGATATGAGGACATGTACACATTTGATATCTAAGAATCGTAATTTTAAACTGTTGCAGCTTATAGTTATTAGAATACCATTCTATATATTTCAATAAGGTTTTAAATGTGGACTTTCTTTTTAATATTGCTTTCTTCAGATTTTGGAAAATAAAGTCCTTGACCTGCAGATTTGACCATGCCCACTTAACAGAATTCAATTTATCTGAAAAATAAAAATGCCACTTTGAAGTTTGTGTTATCCTTCGTTACTACCAGTAACAGCACCCTGTGTAAGGTACATACAGAGCTGCTAGCCCCTGCGTGCTCCCTCTGCTGGCACTCTGCATAGCAAACCACCATATACAGAACTAGGGACCTGTATTTTAAATACTTGTAACATATTAGGAATTTTATACGTTAGGTATCTTTAGCATTACACCGGTTTTAATACGACATTTTGCAGTAAAATGTGAACAATTCAGTGAATTAATACTATAGTAATAAAAAGGTCTGGGTATTACAGAATATGCAATTGAAAATACTAATCTCAGCTTCCTCTCATTTCAACTTCACATGACTGTCAGAAGCAGGAAAACATTCTGTAGTCATGACAGTGCTGTAAAGTCACTCTTTTGCCCCTGTGAAAGAACACTGTCGAAGGTAGCACAGGTCTAGAGTCAGAGCTTCTACGGTTCCAAGTTCTGATAATTAATCTTGATCTCAAAGCATAGTTAGACAGAGACCTCAATAATTTAGTAAGGGAAAACCAAGTATGTTCATTAAAAAAAAATATCAATAAACACTCAGAAAAGTATGAAATGGTTACACACTGTATATTTGGAAAGTTGTAACTTTTTAAATACACAGTTAAGTTTTGATCATGAATACCACCTCTGATCTACCATTTCACCATGGCACATACTGGAAGCCAAACAAGGACCCCACAGAATCTGTGGAAGTTTAGTATTTCAGCTGATTTGAAGTGTTAAGCAGACTCTTAATTGCTGTGGCAAAGACAGATGCTCAAACCAATACACAAAACTGCTTACTTTCCATAAGAACTAGTAGAAAGGTAAGTGGGGGAAAAGGTGCCATCTTGGATTTGAGTGAAATGTCAGAGGCAAGTTGTGAAACAGGCATCCAATTTCTTACAAACTGCTCCATTTTCAATCAACGGAAAATAGTTTCTTCTTTTCAAAAGACTGAAAGTAAACGCAGTCTGTTAGAAGAGTCTGACCTGACAGTCCAGATACTTAGGAAACAGTCTGCAAATCTATTTCCAGTCCCAGACTTCAGAAATGTATGTATTTTCCACTACTTGGGCACCAGTATTGAAGTATTCCAGCAGAGTACACTGATGAACAGAGAACAGATGCTGGTAAAATGCTTGATGTACGTTTGTGACACCCACATATTATATTCCTAGATCACAGAATCATAGAATAGGCGAGTTGGAAGGGACCTTTCATGATCATGTAGTTCCCACCCCCCTATAATGGGCAGGGACACCTTCCACTAGACCAGGTTGCTTAAAGCCCCATCCAACCTGGCCTAGAACACTGCCAGGGATGGGGCACCCACAGCTTCTCTGGGCAACCTCTGTCAGTGCCTCACCACCCTCACATTAAACAATCTTTCCTAGTATCTCATCTACATCTACCCTCTTTCAGTTTAAAGCTACTACCCCATGTCCCACAGCTACATGTCCCCGTAAAAAGTCTCTCTCCAGATTTCTGGAGGTACTGGAAGCTGCTCTAAGATCTCCCCTAAGCTTTCTCTTCTCCAAACTAAACAATCGCAACTCTCTCAGCCTGTTTTCATGGAGAGGTGCTCCAGCCCTTTGGTTATCTTTGTTGCTTACATCTACAGCTCTCCTGCTATGTCACAAGCCATTTAAATACAGCATTCTTCCCTTATTGTTTCTAATTCTAGATGATTTTTCCTAGAAACTCTTTTTGTTTTCAGCTTGATAATCATCACTGAACTTTCACAGTACAGTGTTCTACATGAGAACGCAAGTGAGAAACATCCCAAGTGACTGAGATTTTAATTAGCACATATTGTCCCATTCCAACTGCTGCATCAGCTTGAAGTCCCTCAAGCTGAACTTTGCAGACTTAAATCATAAAAAAACCTTTGTGCTTTTAGATCCGGATTCTGACAAATCACAACCCCCTAACAACATATCATTATCTTTTTCCAATGCTACTTTTTAGTAACTAAACTTTAATTTTCTTCCCAGAATTTCAGATTCTCTTCCAGTTAAATTTAAGTACTTCAGGTTCCAAGTCGAATGCTTCTTCCAAGCCCAAGAACATTTCTTTAAATTATAAAGCTGGGGATTAACTAGTAAGACTGTATTTAATCTGATAACACCTGGTTACTGAAACATGTCCTCAGTAGCATTACACGAGCCCAGCTAACATAGTAAACTGAAGAGTACAGAGTATCTTGGTTGAATTGGAAACACACCCCCAAAAAACCTCAGTGAAAGAGCACAGAAATATTTTTGCTTTACCTATGCTATTATACTGTTTTAATTTCCTGATCTTTGTGATGCCTACTTGTTTATATGCTTGAAATTAATTTATTCAATGTACACATTGATTACTTCATTCACAGTGCTGCTAGAAATAAATCAATGTAATGCAACAGGTTGACTATTCCAGCATTCAGATGTTACTGAATGCTGAGTCTTTCAGACCTTCCTATGCTTGAATGGATGCAACTACTTTTATTTTTATGCAGTGACTTTCAGGAACTACCACATCCACACACTATAAAACCTAAAGTCTTCTTTTCCCAGTTAAAGATTTTAATTACACTATCTACTGCAGTTAAAAAAAAAAAAGACTCAACATGAAGTATCTATCAACTGTAACCGATACTAAAGTTACTTTCATCAAATAAAAGCTGTTCTGCATTTGCCTGTATAGAAATCCTTCTATTTTAGAGAGACCTGAAAATATTCCCATTATTTCAAGTAGAGAAGACACAGAAGGGGTCACAGCCAGTTCTGCCACTTTTGCATGCAATTTACTTCCATTCACACTGTACCTTCTAGGAGTAGAAAGTATACCTTGATGAGCAGGAAGCATTACTAAGGACCAAAGGTGCCATGGATGCCCAGAACAAGGGTATCTCTGTTCTGCTATGCCTGTGCCAGCTACCTCTGGCTTTCAAGACTGCTAGGCCCCTGCAGTCTTTCCTCATTTGTTATGTTTGTAGATTTTTACATAAAGCATACTGAGACTTGAACTTCTGTTCTGACATTCCAATTTCAAAGTACGCAATAAAAATAAATACCTCATCCATTTGGATATACAGATGAACGCACGCTCAGAGAACTCAAACTCTGAAGTAATAACTTCACAGACAAGACTAGCTACATGTGAAAAAAGGTTCAAAAATGTAGCTTACAACTTATTTTCAAGTTTCATGTCTCAAAACGACTTTCATATCTCACACATATGAAAGTCTTCATTAGACATAAATGTTTAAAGAAGTATTCTTAAAAGAAAACCTGTTTTTTACAGATTTTTTACATTTACAGAAAACCTGTTACTGCTTCAGCTGCTGTTTGTATTAAAAAGAAGAAATTAAAGCTTGTGATTAATGGTACAGGAAATCCAATGTATTTTGTGTAATTATTGTATACTCATGTAACATTTTCTACATTTAGGACACCAATTAGCTTTCCTGATCAAAGTAAGAAAGAAAGGCTTGTTCCTTTCTATGGAGCTTAGTCTTAATTTTTCAGACATAAATTAAAATTCTCAGAAGAAATCAGAAAATAGATTCTCACTTCCCAAGTACCTGAAGAAGCTCTTCTTCCTTCCCATTACCTTCTTTTGACAGAATAAAGTGAATGGAGATGACTGTCCAGAACTACATTTGCAGACACTCATAAGGTAGTACCTGTTCCTCATCAGCAAAGAGCACAACCAATTCTCATCATCAGTTCCAGAGGAAAATCTATGCCAACAGTGGCACAAAACTAGAAAACCAAACACACATCACACAGCATCCCCACAAGCTAGAGAAGAACGTGCTGCAAAGAAAGTTGCATTTTCCTTAAAACAAACTTCCAGTGGAAAAATAGAGGTCTTCTGCATTTGCCAGTGCTTGTCAAGGGTTTATTTTTCCAGAATAGAATCCTGAAAAAAACAGAAAGATTTCCAACCCTTCTTACATTTGAAGTTTACATCTAGGTGTAGGTTTATGAGCAAAATCTCATGGAGTTCAAGCAATTCCCTTTGCTAACTCAAGCTAGCTGCGGACTTGGATCTTAGTTTTTTTTCTCCCCTCTGTCCCAAAGGCAAGGTCTTGTATCATTCCTGACAGACTTCTGTCTAATCTGTTCTTAACTGGAGCCTCACAGGTTTCTTGGAAAATATATTTTAATGCTTCACCATTGGTATTCTTGGTATTCTGCATGCTAAAACGGCTTCCCAATCTTTCATTATAGATCATACTTGCTTAGATCATATTTGCTTTTTATTTTATTCTGGATTTTTTCCTATGGTTCCCATCATTCTTGGAATACAATGCTTAAAGTGGTTACACTGCTACAATGGAAGCCTAACCAATAGTAAATAAAAAACGAGGCAACTTGTATCATGAGTTTTGCAGGCAGAACTGCCTACATCCTGGCATCCTATTTGCCTTGCATGTTACATTATATTGCCTTTGTCCCATGACATTACTGGTTCCTGCTTTCTCCTAAAGTTTCCAATAACCCTTGACTTCTGCTCCCATCCCAAAAAGCTGCTTAGCTATTGTGCAGGCTTGCAAGTTCGGCATCTCCAAAATGGGAGGAAAGGCCAGCAACATCTACCAGTGAGAAGCAGAGCTCACTACAGGGAAGCACTGTCCCTACGAGAACATACGTATTTTGCTCACTTACCATTTTTTATTTATTTATTTTTAGGTAATATCTTGGGGCATTTCCATTAAAAAAGAGCACCACTAGCTTGGGTGAATATAGTGATATTAAAAAGCACAGCAAGCCAGCTGTGCCCAGCATGCCTGAGGTAAGAAATCTCTTACCTTTTGATGAGCTGAAAGAGTCCTAAGAGGATTATGAAACACAGCCAGTTTGAGTTCTTCATTTTTAAAGGTAAGTAATTTTCCATTTAGGAAGTTTTTACTTATGCTCTGTACATTCCCCCCTGGACACAATCTCTCAGTTACTCCGAGAGGTAACCCAGCAGAACACAGGAACAGCTGCAGCCAGCAGACTGCTGCCCTGCTCTGTCAATCAAACACGGATACTGGTTTATTTTTATTATTATTTTAAAAAATAATCTGCTATATTTACTCCATTTGTGAAATAATAAGTTGTTTAATCCAAGAAAAAAAGCTCTGAGAACTTGTACCAGTAGCTTTTGGAATCTGGAAGGAGGGAGGAAATGAAAAAGGCCTTTGAGTGGAAACCCCTTGCATAGTCACTACAGGAGAAATACAAGACTGGGAACCCGTCAGGGAAAGAAAAAAAAAAAAAGAAAAATAGAACAGCTTTGACATAATGCAAGGGGGAAGAGCCTGCCCGCTTGCTGAACAGTTCCCTCAAACAATGTTAATATTCTCTGCAATTTTCTCAGAGCTGTAAGGAGGCTCAATGCTCCTCAAACACCCTGAACAAAGCACAGCAGTTCTAGGTGTCACAATACATAAATGAGTCCAAGATAATGATTCCTGTGAGCTGGCTCTTGCTTATGTATCTATTAAAACTCCAGTAGAGCCACTATGAAAAAGAAATATTCTGATTATTCACTTTTATTTCAACTGTCAAACCCACAACAGCCAAGAAGTTTTTGTAGCCCTACAGCCAGCCACAACACATTCACTTGATAATCACTGCTTAAAGGATTTAGGAAGAGCAGCTTTCAAGTAATTTAGCTATCGGGTTTCAGTGAACAGTATTAGATACATTTTGTATTTGAGAATAAAACACTGAGATAGAATACTAGCCTGGAAGACAAATGGAGGCCACAGTAGGTGAAACCACATAACAAAACTTGCATCAGACCAGAACAGTATTCCTTTTACAAAAGGATACACCTATTTTAATTCTACCAGCAAATGGTAGCTGCTTTGCAAAGAAACTGGCATAACAAGTATTTACAAATCTAAACATGATCAAAATCCACAGCTGCAAAGAATTTCAGCATCAAGCATATACTGTGGAGAAAAGATTTCATTAAACTCATTAAAAATCATTTAAAGATAATACTTCACAAACTGATTAACACCTCCTGCCAACATGCAGACTACCTCAACTATGCTCAACAGAAAATCGTTATCATGGGATAGGTGAGTAGCAAACGGCCTTCTTTTACTATACAAACACATTAAAGTCTTTGTATTCACCGTACATAAATGAGTATTTTATCAGTTTATTGACTCTAAGAAATCCTACTAAGTCCCATAGGCCCCAATTCTGTCCTCCAACTCCCACTGACCTCACTGAAAAACACAGCTATGCACTGGAATTTGAGACTTACATTTCAACACTGTAACAGAGCAGCATTATTCAGTTAAGAGCATTACAAGTCAACGAAGTAGCACTTCAGAAACAGAGCTTGTTACTAACAGATTTGGCAAGACAGACTGTGGAACTAAATATATTTTCTAGAACACAGCCATCAGAGTATTTTGGAATTTCATTTGTCCCATTTACCTTTGAATGCCTGTGAAATCAATTAAATATGAAATTATCAAGGTTAGGCAGATGTTCCTTGAATTTGTTTACTTTCTAATTAATCTATCATTTTATTCAAACCATCGTTCTACTTATGCATGCAGGAATCTTAAACATGGTGACATGGCGATTTCTCAGTTCAAATAACTAAACCAGCATATACTGAAGAACACTGAGCAATTAATTTTAACAATACTAACCATTTATATGGCTTAGGAAGTTTTAGGAAGCTACTCAGAATAAAGTCTTCTCTATCACAATACTGAAATCCTTCAAACAAGAAAGGATGGAGGTAGCCACAATTTTGCTCTATTCCAAAGGACCAGAGGCCTTGACAAGCACTTTAACAATGCTCAAGTAATTTTCATTTACCATTCCATGATTAAGAATCAAAACTCAGAAAAAGCACCATTAGAAAATGAAGGGATCACTACATTAAGAATTACAGAATTAAGCCTTCTCCTATAATACATTAAGAATTAAGAAATATGCCTCCTCTTTGCCAAGTTCAGTGACATTCTTTTCTTAGTGCTTCCAAGTGAAGAAAGTGCTTCAAAGGAAGAGTTTAAAAATACATACATGGCATAATATTGGTGCTCCCTGTGCTAGCCAGTTCAAATATACAGAAGGCAAGTTCTTGCTCCATTACTCCTATTTTGTCTACATCTCAGTGAAAGAAGATTAATGTCTTTTGTGGTTTAGTTTCCCTTCCCCTTGCACCCATCAGGCAGAACTGAAACACAGATTAAGTTTTCTGTGCAAGACCTAGCTTTCAAAGACTACAAGAACACAAGTCAAATCCTCTCACCTGTTCTTCCTTTCCAAATCCCAATACTTTTGACAAGAAAAAAAAAAAAAAAAGAAAAATCAGGTGAAGCTCATGATTTTAGGTCTTTGTTGCGTTTTGGTATTTTGAGCTTGATCAGCCACTGAAAAGGCCAGAAACTTTCCTCTTAAAAGCTATTAACTGCTTCATTCTTAAAGCAGCAGTTTTGGTTTAAGACTGAATTTTGTGAGACTGTTTCAAGTCACAATGTTTGGCAATTCTGAAAAGACAACAGAAGACCTGCTCCAGGGCTGGAAATCAAAATGTCTCCTGAATTCCAATCCTTTGCTACGTAAGCAAGGTAATCCATTCTTCTCCACAGAAAACACTAATTAGGGAATGTATTAAAGTAACATGAAGATAATAAGAAAATGTGAAAGAAAAAAAAAGTCATTACTTCAGTTTTAATTCAGAATCTGATAAATAAGCTAAATAAGCGTGACTTCTGCTACAGACTGCCGTTCTCAAAACTTCTAGGGAAAAAATGTTAGATAAGTGTTGGTTTTGAGAAATGTGATGTTTAGGGGCTTCAATATGGAAAGATTAGCCTTGGTGGTACATGCTAAAAGTCACAAACCTTGATACTATGAGTAAATCATATAGACAGTGCATAAAGGAGTACCAAAAGATGGGAGAAAAAAACCCCAAACCAAACTCTGAGCTTAAAAACTTTGAATAAATTCTTCCTAGGAGAGTATTAATGACAGTGAGAGGGAGTTCCATGTTAACCACCTCTGCTTCCAGAAATAAAGGATTTTGCCTCACCATATGCAATAAAAATAAAAAAATCCCAGCACACAACCCAACCAGACAACTTCATGCCCATTCACCCTCAGCTCATTCATGCCCATCTCGTTTAGAGTTCAGTCTCTCAGGAAACTTGCACAGCTAATGAGTCGTTAATCTCCAGTATAATTGCAGGTTGGTATGAATAACTAGGTGCAGGCACTGGCTTTACTGATAGGAAAATTATACCATGTACCACAGCACTTATGTTGAAAGATTCTACTGCCTCAAAGAATATCAAGTGCTCCGAGACTGTAAGAAAAGATACGCTGTTCCAGAAATGAAAAATACAACATGATCATTATTTCATTTTAGTAATTTACACTACCCTGTGCCACATGATTCACATAATCTTCTCACTCTGTAGAAGATGAATACATCAGATGTGTAACCTGCACGACCTCAACTCAAGCTTTCTGCTCTTTCAAACCCAACTGACTTCTGCTTGGCCAATAGCAGTCTTGATGAAATTGTTGACTTTACAAACATTTGAACATTAGGTATTATCTGTATTAGGTATTATTTGAACATCAGGTATTATCTGTTGAGGAATTACAGTCCTATTCTTTTACAGCAGACATGGAGGAAAATAACAAAGCTTATTCCATTCATGTCAGGCATCATGTCTATGATACAACTGGTGCATATAATCTTCAAACCAGACAAAATGTATTACTGGAAAAACAAATGAACAATGAGTTCAGCTGTTACAGGTTGGACACTTACAGGTCTACTCCACAGATGTGGGCCATTAACACTCTTTCAGTAATATTAATCAAAAGTCAGCAACTAAAAAGCAAATAGTTTACAGAGGTGCAAATCATCAATATTATCAACAATGAGACAGATGAGCACAGTTTTTTTCTCCCTTTCCAACTGCTGACCTGTTACCTTTTACACTCCCAGACTTACTTCATGCATTGTTTTAGCTCTATCAGAACTAATTTTTATTTGGAAGTAGAAGTCAAGAGTGAAGATAAGCACTTGGGGTTTTTTTCTGCATACACTTCGGGAGGCTGAAAGGACAAAATTTAGGAGGCAACAGATAGATCTTTCCCATAGCCAAAAATTTTAAGACCTACAAACCCACCCAAAACAATGAAACATTCACCATAATCCTCGTATAGAATTTTTTGGAAGAGCTCTCTATGCTTATAATATCTACTTGGTGCTTTCCAAATTACCAATCTTTTCATTTGTATCTTTTCAACTTACACTACTGTACTGAAATATTGTAAGCTTTAAGGACATCTCAAATTACAAATGCAAAGCGAAAAGCAACATGATCTGTTGCTGCCCATCTAGGACACCAGTGTATCTGATTCTGCACATTTGAATCCGTATGGAATCTTACCATTGATCTTTCAGAATATCCAAACAAATGGCCCCAGTGACTGAGCTAATGTTAGGATGCCATATTTTGGTGATAAACCGCACCTAGAAGATAATTTTTAAAAACAAAACCAGTTATTAAATGGCATATATTAAATAAACATTTTAAACAATATGAAGAAATACTAATTTAGGAAATATCAAGCTAAAACCAGAACTTAAGACGTGATACCACTTATTTCAGGAGGATTCAAGTCTGCAAAGCCATTTGTTAGACAGAACCCTGCTTTACTCAAAACCAGAACTCAACTGAGGACACCAAACTCATCCCTAACTGCCTTCCCATATGCTGTCATGTGTGCATACCCCTGCATCACACAAAGCCCAATTCCTTGGTGGGTGCTACTACTTCTACAACCATCCAGTCTCATTACCTATAGAGAAAGCTCTTCAAGAAACCAGAATTTAACTAGATTACAATTATTTTTAACTGTTGACAGAATCTAGTCCCAGCATGCATTCACTGATCCTGTCCATGTTTGTACACTAAAATAAAGTGCATTCATGCTCACAAAGCACTAATAAAATCAGTTTGGGCTGGGTTTTTTTTTCATTTATTTGGGGGTCTATTTGTTTGTTTGGGTTATGGTAGTTTATTTTTTAAAGATGCTAGGAAAGTTAAAAGCAACATTTACTTCTGAAAGTCTCAACACCCAAAGCTGTCCTCTGAAAAGATTATATATACGCCTTTAGAAATTTCTCCTTCATTTTCTTCAAACCCCTTATTTCAGGTTGCACTTTAACTATCGTCTTCTAGTGACTCTGACCTGTCTCTTTCTCATCTCTACCTCCTCACTCCAAATTCTTTTTATATGTACCTTTCAACTTTTGCCCCTGACCTGCAAGCAAATCAGTGCAGAGAACACGTTATTTTTCAGACACTACAGCAAAAGACTATACATACAGGACTACAGAAATATCAGTACAATCATGGTGTATAAATAGGTAAGACCATAACAGTTTTGCTTTCTAGGACAGAAAATAAGAGATCATGTCAGCTGAGCCACTTATTCACTAGCTCAACTCTCTAAACCACTTTGAAAATGTAAAAAGCCATGTAAATACCAGGTAATTTCCCACAATGAATGACTGCAAACAGTGGCTGTCAAAGCACATTCTGAACAAGATAAAAAAATCTTTTAGATGAAAGGCAGGGCCAGACCCAAGCAAAAAGGCCTCCCATTCAAGACTACAGATTCCAGAATAAGCCCTACTATGCTACAGTGTGCTGAGCTTCTAACAGCTCCCTATAAACTTTGGAAATGGAAGCCAGCAAGCCCTAAAGCAGCAATTTAAAACCATGGTACATAGACCCATCTTTCAGTGTCTACGACCCATTTCAGCTCTCCTTTAGCTCTCTACAGAACACATGCAGATGAAAAGAACTGAAACCAACACACATTTCATTAAGATTTTCTGTGTCCTTCACTCCAGCCTCAAGGAAATCATTCAAAGGACAAAAGCCAAGGAGCTACAGGCACCTCTCCCTTCCTCCTTTATCCCCAGTTCCCTCCCAGTATTACACATCAAGGTGAAAAATTATCAAGATCTAGGACACATTCTTAGTTCAAAGACACCTTTCAGGCAAACAGAAAACCAATCAAGAAGCTGAGTCAGACAACTCAGGAGTCTGCCAATGTATCAGAAGCCACTGAAAAAAGGACTAAATCAGGGCACAGAAATGCACAGTTACAGCTGCACATGCGCTTATTCAGATTGATCCATTTAGGAGGGAAGTGGAATCACAAATTTAAAGTACTAGAAAGATATAGTAAAGTTGAAAGGGCAGGAAGTCGCAAAAAAATATGAGTTACTTTACCACACTTATCTCTGTCTCTCATCCATGTGCATGTTTTATGCACTCCCTCAGTAAAGTTGCAGTAAGACCACTGTATTTCTCTATTGGGTCTTCAAGTCACACAACCGCACACCTCACTATTTAATTATTACTAGAAAATGGATAGGTTAGATCCAAGACTCTACTAAATATACCTTATGGAGTCCAAGAAATTAAAAGAACCAATAATTATTTATTACAGCATTTCTTCGATGATGGGAGTGACAGGAGAGAGGGGGAGAAGGAGGGATAGCCATACTCTCTACATCAAGTAAAACTATATGAAAACTAACAAATTACACGAGGGTCAATAAGGCACAAGTTCCTCCCCAGAATTTGCCAGTTTGTACTTTAAGGAATAACTAGAGCATATTTCTGATTGGATATAGTTATGCATCCTGAATTATTTCTACCTAAATATAGCAGGTCCAGTGGCTGTCTAGAGAGAATTAAAAAAAGAGATGGGTAATACAAAGAGACTACATACACAAGCAAAGAAATAAGAATGCTCAAAACCAACTTGTTAGCTGAATTACATAACCAAAAAACTGTTTACAGTACCTTAGGAGGATTAAATGGATACGTTTCTGGAATTTTTATCTCTAATTGATACCTTCCACCTGCAAAAGAACAAGTTGGAAATCAAAACAAAAGAACATGACAATAAAGCTTACATTTCTAAATGGACAGGTTTTCAACAGATACGTTAGCTATAAGATAGTTCTAAATTCCACATATTTTATTAAAAAATGCATTTAAGTCAATATAAGAAATATTTGCTTATGCAAATCAGAATCTGTATTTCCTATGTATGTTTAATGTGTATATTCTCCTGTAGCTTCTAATCTCCAATGTTGTAATTTCCATGCTCTATTTTAGTAATATACCAAAATATCAACCAAGTATCCCCCAAACAGATACAACAATAGGCCACAGGAACATGCAGCCTGAACATGAGATTACATTATTTTGCCTGTTTTCTGATACCTTATGCCAATAAATCTTCTTCAAATTACACCTGCAATCACAGTTGAAAATAACTATTTCATTTTAAGCTTTCTGGAACTCTAGAATGTTTAACTAAGTCAGTTAAGAAAAGATCCCACAATGTGGGAGGAAAAAAGCAACAACAATAAAACCAACCAAACAGAGCTACCAATATTACTTCCACTATGTTCTATTATTATTGTCTGAACTAGCTACTTCTGTTCCAATTCTGTAAACGCTTTGATACACTAGTACTAACAATACAGCTTGCAGGGTTATAGCATTCAATAAAGGATAGCATGAGCTTGGCAGACAGAACCATGCTCTACTACCCTTCCCTGAACATTTCTGTTTTCTCTCCATTATCATATTATTACCTTTGTCTATTTCAATCATAATTTTGTTAACGTTCAAGTTTACTATCAATACCTCCATTTTACACAGTAATCTCAGTCTGTCTGCCCACTGAAGATCATTTGCCAGGCAGCAGTTTAATGACAAAAAGAACACAGGGTAACAAAACATACACACCAATTTAGACATTTATTTTTTATAAAAACTGAAAGTATTTCTCCTCATTTGCTATTCTTTCAGAAAGAAACCTTTTAATATGCTTTGTTACAATCCATAAATTTCCTTGAATGAAAATTGAAGTATCTGCAAACTATTTCCTCTGGGATTTCAAGAGTGATTTATTCTTTTGCAAATCACTGTATTCAAAACCAGCTCTCAAGCAGTCTCAATACAGGCTGCAAGATTCGCATGCAAGGAAAAGAAACCCTCAAAGGAATACTCTGAACAGTTATAGTCTATTTCACCTTTTTATCCATGCCAAAATACAGTTCAGCAGCTAACACCACCTCTCACTTTTAAGACGTAATTCAGTCTAATATATTACACCTGAAACTGATTAATATCACTTTGGTATTTTTACACTACATTCTACAGCTGGTTTTCCTCAATACTACAGCATCTTGAGATTATGTAACAAAATACAACAGAAGAAATCCCAATAAATACAAAATTATCATAGTTAAGATCCAAGTTGATCACTTTTCTGCTTAGAGGACAGCACAGGTGAAATATTTTTGTAGGCCTATATATCAACAATGGACCTTGAGTAAGTTTGCTTTTCTTTTTGCCTATATTGAAGCATAATTCACCAACAATTTTTCCTAAGAAACAGAGCTATTACACTGTTCCTGAATTGAAAAAATCTCCAGTCCCTGTATGATTTTACTGCTAACACCGTTCTGTAACGTATTATAAAACCTACATTTAGGTATTACCATTTCTTCTGCTTTCCATTAAAACTCGCCTTTAAAGGACAGACAGTTACAACTTTCTGCACAACAGGCTATTCAGCCACCAAATTTTTTCCACCTGCAATGTACAAGTCCAAAAGATTTTAAAATTGCAGGGACTAATGAGTTAGTAGTATTATTTTTACAATACTGTTGCCATCCAGTGAAGTTTACAGTTAAAAATACAGGCTTGAAGATTTAGACTGAACAAATCTGGATATTAATTTCCTTAATACATTCAGAAACCAACTGAGTTACATGCTACCTTCTGCATGCCAATATTTCTGCAGAATTTTTTTAAAAAGGAGTATGCATACGTGTGGCTCTTCCATACCTATTCAATACTTGAGATTGAATTAAACAGTAACGGCAGAACACTCCTTCTGTAATTCTACTGGAGCATACATCTCACAATAGAGTTAGGGTATTTCTTCAAGAAAAACAGTTAAAACTTGCTCTATTATAAATTTTGCAGTTCCTGTGGCTCACATGCAAGCTTGGCTTGACATTAATACCGTGGTTATACAGGGTTCAAAAAGCAAATCATAAAAATCTATCTATTGAAAAGCTCCTGAATCACGTAAAGCCCAGCAGCCATTAATCTAGACTTTCAAAGGTCCTCACTCCAAACATATATATTTTAATGTGGGATGCAAACATGTTTCAATTGAAGTTGTCTTGCAATATTCTGATAATTGATCAATGAGTTGACACAAATGACAGAAAAATAAAAGCTGCGCTATCTGTCAACAACTGATGGCATTCTTTTACTCAGTCATATTTAGCCAATGTCCAGACACCACCTATAAAAGAACTTTTTAACAGCAGCTTGCTTTCAGATACCTTACTAACTGTGGTTAGTAATGGTCCTAGAGTTCCCTCCCGTATCGCAGAATTGTCTGACCTGTACTACCACATTAATTAGCTTTCCTTCATAAAGCACTTCTTGCTGTGTCATTGTTTAGACTCCAGATGACAGGGATCAGCCAGTAATATGCAGCATGTATTACTGCTTTAGTTATAAAATTTAAACTGCACACACTGGCAAGCCCTTCATAATTACATCAGGGAATAAAGGCATAAAGTTATGTTAGAGAAATATTAATGTTCCAATGTAAATTATTCAAGTATCAGGAAACACCAGAGACTGGGCTGCCAGTAACTTCCAGTTTGCTCCTTGGTGCATACACCCTCCATATTAAAGTAAGAATACGATCACATTATTTTTCCATGAGATCCCTGACATAATCAGAATACATGATAGTTTTAGCCCCCCAAAAGGGCTATTTACTATATCCTCATCATGAAATGTCCTCACATGTAGGCAAGTATGCATGCCTGCATTTCAAGTCAACAAATTCCGCACTGAATGTATAATGCTGATTTTCATTAGCAGGATATGCTGAATACGTGCATACACAGTGCTTGGCTTTTGAAATTTTGGTCTAGCTGAATTATCCAGCATCACACAGAACCCAGTTCTGCAGACAGGCATTCACATCTTTTTTTTACCCTCTTCATGAACTTTTGTGACACATGAATATATCTGTCATTTCAAATAACTCTCAATACATGCTCCAAAAATAAAAATCCATTTTATTATCTGACGTAATGCTGACCTGGAAGGGAAAAAAAACTGGCAAGCCATGACAAACCAACTCATCCAAGGAGGATTAACTCTGAATGGAAAAAAACTGAACACCAAACCCCCCAAAACAACACCCTCCCCACACCATTCAGATGTTTCCTAGTATCCAAGTACTTAATTTTGCAACATCTTAACATGTAAAACTAAGTCTTATATATGCAAGACCAACTATATCTGCAACAGAACCATAACACTAATACAGAATAGTCCACTTTCAAATAGGTCACAAGCACGACCACGTATTTTAGGTACACAGCATACTTTTACATTGATGGCACATGTTATAACCAGAATAAATTATCATCTTTCAGGACAACATTTTCAGTCAACTAAATACTAGCAGCTGATAAGATGAGGATAGAGAGAGTAGAAAGATGGGGGGGAGGGAGGGAACTGCCATTGTACATTAGAGAGCAGAGGAACACTGGGACATAAGTTCTGGAGGGGAGCATCCTTACCACTACAGATGCTCCTGCTTTTCTGTTCTCTCCCTTCCAGGCTCATTTCCTTTCTCCACAACTTCTAACACCTACCCCAACCCCACTCGCTCAGCCTCTGTTAGGCTGTTCCTCATCCTTTATCTGCTGTAGGTCTCAGCAGGGAAGACTGGGTAGCAAGCACTGGAGAGACTCTCTCTGCTCCCAAGTCCAATGCTAGTGCATCAGCAACTAGCCTGGAGAAGAACTCACAAGGGCTGTCCTCCTGAGTGAAGATGCAACAAGCAGACTTTGATCAGTAGCCACCCAACACATATACACACCTATAGGCACAGGTCTGGTTTCTGGACAATACTCAAGTCCCACTCTTAACTCCAAGGCATGGAGAAACGAGAGGCAATGAAAACTTGGCAAACTGTTTCAATTTCCAAGAAAACAATCTATTTGCCTGTAACATTCCTTGAGACTTTTTTTTTTTAACAGGAAGTTCAAATTCAGGTTGAAATATATACCTCGCATGGAAATTCTCAATAAAACATCATTTAAAGTAAACAAAAAAAAAAACCAACAAAAAAAAAAAGAGAGAAAATTTAAAGTCAAGGATTCTCATTAAGGACCCTGAATAAAAGGTGTGCCTGCCAGCTCCATTATATATTATATACAAACAGAAAGTTTACAGGTACCAGCATTACTGAGTAATTTGGTACCTCTAACGAAGTATACTATATTAGCTACTGGTTAAAACTTTTTGTTATTTTGCTTTTTTTCAGACTGAAGAGATGCATCATACCAGCTTTAATAAACAAGAAAGTCAGTAAAGTGCAATTTTTGAAAACATGAAGTTCTACTTTAGAGTCCCGACTCCAGTATAAATTACATATTGGGACCCATGGATGTACGAGATAAATCCCAAATGCAACTTGCAGTGGCATCTCTCCTTGAGATAGAAAAATGCAGCATGTTTTTGAACAACCACTACATTAGATCACAGAAATACATGTACAATTACATTACATTCTGAAGCTCAGTTTCTTGATGCTTCATGGCTAAGAATAGTTACATCAAGACGGTAAACAAAGAACTAAAAGTCAGAATTATACCAGTGACACTGCACAACTTATACCTGTAAATTAACCTTTGATATAGGATAGTCTATCCTCCTGTAGAACAGATCTGTCCTCAGGCAAGACAGAAGTTGAAGCTTAAAAATCTTTTTTTTAATCAGACTATGTTAAAACACGCACCTCTACATTTTTATGTCATAAATTAATTTTAAAAATAAAGCATCTCAAGACACAGGATTTGAAGTGTACAATGATTGCATACACAAAAACATTACTTGCCTTCATATGGTGTGTCCGGAGGTCCTGCTATTTCTCCTCTTAATTCTGTAAAATTCTCATCTACAAGATCTACTTTAATTTGATTTTTGCTCGTCTTAAAAATAAACAGAGAAACAAAGAATCATAAGTAAGCATTTTACATACAGATTTCCCCCAAAATATGGTATTTAAAATTTTCAGAATAGTATTTTTTAAAAAATATGTAAAAAATTTAAATTTTAAAAATATAGTAACCTAAATGGCTATCTTCCAGTTCAAAATTTACTTCATTAAAAATAGACTATTTGTGGAGCAGTAGAAATTTCAGTATTATTTATACTATCACTACAGTAAGCAAAGCAACCTAATGATACAGTATCTACAATCATAGTTTTAAATCCATTGCATTTTAAGACAACTGTGATCTTTCCAATCAGATATTAATTCTACACATCTTAAACTGTAACATTAAACTGACCAAGTTACACATGGGCTTTTTTTGTTTAGAGCAATTTTATTAATAATTGACATGATTGTCACTTTCACTGGAATACAGAAAGATTTCCCCAAATGGAGTGTTGATATTTTTAAACAATACAATGATCTAAACAGAATACTGCAGTCTTGCTCAAGATCATGTTTATCTTTAATATTTCGGGGTAAGGTACAATTTATTTATACACTTGCATTTCATTGTCACCTCCTCAACATTTTCACACCCCTTGCCTACAAAATAAAAACACTGTGTTTTGATACTGAAAAAAACCATATGCTTTCCAGAAACTGACTCTCAGAAGTGTTTAGCCAGAGCTACTCATTCCATTGAATCTGCTTTCCAGATCCAGTGAGCAGCATTTGTGGAATTCATACAAATCTTCCAGCCAGTAACATTTTTGCAGGGATGCAAAGCAGAATCACCTTTCATAAAGATATACCATGAAGTTTTTAGAGATAAGTAATTACTGATTTGTCCATTCTGTTGCTTCTGTGTAACACGCTGACTCCAATGCAGATTTCCTGAATCCACTGTTATTTTTTCCAAGAACTCAAGGCATCTTCCCAGATCCTTTAAAATTGTTCCAACTAGGTCTGCATCAAAAAAAACCATGCAGTTGTGCTTCTCTCAGAGTAAACCCCATTGCTGACAGCTATGAGAAATCAGATAAAGCTGATGGCTGCCATCAACTGGTTCTTGGAGCTACCAACTATGTGAACCATCAAGGATGCAGAATTCACTGAACAGCTGTGAGATTACTTCTATTTCCTTCCTGTAAATATTCTATAGATTAAGTCCTCCCAGCCAAAGAGGGGGCTCCTCTGACAAGAGATGCTCACAGATACAAAGAAGAATAAAAATTTAAGTTTCACCATGTAAAAGATCCTAGTTAAAAGTTTCACTACATTAATCCAATGGCAATTTGGGGGCTTTTTACATCTGTAGTTACACACACTTTTTTTTTAAACTTGGGTAAAAAGCCTTCAACCCCCACAAAAGAGGCAGCACTTGCAACTGCACAGCTGAGTCTTAAGTACTGCACGTCAAAAAACAGATTCCAACCATGCTGCAAATGAAGAATGCACCATGCACCTCCAAAATCAAAAGCCAGTTAAATATTAAATGTAATAGTCGTTTTACCAATTTGTATCTATAAACTATTTTTTTTGTTTTAAGCTCAGCATCAGATCTTGTGTTGTCTTTCATGAGATTAGGTAAGACATCAGAGAAAGGAAGTTAAAGGAAATGATGAAATTATGTCTCTAAACATATTCTAGATTCATTTTCTTTCCTGCTACTGTTCATGTAAGTTGCCTGACCAGAAAGTAACTGAACAGTTTTCTTTCAAAGCTTTGTTTCTATAATACTGAGCAGCAGAAGGACAGACTGTCCCAGCAAGACAGCCCTCTCCAAGAGCCAGGCACTATAAGAAACTCCCTCTCTGAATTCAAACTCAATCACAGGCACTCACATTCCTCTTGCAAGCTTTCCAACCACTCTAAGTTTTTTGCTCTCACTATTCCAACTGGCAGCTCATTCCATAGCCTCACAATTGTTAAACCTATTCAGGTTCTCTTGCTCTCTGCCTGTCAACATCACCTGGCAAGCTTCAAGTTGAGAGCAGTCCTTGTTCTTTGCAAGAAAGCCTGTAACTTTCCATCTAGAGGACTGAAGCAATCGCAAAAGGGATAAATTTCAAAGATACAATTTATGGTTAACACACGCTGCAGCTTGCTTAATTTTCTACTTAGCATTTTACTTTTTCTCAGTGCCCTGCACACTGCTGTAACAGCTTGGATAGTTAATATTCAACCTTCATATTCAATTTCAATTAGTACCACACTCACTGTTTTCCACAACAAATCCTTTGTGACTTCATAAATCTGGTGAAAAACAAACAAACAAAACCCCTATTGCTACGCTCAGTTTCTTGCAAGAGTCAATGATCCTGGTTCTACTATTTGAGACAACTGATTTTATTACTGCAGCTATAGCTATCGCCCATACCCTTATTTGCTTTACCTTTAGGAAAAATGGCAGGCTGTATTACACTGTTTCAGTATAAGGACTAACTTAAATTCTACCATGCCTTCTATATAGCAAATGCAGTTTTTCATTTACATAACTCAAGAACCTTTTTCATGCTTTTCTGATTGACTTTTTGAGGTGCAACTCAGCTTGACCTTGCCAATTCCTGCATTTTCCCTCATCCCTGGAGCAGTAACTAATATTTAACTGTACTGAAGTGAGTATTCATCCAATTAAACCTGGAGTATTTTCCTACAATATTTTCCCTTAATAAGGATCACATAGGATACAATTACTTAATTTTAGCAGCTCAAACAGATTAAATCCCTGGCCTTCACCATAATCATCTGATCTTTCTCTAAAATGTTATTATCAACACAGTTTTCCAGAAGTGTGTCTGACACCAATGATCTCGGCACAGAATTTATGAATCAACTTGTGATCTCACACAACAAGTTGATTTGCCAGAAGCAGCTCTTCCACAAAGACCTCATTATGCTTCCATACGAAGTCTAAAACAGCATCACCTCCTGTTGATTCATCAACAATTTGGTGACTAGATCACTGGGCTAGCAATTCCTGAAATATGAGCCATGCCATCAATAGCAGCATTTCTTTCCATAATCTCAGTTTAAATTCTCTAACAATATAATTTCTACCGGCATTTCTTTCCAACACGAAAACACTCCACCAACACCACAATCCTTTTCTAGGAAAGGCCCAACACTACACCAGCAGAACTTCCCATCATCACACCTGAAAATTATTTTGATCAAGAGTGGAAAAAAAAGAGAAAGTAGTTTTAATGTAGCATATTACATAATGCATGATACCACTCCCTCATCTTTTTTCATTCGTATTCTAGTCAGCTCATGCAAAGCTGTTTTTTCCTTTTAAATGCACCCCTGCTTCACACTAGGGCTCTAGTCAAAAGATTCGTTGTCTTGTAGACCACCCCAGCTGCTGAGACTCTATGCATTGCTATAGTCATGCTTACCTGATTTTAGTCTGCCTTGTGGATATTAAACTAAAAGCATGAGACAGAAAAGTTGTGAAAGATTCATATAAGGCATTCTCATGCATTACAAAAGCTTTATGTCTAAAAAGACACCTAAAGGAATCAATCCTTCAAGAATCATCCTATGAGCATCTCCCAAAGACTGGACACTCAATCACATTTATTACAGTATTTATTACTGCTATTGAAGGATAATACATGCCTGCCTCCTCTTTAAAAAAGATAACCCAGAATTAGATTGTCTGGTGTTATGTCTGAGTATCTTCCTTGTACAGAACAATCTGGTCAAGCAGAAACTTTGAAGAGTAAATTCTGCCACTGTGAAGATTTCATCACATACATCTCCATTTCTACTAAAACACTTTTAGAGAGCAGCTCTGGTCCTTGTAATATTATTCTCAGTTGACAACAAGCTCTTCTTTTTATTCACCATAGTCTACAGGCCTTAACAAGGAGTTCTTCATTAGAGGGGCCTGCTTCTTTCAGCAGTTAATCTACCCCTCTTCCTGAGCCTTCCACACCACCTCTTCCTCTCTTCTCTAATCTGCCTTTTAAAAACTCTTTAATTTATGTGTTATTCATGGCCCATTATCCTCTTCATGAGGCCAGCAACTCCACTCTTAAAAATCAAAGTTTTCCTTCTGAAGATAAAAGAGCTAGAAGAAAGCCAGGACAAAACTACAACACATAGACATCACAGAAGCACATTAAGACAAGGTGATAAAAACTGCACTGTTCTAAACGTTTTTCCCACATACAAAATACTATTTATTACACTTACAAAAAAAAATAAAAAAATAAAAAATAAAGAAAAATATATATTCCAAGTTCTTCTAGAACCAACTAGCTCTACTTCCCACTGACATTACCTTAACATTAGACCTTTGATCCCTGCATAACACAATTACTCCAAAGAAATGTTAACAGGCCAGATTCTCCACTATGCAACCATTAGCATACATACTACGTTTTAAACTGCTGTGATTAGAACAAATAAGGAAAAGAAATTACATTTATTAGCAGTATTAATAGCTTCAATTCTGCACATTACTTTCTTAAAATAGTGTCAAAATTAATTACTGCTTGTATGTTCTATGTAGATGGTAAATAAAGATTTCTAAAAACAAAAAAACATGCAAACAAAAAAAACCCACACTACTTTTACCAGGATTAGATTTGGAGTTTAAAACTCAATGGTTACTTCTGAATAACTGTGCATTAAAAAATAAAAAAGATTAACCACGAAATCCCACTATTCCATGCAGCAATTCACTATCTCCTATCTGTGATTTCATAGGTCCTGCAACATGATTTTCTTCCGTTAGGAAGTGGAACATACTTTATACTGGATAAAGTACTACTATTTTCTGTTAACTTCCTTTTTTTTTTTACAGAAAATAATTAATAGAGAAGTCTAGAAAAGTAGGTATATTAAATCCCTCCCACAAACAAACAGAAAAACCCTAACCTGAAAAGACACACATATAAATGATCAATGATGTCTGTAAACAAACAAGTCTAGTCACAATAAAAGCAGCTAAGTATTAAAACTCTGTAACCATTTAGCACTTTAAGACCAGAAGCTCACACATTAAGGAAAAGTATTACAGAACACACATGCCAAGATTTCAACAAAGATTAAGGAATAACTTTGAAAAATTTCTCCAGAATTTCCTCAACCAAGGACAAAGCCCACCAGCTTGCGAGGGCATCCACTGAAAACAAACTGTTTTCTACAACTACTTGTATCCCAATTGTGCCGACAAAAAAAAAAGTCCCTTTTAATTTATCTTTCAGACAGTTTTTTCAAATTATTTTTTGATTCCTCTATGCAGTAAATGGGCAATAAAGACTTCCTAATCTATCTAAAATCTAATAATTTAGATGCTTCTTTAACACAGCTATGATTTACAAATGCAAAGTAGGTACTTCTGAACATCCAAACATTTTATACTGATGCTATAAGGATCAGTATTTGATAAGCCAAATTAAGAAAGAAATACTTTACCCTACTCTGAAGCCATGCTAGCAAAATTGATCTATGGTACTATAAAGTTACTAGTTCCTCATAAAACTCCTCTTACCCTACCCCCCCATTTTATATTCAACCACAACCATTCTACTCTACACAAAAGTCTGGCATGAATATCTCTAAACAGAGTTATAGAAAAAGATCATCTGATTACTATCATAATGAAATCCATGCAACACTAGTTTTTGACAAAAGCCATGAGTATTCCAAGTCAACATAAATGTTGAGCAGAAAAGTGCAATCTTTCAGTAGCAGTTTATGCCACTAAAATTATCTAGATTAATAACCTAAAAACCAAACCCAAGTTCATTCTTATTCTACTTACCAACCCCTTGCAAATCTGTAGATTAATATTCAAAGTAGTGTTTTGCCATAATTGACATTTCTTATACACTTTTGCAACAATACCACTAACTCTTTCAACGTAGTCCAAATGATTGGGTTCTCCCCCCTTCACTGGTATACCAGAAAGAGGATCCCAAGAAAAGCTCACTTCTTAGGCTGCTGTCAACTACCAGCCTCTCCCTCTCATCTCCTTGGCCTTACAAACCAACACTCTACCGTCTTAATCTTCTGTTACTCCAGAGTAGTTCAAGTTAAGTATGTTGCATCTGCTTAGCTCACTCCTTTGCAAGAAATGGGCAAACAGCACAAAAGCTGGACATATCATCCTACTAGGAAGCAAAGTGAAGGATGCTGTCCTGCAGCAAAATGGGAATTTGGTAGTCACAAAGAGCTACAAAAGCAAGAGGGAATAGTTCAATACTTCCTGTTCCTTCAGACTCACTCAAGCTTAAAAGACAGAATCAAGTGCATTTCCAGAGGCCGAGCTTGTTGTTATTAAGAAGACAAGTAGAAATGTCACGTAATTACACCAGTCATGGCTATGAAGTATAGTATGTGCTGCACTACCAGTTGAGATCAGAAGATCACATCTGCATTCTCAGAAATCGCTCTTGCTGACCTACAAAGGACAGAGTAACTCTCATCTGTGAAACAATCAAATATTTGGGGCAGGGAAGCAGAAGAGAGAAAACAAGTCTGTCTGAAGCACATTAAAGAGCAGTTTTCCTAGATAAGAAATGGCCAATGTAAAGAAATGCATTTTCTCAAAACGCTCCTGTGTTCTTTGACCCTACTATCAATTTCAGTCTTGAAGTTCCTCCACATTTCACGTTCCATTTTGTATCGCTGTATTCACATCTATTTTCTGCAGTTATGCCCCTTTTAGTAAAAAATACACGAGATTATTTCTGTATACTACTTTTTTTTTCATGTGCTGAATAATATACTATGTTACTAACACGTAACTTGTACTTTAATGTATCTAAAGAGCTAAAATCATGGATAATGTGTGAATTCTGCAGTACTGGTAACAGACAAGCTAGAATTTATGTATTTATCACAGTTTTACTAATTAAATGCATCTTAATCAGATTCTTTAATAAAATGTTTTAACAAAAGACTAAACCTGTGTCAACCTTAAAATTCTGTATTATTACACGTGTTTACAAACAAGAACAAAGAGGGACTGGGCTTTTTCTTCCAGTCAGCACACAACACATCTCAAATATTAAAAACATCTTCATTTTGCAAGAGTTGGTCCTGGAGCATCACCAAGTTTTAGTGCAATTTCTTTAAGGTTTCTAAATACCTACTCTCGCTAACATCCAGCTGTTAGAACATAGCTCTACAAAAAGAACGTACGAGACTGTACTCCCATGGTAAGTCAAACCAGTCTAACAGCTGCCATGGTCCTACTTTCCTCCCGGTCCTGGTAGAACTGATGTTGAGGAGGAGGCAGGATTTTGTGCAAGTGTTCACACAACTGAACAGCAAACATCTGAATTAAAACTATCTTTCATTTTAACCCAACTCCCTTATCTGATTCACCACAAGCATTGCCAGTAAGAGAAGGAGAACAAAAGCGGGAAGAGAAGACCAGGTTGCAGCAGGAACGTGACACTGCTTCTTGGTACTGCTTTAAGGCAACTAAAAAGAATTCTGAAACTTCAGCTCTAGGTGGCTGTCTAAACTATTTCTAACAAAACTGTTGCATCAGCCAGGGATACACAGAGGTATAACTGACACAGCTATGCTGGCATAAATCCTGAGCACAGTTATATAATAATGGCTTGTCTCACCAAGAGACAGTGTGGCTAAACTGGTAAAGCTATGCTATAAAAGCTGCATACATACCAGCATGCACTCCCGTACTAGATAAGGACCCTTACACACTCATAAGCTACATCTAATTATGCAAGATTCTTACAGTGCCTAGGAGCATAAAGCATGGGCAGGACATGCAAGAACCTAATGAGTGCCACTGAGATACTCAGCATCAGAATAGGCACAGTGCAAGGGACTCCTTCTGGATAACTCCATCCAGGAAAGCCCCAGTGAACAAGCAATTCTGCAGGAATGCAAGATGCATTTTTCTTATCTTTTATGCACAGTTCTGTCTTTGATGCAAAACAACTGAAAACCCTGCAGATAACAGTATGCTTTAATAATCAGTTTGAACTATACTTTGAATTAGTCATTCTATAAACACACAAACACAGCAGACTCTGCAGTCAATTCTGTAAGGCAACCCTACTGAGGTTGCTAGTAATCCTACATATAAAGGAATCACAAGATTCATCTCATTTTAAATTGATTATGCTAATTCACTCACAGTCCCAGAGCTTGAAGACTTGCAGAAATAGCTCAGAACAGTTTTTCTGTACTAGCTTCCCATATGGACACCCTTATTCCAAAGTGGAAGGGCTTACCTAAACACCATGAAGGCCTATGAGTTTCCAGAAAGGGAGTAAATACAACACAGCTACCATGATTTCCATTTGCACATGCTACCTTATTTCACAATAACCTCCTGTACTTAAATACATCCTAACACAGAAAAAACTTGAGAAGACTTTCTCACAGTTAACTTTCAACTAAAAATAAAAAGCGATACATATTTTGCTTGAACTAAACTACCTATTTAGGTAAAGCACAGACTACTGCATTTGTGGGCTTGGGATTTACACACACACACACACACTTCATAAAACACTGCACAAACATATTCCAGAATCTGTTGACCTTACTGGCTAATAATGAATAGAAATATTGAAATAATGAACACAAATTAGTTTTCTAGTGTTTTGTGACAACAAAGGTAGACAGGATAGCCCGTACTAGCATGCCAACAGAAGAACGATACAGTACTAGCTCAGCTCTCTTATATCTAAGCATAGCCAAATTGGAGTTGTACCATATGACTGACTGTGGTTTAGTGGGTCCAATAACGCACATACACTAAATGAAGCTCCTTTTGTAGCCAGGGATATTCACATCACTCTCCTGTGCAGACTCTTAGAATTCTGACTAAAGAGGAACAATCCATGGCCTGTTGTCTGACAACAGAGTACAATTCTGTTACAACATGTTAGATAACAAGACACAGATCTGGTCCTCAAACAAGGTTACTTTTGATCCTTACAGATGTACTCAATTTATTATACAGATGCTATTTTACTAAGTACTCATGGCAAGCATACTCAAGTACTCCCAATTCAAATATTAAAAGCATTAACACTGATACAATCTGAAGGGAAAACGCTAGATAAATCAAGAGCACAAAAGTGGACTACATCCCTAGAGTGCCTTATAGAATACTGTTTCTCAAAATTCACACTCTTTTCCATAAAAGAACTAAATTGCTTATTTTCCTTATCTAAATTGCAGCAAAGTTTTACCTAGTTTGTTAGAGACAAAAAAATAATCTGCAATTATTAAGTTTAACCAAAAAGTGTTTTCTCAATTTAATACCTGCACCAATTACTAGTGTAAAAGTGATGAAGTACAGTAATGACAACTATCCTTACCAGGATTATGAAACAAGCTAGAAACCATTTAACAGCTGAATAATTCAAGAACTACCCTAAGTATCTGCACTATCTTAAGAAAAACATTAGACAACTCAGACTGTTAACCAGCACCTTCTTGCAATTTATAGTTAACACAAATTTAGTATGCTAAAACATTAACTCTATTTAAAGTTCATACTGAGTAAAATGAACTAACCTTAGGACTCGTACACTTCTTTCTATTAAAGCCAAACTCCTGGAAACAAATACAGAAGAATGAATGCAAGACTGGGAAGATGAAAGGACTGGCTCATTTCTACTATTCCTTAGGTCCACAAAGAGTTGTGGTCAGGGAGTACCATCTGGCAGCTGCATCCTAGCCTCTAATCCTAATCTGAGTAACCCAGTCCTGTCACCAGACACTACTCTCTTCCCTCAGGTTTTTAAGAGATTACCAGAGACAACCAGATGACCCTGACTTAAATGGAGACCAAGTCTTTTTTGTTTTCCACTTACTCCCAAAATCTTTCAGATTCTGTCAACTGGTATGTAGACCACTTACTATATTCCAGTCTCAAATGGACACATGTTAACACGAAAAAATGTCACTAATGGGATACAAGGATGAGCAACAGATATTGCAATCTGTTAATGAATATCCCCACTACCAATACTTGGCCAGCTCATAGGTCTGGTCAAATGATTACTAACATTATAAGTTAAGTATTTTGAATCACACATTTAAGTAGTAGTATGAATACTAGTGCTTATTAGCATCTACATGATACTGATCCTAAAAGTGCAATGGTATTATATTCATAGAACTTGAAAAACTGATACATGGTTCAGCTAAACAGGTGTAAAACTACAAGTAAAATAACAGAAGTGAAAATAATAAGCAGTTTTCTTAAAAACTTCCTAGCAAATACATTTTGTTTTGAGCCAACTATTCTTTAGTTACCAAAAAAGTGACTTATAGACAAATTCATTTGAAAGCAAAGATCTACAGATCCTTTCTGCATATTTTCCAGTACAAACTGGAAGATACAACCAAACATCATAGATGGAATTATAAAAACCAAAGATGCATAGTAATGGTAGTTCGGTATCCTTTTTATATAATTATAGAAAGCAGGCCTAAATGTCTTGCCTAAAATCATAGCCACGGCTTAAAATACACAGTAGACAAAACTCTTTTTGGCAATGTACAAAGGATCTCACAAACAACTATTTCAAAGTTGAGATGATCTTAACATTTCAGAGAAATGCAGCTTAAAGAGGTTATTACAGATCTCTCATCTGTACCTTCAGGCTCCAACCCAGAACTTGCCTAAAGACCCTGACAACTTCGCATCTACCTGAAAAATTCAGCCTCTAATTTGAAAAGAAAGATGTCTTACAATAGAGGAAACTATTCTGAACTAAAAGGAACAAGCCAACTTTAAAAGTCTTCAATTTGTTTACAGGGGAAAGTTTTACCAGGTGTGGCCACAGTCTTGGAGCCTCTCTATGTTTTATTTAACAAACAGAAAAAACATTAAAAAAGAAACATACTGGAAATATATAATCATGTAGGAAGAAACCTGCATGGCCTCTAGTCTACCTCCTGCTCAAAGCAGGTCCAATGAGAGGCTGCTCAAGAACTTGTTGAATTTTGAGTATCTCCAAGAACAGATGCCACAAACTTGCTGGTCAATTAAAAGTTTGACTACTATCATTTTAATTTTTCCCAGTGTCTAATCAGAATTTCTCATGTTTCAGCTTGTGTCTATTACCCCTCATCCCATCCCTGTGCACTTCACCCACAAGCTTGGCCTCTTCTCCAGAGCCTCTCCACAGGTATTTGTGGGTGACAGGAAGATATCCCTTCCAACAGTTCCTTCAACATCAGTTCTCTCATCCTCTCTTCACACATGTGCTCCAGCCCCTTAAACACCTTGGTGTTCTGCTGGGCTCACTCCAGCATACCAATGTCCTACACTGGAAAGTCCCAAACTGGACAGAGAACACCACACATGGCCTCATAAGAACAGAAGAGAGGTGAAGAATCACTTCTGGCAACCCACTGCCTACATTCTTGATAATGCAACCTAGTATGTGGTAGGACTTCTTTGCCACAAAAGCACTGCTGAACCATGTTCAACTTGCTCTTCACTAGGTCATGCAAGCAGTCTTCTGCTAGCCTGCTTTGTTTCCAGTCAGTCACCAGTCTGTATGTACTGATGCATAGTGCTTTTTCCTCCCAGAAGCAGGACTTGGTTCCTACTTCTGAACTTTGAAAGGTTCCCATCAGCCCATTCATTTCTCCAGGCTACTAAGATCCCTTTGCATAGCAACCCTGCACTGCACTCCAATGCACTGACACTCCCCCCACTTTTGTATGATATGCAAGTCTTCCGAAAGGCTGAACAGAGATTGGTGCCGACATAATGACAGTTTGAAAGTTCTCATCTTTACACTTTTTTTAACTTTATACTTTTTAATTAACTACGCACACTTCAGCTTTATTCACACAAACAAACAGTTGTCCTGCTTTCAGCTGGGATAGAGAGAATTTTATTCCTAGTAGCTGGCGCAGTGCTGTGTTTTGGCTTTAGTTTGAGAACAATGCTGATAACACACTAATGTTCTAGTTGTTGCTAAGTAGCATCCTGACCAAGGACTTTTCAGCCTCTCATGCTCTGCCAGTTGAGAAGGGGCACAAAAAGCCGTGAGGGAGCAGAGACAGCACAGCTGACCCAAATTAGCCAAAGGGATATTCCGGACCATAAAGCATCATGCTCAGTGTATAAATCAGGGGCAGCTGGCTGGGAGGCACTGATCCCTGCTTGGGGACAGTCTAGGTATCAGTCACTGGATAGTGAGCAATTGTATTGTGTATTAGTTGGTTTTCTTGGGTTTTATTCTTCACTCTTTCTTTTTGTTACCTCCCTTCTCATTACTATTGTTGTAATTATTATTTTATTTTACTTTATTTCAATTATTAAATTGTTCTTAACCCAGTTCTCTTCCCTGTCCCGTACAGGGAGTGAGGGAGCAGCTGCGTGGTACTTCCAAGTTGTTGGCTGGGGTTAAACCACAACAGTCCCACTGCACTCACAAAACTTCTACTAATTTCAGCATTACTCTTCTTACAGACCAAAAGTTAACCATACACATTGGCAGAAAATTGATACTGTTTAATAAAATATCACTGATTCAGGAGCCATAACAGAAGACATCTCATTCTTGTACATCTGCATTGGCTCTATATGATAAATGGGAAGAAAAACAAGCATCTGCAATTTCCAACAGGCCCTTCTAGCAATATTAAAGCACAAGTATTACTAAAAGTTTCCACCTTGGTGAATTCAGCTTCTAGTACCCAAGACTGCCCAAATATAAACAAGAAAGTATGTTTTTCTGAGCCTGGAATAAATGCTTATAGTTTCTCCAAATAGCAAGAAAATTGCAGAGATGCCCCTTAGTATCTTCCTGTAGAGTGACACAAATGACAAGACCACTACACACAATGATAATAGCAAACACCAGAGCTACTCACTAGAACTTTAAAAGCCTAAGGAACACAGTATGGCAGACTACTGTTACCTTTTCCTTCTCCCTTCCTCCTCTAAATTACAAAAGCTCAGAGCGGACCTCAAAACAAATACCCACTTCCTTCAACTTTGCCATTAACCTACTGTCTCCACTTGGAATGCTGTTCTGGATTCAAGCAAGTTACAAATTTTAACTGCCAATTCAGATATCTGTTCATGCAGATATTCGTATTCCACAACTGCAGTCAAGTTTCATTTACTCTCACTTCTACCTGGGTTTACCTCCCATGCAGATAAACCCGTCTCTTCATATTTGTAAGAAAAGAACATTCTGTGGTAGAGATACCAACTCTCTTCTTGCTAGGAGGAAGCTATGTTTCCCAATGCGTTACCTTCAGTACCAGAGTAGTGGTTTCACTGTAAGGAATCTATTAGCCTCTTACTTACAGATGGCCAGAGAACACCTTACATTCCTACATGATAAAAGAAACTGGATAGCCAATTAAATAATGAGTCCTTCGATGCTAGCATAATATAAGTTCCTTAAAGCATAACACTGATGCTCTATTAAAACACGAAAACAAGTCACGCATTGTTTAATACCTGGTAAATTTCAACCACTTCTCAGCATCAGTGTTTAAGTGACCACAAGACGTTTCAAAACATTTCTATTCATTGTTAAACACCAGACTCCTCCTCTCATAAGATAGCTGCTTATAAACAGACAGCAGGTAACTGGCTACCCACTGCAGCATTCCAGTAACTCTGTTTTGAAATAGTATCAGTTAATCTTCACCAAAGCATTCTCCCACTTATCAGAAGAAGGATACTATTCTCCCTCCACCGATTTATGGTTTCTCCATCACACTGTAGCCTCATACTTTTGTTCAAAATATGTTCTGCAGCTTTAGAATTTCAGCCCATAAAATCAACAAGATAACAGATGAATGAAATGACAGAGCAAGAGAATAAATCTGACCAATTGATGCCTTGCCTAGACTAGGATTTGAAGTATGATCTAATGTACTGCCTAGTCATTTTAGACTTTTAATACAAGCACAGTACAGTAGCCTTAACACATATTTAACCAGTCAAGTTATTACCTAGACTAACTTAACAGCTTCATCTTTGTTAAAGACACAGGACCTCATCTACCTTCAAATTTTAAAGCTTTTTCCACACACAAAGGTAAAGAGTTTCATTTTATTATAATAGTTTGGAGAGCACTCCTGACAAAAAAAATAGTTGTACTTTGATCTATTTAATTCAAGTATTAAAGAGATGCAAAGTTACAAGGAACTCTCTTAAATACACAGTATCCCACTCCATAAGTTAATGCGTAGGGCTTATAATAAAACTAAGAGACAATAAAGTAAGCAGAGCAAATACATTTCTCTTAAGTGTGAAAAGAATGCTTTTCCAAAACATGAAGAAGCCCCAGATTCAACTTAAAAAAAAAAAAAAATCCTTCATAGCTTATCTGTAAGGGAAAGAAAAAGACAGTCTAAAATACACATTTTGGCAATTTCCCAGAAATGCCATTTAAGTCAAGGAAATAGAAAGAGCTAACTAACATGAAAAGTACACTCAGCCAGATGAAAAGCAAGGATCCACCGCATCCTTGACCAAGAATACATAGATCCTTATCCACAGCAAAGATAAACACACTTTTCAGAACTCTTTCTTCACTGATATTTAGAACAGAAATTTGGTGCTTCCAATATGTACTTCAAATGCAGGAGGAATTAACTGCCATCCAGCTGCTCCCTTTTAAATACACTTCTGGTTCCACCATTGTATTTCAGTCCAAAAGTGAGCACTAGAAGAAGCTGAATGATAAACTTCTTATGTATTATTTCCAAGTGTGCCTGCCCCCTTCGCAGGTATTAGTGCTCATACTGCACATACAAGGAAAAAGGGGTGGTTGCTCTTCAGACATAGCTCAAAGCATCAAATCAAGAATAACTTAAGTGCAGACACTGTGAGCCACCTTGCCTTTGGTAGAGGTTCTCAGAACTTCCAAATAACAGATTCAGCATCAACATTCATGAAAAAGTTGTCTTTAATTCTTTTTTTAAGAAAAAAAAAGTTTAATAATCATTTAAGTATACAAAACACACAGAAAAACACATTTTTCTCCTCTGCGATTTGTAGTATTTAGTTACACACCTATTCACCACCTTACTCCATATGCTTTCATGCTCAGTGATACTAACACCATAGTTTGACTGCCTCTGAATGTATAAACATTCACTAAAACTTTGCTTGCAACTTGGACAACCATTGAGTAACACTGAAATTTTGCATTCAAGACAGGGAAATTTGTGTAGTCTGTAAACATCAATTTTATACATACTGCTGTATCAGTAAAACACTCATATTTAGCTTCCTAATGGTACAAAGAGAAGTATCAAACTCTTCAGCATTGTAATTTTGAAATTCCACCATTTTCATTTCATAAGAATTGTGGCCTTATTTTTGGGAAGCTCTGGGCAGCTTAAAGGCTACTTCACAATATTATTTATTTCCAACAGTCTGTACCAAGCCCTTCAATGCACAGACTAAACAAATGGTTTAGTCTATGCACTGAAGCTCACTAGATCTAAGAAAATCTAGCATAAATTCAAGAAAATCTAGCATAAATCTCCCCAAAACCTTTGCCAATCACAGTTTCTTCTTCTACATAAAGCAAAGGGAAAGGGTCTTGAAGCCTTTAGACAGCACTTTCAAATAAAGACTCCTTTGTTCCCATAATACCAGCCTGTCATATGAGGTACAAGATCTAGATTTTCTAGCTTTGGTATAAAGGTGTCCACCTAGAAATTTCTCCTAGTTTACAGGCAATTCTGTATTCACTGTGGAACAGCTTAGCTCAATCAGCCTAGGCTCTGAAGGCATCTGTAAAACAAGGCCCTTACATTTTTCTAGGGGCTCGTTCAAGCTGCATAGCAACAATGCTGTTAGCACACTCAATTTAAAAGCACATCAACTACTGTTGCCCTGAACATGTTTTCCTTAGATCATTAGTATCCTTCAGAAATTACCCTCTTGACTTCCCCTCTGTGAATATGTCTAGATTTCTAAAACACTAGCTTTAGGAGTTGCATATTCCCATTAAAATTTCACAAGCATCTAACCTGCAACATCATCCCAAGTAGGACGACAATGACGACACAACCATTAAAACCTATCTGGCTGACGTCCACCAACTCAGACACCGACACAGCAGAATCTGTACTAATGTAACCCTGCAAACGCCGATATATAACCCCCCAAACTGACCAGAACTTCTTTCATGTCCCCCTGGAAGTAGCCAGCTCCTCTTACTAACCACCTCAGAACATACTATTCAGGAAACGAGGTAACATGACTGAAATGAGGGAGGCATTAAAAGCATCCATCTGAAGGTGAGTAAGCCTGCAGTGGGATAAAGGAAGTTCTATATTAAAGTAACCTAAATAAATAGGGATCTCCTTGCAACCCTGTAAGAGAAACTAATTAAAGCCACGCTCTGCAGCCTCCGGACCTGAGCGGAGGGATGAGCTACAGGGAATGTGTGAGACCACCAACCCCTTCAATTCGCTTCATCACCCCCCGACTTGCACGGAGGTCTCACACCATCCCCCTTCCCGCGGCCCTTCCCCCCACCCCACTCCACCCCCTGACCGAGGGGCGCGTGGGCCCGACCGCGCGCGGGCGGCGACACTCGCACGCGCGGAGGGACGCAGGAGAGCTCGGTCCGGGGGCGCCCCGAGCCGGGCAGGCCCCGCCCCGCAGCCTCCGGCCTGGCAGCGCGCTCCCGGGTGGCGGGGACCCTCGCCGGGGGCCTGCCTGCCTGGCCGGCCTCCTGAGCCGTGCCCCCTGAGCCGTGACCCCCGCAGCCGCCTCCGCCACAGCCACCACCACACTTCCTGGGCCCGGCCCGCCGGCCCCGCTTCCCCCTTGGACGGCCGGCAGCTCCCGCTGCCCGCTGGGGGAGGGGCTCCGCGGCCCCCTCCTCCCCCCCCCAGGCGGCTGGCGGGTCCTGTCTCCCCGGGAATCGCCATACCCCTCCCCGAGGCCGTGGGACGGGCCCACCCCCATCGCGGGTAGGTGGGGCTGAGGGGGAAGCGGGGTCCCCACACAGGCCGGAGGGGCACCCGCACCTTCCCTCGCTGCCCACACTCATGCACATACACGGGGAAGGGTGGTGGCGGCGCGCAGGGGTAAGGGGAGAGGTTCTGACCTCCTCGCTCTTGAGCACCTCCTTGAACTCCCGCTTGATTCTCTGCACCGCAATGTTGGCCATCTCCGCAGCGGGCACCCACTCGCCGCCTCCGAGCCGGGCCCAGCGAGCTCCGCCGCCGCTCCCGCTGGATAACTCCCGGCCCCAACCAAAATGGCGCCCGCCCCGAGCATGCGCGCTGAAGCAGGCGGCTCTGCCGCCGTTGCTCAGGAGGGGCTGCCGGGTGCGCGGAGCGGGCACCGGGGTTCCCCGACGGTGGGGGCCGAGCGTTGGCTAGTGGAGCGGCTGCAGGCGCGCTTGGCCTGCCACCCTCTGCTGCCCCCGAGGGTAGAATGCTGCCGCCGCCTCCTCCTTAGGAGGTGTGGGGGTTTCGCGGCGCTCGCTGCCTGCCCCGGGAGACGCCCGCCTTCCTGCCGCCGCTCGCCGTGTTCTGGTCCGGGTGGGTTCCCTGGCGGCGCCCGGCAAAACCGTGAGGAGAAAAGTCTGCAGGTAGAGCCCTGCCGCCGCTGGCGGCGGCGAGCCCCGGAGCAGAGCTAAGGCTGTTGCGTTGTCATGGCTCCCGCCGCGGGCAGCGCCGCCCGCCCGGCATTGTGGCCCAAGGCGTAGCAGCGGGGAGCCCTGAGGCACCGGACAGGGGAAAGGGGTGAAACGGTGCCTTCGGGAGGGCTGAGCTGGCCACTGGGCTGGACCAGGGGGGTCCTGAGGTAGCAGGGGAGAAGTCTGAGGTGTCCCTCAGGAAACAGTTGGCTCAGGGAACAACTGTCAAGTCTTCTGCTCAAGTCCTGAGCAAAAATAACCACGGGGGGTTTTACATGCCTTGAGACCGCGCAACCTGCCCAGGCAGCAGTACTCATCCATTTTTTTCTGCTCACTGGAGAAAACTGCAGCTTCTTACACGTTTCTTCTGAACAGGTTCCTTGCTTTCCTCCCACCCTCGCCATTCCCGTGGAGACGCAGCTGCCTCCTCACACGGCACAGGGGGAGCATACAGGCCCGGCAGGCCCAGAAGCATCAGCCTCTGAGGAGGCAGCCTAAGGAAGTTTTTATGGATTCCGTTACAAGATTTTAGAAGTAGAGTAAAAAGTGAATGTCAGTCCTGTCTATTTGACTGTTACGTTTTATTGCAGAAATAAGCAGCAGCCCACAGATACTGCTCTGTTTAGAAAACTGAAATAGGGGACCAGTAACCATCCCTGCTAGCCTGAGGTGCACAAAATACGGTGTGGTATGGAAAACCGTAGGCAGATTTTCAGAGGGGACCATGAGATTGCATTTACAACTGTTGTTTATTCAGGAAGTAGAGGCTTTCAAGACATTAAGGTCTATAGAAAGATTTTATAGTGCCTTAATGGTGCAGTGCAGGAGGACAACGTACAACATGGACGTTTATCTCAACAAACATCTGCTTCTGGTATGACTGTCAGCTGCAAATGCTGTTTATTTATCTCCATTAGTATACACAACATTTTGACTATTATGTACACAGCAAAGAAAGGCCCAACTGATAAAAATAAAATACCTGTCAATATAATATATACAAATGTATATATTCCTTTTACTGTGTGCTTGTTCTTCCTCTGTGGTTTGGGTGGAAAAAGTCCATTTTCCTTCAAAGTTGTTGTACCATGGGCATCTGTTCATCGAATTAGGCCACCTTCAGACCAATACTTGGTTTTAATGCAATACACAGTGCAGTTTTTCAGCTGCAGTTTTCAGTACTTTTTTGAGACGGCCCATTTTGCATTAGGCCTGATTTTTTTTTTTTAATGTCTTATAGTGCGAGCTTGGGCCTTCATCTTTAGAATAATTTAGATGTCTAAATCCCACTGATAAATCTTAAGTTCCTTTTGAGGAGGTAGGCCTTGGATTCTCTGTGCCTTCTCTGGGCCTTAGGCTCTTATTTGTAAAGTGAAGGTAGTAACTTCTCTTCTTCTTAGAGCTCATAGATGGAAGTTAGGTTCATGGTCTGATGAGCTCCTATTGAGAACTATAGACAAAAATTATAAAGGTATTGCATAAAATCTCTGGGTTAAATGCCTCTTGTCTTTTCAGACAGCTCATAGAAAGAAGCTGAGCTTCTAATATTTAGATTATGCTCTGAATGGAGTGGAAAACATGACCTTTATCAAGCATCAGAATCCTTTGTGTTCCTGTTTAGTACACTTGTATGTTTTAGGTAGTAGACATCCAGTAACTGCCACAGTAAAGGGCAGTGATTTTGCCTGGTTTGTATCTAGGTTCATTTTCATGTGCTCATTTGGATTACAAATGTCAGAGTCTGTTACTGCAAAAAGCAAATCAAATTAATATGAATTACTGTATCTCTTTACCTTAGTGCACCACACTCCTTTCCCTTGTCCTTAAATAGGCATCTTTCAGTTATCTCACAGATGTGTCATATTCACTATGTATTGTGTTAATTTTATCTTTGGTAAAAGCTACAGATAGGCTTTTGGGGGATAGAACAGAGTAGTGGTGAGTTTTGCCAGGATGAAAACCCTGCATAAACATCAATACCTTATGTAATCATCATGCTAGGGCTATCCCTGTATATCTCCTATGCTATTTTGTGCTTTACTAGAGTTTATTATTTTACAGAAGACTCTACAGGGTTTTAGGCCAGTACTGGGCCATAGTCTAGCTGTCTTTGAATAGGTGTTGAGGGGTTTGGGTTTTATTGTAGTCCTGTGTCTATTCTCTGAATTAAGTTCTCATTAGTCTTTCACCCTTAGAAAAATCCGAACACAAAATGTAAAGCTGTAGTCCTTTGAAGAGAGTCAGCTCACTTTTTGAATTACAGAATTTTATAGTATATTTTAGTTCAGGAGATAGTTCTTTCATTGATCCCATCATCAATTTAGCCTTCTAACAAGCAGTTCTTTCCATAGCAGCTTTCAAAAACTGGCTGCAAATTGTTCTATACTTTTGCCTGTTGGTATTCATCATAACTAGTAGAGTGGGAGATACAGTTCTGGTTATACACGCATTGTTTAGTGTGTTTGGCATGCTGCTTTGAAATACTTTGGGAAGTGGGAGCAGGAAATATGGTGCCTGTTACTGCAAAAAGCAAATCAAATTAATAATGTTCAAACTATATAAGATTACTGCAGGAGGAAAGTTAAAAGGATCAGTGCCTATAAAGTAAGATCAGTGACTGTAGGACTTCAGCCCAAGCTCTCAATATAGAAAGGCTGTAAATATTCATTATCTGAAGCTAGGATAGCCAAAAATCCTAAATAATGTATCATCTCCCATGTAATATGGGATATATTATCTATCCTGCAACCTGTATGTAGGAAAGTTCTCCTTATTCTAATGGAAAAGTGGCTCTTGTTCATGCACAAATTGTACATGTTGGACTCACTGTCCATACAGAACAGTCACTATGTGCATGGTTTATCTGTCTGAGACTAGAGATGCCCCCCAACCCCAGTACACTGCTTGGGGCCCCCAAGATGCTTATGACAGTACAAAGTATGATTATATTTCTGTCAAGATTCTTCATGATCTTTTTCTCATTTACGCATTTTTCCAATTTTATCCTGTTCATATCAATAGGATATGTTTCCATTAGAATTACTCATAGGGAATTTGGAATTGTTGAGATTGCTTCCTGTGATTAGGAGAAAATGCCATTTTTGAAACTATAACTTTCCAGCATGCAACATTCTGATCCTCTTTAGCTGCTTTGTCCGTTGCATAACAAGACTCATCCTCTCCTCATCTTGGCCTCTTTCATTTAGAAAAATCAAAAATATCAGGCTTGATCTTCTTTCATTGTTGCTGGAGCATTTCATATTGGAGAGGAGAGCTGTCTCAGGAGGTATGTATACTGATTTCAGGGGGTTAACCTGTAACATATTTTTGATTCTGATTTTGTTTATTTCATGAGGCATCTATATGAGGATTTACTTTTAAATGCAAAGTGCATTTAAATGTTCATATGCTTATTTATAATAATGCTTTATTAAAAAAATTAGCAACAAATAATATTCATAAACCAGGTTATTTTTAAACTTAACCCTCTTTTTCAACCAAAGGTACACCTCTTTCTATCATTCCAGCATTTAACAGAGGGGCCTACATGCGAGAAGTTGTCTTTTTTATCTGAGTATCCTTTAGCACATTTCAGAGACTACAAAAAAAATTTAGGCTGCACGTTTATTGTCTGTCATCTTGTGTTTCTGTTATGGCAGCGTCTGGATGACTCAACTCATGCCGAAGATTAGCTTTATCATAAAAATAACCAACTGGTTGTGCAAGTTGACCGAGTATGAATTGTCACCTTTCCTGTTCTTCCTATACGCGTCCACGTCCGGTTGTGCGGCCAGGTGTAAGAGTGCCCTCTCCTGGGCGAAACAGGGCGCACTGGCTTGCTCCCATGAGACGGATCTTGCTGCTGGGAGCTCTTTGCCTTACGAAGAGTTCAGGGCGCGGCTGCTGCCTTGTCCCGCGTTCCCTGTAAAGGTGTTGAGGAAGAACCTGGAGGAGGAGCAGGCAGAAAGTTGAAACAGTAGGACAGAAATTGTTCGGTGTTCCTGGCAGGGAGAGGAGGTATTCACTCATGATGTCTGCACTTTCCAAATTGTATTTTTCATGTCATTAGCAGCTTATTGATATGCTTAAAAGGGCAGTAAGTATACCAACTAAACATCAGTCATCTGAAGTCATTCAGTTTGAATTCACATGATGCAATTCATCTGACTTAGCAGAGTTAGATCACAAATTAAGTCAGCTATTGATTTTACATCAATCAGTCTATGGCTTAAACCAGATTTGGCAAAGTTTTCATTAAATAATGCATGTGCAGAAGTTTGTTGGTAGTTTAAGAGTAATACCCTGTTGTTCTTCACTTGTTAAGGGCTTTTATTAGAAATTGACAGGACACCCTGGACTTTTCATTGATTTGGTGGCCTGGCAATATCTCATAAATTCATGCTATATCAGAACCTGGTGTTTTTGGTAGGAAAACCTAGATACAAACAGCCCCAATGCTTCTAAGTCTGTTAGCAAAACAGACTTAAACTTCCTCTTCTTTGTGGAGGGGTGGTTTTCAACTGATGCTACGTACACCTGAGGGCCTAGGGGCTGTGTTGTGGTTCATGAAAGGCAAAAAAAAGGCAGTAAAAAAAAGTGCAGGTTCAGCTGTGAGATAGTTCTTATAATTCTGCAGGAGGCCCCGAGTTTATTAATATTCTTAATAAGCATCTACCTTGCAAAATCTGGCATCAGCAGACTGATAAGTTGACTAAAGGAAACTAAACACATTTCTTACAAAGGAAAAGGTGCAAAGCTATGCTCCTTTCTTCTTACAAATAGAAAATAGTGATCTTTTTGAGGGTCCTTTCAAAATAAAAGGAAGATGGGAATATAGAAATAGTTTTCACAATCTAACATGGCTATTATTATCAGAGTTATATATTATTATTAGAATTATAATGAGTATTAGAGTTCTAAGGGAAGAGAGGATTTAGCCAATAATATAAAGCATATAGTCACTGTGCTATATTGCTGGTAGATTGTTTTCTACTCAGAAACATTTTCTGCCCTGAGTGAAGTATTTGTACCATTTTAAGCATTTTGTATTACCACCTCTTAATGTAATAACTTACAGTACAGTATCAAACCTATGTAACTTTGTTTAGTTAAATACTGCAGTCTTCATAAACCGTTCCAAAGGGACTTAAAGGTCCCCTAAAAGGGCAGCTGGACAGCTTTTCCTGGCCAGCTGGATGACATCTTCTCGTCATGTCTGTAGGATCTGTGAGTGAATAACAATCCCTGTTATTTTAATGAGTGTAGGGGCTGAAATAAGATTCATGATGATGCTCAGAAAACCTCGATTTCATAAATGTCATTAGGATTGAAGTACATAGGACCCCGAAGCTGGAAGCTTAAATTGGTTGTTCACTGAAGTGGTAGCCAGGGAAGTACCTACATGCCGCAAGTAAGTAAGACAGAAGATAAGGTGGCAGTAATATTTTGGAATGATTGCTCTGGGTGGAGTTAGTCTCTCATTAAGACAGTTGAGTTTAGAATTAAAACTGGAACAACAAATAACTATGAAGCATTAATTGAATGAATATGGAAATCCAGAATAAATAAAAAATTAAACCAGCTTCCTTTCAAGAAAGAGCAAACTCGGTCACAGCCTAATTGCACAGCATTGCTAGTGGTCTTTAATTGCTAAAATATTTTCATATTCCTGACAGTGTAGTTAAGCTAACTGCTGGAAAGCTCATTGTGTACAGAGTTGTCCAACTGACAGCATGTAGATAAAATTTGCATCTCCAAGATGCTTCCATCTGGCTTCCTGCCTTTTCCTTTGAGAGACAGACAACACTTATTTAGGGAGTGTATGTTGCAAACTGTCCTTCTACATCATTGCCAGGCCTTCTCAGGAGAAAAGGGTGAGACTAGGCACTTTGTCCTCTTCATATATGCAACCTCAGACCTTGAGCCATCAATGCAGGCTGCAGAGAGGTATATGCAGGATCAGGCTCCTGCAGGCATTAGTGTTGTATGGTATATGGGCTCCCAACTCAAAAAAGGTTTCCAGCTGTAAAAGAATATGGATTGAAGATGTATTAATAACCACAGTATAATACAAGAATATATGCAGCAAAATTGGAAACCTACTAGAAGCCAAACCACAGAGAGAACATACTCCAGTATACTTTGCATCAAATGTTATGAATCCCTTCAATATTATTTGTTTTGTTAAGCACAAGACTTTTTAGGGATCCTGAAAGGTAGGAAAATACAATTTTTTTTAATAAAAAATAAATCTGGAGCTCTTGAATTCAGCTATTATTGCTCGATATAGCAATTTTGGGATTCTGAGGCTTTTTGAAAATTCTAACTAGAATTTGAACTTATTTCTATCAATGGCTGTCTTGCTAAACTACAGTATGATCTGTCATGCTAAACTACAGTATAATTTGTCATGATGGGCACCAAGTCTGCAACTGATGGAAGTCTTTTGGAACTGTCTACAACAAAAATTTACAAAATAGTGAAGTTTGTTAGAGATCATCCAGAAAGAACTCAACCATGACAGACTGGTAATTTATCAAGCTGTACTGCCATTGATACCATCCTAAAATATCTGCATTTTGGAGACTAGAACAATTTTGTTTTAGGAAAAAAATCAAAACTTTTCTATTGATCTTACTACAGTAGAATAATAATTTAGGGCTAGATCGTTAGATCTAAATCACGAGGCACTGTTTCAACCACAGTTAATTGAACTACATTCGAAATCATAGAAACCAGTGAGGACCAATTCAAAGAATACAAATTAAGACAAGCTGCTTTTGTTGTTTTCCTAACCTCGTCTCCAGTTTGGCCATGTGGCTAGGAAGAACATAGGATGTGGCAAGTTATTAGAGGAGAACATTGAGGATAAAGTCAGGTTAAACAAACAAGGCTCAAATAGTGTTTTGTTAATGTATTAATATATAGTTTCCCTGAACACAGCAGAACTAAGCAATTTCTCGGGTCTTTGCATCTCTATCAGGTGCACAGTGTTTCACAGAACAGTATCTAGAAAATCCCTACTATTCTTTGTGCCTGTCTTTTCACTAATAGCATGTGCCTTTGTTTAGGTGAAAAATCTAGTTTAGATGTAAAGAGTTTCTTGTCTTGTACATTTTTATAAAATAAGGGGTAGCAATTTTAGCAGTTTCAGTGCAATATAAGCCGTCTCATAAAATTCCCTGTAACAACTTTCCCATCTTCCTGACAGGTGCAAAAACATAATACTGTAAATTGGAAGTTGTCACTTATTAAAGGCAGTATTCTAGACTGTATCTATCTTTCCCCAGTTAGAGGTTAGTCGTGCAGGGAGATATTCAGTCATGCTCTGTGACTGTCTCAGAGGATTTTGCAGATCCTATCTCTTAGTCCCAGGAATCATGTAGTGTTGCATTGTTGGTCCCCTCTCCAAACATTCAGCAGACAAAAGATATCAACACCACATAGCGTGTGTATATATAGTGTCTTCCTGCACAGATATTTCTAGGTGTCTTAATGTCTCTTTTTCTATTTTAATATCACCCATCCCAAATAATTTTACTCCCACTGAAGTTACAGAGAAAGTGCTCTGCAGATGTACCTACTCCTGGGTTCCCTCTGGAGTAGCACAGTACCATAGAACCACAGCATGGTTGAAGTTGGAAGGGACCTCTCAAGATCATCTAGTCCACTCTTGTTAAAGCAGGGTCAGCCAGAGCAGGTTGTCCAGCAAGACCATGTCCATTTGGGTTCTGAATATCTCTAAGGATGGAGACACCACAGCCTTTCTGGACAACCTCTACCAGTATTTAACCACCATCACAGCAAAGAAATGTTTTCTTATGTTCAGCTGGAATGTCATGTATTTCAGTTTGTGCGCAGTGCTCTTCCCTGTCACTGAGTGCCACTGAGAAGAGCCTGGCTCCCTCAGTAGTTTCCCTTGGGAGGAGTTGGACTTCTGCTGTAATATGGCACTGTTTTTTTCAGTAATTACCTCCAGTTTTAGAGACATGTATGTCCAATTTTGACCTTAGTAGCTTAACACAAAGTAACCACAAGAACCCATTTAAATGCTGAAAATGTAAATTCACACACTTGAACACTGAATCTGTGCAGTGTTTTTGCACATGAATTTTGCATTACAAAATTTATAAGCTGTGAAGTGTGAGCTGAGTACTACAGACAGTAGTACTGACAGTGTTATCAAGTTCTGTAAATCCTAATATTTTTCTTATACCAAACCACTTGTAGTGTTTACAGCTCCTGTTCAATAGGTTTGACATACTGCAGCAAACAGCCAGCTGACGTGCACAAGCTCAAACCCTAGCATTACGTTCGCACAGATCTTGACCAGCTGAAAGAGCAGTCATTTCTAGTTCATTTGTCAATACTCATGCCCTAAGATCCAAAATGAAAAGCATGACTGAACGTGCTACAGAAACCAGAGTATCACTTAAAGTGATAACAGATCAGATTCTTTTCCAGCAATTTGATTTAATTCTCTGTAGTCCATACAGAGATGCTGTCACATTTTATGTGATGAAATAGTGATATCCAGGGACTGACTGGCAGAGTTATGCTTTTTGATACACCTCCTCAGTGATGCATGAAATATCTTCTCTCTTTGTTCTCTTTTTTTCTTGGTAAATAATGCCGTGCCTTTTAAATGGATGGTTACTCTTAAATTTCAGTCATTTACTGAGTACTGCAAAACTGCATATATCCATTTCAGATCAGAGTAATTCCCAGCTCCTGACCAGGAAATTTTAATTCCTTGCTGCTTCTTAGTTAGATGTAGTAGTGTCTGTGTGTCATTCGTGTGTCCGTCCCCCCCCCCGAAAAAAATCCATTGGGGCCTTATTTTCATTTTGTTCTCTCGCATTTTCTTCTGCTCTAACATTCATCAGATCTACTGGCTTGCATTTTGTGCCTGGTTTGTCTGTTAGATATGGTGGCTTTTATCAGATGTTCACTTGGAAAATGAACAGGGATTCATTTTTATTTCAAGTCTGTGAGGACCATAACAGTTGAGGGTTCTGACTCATATTCAGAGGCAGTTTCAGACTGAATGCTGAAATGGCTCTGAACATAGAGAGAGGGTGACATGAGATGTGTTTTTCCCGAGTGGCAGCAATTTTCAGATTAATATAGCAGTGTTAGTTGCTCTTAAGTTTATCGCTGCGGATATCTTATGACTATGAATTGCAGTTGCTTAAGAAGCAGTTCACACTATTTCTCATCTTTTCTTTGCAAGAAAGCCACCACAATCATGCAGCTGTTATTATGGTTTCTGCCCCAAAGGAAAAACAATCTCTTAAGGTTATACAATTTTGGTTCACATAGACCATATTTTTAGAGGGGATATCCCAAAGTATTGCAAAATATGTTCCTGACACTGATTGCATAATTACTAATCACAATGAAATTTAGTGGACCTTTGTCTCATTAACTTGCGTGGTTACTGAGAACTTATTGTTCAAATTCTACAGACCCATTTCAGCCTAGTTCAGAGGGTATATCTTAACCAGCGAGTGTTATCATTAACACTTTGGTGGTTCACATCTTTATCCTCTATTTTGAAATGTTTTTTGCAAGCCTGATCTTTTAAGCATCCCAGTTGGCCTGCTTGCATTTCATAGTTACTCTAAGTTGCTAGTTGATATTCTAGTTAAGTGTAAAATAATCCTTGTAATTCCCTCGACTTCAGATTTCCTTCCTCCATTTCCTAGTTTGGAAAACTTCATTGGCAGCTGTGATCTGGCAACATTACAACAATCCTTTGTGATCATTTCCCCCAGACCGTGGCTAATTTATCTCAAAGTCTGTGTTGGTGTATTGCTGCTTCTGGGGCACAAAAGACCTCCATAGAGCCTATGACAATTTCAGTAGAGTTTCTTCTTTCCACCAAGCCATATTTTTGCTGTGAGTTGTGACAGCTAAGATTGTGGTTGGATGTTCATTAAGCTTGTGTCTGTACATTCACAAAAGATCTGACAGTATAAATTTGGTTCCCTGGTGATCACATGGCTAAATTTCTGTTAAATTACCCTAAGTACACAATATAGCATTTGTGCCAGCTAATTCACCCACTTGCTGCCTAGTATCCTAAAGTGCTGCCTAGTATCCTGAAGTGCTTTACAGTTCTCCCGTGCTTCATGAGATGCCAGCCCAGCTGAATTCTAGGAATGTTTGGGAGCAATATTTCTAAGGAGTTGGCTTCTTTTCCCCAAATTAGATCCCTCTTTCCAAAAAAACGGTGTTGCTGCCAAAAGGACACTCCTAACTTGCTATTGCCAGGGTACTTCATAATCTTTTCCTTTTCACTTCCTGGATGCCACTTTCAGACCATGCTGCAGACGTCTTCCAAGTGGCTCTTCAGTACTAAAATTTGCAGTAGAGTTTCATGTAGATTCCTTCTGGAAATAGCATTGTCTACTCATTATAGACTGCATACAAGAAAAGAGGGAGCATACAGGAAAGCAGTTACATTAGAGGATTTGCCTAATTTCTAAGTAAGTTTTCAGATTTCGTGAAACTGCATGAATTGCAGATGAAGAGTTCCCACTCCACAAAGTATCTGGATGTGAGTGATACAATGCCTAGTGGCATGAAGTACGCAGCAAAGATGAGAAGAATGTCAGCAGAAAGAACTTCAGAATGGTAGAAGTGATGTTCTTGGGTATCTGTAAACAAGCTCATCCACTATCTGGCAAGTTAGATCACCGCATAACTCCTGCTTTTCCATTGCCTGTCAGGGCAGAAAAGCTGAAAGCTAGCACTGTGATGTGGAATGTGTCACCTGCCTGTTGCTTTACAAAGTGCCCAATGCACACTGCTTTCAGATGGTGGATGTAGAGAATGTCATAGTAAATTTTGCTCAGCTCTCACCCTCCTCCATTTCACAGGGTTATTGGTGGAACATTACCATCTTCAGCCCTTCAAGCAGAGTTGTTTTCATAGTTTTAGCTTGGAGGTGGTCAGCACAATTCTTTTAGTGTGACAAAATCAATGGATTTACTATTCTGTCCTTGTTACTAGCTGATCTTCAGTGCGTTTCATACCTTTGTTCATGAAGTAGCCTAAGTCATCACTGCTTTCATCATAGTTTGACTGCCAGAAAGGAGGCTTCATAAAGTGAGTCTGGAAACAGCCTCTGTATCAGGATCTCATTTTACTGCTGTATTGTGCACTAAATTTGTGAGTGTAAGGGCGAGCAGATGGCTGAAGCCTGGGAGTAGGAAGATGAGATGGAATCAGTGCCTGCTATGGCTTGTTCATTTGCCCGTGGAAACCAGAAGGGCCAAAATATGAGGGATTCTCTGGCAGAATGTTTTATGCAAAATAGCTAGCTACTTTCTGCTTATATATATGCACTTGCTGATTTGAAAGCAATAAGCTTATGCATTATTTGATTCAAAGCAAGAGGAAGAGGTCACAGCTGTAGCTGTAAGTGCCATCATTGCATACTTGCTTTCTTGTAGGTCTCTCAGTCATTATCCCAATCAGCTCCTGCCTCTCCTTTACAGACTTTTTGCACATTCATATTATTTCTGAGAAGGCATCTGAGTCTTCCTGTCCAGCTCATAGTCTTGCCCTTCTAGTTCTAGAATTGTCCAGTCAATCACAATCAGACTCCCTACTCAATCCCAAGTATGCTTGCCACCCTTTTATCAATAGCAGGCTGTTTGGCCTTACCCACAGGCAAGAAAATAGAAGTGACCAGTGCTCCTGCATCAGCGTGACAGGAGGAACCTTCCTCTCTTCTACTGTGTAGTTGCTGTTGCTCTCCTCTCTTGTTTTAGCTGGGACTAGTGGTAAGCTGTGCCTGTTTTGGAGATTTCAGGATCTCAGATCAGTTTTCTAGAACAATGACTAGCCCCATGTGCTAGGTGTAGGAGACAGGTAGGCAAGGCTGCTTTATAGTGTCGGGAAGCTGTCTCTGCTTGCTTCTAGGATGGCTTGTTCCCTGATGAAGGGTTAGGATGGTTGAGGGAAAAGCGGGAGGAAGGATGCAGCAAACAGTTGATCATTCAACTGCTTATGACCACCCTCTGACGCCATTGTCTTGCATAGCTTTGTGCTTGGCCAGGACAGCCAAAGTGTACTTCAAGCCAAATGTACCTTGGTGTCGCTGATGTTCATGGGTACTGTTGCATTATAAACTTCTAGACAGACTGTCAAGAAACCTGTTCTCCCAGGAAATATTGTAGAGATGTAGTTTCATATTTCCAAATTAAAGGTAAATTGTAGTGTCCTTTGTGCCTTACCGGGGGTTCAGTTCACTGGATTGAGGAAGACAAGAAGACACAAACTCTGCATAATTTAGATTATCTGTGTGATGGCCTGGCTTTGTGTCAGTGCTTTGATTCACTTGTCAGTATTGCCACTGTTCAGTTGGGAACTAACACAAGAGAAAGGGCTGAAACATGAGAGATGAGAGGCTGAGAGGCAAGATCCACAGCAAGTCAGGACTACGTGGCATGGCTAGGCTAAGGCAGCCTGCCTGCTGTCTCTCAGAAAGTGGAATGGTTATGTCCAGGCCAGCCCTAAATGAGCAGAGTTAGCCTACCCATGTCTTACAGCAAGAGGTGTCTCTGCACACCAACGATGGATGGCTGGATGTGCAAGGCTGCCAACTGGCAATGCACCTAGGACTTGGCAGAGTAATGTAGGCTTGATGCCCAAGGCTAGAAAAAACTTCCAGGGAAAAACTAGCCATGAAAGGAGCCTCAAAAGCCCCATGACAATAGGAAAGAGGGATGAGAACAGCCAAGCTTGTTCCCCTAGATGGGCCACATCAGACTGTAGGAGGCACTGGTGCCATGAGGAGGTACTGACTGGTGAGAACTCAACTTCCATCCAGTCTTCCTTTCTCACCATAATTGTAGCATCGTCCTTGTTTTCTGGCTTGAAGGAGGTAAGCTACCCTTGGAAACACTACAGGACAAGATTTTCTTCCCTATGCAATCCCCACTTCATTATGACATGGTATCACGGTCCCCAGGCCAGGATGTGGTCCATCTTTCCATATGGGAGCATGACACCCCAGGTCCTTGGCTTGGCAAAGGTAAACCCTGACATGAGAAGTCATGATCTGAAATCTTCCTTTCTAACTTCATGCCACAACAGCTAACTGCATATTCTGGAGGATGTTTTAATTGCTGAGAAGCCTTGTGAGTCATGAGATCCTGAACAGGCTTTAGACTTCTAGGTGAGAAACCACACTGTAAATTCCCTCATACGGTGAAGGTGATGGCTAGTGGGCCAAGCCACCAAAGTGACAGAGCACGAAGCCCTGACCGCGGGACTGTGGCAGACCCGCAAGCACACCAGGCCCCCCAGGAGCTACTTTTCCTGCACCTCCTCAGCTCTCACTTATTGGGGCTTTATTTTAGGGCCCACGCGTTGCGCCCCGGCACGCTGCGCTGCCGCGGAGCGCCCCAGCCTGCCCCGGCCGTGCCGCGGCCGCTCTTGTCTGGCAGCCGTGCCGGAGGCGCCGCCGGCGGCCCCGGGCTCCCGTGCGGGTGGCAGCCGCGCCGCGCAGGGGCGGGCGTGGGGGGCGGGAGCCGCGCGGCACCGCCCCGGCCCCGCCGCTGCCGCCGGGAGCCGGCAGATCCGGGTCTCGTGGCGCGGGCTGACGTGTGAGCCGGCCCGAAGCACGGGGCCGAGCCGCGGGGCCGCCTCTGCCAGCCCGACCGCGCTGCTCCCGTCCCCGCCCGAGCCCCCGCAGCGGCGGCCAGAGCACGGTGAGCGGGGGCACCGCGGCGGGGAGCGGGAGGGCAGGGCCGGGCAGAGCCGGGCGGGTGTCCGCGGACCCCCCCGCCCGTCGCTGCCTCCGCCGAGCGCGGAGCGGCGCGGCCCCAGGGGGTGTCCGAGGAGGGGGGCGGGGGTAACAGCAAACCTGATGAAGTACGGGAACGTACCCGCTGCCGGGCGGCTGCCTCGCCTGGAGCCCGGGAAGGTAAACACCGGGAGAGCCGGAGCCATTCCGCTCTCTTATTGGAACCGGTGAACAGCCGCTAGGCTTCTTTACAGCTGGTCTGACTCGGGGTTTTAGTGCAAAGTGGCACCCTTCTGTCGGATTGGTTTTTTAAGGGATCTCAGTGCGATACTTTGAGCCAAAGGGTTTTAGCTTTATGTCTGTAAAGAAGCTGGCAGTGGCATGCTGACACTGGGGTATGTGCTCCCAGGCTGCTCCCCGCTTTTTGAGAAGTGGGAAAAATTGGACAGTATCTCGTGAAAGATAATCTCGGGAAAAGGACCACGTCACACTGCCATTAATTGATTAAAGATAGGATTCCTGCCAGGAACTCTTCATACGTGTGCTCCTAGATGTGATTTGTAGCAGATTACAGTGTCTGCCTTGAACACCACAAAATACCGTCCGCGGTCACTCCTCCGCAGTTGTCAGCCCTCCAGGTTCCTCAGGTGTCCTGCCCAGCAGCTCAGCCGCTCCGTCCATGTCAGCTCCGAGGCCTCAGCTAACCACCACTTCTATGTGAACGTGGTGCGTGACCTGCATCCAAAACTAGTTTCCTGGCAAACACCTGTTTGTCCAGTCAGTCTTCAGGACTAGGTGATAGATGTAGGTGATAGTCCCTAGGTGTAGGGACTGTGTCGTACGGTGGCTGAACATCCATGTCTGTGCATGTAAATAAATATCCAGTTTTTAGAGGTGAGGACAACTAACTTTTTTGGTTTTAACAGCTTATTAAATTAACGTTATTAGTGTGCCTGCTGGGGAAGGTGCGTATCTGCAGTGAGCATTAATGGATTATGTTTTAGAAGTCTTTACATGCCTAGCTATTAGAATACTATTCACCTTTACCAATTTCTGTTACTTTCCAAAAGCAGATAGCAGCTCAGAAAAATCAAAGTGAGAAGAAAAAAAAAAAAGTCAATCTTACTTTTGATTTTTTCCTATACAGAGTGAGAGAGAATAAATCCTTGATAATTCCATCTAATTTGTGTGACCTGTTGAAGTGAAAGAAAGCAAGCTATTGTCGTCAGTCACTGATTTAAAAATGTGACCCTGTCACTGACAACGTAGGTTGAAATTGTAGAAACACTTGGCAAAACAGAAGTGGGTGTAGTGTTGGCAGTGCATTAGTTGGTTCAGTTCTGAGGACTGTTCCTTCCCGTGCCACTGAGGTGGCTGAGCCCAGCCTCTTTGGTTCTTTTTACCCCATTTTTATAAAATACAAGATTTACAACCCGTGCCTAACTCTAGAGTGGTATAAAGTCCTGTATTTTAAGTAGTTTAAGATCATTTTGTATAAGGAGCTAAATGAGTGCAAAGCCCTGCTGGATGTTATTGGTCATTCCATGAAGTACTGTTGCGTGTGCTTCTCTGGCTGGCAGGGACGTCCCTGACCCACTCAAGACCACAAGCCAGGAAGGTCTGCTTTAGAACTGAGGTGGTAGTAGAAGCTGTTCTGGAGCTCTGGGATGATTTTATTTTAGCCTTGTACCATGCACATTGTGATAGTTTTTCATAAGGCGCAAAATAAGCTTCAAGTCCAGTAAGGCTCAAGTGCACAGCCTGGTTACATGGGCAACATTCTGCAGTCCATGTTCTTCTCTCATTCTAAGGGAAAAATGAAAGTAACAGACTTGTTAAAGAAGTAGTCAACATAAAAGCAGTTTCAAAATGCAGTATGGTTTTAATCACTCTGTAACTATAGTACTTGCTTTCAAAAGGTCAGGTTTTGGTTTTAGAGAAAGTTAGTTTCTAACTGACTTCTTGTTTTGTTATTAACTTCTCATTTTTACTTTCATATATTCAGACTTAAGAATTAGTGATATGTGAATGTTATTTGCTTAACAGATATGTAATAAAACAAAGTCTGTATTAGTGTTTCAGAATTTTCCTTCCTAGATATTTTGAGTACTTGAAATACAATATTGAAGAACAAATTTTATCTCTGCTGAAGTTCATCATAGCATTATTGAGCCTAACAACATCATGAGTCTTCACAGAACCAGTACAATGAAAGTAGCAAGATCTTTCCTTTCTTACAAGCATGTATGAATGGAGAAGGTGTACATTGCCCTGACAAAACCAAGTATCAGACTCTCACTCTGTATGTTTTGAACATTTATCAGATTACTTATCATAACAAATGGAAAATATTTTGGCAGGTACATTTATATATAGAAAAATGGGTAATATCTGCCCATATTCTGCTTGGGAAGCAAATCAGAGAGCCTGTGAGCCTGCTTTGTATACATGTTATTATGTATGTGCTTTGCATACACACTATTACACTTGATGTTAAGCATGTTTTCCATTTAACTACTAAGGCTATAGATTCAGTTTATTAATATGTAAAGATCTATCTAGTTCATGAGGTACCTGATACTGCAAGATGCTGAGTGCTTCTTGGAAGAAGAAGCTCCCAAATCCTCCATAAATAAGTACAGTGGAAGCTAGGAAAGCTTTGTAAGATTATACCACAGAGCCATGTCCTGCAGTCCTGGTTAAAGTGAAAAAAAAAAAAAAAAAGAAGAAGAAGAAAACAGGAAAAGTAATTATTTTTCCAAAATAGCTTCTGCTTCTATGCAGGTAGCTTCCCCAGTTCCCAAGGAGCCTCATTTGAAGAAAGACCCCCTAGGTCCTTATTGTGAAGGAATAGAGTTAGGGATATGAGATGGATCAGCCTGTGTTAGCTGTCTTAGTCTTACTTCTGCTGGACTTCAGTACAGTGAAGGAGAGTAGTCCTGTCCTCCTCTTTCCATCCTGTCACCTATGCCACAGTATTGATGGGGGCAAGAAAAAAGTCCTTTAGTAATGATCAATACAGCTTTACATGGAAGGTTTGAAGGTGCTTGGGGAGCAGCCTCTGGCGTGATTGAGTGGTTGTACATTTGCATGGTTATTAATTGAACAAATATGCTTCAGAGGCTTTAGTCGAAGTGTTTAGCTGGTATTTTTACAGATAATGGAACAAATTAGACCCATTTGGGTGGGAACAGATAGAATTACAGTTGATAAAAGTTTCCCTCATTAAGATTAGTTCTGATTCTTCTGCAGTTTTGCATGCATTAAACCCATGGCTTTCCGGATCTAAATATAGTTTTATTCTTAGTTTATAAAATTGCTAGACAGAGGTCAGATTCAGAGCAATGAGCTTTTCTACAAAAGAGAAGATTTTTATCAGAAAGAACAGAAAAGCTGTACAAAAATGTAGCACCAGCCATTTGTATGATACAAGCAGCTGCGATGCTTTATTTGTTGAATCTTTGTTAAATAGATTCAACAAATTTGTTAAATAAAGACCTCTAATAATAGAGCTTTGGTCTTTTTTGTTCATATACTCACATGTATGTATTCATATATTTCCTGTTGGTTAATCATAAAAGCTTTATTTTTAGCAAGGCAATATTTTTAGAGAACTTGATAAAACAGTTTATGTCAGTTTTCATACACTAAAAAGTTAGTTTAGGAAAAAACTCTCCAAATGAAATTACATGAAGATGTAAAGAAAAGTTGGGGGTTAGATCTTCAAATAGTTGGACTAAATCAAGTGTGAAACAAAGCTTTCTGGTGTGAGTGGCCTTAGTTTAACAAGAATTCTTGAACAAGTGGTTACAGTGTCCTTAGGGGCTCATCACTTTCATATCTAGAGTCATTAAATGGTGCCTGTCATTAAGCACCCCTGTTAGAAATACTACATAAAGCTTTTGTCAGAGAGCTCCATGAACTACAGGAGTATTCTTATACATAGACTTTTCTTGAGCCATGAAGATTGTACATTCTATGTACATTAGTACATAGAACAAAAGTGTCTCAAGATGAAAAATACCTTCTTTCCTGTGGGATAAATGTGGAGCTGAAGGTGAGATACATGTTACAAACTAATCCTGATCTTGTGAAGTAGTGCCATAGATTTTCCTTATGGAAATTAATGCAACAGATTTAAAAATCTGTTGCTAGTAGATGCAGGGGAGATTTGTATAATTTGCATAGCACTTTCCTTTTGATAATCTACCCTGTGAGTCTGCTGAATGAGATGGATGTTATTTGCTGGCAAAAACTGGGTCATCTTTTAGCTAAACATATGTAAATAAGCAAGCCCAGAAATCCTGTTAATTGCTACAAATTCCCTCTGGTATAAGTACCGATTAGAAATATCCTAATTGATAAGCTTCAAATTGTTTACTGCAGGTATGTAGAAAACCTAATTCAACTTCCATTGAAGTTGAAGACAGGCACCCGCTAGCTTCAGATAAAATTTGCTCTGGCCTAAAGGGGTTGGGAGTAGGGCTGCCAGGGAATAGAGCTGCCTTCATCCGAAAATTGAAAATCCTGCTATCTTTCTCAGCATGCTGCTACCCTGCTAAATCTGTTAGCTTGGTGGCAAGTTATTAGAAACATATGTCGTCCCTGGAGAAAAAATAATGAAAATATCCCCAAGAATTTCAGTATAGTTTTGTGTTTTTATGTTATTGGAGTAACATTAACTAACATTAATTGTATTTTTACAGTTTTAAGGATTTAGGAAGGTATTTTGTAACCTAAACAATTGTACTCTTGATAAACAAGTCTCAAAGAGCTTCATAGCTCATGGTTTAGGGCTCCACTTGCTAGCTCAATATGGTGGAAAAGCTTTCATTTTTATTTCTTTTGAAACTGTACGTTTTGTGAAGGAGTTAATAATAGAATTTTTTTAATCTTTATTTTTGCAAAGAGATGAAATGTTTGAAAACTTCTGAATGATTGACACCACCACCCCACCCCCAAAAAAATACTGCAAAATAATGAGTTATTGCAGGTCACCTGAGCTGTGGCAGCTGCCTTAGTGCTCATGACTAGCTCACGGCAGCTCTGGAGTGTCTTAGCTTAAACCTTTTTCTCTTACACGCTAAGCAAAGTTGTGTTGGCTCACTGTTCCCATGGGTTAAGAGCATGTTTGTGGACCATTGCCACATATTAATCTCAATCTCAATTTGTAAATCTTGGAACAAGGACAGAGCTGTTTTATGGATAGGTTGCATAGTTTGTTATAGGAACATATTCTCTTTCCATACTTAAGTCTTTTAAGGTAAATTATTGGGTTTGTGTTACGAAGCTGAAAAGTCAAGTGCAAAACATTTCTTGGCCAGGGTAACCAACAGCAAGTTGGTTTCTCTGTTCTACTTCCATGGGGAGGCTTGTGCGAGATGCTCATCTCTGCTGTTTTCCATCTGCAAGGGAGTACACTTTATCCTTGTTTCCTTGCTAAAGTCTGTCTCCTGAAAGGCCAGTTCCTCTTTAATGTGTAGCCACTTGCTCAGAATCAGGCCTGCCAAGCCATGCCTGGTCAGCATGGCACAGCATGGAAGTCCTCTCAGTGCTCGTGCAGGAGTGCCCATATTCCGCATGTGTTCCTTCCAGCAGCAGTGTATCACTTGTATGGCTGCAGGGGTGCTGAATGTAGGAGATTGGTAACTGTGACTGGCGAATGGGAAGAGGAGTGTCAAAACAAGCAGTGGGGCAGTCTGTAGTACCAGACACACTAACCAAGGGCAGGAGAGTAAGCACATTTGCCTAGGAGCTGGCTCTTATACTTGCCACTTCAGTGGAAAATCCTGTTAATGAGAGTTCTTGCCTTACTGAAAACCACAGGAGAGGGTTCCTGGCTTGTTTGGTAAACTGGTTAAAATACAGTGTGTTAGTAATTTTACAGAGGATAGCCTACCCTTTTGCATTAACGTGTGTCAAGTGAAGTGATTGAATTGCCATTAGACATTCAGTGCAACAGAAATAACTCTGTTGTCCTAGACCATTACCACAGTCTCCTACACTACAAATAAATGTTAAGGTGAAGCTGAAGCATTTACTTAGCAGAAATAAGGTATTATTCTTGGACAATGTTCTGTGTCATTGACATCTTCTCTTTATTAGCTTTCATATTCCAAAAGATTTCTTCCATAAAAATATCATCATTTTAATGAAAGGATGACCAAACGCTGACATCTGGAGTTTGGCAATAATATTCTGTATCAAATACCAGTAAATGAGTTCTAAAATAGCTGGACTGCTTTTTTGGTCCATGACTGGATGTGCATAATTAGCTCCTTTTCAAGTGTGTTGCCCAGAAAAAATGTTAAGCCACCTGCATGGGAATAAGTAAAAAAGCTTTTTTTTTAGCCTTGGTGGGTCTTATTTAGCTCCCCTGGGGAGTTCAGTTTGGATCACTGACATCAGCCTTACAGCCGTAAAACCTGAAATCTCTCTTCACATATTGGCAACTGGCTATGAAAAGGAAGGTGGGAAACAGTACTGGTACCGTACAGGGTTTTAATGTGTGTATTCTTGTCCTTTGAGAGTTACACTTGACACTGACAAGCCTTAATTAAACTGAAAGAAGCATCTGTGTAATCTTCTATATTTGCCTGATACCCCATTCTGCATTGAATTGATGTACCTCAGCATACCTGTAACCTTGGTTAGCCTTGCCCACAATGTTAAGTTTCCTACCAGGTTCCTACTAGATCCTTCCACCCTTTAAAGCAGTGTCAACATTTCATACGCTTCAGTGAAAGAAGAGTTGTGAAAGGGCTTTGACCATAGTTGTAAGTCTTTTAAGTTTTCATGCTCTGGCTCCTGCTTCACTGCTCAAGGTGCTAGTGCTGGTGGCAGAGCTGGCAGTAGAATTTTCTGACCGGCTCAGAGCAAGTCTGAATGTCCACATTGGGGTGAAAGTGCTAGTGGTCCAGTAGTGCTCAGTGCTGTGGTGGTCACACGGGGTGGACCTGTACTGTGGATATAAGGGATGTAGTCTTGTGAGACCATTAAAAAAAAAAAACCGAACAAGGAAAATTCCTTAGCCCATACTTCTCAGTTCTGAGCCTGTCTCTGCTCAAAAACTCCTTCCCTGATTTTTGGCATGTCACTGTAGTTTCCTTCAGTGACTGGCTCAGCATTTCTTTGGCTTTGCTCCTATTTTTAAGGAGTTGTTTTGTATTAAATTAGCATTTGTAAGAAGCACCAGATGGGTGACACTGGAAAATTAATTCATAATTTAACAAATGGTTTGTGAGGCAGCAGCAAAGTTATCCAGTAGCATGCCTTGAGCACAGTTTGGCTGGGTGAGCAGTCCTCTTGTGGAGCTCCTACTGGTCTTGACGTCTTTGTTGAAACCAACATGAACATCACCAGTTGCATACATCTGTGTGCATGGTTAAGCACTGACTTTTCCATGAGGAAAGGAACTGGCTTAGCTTAATCTGCACTGAAAAGTTCATTTTAGATCTTGTTAATTATCCTGAGAAAACTCGTAGTGCAAAAATGCACTTGCCAACTCATTAGGCTACAGCTGGAAGTCTAGGGAGACGTGCTGATGCTTTCAAGTACAAAATCAGCTGTACAAAATTCCTCCCCCCACCCCCTGGAATTATAATGTGAGCAGAGAGGATTGTTTTATACTCTGAAAGTGTTGCTATGTCTGAGAACCCTCTTTGGGTATTGTATCAGCCATCAAAATCATTGTGGCTCTTTTTCCTAGAAAAGCCAAATGGATGATCTGAACTGGGACAATTAGTTGAAGAAAGCTGTAATTGGAGCCACACTTTACTGTGACAGTGCTCCTCCTGGCAGGACCCACATTTGTATCCTGCTGTTTTGCTTTTGCTGTGCAGTCAGTCAGTTGGTTTTCTTTTGTCCTGAAAACTCAGTTTTATGCCCAGGAGGAGGCTGGGTGGAAAAGGGTCATCATTAGTCCCCTAGAGATCCGTGACCTTGCAGAACTACTGACCAGATCCTGGTCTGCTGATGCCAGTGTGAGTGCTGGTATTTGTTTCAGCAAAAGTAGAATGGAGCTGTAAGTGTGAAAGAAATGATGGGAGAGATGCTTTTCTTGCATTGTGAATAAAAGGGATTAAAAATTACCATTGTAAAAAAGCCAAGTATAATGTTGCAGTGTTTCAGACTTCAGTTCCATGAGGGAATATTTACTTAACTATCTAAATTACTACAATAGAAGATGACTGATCCTTGGAATGTTTTAATTTATATACAAAGTTTTTCTTTTTTTTCAGAACCTATTTTTAGCCTTGTCTGAATAGTGGAAGTTGCTTTGTAAAGGAAGCTTCCTTAGAAATCTTCAAGCTTATTTTTCCCAGCCCTATAACCCCTGTGGTTTAAAACGCTTGCATTAAAAATGCAGACTACCTCCACTGGTTGCTTAGGCCATTGGCTTCTGGATTAATTTTCATTTAATGAAATATCCTTCCCTATTGCCTTAGAATCCATTAACTTCAGGCAGAATAACATTTACTTATTTTGAAGTACTGCTTATTCTTCTCTTTATATTCTCCCTATTTCTGTTGTTCCTTTTGTGATGTTTCTTCCCTACTCAACTACAAAAACTTTTGTTTTCTCACGCTGTCCTGTAGTTTTATCGTGTGTTTAGTTTTTCCCTTCCTTTGCTCTTTTTAATGGCTCAGTTACTATTTCTGCCTTGTTCCTCCTTTGTATTGGCTCAGGTGAGATGAAATGTGCTGCATTTCTGTAAGTAGCAACTGAAAAAAAATAGATGTTTCACAAAGATCTTTGCAGGTAAAATAAGCCAGTCCTGTCTCCTCAACTCTCTGGTTTGTTTTTTTTAGGAGAGAAACCCCAAATCCATGCATATTATCTTTCCTCTCTGTGCTGTAACCCAGTCTGAAGAGAAACTTGATGCTGAAATCAATGGATAAAATTCACTGGCCTGTCTTACAAAGTTTAGCTGTGCAACTGAAACAATAGGAAGGGAAAGAATAGGCTAGTGAGTTGGATGTGGGTAGTTTAGCAAAAGACTAACAAAACACTTGGGATTCCATGGGAGGGTGGATGTGCATGAAGCGCAAATATTGTAGAAGATGGAAATCAACAGGAAAAGGCATTACATAACACAGAAAATTCTGAGTTTGGCTGGGATTCACTGGATTTGAATGTTTATGCTCCTCTTGGTTGGCAGGGCACTAGTAAGCAATATTGCTCTACTGCAGATACCTGTGATTTTTTTTGCTGTATACCTAATTGATACTGAATTGGATTTTGTGTGGCCAGGCAGGGTTCAGTGAATCCAGTCTCTAGAAGAGACAGGATTAGATGAGATGTCTAGAAGAGATGGGGTTACTGTCTCTTTTTTGGACTATCCACTGGTACCAGAAGTATTTTGAAGTAAAGAGTCAACTGAGGTAACAGTTGCCCCTGGAGCACTAATGGTAGCAAGGGAACAGAGTGGCCAAGGAGGAGAAGAAAGACTCCTATAAAATCAGTGATCAAGAGCTTTATGAGGAGCTGATTGCAGCAGTCTCTTCTTGCTTTAACTGAAGCAAATTTCCAGCCCCAGAGTTAGTGGATTCTACAATCACACAGCCCTGGTTCCTGGTAGTTTCTTTGGAATAGGACTTCATGTGCAGGATTGCAAGGGTGTTATGTTATGCGAGGCCAGTATACAGGACATTTTAAATGTTAGAAGAGAGTACTTGGAGATCATTTTGAGATGGGTAAGATTTTGCGGAAGAGCCAAACTTGGGGCATGCTGTGAAGAAAATAATTACAGAAAGGGTCAGGTATTGTAAGAAACATGCATACTAAGATGGTTTAGGTGCAGGTAAAAAGGCAAGAGAGCAAATCCTTTTTATGGAAACCTGGATCCTTCAGGAGATCTTGGAAGAGTATCACAGAGAGGGTTTCTGCCTCTGACAGTAAGATAAAAACAAATATTTTGTCTTTGGGTCAGTGGATTGTTCATACTTTGTCTATGGCTTTTGCTACCTTAGTCCTTTAACATTTTCCCAAATGCCTACAGAGGCATAACAAGTCATTTGCTTTCTTCCTACATTTTAATTTTAATTTTTATACATATTTTCATTTGTTCTCCCACACTTCTCTCAAACTGAACTCAGAAACAAAATTAACTTAATGGCTTGTTCGAAATATTTAATGATTGTGCTTTGAGTTATCACAGTTGGCTGAAAAACAGTAATGAGGAGCTGAAGAGGGTTTTGTTTTTCGTGAAAGTGATGTGGAAACTGTTACTTGTCTGCTGTACCAAAAGGTGTATTTTGCTCCCAAGGATTTATCTTCAATCTTCAACAGCAACACAGCAGAAATAGTTCTTAGCAGAGGAAATCTTCCGCCATTCTATGTATCGTGAGCATGATAGTCTACATGTCAAAAGTGCCTGTATCCAGGAAAGATAAGACTCAATGGACTTAAAGTTGTGATTCTGAAGATGCCAGGTTTAGTCCATAATAAATCTTCATTGACTCTCATTTATGTATCATATAGAGTGTTTCTTTGAATACTGGAATTATAAATATTTGTACACGCTGCTTTATTCCAAGGAGTAGAGATCGCCAGTATATATACTTTAAGAAGCTTGCTAATCAGCATCATATTGGAGTCCCAGTGGAGAGCATCCAGCACATGGAAAATTGACAAAACTTCTTGTTTGCCTTTGTGCTAGAAAGGAATTCAGTTTTGTAATGATGAGGGTGGAGAGAGGCAGAGTATAATTTCTGTCTCCCAAAGCTCACCAGCTGCATACTATTTACTCAGGAGAAGTGTTACTGAATTGGGAAATAATATATAGTCATTGCAATCATTTAAAATAGAAGAGTCTCCAGGTACACAAATACAATCAGATTGTAGCCATAAAGATTGCTTTTTTGATAGTAGAGTGTGTATAATACACAGTTGTAGGGCTGGGATTGGGGAAGATAATAAAAGAAGAAACAATTTGCAATAATTACTATAACTGAGAATCCTATTTTTTAAATCACGAGAGACTAGAAATATTTTTCAATATGGTTTCATTGCCTGCAATTTCAAATAGATGCTCAAGTCAAAAGGTAATGGTGGCCTTTTATTTCTTTCTTAAATTATCAGAGACCATCCTCCAGTTTGCTCCCAAATTACAGTAATTCTGGCTCTGATTGCATTATTTTAATTTCAGTAGTCCTGTTTGTGATTGCCTCTGTGGGCCTCTTTACACTGGAAAGGTCATATTGACTCCTCTTTGGTACATCATATTTGTTCACATTTTCTAATTCTCTCCTTTATTATGCTTTTCATCAGTTTACTTAGTCTAGAGGCCATAATATTTACCTTCTCAGCTGTTATCAGTGAGAGCTTTGTCATATTTGTAGAACATATCTTCCAGCTGTTTTTAAACCCTGTGAATTAAATACTGTGCTAGCAGTAATATGGCCAAACCAAAATACTGTAATTTAAAGTAGAGTAAAACCAGCTCTCTCAGTCAGAGTACTTGCAGGTATTTGACATCATAGCCTCGCCAATTGCCGTGGTCTTACAGTTCTCTATGATAAAATCCAAGAAAAACAAGGTAACAACAGGAAAACACACAGAAAAAGAAGTAAAATAAAACTACAGGTTGGTTTTTCTCTTTCTCTGGGTCACGAGGAAAAGACTGGAGCATTTTCTGTGATAGATTGCATGTAGAACAACTGTATTTGCAAAAGGTGGAGAGCTGCTGTGACTCACAGCAAAGAGGTCAGAGCTGGGCAGAACAAGTTAAGAGCTGACGTGAGATTGCAAGTACTGGGAGGCATGCAGGAAGTGCACTGCAGTTCTGGAACAGGATTTTGATACAAACAGGCTGCCTAAGAGCACGCAGTGGAGCCAAGGAATCCTGCTTCATGATATATAAAAATACTAGTCTGTTATTACCAAATCATATGCACAGTCACAAAACATTATAAACTTAAGGATTTTATTACAGAGTTTAGTTGATATTTTGTACTTCACGCATTCAACATGTGTTAAAAATGAAACAATTATTAAGCCAAGATGTTTTAATGAGGAATACAGACATGATAGTGTCACTTTAGAAGTGAAAATCATCACGGTACAGAGCAGTTCTCTCTGTAACTGGTCAACCATATGTGAAATCTCCGCTTCTGCTAGTTCTCAGAAAAAAAACAATTGCATAAGGAGGATCAGTTACCTCGTGGGTTTTTTGTTTGTTTTTTGTTTGTTTTATTTTTTGTTCTTTTGTTTTGGTTTTGATTCTTTTTTTTTGTTTGGGATTTTTGGGTGTGTGTTTTTTTTTTTTTTTTTTTGCTTGTTTAAGTAATAAAGCAACCCAGGTTTAGTGTCTGTATCAGGGGAAAACCTAGTGCTGTTCCCAAAATAGATGGTCTCTCTTTGTTTCTTTCCTGATGAAGTGAAGCTTGTTGTAGGCTTGTTATAGGCTTGTTACAGCTTGGAGGAAGGAAAGATAAATGATGATTCCTTTCAGCATCATTTGAGAAAACTTGTAAGGGATCTTTTGTTGAAAGCTTGGATAACATTTTACTTGATGTCATGTGTTCTGCTTTATTTTAGCTCATTAAGGTAATTTGTCATGGAAAATTCAAATGCTTCGGGGTATATTCCTTCTTGAGCACCTCCACTTCAATTTATGATGTTGTATGAGAGATTAATTTTCCCCATTTATTGTCTAATCTTTTTTAGTTGTCTGTTCTACAGAGAATGTTAGTCTGGTGTCATTGGTGATGACTCTTATCTGATGTTTCGATTTCTTGTAGTCATATATAAATAAGCCTATTGTTTTGCAACTTTACTGGTTCAGATACCTTCTTTTGGCTGTCAGCGTTATGTCTAGAGAAACCATTTTGCACTATTTAGTAATCAGAGCTTTTACCTGTTCCTCATGCTAACAGTCTGGTTGATGTGGCATATCATCCAGCAAGCTTGTGTAGTTAAAAACTTTCTTCTACTGCTACATGCAGTTCTAGTGGTTCTGAGATGCATTCACAAAAGTTAGTGTAGTACCTTTATAACTAACTCTCAAAAAGAATCATTAGATCATCTGCTGTGATCTGTATGTTGGAGAACATTATATCTGAAGTTGCGTGCTTCTGTACTTTGCTCAATAACCTGTACTTGACTGAAGCACATCAGAATGCACTGGGAGACAGGAAATCCACCCCTTCTTTTGCGGTTTGTTGCACCAGTAAGTTACTGTGATAGTAAAAATATATTCCTTGCTTCTCTTTTGAATTTAATTGATTACAGCTTCCAGTCATTGGTTCTTGATCACCTCTTCATTGAAGAACTTCTCAAAACTCAGGTTTCTTTTTCTATGCAGAGGTACTTGTATTCTACATAATCAACTCGTCTCTCAGTTGTCTTCTTGTTACATTGCCAGATTACTCTTTCTTAGTGCCTAGGCAAAAAGCCTTCCCTTCATCCCATCAATGTTATTCTTTTTTGCTCTTTTTCAGTTTTCAGTATTCTTTTTAAAAAGTGGAGACTGTAGCAGATAAAGGGCACTGATGTTCATACTCTATAATGAGATACGGTTGTCTCTTAACCTTCTTTCACTACCTGTCTCTCTCCACAGTGGCAGAGGGTAATACAGAAGAATAGTGGACATTGGAAGGACAGAAGTGCATTTCCTTTTTTCCATCTCTTTCTTCCTCCAGAACGAAAGAACTATGTGATACATTCTGTTGAATGAAGATATCTTACATCCATATGGGTCATTCCTCTTTCTCCTAGTAAGGTTAAAACATGCTTATGTGTGATCAGGGCTGTGAGTTTTTATAGGTGATGACTGCAGAATGCATCTGTTGGTTCAGCACACCCTTAGCAAATGGCTTGCACCTTCATAAAATACTTGTTTAAAGAAATTGAGAGGTTATATCTGCTGTTTTGTACTGCTGCGTTTGTTAAGCTTGCCAGTTATCTCACATTAGGGCCCCAGTGCATGCAACACAAACAAAATCTGAATCCAGCTTTATGGATGCCAAATTAACAAAAATATTTTGAAAGTATCGTTACACAAAACTGATCTAATACATTTTAAGAGTCCTTTGAGAGAAATAAATCTCTGATTTGACTACAAGGGTAGAACTGTCTTGCAATTTGCTACCCATTTTGACCATCAATTAAGTCACTAAGGAAGCTATTGGGAAATAGTAAAGATATGTTTGTATATGCTTGACATGTTTGGTATAAGTGGTTTTAGCAGGTTAGTAACCTAGAATTTATTCCCTACCATGTCCATTACAGCTTTGAACTTTCTGTATTGCTAAGTGAATAACCTACTTCTTCGATCTAAAATTAGTGTGTGAAGCTCCATTTTTGAAGTGTATCCAAGTACATCCACTTTTGCACCCCTGCTACTTGCTTTCATTATACAACAAGGGTAATTGTTTCTCCATTTAGAAGAGAACTTACTGGGGTTTAAATTATTTTCCTGTACATTCATCCAGAGGGAGAACGTAAGCAGTTTGTTAGGGTTTAGGAATACAAGTTCACCTGACTTTTCAAGTAGTATTCATACACTTAAGAGTCCCACTATGCAGATGAGAGACCAGAATTTAATCTTTGTGTTCGTTGCTCATTAGGATGTAATTCATTGTGGTATGTGGGAAAACCCAGGGGAGACACAAATTCTTGCCAAAAAAATTATTTGGCTCTCTAAGGAAGCCCATGTGAGACACTGCTTTCAGCAACATCAAAATGTTACTGCACATACCAGACTTCTTCATTCATGCTGCCAAAGGAATAATAGGATTACCCTGATTTGTTTTTCTTTTTTATCCTGGCATTAAGTAAACTGAAACTTGAGGTGAGAGTCTCTGGAAAATAAGGGCAGTTGAAAAAGAGTTCATTGTCCTTTTATTTTTATTCTTTTTAGGTGTTCACTGACAAGTTCAGGTTTATCCAGAGAACCATGGCAGAAGGTGGATTTGATCCTTGTGAATGCATTTGCTCGCATGAACATGCAATGAGAAGACTGATTAATCTGGTAAGGATAACATGAGGATATTTGGAAAGGTGGTTATTCAGACATTACTTCAGCTCTTGCAGATTTGCAGTGACTGATGTTTTTGATTCTGCTTATTCAGTTGTGTGTACAGTTAGAATCTGTGTATCTGACTTTCTGATGAGCTTTTGATTAGTTAATACAAATGACAGCTTTCTGTTTATTTCCCAAGGCTGCATTTTGACACTGTTGACAGTGTTTCTATGGAAATGTTTCTTTGTAACCCTTTTTTAGTCTGCATGAAACCAAAGCTACCTTGCAAACTCTTTGAATTCAAGGTAATATCTATCACACATAGAGTGCCATTACTTATAGGTCAAGATAACAATGTCTAAATTTTTAAAACTAACCTTGAAAAATTTCTGAAGTTGAGAATACAATGATTTTTGAGTTTTGAGTTCTGTTTCTTGCTGTGCTGTTGATATGGTTGAGCAACTTCAAGCAAGTCATTACATTGCTGTAACTGTGACCTGTAAAATAGTAATGGTTCTTTGCTTCCATATGGAAGTTAGTTCATTGTCCATTGAAGAAAAAGCTACAAAGCACTGTTTTTTTTCCTAAGTATATATGTTAAAAAAATACCTTTAACAATTGTGAACTGCGAGCAATTAGGTGGACTTGATTACAACTCTAATTTGGGTAAACTGTTTTTTAAGATCACATTTTACATCAGCTTCAGTTGATGTACTTCCTTGTGTTAATTTTAATAAATTTGATTTTATACCATTTTCTTTCTTAAGGCCTAAATTAATATCCTTTTAAGTTACTGAGGACATCAACTGCTCAAGGCAATATATGTGAAGAGCATCCTTTCTAGGAGCAGGCCCTTTTCCAAGAGGTTTCTTATTAGTATTTTAGGGAGGTTATTATAGGAAAATGTGGCATCCACTGGCTGATGCTAACAGTAGTGGTAATGTTCAAGTCCCCAGTGTATGTATGTCTGGGAGTAAGGAATCAATTTGCGTGCTTGACCTTAAAATAAAACCACTTCTATGTGCATATATCCACAAAAGAGCAAACTTGTTTTAAGCAGCACTTGAACTTGTGCCATAGTGGTCTCACACTGCACCCCTGGGACTGTGCATACAGAATGCCTCCCGAGAAACACACAGGCCACACTGGGAGCCAAAATACCCCAGACCAGGTTCTCATGGTGGGAGGGCTACGTTAGTGGCTGCAGCAGAAGGCAAAATGATCCCCCACAAGGGTAAGAGAAGTGACCAATGCTTGTTACCTCACAGACTGTGAGACCCTTGGGCTAAGCATCAAAGCTGGAGCTGCCAAGCAGCAGACATCATGTAGTGGCCACCTGCACCTAAGTCCAAAATGACACCAGACAAATAGAGCATGTTTGCATAGGCAATTGCATGTGCTTTATGAGCCTAATACTATTTCCCTTTGGTAGTTCCCAAGTGTGGCACAGCCAGTGCTCTCCTGGTACTCACAAGTAGAAATAGATACTGCTGGACAAGCAATAGGCTTGGGATATGGAGGTGCAAGAAGTGAAAGGGATGTGTGCCCACTTGCTGGTATTACCAGTATTGTTCAGGGTGGAAGGGGCTTCAGGAAGTCATCTAGGCCAACCTCTTGCTCAAAGCAGGTTCAACAGTGAATTCATACCAGGTCATTCAGGACTTTTATTCCAGCTGAGTCTTGAAAACCTTCAAGGATAGCAATTCCATGGCCTCTTGGGGCAACCTGCTCCAATATTTGACAATCCTTGTGGTAGAGAATTTTTTCCATCCACTGTTTTAGTTGAATGCCTCATACCTTCTGCCATACAGTGCTGTGAAGAGACTGTCTCCATCCTCTCAGTAACCTTGTAAGTAGTGGGGGGCTTCTGCTAGATCTCTTCTCTGAGCTGAGTGCTGCAGCCCCTAGTAACCCCTACTGAATTCACTTCAATATGTCAGTATGTCTTGTGCAGGAGAGTTTGAGACTGGATGCAGTATTCCAGATATGGGTTTCAAGTGCTGAGTACAGGGGTGTAATCACATCCTTCAGTCTACTTATGCACTGTTTAAAGGTCAGTGCTGTTGGCACAAGGGCGTAAAAAATTGAGGCTTCTGTGGAGCCTTTACATCAGGGCCCAGCCATCCTAGCTCATGCTTCCCAGTTCGAGGCACAATTTCAAAATAATCTGAGCTCTCCCTGCTACCCCCATATGGATGCTCATATGCATGTTCTTTCACAGTGTTTCCCTCTTGTCTTCAATGTGACATCTGTGCTGTATCCCACAGCCGTGTTGATTCTGGACTGTGAGGCTTCTGGGCACATGCTGAACTGGTGACAAAGGAAACCCCAGGACCAAGTTCCAGGAATTTAGGAGGGGAAAAAAGCGGGGTGTGATGCCTACCCTTTCCTCTGAGGCTTGTCAGATACAAATCTGGACCAGTATGGTTCAGACTTTTGACCCCCATCCAGCATTTTTTAATCTTTTCCCTTTTCTGATAGAGGATACTGACAGGCAATGGAAGCAGTCAGACAGTTCTTTTCATGTTGTGGCTGGAGGATTCTAGGTATGAATGATGCAAGCTGTGTCCAAAGTCGGAAGTGCCACAAAGGTCTCTGAGATTTTGTTCCCAGGCTGCTCCATAAAGTATAAGGTGGGTGCAGACAGGTCACCTGGAGCCACACTAGTTCCTGCACTGTGAATGTAAATAGAGCACATCATAGGTGCATGCTCTTGGGTATCACCAAGACCAGTCTAATAGTGTTTCTGTGTAGTTCCAGGAATGGAATTTATTGCTCAGTGTCCAGCTTCCTAAAAGATCATACCAATTAGCACTGGAAGTTGTTAGGAGTAAGGGGAAATGACAAATTTCATCTCTTCTAAAAAGCAAAACGATGCTTCTAAATATTTATAAGAGCAGATCACTAGCTGCAATAATTCAGCAGAATCTAGAAAGGAGAAGTCTCAAAAGTCTCAGTCAGCATCCAGATTATCCTCAAGTAACCTGTTATATGATTTTAGCAGGAAGCTTCACTATTCCATCTGTAATTTCCATTCTTCAGTAAGAGTTTGCTTTCTAAGTTGCTGTTTTCACTCAGTCTTACACAACAGGGATTTTACTATTTGTTTTAAAAGGAACCCTTTAACATCAGTTCTCAAAGTTGCTGAACCCTACAGATCTCAATGGAGACTGAGAGCCCACTACCTCTAAAAGCTGGATCCTCAAAACCTCTACTCCAAAACCATTGTGATACAAGAAAAGCAATCCATAGTTGTTCAGCCTGTGGGGGTGGGATGTGTATGTGGAAATCCAAACATGCTGTATACACAGAATGGTTCCCTATACCTACTTAATTGTTGTTTTGTTGTGGTTTTTTTTTTCTTCTTAATTCATAATACCATGAAGATTTTACAGAAGCGGACTGTATATCTAGAATGGCATGGTATTTTTTAAAGATTTTTTTGCTGCTTATGAGGTTAATTGGGAGATATTGTTCATACTCACAGTTCTTAGAACTTATATATACATACTTAAGTAGCATTAAATTCTCTTATGCTGAATGTTCTATCATTTTACTGAAGTGGATTTTTCAGGGTTCTCCTTGATGTCAAAACATGAAAATTTCACCCATGTAAACTTCTGCAGTATGGCCACTGTGAATAATGAGCAAATATTGTGATTTCCAAATATTCCTGGGAAACAATAGAAATCTGAAGTCTTTGGCTGTAACTTCATAAGTATAATTTTAAGTGTGTAATACCCGTGGAAACATCTGTTAGGATTTGTTGCTGTTGTGTAACAATTTGCCTATTGTATGTTGGGCTTACTATTTACTCTATGGGATAGCAGATAATTGGTAACTTCCATAAGAGGAAGTAAGCATAAAAGAAAAATATCACAAGAGTTTCCATCCTCTGCAGATACACAAGAGTTGACAAAAGCCAGTGACAGGTCTGTTAGCTTGTATGACTTTATCTCCTTTTCAGTCTCTTCTATCTGCAAAACTTATTTTGACAAGAACAGCCAGAGTTCAAGAATGAAGAACAACAAGCAACATAAAGGACGTTAATGGGGGGCTTTGTCAGACAAGAGGACAGCTGTTCGAAAGAGTCACAGTGAAAGACATTCCGTGGTATCCACAGGAAATAGTTCCTTTTTTAATTGTGGCAGAAAATAGTAAATCTCCAGATAAGAATGATGGTATATTTAAACCTTTTTATTTCCCTTTTGTTTCACTTCTGTAAAATAAAAATCTTTATTTTACTCCTCTGGACTTCCATGTTTTCTGAGTAAGCATGGCTGATCCGTGGAGTGTCTTAGTTCAAGGCTCAGCTCAAGTCTGAAAACTAAACTTAAAACTCTCTGTATCTGGTGGAGGGGGATAATCAAACATAGAGCACCTTCCATGAAGCTTGAGACTATTTCTGTGACCACTTAGGGTGGCCAGAAATATCAAAGCAAGCCAGTAGCACACATAGCTTTGTATGATGTAAACGTCCTTTTTTTCCCCTGCTTTGATACAGTATTATTTGCTTTACAGAAATGATGACTTCAGAATTCTCTCACAGCAGTTTCTCTGAAAATGTGCAGTATGTTCTTAAACCAAAGCATTTCTAATTGTGTAATACAAAAGGACCCATTTTGATGAACTGCCAGCAGTTCTACTGTAGAGATTTAATGGCCTTACAGACCTCTGTGGGAATTACAATCTTGTGTTTTGTTCTTCTGTAGCTAATTGCAAAGTAATGGCCCATGTCTAGTTGTGTTTCTGTATCAGAAGTCTTGAATGTCTCAGAAACTCTGGGGGATACAAAACCAAGCATTGTTTATTTCAATCTCTCTTGTCTTTTGAGGTGTTACTAGATCTTTTATAGCAAAAGTTGCAAATTCTCAAGCTATTTCAATGCAATTGCTTCAAACACTCTTTTGTCAACCAAGTTTCCACATAATTCTCCTGGCCAGGTCATTATCGAGTCTTACTGTTATAAACTGGCATAGTCTGAAATAGAATCCAGCACAGCCATGGATCTTGGCTGAGGGCGACTTTGTGCAAACAGCACAGAATAAACACAGATGACTAAAATAGATCAGCTTGTGTGCCACAAATGGTTGAAAAGCTCTCAAGATGCCAGCACAGCTAAGCCCAACTTAAATAGTCCTTCAGGCAATCAGCAAAAGTGAGTCAAGCTCACTTTTGGCCTTCTACTGAAAGCACAGCAGAGCTATACTGAATGCATTTGTGATAAATTAAAGTGACCTTCTGAATATGTTTCTCAAGACTTCTTACGTGTTTCATTTGCCTTCTATTTTTTTTTTTTTTAATAGCAGTTGCTATTGCTTCTCTAGCCCTTCTTAGCAAACCACCCCAAAAGCAGGAAGTTGCATTTTGCTCTCATTTGCCCCTTTATTTTCCTTGGTGTTCAAGCTGGTTCAAAAAGGACCTTTCCGAACAGCTGAGCTTTAGGTTGGTTGCTCATTAGGGCAAAGTAGCTATCATCCCTCTGAGATGCAGTGGGAAAGACTTGGTGCACCTCCTAAGGCACTGGGCCAAAAGAATAAAACATAAGGTCGGAGTGGCAAGGCATGAGCCTGCTCCTGAGTAATTCGTGCTCCATTGACTTCCATTTCCCTTCCTTCACCTGGTGTTCAAGGTGCTGGTGTTGCTCAGGTTAAGTCCCCAAAACTCTATCACAGAATTCATGCACTGCTAGTGGTTTTTAATCTAGGAACTAGTTCTAGATCAAGCAGTGTAAGTAGAGACTATTTTCTAGAGAGTTAAAGTGAATGTTTTTTAAAAGTAGAAAAAAGCCATGAAAAGTGGTGTCCACTCGGGTCCATGTCCCCTGGAGACCATTTTTACCAATAAGGGGTTGGGTATCAGGGCTTAACAGAAAGTTGAAGGTGCTTGTCATTCTTTGCATTTCCCATTCCTGAGCTTTGTAGTATGCTGGAAGTGGCTGCTTCTTAACCAGTGTATGTATACATATATATATGTATTTAAAAATACTAATATATATATATATTAAACTGTCAGTCACACCTGACCTGAGCATCGTAAAGCATGCATATTGTCACAGTATTGCAAGCAGTGGGAAAAATAATGCATTGAAAATTCTATCAGCTTGATATTCCAGAAGTAACTAATAGCTATAACCTGTATTATGAATGGCTGAACTCTAATGGTCAGAGCTGTGTTGTAGCCATCTCATTTGAGGAAAGGGGAGAAAATTGTCCTTTTTCTCTCAGGCCACATCAGGATATAGTCAACACTTAGAGTGACCTGTACTTTTGTGTTGGAACTGCTAGTTCTAAGACTTTTCCTCAAGACTGTCTATGTGGGAGTACCCTTTTCATTTGCTAAAATACATCATTTAGCAGAATATACTCTCTCTTTGGCCAAAACCCCCACATGTATTCTGGTTTTATATTTTAGATATAAATTTGTTAATGAACTCCTGGGAGTTAGAGATGCCTCTGTAATAATACTGTGTAATATTCTATCCCGTCCATTTGTTGTCTAGTATTTCATGCAGTCAGAGGTGCTGCAAGTTCCTTATAATGATCCTGACTATCACACTGCTTCATTTTCTTTTCCTTGGCTCTCTCTGTTCTGCTTTGCGTTCACTAAAAGTAGGACGTCAGTGATATGCCAGGTCCTCAAGGCCAAATTATAAAACAGTCATGCACCTGTAGAGCGTGCAGCAAGCTCACTGCCCTGGACTTCAAAAGAGAAGACTTTGGCCTCTTCAGGAACCTACTTAGGAAGGTTCCATGGGATATAGCCTTAGAGGGCAGAGGGGCCCAAGACTGTTGGTTGATATTCAAGGATCACCTGCTGCAAGCTCAGGAGTGTTGCATCCCAGCCAGAAGGAAGTGCAGCAGGAGGGCCAGGAGACCTCCTTGGATGGATAAGGAGCTCCTGAGGAAAATTCAATTAAAAAAAGAGGCTTATAATAAGTGGAAGCAAGGACAGGTGGCATGGGAAGAGTACAGGGATGTTGTCTGGGAAGCTAGGGACCGGGTTAGGAAAGCTAAGGCCCAGTTAGAATTAAACTGGCTAGGGATGTGAAAGATAACAGGAAGGGATTCTATAGGTACATTGTGAATAAAAAACAGACTAGGGACAACGTAGGCCCCCTCAGGAAGCTATCGGGAGAACTGGCTACACAGGATTTGGAGAAGGCTGAGGTTCTGAATGACTTCTTTGCCTCGGTTTTCACTGGCAAAGGCTCTGACTGCACCACCCAAGTCTTGGAAGGCAGACGCAGGGACTGTGAGAATGAAGACCTTGCGCCCACTGTAGTAGAGGATCTGGTTCGAGACCATCTTAAAAATCTGAACGTGCACAAGTCCATGGGTCCTGATGAAATCCATCCGCGGGTCCTGAAGGAGCTGGTGAATGAAGTTGTGAAGCTGCTGGCCATCATATTTAAAAGATCATGGCAGTCAGGTGATGTTCCCGATGACTGGAAAAAGGGAAATATAACCCCCATTTTCAAGAAGGGGAAAATGGATGACCCGGGGAATTACAGACCAGTCAGTCTCACCTCTGTGCCTGGCAAAATCTTGGAGCAGATTCTCCTGGAAGGCATGCTAATGCACATGAAAATCAACAAGGTGCTTGGTGACAGCCAGCATGGCTTCACTAAGGGGAAATCCTGCCTGACCAATTTGGTGGCCTTCTATGATGGGGCTACAGAACTGATGGACAGGGGTAGAGCAGTTGATGTCATCTACCTGGACTTCTGCAAAGCGTTCAACACTGTCCCACACGACATCCTTGTCTCTAAATTGGAGAGACATCAATTGGATGGATGGACCACTCAGTGGATAAAGAACTGGCTGGATGGCTGCATGCAAAGAGTTGTGGTCAATGGCTCAATGTCCGGCTGGAGACCAGTAAGGAGTGGTGTCCCTCAGGGATCGGTGTTGGGACCGGTCTTGTTCAACATCTTTATCTCTGACATGGACAGTGGGATTGAGTGCACCCTCAGCAAGTTTGCCGATGACACCAAGCTGTGTGGTTCAGTTGATACGCTGGAGGGAAGGAATGCCATCCAGAGGGACCTTGACAAACATGTGAGATGGGCTGATGCCAGCCTCATGAAGTTTAACCATGACAAGTGCAAGGTCCTACACCTGGGTCGGAGCAATCCCAGGCACAGCTACAGGTTGGGCAGAGAAGAGATTCAGAGCAGCCCTCTGGAGAAGGACTTGAGGGTGTTGGTTGATGAGAAAATGAACATGAGCTGGTAGTGTGTGCTTGCAGTCCAGAAAGCCAGCCGTATCCTGGGCTGCATCAAAAGGAGCGTGACCAGCAGGTCAAAGGAGGTGATCCTGCCCCTCTACTCTGCTCTTGTGAGACCTCACCTGGAGTACTGTGTGCAGTTCTGGTGTCCTCAACATAAAAAGGACATGGAACTGTTGGAACAAGTCCAGAGGAGGGCCATGAGGATGATCAGGGACTGGAGCACCTCTTGTATGAAGACAGGCTGAGGAAGTTGGGGCTGTTCAGCCTGGAGAAGAGAAGGCTGCGTGGAGACCTCATAGCAGCCTTCCAGTATCTGAAGGGGGCCTATAGGGATGCTGGAGAGGGACTCTTCATTAGAGACTGTAGTGATAGGACAAGGGGTAACGGGTTAAAACTTACACAGGGGAAGTTTAGATTGGATATAAGAAGGAAATTCTTTCCTGTTAGGGTGGTGAGGCACTGGAATGGGTTGCCCAGGGAAGTTGTGAATGCTCCATCCCTGGCAGTGTTCAAGACCAGGTTGGACAAGGCCTTGGGTGACATGGTTTAGTGTGAGGTGTCCCTGCCCACGGCAGGGGGTTGGAACTAAATGATCTTAAGGTCCTTTCCAACCCTAACTATTCTATGATTCTATGATTCCATTATAATATGAATCTAAAGTGAGGGAAGTGTGGAAAAGTGGAATCTGTATGATACTGAGGTGAAACAGGAGAAATGAGAAAATAAAGGGAAGAATGTTTTCTTGCCCAAATCAGGGCTGCTGTTTGCACAGTGGTCTGACTTGTGTATCTGCTGCATAAAATTTCGTGTCTTTCAGTATGAAAGTTAATGGTCTCCCTCTGTCATAATTGGCTGATGGTTATGTTTCTTAAGAGTTGGTTTGTAATCTAGTAATATTATTCTGAAAGGTACCAACCATCCTTCTTTCTCATATGCCATGAGAAAAAATGACGTTTCACCTCACAAGACCAAACTCCAGATTTTTATCGCAGACTGTTATTGTGTCATTGTATGAACAATCATTTATTTTATTGTAATTCTGCATATGATGATAAAAAATGTAGGAGTGGGGAAGGCAGTGTTCACTTTTTTCTTGTTTGTTCCTCTAAGAGAAACTAATGTTGTTTAAGACACAATTCAATTCCATCAGTATGTTCCTCTTTCTCCCTTATTTTTCTTGTATTTCTCTTGGCCAGCTTGTAGCAGAGTAATGCATGTAGGTGTCATTTTTTGCATCTTTAAATCTGAACTGTACAGATAATGCTACAATTCAGTTTGCAACCTGGCTTGTATTCAGGACTGGCCTGACTAACACAGCAATTTATTTATGTTGTTTGCTAAATCGTTTGTATACTTTGGACAGAACAGACATGATTGCCAGCAAGGCTTAAACAATGATTTCATTACCCAGAAGCATGAGAACACAGTCGGGAGTGTGCCATGGTGGTGTCATCTTCTGGCATCATTCAAGAGAAAAAGCAGAGCATACAATTGGTCTAAAGTGAAAAAAAAATATTTTCACAAGTGGTGATATTTTGCCCTTGTTTATCACGTAACATTTTCTATCGACAGTCTTTGATTCCATTTTAAATTTACTTTTAGGTATTTAGGTACTTTTAGGTATTTATCCTTGCTTCCTACTTATCTATCCTTTTATTTTCATTGCCACCATTATCCATTTCTGCTCTCTTATCTCTATACCTAACTTACCTGTTTCTTTCACGCATTTCTCTGGGCTTTCTTCCATCACAATTTCTTGTATGGAGGTCTTTCCCTGACCTGGCTCATGAACGCATTAATTTTTCATTCATGTCTTTTCTGAGGACTTACTTCTGCATTGAGCTGTCTCAAAAGTTACTCAAAAGGGCAATTATTTTAATTATCCCTATATAAATAATTTACTTTCATCTTATCTGCCATTCACACAAGACTTCACTGATTATTGCACTGTGTTCCTGCCACTAGTCCTGTTCTTCTTGTTTTGCTACCTCCTTATTGCACCATTTCTGGTGCTGGAAAGCGCTTTTGTGATTATGCCATTATTTCTTCTCAAAGATGACAAACCGGTGACCTGGCTGATCATTGGTATCTTTCTGGTATTTGTATGCTTTGTCTTTTTTTATTTTTAACTCTTAAATAATACATTTAAGTCTTAAAAAGAAAAAGTGTTCATACCGGACAGAACTCTTAATCTGGTTTTAGACAGGATGCCATTTACTTGAATTGAAAAAATAAAAAAGAAGTCTGAGCAGAGACTGGGACCAGCCCAAGGATTTGTGAGACTGTTGGACTTTGAGGTAGCAAATCCTGAAAACTCCTCTGAAGTGGAAGCAAGGGAATTGACACAAGAACGAGTTACTGTGAAGGTAGGCAGAAGTCTGAATTTCCTTCTCCACAGTAGCTATCTGTGATGAGCAGTAAATGCAAAGTAGCTTAACTTCTTTCATGGGAAGACTGAAACGATCCCAGTGGCTGAGGTCACTGTATTGGAAAAACAAGTTCTCTGTTTAGCTAGAGGAAGCTGTTTCACAGGACTTACTATTTCACTTGGACCTCAGTGATTTTGTGGAGCAGCTAATATGCAGTTAAAGTTCACGCCCTGTTTTCACCACACAGTGGTACGTTTGTGTGCCCACAGTGGGTTTGCACATGAAAAAATAGAGGCTTTGCTGAATATAGTGACTTCACAAAGAAAGTTTCCAGAGGGCAATAGCAGCCTCCCTTTACTGTGACTGTTCGCATTTTGTCCACAGCTGGGATTGTGAAAAGTGGTGGCTGTCATTGCTAAAAACTGCAGGCTTCTGTCAGAACATGGCATTTGTTCTAAGGGTAGCAGCAGAACACGGTCAGGTTTCAGGTATGCTTGATGGGTCGATAGTGTTGATCCACAAGATGGCATGTTAAAACTGTACTTTATATAAAGTGTCAAAGGAGCAGGATCTCAACACTGTTTGTTAGCGTGAACTGGGGCTAAAAGCTTTGTCTATTGGAACTAGCAGCCATTTGAAATATTCTATTTTTATTTTTGCAGTGCAAAGTGTGAGCATTGTGGGGAAAGAGTGAAGAAACCCCCTTTTCTCTTCCCGCTGGAAGTAACTCAGTTTCTTTTTTTCTTACCATTGTGTTGGGTTTACATTCAAAATACGCCAGTAAGTGGACACTGATTTGCTCTAATTCAGGCACTGGTGCTTCCTGGTTCCAAGAACTTATGAAGGGCTTCATAGAAACCGAGTACTCATATTGACCATGAGTTCTTGTGGTTTCGGGATTATTAATTTAAATTATTTTAACTTAAGCTGTTCAAGGGTTTAAATGTACTTGGAGGGAATTAAAAGATCATGGTTGTATTTTAAATTATGTGCATTTATAATTAATATTTTTACTTGTATTGCCTGTAAGTTTGCACTGTATTAAAACTGAACATTTTTGAGCCTTCTTAGCTCTCTTTTAGCTTTCATGATGTTTGCAATTTGTGTTTGCTTCATTTTGGACAATAAAAGATAAATTAGTTAATTTTTTGGCTCCCATGCACTAAGCCGTTTACTGTATTTGGATGACAAGCTGCACAGAGAATGTTAAAATTCAAATATAATCCTCTTCATTTAAATGGAAGAAAATAATAATTTCTATAAATATTTAGTTTTGCAACATTTTTCACTCTCTTTTGTTGAATAAACCCCAATGTTTCATGCACCGAATTTCTGTGTTCTTCTTAAGGGCCTGTTCCAGAATATATTGAAAAACATGAAAAGGCTGTTGCTTTTAGTAGGTCAACTATACAGGCAGTCAACTATAAATCTTCCACTAAATTCACATTTTTGACAGCACAAGGATCTCAGAAAAATTAATAAACCCAAATTCACAATTAATAATGTGGCCTTTAAGTATGTAAGAGCCAACATACTCTAATCTCTGTTGAGATTTTTCTCATCAGCTCTGTCCCCATTTTGAAAAATGTTGAGTGTATTTGAACAAGTCTTTCTGAGGGTTTCATTGGGAAGAAGGCAGGTCTCGTTCAACTTTTTGCTATTATTTCACAGACTTTCAGACAAACTCCCCCTTCACATTGGAATAGAAAATCTGAAAACAAAGGTCTGTTTATTTCAAGTCCCTGATAATTGCTCCTTTTTCCGTTACCTGACAATTGAAATGCCTCACATCCAGGGTTTTTCCAACAGTTGCCATGTCCCTTAAGGGTGTAGTTATCAAGAAAGAGCTAATTGGTAGAAGCAGCATTCTTGTTTCAGCAAAAGGCAGTACCTTTCCCAACCATTCAACTTAGGTGAGCACTTCATACATGTGCCAGGATCATTTCTCATCTTTTGACTAACTGAGTGACCGCAAGGGATCAGATTTCTATTGGGTATCAGAGTTATGAACTAGCTCATCTGTGTGAATTGAGGAAAACCTGATTCTACTGCTGGTCATTTTCCACCAGCTGTCATGTTTCATCCCGAGAGAACAATATGTAGCCTGTCACTGAGGTGTTAAAAAGAGATTTGTTACATGGCTCCATGGCTTACAGAGCTGTCCTAGGGCTTCTCTGCTCATGGACTACTGAGATGTTGCATGTGCCTGTAGTCAGGAGGTGAAGTGAGCATGAGGAGATACTTGAGTGTCATTTTTATCACGCGATCTATGTCATCTTAAAACCTATTTGAGTCTTTGAGTGGCCCTGCTCTGACCAAATCTTCTCCAGCACAAGTAGTTTTTATAAAAAAAAAAAAAATATTGCCTGGAATAGTTGAGAAATGTTTCTGATAAATATTTCTAAGTAATACTTGTCTTTCTGGATATGAATATAGGAGAGAATATGAAATGTAATATTTTTAGGTGGGATCTTTCAATCTGCATGATCACATTATTATGTATTGTTTTCAATTTAGAGGAATTTTATACAAATTATAAAATATGCAGGGTTTATACTGTTCTCTTGTAACTGTTTCACATCATTTGATGTTTCTAAACCTACCTTGTACAGTGAATTTCTAAATCCCCATTAACAAAGTGGCATATTTGTTGTCCAAGCCCTTTGGAAAGCACAGCCCCATTATCAGACAAAGTACAGATGGTTACCAATTTTGTAAAGGTTCCTCTGTACATGGTTCCTCCATACATAAGCAGACTTCTTTCCATATTGGCAGAATATAATCTAATACAAGCATTTTTTTTCAGCGGAGGTTTGTAGATCAGCCCGTAATGGTATTTTTCTTAAGACTGCTTGCTTACTGGAAGATTTCTGTCATTGGTGTTTCCAGCAATACTTTTCATTCTAAGGTCTTGGAGCCTGTCCTGTCCTTTGGGAAGTAACGATGGATGCCTGTAGGATAAAACTCAGTATCTGAGCGTACCCTCTGGGCACACAATCTTTAGGAGTTGATACATACAGTGTCTTAATTCAGGTGGCTTCCTACAGTGTGTAGGCTCTTCATGAAGAAATGGTCAAGGTAGTGGTAACTGATAAAGCACAGTGTGATCATGGTCATGGCCGAGACCACTCTTCAAGAAAGGCATAGCTGTAGCCAGAATACCTTTCTGGTTTTGCTAAACAAGCTTCTCTGGTGGTTAACATAACCATGTCAATCAAAGCTGAAGCTCTGCAATTTTTTTTGCTGTGGTAGCAGTGGAAGCCCATCTGGTAGGCAGGTGAATGTTAACAGCAACAAAAAGTACATGCACCGTGTTTTGAGTTGGCTTTTAGAGAAATAGCATGGTTTTGAAAAGTTGTATTTGGACAGAGAGTAACACGTAGAATGGGAGATAGCTGATATTGTGGGTAGAACACCCCACGGCAGTGTTGCCTGTCTTGAGCAAACTAGATAAGCTGTGTGAGTAGAAGCCATCCTAGGGACAGAGGGATAACACAATGTTTGTATGTTTCTGATCATGCATATTGCCCATTTTAATTTTGGGCATCGTTCTGTGTTGAAGAATACCTGTAAATTGTGTTACACAAAGTAAGGATTATAAACTAAGCCCTTTCCAGAATTAAACCTTTATACAAACAGAAGATAATTATGTTGCTGATCTCTTCAAAATGTGAGTATAGTGATATCCAGTTTCCCCAGTTAAGGTATCTCTCAGTGTCAGATATTCTAAATTGGTACTATTGCTAACATAAAACTTCCTCGTTGAGAATTACTTCCGAAGTTTGAAAATAAAATGAGCTTTTACTTTTATACAAGGAGGGCAAAAATATGCATAGTGTGATAGATTTTTTTATTCTTTTTTAATAAGGTAAGTATAAGTCTTCTGTTTAAATTTTGCCTGCTGATGATTTTAACTATAGAAATAGCTGAAAGGTTAAATCCAGCCTTCCTAGTACTTCCTAAGGAACTTCTTTGTAGTCTCAGTAAATTTGCTAGCATATTAACAAAAATTAATGTGATCAATCTCCAATTAAGTATTTTTTTCTTTCTTGAATGTGTGAGTCATTGAAAATCATGTATCATTACATGATAAAGGTAGGGACTTAGACTTTTCCAAATGTCTTCCTCATTTGATCACTGCTCTGTTTCCTTGATGTGCTTTGCATAACACTATGATTAGATACAGCAAATCAGTTATGCCAATACAAAGGGAAATTTGGTTTGTAGAAATTGCTCATGTATTTCTTTCATAAGAAACACCATCTTTCCTTCTTTTTCACATTTGTATATTTACAGTAATAATAAACAGATTAGCCTGCTGTCACAAAAAATGTTGGGATTTGTGACGCTACTGTGACATAAAACCTGTCAAAACGCAAATATCATTTCTATCTGAGGCATTGTAACAATTCTGTACTTTAATTGTTAAGCTGCATGGTTTACCTACCTAGGCAGAGGATAGAACCTATTTCCATAATGCAGCAGATTAGATTCCATCCATTTACCTCTCTGTGCCTGATAAAGAATGTGATGTTTGTCTTTCTTTTTTGATTCTGTCATCTGTAAAATACTGATTTGCAGGTTGCAGTGTTGACTTTTCTTGCCGTTAGCAAGCTTACCTAGCCTGTAAATGCAAATAGTCATTACAGTTGTTAAAATCATTTTAAATTTTACCCATCAGTAGAGAGAAAAGAAACCAGTAAAATACATATTAAAATCTGCTTTTTAAAAAGAGATCTTCAGTGGGAAAAATAATAAGTGCTAAGTTTAAGTATGAAATTTTAATTCAGCCTCTCTGTGCATGACCGTTATCACAGTCTGATCATTTATTGTTACGTAATTACAGAGTATTTTAATGTTACTTGATCTAGGTAATAGTAGTAATGCCTACCCATTATAAATCCCAGAATGTGTGTAGAGGCTATACCTGTATATAACAATGTCTGTATCACTATAGAGTTTTAACTTGAATTTTAAAAGGCATTCAGTGGTTGCAACCTGTGTGGAAGCAATAACACTTTGGTCAGGTGACTTAAGGGTTATGTAAACAGCATTCAGAAACTGACTTTGCACACCATAAACTAAGTGCGATGCAGTAAAGGATCAGTTAGAATCTTCCTTGTCTTGACCTTGTGCTCTGACATAATACTAAATCATGGCTTTGGTGAAAGCTGACTGAGTCTCATTGCTAACTGTCATGCCTTTCTTTTACTCTCTTTCAGCTGAGACAATCCCAGTCATACTGCACAGACACAGAATGCCTTCAGGAATGTGAGTAACTATTGAGATCAGGAGCACGGAAGTAAAATAAATAGTAATTAAAATACAGTCTGGCCGGTATTTAAAATGCAGCAGTTGATTTAATGTTATAGGAACATACTAGTTATATCAAATACTACAATACTAAAATTGCTTCATGGGGGAGGTAATTTCTGAGAATCTGTGATACAGGTGAATATTGTACATTAGAAGCATTGTATGGAAGCAGCAATAGTGATGAGGCTGGAGGTGTCAATACACCAGCATGACCATTGATCAGGCCCCAAGCGCTACTGAATCTTACCATTAGCCTCCAAATAGGATGATTTCATTTTTTCCTAAGGAGAAAATTTGGAGGGGGCTGTATTTGCCCTCCTTACAGTCATAGCAGCCTAACCACAGGAGACTGGATATTCAGCACAAACCCTGACACGTACCATGTTCACAACTGGGGCTGGGTGACCTGCCATCGATACTGTGAGCCCTCTACTCCACTGTGAGGGAGAGGAGATTCCCCACCAGTGACTGGCAAGTTTACATACAGCATGCCAGCATTTCTATTGACTTGGTGGCTGTGTAGCTAATGAAGCAGAGCACTGAGGTGTACATTTCTTGTAGTTTGCCATGAAATACATCAAAAAAACTCTCCTGAAGGGTGAGCATTTACTAGGACAAACGTTAGCAGCATCTGCAGGGAAGCGTAGCTGTGAAGAGCTTATGCAGTAATGTAAGCTTGCCCTGGAGTGCTCTGTTTACACTTTTCATGGTCTAGGGGGAATGTTGCCAAATGCTTATAAATAAAAATGAAGTGGCTCTGTTTTTCCTATATTGCTTTACCAATTGAGCATATGAACTCACTCAATTAGCCTGCATTAGGACTACTGTAATGCTCAGAGGGAGGAGGGAGCACCTGAGCAGTGTTTGGGAAAGCAACAGCTGCTGGTGCTTGTGTCTTCTACAGCTCTAGGAGCAGTGCAGTCAAGGTTTCTAGGATCTGTGATAGAGAGCATGCCTTTGTTCACTCTCATGTTCCTCCGTCTTCACTCCCCAGTAAAACCTGTTTAAGGTTAGGCATCTAGGTTGGACTTGCAGTAAGACTTCCCAGAGTGAAACAGTCCTAGATTCATTGCCACACTGGGTTGAAGGGGAAAAGCTATGAGCTTTCCCACATAAACCCTGAAAAAAAGAGAGTGGTGCACACATATGCCGTACAGTGCTGCTGGCTTTACTCTTTGTATGTGGGCTTTCCAAGTTATGCTGTGTGTCTGTGACTTCTAGCACCCCTCCTCTCCCAGATGCACCTGTCCTGGGGCAGACTTCGGGACTCCAAGCATTAGACTTCTGTGTCCGGGCTGTTCTTTTTTTTTTTGGTGGTGTTTTTGTGGAGGGTTTGTTTATTTGTTTGTTTACTCACAGGCATGTAGAAGAGGCAAAGAGGCAGGTAACAGGAGGCAGAATATTTTCTGTGTTAGAAATAGGCACAGACTGGCTGTGCAGCTTTCTGAGCTTTAGTCCGCAGTCAAAATCAAGTGATGGTAGGTCATTCTGCTCAAGCCTTGGGAGTCTTCATTTAGGGATGCGACAGCGGCAAATGAAGTTGTTGGAGGGTGAGGGCTGGTTACGCCCCAGAAAGAAACCATTTCCTCCCTTCCTGGGAAGTTTCCATTTCCAGCGTGCCGGCTTTGGCTGCCTGATCCCCCATCTCCGGTCCGGGGCAGCCCGGACGACTGTATAAATGAGTGAGTTCTGTTATGTATAAATGAGTGAGTTCTGTTATGTATGGACACAAAGCTTACGGGATAGCTTTCATGCTACCAAGCTATAGTACAGTGGGGATGTCAATGCTTTGTGGCAAATAGCTTTCCATCCTGACAGGGATGCTTGTGATAACTGTGCAGATGCAAGCAATTTGGCAGCAATTGTTCCAAACCAGTGGTTTGTTTCAAAAACCAAAGCAAAAATTGTAGAGTAAATCCTCTCCTATGCTATTATATTGCCTTAAATTTAGTTCCAGCAAAGGTATTTTTCTGCTGATGCAATGACACTGGCTGCATATTTGTCAGATTATTTTGTGATGCTTCTGTGATTCTGTGCTTGGGCAAACATGAACTCTGTAAGACTGTCAGGAGTCAAAGGCAAAAATAAACAGGCTGAGCCTGGAGAAGCTTCTAGAGGTGTTTTCAGAGGCAGATTGAAACAATTCTGGGCCAGTCTTCTGTCCATTGCTTCATCCTGTTCTGATGAGCTTATGTTTGAGGTGGGTCTCCTCTTCCTTAGGTCCCACAGCTTCATTTCCTGTTACTCGCTGACTTTGATTCCGTATTTCAGGACCTAAATATGAAGAAGCTTGTTTTACTACCACCCATTTGCTCATTCCCAGGATTTCATCTTCCATCTGGAAGCACAGCTGGGAATGTTGTCGTACACAAATTCTTAAGTTGCAGGGCTGTGGAATAACTGATGAGATGTATGTGGTTTTGCTTTGGGAGGCGTCAGGGCTGTGGTTCAACCAGTGTCACAGCAGCGTCATGTGTTACGCTGTTCCTACCAGCTGGAAGTTCTCAGAAACACCCTGCTTTGAGTCTTCCTGAGCACAGTTTGTTTTTTCAACCCTTCATTTCAGATCTCTCGATTTTTACAGCCAGATCAAAGCAGTAACTTCAAGGCTCCCCCATTCCCATTTTCGTGTTATTAGCTCTAAATTCTTATTTATCGTTGCTGGCACCATTATATTGCAGTGACTACCCTGCAGAGAGTTTCCTGCTATGGTCAGAACCAGTGCTTTTGGATTTGTACTCCAAGATCCAGGAGGATATTAGCAGCACTTCAGAGAGCATTTGGGCACTCTGCTTGATGGCTTTTTCTCTCCTGATTTTCTGCTGTCCGAATATCTGCTGTGATGATAAAGCATCAATCAGAATCTGATGACTGTTTCCTCCATTCCAGTGGGTGCCTTGGAGAAAACAGGCCTCAAGTTTTGAATATGCAACACATTTAATATTCTGTTGGGATTGTTTATGCTCAGCAAATCAGAAGATCTTACATTTTCCCCTGAAATGAGGAATAAGAGTGATAATTCTTTTCTGAATTCTGTCTAATGCAGGTGGGGCAGGGAAGATTTCTCTGAAGCATGTGGCAGTTGCAATATCAGCAGTTCATCCAGCTCAGTTGGTACTGAGCTGCTCTGATGGCTCATGGCCCTTCGCAGACAGCCTTCCATGTCAAAGGAAATGAGGACTACCGCCTTGGTTTTTACTCTGTTTTACTAGTAAAATCTGGAATTTACTAGTAATTCCCAGATGTTGTGACCTGGGTTTACCACATTCGTATTTTCAACATTATTCTCATGCTCTGCTAGCTCATAATATGGTCATAGATGACTGTCTCAAATGTTGTCTACTCTACTTCCAAATTTTTATGTATTTTAAAATGAATACATATCTGTGATTCATCTTGAGCTGTACTCACGTAGGGGAGTCACAGCAGCCTGAAATGTCTGCCAGCTCTTCCCTCCCTTTTCTGGTAATTCCCTTCTCCCTTCTGCTCAAGTCCTTTTTGGCTTTCTTCAGTTTCCTTATCCCTGCCTTTGAGAGTGTCAGCTTTCAGGGAAGGTCCCACATGCCCTTTGTCTTCCCTCATGACTCATCTGTTAGATACTTCTCTTTGTACGTTTTCTCTGCCTTTCTTCAGAGAGCAGGCAAGGCTAAAAACACTGTAAAAAACAGGCGGCACAAGTCAGAGAGCATGCTCTTGCCTTTTCACATGCAAGTGTTAAACAGTAAAAAGCTGACGATCCGAAAGGAGGTATTTGTACCCTGAGAGGGCAGACAAAGAGCACCACACAGAATATACTTTTACAGTAAAAGAAATGCAATCTTTCCTCTCTTTCTTTAGAGTACAACCTCACTCTGAATGAAAAATAGCACTTCAAGAGAAGAGCTAGGTTTAGGTGAGGAGTATTTAACAAGGACATTTATTAATTTTAATATTGTATTCTTGAGATTTCAGTCACGATGTGATTGGCCTTTAATCTTTAGAAATTATTTTTACCAAACTCCTCATTTTAACAGCTTTGACTGCCTTCGAGTAGAACATTAAATGAGGTGGCAAACATCTGTCACAGGAGATTCCCACCACCACCCCCCTTCCCATTTGTCTCCAAGAGAAGACTAATTTATGTGATCTTGTCTATGTTTCTATGGGAAAAAGCAAGTCAAAGAACTGTGTCTTGTACATGAGGCAACAGATAGGATTCACCAGTCGTTAGCTCCCGTGGGAGTTCATGCCACAATCTCAGACCAGGTCCTCATAATGCTTTTTTCTGCCTGAAGGTAATTCAGCTATAGTGTAAAATAATTCCCAGTAACCAGAGAGGCAGAACTGTTCAGTGGCTTCATTCAGAAGTCTGTGGATATATAGGTGTACTGAGCCCAGGGGACCAGATGCTCTGAAAATAAAGACCTTGGGCTGGATGCAGTGTTGTGTGGGAAAGCGGGTTAGAGACTAAGTTTAATGCTACTTAGTGACTCAGGAATATGTATTGCTACATTCTGTACTAGTTGGTGTCTCCCAGGCACTGGAGATTAATAACCAGATCCACCCATCAAAATGGGTGGTGGTAGGAACATTTATCTGTGAGGTCAGAACAGAACAATTTTAAATCCATCTGGAAATATTAGAAAATATCACCCACAGGTTCTCTGAAAGGATAGCCTTTATTCTTCAAGGAATCAAAACCCCACTTCTAAATTACCTGCAAAATACCAATTCTAGGTAAAAGCACTGTGGCTTTGAACTCTCAAAATAAGATTTTTTTTGTTCTGCCTATCAGCACAGATTCCATTCTGTGTGCTTTCAGCTTCACTCAACTGTTCTTTATCCGCAAGATGGTCTTAGCTGATTGTTTTCTAAGCTTAGTGATGGAGGTCTTTGCAGCAAAAGATTGTTGTCTTCTACATATTATTGCTCCCAGTAGCTGAAACAGCTTCTTTTCTGTTCTCTTGATTTGTGGTGCAAAGCTTTGAAAAGTGTGATTCTCCTTATTTATGTGATATTTTGCTTATGCTCATCTCCTTCTGTTAAGAGATTAAAGTAACAGATTCTGAAATATCTCACATCCTTATTAAAACACATGGTCATTTGTGAGAAGTGTGGGCTTAGCGGTTCTTGAATAGTGTAAACAGTGTTGTGGCTGTTTAGTATCTGGCATGCTTTGAGTAGGTAGTACAGAGTCAAACTGATCCAGTGATCAGCTGTTGTCTTGCTTAACTTAGTTTAGAACATGTTTCAGCTCACTTGGTTACGTCTAAACTGTATTACAGCGCAGGCTGGAAGAAATTGTCTTGCACAAATGTGTGTGGTTTCCTTCTGTGGTTCCTTCTGCTCCCTTCCTTGGCCTGCAGCATGAGCTCACCTAGCAACATTTACTTATCCCAACTTCTGTTTAACCACAGACCCTAAGTGCCCTGTCCTTCAGCAAAAATTCCAGAAGGCAGTCCTACTAGTCCCTGTTTCTCTTTATTGTATGGGGGATCCAGCAGAACAGGTGATTGGAATTTTCCATGTGCTACTGAGCATACGCACCAAAGCTGTCTTATGTGCTGCTGAAGGTAGTTTTAGACAGCTGTTAATGTTGTCTGGAAGCCCCAGAATAAAGCAGTTCTTTTCATGCCAAATTATATTTTAGTTCACTGGATTGCATATATAAAGGTCATTCAAGATTTAAAATATGATGGTGATAACAGTGATATTTTCCCTCAACACAGCTGCAGGTCTAAACTCTTAGCTGCCCAATTCCATATTCTTTCTGAGTCAATTACATGTTAGTGTAATGAATTAAAAGACGAGCATTCCTATTTATTTTCTTTGCACTATACCTTCTCCTCAAAACCAGCACACTTTATTCACTCATATCCCCAAAAGAACTGTCACTTGTAATTGTATAAACTCCTAGTCATATAATTCCTCTACATTAGCAACTTCTCAAGTTTTGAGATGTCTGTATTTTGAACATTTGAAAGGCAAAAGCTGTATGGCAGTTTTCTTTGCTTATACATGTGAATGGTGGTTGTGCTGTCAGAAACATGAGCTTCTGTAATGTTTTTTGATGTTTTTGGGTGCATGTGATGTCAGTAAAGGACATCAGTCGAACAGCCCCAATTCATGAAGAGTTCTCATGAGCTCATGCTAGTCACAGAACAGCAGTATTGCGAATGTCATCTCCACAAGCTTTCACACAGCGCCCCTTTGCTGTGTTGAGAACAAACCATTTTCATGTGTTAAAAATGCTACCCGGTATGACAGTGGGGAGGGTGGTTCTTTGGTATCAGCACTGACCTTCAAGGAGATTACTCCAGCAGTTCGCTGTGTGTATGTTACCTAGTGAACGTTACGTAAGAACAACTTCCAGCTGATACTGAATCCAGACCTGACTCCGTGATGAGATGATCCAAATGAGTTGGGACAACTGAAAAATCTGAATGATATGAGTGTCGCCAGAGTTTTACTAGATGTTAAAGTTTTCATCTTGCATCATAAAATAGAACAGCTCTTCTGTTTCTGGAATTATTCAGTATAGCTTGGTATTAATTGCTTTGTATTAATTGATCATCTATATCATTAATGAAGATGTTAGGTCTTTAGATACTATTGTGAATGGAGCCATGGAAGTACCTGTTGTGGTTTAAGCCCAGCTGTAACTCAGAACCACGCAGGCGCTGTCTCACTTCTCCCCTTTCCTCCCCCCGGCTCCCGGGGGGATGGGGAGGAGAACTGAAAGAATGTAACTGCCATGGGTTGAGATAAGAACAGTCCAGTAACTAAGGTATAACACAAACCACTGCTGCTACCACCAATAAGAATAACGATAAAGGAAATAACAAGGGAAGAGAATACAGCTGCTCACCACGTGCTGACCGATACCCAGCCTGACCCGAGCAGCTATCTAGCCCTTCCAGGTAACTGCCCCCAGTTTTACATCCTGGGCATGACGTGCTGTGGTATGGGATACTCCTTTGGTCAGTTTGGGTCAGGTGTCCTGTCTCTGCTTCCTCCCAGCTTCCCCTCCTCCCTGGCAGAGCATGAGGCTCAGAAAGTCCTTGGTCAGAGTAAACATTACTGAGCAGCAACTAAGAACATCGGTGTTACCAGTGCTGCTCCCAGGCTGAAAGTCAAAAACACAGCAATGCACCAGCTACTAAGAAGGAGGAAAAAATGACTGCTACTGCTGAACCCCTTATTCCATACCATGCACATCATGCTCAGATCCCACATTTTCAATATACCATCACTCTTATATATATACATATATATATATATCCATCCACAGAGAGAGAGAGATCGATCATTCTTTAGTGCATGGACCAATCCCTGTAAAGCTGCTGAGTCCATCTGGTCCATGATGTCAGGCTCCATCTCTTGTAACAGTCTTTCAGAGCAGGAGAGAGAGCGTGATATAGTCAATCTGCCAGGCCTCCCCATATTTGTACTTCAGCCATCATCCTCCACACCAGAGAGGCTTTAACTTCTTGGTTTGTTTAATTGCAGCACGTTTCAAACTCGTGAATAACCTGGGCAACAGTGTCCCTTGCTAAGTCCATCCCTTGATCATGAGTCCATCTATATGCCACATCTCTGCCCTGATGGCCTGAAGTGTCATGGGACCATCAGGCTCAAAATAATTCACCGTCCCCTTCAGCAGCTTCTGCAACTTGTCGCTGGGGACTCCATACAGCTGCCTTGCACCTCCAATGCTTCCAAAGCACAGGAGGGGCCCACTGGCCTAGATACTTGCCCATGCTGTCCCACACACCCTGCCACTCATGACTGTCCAGCCTCAGGGAAAATCTCTTGCTCCTCCTATATCGTCATCTAACCTAGACAAGGCCCAAACGTGACTCCGCTTAACTTTCGAGATCAGACAGAACGGTCGTGGGTAAAACACACTCTGTATGTGTGCCAACGTGGTTATCCCCATTACAATCAGCAGGCAGGTCTCAAGGGTACCCAAAGGCCATCCAAAACTTGCAGAACTCTCAAATGATGCTGCTGTACTTGTCACCCTCATAGGCTGACCACCCAAGGAGGGGAAAAAGATGCGTAATTGCTATACACTTCTACTATATACCTCCCAAAGTATAGAGGTGATGAACACACTGGGAACTCAAGCCAGATCAGTTTCATGATCAATGATTCTATTGTGTTACAAGTCATTACCATAAAGTACAATGAAACAAGAACCTTAGCCCAAGGCCCCCAGCCGATAAACACTAACACAGCAAATACTGGCTGTAAGTAAGGTACAACATGCTGAAACTGTGAGATCAAGAGCAACAACTTTGAGAGCCAATAAATCAGCGTTGTGACGCGTGATAATTAATCCAAAACAATAAATGCTTATCATAAATATGATTAGACACACTCTGGTCAGATCTGTCGTTATCTCAACCCTTTGTGCCCCATGTTGGGCACCAAAAGGAACTGTTGTGGTTTAAACACAGCCATAAATCAGAACCACGCAGCCACTCTTTCACTTCCCCCCCTTCCTCCCCCCAGCTCCCAAAGTGATGGGGAGGAGAATCAAAAGAATGTAATTCCCTTTCCCTAGAAACCAAACAAATGCACAGCCCAAGTGGCTCCAAGTGGCTCAGGTTGGTCATATTATTGAGAAAAGAAAATATACATAAGGGAAAGAGAATACAACCGCTCACCACCCACCGACCCATACCCAGCTCAACCTGATAGATACTGTTGTCAGTGGAGCCATGGAAGTACCGTAGATAATTAACTACACATTGGCTTACACTTCAGCTTACATTAGTTACAGTTTGATTATTTGGAGTTATTCTTCAGAGGAGAAAAGTTGTTTTCAGATCTGCAGGTATTGGCAAGAGGTTCTGGATCCAAAAAGACCAACCAGCTATGTCCAGTCCGAGGGGGTTTTCTCATTTTTATTTCAATGTTTTGATGTCTCAGCCATTCTGCATGGAAATTAGGTGTAAAAGTTTTATGTTGTATTCCTTGGCTTCACTTTTTCATTTATCTCATCATCATTTTTTCCCCTCCTGACAGATAGGTTTTCTTTGATGCTATCAGAAATACCACATGACCTGGATAATCAGTCATGGACATCTGGCGTATTGACACTGTCACTTGTTCAAATAAACTCTCAAGAAATAACTTACTGTAGCCAACAAAATTATAACAATTAGCTTGCTCCCTTCTTGCTAGAATTAGTATGTTCTCTGTGGGGGGCCTAAAAATGGAGCCTAAACTTTCATCTCTTTAGTCTTGTTCTCCGTTTCAAACAAACAAAAGGTTTTGAGGTTTTTGCCTCGAACGGGCAAAAATCAAACATACAAATGGGGGTTTTCCCACATAAATATATTTTGCATCGGTTTTGATTTCTTAAAAATCAAGTTTGATTTCTTAAACACAAAATATGTGTTTATCATCTCCAGTTCATTAGGAGTGTGAACTAAGAAATATTTATGGTATTTCTGAGTATTCCAGTGAAATCTTATGAAATAGATTCTTTTTTCAAAGGGATAAGAAATGTGATAAAAACCTGATGTAATACTAACCAAGAATTACTTGTCTCAAAGCCAAAAGGAAGCACTAATCAGAAAACTCAGCTGAAAAATACTTCCGGGCTTTTTTTGTGACCCATATGTGCGGTTTTGTTTTAATTTTTTTCATTCTGGGGGAAGAACTCTGCTGTCACTCTGTGTTATAACTTGGGTTTTCTTTGTCTGTAGTGCCAGGACCAAATTCCACCAGTGACAATGGCATCAGCTTTGCCATGATAATAATGGCCTGGGTGGTGATTGCACTTGTCTTGTTCTTACTGAGACCTAGTAATCTGAGAGGACCCAACACAGCCGGAAAGCCAACCAGCCCACAGAATGTAAGTGCATCTCCAAATGCCCTGCACAGAGACTCTACAATAGCTTAACTGTATCTTGTTTTATCACAGACTATTTTAAAGTCAAGTTTTCCTTACTTTTTTTTCCCCCCCTGTATTTTCTTGGAACCCCATTAACAATGAAAATGAGTAAAACCAAACTGAAAGTAGTAGAATCATGAAGGCCAAGTGAGGCCTGCCATGGGATAGAGCAGGTACAGGTGACTAAGTGTGGGTCATAATGTCCTCTGGACACTGGCTGTCCCTGGCTGGAACTGCCTTCTGCTTTCTTATGTACAAGGGGAAAATCACAACCTTAAGAGAAGTCAGTAAACAGAATTACAGCATGAGACTGGGAAGGTTGTCTTTGTCCTAGGTGTGGGATCATGGGAAAACCCCTGTTAATGCAGGAAACAATATTTTTTTTTTATGATCATTTACTCAGAATATCAAAAGGGATATTGAAAGGTCTTAAAGGAAAGTGTAATATAACTCTTCCAAGTTCTTTTATTGCTGAATTATTTTGGGTGAAGCACTGTTTCTAATCCTGTACATGTTTTGTTTCTTTCTTCTCCTCCTTCCTTCCCTAGGGACAAGAACCACCAGCCCCACCAGTGGACTAGAGCATTCAATATTGGAAAAGTTCAGTAGCTAAAACCTTGCACGACCAAATGGACAAAGTGACCAGATTACTCCTAAACCCCATTCAATACTGTTTTCTTTTCTCATTTATATAGAGCAGAATTACCATTCAGCAGTTATCTTAATGAACTGCTTTTAGCAACTTCAATTTTAAGTTTATGTTATTACAATTCCTAGTAGATTGTAATTTGAATAATGGTAAGGCATTGCAGAGGTTTTTTGGTTGTTGCTGTTACTGTGGACATTCCGCTGAGTCTCTTTCTGTTACAATGATCTTAATTTCTTTGCAGTGATTTCTGATATGCATTGAAAGAAAAGAAAAAAAAAATCCCTGTGCATCTATGATAATGGAAGGTTACTGACCTTTCTTCAGATTAACCCATATTTTTTCTCCAGTATGCTTTTGAGAGTTCTACTATGGTTGCAACTATGAGCTTAGTTATGTGGTGAAAAATTGAAATGATTTTATATTTGCCCTGGGTTCAGAGCAGCTTTTAGTCTGGTCTTTGGACCACTAACATAGTTTTCAGGGTTGTTGGCAGAAGCATGGATTGTCCACTAGAATTATACTCTGTGTGTGTGTGTGTGTGTGTGTGTGCACACACAGAAGTGAATGTGATAATTGCCACTGTCAAAGCTTTGACACATATATTGGAAACTTTACACAAAAGATTTTACCACCAAAAAAGAAATTAATTTAATCTTGTTCATTAATAAATGATATATGTTATTCAATATGTTGTCAAAAAAAATAATACATATATTCCAAAAAGAGATTTGTTTACTTATAGACTTTATGAAAGAAAATGTAGTGAGAAGAACTTAGTAGAATTTTCTGTCCTGGTATAGTCTTTTAATAATAATTGGTATCTTAACAAGTTTTTATCCATGATGTAAGGTGTATTGGACAGAATGAAATAATACCAAGAGGTTACCAAGTTTACCAACTTCTGGTATACAGCACATACTGGATATTCAGGTTTTTTCACTTGTATGTTATCAGCAATTCTTAACATTTCATCCTTATCTGCTGGTTGTACTTGTAGAATAACAAACTTGCAGGTGACTAGATATGGCATGTCTTTTCCCTATTTGTGTGTATGTGTGGGGTGTTTATGTGTGCGTATGTGTGGCTGTGCACGTACCTGTGCACATCTCCCATTGTGGCAAATGGGAATGACTTTTTTATGTACATTAACTTAAGAATATTTTAAAGATGTACAGAAAACCAAGACTGTATATTTTTCTTGATCAATTTGAAAAATTGATGAGAATAATTGTAAAGAACATTTTTATGTTACCAACATGAAGCTTCTTTCCATAAAGGTCAGTAGAACAAACATATGGGAATTCAAAGCCTTACCCTACAAACCTTTATTTCATGAGGACTTTAGTTATGGAGCTGAAGGGACTCACTGTTCAGATGCACAAAGGTTTGTATGAGTGGGCTCTAACAAAAATCTCACATCAGATCCCATGGTTGACAGGCGCAGGGTTTTCCTCCTCAGGGTAAATGGCAGGCAAGCCTCCTTGTAAAGGTACAGCATAGACCTGAAGAAAGGCTTCTGTAATTTGACGGAACTGCCCTTTGAATCTCTGTGGAATAGTGTGCTCCTGAGCACAGGGGCACATGTAAAAAAAAACAAAGTTAAGCAAAGAAGATTGGGCAGATGCTCTCAGTGAAATCAGTGCAGTGCCATGTACAGCAGTGGGGCTGCAGCAGAGACACTGAGAGAATTTGTTCTGTTATGTCTAATGGTGTACAGGCCACAGACACTGTGTAAAGATGTCACTGGGACAAGCAGTCTGACTGTGCTTGCTTTTTGCCTTCTGTGTGTGTTTATGTTTGGGATACTGTTTGGAACAGAACAAGTAATACAGCATCATTTTATTGACCCAGCAAGGAAATATATATAATCTCCTACACTGACCTTTTCTCCAAGGATTTTTGGCCAGAATTCTTCAGTATCAGACGCATAAAACAGGCTTCCAGTTGATTAAAAAGTCAACTGAAACGGGCTTTATTTCAGACAGTGTCACTCCTCATCCTATTGGAAGTTGGTGAGATTCATGGCAGATCAGTCTCACTTTACTTAACTGTCTGTGTATGTATCTATAAAACTCACCATGTACACCCGGCAGAAACAGTCTTTGATAAATGAACTTTTTGTTCAGAGCAGTGTTGTGTTTTACATCTAAATGAACTGTCTTTGCTTGAAATTCCTCAAAGTTATTGTCCCAGTGATTTTATACATATATGCTTTCCTCATGTAAATTCCTATTTTAAATTTTCTATGTAAAAGAAAAAACATTGGAAATATTTTATTGTAAAATGTTTTACTAAAGAGCCAGGCCACTATCCCACGTCAAAATGAATGCCTTTTAAATTCAGATACTCTCCCCAACGTATAACCTTCGGATCACCACTCTTAATTAAAACAAAAGTAACTAATTGTAGGACTGTATTTTGCCACTCTTATTTGTGTTAAATAGTGCCTTACTCATCAAGTAGTTGCACTGAAGTTTGTGCGACTACTCTGAGATAATGTACTAGTAGCAGCTTTAATAAGGGTGGCAGAAATCTGGCCTCTAGTGATGTAGTTTGCAGTTAAATAATTGTATCATGGTTACAGATGTTAATGGTAAATTTTGAGAAGTGTGGAAGAGATTAGTGGTATATGAAGCTTCGGGATATGATTAATTCTGTAATGAGGGTTTTAAGTTTGCTTAGTAAGAGATGCAAGTTGTAGCAACTTGGGAAATATGGAGGGAAGTTTACAATTATACCTTAGCTTAGAACTCTGTTAGAACAATAGTATTTTTAGAGTCTGCTTAACACAATTATTATACTCTGAAATGAAAAATCGTATGTATCCATGTCTTGTCTGCAGATCACTTAGCCTTGTAATGCTCATGATTGAAAAAGGAAGAGTGATGATGTGATGTACCTAATGTAAATCGGTGGTTTAAAATGTCTGAATCATGCCAAACAAAAAATCATCTGTGCCATTTGCGGTTTCCTAGTAATCTTTTACCGAGTACTTGGATTGGGATAAAGGGCTTGTACTATGCACTTTTTATTGACCTAACAAAATAAATAGCAATCATTAGTAACCTTTTGTCTTTGTCTCTAAGTCTTTGTGTAAGATGCTGCTTCCTCACTGTTCCCACTCTTCCTTCAGCAGCAGAGCATGAAATGCTGAGCACTGCCCCAGCAGCAGCTCAGATCACACATTAGGGATTCCTGTGTTAATCCAAGGAAAAGGAGGAAAGCACAAGGGAAACTTTAGGGTTTAAAATAATATACACCTGTTTAAAGATAGCAGTAATAAATACCAGAGAATCAGGAACAAAATCTGAATTTATTTTTAGTAATAATAATAAAGCATAATAACAAATGAGTCAACTTAGAAACTGTATTATCTTAATCAGAGATCATGAATGTCTGCTCATCAAGATTTACCCTTTTACTCAAATATTAACCCCTAAAGCTAAACTTTACTTACAAGCACACTTGTTAAAATGTTTGTCAAGAATACACACGCCTATTCTGAAAAGTGATGCAGAAAGGAAATTGCCACAAGTCCAAATTAACTATATTGACTGGATCTGCAAGAGGCCTAGCAGTTCAAGATCACCAGATCAGGTAGGTAGTGATTACTGTGCCCCAAAACCTGAAAAACAAAAAAAAGTATTTTATCTAAGATGTTTGGGAAAAATACATCAAATCATTGCAGCAAAACATTCCATGAACATTAAGTGGGTTCCCTGTGAAAATGGACAACTTGAATTCTTTTCTCCTGTTAACCCTTACTTGTTCAGTACCAGCCACCAGCCTACAGTGCAATTCACTGCAAAGAGGTGGGCCTTGGAGTGGGGAAAGAGGTGGGATGAACCACATCCTCCCTTGTACAACAGCATGACTCTTACTGGCTTCCAGGGATTTACACTCATCAACATCAACTGAAAATTTGTTTCTTCTCATACAAGAAAAGCAACTGACCCCGTGTTACTTGATCTTGTATCAAAATTATTGCCAACTCCCATAGCAGGCACTTTGAAGTTAAATATAATAACTAGAAGAAACTGGCTTCTGCATTACCTTTTTAATATCCATGGATAAGAGTGTTGGTGAAAGGCGGTATCTGAAACAAACCCATTTCAGTACATGACAATAAATATTAATTCACCATATACATACAGCTTTTTAAAAGTTTCACTTGTTTGCATGGAAAGTGATATTATAAATATTTTACACCATGGTAATTGAAAATACAGCAGTAATTTCTAATCAAAGGTCACAAGTAACAAGCTTTAAAATAAAAAGTTTTGCATTTATGTGTTTTGTTATTATGTCCTCTAGGCTATAAATGATGAAACAGAAGAATAATTTCTGTGACTATGTAGTTTCCAGATTTACACCTGTTTAAAAATTGTTGAAGATTATTAATTTCTTCTGGTTCAAATAATACTCTTAAAATGGAAGAGAAGCTATTAGAGCCGAGAAAACACGTTTCCTAAGCTGACCAACAAAAACTCTCACAACTGTACCACATTTGGAAGGTCACAGCCATTGCTTCAATATAAAAAGCAAACCTCAGAAAAGGTGTAGGAGGTCAGTTTGGAGCAAAACTTGTAGATGAAATAAATGATAATATGATTAGCAAGAAAATGATCCATAGAAGCCCTCACAGGACTGGACACTACATCAAGCACTGCATGGAACACATCAAAATCTGCTTTGTTGTTGTGGTGAGGGTGAGTAAAATCTGGTTCCTTCACTTCTCCTAGTGATTTTCCACAGCCTTGTTTTCCATCCTCAGTTTTATATGGGTGAAATCGAAAATCCAAATAATAATTTTCCCCCTGCATCAAATATTAGCTTGCTATTTGAATCGCAAATCTATCTTGTCTCTGACACCCCTTCTGGCTCTACGCTTCTGTTGGGTTTCAGTATGTAGGGGGGAAGAGATTACGCCAAATTTGCTTTATAACAGTGGATCAAATCCTCACCTTATTTTACGTGAGCAACTGTGAAGGCAATGAGACAGCTCAGCTGAGTGAAACCCTTCAAAGAAGTCATGCTGCAAGGCGATTTCTCTCCAGTAGGGCTGTGATAAAAAGCAGTGTCTTATCTGGCTGTTCTTCCTTCCATTCCATGAGTTTTAGTATTTAAGGCTTCCTTATTGTTTTATTGAAATGGCTGTTATGCCTGAAATGGCTCTCCTGTTGGGAAATTTAGCATGCTCTTTGTTCAGAAAAGCAATGCTGTTGCCCACAGCCCTGCTTCTGAAGGAACAGCTTTGATGTCTGGTGTGATGTGTGTGGTTTCCAGAAGAACGTCGGAACAGGAGGAAAAAAATGAAAAAAATAAAAAAGTATTTACTAAACAATAGATAAGGCTGTCAAATGCAATCATGCCTGGGGGGGGGAGTGTGAATAATTTCTGTGTATTCTGAGAGATTTAAATAATCTAATTAGAGGAAGGTCATATACCAGAAAACAAAACATTGATGTTCAGGAACTGAAAGAATGGACAATCTCCTCAGAGTTTCAGGGTGGCCTTCCTCTGATTTTTAAACATTGTTTTAATCCTGTGTGGCTTTTGGTTTTTATTTATATTGCAGTATTGTCCACAAGTTCAGCTGAAATTATTGTCCAGATGTTCTGGGCCCTATAAAAACAGGCACATTGACCCTGAGCAAAAACCACTGTGACTGGGACAAATTTAGCCAATAATTGCAGTTTGGGGTGCTGATTGTCAGTTAACAAAATATTGTATCAGATTAATCACAAGTTGTTTGGGCAAACTGTCAGATCAAACAGCAAAGTCAGAGTTCTGGTGAGCTGGAGATGTGGAGGTAAGTAGGAACACACCAGGTGGAAAATGCCTCTTGTAACAACTCGTAATGTTGGCTCTGCGCAGTTAACTGTTATGGTTGGCTCTGAGCTCAGCCACTTGGCTGCCTGTGTCCAAGCCTGGTGCACAACCTGCTTTTTGCAGCTGTTGGAGCCTTTTCCAGAGGAACACGCATGCCCAGTCCCACATGTCCCTGTGTACTCTCTTTAGCTGGGTCTCCTTCCTTCCTCTTAGCACTGTAAAAAAAAAAACCACAAACAAAGCATGGATTCAAATACTGATCTAACTGGTCTGTGGGCAAGTCTTCTGGACGCTTTTCTGCCTCAGCCTGGGCCTGTTGCCAAGTAGCTCAGATTTCCCTGTTACACATGGGGTTGCCTCTTGGTTGTGCTGTGTCTAACGTTAGAGGGCTTAACAACAGTGGTTGTTGAATCTGTGTGAGATATCAGTGTCACAAACTGATTAGACAAATACGGCCACCTTTAGTTAATGATCAGCTAAACCTGGTGGGGGATTAGTCTGACGTTAAACACTCCCCAGACATGATACAAAACTTCTTTCATATCCAGTTCTTGCTGGCTTCTCCTCTCATCTCCAACATCAGGCTGCCAGCCAGGAGATTACACAACCATGCACTCACTTGCTCTTTCTTTTCTTCCCTCACATTCCCCTCATCCCCCAAATCCTTCATAAATGATTTCTCTCTTGCATAATAGAACAGCTTGCACACAGGAGGTGAAGAGTGCCCCCTCCACCCAACTGTGGCATTCAGATTGCCCTTTGCTCTGTGGTTTCTTTAAAGGCAGAGATGTGGCCTTGAGCCCACTCCTCTATTTGCCACAGAGAGGAGAACACAGGATCCAATCTCACACTTGTACATGCTCTAGGCCTTTGAGACATGATATTAAAAAGACACTACCACTTCCCTTGACCAAGATTTTTGAATGAAGCAGCCTTAAATGTTTTGACTGCATGCTGCTTGATCCTGCGGGTGTTAGCCCTTGCCTGAGCACACACTAAAGGCCAGGTTGAGTGACAGCATATAACAAAGGAATTGCTCTTTTTCAGGGTCAGATCAAATTTAGATATGAGGCAGACAATGGAACTGCTCAGATTAGACCTCAGTACCTTTAGGTACCTAAGGAAACGTATTGTCAAACTAACACTCCTTTTGGAGTCTGTTCCCTAACACTAGCGTATTGACTAGCTTATTGTCTCTGTCCTATGTGTATCTGTAGCCAAAAATTTACAAATATCTCTAAAATGCCTGTTCTCCTCAAGCAGGTCTGTACAAATTATGATAATCACCTTTCTTGGACATGGATGCTTCCATGAATTACAGTTCAGGCTATTTAATATAAGGGTCTGGAAAGATGATCTCCTAGTAGGATGCATAGTTAAGCAGCAGTCTAGGAAGTATAGGTTACTTACAGTTAAGTCATTATGCAAATTACAATCTTGAAAATGTAAAAATCCAGATGAATGGAGCAGTGACTCATCAGTCAGCCCTAGCAGCAGCTCTGGCAATTTTCATTCCAAAATAACACCCATAAGAACTCACCTGAGAATAAATGAACACGGAGGTGAACTCTCTGTGGAAAGGAGAAAAGGCTTCTGACACAGTCTGCAATACACAAGACTTGGAGAGTGGCAATCCTTCATTGGTACAGTTCTTTAGCGGAATGGGCACCCTGCTAAGATACCTTTCAGCAACCAGTTAAGGGGGTATTTAGTAAAAATCTTTCATAAATACACAATAAGATCACAAATTATAAAGCCAAACTGGATTATTCTGAACATCTCCTTTGACATCCATAGGATTTGCATCAATTATTTAATTTTTGTGCTAGAAAATATGTTAGAAAAACTTTCCAGAGATGGACCATCTCTAAATCATTTCAGTGGTTACTTACCTGCACTTTGAGAAAACAACTCTCTTGAATCTGAAAATGTCAAGCTTCGGTTTTTATACATTATGTTTTGCTAATGTGAAGGATTATTAATTTTCTGTTATTGCAAGAAATGAGCATTATAAAACTTCATTTTATGCACCCGATGTTTAGGCATTGCTTCCCAGCAAGGAATTTATAGCCCCAAGTTAGATACACAGTGGGAAGGAAAGGCTGCCTCCAAGTGAGGTCCAGGCTACCTGGAAGGGGGATCCATCTGACCTAGTGAACAAGCAGCGCTAAAGAAAAGCATACACCTGAAATCCCATTCCTGTTGTTATTGAAGTTACTGATCCTGCACTGCAAAAGGATGAACAGCCTACACTGAGCCTTCAGAAAATGGAGCATAACTCTCACTTTTATTTATAAATGTGGCCAGCAGTGGACTGGCTTCATCTGCCTTGTAGCAGCCCATAGCTGTGCTTCCCAAGCAGCATGCTTTAGGAGGTTCAATACCATGCCCTGAAGCCTTACATAGGCTCTATAGTATTTGCAACGTGTTGTAAAAATTCTGCATACTGAGAAACAATGGGTCTGCCTGAACAGGCAAATAAATAAACTCCCACCCAGTAATTCTGATTTTATTCTGAAATAAGAGAGGACACCCAAGCTCCCTGCCTTTCTCACTGCAGCAACTTTGAGCTGTGCATTTTTCCCCTGCCAGCACTGCCCTCGCAACCAGGGTGTAGGTTTTTACTAAAAGAAGCCCTCATCATTCTTTCTGGGGAAGTTGTGCCATTCTGCAGGATGGAATTTGAGATTCACTTCCTAGGCAGGAAGTGTGATAATTGCATTCTACCAGTGAAGGCCCTGTGCTAACAGAAAAGAGACTGAGGTATGTTCCCACCTCCAAGGGCTCTTCAGGCATTTGTAACAGCTCTCAAACCATAGACCGCAACTCAGACCCTTCTCCTCCCAGGAAAGGGCCATGATAAGCACACCCAAAAAGTATTCCCTTTCAGGCTCCTTGGCAAGCTAGCATGGTTGCAGGTGGAGAATTAGATCTCCATGTTTCCTTATAACCCACCAGCTGCAGCACTTTAGACACACATAGAGAATAACAGAATAGTTAGGGTTGGAAAGGACCTTAAGATCATCTAGTTCCAAACCCCCTGCCATGGGCAGGGACACCTCACACTAAAATATATGCCTGAACTCTCTGAGCCAAGGAAGACTCTGAAGCTGCTGCCCTCATTCTTAGCAAAGGCAGTAACTAGGAGGTATTGGTGCACTCCAATGAACTACTAACTACCCACACAACCAGCAATATGCAAAGGGAACTCTTCCTCACAAACGTGCCTTTGCACACAGCCACCACCATTTCCTTTAGAAAATCCACTTCTTGTTTGTCAGGCACACACACCATTATCAACACCCTTAGGGGACCACATAACGAATCTGAGGTGGATTTGGCCTTACCAAGATAGGAACAGGCACGTACAGAGGGACTGGAGAAGTTCTCAGGAGTACCTGTGTATGCATTTATGGCTACTCTGAGTCCTAAGGAGATAGACAGGGGTTTGAGGATGACGGCATATGATGATGATGGCCATCAAGACTGACTTGGTAGTGACAGCTCACCGAGCTTCCATCTGCTTTGCCTAGGCTTCCCTGGAAAAAAAGTGATGTGCTCAAAACTGAGACATCTGTGCAAATTAGCAGTGAAACAAGGAGCTACTTGTTTTTACTTCAGGATAAACATGGTGAACCCTGCACTTTGGCCAGGCAGCTCTTTGGCTAACCACACTGACTCTGCTGGGATCCTGCACTGGGACTGCAAACCTCAGTAGGCTCTTTCAGTATAAACACACATATTTTACAGTACCATTTCTAAAGGGCCAGTGAGTTATACCATGTACTCACTTAAATAGGCACTGATTAGGGAATGGGCAGATCCTCTGGAGTAAAATGATAACAAAGCAAAATATAAAACAGAAATAATGACTCCTTTTTCTATATTCATATATATGTACCCTTTTATATATATATATATATATATATATATATATACATATACATATACCCTTTAACATCTATGGACAAAAATGCCCTGCCAGAACAAGGCAATACTTTATTCACATTATTAACAAGGACATACATATATTACTCACCTAATTTGGCAACATTTAACATTTCTATTCAACATAGAAATTCTAATCTGTTTAAAGCATAAATGACTACGGTATTGCAGATGCTGGAAAACCCTCTCCAGCTTCTAGGAGATGATGCACTGTAAGTGAACTTGAATACACTGGAAAAGACAAGATGGCAGATTTTTCACAATCTTTCTGCTACTAAAGTCAACTAAGTATACCAATAACAGAGAACATTGATACCAAAGACAACAGTAGTATCTTAGAACTTTAACACAATTAGGCAAGAGATCCTGGGCAGTGCCCAGCTCAGAAGGGCAAAAGAATGCAAGCTCATTCTATTTCCTTACTCTAGCAATGTTTGCTATCTGGACTTTAAACACTGTTTTACTGCTGCCTACCCATGTTTTCTGTTCACTTCTCTTTGCTAAGATGGCTCTACCCTACAGAAGAATGAACACCGAGTTTTGTGTTTCACAGTAAGCACAGCTGAAGGACTAACACTTCCTCTCATGCACATTCTACCACCAGAAGTCATTTCCCCATCAGAAGAGGGGAGCCATTCAGCCCAGCAGTCCCTCACCCCAAGGGTGCCACTCGACCTCCCCTGGGAGCCCAGGCCATGCTAGAGCTGCCCGAGGCCACTGGCAATGTTTCCACTGGGGCTCGGACTTGCTCCCCAACACTGCACCAACCCCACCACCACCAACCACTAGGGACAAGGGCAGCTGGGGACCCTTCCAGTGGCTCTTGGTGGCCTCTCCCACTAAGAAGCAGCAAGACCAGCCACCTCTCCAGCCCTCAGGACACAAAAAAGCCCAAAGCGAGGGTAATGTGGCATAAAACCCCCAAAGTGACATATGGGGAAAGCGTGCACCGGGACACAGTCCACCCCGAGAGCGGCGAGCACCCAAGAAGCGCTCCCTTCCCTTCCCTTCCCTTCGTCTGAGGGAAGCCTCCTCGGCGCGGCCGCCCCAGTCCCAGCCCCGAAGCTAGGCCGCGCAGACCCCAGTCGGGCCCGGGGACCCTGCGGCCCCTCAACAGCCCGTGAGGTGGCGGGGCAGGGCCGGGCCTGCGCGGCCAGCGGCAGCGCCTGAGGTGTCCCGCGCCCATTGGCCGGCATTGCGGCGGGGCGGGGCGGGCCGGGCCGGGGAGGGGAGGCGGTGGGGCGGGTGGGCTCCGCGCCAACCTCCTCCGCCCCCGGGGAAAGAGTGGGGCGGAACCGGTCTTGCTCGGCGTCCCCGGGATGAAACAGCTGCCTCGGCCCCGCGGGGGCCCTTTAAATAGCTGCTGCTGCCGCTGCTGCTCCACTCGTAGCGGACCGTTGTCCTGAGCTCGCTGAGCATCCTCACCGCAGTCTCCCGCCAGATCCGCGGTGGCGGGGCAGAACCGCTCCCGCCCACTGTAAGTGTCTGGGCTGCAGCTCCGGTGCCGCCCGCGGGTCCCCGCTCTGCCTTCACCGGGGGTTCCCGGGGCGGTGGCGGCCTTTTCCTCCAGTGGCCGCCTCCTCCTCAGCGCGGGACCGGGTTGCGGCCGGCTGGAGCCTTTTGCTGGGTTCCCGAGATGGAGCCGGCGGGGGTCGGCCCCCGCCCGAGCCGCCTGGGAAGAGAGTGGGGTCGGCTGCTGCCTGTTTCTTTCACGAAGGAGGAGGCCGGAGCTGCGGTCTCCGCGCTGGCGGCGCCTCTCTCAGCTGAGGGGCTCCGGGGACGGACCGGGATCTAGGCCTGGTCCGGGGGTCCCGGCTTGGCGCGGCTCTGCCCGCAACGGGGCACGCCGCTCCCCCACCCTGCGGCCTCGGCTTGTGCCTGGAGCTATCGCGGCATCGGTAACTGCCCGGCCCGAGGGGCGGTATTTGTGTTAGCAGGCTTCACAGCGACCGCAGAAAACGCTTCCTCAACGGTTTGTGTGTGCCAGCCCCCCTGGAGCGGGGCAGGCTCTGAAGCCTTCCCGGGTGGGAGAGAGTAACTGCAGCCCATATCAAGAGATCAGCTGCGAGGAAGTGTTTCTCCCCGTGCCAGCACAATAAAATCGCCAATCATTAATTACCTGTTAATTCCTTGAATTTTTGGCCAGTATTTTCAAATCCTGATTCTCTTTTTTTTCCCCTCCTTCTCTTAATAGAGTAATCATGTTCGACATTAAGAAGATTTGCTGCATTGGGGCTGGCTATGTTGGTGGCCCAACCTGTAGTGTGATTGCACAGATGTGCCCCAATATCAAAGTTACTGTTGTGGATGTCAATGAGGCCAGAATCAATGCCTGGAATTCGGATACGCTCCCCATCTATGAGGTAAACTTCCCTCACTGTTATCTCTTCTTCCATCCAGTGTTGCATTTGCTTCCCTCTTCCCACCGCATGGCATTTCTACATGGCCCACCTCTGAATCTTTATAAGTATAGCACAGTGATGTCCTTCAAAAAGATTATTCTGGAACATTTGCTTGTTGCTACTGCTCACTAAATCAGATTTTGAAAATATCTTAATATGTCTGGTGCAGGCAGGTATTTAAGGATTATATATGAGGAGCCTACTAAGGAAAAATGTGTATACAGTGAACTGTGCTAAATCACACTGACTTTCTTTCAGAACCCAGTTTAGTCATAGCCTAGTTCTCTTACTTAGTTTCAGATGTTATTTGCTGTGTTGTAGCACTATATGAATGTGTAATGCTGAGTGGTGAGCTTTATTCCAATCCTGAATACTGCCAAAAGCCAATTGGTGCTGCCCATCTTAACCCTATTATAAGATGGGAACAGTCATGTTCCTGATTCACTTGTGCTGTAAAACCTTCCATCTGGTCCTGGAAGACTAGGCCAGGTAAAGATTACTTTAAGTTTATCACAGTGTCACTCCTTCATTACAGAATTACGTCAATAAAGCATTTAAAATAGATTTTCCTTCTTCAGAACTTGGTTTTTTACTCCTTTTCACACCTAAAGAATAGGTCTCTTTCTTTCCTTAAATCTTTCATGAGATGCACAAAAGATTTCATTTATACATTTGAGCTCTTTTCTTTAACAGGAGGGAAAGCTTACCTTCACTTGGCTCCAAAAGACAAGGCATATTGCCTTGTACTTGGTTACTTTTTTGCTATAAGAAGTCTTTTAATTCCTGTCTGTGCTGTAACTCTAATGCAGTCTTTCTCTCTTCAAATAAAACCTGTGACTCTTTAAGTGAAGATGAATAGGCCTCCTTTGTCATTCATATTCAAAAGAAAATGTGTATAATGCTCAGATTAGCAGATGAGACATCAATAAAGATCATGAAAGCAAGTACATTGTTTTCTATAAATACTTAGACTGAATGAGTTAAGGTAGAGCTAGTCTTGGCATGTAAAAAAAAAAAGGCCAACAAGAAAAACCCACCTCACAACATCTGCTTCCTGGAATAGTGTCCTTTGCTTGCAAAGAATGTACAAAAACTGCCAAGAATTAGTTCAGGCAGTTATAAAATTGAGTCATTGCACAGTGAGGTTTGGGGAGGGGGGGGGGGGGGATATTTGTATTTTCTTTTTTTCTTTCCAGTGTTAGAAATTGTCTAATGGACTGCTTTTCTATTTACATCCCAGTAACACAATGGTTGTTACAACCCATCAAATGTTATGTGTTATTCTGCCTGTGCTGACCTTTATTTTCCTTTTAAGTAGGCATTTGATATAAATGAGACAGCAAAAATTACTTGCACAAAAAAGCTTCTGCTTTGTTTTCCTCTTTCCAGTGAACCTTTGCCTTTCTGGCACTCGCTCAGATCTCTCATGTCATGATAAGCTACTCTCAAGGTGGAGATTTGATTGCCATGTTAGAGTGTATGACTTCATTTTTCAAACAAAACTAAAGGCTTCTTTTATCTATGACAACTATATCTTCATTAAATAATGTTGTAGACGATTCTAACACAGAGGATTGATCATGTACACATGGACTCCTGCTCCTCTTGTCTGAGTGGTGGCCTTAAGAGAAGGGGAATTGTTATAGTACAGCATGTGTCACTGCAAAGAATCTCATCAAATCGTACCTGTGATTCTTCCACACTGCGGGTGTGGTATCATGATAAGTTCAATTTGGTTCAAAGATATGTGGCTGCCAGGGGTGGTCATTTCCTATGTGTCTCCACTGCCTGCCTTTCAGTGGATCTGGGCTTGCTAATTTGGTGGCAGACCTCTTTATGGGTTTTTCATTAAATCAGTTTTAGATCTGATGTTGGGAAGATCATGGAATGTGTAGCTGAGAGAAAAAGAGTGTTGGAACCATCAATTTTCTTTGCAGCCTAAGGAATATTGTAAGACTTCTTGAGTTTAAACATTACAGGTATTTCTTTAATTGCTGCTCATGCTAATAGAATTGAGCATGGGAATAACTGAAGTCTAAAATCTAGTTGTGCAAGTAAAAATTCAGTGTGATGGAAAGCTTTTCAAGATGGTGTTTTGAGTATTTTGAATACGAAAGGGTTTTATCTATTTCACTGTGCAAATCTACAGAAACTTTACATCTGGCAGGCTGAAAACATGCCATTCTGAGGGGAAGTAAAAAGTCCTTCTGTATCGGAAATGTCAGTTTGGGCATGTGGTTTACTGTTCTTCTACCTGCATTAATCTTGACTGCCTTTTTTTTTTTCCAGCCAGGGTTAAAAGAAGTGGTAGAATCCTGTCGAGGAAGAAACCTCTTCTTTTCCACCAGTATTGATGATGCCATTAGAGAAGCTGATCTTGTATTTATTTCTGTAAGTTGAGGGGGAGAAGGTGGTTGTGTGTGGTGTGGTTGTCTTTTTTGTTCGGTGATTGTTTTTTTTTGTTTGTTTTTCTCTTATCAAATCATTGTTTCTATTACATTAGGAAGAGGCCTTTGTTTCGTCATGTAGATTCAGTTAGAAATGTATTGTGTCGCAGTTTTCTCCTTGTCTTTTTGGGTACTGTGGGAAAAGTGTTAAGTAAGCTTATTTTCTTTTTGTGTTTTTTATAGCCAGTAGAACATCTAACAAAGAAACAGGCTCTAAATCAAAATGAAAATGTCGATAACTAGTTTGGTTAGATGTCTGGGGTCTTAGGGTAGAATATAGTGCGTATCTGTCTTTGCAGTGTACTACTGAAATCTATGGGACTTTCGTAATGATGTGGTTCCCAGATAGGGATGTAAAGTCATCCTGATTATTTGGTTACAAAGACAACTTATTTCTAGAAGCTTTAAAGAAAAAAAAAGGGGGGGGGGGGCTGGCTGGCTTTATAATATTTTCTAGCTTTAATATTTCTAAGCTGCTGATACCACTTAGAGGATCCAGTCAAACATAAATAGTGTAATGTTTTGTAATCTAGACAGCTGTTCCTAATGCAGAATGCAAAAGGACTGCTTGCTATTCATCTTGGTAGGCCACAGTTCATTTTTTTTTTTGTTACTTCAGTCATCTTATCTTGAGAGCCCCTCTTTGTTAGGGCACCTCAGTACAGAGCTCTTTCTGATAGTAATTTTCTCCATTCATTAAGTCTAAAATGAATGCTACTTTTCTGGAGGATTGCCACTAATACAGCCCATATATTGCCACCTGTCCTTGGCTTAAAGCATGCTGTTGTGTTTTGCATGTTGTTGCCATTTCTTTCAGTTTGTAATAAAAAGGACCCTCTGTCTTAATTTAAGTGATGTGTTTTCCCTCATGTTGCCTTTTCTGTTTACCTCAGCATAGCAATTTTCAGCAGCTCTACACTTAGTTTAAACCCACTTAGCAATGAAACCTATAACTACTTCACTAGCTGCAAGATTGTGTATCATACTCCTAACATGGGACAGGAAACAAAAGGTGTCTGGCACTAATCATGAAAAAATTACTGGTGTTTCTAGAATAAGTTTCACTGAAGCCTATGAAGCTTCTATGAATTGCTCTTGTTTAAACTCTATTTGAATAGAGGCCAGTGAGCTTGCTTTACATGACAAAATGGGTGATGGAGAAAGCCAATAGCTGTTCATCTGGATAAAGATTATGGGCTCGAAGCAAGCTGGACTCAGGGAAGGAAAATGTCTTTTTCATTATAACAATTGCACCTATTGTGTAAAATTTCTTCCCTCTCCATGTATTTGTAATTAGGTTAACACTCCAACAAAGACCTATGGCATGGGAAAAGGCCGAGCAGCTGATCTGAAATACATTGAAGCTTGTGCTAGACGAATTGTGCAAAATTCAAATGGCTATAAAATTGTCACTGAGAAAAGCACAGTTCCAGTACGTGCTGCAGAGAGCATTCGTAGAATATTTGATGCTAATACTAAGCCTAACTTAGATTTGCAGGTAAGTGTAATCTTTGAGTTTTATATTTAAAGGCTGGTTGTTGCTTTTGGCTGTTACCTGTTCTTTCTGTGCTCTAGGTGCTGTCTAACCCAGAGTTCCTTGCAGAAGGAACAGCCATCAAGGACCTGAAGAACCCAGATAGAGTGCTTATCGGTGGAGATGATTCTCCAGAGGGACAGAAAGCTGTCCGTGCTCTTTGTGCTGTTTATGAGCACTGGGTGCCCAAAGAAAAAATTCTCACAACCAATACGTGGTCATCGGAGCTTTCTAAACTGGTTAGTGTTACTTACCACTGCTGTCTGCAATGAGCAATGGGTGTAAGTGAGACAAAGAAGACTCAGAGTGAGACTTAAGTTCACTGATGCTGAGTGATGCAGCTAGAAAAGACAAACATAGTTGGGAGGACCCAGTATGTATGTCAAAGGATATTCATCTTTTCCAGTTGTTTCAGCTGAGCTAACAGATGATATAAACTTTCCCTGAAATCCTTTTCTCACTTTTATTGCTATGTTATTTATTACTAAGAGTAAACTTTCAGTGCTCTGGAAACAGGTTACCATCATGAAAACAGGTTGAACTCTGCAAGTTAAAAACTACGTTATTTTGCTTGGGTGCCATTAACTGGCATTTATGTATCAAAGTGCTTATGTTACCATTTTTGTATCTCAGCAGAGTTACAGAGTTAAAGTAATTCTTCCAGTAGTAACTCGCTTAGGTCCGTGGGCATCTTGATTTCTCAAAAAACCTAAGTTCTCCTCGTTATGTGTTTTATCTACAGGCAGCTAATGCTTTCCTTGCCCAAAGAATCAGCAGCATTAACTCAATCAGTGCTCTGTGTGAAGCAACAGGAGCAGATGTTGAAGAAGTAGCAAGAGCTATTGGAACAGACCAAAGAATTGGAAATAAGTTTCTCAAAGCCAGTGTTGGTAAATGAAAAATCTGGGGGTTGGGATTTTTTCCCTTCTGGACTTCTGTTTAACAGTGTAATAAGTCTACTAGAAGTGTTTTGAAGCAAGTGATCTGATACTCTAAAATCTTCTACAGAATGAAACTATTGCTGCAGAGTACTAGCATAAATCAGTTTTGCTGGTAGTATGTCTAGGACTGAGGTTGCTCTAGAAGCTGGCAGTCTGAAAGCTGAGAGTTCAGAGTGTATGGTTTATCCTGCCTGAGACTCTGGAAAAAAAAGCCACAATTTTATTTTTCTTGAGCATCGCTGATGATAGTGCTCTCCAAAATGTCTTCCTGATTGTAACTGCTGCAGTCTTGTTCAGGAGTTGATGCCAGTGGCCTGAGGAAGAGGGTGCCTCTAGGTCAGAGTGTGTGATGGCAACTCCTAATTTGTAGAATGAATTCAATTGTTCAAATATACTAGAGGGTAAGATGTGATGAAGTTGTGATACATCAAACTTGCAAACTTATAGAATAAGACTAAAGCATGTCTATATGGCTACAGTCTACATGTTAAAAAGAATGTATGACTTTAACCTTATTAAATATAACCTCTCATAGAGCCTATGCAAGAGTGAAAAGCAGATAACAAAAAATTACCAAAATTCCTATTAGGTTAGTATAATTTCTTTTACAACATGTTGCATCTGAGACTCTGCTGAGCAAAGTAAGGGGTCAAAGATCCCACTGTTAATTGTCTCAGTTCTCCCCTGGCTATAGTGATCTTTGTTTCTTGCCAGTGATTAGCTATCCATTTGGTGATGAGGGAGGAAAGAACTCTGATTAACATACTTGTTCTGAGAAATGTTAATCTAAATCTCTAAGTGGAGGGAGAGCAAAAACTTAGGAGCTTGTCTACCCACTTGTAATAACAAAAAACCTAGGGGCTACCGTATGTTTCCATGAGACTGGGTTAAAACTTCCATTGATCTCAGTGCGTCCTGAAACAGATTTTAAGGCTTCTGTAACTGACTACATAAGTCTGGGAGCTGGATTTTGAGAGATACATAAGTTTTCATTTGCTAGAAGCAAAATACTTGGGGGAAAAACATAATGGTGACTATTTCTGACTGCAAAAAAAATTACTTGATTCCAGTGGCTGGTTTACAGTAGTACCTTAGTCACCTGTCAAATAACCATTTTCTCTTTCAGGGTTTGGAGGTAGCTGTTTTCAGAAGGACGTCTTGAATTTAGTATACCTCTGTGAGGCACTGAACTTACCTGAAGTAGCCCGCTACTGGCAACAGGTACAAGTTCTTCACCAATTTTTTGAGGGAGTTGTATTTCTTAAGCTTTCAGGTATCAAGCATTGAGCTTTTGAGCGTTGTTCACATGTAATCTGTGTTTCAGCTTTAAGGAATAGATATTGATCATCTCTACATTTTAGGGCCCTCAGCCTAACACTAGCATTTGATACTTGTTTGTGGGTTTTTGTTTATGAATTAAATTATCTGTATCAAATGGATTGGGAAGTTGTCTAGAAGTAGCAGTAGAAAATGTGAACCACAGGTATGCCTGGAGTCCAGTATTTCTCTTGTGCTTGGTTATTTCCATCTACTTTGAGTTCAAAGCTTCTCTTTTCCTCAGGGTCTACTTTTACAATGCCTTTTCTGAAACAGCTTGGCAGTATTTTATAAATGAACATGGTTGCTGCTGCTCCCTGGTTAATGTTAAGAATGGTTGGGAAGATGGGGATGGTCTCAGGCCTAGCACCAATGCAGCAATTCCAGGATGACCAGCCTGTACTAGCAAGTGCTTCCCTACTAACTGGTGAAAGGACCTCACCCCTCTCCCCAGTACTGACTGAAGAGGCAGCTTTGACATGTGTGGCATGGTCAAAAGAACAGCTTTATTTTCCCGATTTAGGCTATGGTGATTAAGGCTGCCTAGCAGATGCCCCCAAAATACCCAGCACATGATTTGCCTACCTTATTAGCAGCTTTTCCTTTTTTTTTTTAATATTCCTTTTGACTAGCATTTCCCCCTTACCTTTTCTCCATCCCAGTCTGGTGTCAAATAAATAACCTGCCAATATTAATTACTACTTCATCTTTGGTTCAGTTGTGCCACATCAATGCTTAAATCTAGTATTTCTTATACTATTACCTGGGTCATCATGGCCATGTGGTACTGTTGAAGGGGTTACTTAAGCTCTGTTGGCTTTGCAAAGTTCTATTTCCCAGAAGGTCTTTAATATTCCCTTCCAATTGTCTGAAGCTTGGTTTGATCTCACTCGTAATTTCCCTTAACTGCTTGTAGAACTCTGAGAGTTCTATCTGTGACTTGTCAGCTTCTTGCATTATCTGTGATGTAGAAAGCCACTGGGCATCCTGTTCAGATAGTTTGACCTCCAGCCAGGGGCTAGTCAGCAGTTTAGTTACTTGCTTGCAACAATTAATTCTTTCATGAATTGCTTGGAACAAGAAAGACATGTTTTATGCTGTCTGCCTTTAAAGAGGTGCAGGTTGACATCTTAAAAACATACCTCATTAAGACATCTACTCCATGGGGGAGAGGCTTTCAATCCTGTCAGGAAAGAGGCTAATGTACTTTGTGGACCTTGTGTGGATTAAAAAGGCTAAAAACATTTTCACAGTCACTATGTGTGACACATAAGGAAGTCTACGTCTGGCAATGGGATATCCATGTGACACCAAGTACTCTTAACACTGAAATTGCTTTCCATGATTCTGCCTGGAATACAGTAACATATAGATTTAAAAAACAAGCAATCTGAAAAAATCCCTAGCCTTTGCACTACATTATGCACACATGCTATCATGCATTAGCATATATAGTCACTGATTAAAATAGGATTTGGTAAATTAACTGTAGATTTATCTTTGGCTTACTTATGACACTGAGTAAATACTTAGCTTTCTCTTTTAAGCCTATATTAAACTTGTGTAGGTAGCTTGGCTTGATTGTTAATAGAATCTGTCTATAGTTTGAAATTGCTTCCTTCTATACTATCATGTTTGATGTAATTTCAGGTAATAGACATGAATGACTATCAGAGAAGAAGATTTGCTTCCCGCATTATTGACAGCTTGTTCAATACTGTTGCTGATAAGAAGATAGCTATTTTAGGGTTTGCATTCAAAAAGGATACTGGGGACACAAGGTAAGAAAGCAAATTTTGTTCATTAATGTGGTTTCCCTCCACTTGTCACTAGCTACACAGTTAACTCCCCCAGCTGAATTGCATTAATAAAACCAGATCAGATATGGGACCCTTAAACTGTTGTGACCGAGTTGATTTGTAGTAAGTATTAGTGTTTCTCAGCTGGGTGAGACAATTGATTCTTGACCTCTAGAGCATACTTGAATGGCTCAGAATCTAGAGCAGATAACTGTAGTCCTTATTAACCTGTGTAAGCAAAGATAGATTTTTTTTTTTTTCCTGACAGAGCCCTTCCATGCTCCACAGAAAAGAATGCAAATGTTTTTGCAAGCTGTTCTAAATTACTGTATGAAGCCAAAGTTTCAGCTTTGTTTCCCAAAGGTGGTTACTTCTGTTTTCCCGCAAAGCTCAAACTTGATACAGCTGTCCAACTGCAGTTTGTGGGGAATGCTTATAAGCTTGGGGCCTTGTTAATTATGGTCAAAAGGTGTCCTGAAGCTTAGTATCTCCCTGGCATGATTCAGCAAGATAGATGTAAACTTGTTTTTTGTATTGCTCTCCTTGATGTCCCTCAAGACATCAAGTTTACTGCTGGCATGGATTACCACTATGATTTTTAATATAAAACTGGTATAAAAGCTCTGGCATTGAATAATATATCATGATACTTGAAGACTTTAATTGCTTACAACATGCCACCTGGTTCTTTGATTCACTTCCCTAGGGAGTCATCCAGTATCTATATTAGCAAGTATTTAATGGATGAAGGAGCAAAGCTCCATATCTATGATCCTAAAGTACCTAAGGAACAAATAATCTTGGATCTCTCACATCTGGGTGTCTCAGAAGATAACCAAGGTAAGAATGCTCATGTAAAGCTTATTTTCTTCCTTCCCACCCTACTCTCCAAACACACAAGTCAGGTTAAATACTGTAAACTTATCTTCAGATTTTCACCATGATGATGGTTACACTTACTAAAGATTGTTATAGGTCAGAGGGTTACTGTAACTCTTCCTCCTTTCCCCATAGCTTCTATAGCTAAATACTAATTATGTACTATTGTGATTTTTTTTTTTCTTTCGATAGCCACTTGAACACATGCAAAGAATTTTCTTTGCCTAATTGAAAGGAAGAGAGAGAATGTCCATAAGTAGAAGAGAATAATGTTGTTCTGTCAGCTCCTTTTGTGTCCCGAGTCCTACCTGCTACTGCTGTCCTGGGTTCAGCAGTACCAGTAACTTGCCATAGTTCTTGCTTTCATATATAAAGTACAAATAAAGAAATAATTCTGGAATTCACTGTAGAGCATTCTTCCCCTGTATTGCTTCCAAATTTGTTTCCTTAAATTCAAGAAGACTTTAAGGTAATCATCTGTAACTAGAAATTTCTTGGAGAGACGTAGGGGGTATTTGAGATTTTTTTGTTCCATTTTCATATTGGAGAGGGGGAGAATAGAGATGATGAATGGGGGAGAAGGATGGATCAGATGTGAAGAGAATGGTGGAAAATGAACTGTGATGGAGTGAAAGGTGTTATGTTTTTTGACATGCCTTTGAGTTAGAGGGGGAACTGCTGAGGCAGTCAGGATGAAGGCAGCTGCTAGTAAGCCATGTGTATCTTTTGTAGCGTGAATGGAGTTAAATACAAACTGTTATGTGCTGTGTTGTAGAGGCAGTGACCTTTGTGAGAGTTGGTATGTGAACACTCCATAGTAACTTCTAATTCTAGAGATGCTCTTGACTGTTTAAAACAAATTTGAATGCTTAACTTCAAACACTTAAGTGCTCTGACTGTTCAGATGCTGGGTACAAGCTGCTTTCACTCAAGTAAGGGAAATCAAAGTGATAAAGATCTTGATAGTAAACATCTCTAGGTAAGTGACTTGAAAGTTGGGGTTTGTGTAGGGCAGGAAGAAGACTTGTTTGCCAGTAGTGCAGCAGATTGATGGTAAGTATGTGTGCAGAACAGGACTTTTATTTTTCCTTCTGTTACAGTGTCTCGGTTGGTCACTATCAGTAAAGACCCCTACGAAGCCTGTGATGGAGCTCATGCCCTTGTAATTTGCACTGAATGGGACATGTTTAAGGTAAATCTTATCTTCAATTTAAACTTAAGAAAAAAAGAGGGAGTGTTATGCTCCTGCTTTATTCTACCTGCTTTAATTGCCTTTTACAGGAGTTGGATTATGAACGTATTCATAAGAAGATGCTGAAGCCTGCATTTATCTTTGATGGTAGGAGACTTCTAGATGATCTTCACAATGAGCTACAAGTCATTGGCTTCCAGGTAATCAGCTGCATGATGCTGCTTACATTTCTGTCTGTCTGCTTTCTTCCTTCTTTTCTCTCCTTCTGCAGTGACTGAGTAGCAACTGAAAAAATCCTCTTCTAGACCTATCTATCTGTACTTCAGTCTCCTCATTAGCACTGTCTTCCTCCATTACCTTACTGTTTTCATAGATTACTGTGTTAAAATCCAAGCTGCATCAGACTAGGATGCTTATTCAGTAGTATAAGCATGCCTTAGAATCATAGAATCTGGATTTTTAGGTTGGAAAAGAGCATTAAGATTGAGTTGAACCAACATCTGAATGCTGTTCTGCCCTTTGGACTGTGGAAATCATGCAGATTGAGATAGATGTAAAAACCTGCTAAATACCATTCTTAAGTTCTAGATAACCAGCAGGATAATTGCTTCCAAAACTAACCCCTTCACTGTTTCCTCAAGTCCTGCAGTCTTTGCTGCTACCACCCATCAGAAGGGCTGAGCTTAGCATTTGCTGTGTGTTATAACCTGTGCCACACCCTGTACCTGGAAACTTATTTGAACCTCACCAGATGAAAAAGGCAACATCTAAAATTGACAGTAACAGAATAGCAGAGTATGCTTCCTTCAGAAGTAAATGGAAGCTGTAAGCACCTTTTCATTCGTCAGAAATGACATAAAGCAGGTTTACCTACAGTTGCAAGGTGTAGTGCAGGTAACATGCTTACCAGCCAGTGAGATCCTCCACTTGGACAGATTATTAAAAGAAGCTTTGGACTTTCCCTGAGTTCTGCACAAGCTGGCTGCCACTGGACTTGAAAGCCTTGTACGTGAAGATGCTTCAGCATTTCACTGACTTATCTTCAGAAGTGTTACATGGGAAGCTAGAGAGGACTGATTTAATGTCAGCCAGAAGATCAAAGCAATGGTCTGTGTTTACATCCAAGAAAGGGCCCAAAGCTTCTTAACTAAGCATTTTGCTAAGGTAATAGCAAATTATGTATCAAATTATAACCCATGTGATGTTTTTGTGAGGAGCTTTTGTGGGTCTGTGTCTTCAAAGACTTCCCAAATAAGAAGCTCTGTTTCATAGCTCTTGGGTAACTTTTATTTGAAATTCTAGTTGAATTTTTAACCAATTTGTGAGTTTGCTTTCCAGAATCGAGTTTGTCATCCAGGTTTATTATCTGGATTTTTCATCCAGAATGGCATTATGAAGACGTTCAACAATTGACCTATATTTTCTGTGTGAAATAATAAGGATTTTGTCTTAAAAGGGCAGCCCCAAAATCTAATATTCTAGGTCCCAAGTCTTTTTAACTGCCCTTGTTTAAAAACTATTGTATATACAGCCTGATGCCAATAGCAATTCCATTACATACACTCCAAATTCATGGATTTGAGCTGTTATGTTGTGGGGTTTCTTTTATTCAACCTAGAGTTTAAAAAAACTTTAAACACGCCTACCATTTCAATTATAACCTGTTTCCACAGTGAAGCTCAGTTTAGGGAATATGAATGTGAAGCTCTGTAATTATAGGTGAAGTAATTTCTGGTTTGGGAAAATCTGCTCAGATTTCAAGTAGAGAATGCAGAGTGAGCCTTGATTGCAGGGCTTGAAGCACTTCTAGCATAGACGGAATGTGACTAATACTAAAATCACCAAATCTGTGAATAACCTGCATCTCACCTAGACACAATTGGAACAAAATCTACAAGCCAGATCAGATGCGTGTTGTTTTATTCTGTGTACTCCTGAGTATTGTGATTACTTGCATAATGGCTACAGGATCCTTTATTGATGGATTCTTTATTGATGTTTTTTCTCCTGCTTAAACTATTCACTTATTTACACTGTTCATGAACAGGCTTGTATAAACTGATTTAACCAGCCAATTAAAGCTGTTATGGGCAAATACAGTACTTACACCTCACATGACTGTTTGAACAACTCTTTTCTAGAGTTAACTCAGATGTCTCTAAAATATATTCATCAAAATTCAGTGAAACTTAAAATAGCTGAAGTACTTCTTTTGGTGTTTTGCATCTGACCTGTCCTCCTTGAGAGGAAAGCCACAGATCTCCTTGCTTGCTGGGTGTCTGAACTGTTTTGTTACTTGGTGTTTTGTCCTCCACAAGCTCTGTCCATGGTGATTTACATTAGTCTGACCTAGAAATTAGGAGAACCTGTCTTGCTCTTTGAATATTGCAGTGCCTGGCTTGTGTGTGTTGGCTTTGTTACATGCTTTCTCTTGTACAGAGTTGACTGCCTTTAGCCTTTTAGAGTTGTGTTATTTCAAACACAACCCACTACATTAAGGGGGGGTTGGGAATCTATCTGAATTTACTGGATATAATTTTTTAGACAAAGGAGGCTGAACTCGCATCCTGTGAACACTCAGAAGCATTTTATGATTTCTGTTCTGATAGTCCTATGGAAGATGAGGCACATGAATTTTCAAATTAGCAAGATGCATGCAGCTTTAAATAGGCAAAGCAGGCACCTGTGGAAGGCTGTGTTTAACAAAAACCTTTTTGCAACTTCAATCCCAGAAAAACTGTCCCTGGGCACACTTTGCTTTGTGGCTTGTATTATTCTAGTGTCATGGTCCTGAATGTGATTTATAGTTTTCCTCATAGGCCAACATGCTCAGCTTAGCTTGCCACTTATGAAATGTGTTTTCCCTTTCAGATCGAAACAATCGGGAAGAAGGTGTCAGCCAAAAGAATTCCTTTTGCATCCTCATGTGAAATTCCTAAATTCAGCCTGCAGGATCCACCTGTCAAAAAGCCAAGAGTATAATGTTTGATAGGTGCTGAAGGAATTCTGTGGACCTTCTTAGTGGTAATAACTGTAAGCCTATCCTTTTTTTAAGGAAAGATATTTTCATAAATGAAACCAATTTTACACTAGAAATGGTACCTGGTACATGTGAATTCAGTCTAATTTCAAATCTCTATTTTTATAGCTTTTTTGTTACTGAAGGATGGTACAAATCTGTTTTTAATAATTAATCATCTTTTAAATGGAAAAGTTACCTTCAAACTGCAGATTTCTGCTTCCGGAAGTGTTCCTAAACTGCACTTTGAATGTTTCAAATTATATGAAAACAAAAGAAATGGTATCTTTTTACTTCAGTCTCCTTATGGAGAGTGATCAGGTAATTCTTCACCCAGTTAAATGCTTGCTCTTAACTGGCATTGAAGTAAAAAGTGCTAAATGAATCTGGCAGGATTTGGGTTGAGCCCTAAAATAGAGCTGACTGCAACAATAATACCCCTATGCAGGTTCACTTTTTTCTTAACTTTTGATTCTCTAGTTGTCTTGCCTACATTCCATGTGCAGCTACATAAATTGTTGATGTAATCAGATTCCTGGGGCAAGTCTTTCCAATACAACCCCTCTTCAGTAGAGGAGCGTTCTGCTTGTTCGAACATTCAGTTTAAGCAGGATTACCTAATTTGGTGTCAGCCCAAGCAGAAAGCAAATACTGGCTTTGAAGCTACCTGATGGCTCTTTTTTGTTCCTTTCTGCTTACATACTTCATCTGAAAGCAGCTTTCTTAATGAATTTGCAAAAACTATTCCCTGCTGTTAAATTATGAAAAATAAAAATTCAGCCCCATAAATTAGTCAGCTTGCTACCTCATTTAATTAGCAGGAATGAATACTTCCTATCTTATCTTGTTTGGGTTTTTTTTGCGTTTACTTATTATTTTATTTCTACTTGTTTTTATTATTCTCAATTGGCCAGTGAGATTAAAATACTTAAGATGACAGAGTTTGTGTTTGGCTTGTTGCATGGGGTTGTGAAATGGAGGGGAGGATGGAAGAGGATGACCATGAACAGGTTTCAGACTAGAAAGTGTAGATGTCTTAGCTGAATAATCATAGTGTTGAGATGTTGGAGAATTATCCTTTAGCTAGTCATGTAATACCTTCTGAATTTATTCAATAGATGTGCCTTCAGTTATGCTGTATCAATGGTTAAACAGAGCACAAGATCAGTGTTGTCTTCATAATGAGTACTATTAAATTATTTACCCACAGAAATGTAGTTACAATTTAAGCTTTAGGACAGATATTTGAAGATTTAAGGAGCTTGTATTATCTACTGAAATTGTTACTCAAAACAGTGTTATCTGACTGAAATTGCTGTATCTTTGAACCAGGTGCTTTCAGATTCTGCATGTTAATGGCTTCCACACAGGGACTTGCTATGCAGTGATCACTCAGCACTTTGAGCAAATATGCCTCAGGCTTTTTGTCCCATCTTTCTATGAGCACATGAGAAGCCACTCAAAGTGAGTGGGAATTGCGGGGGCTTAAAATCAAAGATGTCATCTTTCATCATGCATATCTTCCTGATTCATAAGCTGCTTTCATACAACACCTGCAGAGCAGGGACAACTCTGTGATACAGTTGTAGTATTTGTAAGCATTGCAATCCAACTGGTAGATCACCCTGTCCTTGCAGGTGGGCATCCTCCTGAACTACCTCTGCCCCTGCAGCACCTGAGAGGGGAGGCTTGTCACCTGTCCTTGCGGTACTGCCAGGTTCTGCTCAAAGGATCTCTTCTCCTGAATTGTGTTCAGGGTAGCACAGCACTGCTTCAGGGCTCATCTTAAGAGGGAGGGTGAGTAGAGGCTCCAGAAAATTGGGATGTATTTCAGAAATGCACACAGCTGCAATAGTGGTGCTTCTGAATGGGAGCTGTCCTCATGGTTTTGAAGTAGATGGATGAGCTGCTAAGCTCTTGTTTGAAACATTGCTCTTATTAGGAATGTGCAAGGCTGGTCAGTTTTCCTGAGGCATCAGGAGATGGAGGAGCTAGGCGCTATACTCCTATTCCTGCCCTGTTTCTCCTGCAGACTTAGTCAAAGCCCAGATAGTAACTCGTGGCTTAAGTTAGAAACACTCGGCAAGTTCGTGCTAGTGGGATCACTCTAACCCTTTTAGGAAAGGGGGGAGCAGCAGATCCTTTCTGAAGGGCAACTGGTACTGGCCCTTCCCTTACCTTCTCAGAGTCAGCTTATTTAGTTTCTTGGTGACTGCATTCTTTCAGTTCACCACTGGGTTTGTGGAATGAATTCAGTCTGAACAGTTGAACAGTAGAGCATGCCTTTGGGATACAGCAGTACTTACCTTGCATATGCAAGAGAACCTTACCACAGGCCGAAAGAGTGAGCTCCAGAAACTTTTGTAGCACTATAAATCATAAGCCATCCTCTTCAGGGTACAGTTGCCAGGGAAGTAAGTGGAGGTGACTTTTATGCCTGCTTTGAAGGCTTGAGTAGTGCACATAGAGATGGGGTCTAATGCTATTGAGCCTTTGTCTATAGGATCTCACAGCAGGTAATTCTTGATGAGAATTGTGTAATGGGCTCCTGTGCTCTGAAATTATTTTTTATGGGGTTCTTAATAAAATGCAATCCCACAGCAGCACTAATTTTTTTTTTCACTGTAAAAATGGGAATACAAAGCAAATCCAGCTTTAATACAAGCCTATAAATAGTATGATACAGACTGTGTTAATTAAGTCCTATCAAAGTCTTGCCAAATTGACTAATTGTAAATGCCAGGCAAGATGTACTGTTTTACTTGTGTGTCTGTGAAAGTAAAACTAGTCTGGGGCCAGGTACATGTTGCCAAGAATATTGCACATGAATAGAAGACATGCATTTTTGACCAACACTAGTATAGGAGTGGTCAGTGGTGAGATTTTTGTACTGGCCAACAAGTTTACACTTCTCTCTGTCAGCTGAAGTTCTTGTAGTGCTATAGTCTTGCCCAACAGGTAAAGTTTAAAATGAACTGTAAAATAATGCATGGAAATGAAACAGATTATCTGTCTGATTTAGGAATACTGGAGTTGGTTCTCATTACTTTTTCCATTAAAAGCTAAGAATTTCCATTACAAACTGAATTTCCATTACAAGCTGCACATCTGCAGTAGGTTGCTGCATGTTGTAGTGAGGCATAAGTACTTGACATCCTTTTAAATGAAGGGGACACCAATATTACTGATCAAGCAGGAAAAAAATTAAAACTATTCTTAAATGAACCCTGGCTTTTGATTTGACCTGAAGACTTGAAGCCACTGAAGATGCGGTTCTTTAGTTGCGTAACATTTAATTAAGCTTCATATGGTGTATTGGATTGATGCAGTGATGCTAAAAAAGGCTGTTCCTTCTTTTAAAGCACTGTGTCAAATTGAAATCATATTCCCAGAACTCAATTTGATGTTTTTCTGATTGCAAGGAAGATTAATGTTTCTTAAAATATTTTATGGCTGCTTTGTTAAACAAACTGACAGAATAATGTGATTGACGTTTTCTTTTTGTATGCCACTAAACATGAAACTTAATCGGAAACAAAAATGAGATAGTCATGAAACCTGTGCTGAATTTATAACCAGGAGTTCTGTGAGACGTTGGTGCTTTAACATGGAGTTACGGAAAAACTGAAGGGGCGATAGCAAAGGAAGATGGTTGTAAAAGCAGGATTTCTTAACTAGGAGAAGAACTTCAGGGCTTGTCCTCAAATGTTCTTTTAAACAAAGCACCCCTCTAGTTTATGAAGTCAAAATGTGGCTGCTTTCCTTAGAAACCACAGCAAAACATGCAGTTAGAAAAATAGCTTATGTAGCTTCTGAAACTTGGTACCAGCTGGCAGTTGTGTAAAAGCCTAAGATCAATGTATAAGAGAATTCTAACATGAAGTAACACTGGACTATATTTCCAGAAGCATTGTTTCTCTCACTGTAAAGAAATCATGGATAATTATTGTGTTATGTTTGATAATAGCTGTATGGCTCAGAACTCCTTTTATTTTTCCTGTATTTCTGGTGTTGATATGCTGAAAGAGCAGTAACTTGGCAAAAGCTACACTAATACTGTGTTAAATCTGCTCTGTAAGCAAGCCAAAGCAAGCATTTATAGTAGGACCTGTAATAAAGGCTGGCAGATGTTAAAACGTGGGTACCCTGGGATTATTGTTGCACCTACCCCTCCCTCCCTGCCTGCTGTGGTGGAGGGAGCAGTGAAAAGTGGAGGGAGCAGTGAAAAGTGGAGGGAGAGCTCTGTTATTCAGGTTACTTCAGTTGAAGCAGGGCATTTTTTACTCAAAATGGTTCCAAGATTAGTGGTCAAACTTTTACTTATTTATTAAAAAAGCAGCCTTGCCTTTCTCTCTGCCTTTACAAAGTACAGCTAGTGAGACTTGTTTCTCCCCCCCCCCCCCCATTCCTCATGGCTCAGGTTTCTCTTCCCATAATTTACGCTGTTTAATTAGTACACTTCTTCTAGCTCAAGGCTACTTTTCTTCATAATGCTTTACTATTGCTGTAATTCATTTTGTGAAGTCAGTTGTACATCACTGGCCCAGTCCTATCATCTGGTTTTTGTTGTTCATGACAATATTGAGTCTCTTTTCTATACTAAAAGCCGATAAGCCATTTTCCTTCTAACATTTTGCTGAGCAGGGGGTGGGTGGAAGGTTCACTCACTTTCCTTCATACAGGCTACAGTTAGTTTTGTTACAGTAACTTACCACAGCCAGCCCTAGGATTACCTGCATGATGAGAGTTTGGGGCCAGACAGTAAATTGCTGGCATGTTTCCCAAATAACTTCATGAAGATAGAGCTGAAGCCAGTTCAAAATGGTATCTTGTGGCCACTGCAAACAGCTGAGAATTATTAGGCAGAGATGCACTTTGAACTATCATGAATGTGTAGAGAAGAGTTTACAGTTGCTACTGTACCATAAGCCATGGTTTTATTTCTGCTTGAGCTTCATAGGTTTCACATTTCATCCATGACACAGTTCAGTTTTAACAGCCAGACTCTGTCTCAAGGGGGCAGGTCACCAGACCCATCAAACACAACACCATACCCTCAGACTGGGTTTTTAACTCTCCTTTAATGACGGACAATACCTATGGCACAGAAGCATGGTACAGAATAGCAGCAGTCCTACAGACCCATACCAAAGCAGCACCTGTGCAACTCGGTGGAGTCTGTTACGGTCACACACCCAAGCCAGGGGTGGCTATATTTATGCTGTTATGGCAACTCAGTTTCCACGTGGTTTCAATTCTATGGTATCTACACAAGGTTAGTTGTCTTGCCACAGAGGGCTGTTGCTTTCTTTCAACTTGATGCCTTGTGTTTACCAAGGCTCATGCTTTTAAGACATGCAAGCACCTGAAAAGTGCTTTTCTTATGAGCTATGAGAATGGTACATCTCATTTTCTTAAGATGGGGATAAGAGATACCATCTCTTTAAGGTCTATTACACATCTTCTCAGGGTAGCTCAAACAGCCCTAATCTGGTCCTTTGTCATGCACACAAGCTTTCTTTAGAACTCCTCTAGTTCCCAGAGCCCTTACAAGCTCATGTTACCCAACAGTAAGATACACCAAAATACCAGTACCTTTCACATTACTATTAGCACCTTCACAAGTATAAACAGCAGCAATTCTGATGGTGGTATCAAACCTGTTTACTTAAAGCAGTATTATTTTTTTTCAACTTACATTTCTTCCACCTCATTTCCATCACTCTTGCAAAATCAGTCACAGTCCTATCACACAGTTCTATCTTCTGACCTTCTGCTGAACACTACACGTACTATGTAGTTGTAGCCTTGCCAGAAGGAATGAGGTAAAATAATGTGGAGCGCTTTGGTGAGAGAAGTGTGTTCTGGAAAGATAGTAAGTTTATTCATGCATCCACCATCTGGTCTTCTGCATTTCTGGAACAGAGCGTAATTATGGGCTGAAAAGAGGATCCTCTAAACTGGCTGCTTTAAATAGGTTCATTCGTATTTTCAAATGGCTTTTGTCTTTCTTTTTTCTACCAAGTTCTTCAAGAAGAATTCACCTATTAAAAGGCAAAAAAGCACCAAAATGATTTGTAGGTATTTCAATGAAATAAAACAATACACATTTTTTTGTAATGTGAGTATTCTATTCTACAAGGTAATTGTTCTTACCAATATTTTATAGTAACTCAGTTCTGTACAACAGCACTTTCAATACATATAGCAGGGATGTAAAAAAAAAACCACCAAAACCTGTAACCCAACAACCAACCCCTCCACCTCTAAATGCTGGTTTTCCTTGTGTTCAATTTGATGAAGTATCTCTGCTGTATTGTGTTTCCCAACAGGCAGTGGCAATTGAATCCATTAAAAATTAATTCCAATTTCATAAAGTATCAGCAACTTATAGTGAAACCTGCTATAAGCTCATGTTTGAGCTGGCATTAAAGCTGTCTGAGAAGTAAAGGTGCCCCAGATGAGTCTTCTCTACTCTCTTCTTAAGGAAAAGCAGGATGTTGGACCTACATAGCAGTTCCATTAGTATCAGCTGTTACTTAACACCCAGTGCTTTGTCAGAAAGATACTCCCATAAGCATGTCTAATTATTTCTAAGCACTGTAAATAAATTCTGCCTAGAGCAACACATCACAAACAGCAAAGGGCCCCATTAAAGCCTGAAGCATCCAAGAGGCAGAATATAAAGGAAAACTTGCAAACTGGTACTCTTTATCCTGCCTCACACATCAATTATAGCACAAACTAGTTTGCAAAAAACTAACTTAAGCAGCAGCAATTGTACAACTACCAGTCAGTGTCATACTGATGCATGCAGGTGACCTATGGAAGACAGGAAACATAAATAATTAAAAAAAAAAAAGTGAGCTTTGCACATAGTACTTCACCATTTCAACTTCATAGAATAAAACGTTATGTGCTAAAGAATCTCATGCTTGTCAGTAATTACCTGCTTTGTAGGAGGAGCGCACTAACGGCCCACTAGCAGTGTAATGGAATCCAAGATCATTTCCTATTTTTTCCCAGTACTTAAATTTTTCAGGAGTTATGTACTCCTCAACCTGATTGAAAAGAATTAATTTTGATCAGGTATGAATGCAAGGACATGGCTACAGCTAGCATGTAGTGAAATTAAACACAGTTACATGGCAAGTTCAAAATCTCCAGAACTTTGGCAGGCAAGCCACAAACTGAATTTTCTCTGCTTTCTACCAGCAGAATGCATTTTATTTGCTTTTCAAATTTAGCTGAAAAGTTTATGAAGTTTAATTTCTAGTCGTTGCTTTATCATTTTCTTCACTCTGTTTTTGAGCAGTCCTTTTGAGCAAACCTTTTTCTGTCCAAGTAAAAGAAGCGCAATAGTCCTACAAATCTCTTCACTGACAGACGTTTCAGTGAAACACAGTACCTGAACAGAGACACAAGCTCCAGACAGAGGACAGAAGGAGAAAATGGTTTATTTCCCTAGCTCAAGCAGGACCACTAAGGGAGAGCCTATGAGGTTGTGAAGGGGAGCCTGCCTGAACCATTACATTTGAGACATACACTGATACTCTTGTTTTCCAGAATCATGCCTCAGCTCCAGCTATCTCCCCAGCTAAGAGCAGAAAGTAGCAGTGGGCAGTCTGCAGAAGATGGAAAAGATTAGATGGCTGAGGTAATTTTTAGTGAGGAGTCCATAATAAATGAAGATCAGGTTAAACAAGGAAGGGCAGTTAAGGTAAGAATGCATACCAACCCTCAGTTTAGAAGGAGGAGTGTGCACGGTGCAGGCCATAACACTGTCTGGAAATTAAAGGCATTTTTACCTTTAAGTGACGTTTTGTTGGTTGCATGTACTGTCCTAGGGTCAAACAATCCACATCTGCTTCCCGCAACACTGGAAAAAGAGAATTCCCTGTTAGTGGCAGAAGGATCACAAGGGCCTGTCAGCAATTAGAAAACAGCCTCCTTCCAAGTGTGAACAAAGGTCAGGCTGCAGCAGCCTGCAGGGGTTACATTCTGCTCTGCAGTGAAGGGAACCTGCAGCCTTGATGAGCAGCAGCCACACACCTCACCCTGATGTTGCTGCAAGACCGGAGCTTCCCAGTCAAAAGCCAGAGAGAATAGTGTTGTGCTGCACTCACTGCAGTCATGTGCCTCACTGCAGAGGTGACATGTTCTCATCTTTTTTTATCTTACTGATTCGCATTGTGTCTTTAGGTCACAGCCTTCATTTCACAAAAGAATGGATGCATGCACATACAGTTGGCACTTCTACACTGTTTCAAGAGACCTGATGGCGCAAAGATATGGACAGTTCTAAAGAGCTATACATCAGGGGACATCACAAACATCTTTAGCCAGTTTTACACACTTGGGATGTACACTAGTTTGATGCCTGCAGAATCTCAAACTTTGTCTGCTAAAATGTCAGTATATACTACTGCACATGTCTTCAGGTAGTTGCTTACAGAGGGAAACCCAGCCTCTTTATAGTCAGCTTGCCCAAACAACCATGTTCACTGCAGCTAGAGGGGTATTCTGAACAAAGGGATAGCTGAGGAGTCACATTTTGCACAAACATCTCCATTTATTTTCTGGCTACTTGGAGTGGTTGCCCCACATCAAACAGGAAGAAAAAGACAGTGTTTTGACCACAGCATTATACTCACTGTTGCCCTAGCACCTCTGTTTAGATTGATACAGTTCTGTAAAGCAAGTGGTTCAGTCTCAGCACATTTACATGTTCTTTAACCCATACCCAGGGGATGGAGGGGGAACAAAATCAGAGTAACTGAATGAATGGTGCAGATACGAGTTTGTCTCCAAATACAGCCATAAATGTGGCCTGAAAACAAATGGCACTGAATCTGAAATTTCATATTCTTGTGGCTAGGAAATACTAGGCAGGAAGAAAGGAAAAATCAGGAACTATAATTTTATGGTCTGTATTTTGGGACAGCTGCAGAAAAACTAGATGCTATCACTGCATTCCAAGTATGGGTTGTTGTACACAAAGTACTGGATAGACATTCTTCCAGGATAGGGGAGAAATACCAGAGGATTTATAAACTGCTTCTTCTTACAAGCACATTGCATTCAGTTACTGCTGTGAAATTTTCTCCTCTTAAAAATACATTTACATGGAAACATAACAACATGCTACAGCTCCAAGGATAATAACTGGTTTTGTGCTAAGTAAGATGAAACAAATTATTTTAAACAATCAGGCCTGCTGTTTCTAAAAACAATGCACAATAAGGCAACTATGTTGCAAGCCCATTATTTAAGTATTGCAAAGATAAGAATGTCAATATAGTCACACAAAATGAGTTATAATTTCCACTGAAATCAAGTCAAGCTGGATCTACCTGTTAAATTGCATCTGAAAGCCATATGAAGGCAAAACATTTCAGAAGTTCCATTTTTCTTAACAAAAGTCACTGAACATGAAACTTCAATATTGAGATAGTCATGAAACTTGTGGTTTTTTTTTGCCTAGTAAAGCTTAGAACATGTCTCCTGCACCAGCAGGAGCAAGCTGCTTTTCATGTTGAGGCAAAGATGCTTACAATTGTTTTCCAGGACAATAAAATTCATACTTGTGAATTCTGGCACGTGTTTCAACACCAACTTACATTTCATCGTGGAATATACTTGTTCATCTGCCTCACCTAGCCCCAGCATAATGGAGGTTTTAGTGATGACGCGGGGCTGGACCTCTTTGGCGTGCTTCAGCACACGTAGGGACTGCTCAAAGTTGGCTCGGGGATCACGGACCTTCCTTTTCGCAGCGTCAGCGCGAGCGGGGAAAAGGGTCAAAGAAGTTAGAGATGCCGAGAGGAGCGTCCTGCTACCTTCTACCAACTGAAAACGGCAACTTGCAGGGTGCCGCTGTGCGGTTTGACCCCCCGTGCAAGTACCCACACCGAGCCCCCGGAGGGGCGGCGGGGAGGACGCGGGGAGCCGAGGCGCGGCTCCCCCCGGCAGCGCGGCGCCGGAACACACACGACACCACACGACACGACACGACACGACACGACACCGCCCGAGGACCACCCCGGGGCCGGGCCGCGAGCGCCCTCTGCCGGCGGGCGGCGGGCACGGCGGCGGCGCGGCGCGCGGGGCAGCCTGGGAGCGGGCACGGCTGGCGGCGCCCCCCGCGCCATTTCACCCCGCGCCTCAGGGCTCGGGCCGCGGCCTGTGCTGTCGTGTCCCGTCTTGTCCTGGCCCGGCCCGGCCGGGAACGGCAGCCGCAGCTCAGTGCGGCCTTAACGCCGCTATGGATACATGGCCCCGACTGCCCCCTTCACACACGGGTCTGCCACAAAGCACCGCGTCTGCTCGCGCTTTTAGACACTGCCGCTGCTCACCTCTGTAACGCCGGCACTGTCTCCACGTTGTGAGCGTACACGTCCAGCCCCGACAGCGCTACCTTCTCTACAGCCTGCAGATCCCCCCGAAAATCGGGAGTGAGGCATTCTACCAGGATCTTTGAATTCCTGGAAAGCAGAGGAAAAAAGAGCACACACCTGGGGGGTCTGCATCACTGTTGTTAAAAATCTCAACACAGCAAAAACCCAAATGTAAATGATGCTCTGATCAGCACAGGTACTAAGGGAAGTTAATTCAGGATACAATTCTAAACCAAAATATTTCTGCAAATACTTCTACTACAATTCAAACAAAACAAAACAAGACAATTCCTGATTTTACTGTGTCAGCTGAAATAGAAAGTAAGCCAAATAATGAGCATAAAAGCGATTCCGAGTCTCTTAAATGAGCACATTCACTAATTATACGTGTTTTTTCATGTGCATTTGTTGTGGGTTAACTTGAGCTTAAATATCAGAGCTCTAAAACACGGAAAAGCTATAAGCCTGCCTACTGGGGCAAGAGACAGCGTTATTGCCCTGGCGTCTCATCTGTGTCCAGGAACCAGATGTCAGCTCAAAAAGACAGGTGGGAAGACTGCAGGAGCCTTTCGGCTCCCAGGATATACTGGAAAAGGACTGAAATGAGCTCATATGAATTAAATCTGCTGGTAGACAAGCGTGCTATGAACTGGGGTACAGGGCGCCCATGGATGCAGAGTGAAGGCTGAAAAGCAAGGAGAGCAGGGAGGTACAATCACAGAAACAGTTACTGTGAGGAAATACAAAGCACTGACCACTGCTGGCAGAGAAACCTGACTTCTTCTGTCATGTGTGTCACTGTTACCTAAATCCACTCTGAGCCCCAAGCTTCAAGAGTGAACACACCCCGAAAGTATGTGCTCATTTCCTGGTAAACCAGCTGCCTCTTCAAACAATCCAGTGCTTAGCTTTAAACAAGCCTGGGCTAAATTGGAATTGTATCTAAATTCAAAATACTCTGTGGGCATTATATGAGAAAGACGAAAAACAGGAAAAAAAAACCAAACCAAAAAACCAAAACAAAACCAAAAAAACCCAACCACCAAACAAAAAAAGGGGTCACAGACAGACTAAAGGCAGACTTCTGTATTTGCATGGCCCCTGGAATAATCCAGCTAAAGGCATTTCTGGCCTATATGCAATACCACACTCTAACGTTTTAACAATAACAGTAAGAGATTAATGATATACCTTTCTTTCAGATGAGAGACAGTCTTTGCAAAGTGTTCTGCTCCACCGTCAGGCATATCTAGAAGCATTTCAATTATTCAGTTAACCTTCCTGTTCAAAGTATTTACTTATTAGCAAAACCACCAAAACTGTAAAGATTCACATTTAAATGCAGAATAACGAAGAATTCAAACCCCAGTCTTCTCTCACCTCTTTTGCCAAAGGCTTACAATGGATATTCTACGAAATCTTGCTCTGCACAAAGTCAAACTGTGCTCATCTAGGGCAGCAGTTAAATGTTTACTCCCAGTGAACCTGTCTTTAGGTTTCACTGGGCACAGAATGGCTTTATCTATTTATGGTTTTGGTCTGAGAAACAGTTCTACAAAAAATTAAATATATATACGTATATTATTGTTTTTCTGTCATAAGCCACTTAGAAGCTGTTAGACACACCACCACCCTCAACAGTCTTTATAATGGTTTTGCATTCTTATATAGCTACTACAATGTTAGAAAAAGACAACTGTCAGATTTGTTTTGTGTAATGTATTCTGGGTTTAGTTTTTAGAAGGAAGTTCTGGAATGGTATTGTATGTGGGTCGTTTTTTTTTTTTGCTAATCAAGTAACAGAACACAGTGTATAGGTATGTATTTTGGAAAAAAAATATTTAGTATATTCTAAATATTCTTGATGTTTAATAACAGTATAACTTCTGTTATATTTTTCCAGACATAAAGAAATGCTAAGAATATGTAGAAACTTTCCAAAGTTTCAGCACTGTTGACTCCTTTACAACAGCAATCCTTAACAATAGTGCTGAATGATGTTTAGCGAGGTCTGTGTTTACCCCATGTAATGCATATGCGAGCTTAGACTGAAGAGATGAGAGACAAGATACTAACCATCCCTGTCCACAGACGTCAAGACAACGTAGTCCAAGCCCCACTCAGCTATGGCCTTTGCTGTGTTGTAAGGCTCCTCCGGATCCAGGGGAGGTGGATTTTTTGCTGTCTTCACTGAACAAAATCTGCAACCTCTAGTGCATGTGTCACCCATCAGCTGAAATGGGAAAGACGTTCCTACCTTTATATTGTACACATCACTACTGTTCAGCTGAGGAACAGAAACCAGTACTAAGCAAAACAACTAGGTTGGTGCTTTACTCTAAATTTCTTGTTAGAACCCTGCTCCACTACAGTAGAGATCCAACAATATGCTACAACAGCCCAAACATTAATAGAATACTTAAGAAATGGTTAATGACTTACCATAATAGTAGCTGTAGCTGTAGCGTATTCACCACCTCCCCAGCATTCACCAATGTTGGGACAACGTGCTTCTTCACATACCTAAAGGTAAAAGACAGTAAAGTACCTGTCTTTTTTCTGTATTATTATTGAAAATTATTATTATATTATCAACCAATTTCAACAGTAGCTTACAAAGAAAACATAATTCCTTCTGTGATAAATGTGAAGATTAAGAGAGTTACATGCTGTTCTTTAAAAAGTTAGTAAAAGAGACGGGAAGAGTTTCATGACATCCATTATCATTCTTTTCCTCTACTTCACAACCCCAAAAACTCCTCCACCGTGTAACTGCCTTATTAATTATCACAGATTGTCATTAACATTGATCTTACTCTGAAAAAAAAAGGAAAAAAGCTCTCCATGCATTTTATACCCACCATTTTTTAGCATCTAGAAGGTATATTGAATGAAACAAATCTCCAGAATTTCTTTTTATACAAAGCATGTCTGTAACTCTGAAACTGTATGTGTTTCCACTAAAACCAGTCAACACATAGAATCATGTGATCCCTCTGGTGATGCAAATAGTAAACAATAGTATTTAAAACCATAGGAGGAAAACCACTAAATACTCTATGGATCTGTCTTCATCCTTTATGGGTAAAATTCACAGCCAGAAAAAAGGATCAGCACTGGGCTTGGTTTCAGTCTTGAAGATCATGCAAAACATCATTTCTACCTGTCCTCCACATGGAAATAATTTTGTATCTGTAAAAAATTCCTTATTTCTACATGAAAACTTGGTTGGCACTAGATTTACCGTATGGAGATTTAAACTTCTCAAGGTATTCTTTAGTTTATTGTAGTTCTTTCCCATGGGAATCTCTGTTTTCAGCCATGGAGGCAGTCGCAGCCTGAATAACATCAAGGAAACATAAAGATTAATAAAGTATTTACATGGTAAGCTTCCTTTAATTTCATAGATCCACTTTAATTTGTTACAGATCCCAACTAGGAAAGGTTCCTTAAACACTGACGCACCTCAAACCCCAATATTAACATCATTCATGGTCATAACAGCTTTCTCTCTTCTGTATTGATCATCATCCCAACATTCAAGAGTAGGAGTTTGTCGTCATTGGAAGGTTTAAAACTGTCACCTGTACTGGTGGAATTTAACAGTACCACACTGGAGACTAAAATAATTAATGCAGCCGTCAAAGTCTACCTGGTCTAGTGGAAGGTGTCCCTGCCCATGGCAAGGGGGGTGGAACTAGGTGATCTTTAAGGTTCCTTTCAACACAAACCATTCTGTGATTCTATGATTTTTCAATTTAGTCTTTTACTGCATCAATAATATTTTTTCAACACCAAGTAGGGTACACATACCTACTGATGTATATTTGTAATTTAATACAGGCCACAGCACAGGCACTCAAGTGAGAAAATACCACCCTGTCTTCATGTTTTGTTATGCATTTGAAGTTAATAACATGTTTGTTCTTTCTTGAAAAATCATGACATTTGCAAGCCACTGTGACAATATTTAGTGACGCACATTTTGCAGCAAATAGTAAACATGCAAGACAACGCATGGAAGCAACTACACTTGTTTAAAATCACGGTTACCTTTCTCCTTTCTGACGCTTTAAGTTGCCTTTATACTCGGCCCATGCACTCTTGTCTGACAGATCTCCAGATACAAAGTCTTGCAAGTCTGGTCCACTTTGCAGAAACTCTCTTTTTTGCTCTGTCAAAGAACCCGATGTTGTGTACTGGTTACACACATGGCTCCCAGACACCTAAAAGAAGCAACACTGTGATTTATTAAATTACAAATGTACTGGAAATATATACTAAGTAGCCAGTTGTGCTTCTGGTGGTAATGTACACAGCATTTTCCCAATTGACTTTAAGTTAAACATATAATTCTCTTCTTAATTTTAAGTCATGTGCAACAGATGCTGAGCATGATCTCTTCCAAAATAGAGAATCATAGAACAGTTTGGTTTGGAAGGGACCCTCAAAGCTCATGTGGTCCAACCCTCCTGCAATGAACAGGGGCATCTTCAACGAGACCAGGTTGTCCAGCACCACATCCAGCCTGGCCTTGCATGCCTCCAGGGATGGTGCATCCACCACTTCTTTGGGCAACCCGTGACAGTGCCTCACCACCCTCATTGTAAAGATCTTTTTCCTCACATCCAGCCCCTCTCCCCTCTTTCAGTTTAAAACCATCACCCCTCATCCTGTCAACATCAAACTAAGTTACATAGGTTTCGGATATAACACCGTTTGGACTAATCTGCGATTTCAGAGCTCAAAAACAAGACGTCGAGATGATTATCTGTGCGCTGCCCAATCAGTAACTGATTTTGACGGAACCATAGCAGAAGTCGGTTCTCAGAAGCTGAATTAGAAGCAGACGGGATCATGGCTCAGTTTCCCGAGTGCCTCTGTGTGTGCTCTGAGCGTCTTGGTGTATGCCCGGGCCCAACCGCTCTCTGGCCTCCTCACGTCCCTGCAGCGCCGGAGCGGTGTGGTGACAGCGCTGCCTGCGGCTCTGCCCGCGGAGAAGCTCCGCTGCCACGGCCCAGCCGGGCATCCCGCACGCCTCAAGAGATAAGGTATTAGCACCATGCTTTGCCACCGGGACGCCGTCCCGGGTGCTGCTCCTCTCCCCGCCCCGGAGGCTGGCTCGTCGTCGCTCCGTGCAGCAGTCCCCCCGGAGCGCACGGCCCTGGCGCGCCGCTGACTCACCCGTGCCCGGGTCCCCACCAGCAGCCGCCGGGCGACCGTGGCGGCAGCCTCGCAGCAGCGGCCCCGCGGCAGCAGCGACATGGCGGAGACCGCGAAGATACCAGTTCGATCGATCCTCTCGGCGCTCCGCCACGCCGCCTGCCAGCCTCGGTCGGCTCATCGAGCTTCGGCTACTCTTGCCTCTTGGACGACAACCTTAACGTGATGGCGTCAGGAGGCCGGGAGCGCCTACAAGAACGTGATGACGTCAAGCGCTGCCTCTTTCCGCGCTGCCAGCTGCGAGGTGAGGAGGGGTCGGCGGCACTATCCGACGCCATCCGGGGCCACCGGCCGCGGGCAGCCCCAGGGCGTCCCACCACAGCACGGGCAGCTTCCCGGCGCGTCTTGTCCCCAGCCCTGCGGGAGGGAGGCCCCTGGAACGCGCCATCCTCTGTTCTCCACTGGCGGTTCCGGAGCTGAGCTAGCCCCCGCCGTTCAGCTGAATGCTGAGGCCGCCGCTCCTCTGGGGCCTGGGCGGGATGTGCCCGTGTTGGGAGCGGAGCTCGGCCCCGTGGCGGCTGAGAGCGGGTGGGGCCGGGGCTGGGCGCTTCGTAGTTGAGCGTTCCCGGGTACGTGCGGCGGAGAAGCGGGAAGGGCGCGGAGGGGGGGGCCTTGTCCTGAGGGTGTGCAGCACCTTACGGTTGTCCTTTGCAGAATGAAGACCATTCTCAGCAACCAGACCGTTGACATCCCCGATCAAGGTACGTGTGCGGTCGAAAGGCGTGTTGTGGTGCTGGCCCCACAGCCGGGTAACGCGTGTCTGCCTGTGCTTTCCAGTCAGTGTGTCGCTGAAGGGCCGGACAGTCATTGTCAAGGGCCCCAGAGGAACCCTGAAGAGGGATTTTAACCACATCAATGTGGAGCTGTCTCTCCTGGGAAAGAAGCACAAGAAGGTGAGTGCTGCATAGGTCGTTTTCCTGCTCACAGAGGGAGGGCAGTTTTACACTTACCTTAACTCAGTCGTGTAGGAGGTTGAACTGAAATGTTAAGTTGCAAAGTATGGCTTGTAATTTTTCCCTTATTTCACTGTTTTCTGAAAGAGACTCATCTCATGGGACCCCCTTGGGCACCATGGGAGTCTGGCAGTTCTGTGGTGTTGGAGTCAATTTATTGTTTGATTTCCTTTCTAGTTACAGACAGTTATTTGGAAAGGGGTTGATCATTATATGTATTGTTTTATAAATGGGTTAGTTTTAGCTAGATTAAATGTGCACATTTAACTTCCAGAATTGTCAGGTTTCATCAGAATGTTTTCTGAATAACTGCATGATATTTTTGTGTGGTCTTAAAAACTACACAAAAAGAGGAGAAGTGGCTGATTTCAGCTACTTTTTCGCAAGCATCTAGTATGTCATTAAAACACTGAGCCCACACACAGTGTTTCGTTTAAATGTTGATACACATAGGAGACTGATTTTTGGAATTTAGCATTCGTTAATACATCCCTCAGCTGAAGATGTCAGATTGCCCCAGCTGCTTTGAAGATTTTTTTTTTTTCCTTGTGTTTCATTAATAAGAAATGTTTCTCTTGCATCTGGGGGTTAGAATTTGGAAGACCTGAGCTAGGTGAGCCTTCAGTGATCTGTCAAACAAATCCTTTTGTGCTTTTGTTAGGTGTGTTTGTAAGTAGTTTATCTGAACTTTTCACTCTTGGTTTGTCACATAAACGTTTTGGGCGTAGTTCTGAAGTGCAGCTGAAAGCTTTGTTAATGCTTGCTTTATTTTTATTTTTTTTTTTTTAACCCAGCTACGTGTGGACAAGTGGTGGGGTAACAGAAAGGAACTGGCAACAGTTCGCACAATTTGCAGTCACGTACAAAACATGATAAAGGGTGTCACGCTGGTAAGTTTTCTTTTGAAACGGTGTAACTCCTGTCACTTTTGTTACTCACAACAATAAACAGCTTCTCGCTTTAGTGAGAGCTTTTCCAAGCATCCAGGATGGAGCTTTCTCTCATTTTTACTTTTGTTGTCTTGCACTTGCTGTCAGACAAGTTCTGTGGGTGGAAGAAGGCAGGAATGTCTCTTGGGCTCCATGTCTTGCCCTTGTTTGGAAACTATTTTCCTTATACCTTGGGGTTGGATTTCTCCAGTAACCTCGATGCATCTGTGTTACCTTTTGGTCATGTACTGTTTCAATATCTGCTAATGTCTCTTACCACAGGGCTTTCGTTACAAGATGAGATCGGTGTACGCTCACTTTCCCATCAACGTGGTTATACAGGATAACGGCTCCCTTGTGGAAATCCGGAACTTCCTGGGAGAGAAGTACATCCGCAGAGTGCGCATGAGGCCAGGTGAGCAGAGCTGCAGGTGCACATTCTTGTTTGTAACTGGGGTTTCTCAGTTATATGGGTATATATATATATGGGTACTGCTGCTGGTAACAGGTGATGTGAGTGACTATTGAAACAGTGTTTGCCTGTCTGAATTTATGTAATCTTGTGATGATACTTTTACCACTGTTAAGATACATTATTAATGTTTTAGTAATTTATTTTTAGTAATGAGAGTTACTTAGTAGCTAATAACTAATTCAGAGCTAGTTACTCTCATATGAGTTGCAGGGAGCACAGTGTTTACTTTCATTTTTGTGAGATCTCTTTAGCGTTTATAGTTGGTGCTTAATTTTAGATGTGTTTCTGTTTTAAATATTGCGCATGAATTAGTTTCACACCACATGATGTTTTTGGTCTTTCAAGTGATGATGTACTTTGAATTTCCTGATTGCCTGGGAGCATGTATGCAAAACTGTTATCTCACCTGTTGGTTTTGTGTCTTGCATACTAGCAGTTTTAGCAAAATACCTGACAGAGTAGGTGTGTGATGGAACTTGTTAAACTTCTGAAAGGGGAAGACAAAACATGTCACAAACATGGTTACCTTAAGGCTGTAGGGAAGACTTCCCATAACCTTTTTTTTTTTAGTAGTTCCACTTCTGGTGAAGGCATGGTTAAGGATGTTTAATGTGTTTTGGGGTGGCTTTAGGTGAAAGCATCAGACTTGTCCAGAAACACTGGTAGATACAGTGTGGAGTTACAGGGGCTTTGATTTACTGTGGGGTATTGAGGTGGGTTGGCTATTGTAGTTGATCTTTTTTAAGTCAGCTTTTACTTCAAAGGCAGTAAAATCCTAGCAAATCCTGGTGTAAAAGCTAACATCTATTGACCAAATAGATTAAACTATAAAAACTTGTATTGTTTTCCTCACAAATGAAAGTTTCCTGTTAGGTGCTTGAATGTCCGAGTGTTTACTTCTTGTGAGTATTTGTAGTGTTGCTGGTATAAATGTGATGCTTGACATGTCAGAGGCAGGGTTTTTTTTAAACGACTTTTGATGGGATTACTCCAGTTCTGTCTTCCTGACCATGAGCATGTGGCAGATGGCACCACCTAGCTGGTGAGGCCGTGCTGGCAGGGTCTCTGGCCTCTATGCAGTGTTGGTGATTAATGCTGGGTTGTGGTAACATTTAAGTAGGGATACCAAGTAGTTGATTTCAATCCTGAGCATGAATTGCACTGATCTTTTGAGTTCTGAAACTGTGAGGGAGGGCAACCCTGGAAGGGATTTGGGGAACTCTTAACAAAATCACAGAAGCTAATTATTGCCTAGCATACTGCTTTCTAGAGCTCCAAGCTGGGACAGGACACAAATATTGTTTCTTTAGTACACTAATGCCCTTACCAATAATACGGATTGTGCATTTTCCTTTCTGTAGGTGTTTCCTGTGCAGTATCTCAAGCCCAAAAAGATGAGCTGATCCTTGAAGGGAATGACATTGAATTGGTCTCCAATTCAGGTTTGTGAAAGTAAATGGGATGGGAAGATACAATGATGTGGCTGCTTTTATCTGAAGATGTCAGCTTAGCAAAATATCTTTCTTAAACCTTGAGGTAAACGACAGCTCAGAACTGTATTCATTGTAATTGCTTCAAGTCCACAGAAACTTGTGGGATTTTTTGAGTCAATCTTGATGGCTTTTTTGGTACCAAACTCTTCAGCTTTTCAGTTGTACAGGTGTGCAGTAGTAAACTGTCACTGCCCTCAGTTACAGCTGAGACAGGCTGAGTGCAATGTGTCATGTTGTCATTAGACTTGACAGGATTTCAGGTTGGTAATTCCTTTCTCCAGATGACAGTTTCATACATTAGTTGAAATACTGGAGAGCAAACAAATGAGTTGACGTTGACCTCTTTGTTTTGTGCACGTGCTCTTGCTTTGTGCACATGCTCTTGCTTTGTCTGCAGCTGCCCTGATCCAGCAAGCCACTACAGTCAAGAACAAGGATATCAGGAAATTCTTGGATGGTATCTATGTCTCCGAGAAAGGAACAGTACAGCAGGCAGATGAGTAAAACTCTTAATAGGTTGGTATCATTTTGACACAGTTTGTACATCTTTGTAGAAATAGTTACTTGACCTGGGGACTTGACAAGGTTTATCTGCTTCACAAAGCTGGGGTTAAGTGGGTTCCCAAGAGGGGTGTTGTTGTGCTTGTAAAGGGCATCAGCAGCAGTTTTATCGACGTAAATTTTGCTAGGTCTTCTGTTGGCAGCTTTCCATCTCTTGTCATGGGGTGCTTTTTACTGTGAGGTTGGTGAGGCACTGGCACGGGCTGCCCGGAGAAGCTGTGGCTGCCCTGTTCCTGGCAGTGTTCATGGCCAGGCTGGATGAGGCTTTGAGCAGCCTGGTCTAGTGGAAGATACCGCTTCCTGTGGCAGGGAGTGGGGTGATCTTTAAGGTCCCTTCCAACTCAAACCATTCGGTAATCTGATTTTATGATCAACTTGGCATTATGCTACTGGATGGAGAAATACCTGGCTCCAGACGGCTGTATTCTATGCTGTAAATGCCCGTTATGATGGGGCCTGAGAATTTAAACTCAGCATGACAAATGGGTTTACAGCTGTTTACAGAGCAGACTTTCTTAGGCTCGTATTCCTCCTGGTTGGATACTGCCTTCACTAAAAACAGTGTTCAGTGAGTAATTTACTTGTAAAGGTCTTCTGTGTAGTTTGTGTATAAATCCTTGTAAACAAAGGTCAGTTCAGAAAGGATTATTTATGCTGTGGGTGTACATTTGTTACTGAAGATGAGTACAAGGGGTTAGGGATGGCTTAAGAATTTCAACTGCTAAAGGAGTTTGATACATTTCAGCTATCTGTGGTTTCGTACATGGTGCAGAACACTTGTGTAGGATGAGACAGGCTGACTTTCAAATCAGTGTGTGCCTGTGTGCCTTCTGAACCTGAGCTTGTGACAGAGGATGCAGAGGAAGGGCATTGCATAAACTTTTTTAACACTTGCAAGCTACTAAAAAGATTATTTTTAGTGCTGTTCTGAGTTCCTCAAATGATAGAACAGCTTGTTACCTGCTTGCTAAACAGTCAGGAGCTGTTGTGTTTGAAGGCATCTTTAAGTAATCTCTGAATAAACTTCAGCAAATGCTTTGAGCCGTTAGTGTCTGTCTCGCATTAAAATGTATCAGGTAAATTGTCATATCTATAAACTTTCACATTTGCAGTGCTAAAACCTAAAGCTAAAATCTCTGAACTTTTTTGTTTGCAGTTACCTGGATCCTGAAACAAACCACCATGAGACATTGTATCAGGAAGTGCCAGCTTGAAGAATCTGATCCAAAACTCAAGCACCATGAGAGGTTTAATAAAATATAACGTATTTCATATCCTGGCCTCTCTCTTTTTCTTCTTTTTCTTTTCTGCCAAGAACTACAAGTGTGGACCCACAGTGTAAAATCAGGAAGGGGTAGTTTTAAATCGAAGCTTTAAGAAATAACGAAAGCTTTGTTCTCACAGAAGGGAACTAGAGTTCTTTCATATCCTTTCAGAGCCTCAGCCTGCAAAAATGATTTCCCTGTACAATTTCTGGAGGGGAGTTCAGCCTTGAGATGACAATCTGAAGTAGATAAAAACGAAAGCTGGGGTCAGTAGAACAAGGTTTATAAGGCCGTTTAAATTGATACAGAATACAAGAAGTAGTATGAAAATACGATGCCTTAGCATTTTGCTCAGCTAAGGAAACCAAGTGCTTGACATCAGAGTGCAGGCAGAGCTTAGTGCTGAGTTTCGCCACCTGGGTCATCTTGGGGATAGAGCTCTGTTTATTTCTTGGTTACTGATCTTGTGTAGCAACATGTAATTGGAGTGTTGTGTGATTTTTGTGCCACAGTAGAATCTACGTTGTTACTTGTTGAATTCCATTTTGAAAAAAAGGGTCACACAAAATGCTGGGATGGTGCAGAAACCTACTTGGCAACAAGTAGCTAAAGCTTACTATTGAGGAAAGCACCTAGGTGTGCCTAAAATTCACACAATTTCCCAAAGCACCCACTTGTGTGATTCTGCAGAGTTTGATAAATGGAAATGCTAAAGGAGTCTTCTAAAATTCTGTGGGCTCCCACAGCACACTTGGAATTGAAGAGTTTTCCTGTCAATGTAGTATGCTGAGAAGGGGACAAAAACCAAACCCAAATGTTAATAAAACATTGTATCACCTGCAGACTTTCTGGTAGTAGGTTCAGATTTCAAATTATTAATCTGTCAAAAAGTGTAATTGCATCTAAAATTCTTACGTTTACTGCTTTTAATAATTCCCAGCTTCAGGCTGATCTAGTCAGTGTCTTTGGGTGATGTCTTCTGACAACTGTGCTGTTCTGTGCCAGTAGAGTGCCTCATTGTTATATTAGTACTTACCTTTTGAATTAGTGAACGTTCTGTGATGTTGACAAGCATCTGAAATATAGTGGAGAAATAATCTCCTACATTTATGAACTGAAACTCAAGATTGAGGCAAGTATTGGGAGTTTGGGGGTCAGTCAATTCAGTCATCTGTCCTCAAAGTAGCACTTCCACAAAGCCCCTAGTAGCCTGTTACGAAGTGGCTGTAATACTATCATTTACATCATTGTTTACTTTATCATCATAGCCATTTACCTTCCGTTTGATGCTATCTTGCATGTTCAGATGCAGTTGCAAGAGGCAGTGTGTTTACGTGCCTTATCTCTTCAGAGGTGCTGGGGTACAGCATGAAGTATGTCCATGTGTTCTGGGAACCATAAGACTGAGGTAACTAGCTTCTAGTGGGAGCTGGTTGGGGGTTGCATTGTGTCTTGAAAATGGTACTAGCCACTGGAAAAGAAGGTTATGAGGCAGAGGAGGGCAGTGGGAATTCAACTGATAACCAATTCTTGCGTCTCTTTGAGTTTCTGGCGCAGCTTCACTACCCCTCTCCAGAGGTGTGTGGTACCTGCCTGGGAAGTGGTCTGAAAAGGCCAATGTGAATTTTGAATTATGGTGCAGTTCACAGGGAAAAATGGGTTGGGCTCATTTTGAGATAACCAAAACCAGACCTAGGGAAACCTCTGGGTTTCATCCCTGAAAAGTCTTATGTGAGAGAGGTTCATTTACCCTTTAAGAACATTATGCTTAGGTTGGTAGCTTTTGCTTAATGCAGCCATAGCAATAAACTCATGGTTTTAGCCCACCTATGGCTTGCACTGGCAGTTGACCAGATCTAAAGTGAGAATATATATTTATTTCTCTGAAAAAGTCAAATTTAGAAGTACATTAATCATTCCCATGAGTAGATTAATAGTTACTATTCATCTTCATTGTCTCTGCTAGTAAAAAATTTTATGGCTGCCTCATTTTGGAGATGAAAAATAGTGATTGGATTATTTCGACTTGTCCCCTGTGGATCCAATTACGTTTGCTTAAAATGTTAGTATCTGATCTCTAGTTCACCCAGTATGTCAGAGATACAGGTATGGTGGTTGATAATGGAGCTAACTTGATTTTGTTCTTTTAGAGGTGTTGTCAGAAGCTGGCCCAGGACATTTCGCTCTTGCTGCTGCAGTTAGCTGAACATTTGTGAGCTTTAATAACGCTTTTATTTGTAAACCTGAACAACTGCAGTTTCATGCTCAACAACATTTATCACATGAATACACATCACAGTGCACTTTAGTCCAGAGGCTCATAGAAAGGTGCGTATCAGTTCTCACAGCTTAGTATCTCTTTTCAAGTCAAACTGTTTGACTTGTTATTCTAAGGTACAGGCAATCATAAAATGCTCTTCTTCCCTCTTTCACATAGAAAAAATTATCTTCTGTGTAGAGTAGGTGGGTAAAGGGAATTTCACCAGAAACAAATGTCATCACAGGACTTCCTCCTGTGTGCACAGTTACTTTCTGGTTTTGAACAAAATGCTTGGTGTGTATGACTGGAGTGACTCATGAGGTGTTTTTCCATAATTGTCTGATCTGCATTGTCCTCTGTAGAATGCAAACAGTGACAGATCTCACTGACGGGGGGCTTGTGTCCTCTTTTTATAATGAAACACAGATTCACCAGATGGTTTTTGCTTTAAAACGCTTTCTTCTTTTTCTTTTGTGAAAAAAAATAATGGTTAAAAGCAAGATAAGGGTAGAGAAAAGGCAGCAGGTAAAGAATATTAATGGCTTCTTCTGAGAGATGAACAAGCAGAAGCTACACTGCTTTTCTTGTCTGGAAGGGTCACAGGCTGAAAACCGCAGGTCAGCAGGAAAGCCATTGTTGCTTATAAGGTTATTGTAGAATTTTATTGAAGGCTTCCCCTTTGAATCTGAAGTGAAGAATCCAAATCTGGGTTTAGATTTTTCTTCAGTCATCTTAAATGCATAGTAGCCTTTAATCTTGACTTTATCGATGTAGTATGCTGAGAAGGGGAACAAAAAACCAAACCCAAATGTTAATAAAACATTGTATCACCTACAAACTTTCTGGTAGTAGGGTCAGATTTCAAATTATTAATCTATTGATTAAAGAAGTGTAATTGCATCTAAAATTACTTACGTTTACTGCTTTTAATAATTCCCAGCTGTCTTAAGTAGAAACAGTGCATCACTGTTTTGGGGAATTTTCTGGACCTACTCTGTGAAAGCTGGATTTGAACAGGGCAAGAGCCTGGGAGCTTGCTTGCCTGGGGAAAGCCGGATGCTGTTCTTTGTGGAATCCAGCAGAATCTGCAGTGACTCAAGGGGAGCAGGTCCTCATCTGTGCCATGAGAGGAGCTTTCTGAAAATTCCCACCCTGCTCCAAACTCAGTACACAGCTGCATGTTAGACTGCTGCACCTGAGTGTTGGGTGAAAATAATGACATCAAATAGCAGTCCTTGGTGAGTAAACATCTCTCCAGTTCATGGGTAAGCAGAGAGCACTGTCAGGGATGTGACCCAGATTAAGCAAGAGCATTGTAAACTGGGGGATCATTTTGTGAGTGCTGTGAAGTGTCAGTATTAAATGAGAGTACTGTGATGAAGAGCCCTTTAAACAACCTTTAATAACTTACTTCCTCTAATAACCTACTGTTCCTTAGTTTGCAATGTGAAATTAGCATGGAAAATAAATCAGTAGATGCTCATTAGTCCTACACTAATTGAGAAAGAGCTAAGCACTGGAGGAACAAGAAGAAATGCTGTTTCTTCTTGGTGTCAGAAGGTAATCTGAAGCCATGTTTAGCTATGAGTATGACCTGTCTCATTTTTTACACAGCTAGCTCCTAGACAGGAGAAACCAGGATACATAGACTATGTATGTCTAGGGACAGGTGACACAGAAGAGCTTTTAGAGGCCCCATGTTCTGATCAGGGAAGTTGCTAGTGCTTACCAATAGGGAATAGTGAGTGCAGGGATATACTGTGTGTCTCATTTTGGCTGTGTGGTTCAGGTACCAAGGCCTTTCTGTATCCTGTGGCTCACTGCTTTCCTTTTAATGTTTGGTTGGAGGAAGTGGGATGGGAGGGGTGAGGTCCCTGCAGCATTCCTCATACAATGAGCAATTGCTGAAGATTATTGCCTTGAAAATTTTGTCCTCTATCTCCACAACTGTTACCAATTTTTCTCTAAAGCAAAGAACTGGATTTCTGTAGGTGCCCAGGGGAAAGCAAGCAGTGGAACAGGAGAGTTTGACTCTCCCCTCAACAGCAGCTCCTTCAAAATCTGGTGACCTCCTGTATTTATTCTGTATGTCCCTTCAGGTCTCTTTGGACTTGCTTGTGCTTCCCTGTCCAACAACTCTAGTTCAGCAAGCAATTAAGGAGACTTCCACCTTTCTTTGTAGAGTAGAAATCAGAATTATCTCTTAGGAATTATTGGTCTGATGTGCCACCTTACTAACTTCTGAGTAACTACCCTGCTCTATGTGCAAGTCCACGTGGATTCTCACATGATTTAAAGAGGATACAGCTGTGGCTGTATTTCACATAAGGAGCTTGATTCCATTGCTTTGTGTTGTATCTGCCCTGAGTGTGACTGTGGAATCGGGCCCCTCAGGGCTGAATGCCAGTGGCCAGTTTCTACATGTCAACCAGAGCTGCTTGCTCTGTCTGGGGCAAGTCTTAGGCGCTTGCTTAAGGAATGTCTGGGTCTGTGCCACAGAAATGGCTCTGGGGAACTTGAAGTTATCATATCCTCACCTTTTAAAACCTCTTGTACGTATTTTCCCAAGTAATAATTTCGCAGTTCATCATTGTCTAAGGACTGGTCATCTATTCCATTTGCTGTGATGTAAATATCGATGTTGCCATAGGTGTTTTTAATCCACCTGAGAACTTTGCGTAGTCCCCAAGGCACCACTGCCAGACGAGAAGGGGAGCTCAGGCAGGTGATATCCTGCAGAAATTGAATGTCACGATCAAATTCATACCGGCTCCCATTCTGAGGTTCGTGAACCACAAACCTGGTGGTGAAATGATTCAGGGCGTAGAAGTCCGCTGCACCTTTGATGAGCTGCTTTTCCTTGCTTGTGAAGGATGGCAACAAAGAGTATGAGAGGCCATTTCTGTTTTTAGAGCTGATGTATTCCCTCATAGTAGCTGGATAGTCCCCAGTTTTAAATATGGGGTTGGCAAACCAGCCTATTTCGAACTGAAGAAACCTGTTGGCAGCTTCTGAATGGGATTCAGAGTAGGGGTTGGCAGGCTCAGCCCAGTCCGAATGCAGGGACAGAGACACTTTGCCATACTGAAAGGACCGGTACTGCTCATCGTATATTCTCCAGGCCATGGCATGTGCTATTAGTAAATTGTGTGCTGCCCGGTATGTGTCATTGCTGCTCCTGTTGTAGACATCACTTAGCCGGTTAGGCTCATTTATTGTAATCCAGAGTTTAACCAAATCACCAAGTTCCTGAAAACACAGAGCTGCATAGTCTTGAAAAGCATAGGCAGTAGACTGGTTCAACCATCCTCCTGTCTGCAGCAATGGAGCTGGCAGGCCTAGGTAGGCATGAGTTGGATAATACAAGGTGACCATGGATTGAATGTTGAGTTTCAGTACTTCGCTAATCACGCATCTGTAATACCTAAGAACTTGCCTGTTGACCACTGACAAATCTCCATTGGGTAAAATGAGCGACCAGTCAAGTGCAAATCTGTAATGGGTGACTTTCATTTTTTCCAGGAGGTCAAGTTGCTTTTTAATACTGACAAAATCTGTGCACTGTGCTGGTCGTGTTTTTAGCTTCACCCCTTTAACTTTGTGTAGGAGCCCGTCTCCTGTGACGTTCCAGAGGTACAGGCTGGAATCACAGAACTGCGGTGAGGAAGCCACAGACTCTGCCTGTGAAAACAGCAATATGTTACAGCAGGGTTTAATTAAATAAATGCTTGCTTGTAATCTGCATTTCTGCCTGTGTTTGGCTATGGGATTAGTGCTGGATGTCAGAAGGTCCTGCTCAGATGCTCAGAGGGAATGAGGATAACCAACTTGCCTATATCAGCTTTGTCTGTGCTATTGGTTGTCTTACTTGTTCTGTTCCTTCATCTCCTGAAAATGTCACAATTGCACTCTTTTTTCAACTCCTTGCCACCAGCCTACATGACATGTATTTTCACACAGGTATATCTCCCTGATCGAGCTTACTCTGTGGTCATGCAAACAGCAGCTGGCAGGAGAGCAGGGTCGTAAGAACAAGTACCAGGGGTTATACAAGGCAGGCATGGATTATTTTGGCACTACTGGTGAGATCAACCTTGTGAAACTGTGGCATAGTGTTCCCTGGTCTTACTGGTAGTCTGTCTGCCTATGCAAATATCTGACATAAACAGCTTGTAGCATTTAGTCATATCTTTATTGTCTCCTAGTAGTTAACAAGGTTCTATGTAGCACATGATTTTTTTTTTATTCCAATGTGCTGATGTTGGTTATCTTTGTGGTATAAATCATTTTAAAGAATGGCTGTTACCCACTTGTGTAAGCAGCACCCAGAGCCAGGCTCAACCCAGGAATTTGTTTCTGCCTTGTCCATTAGCTTTAGACAGGACCTTGAGCCTGCAGGTATCTCTGCTGCCACCAGCATAACCGCCTTGTCCCTCCTCTATGCCACCCTCTCCATCACGCTGTCGTAGGCATTCCTATGGCCATGCTGCAACTGGATTGGGAAACTCCCCTGGTTGAAAAATAACCCAGGAACAATTGCTTGGGGTCATCTTCTTGATCTGATCTGATCTGCCGCATGGAGATGCAAACAGAGGGAAGGTGAGGGAGAGCCAGCCTTGGGAGGGCTCCTGCAGAGGTATTCTGCTGCAGGAGCATGCAGCACTCTGTGCCTAGCTCACCCCAAAGCCTGTGAAATACATAAAATTGAATCTATGCAATTATGGCTGGGCTTAACTCGTGTTTGCAGTGTGCACTGAGATTCCTGAACACCAGGGGCCATGCACAGTCATTCGTTCACACAGTAAAGCTGTTGATCATTCTGCCTCCAGCAGTCTTCCCAATATTTTACACTTACCTTGAGAACAGACTCGGTGATACCCCAGGAGAAGTCACATGAGAATTGAGCTTGCAAGCTTGGGGTAGACTCCCTTGGGAAGAAGCCATTTTCTTGTATGATTTGTTTATAATGAAGTGCAGATGACTTGGGAATCCTTTCCTTTTTTTCACTTTTGAAATCCACATAAAACAATCCGCGCCTGATGTTGTAAGCATGTTGCCATTCAAAGCCATCAAGGAGTGACCAGGCTGTGTAACCAAACACGTCTATGTTATCATATTTAATAGCTGTGTAAGAGAAAGTAACATTCATGAGTCATGTTTAATAACACACATAAGGGATATTTATGAGTTAGGCCTATTCACTTTGAAAATCTTGAGGGTTTTCTCAATGCTCATAGGATTATTGGTCCATTGTAACTCATTGCAAAACTGTGACAGACATTATCTATCTTAGTCTTTCTTAATTAAAAAAAAAACATGTGCATCTCTCGTTCCTTAAGAAATTAAATTACTATGGGATGCTGTATTTCTGCTCTGAGTAAACAGGAAACATTACACCGCATCCAGATTTTAAGATGTATTTAATGATTTGCAAGTAATATGTACCAATGACATTAGAGAATCATGATTAAAAGTGAGGGGTGCAAAAATTGATGTAGTTTATGGCTTTGAAGCTAAAACTCTCTACTTTTATTTGAAAGATATCTGCTGCTCTAACATCTCGGAGTGTCTATTCAGCTTCTAAATTGAAAAATTAAATGTGTCAGCAGGGACATGTAATGACTTTAGAAGAAGCTGGGCTCATCAACCCAGAGACTGCAGTGCTTGATTTATTCACAGATGGGTGCAGCACATGCATGTTTTTTCAGGCAATTTTAATGTCCTTCCACCTTCAAACGAGTATAAATACAACCTTTCACATACAATATATGAGAAACATAAGAAATGACTGTTTTCTTGGATGTGGAACCCAATTCTCCAGGAAGGACAACAGAACTTCCAAAGCAGCTTCTTGCTGGACACCAACTAACAACAACATTCATTACCCACTTACAGCGTGTGCCAGCTGGCAGCCTGGAAGAAAAAGTCCAAACTCCATGGTCAGTCATGTTAGCTGCCTGTCGCCAGCTTTAATCTAGGAAATAACACAGTGTAACTCCTCATGTTAACCTTATAAGGGCTGAAATACCAAGGGCAAAGCAATGACCAAGTGGGGTTACTGAGGATTTTGATGCAGACAGCACTATTTCACCTGTAGTCCACTGAGAGCAAGCCAAGGAATAAAGATGAAGTACTCTGATTTCAAGCTCTATTCTCGACCAGCATTGTTTTGCCTTATTTTCTCAGGACACTTAACAAGGAGCTGAAGGTAGTAGAGGTCAGGATTTAATTAAACTCCTGTGTCACCAGGGGTGAAATCCACAGAAGGATATCTCAAGGCATTTCTGCCTCTGCTTTAGGGGAAGCCTTGAAGTCCTTTTGCAAAAGTAATAGTTGCAGTATTGACAGGCATGTACATGCCACTAAGAACCTATAGTTTCAATTGCATTCCTATATCATAACTGAGGTGAGTTCATTGCAGTGGTGATGTTATACATCACACATTTTAATGACTCGCAATGCTGTGAGTTAAAGACATACAGAGCACAATTTACAGCATCTTCCTTGAACACAAACACAGAATACAGCTCCTTATAGCCTGTTACATGGTATCTTAACAGCCAAACCGTCCCATTGCAATTTAGCCTATATAAATGATGTTTTGAGGTTAACGTGATCTAATTGATTTGTTGCAAACAGCAAATTTATAACTGACTTCTCTATAAGAAAAAAAATGAAAATACATTGCAAATATTATTTCTGATCAGACAAATTGAAGTTTGCTTCATAAAAAAGTGGCGAAAGTTAAGAGAGAATCCTGTAGTCCATGGCAGACGTTGAAGTATCTGCATATGTAAAAATGTAGATAACAATTCTTGAGAAGCAGTTAAGGGTTGAACATAGACCAAGTATTTCAGAAGTGTGAATCCACAGATGGTTATTACAGCCAGGTCTGCTGTGGAGGATTCAAAAAGAACACACTATGGATTTTCTTACGTATGTGTCCGGACATCTACCTGTTCCACACCTCCAACCAGGCCTGCATCTAGACTTTGCTGCTGGGTCACTGCACTATCTAAAATATCATAAACCAAACACTGGAATGTAACCTCCTCAAAATCTGGAAAAGGCAGGGCATATCATGCAGTTGCACTATGTGAAGCTTACAATTTGAACCAACTTTTGGATAATCTTCATTTGGGGCTTAACTACATTTGTTGGTGATACAGTACTTCCTGACTTGGTGTCAAAGTAAGCCGTTACTTGTGTTTTTTCCTTTCTGAGCGTAAGAAAGGTTTCTGCAAAGGGATCTGAGCCACCTCATCCCAGCAGTGTGGCATCAAAGTGGGGCAGCCTGCTGGGAGGATGCTGATAGGGACCAGCACCCGTCCCTCTCCCATAACCACCAAACTGAGGGAGGGAAAGGAATACTGGTTTTGCAGAAGCTTTAGGCACCAACAGCATTTATATTTAATACAAAATTAAACCTTTTGCCTTCAGAGGGCACCCCTCTAGATGGCTGTATGAAGGGCAAATACCAAGATTAAAAGTGTGTTGCTAGAACTCCAGAAGAGTGGTTACCCTTCTCCTGCTGATTTCCCTCATGCATTTTACATTGGAGTAGTACCCCAGCGTGGCAATGACTGTCTGTAGTCACAGTCTCATTTCCCTGCTGTCAGTGTTTGCACATGCACAAAGGCTTTACGGTTGGGCTGCCAACACTGAAAACTGATATCCAATAGATTTGTTTTCATTAATTCCTTTCATTCTGACTCAGTTTTGTAGTTATTAGTTTTAAAATCCAACACAGATGTTGGACTTTAGCTTTCTGGGACAGAGAGTATGTTTTTTTTCTGTGTTTGTACATCTTGCACCAGGAGATCCTGATCCATGATTTGTACTCCTGCAGTATAAGTAATTAATAATTAACTTAATTGCCATTATCTATTAAAAAATAAATAATTACATTATCAAATGATCTTTAAGAGCTCTCCAAAAATCCAACAACTAACTAACTTGTGTACAAACCTTGTAAAACCTTATTAATGAAGTTTTTCATCATGTAGATGGCTGTGGTGTCATCTGTTTTCACATGGCTGTCAGTGAACCAGCCATTCTCTGCAATCAGGATTCGAGGGCTGTTGTATTCCAGTTTAATCCAGTTCAGTACTTCCCTCAAATTGAGTGACAAATGTTGTCCCATTTTTGGTAGAGTGTTTGGAGGTTTAAAGTTATTAGGACCGAAGGAAAATGCAAAGAAGTCAGCTGTTCCCTTTATGTAGTTCTTTTCATCCTCAGTAAAGTGTGGCAAAAATGAGAATTCACTTTTCAGTTCTTCTGGATAATCACCATCCCCATGGATGGGTTTAGCAAACCATCCGAGAACTCTGTCCATGGATTGCTGACATTTAGCAATGTCCAAAGCATCTTCTGATTTGTTAGGTTCAATCCAGTGGGATCCTAGTACTATGGACATCATCCCCTTCTGGTATGGTTGAAAGTGGGTTTTGTAGTTGTGCCAAACTTTTGCATGAGCCTGATGAGAGAAAAAACCAGCATTAAATCGTAACTCTCTGATAGACGTCTGTGTATGTTGGCAGCCAGACAGGCAGGGAGCTGCATCTGATTCACTGCGGACTGCTGTGGAAATATTAACAGCTAAGGCATGCTAGTTACCCTGCTCAGCTGTAATGGGCAATTACTGTGACACTGCAAGATATGTCAAGATGATGCAATGCTCAGTATCTCATGTGTGCTGTTCCTATGACACACGAGGGCTCTGGCTTTTTCCCTGTTAGCATGGGTCTAAATTTCATGAGATGTCCCAGCAGGGCTGTGAACAGCTGTTACACAGACACTTTGGGAATAAACAGCTGTTAATGGTGGGATTTGAACTCCATGATCCAGACATTCCCATCTAGGTCTTTGTCAGACAGTGATTGCTGATACAGTTAAAACCTTAAACCATTTTTACAACTGTTCCATAAATTATGCGTCTCAAATGATGTTTCCTTTGTCAGTGTTGGCTCTGCTCTATTCACTGCTCTGTGCTATGGGCATTACATGGATTTACTCTGATCAAACCACGTCCAGCCCATCCCTCTTCTTGGGATAATCACATGAGTACGTGTTCAATTTTTGATATTTGCACAGTCTCTAAACATAAAAATTTGCAGAAAGGACCCAACTGTGAAGTTTGAACCTAAATGTCAAGTTTCACAGTTCTGTGTGAGAATTTTGATCCAGGATTTTAGTTCATTTCTTCTCTGAAGCTGCTATAATAATTCTGACAGTACATGTAACAGCACAGAATGAAGCTTATTAAGTAGAGACCAACAACATTTTGGTTTTAAAAGGAAATTTGGCAGCAGTATCTCATAAGATCTATTTGGTATGGCCTATTTTAGTACTCAGAGTTAGCCAAATATTGACTGCACTAGGGCAGACAGAAGTTTTGCTATTGATGTTAGTGACAATGAAAGTATACCTTGTATCACATCTCACTTCCATGTTTCTGATTATCATCATGTTTTAGAAAGTTTAACGTTGTCACACACCAGAATTACCTTCAAATGTCATGTTGTTAATTACTTAAATACAAGACTACAACAGTCAAAATTTACACATAAAAAGGAATACCTGGGAAACTGAGGAACCACTAGCATTGTCAAAGTCCCACTGGAAAAGGGGAGAGCTATGGTGTCAGAGGAGGGTGATTCTGGATTACAGCATGAATCCTGCCAGGGGTCTGACACATGGGAGAGGGGCTGACCTCTCCTGTTCAAGGAGTTGTCAAGTAACTCAGGGTTTACCTTATTCCTGAAGTGTGGCTTTATACTCTTCAGCTGGACAGAAAATAACTGTTTGCACCCAGAAGAAACATTGAGAAGCATTGTGAAATACTCAGAGTGCCGAGTTAGGCTGCCATCATTACCAAACCAAACAGCATTGCTTACCTTTGACAATAATTTGAGTTAATTTATCTAGAAACACACAGCCTTGACAGTTTAAAACAACAGAAGACCTGATGTCAGGTAGATATTTGGCTAACCTGGCGAGTACCAAAGAATTACAGTTTGTGAAATTTTGTGTATCTGTTGTTTATGGTTTCTAAGGTCATGCTCGTAACATTTGTTCAAGGTCTGTCTTTGAAAATACTGATAAAGCAACATTAACCTTTGAAATGCAGGTTCTGCAGCTGAAAAGGGAAGTCAGCAAAATTGTACTCATGAGGCAAACTGCAAGATACAGTCAAAATATTACAAAATTGATTTATTTCTTATCAGGCTCATCAGAAAATTTCAGTGGCCAGTGCCATCTCTTCTTACCCTCACTGCCCTCTCCCAGAGGTCCTCCAGCCTGGGGTGGCTGCTGGAGCCAGGCTTGCTTTGTTCTCTGCCCCTAGTGATTTCCTAACTAGTTTGTATTTCATACCCTTCAGACACAGTCTACTAACAGCACTGTTGAATCACAGGTACGTGGCTGCATTGGCTTAACAAGAAAAAACCTGCTGAAGGCAGCTATATCATGTACAGTGCCAAGCAGCATGACAATAGCACCAGGTAAATCTTAGTAATTGTACATTTCTAGGCAAAGCGGAGAAAGAGGACTTTGCCAAAATCCAACTAATTAGAATGCAACACTGACATGTAAAAGACAATCAGGGACAACTCACTGTATTTGTAGGCATCTTTGGGAGGTAGATAAGGAGAAAGTAAACTTACTATTAAAAATATTGTCTACAGTACAGAATACCGCCACAAGTATAATTCTACAGGAGTAGATATCAAGTACAAATAAATACATGTAATATGAGTCAAGATAGGATCCCCATACACAAACTCACCTGCGTCACTAATGTCTCTTAGTACTGAGGGTTAACTCTACTGGAAAAAACTTGCTCTATAGTAAGGGTTTTTACAGACATAGTAGAGACAAAAGCATGTGCTTGACTAGAATTCTGTTTTGAGATTTAGACTCTGTAAAGCAGCTTAACATCCTCAGATGGAAAGTGTTTGCTAAGTGCAAACTATTGTTGATAGAACCAACTGATTAATATAACTTGTTTTGTAAGACCACATACGAAACAAACATCAATTTAAAGGCTGTATCATACATCAAATTGGCTATTTTAAGTAAATCTTGACTAATCTTTTTTCAGTTAGAGTTTAATCCCTAATCTTTCACTTTCATTGTTAGATCAAGGACAAATGTCAAGGCTAAGTACACAGTGAAAGCAGGATCAATATTGTGTGTTTATTCTAGATACATATGACATTAATTTCAGCATATTTTCCTGGTATCAATATAGAAATTATTGTATAGACTTGAAAGTCAGAGAGTGGTAAGTTGGTTACTATTAACCCAGTAAAAAGGTTAGATAAGTAAATTTAATAAGATTAGGGCAACAGTATTGTTCTCTTCTTGAAATATTCTTATGCTCCTTCAAACTCTGATCCTGTAATTTATCATGTATGTACACAAAGAGCTTACTACTGAAAAGACCAATATTTTCCAATTCTTAAGATGTGTTAAAGTCAAGCAATTTTCCTTGAATATCTCAGCAATGAGCCCACCAAACAATGTCAGGGGTATGTGGAGTTGTTTGAGTGTGCAGGAGAGCAAGACATTTAGGAAAACTAGAATTATGAAAATGCTCATAAAATGATTCTGGCTTTGTGTTTAATTGTTTTGTTCTTTAAACCATGAAGAGCCAGAACACAGAGTCTGAACAGGCGGTGTTAAACACTTTAAAAGGCAGGCAGGTGTGTGTGGCTTATTTGGAAAGCATATTTCAGTTCAAGGCCCTGTTGATCTGTGGTAAAGATGACATGTAGTTGGTAAAGCTGAAGCCCTTATTTTGGAAACTGACTTTGAATCTCAATCCTTGTGAAGGAAGAAAGGGCTGTTGCAATGTAGGCAACTAAATTTCTAAGAGGGTGCTTTGAAAGTCTGCCTTTACTTAGGATTTACTAAGAAACTTTTTGTGTGCTGTCTTGATTTGGGTTATGTTTTAAATGATAATTTCCAAGAAGTGTAAAAAAGATAATCTGCAAACAACAAATCATATAAAAAAAAGTACGAATCAGTGCTGAATTTTACACCTCTGATGGCTACTACTGCTTTCTGAAAAATCTCCCAGCAAAGACTTTTACAGGCATAGACAATTCTGCCTAGGAATTTGATGGAGATAGATTTCCCTCTTCCTGTAAGAAATACAGGCATTGGTGTAGCTTCATCTAAATCCTGAGGAAAGGAGGCCCCTTTGGAGGATGGGAAGAAAGTGTCTGGTTGGATGTAGAGATTAAAATTACTCCACAGTCATTCAGCAGAAACTGTTTTTTAACAAGAATCAATCATAGGACTTCTATGGGACATGCTCATCCAAAGATCCCAAAGGCAGCAGTGTCCACAAAGAGATCCTGGCATAGTGAGAGCTACTGAAGAGCTGGGAGTAATGCAGCTGGGCACAGAGGTGAACCTGATCTGTGACAGATCTATGTAGAGGCATCGTGTTTGAAAGGGAATTTATCACCTTTTCCCAGTATTTGATATGAAAGCGTGTCCACGTGGAAAACTGTTAGGGAGATCTTATTCTGTCAGTTTTCCTTTGGGCTTTTCTGACAGGTGGAAAGGAGTGTGAATGACCTTTAACAGGGGTCAGGGGAGAAGCCCCATTCTGCCTGTTTTGTAGCAAAGGAAGAACTGCCTGGAAGGTACTGATACAGAGGATGAAAAGAAGACACCTTGGTGTGCAGTTTGTGATCTTTACAAACCTCAACCTAAGTATAAAAGAACATAACTAGATTGAGAGAAAATGGCAATAATGTATCAGGCATGTATCTCATTTAGTTCCAGCCACAGTGATTTATCTGCTTTATATTTTCTTGCTTCTTGTCCGTTTTATTTACTGTTAAATCAAAGAACTCAATCTAACTTTCCTGCGTGCAGTTTTTTCTTCTCTGCCTCAGGAGCAAGTTCATAGTTTTTGTATCTTCTTTGATGTGTCCTTCAAATGTTGCACAGAAAGTTACATGTTATCATTGTTTTCCCATGTTGCTTTCACGAAGTACAGCCTCCTTTAATGGAGAAAGGAGATGATACACTTTTGATGGCCACTCTCCATCTGGTCTGAGGTTTCACATGCTCCCCATGTTAGTGGTAATGATCGCACAGGTAAACAGAGATTTGTCTAGGTGAACCCCTTAGCAATTTATAATTGATAAGCATCAGGCTTCAGAATTCATTTCCATGGAAGCAGTGTAAGGTCCTTCAAAACGATCAGTAGCAACTATTACCCTCTGTGTATGGCCAGCATATAGAGTAACGGGCAAATGAGTTTTTTTAATTGAAATGTTGAGTTCTTCTTCTGTGGATTGTTTCCTCTGCATGGATCTCCCGAGCACACTGCTTAGCAGCCTTTGCTTCTGTATTCACTAGCTGCTCGGTCAAACAGACACCAGATAGTGACTGCTCTGTAAAGTACTTTTTAGTGCTACAGATGGAAAAATATGGTGTGGTGCCATTGTTAATTCTTACCTTAAACTGCTCTTATTGGAAATTGTTTTAAATTATAGCAGGAGAAAATAGGAATATAAGCTCCTATGCCTAGGAACTAGCTACTCTGTAGAACGAAATCTATAATCTATCAGAGAAGATGCTGTAATGCTGCAATAACACTGTTGAGAATACCAGGAACAAAATCTGTGCTTTTCCCTTAAAAAATAAGACTCACTTCAGGTTTCTTTTTTTGTCCTCAAAGAAATAGTACCATGAGTTTAGGACCCAGTGCTGCAGCTGTTGAAGCTACTGATCATGGGATTAAGCCTTCAGGTTGTGTAATTCTGTAGAAGACAGCTGATCAATAAGACTTAAAAATTAAAATGCTAAAACCATCATGTAAATAATATAATTTTGCAACTCTCAAATACAGAAGAGAACATCTGTGTACCCAACTACAGACCTTGCTAGTTTAGCAATGAACATTTTGCAATAGGATCTTACTAAACTAGGATTAGTCATATTTATATATACATACTCTGTTGCAAGTAGAATGGATCCAATATGCAATAAATTTCATTTTAAACTAATAGAATAGTCATTTCAGTGTAGCCAAATGAGTGGTCATGTCAGTGTGTTTCAGTAAGTGGAAAGAATAAAGTAGGAGTATCATGCTCTTTAACAGCCAGATTGTGTAGGCAAAACTTAATGAAATAATAAATAGGCATTTTAAAGCAAGTAATTGCTGAGTCAGCTGTTATGACAACAACGAAATCAACATGAAGATTAAAAAAGACTGCCATAGCCAAGGGTTATTTCTTGTTGTTTTCACAGACCTTGATACTTATTTTAAACACTGACCACATGATTGATTGCTCCCATCATTTCCCATGGTGGTGCACGATCACTTTGTAAAATTTTACTATACTGTACCTTGATCAAATTGTGTCCTACAGAGTAGACGGTGGCTATTTTCCCTTTCTCTCCAGGAGCATGAATACCTGTGCCGTACCCATGCCAAGCAACTAAATATGGATTGTGGATTGTAATCCAATACTTAACACGATCCCCAAAGGTCTGGAAGCAAAAGGTGGCATAGTCATTGAAGATATCAATTAGTGATTCATTTTTCCATCCCCCGTATTTTTCCTGCAGCGTTAAGGGCAGGTCCCAGTGGTACAGCGTAACCACAGGGTCAATGTTTCTGTAGAGTAGAGAGTCAATAAGGGTGTTATAATACCGGAGTCCTTTTTCATTGGGAGCTGCTACCACTCCAGTGGGAAAAAGCCTTGACCATGAAATTGAAAACTGGTAAAAAGTAACACCCAAAAAATCCAGAGCAGACAAGTCTTTGTCCAACAAGGTGTAACTGTCACCGGAGGCATCTGTGCTGTTAGCAGCCCTGAACTCTGAGTAGATGAAGTGGTCCCAGATGGAGGAGCCTTTCCCGTCCTTCCTCCAGCTGCCTTCAACCTGGAAAGACCCCGTCCCTACACCCCAGAGAAACTCTTTGGGGAAAGTGTCATACAAAAACATCTGTGTTTCACTCACAGGGCTGAAGTTGGGGTCCTTTTTCCACACAGATCTTCCCTCTCCAGAAAGCCCAGTAACTATCCTTATGAAAACTAACGTCCAAAAACCAATGAATCTCTCCAGTCGCTGACTGCTCATTATGCTGGTTTATAGAGCCAGTGTTAAAAGTGAGATTTCTTGTACTGCTGCTGAAAAAATCCCATTCATTCGCTGGAGTCCCCAGTGTGCAGACTGTCTTCATTTGCCATGAACTGCCAGAGTGTCTTATCAAAGCTTCACTAAAAGCCTGTGATTGTAACAGCCCTGTCAATGATTAGCCTGAACTGTGAGACCTAGAATAGGTCAGAGAACGGCGTAATTTTTAGGGAGGTGGCCTCTGTATGCCCACTGAGACACCTATCTGTCTTCTTACTGCAGGAAAATATGTTGCCAGAACAATATAAATGCTAGTAACTAATTTAGCATTATTTAAAGCTCATTTATTCAGGTGGGAGAATATAGGTGATAGAGGCTGCTGACAAGCTATTATATCTTTATTCATCATACAGCTGTATTTTGAGGAAACACAGCACAAATACAATTCAGACAACGTAGTCTCCCATTAAGAGGTGATTTATCCCAGGTGTGTAACTGGGTGGGTGTCTGGAAGGGAAGTACATCATTCCTCAGTCCTGCTTTGCTCGAACGTCCTATTTCTGCTGAAAAATTCTCCCTGGACACATGGGAAATTTTGCTGTGGACAAGAGATACATGTACATCCCACTAACTACATGAAACCACAAAGCAAGTCAATATTTCTTTCAAACACATGCAACTGTTCTTCCATCCTGTATAAAAGTCTACTGTTCAGCTCTATGTACAGCAGCAGTACACCATTAAAGGTGTCTGCTCCAGTCCTTAAGCAATTTCCCTAGATTTCTTTAAATAAACACAGTTAGCAAAAATAATGAGCCCTGAAAGATGCTATTTCAGTATTGATCAATTTAACAATCCTGGTATACACAGCTGGGCCATCAGTACAGCAAGTATCTTACAGAGCAATATAATTTAATGCAATATAATTTAATCTTTTAACATATTTCAAATTACAGCAAAACTACCTGTACTGAGATATAGTCAATTCACTCAGTACAGTAAGACTGATGCCTCCTATTTTTGCTTTTCTTGAGGTACACTAACATAAGGTGTATCCACAGGTAGACCACAGCTGCTGAAGAGATTTGTGGAACAAGACAGCAGTGTGAAGTAACTTTGTGTTCAAGAAAGATATGCATGTAAATCTGAAATTTGAACATGGGAACAACTTAGAATAGAATCATAGAATCACAGAATAGTTAGGGTTGGAAATGACCTTAAGATCATCTAGTTCCAACCCCCCTGCCGTGGGCAGGGACACCTCACACTAAACCATCTCACCCAAGGCTCTGTCCAACCTGGCCTTGAACACTGCCAGGGATGGAGCATTCACAACCTCCCTGGGCAACCCATTCCAGTGCCTCACCACCCTAACAGGAAAGAATTTCCTCCCTATATCCAATATAAACTTCCCCTGTTTAAGTTTTAACCCGTTACCCCTTGTCCTGTCACTACAGCCCCTAATGAAGAGTCCCTCCCCAGCATCTCTGTCGGCCCCCTTCAGATACTGAAAGGCTGCTATGAGGTCTCCACGCAGCCTTCTCTTCTCCAGGCTGAACAGCTCCAACTTCCTCAGCCTGTCTTCATACAAGAGGTGCTCCAGTCCCCTGATCATCCTCGTGGCCCTCCTCTGGACTTGTTCCAACAGTTCCATGTCCTGTTTATGTTGAGGACACCAGAACTGCACACAATACTCCAAGTGAGGTCTCACAGGAGCAGAGTAGCGGGGCAGGATCACCTCCTTTGACCTGCTGGTCACGCTCCTTTTGATGCAGCCCAGGATACAGTTGGCTTTCTGGGCTGCAAGCACACACTGCTGGCCCATGTTCATTTTCTCATCAACCAACACCCGCAAGTCCTTCTCCAGAGGGCTGCTCTGAATCTCTTCTCTGCCCAACCTGTAGCTGTGCCTGGGATTGCTCTGACCCAGGTGTAGGACCTTGCACTTGTCATGGTTAAACTTCATGAGTTTGGCATCAGCCCACCTCACAAGCGTGTCAAGGTCCCTCTGGATGGCATTCCTTCCCTCCAGGTATCAACTGAACCACACAGCTTGGTGTCATCGGCAAACTTGCTGAGGGTGCACTCAATCCCACTGTCCATGTCAGCGAGAAGATGTTGAATGAGACCACTCCCAACACCGATCCCTGAGGGACACCACTTGTTACTGGTCTCCAGCTGGACATTGAGCCATTGACCACAACTCTTTGCATGCAGCTATCCAGCCAGTTCTTTATCCATCGAGTGGTCCATCCATCCAATTGATGTCTCTCCAATTTAGAGACAAGGATGTCGTGTGGGACAGGGTCGAACGCTTTGCACAAGTCCATGTAGATGACATCAACTGCTCTACCCCTGTCCATCAGTTCTGTAGCCCCATCATAGAAGGCCACCAAATTGGTCAGGCAGGATTTCCCCTTAGTGAAGCCATGCTGGCTGTCACCAAGCACCTTGTTGATTTTCATGTGCCTTAGCATGCCTTTCAGGAGAATCTGCTCCAAGATTTTGCCAGGCACAGAGGTGAGACTGACTGGTCTGTAATTCCCCGGGTCATCCATTTTCCACTTCCAGAAAATGGGGGTTATATTTCCCTTTTTCCAGTCATTGGGAACTTCACCTGACTGCCATGATTTCTCAAATATGATGGCCAGCGGCTTCGCAACTTCATTCGCCAGCTCCTTCAGGACCCGCGGATGGATCTCATCAGGATCCATGGACTTGTGCACGTTCAGATTTTTAAGATGGTCTCGAACCAGTTCCTCTACTACAGTGGGCCCAAGGTCTTCATTCTCACAGTCCCTGCGTCTGCCTTCCAAGACTTGGGTGGTGCGGTCAGAGCCTTTGCCAGTGAAGACCGAGGCAAAGAAGTCATTCAGAACCTCAGCCTTCTCCAAATCCTGTGTAGCCAGGTCTTCCGAGAGCTTCTTGAGGGGGCCTACATTCTCCCTAGTCTGTTTTTTATTCAGTACATACCTATAGAATCCCTTCCTGTTATCCTTAACATCCCTAGCCAAGTTTAATTCTAACCGGGCCTTAGCTTTCCTAACCTGGTCCCTGGTTTCCCAGACAACATCCCTGTACTCTTCCCAGGCCGCCTGTCCTTGCTTCCACCTTTTATAAGCCTCTTTTTTCCTTTGAATTTTCCTCAGCAGTTCCTTATCCACCCAAGGAGGTCTCCTGGCCCTCCTGCTGCACTTCCTTCTGGTTGGGATGCAACACTCCTGAGCTTGTAGCAGGTGATCCTTGAATATCAGCCAAGAGTCTTGGGGCCCCCTGCCCTCTAAGGCTATATCCCATGGAACCTTACTAAGCAGGTTCCTGAAGAGGCCAAAGTCTGCTCTTTTGAAGTCCAGGGCAGTGAGCTTGCTGCACGCTCTTCTCACTGTCACTTATCTAAGTATCACCCTCTGCTTTGATGAATTAGCCCTGCTGGCATGTAAGACATGGAAGTCCAGATGGACGGCTGGGCTACTGCCACTTTACTGCTCTTTCTACCTGTGAGAGCATGCCTGCAGCATTTCATAATGTAATAGAGACATACTTTAGTTTAACAACAAAGCTGATTAATCAGTTGAAGACAGAAGACATTTTGTTTTTATAATAAACAACAAAACCACAATGCATGTGCATAACCATTTCTCTGCAGCACCTTTACAAGAAACAGTTTAACCATAGAGGAATGCTCCCACTGATGTCTTCTGCACTGCAAGATTCCTGCTGGTGGGGTAGCCGTGCATCTAACCTGAGTCTCTCTCACATAACAAACACAGCATTCCCTCAACTACCTGAAGTAACCGGTCCACACTTCTCAGCCAAGATCCCACCAAAGGCAGCTTGGGAAAGAGAGGAGTAGATAGGGACTGTACCAAGTTGGTCTGCAGTATATACTGACATGCTCCTTTTCTATTCTGTGGAATAGCATTTGAAATGCTAATCTGGATAGTTATTGCATGAAGATAATCTATTTTAACACTTAAAAGCTTTGATTGTATGTATGGTACTTTATGAAAGAAAACTCAAATACAAGTCATTATGGATGTCACTGTACTTCTAAAGCAGTTAGTTACCATGATTATCAGATGCTTATATTCAAAACGCTCATGACAGCTCTGTAATACCATGCAATGCCTTGGCAAGGTAAAGTGAACAGGCTTCTCCCCACTAACTATGGCAGAGTTAGTACCACTGGCATCTTACTGCAGACAATGTATTGCATCTGCATGAGATGTGAAAGGTGCAGCAGTGACTTGTGCTCCCAGACACTTGATATGGACAATGTTATGAACTGTATTTCTTCCCTTATTATTTATAAGAGTGGGAGCATATTATAATCAAGGTTCAAAAACGTTTCAGTTTTTCAGGCCTCTGAATCCAGTTTCTTACTGCCTTGTCATACTTAAGTGTTTGGGCTATGTTACTTGATAAAGTTAAAGAGGAAGCAATTTAACTGAGTCATGTAGTGACTTAAATTCAGAAGGAGGTTTTGATTAGCTGAGCTGAGTTGGGGAAAGGAAAGACTCTGACTCCTAATCTAGAAAACAATTATCACAGATGAGGGAGATGTGACCAAGGACTGTTGAAAAGTGAGTGTGCAGAGAGAGGGGGAAGAGGAAGGAATTAATTATTCCACTAGCTCAAAGGGCAGTCAGCAGAGGCTCCATCCAATGCTGTATGTGGCTGTCAGTACAGTGATGCACAGTGCAATTTCCTGTCTCTGGCCATGCACTTAATGAATCTGGTTTCAGAATGCCTCAAATGTGGGAGAGGCTGAGGTCTCTAGGCAACCGCCATTACTGCTACTGCAGTTGGGAAGTCTAATGACTATTCAGTTTGATTCTCAGCTATCAAATTTCCTTTTCTTTGTCTCTGCCAAGGCAAGCGATTCAAATTTTAAACACAACTCTTAACACTGAATATGTATTCTCCTTGGTTTAGGGGCTCAGCCTGAAAGCCTGGGGTTTGATCTGCAGAAATGCTGAACACATTAGTCAACAGGAGTTTTGAATGGATGCAATGTCAGGCCAAGTAGACAAGTTAAGCCACATTCATTCTGCCTCGATATGTAAATGAAGAGAGAGAAAAGACCTAAAGACAAAGTTCACTTAGAAAATTGTAATGTTTACATTAACATCAGCTGCTAGGGGATAAAAAAAGCACAACTTATGTAATGGCCCTCAACACTGTGTTGCAAATCAAACACTTATTTTGCCTTATACCTTTACCTTATACAGCAAAAACTGTTTGAGACGGGCTCAAGTCTTTTCTAAAGACACATAATTGTGACGGATTCTACAGAAAGCCTAATGTAAATAGAAACTAGACCACAGATTTACAAAGAATTTTTGGAATTTTTGGTCTGCAACAAAATGCTAATGACTGTTTCTACAAAGTGAGAGAAATTTGGCGTCCTTTACTAGAGACTCTAGTAAGCAAAATATCCCCTATAGGAGGCCTCCAAAACAGAGCCTACCATCTAGTAAATGACTGCTTTAATGCCTATTAATGTTATGAAAAAATACAAAATTCAAACTGAAATTTTGATCTCAGGAAATGTAGTTTTGTTGTGTTTTCCTAATCATCTTCGCATTACCATACCGTATTTCTCCAGGGCAATTTCTAACCTTAGAGGTCCTTTGGACACATACAAAGCTCAGAACATCTCTGTTCCATTATAAAGATTTCTTAAATGATCAATGTGTGTTGTCCCCTAAAACACGTAAGATACAAAGCCTTATGGATTTCAGAAGTATCTCAGTGTTAAGTTACAAGTATCTGCCTCATATTTCTATTGAGTTTCAAGCAATTCAAAGTACAGATTTTGTAGAGCAGTAAATAATACACTGCTTCAAAAGCTGCAGTAAAAGTTGCTTTAAATTTCAAAATTGAATCAACATATCAATACAGAAAAAAAATAATCAAGAAAATATTAACAGAAATACTTTTTTAAAAATTTGTCAATGTAAGAAAATGTATTTTTTTAATAGCAACCTCATATTAATAAGAAAGACAAAGCCTTCACTAATAATAACTGGGCCTGGTTTTGTTTAACAGAGGAAAAACCCTCAAGCTCAAGAATTAGTATTTCAACTTTTTCACATACTCTGGAAAAAAACCTGCCACCATAAAAAGCCAAACAATCTGTAATTTTCAGAAAGGTAGAAAACGAGTCTAATTTTTTGAATTACTTGTCTTAGCTGTAAATAGAGTGATGATGTTAAGTATACTTTATAGCTACTTTTTAAAAAGCTGTACTTTTAGTCATGTAATATGCCTTTAAAACATGACCCATGGTCACTTAGAGACTCAGAAAGCTTACTGCCTTCATTTTATCTTGCAAAGGGCATCATAATATGAGCATTCAGGTTTTGTTCCCTGTGTCAGAGTGAGGTTTTTCCCACTTCAGTGGTTTCGTAGCCATCCACATAGGAACAGAGGTATTCTGTCTCTTGACCATGCCCAGGAGTGAATAACAGTCATTCCAGGTATTCAGTTTGATCTCTTAGTAAAGGGTTAAACTCTTGCCTTCCAAGAAACATGAATATGTCACAATTCCAAATGCAGATAGTGCTCTGCTGGATGTTATTCTAGGCAACTTTATCAACTACAAATAGAGATAACCACCTGCAATAATTCTTTTAGCATTATTTAAACAGTCATTCTGGCTCTTACCAATGTCAGCCATTTTAACTACTCTTTAGTTCTGGTATCAGGAATTCACACAGCTTTAAAAAATACATAATGAGAATTAAATACTTAAATACAAACAGATCATTGGAAATGTTTTTCTAAAGTGATACCGGTTTTGTTTGCATACCCATTATAGTTGAGTTCATATGGAATAACTTGCAAAACAGGCTGAAAAACACAGCCTGTGCTGTGGGTCTGCACTTACTTCCTTGCGCTGTCATGTCTTTCTTATGCAGAAATCCAAACTCACAAGCTATGCTAATGCTGAAACTGTAAGAGTTGCCTGACCACGTGTGTTCATAAATGAATAATTTTTACACAAACAGGGTTTTACAATTACTTAAAATCCAATTTAAAGAATTAAACAGGAATGGTAATAGGTATCACCTGCATTCATATTTTTTCAGAATATGATCTGACTTTTATCTCTGTATCTCTATGTAAGTATCTTCGCTGGAGTCTGACCAGACCACCAAGTAGACAGTCACTTGTTCTTCAAGGCAAACACAGAAAAAGGAAAGAAAATGAAGTGAATACAGAAGATATACAAATGACAATACTAGAAACTGCACTTTGAGACAAGTACAAATCTTCACCTTTTTCATGAGTAGTTTTAACGTCACAAATTCTGTTTGGCCTCCCCATTCTTTTCCAAGACTCACAATAATTAGCAATTCAGTTGGCAGGATCTAAACATCATATGAGTGATTATTGAGAGGGAAATGGGTTTTATTCGGTTTGCCCAAGTTTATTTCCTCCCAGTGTTCAGCAAGCACAGGGAAAAAATGGAAGAAAACATGTAAGATTTCATTAGACATTTATTAGAAATTAAAAGAACTGTTGGAACAAGTCCAGAGGAGGGCCACGAGGATGATCAGGGGACTGGAGCACCTCCCATATGAAGACAGGCTGAGGAAGTTGGGGCTGTTCAGCGTGGAGAAGAGAAGGCTGTGTGGAGACCTCATAGCAGCCTTCCAGTATCTGAAGGGGGCTGACAGGGATGCTGGGGAGGGACTCTTCATTAGGGACTATAGTGATAGGACAAGGGGTAATGGGTTAAAACTTAAACAGGGGAAGTTTAGGTTGGATATAAGAAGGAAATTCTTTCCTGTTAGGGTGGTGAGGCACTGGAATGGGTTGCCCAGGGTGGTTGTGAATGCTCCATCCCTGGCAGTGTTCAAGGCCAGGTTGGACGAGGCCTTGGGTGATATGATTTAGCGTAAGGTGTCCCTGCTCATGGCAGGGGGGTTGGAACTAGATGATCTTAAGGTCCTTTCCAACCCTAATGATTCTATGATTCTATGAAATAATGGGTGAAGACAGAGTATAGCTTTCTAGTTTCTCTTTTGACTCCTCAGATGTAGGCTCTGAGCTCTACTAAGCCTTAATGCATAGGAGAAAATACCACAGAAGAATCAAGACAGAAAATATGTCAAAGGAATTAAATCCTAACACTTCCTGCACAAACAGGAAAGAAGAATGAAGGGACCAACAAGCAATTCAGCACAGGGCAATGACTGTTTATTGTGCACTGACACAGATCTGACTTTACAGTGACTGTACTAAAATACTATTTTTAGTTACAAAATACTATGGTGGTACAGCAGCTGCATATTCCGAAACTGCCTCTAAACTTTAGCACAACTTGTTCTATTCTCCTGATGTAAACTGCACTTCGGCCCTCCAGAAACGGCTGTTCACGTACTTGGGATGCTTCGTTTGTCTCAATGCATTAAACCCCGGTGCACCTCACCGAGCCTGGCGCCGTTCACTTGTTTGCTGTAACGGTTAAGGCTGCCAACTTCCCTTCTCTGTCAGAGGTGTCCCAGGGCGCAGCGATTCCTTGTGGCGCTGCAGCCCCACATTTTGACTCGCGCTGCTGGACCCGTTCCCGTTACTGCAGGCCAGACCCACAGCAGCTGCCCGGTCTCAGCGGCAGGGTACCGGCTGGTGACGCCCGCGCCGGTCTCAGGAGGGCGGAAACAGGCAGGCTGCCGGGCAACGGTGCCGCGCAGGCCCCGGGCGCAGGGCTAGGCCGCCGCGTACCTCCCGACACTACCGAGGCCCGCCGCCCCTCCCGTCGCAGCTGTGACGACAGTGCCGCGCGCCGGGTTGCGAGAGTTGGCGCGAAGGTGGGAGGTATGGGCCCGGAGCTGTGCCGCTAGAGATCCACCGCCGCCAGCAGCATGGTGAGCGCGGCGCCGCGCACCCCGGCCCCCTCCACCTCTTCTCCCTCCGCGGCTCCTTCCGAGCGGGAGAGGGAGGGAGCGAGCGTTGCGCAGCGTCCCGCCAGCGGCGGGGCCGGATGGGCGCCTGTCCCGGTGCGTGACTGCAGCCCCGGGGCAGCTGGGGCCGTTGGAACCCGGCGTATGCTGAGCCGAGCCTGTGTCCGGTCCCCAGCGGGCGGCCCCGGGTGGTGAGGCCGTCTGCTGTGGCCGAGCGGTTGTGAGGCTGCACAGCAGAGGCCCCCCGCCCGCCCTGCCGCGTTCGCCCTCCACGCGTGCTGGGAAACAACCTCCTGACCAAGGAGATGCGGCTGTTTGTGCCCTTGTCCCAAGGGGGAAGCGGCTGCGCCCCTACAGTTTCCCTCCCGAAACCGGGTGGCGAAGCAGGCGCGGACTGTGGGCTCGCTCGGGGGGAAAGGCGGCCACGCCAACCTCTCGCTGAACGCAGCCTGCTCAAGTTCTAACTCTTCCTTTAATTTCAGTAACGGTATATACGAAGACGTTTCTGCTGCCGAATTGGACGGTATGCAGTATTTGCAAAAAGCAGTTCAGGTGGGGAAAAACGAATGTAAAAGTCTGGAAGGAAAGACTTGTTTATAAGCAATGAAGGACGCAACTCTCAGTAGGGTGTAAGGAGTTTGTAAATGTGCACGTGTTTGTCTGCTTTCCTCAGCACTGCTCACGTACTCAGCCATCGTAAGATGGTATCCCCTGTTAATTTCTGGCTCAGGCAAGTTTCCTTCTACTGAGGTGGAGTTTCTGTGCAGGTGTTTACTGGCTTAATTGCAAATGCTGTTCGAAGCCAGTGAAGTTCAAGTTTGATTTTGGGCTCTACGGTGTTTAACTTTGTTTATATCTTACACTTGATGCTCAGCAATGGTGGGCAATAAACTCTTGAGTGTTTCGCAGTACTGACAAAAGTCTGCCAGCACCAAGAATCACGAGGCTGTTAAGCTGTGATGTGTTCATGGTTTGTTAGGGGTGGCTGATGACATTAAAATTATGTACAAGGACAAGTCTGCCTCTCCTGCCATCACCTTTTTAGAAAATGACCTTACTGGAAGACTTGCTTCCTCCTTTCCCACCTTCCTGGGAAAAAGGATTTCTCCCTTTATGTAGCGTTCTGAATGTCACGTGTCTCGCAATATCTGGCACTTTCTTAGAAGGGAGGAAGACAGCCATGGTTTGGGGGAGAGGATGGGTTCTTCAGCCCATTCCATTTTCAGCGTTGAAGAGAAAAGGCTGTAAAACCATCACTGGTGCAGCTGCGGAGATAGAAGCAGAAATACAGTGATGTTAGTAACCATGTAAGGTTTTCATGTAGTGCTAAACATAAGTAGCCTGGGTTGGGTTGGTTCTGCAGCATCTTCTCAGCTGTGCTGAACTGATGTGTGGAGTTACGCAATGAGCCAGTCTGTCTTAGAAGGGATTTATTTTTTTACCCAGATTAGTGACCTGACCCAGTTCCCAAGCAGAATGCTATACTGAGGGAATGGATGACTAGGAGTGGGGACTACTTGAGTTGCCTTTAGCTGAGGGAGACACTCATATGGCTGGAGCTGTAGCATCAGCTGCTGTGTACTTAGAACTGTGGTACTGCTCAAAAAATACTGTGTAATACCTGTGCTGCAGAGCCACCATTAGTGACTGTTAAGTGTAGTTATCCAAGCAAGTATTACTGAAGTGAAACTATAAATTTGATTTCAGTTAGTTCAGATTTTTTGGACACACCACATGACAGAGCTGATGATTGCACAAAACTTACACTCAAGTAAGCATCTGTAAATAAATACTAGTCTTTTGATGCGAGGTTGTCATGGACACACTTAAGAATACCTAAATAAGTTGCATTACTTTCTGTTGCAGTCACTGAGCTAGATTGGTGAAATTCAGGTGTCTATCTCATGTTGTAATTTGTCTTGCAAACTGAGTTATATGATGTTATTTTGGAAAGTATTCTACCTTACTGAGCACTACCCTTCTGAAACACTGCCTATTACTGTTAGGTTGAGGTGGTTCTAACATCAAAGTAGTTGATTGTTGGTGTAGGGGGCTTTTGAAATGCAGGAAAAAACCCAGTATGGAAGGTTTATGGCTTTTATAACTGACTTTTTTTGAGCTGGGTATTTACTAAAGTCTTAAAAGTCACCCTGATAAACTCTTTGAGTAACCAGTCTTTGTGCTACCTGACAAAGGAGTTTCAGTTTCTGTCCATGTTATTCTTAGTAAAACAGACAGACACAAGTCTTTCAAGGGTAAACCTGCAACTTGGCATGATGAATTGCTGTGGTCTCCTATTATTGCGTAAGGTGGAAGATTTAAAGCAGTAGTCAAAACTGGCAAGAACTGGACAGCACAGTCATTGCTGGGATCATACAATTACTAAGATAGTTCAGCAGGAACCAGTGCACCTGAACACAGCATTTCAGGCTGTGCATGTACACCTGAACACAGCTTTTAGGCTGTTCAGATGCTATGCATCAATTACCTCCCTAATTTAGTGAGAATGATCAGAAATTCTTACTTAGTTCCACCTCTTCCTTGGGTAGAGCTGCTCAAAGTTACATGTCCTGGTGCTGCTGCTGAAGCACCCATGGGCGAGACCACAGTAATAGAGCCTCGCCTCTTTAATTTTAGCCTTCTGGGCAAGGGGACCACCTGGGATAGCCATGCTGGTGAATGTATTTCCAGGATACATAAGACTGATGACTTCTGTAGGTTTTGGGGGAAAGTTCTAGAAAGAAACTTGTTAGTTACATTGGCACACACCTTTCCTTATTGGAATGGATAAAAGCTAAGCATACACAGTTTTTCCACGTGGTGCACTTGTATATGCATAGCATTGTATACCAATAAGATGATCAGTCAAAATATGTTAAATAGATAAACGCAGAATGGACACAAGTGATCCTGTCTAGGATCTAAGCTCATATAGTATTTTATAAATAAATTCTGCAATGAATTAAGGATTTTTCTGGCATCTCTTAGTAAAGGGCATGAAAATTCTGTTTCTCATGATTCTTGGATAAAAGTTTTACTGAAAGATAACTTTATTGTTGCTCTGTGGCATTTTGTGAATTAAAGGCACTTATGAAGAGCTAACTTGATAACTTATGAGAACTGCTGAGGAAGAAAATAATAATTTACATGTTATAATTTAGGCCTTAGCAGTTCAGGAGCTGTGGTATGAAAATAGTGGAAGAAGCTGGGGCAGGCAGGTCAATTTAATATATTTTTCTTTCTTAAGTCTGCATTTTAGAAACCAGATTATGATGATATTTTCTTGTGTAAGGCTATTAAAAAAGTATTCTAATATTATTGCATATAGTGTTTGCAGAGCAGCTCACTTACTAGCTGTTTTTAGTTAAAATACTAAAATGAATATTACTATTGATCTAAAATTTAGTCTCCAAATATTTTAAGCCAAAAAGTACAAACTATAAAAGAAATGAAAACTTAAAAGTAACTTTATTTTGCAGTGTTGTAGTAAATATTTAAACTATTTTACTGCATAAAAGATCTAATGAGACTTTGAATACATTTTTATGTTGCCTATGTTACCTTAAGCCTAAAAAGAAGTCAGTAATAATGATTATCGAGTCCACGCGTCTACATTTAGACTTTTTAAATAGCTGCTTTCTTCAGGCCTGTTAGCTGTAGGTATTGGCAGTCAAAATGTCAGAGCTTATATAGTACTGCATTTATATTGTAGGAGTATATGTAAAATAGCAGTGTTGAAAATTTATGCCTCAAGGTATAAATTCCATAGATGGAAATGTATGAAGTCTCATTGAGAAAGAATGCTTCCCAGTCTACCATTGCTTTTTTTGCTGAATCCGTATTATTATGTGCAGGTAAAACACGAGAAGTCTAAATTTTTATAGAAAACAGCATTTCTGGTTCTGCAAAATTATTTTAAGCTAAATACACTAAATAAATCTTTACATGTCCTATATTTTGTGTGTGCTTTCAAATTACGTATTGCATTGATTTTAAGTCCTATAGGCTCTCATAATTCAAACCACCAGGGAAATGTTGAAAAGCAACCTGAAACACTCCTGGTCAGTCAGACTTTTATGGAGTTTTCTTAAGAGTTTACTGCTTTGCTTATGGTTCCCTGTAAGAATAAACAAACTACCCAGATGAACTCAATGATGGGGAATAGCTATCAGCTGGATAGAATATAGTCCTAATCCACATCCTTTACCTGATATATATTTAGGCCATAGGATGCATTTTCTTCCTCTAAAATGGCTGCTACCCCTGAAGTTAGTGATAACAACCAGGTATGCCTTTTCTCAGTTTTAATTTTAATAGCATTGAAATACTAGTATTTTCAATGGAAGTCAGATTTGGCTTTGTGTGTATAATAGCACTTTTTTAAAATCAAAGCTTCAGCTGCTGATCTGTATAGCTTAAAAGAAGCTTCTTGTGGTTGTACTGTGGTCAGATAATGAAATAAGATTACAAATAGGCTTTTTTGAGCTCTTTGTATGAAGTTCTTTGTTCAGATTTTAATCTGTTTCTTGCTGGCTATTGTTTTTAATGATTGAAATTGAGTTTACTCAGTTATTGTCCTAAACTTATGAGAAGGTGGAGGATGTGGTATGTCCCATTACTTGGCTGTTCCTAGCTCTTGGTGCTTTTATGTCTTTCTAGATTGGACACTACCTCATTGCTGAGTTGATGGTTTTGACTATAGGAATGCTTTGGGCTAGGCTGGTGGTGATTAGTTATCAAAAAAAGAATTCTAACTGTATCTGTCATAGGTCACTGTATTTCACTGCTAGTGGAAGTTTGTTTCCACTGCTAGTGGAAGCATGTATCGGTGAAGGTGTCCAGCTAAGGGAGAAATGAACTCTTTTTTTCATGATTCAAAACAAGAGAAAAATGGTTGGTGTCTGAGCAGCTATGTTTAACTAGCTGGGCTTTGTTTGCTTAATTGGGAACAAAATTTCAAGATCATCAAATATTATAATGGAGTTGCTGACAAAGTAACTGAAGTGCGTTGCTGTTTTGTAGTGTAAAATTTCTGAGAGCTGTCTGTATTTAAAAAAATTATAAATAAATTTTCCCTTTACCTAGGATATCCGGAAATTCTTTGATGTTGTAACTCCTGGAAGGCGACAAGAATGTGAGACAGTGAAAAAGAGTGCAAACATTAAAAATGGTGAAGGACCCTCACGGGGGAAGAAGAGGGAAAAGGAGACCAAGGTTAGTTTTGCTTTTCTTACCTGTGAAGTGGTTGGTTTCTTGGACATAGGATTGCTTGTGTATCTAGCATTTTTAAAGTCATAGTTCTTATATGTTGAAAAAAACGCCGTATGTCAGTTGTTGTCGTAGGCATGGGAGGAAGCTACCACTTAATATTAACTTCTTGCAGCAAAACTATAGGTGGTGAAGAAAATTGCTAATTTAAAAAAAATATTTGGGTTGTAGGGCATGGGAGAGATAGGTAGAAGTTCTTAGGTTTAGGTGCTAATGTAGGAATAATCTGATCTCTTTGAAGTTGTTTTAGCTGTAGTCAAAAGTTCTCTAAGTAGCTCAGCTTATTTGAATTTTAATTAAGGTCGAGGCTTATGCATAGAAGATGTAGGTGTATCAGGAAGACCTCATGGCAGCCTTTCAGTACCTGAAGGGGGCCTACAGGGATGCCAAAGAGGGATTCTTCATCAGGGACTGTAGCAATAGGACGAAGGGTAGTGGGTTTAAACTTAAACAGGGCAAGTTCAGGTTAGATATAAGGAAGAAGTTATTTACTGTGAGAGCGGTGAGGCACTGGAATGGGTTGCCTAAAGAAGTCTTAAATGCTCCATCCCTGGCAGCGTTCAAGGGCAGGCTGGACAGAGCATTGGGTGACATGGTCTAGCTTGAGATGTCACTGCCTCACACAATTATCTAAACTGTATAAAAAAGAAAGGGGTGGCAAAAGAGGACTTTAAAATCACCTGCAGAATGGAAGGATTTCTAATGGGATGGAAATTTAATGTGAAGCGTCACAGTCATGAAGTAAGATGTTACTTAAAAATTGGCCGTGTAATTTCACGTGTTTCAGTGTGAAAATAAAGGACCATTCAGTGCAGATGAAAGACACAGCAGTTATGCCATGTGATCTTTTATTTCTACTTTGCAATTCTCCAGTTATATCAAAGGTTTCAGAATTGAATGTAGATTATAAAATGTGTAGCTATGCTTATCTAGAATTATATTTTTAGAAGCATTTACAGCTGTGCATGACTACAAAACAAGCACAGTTTGGTAGCCCCAAGGAACTTCCTATCTATGCAGCTTGTGATTTTTATTTTTTTTTAAATATCCAAAACTTGTAAATGTTTCTGGTTTTGTTTTTTTTTAAAGAAAAAACTGTGGTGTATGCTTTTTCCCTTTTTCAGTGGGCTGTATTCTACTCCAAAATTATGTTGAATTCTGGTGGTTACAGTGAAACCATAAACAATAGAACCAAAAGTGAAAGCTGAATTCCATACAAGCAGCTTGTTGATCTGTATGATCTCTGTTTCTGGTGGGATTGTGCAATATCTTTTTATAAATAATAAGTTGGAAGTGCTTGAAAATCTATTTCATTTACTTTAATTTGTATTAAACTTTGATATTTATTCTCAACATAATCATCTATGATTTGCTTGGAGCATGTTTAGTTTCACTGCTGCAGTTTCTTATTCTCTGCCCTGCACCTTTTCCTCTCCCACCCATGGCTAAGCAAGACTGTTCATAAGTGGAATATTGGCAAATAAATAATTTCTGTTAGAATTTGTTTGAAACTCATAAATTTGAATGTGTAACTGAGTAAAAGCTGGAAGGACCTGTTTACTAGTTGAACTAATGGACTGTTACTCTTAGGTGAATAATTCACCCAGTGAAGATGATGATTCCAAACAAAAGAGGGCAAAAAAGAAAAAAAGAATAATCTACGATTCAGGTAGTGTTCATGGTTGTTTCTGAATGCTCCTTTGCATCTTTTGCACCAGCATTCAAGGTTGATTTAGGTAAATGCTACATCTGAAAGCTGTGTTTAGTTTGGTGGGGTTTTTTTGGGTGATTTTTTTTTTTTTTTTTTTTTTTTAGTAAATGGAGTTAAAAACATTTTTGACAGGAATTACTGCTGGATAGCAAAATATGTTTGTTAATAGTAAAAGTGCAGCTGCAGCGTCTGCCATGCATGAAATATGCATTGCAAAGTAACTTTTAAGAAAATATCTGTTAACCTGAAATCCCAAACCAAAAAAGAAACCCACCAAAACCCATTCAGATAGTGAATTCAATCAAAACTGCTAACTTTTTTTGTTATGAAAATGTATATAAATTGTGCTGAGTTTTTGGTTTCCTGTTGTTTTAGGGATAAATAATATCCTATGCTGGGTACAGGAGGCTGATCATATACTACAATTTCACATTTCTGTGCCTGTGTGAACAGGGAGATTGTTCTAAAAGGCAAACTTGCATTTCATGTCTATTAAAAAAGTCTAATAAATGTTCATTCCATAGTTTTATATTTAAATTGATCACAAACATCTGTAAGAATAATGCTATTATATATAGAAATGTGTTCTAATCTTCAGATAAATTGTTCTATAAACAGTTCCTCTTTAGCATAAGGAATGGCAGTAGAAATATTTCTGCATTAAAAGTTGGAGTACAAAAGTAATATATAACTTAACAGCTATTTGTAAAGCGCTGATACTGTCTGGAGATCTTGCAAATTCTAGCTCATTATTAGTAGGGGAAAAGAAAAACAGGGTTCTAAGTTCTTGAAGAGAGAAAAGCGTGTGTGCTTTTTGGGGAGATGGTGAGGCAATGATGAGATGGGACTGAATTGACTCAAGTCAATGGACCATAGCTGCCTTTAATAGATATTATAATTATTAATATGTAGTGTTTATCATGGATAGAGGTAGGCCTTGAAGAGCAGCCCTCTCTTATGCTTGTTAGTTGTCCCGACTTCTTCAGTTTGTCCCGTTTACTCATTTGGCTGCTGGGATACATAATCCACCGTGCTGTAAGTTTGTCACCTTAACAACTTGCGGGATATGGAGAGTGGTTGGTGAGGTGAGTCACAAGTCTACCAGTGTTCTGCTGAATCAGAGTACAACCTTAGTGCTCTCTTTTTACCCTGTTGTTAGCTTGTTGTCTTTTGGAATAGGTCCCATAGAGTACACCAGCATAATATATGATACCATAAACATTTCATCAGTCTTGCGAATCTAAGTTGAACGTTTGTTGTGGTGTGTATGTTGTTTGGCTTGGGTGGGTTTTGGGTGGAGTGGATTGTTTTTTTTACTTATTGAGTGTGTATTTCTTGTTTAGTAATCTGCTGTGGTACTCTTGAGATTCACATTCCTTTTCAGAAAGGTTTTTATATGAGCGTAGCAATTCTTGGAGTAAGTAACTAAATATTTCTTCGTATGTAAACAAAACCCAGTTTCTAGACTGAGTTCTGACCAAATTTTCATTTAGTCATTTGTGTGCTGGACTGAATGGTGGCTAGGCTATTAGGTGATGGAGAAGAGTAAAGCTGTGCTCTGACCTTCCATATATCTTTCTCTTATTCAGTTGATTATACGTGAATATGTGTTAATTGATGTTATGTGATCTATTAGTTAAAGCTTGTATGTATGTAGCAGAAATCTAAATTTATGTTGTGTTCAAAATACAGATTCAGAAGAGGAGGTGCAATCAGTGAAAAAGTCCAAGAAGGAATCTGAGAAAAAAGCAGCTATTTCAAAACGTGATAAAGTTCTAAGGCAGAATCCTGTTGTTTATATTTCAGAGACAGGTAATGGAAGAAATACATCATTATATGTTTAGCTATAGTGGGGTGGATTATGTTACCAATGGGATGGATTGTTTGACTGATACACTCTTAAATATGACCGTAAAGCCTAATATTGAGGAAGACACATTATCCTTAAGCTGACCAAAAGCTCTTCAGATGTTTAACCTCAAGTACTGTAAAGTCAGTAGCAGGGTAAAAGTGAGATGATGTTGGTAGTGGCTTAGGGTCATTTAAATATGCGTATAATTTCATGAGCTAACACTCCCTGCGTAAGAGTATCGCATAGATTTAGGGGATATTTTAAGGAAATATTTTTAATGTAGTTAGACTGCTCACTAGCACATGTTATGAAATGACTGTTGGTTACCATAAACATGTTTGAAAACCTGGGTTTTTTTTACTTTATGTGATATATGATGTTCCATGTCTTAAATCTCTGCATAATATGTTGGTGACTGCAAAAGTTCTTGGGTTTTGTGTTTTACTTACCAACTTTTTTTTTTTTTTTTTTTTTGGTAAAAGCATTATTTCTGTTAGACTTCTGGGAAGAACTGGAGTTGGAAAAAAGATGGTGACAAAGGCTTGCATTATACCTTGTATATACCATACTTCTCAGTCTTGGATTTCTGCTTTCTAAATCCTGGAGCTGTTTTGGCTCTTGGGTAAAGTAGTCTGTGTAATTAACCATTCTTGATCATTTTCAGGTCTCCTTCTGGAAAAGTTGTGACAGTAATTTACTGCTAAGTTCACAGCTGAGTTTTGTTTAGTTTAGATTTAGTCTCTTCAGAAGCTGCGCAGTTGAACTAAAAACAGTTCCTCTCTCCCCCTGCATGTTCTCAATTCTGTCATGAAGCAGTTTTGTTTCCAGATGCTTACTTCTTGTGCATTGTCCTCTACTAAACTGGGGATGTTATGGAAAAGTTTCAGTGTCATTAGATACTACTGTTTGATAGGTGACCAATTTATGTACACTCAGCCTTATTTATGAGTCAAGTATGCTTAAAGGTGTGCCACCAGCATAGGGGAAAATGATCAGGTTCTGTGAATTCTCTAAAAATGCGTCTGTGGAAGAAAATTAATGGAGCTTCTAGTATTTAGCTTACTGTTTTCAGTGCTTCTTGAAGATGGACCTTAACGCTTATTTTCGCATCTGAGAAGAGTTGGCTGAATGTGTATGCATATGCATTTTTCATTATGTAGGGTTTTTTGGGGTTTTCTAAACACAATTGAAATACATGTGAGTGCTTGCAACTTCAGAGCTGCTCTTACTACTGATTGTTCTCTTATTCCCACTTAACTGAGAGATGTGTTAGTGGCACTTAAGCAAAGATTAAGACTACATGTGGGCAGAATTTACTTACTAAGATTCTGACAGTAAGATAAATCTGATCCCTGACTTACTGGCTGACGTAGATTGGAAGCATCTTAAATTTGACTCAGTTAATTTGGTAAGTTAGAGCCTTTTGAATGGTTTGCACTCCAGGTAGCTGTTAAATCTCTTGTCATGTTAGGTTCATTTTCTGATTTGCCTTTAAAACATAAAGTTCTCTTACTGCACTGGATCTATTGTTTCACAGTGGTTTCTTATAATGCAGATAATGTGTTTTGATATTGGATACTGGTTACCGTACTCAGATCCCCTGTGTAACACAAGCTGTACAATTTCCTGAGAGTTGCAGCACTAGGTGAACACATTTTGGTTGCAAAGGTGTATCTTACAGTGTTTGATACATCTCTCTCTGCCTACTGTAATTTTGTCTTGAAGTGAGAGAGACGTTTTACCAGTTGCCGCTGTGGTTTGATGTACTAACGACATCAGCTCTGAGTTCAGCTGAAGCTGTAACTATTGGGTCTTCTATAGCTGCCTGCTAGAGTAGAGTTCTTTACTAGCTGCCATACTTCTCTGTATGGATTCTTAGAAACTGATAGTATTAACAGACTTGAGCCCAGATCTATTTTGATAAAACATGTTTTTAAAGTGTTAAAATTCTGAGAGTAGTTGTGTGATCCCTCTTTGAGTTTGGAAAAGTGGACCCCGTCCTTGGGTATAGTATTTTCTTGGTAAGATCACTGCTGACTGTAAACATTGCTTCCCTTTAATCATACCAAGTATTTTCAAAACCAAAAAGAATTGTTTGCTGTGATACCCCATTAGAAGTGTGGCTCAGCTGATTTTTTTTTTTTTTTTATTTATTTTATTTTATTTCTTTTTTTCTGTACCACCTTCCTCCTCTGGCTCTTTTTAGGATCACTGTTTCTAAGATGGATTGTGATGATTTTACTTGTCCTAGATATTTGACCCAGTACTTAGCTGTATTATGCCATGTATTCAAATGGGCTCAATTTTCCAAAGTATCCCAGATGCTTTTTTTTGTCTTATTTGGCCTATTATTTGAAACTTTGTTTACCTTGACAGTTTTGCCAACAGTTCTTTCTTAACTAAAAGGCTCTTTAATAGCATTGATCCTGGAGGAGATAAAAGATCAGATTCCTGGGGAATAAACAATACATGTTAAGGTTTATTATGCAATTCAAGGTGGTATAATCAAGTTTTTCTGTATAGTCAAGATTATTAATAAAATCCCTGAAAACCATGGCTCAAGGTTACTCTTATCTAAAGAGTCGTAAGTACACACAGGTTGATTTAGTAGTTTGACTTAATCAATGCCTTTGTAACGTTGAGACTCAACACTTGAATTTTATTTACATTTAATCTGTATAAATTGTTTCTTCAGCTTAATAGAGCTGTCAAGCTGAGTGTATTTTAGAGGTACTGGTACAGCTATTGGCTTGAAATAAACAGGTTTTACAAGAACAGGAATATACAATCAGTAGATACAAAAGAATCCTAGTGAAATTTGTAGGCATTTATCCTTTTCTTGTTTTTAGTTATGCAGCTGAAAATCTAAATCCAGAATCAGCTTGTTGGACTCACTGAAAATTCAGGATTTCATTTCAAGGGCTCTGTCTGTGGCAGTGTGTCTGGAAGAGCCTTTTGGCATCAAGTAGTCAGTAGAAGCTTGGTGGTTAATTGTCTCAACTGAATTTCAGTTTAACTTGAAACTTTCATCCTGTAGTTGATTGAACTTCTTTTCATCTCTTCTATATAATTATGTGGAATACAGTTTTCTTGAAAAGTGCTGGGGGATTAACTTTTTTGGTTTGTATAAGTGGATTGATTGAGATTATTGGGTTGCTTTGTTCTTAACTATCTTGTGAAGTTGCCCTTTTTTTTTTTAAGGCAAAAGAAAAATAAAACGAGAACAGTTTCTGTTTGTAATTCTATTAAAAATACCTTGTTATGGCAGGGGGGGTGGAACTAGATGATTTTGAAGTTATCTTCCAATCCAAATCATTCAGTGTTTATGGAAACAATTTAAATTAAGTATTTAGTTAAATGATGGCCAAAGATAATGTAAAGTTACTCTAGCAGGTAACAAAGGAAAAAAAAGCCTTTTTTTTTTGTGTTGATGGAATGGTCTTAGGGAACTGGGGAAAAAAATCCAAATGTTTGTTGTACTTGCTAAAATACACTTTAACTGTTTAATGAATTATGGAACCTTGAGCTTTGTTTGTAGAAGATGACCTGTTATTGTGATGTGTTGAACCCCATCTGGTTTCATCACAGGTGGTTATTTGGCAAGAATGGTGACCTCGCTTTTAGTGACTACTTAATCTTTTATATACCTCCTGTGGAGGTAATTATAAATATGTAGCAAATGTAGCAATTGCATTGTTTGCTTGAATATAGCTTTAAAAAAAGCTTTGTGCTAATGGTAGGCTGAATTATTTATAAAGCTAGAAACTGAGTAGGTTTGTAAGTTACTGGAAAACTGTTCCTTGTGACAGCTTAGAAGACAGGACAAGAATAACTTCTGAATGTTCCTGCTGAATATAATTTCTCTCTGTTAGACTTTTATATATATTAGACTTTTTTAATACAGAGAATGTTGGGCTGGTGGGGAAACAGAACTGTTAGTGCTTGAGTTGCTTAATGTGTATTGATTTTAAATAGGAAATATAATGGCATAAAATACTCCTTATATAAAAGATAAAAACTAGGCATGTAGCAGACCGAGTGTATGAGCCTGACAGGTCCATGTGCTGTTGCTGTACACTATCATTGCAGATTAAATGTATAATTTTTCCATTTAATTTGGATGCTGGATTTAAAGCTTTCTAATCCCTTTTTTCCCCTGGAAAGCAGTATGAAGTGAACTCTTTTTTCTGGTAGCTGAATGTAGGCATTATCTTGGGTAAGTGTAGTAAAGCTATTTTAAATTAAGGAACTCGGATGGTACCCCTTAATCCAGTGTTAATTTGGTTGTCTGATAGTTCTGTGAAGGTTTCTGTTCTAATCATCATAGTCCTCCATTACTGGAACAAGGGTTTTTTTGTTAGGTTTTCTTTCCTGTGCTGTTTTTTATTACAGAAAAATATGGAGAAATATGCATATGTTGTAAATATATGAATTACTTTTAGTGTATACATTTTGCGTTTCTTTGTGCTTAATTGCATGTCTTCAGTGTTGCCTCCGTAATCTTTGATGTTATGCATCTGTGTTAGTTTTCAATTGAGCCCTGGCTTTATTTTTCTGACGCCGATACTTTGGCTCCTTGGGCTGTCAGAGTGGTGAAACACAAGGTATGTTTTACTGGGTATTTATGTGCCCATAAGAACAAGGTGACATTAATGGTGATGACCCTGTAGGTAGTATGGGGAAGTAGAAACTGAGATCTCGTAAGGAGAGCATTTAGAATAGTACCATTGAAATCATGGTGTAGGAAGCAGCCTTTTTCTTTTCAATCATTTATGTCAGTTTTCCTTTTTATCTCCAGCATGGTTTATGAAACCTGTTAAAGATCAGGTAGATTAAATTTTGTAATACTTAATCAGATTTTAATGTTTTCAGGCTTTTAAGTGCAAATGAATCTTATTTCTGTGCTGAGTCCTACGCAAGACGGCACATTTTTAAGGTAGGGCGTAAGATCATAACATAGAGGTAGTACTTAGTAATGTTTGGAGTAAAACTTTATAAAAATACTGACTCACACAGATTATTTGTTTACAAGGTTGCTATGCCACTGAAACAAAGCAATGCATTGTTCTTTACTACATCAGTAATTCATATACTGTTATTGTAGGTATTTAAGTGATATGGATACAAGTAACTTATTTGCAGGTAGCTTTGGTTTTGGTTTTGGTTTGGGTTTGTTTTGTCGTTCCCCCCCCCCCCCCCCCCCCCCCAGTTATGGTTCAGAGTTCACAATAATTTATTGTGGGCTCTTTTCATGGCACAGGTATTATGTGGTGCACCTACAGTGTTCAGAGTTAATTTGCAATTTTTTAGTAAGTCAAAAATTGAAGATGTAGGAGACTTTTTTTTTTTAGCTTTTTAATTATTTTCACAAAGCATGTGAAAACACATGGCAGATCTTTGTGTTGAAGTATGTAGTGTTTTCAGAAGAGATAAAGTAGAATTCCTGAAGTTCTTGAGGTTCAAGCTGTTTTCTGTATAGTTTCTCCACTGATTGGTTTGTGTTTTTTTTCCTCAGTACTTGCACAGAAGACCTTTGCTTAGAAATACCATAAACTGAAGTTAACCATTCAGTACATTGCATTTAAATGACAAAATTAGACGGGTGAAGTTCCCAAGTTCCCACCATCCTGTATGAACTTTCTGTGACTGTAATGATTAGTTTCTATTTATTTTAAATTTTTGTGAGACCAGAAAATGAAGCATAGCACTTGCTGAAAATGTTCTCTCCTTTGGACTTTTTTGATATAGCAATTAAAATGATCCTTTTGTAGTGATTATTACTGTGTTGAGCGCTAATGAAGTCTTCTGGAATTACACTACTAGGTGTTAAGGTTGCAAGTTTTTCTATTATATAAACCTATTTTTAAGGCTCATTGTTAAAAATATAGCTAACTAGCAAAATCCCGTTTAGAATTCCCACTATCTCTTAGAATGAGTGTGCAGTTCTCTGCTTTGCCTAGTCCCTTTAATGTGGAATAAAGCTATGTTTAACCTGAAAGCGGTGTGTTAAGGAAACCACAGAATCTGTTTTATGTAGACCATAGTACTAAAAATGACCTTGACTTCAAATGTAGATCTTTTAATGAATCTACTCAGTTTAAAAAATATAGTTAAAACTATATTTTTAGTTTTTGTTTAGTGTGGAGTTTAGTGTGGAGTTATAATTTGGAATAGAAAAATGTTTTTTCAGTGCTTATGCAATGGCTTCTTACCTCTCCTAAGTTGTGGTCTCACATGCAGGATGATTTGAAATAAAATTTTAGTAAGTGTGTCAGTTTTTTTTAAGAAGCTTTCTGGTGAAGACTTAGTTTTGCATTTAATCAGTAATACTACAGTGCAATTTTATTGTATTGTTGCTGTAAAAATCTTGGTATGAAAGTTTCTGATCACTTATTCATCTTTTTCATTAAAAGCTCCAAGATTTCTTTTGAAAAAAATCTTTTAAACCCCTCAAATATCCTATATGTGGTGTTGCTTCTTTGATAAGCCTCAGTGCATTTTTTTTAGAGATCTGCTTGACAGTGTTGTGACTTAAATCTCTGAAATAGTGCAGCATTAACCTGTTAACTGCAGCAAGCTGCTTTTTTTAAAGGCAAAATAAAATGATCTCCCTCCAAGCAACCCTGAATCAAAATAGGAAAGTTCAGTGCTGTTATGAAAACATAAAGCTTACCAGAGCCATTTCAGTTTTACTATTTTGAAATAAATTTACGCCTATTTGGCTTTTTCAGTTCTCAGAGATAGTTTATGTTTTCTGTTGAATCTGGTATTGGAATGTCTTGTCTTAAACTATCATTCTTTAGTTTTCTCTGAAACTTTTATCGTAGTTGGCACAGATTGTCATGCACTAAATCAGCTTAAATGTGAGTGTAGTGTTTTGATGTCACTTGGCAGGTTCATTCTTTTGAATAGTGTCTCTTTAAGCTGCAGCTGTATTAGTTCAAGATGTTGCTGCTTTCCTCTGCCTATTTCTGCTTGCTTGGAGATCTTTTTTCTTCCTTTACTTCCTGCACATCTCCTTACTGATCTGCTTGAGTAACTGATCTTCATTCAGTTCATCTGCTGGATTAGTTGAAAATGTAAAAGAGGCCTTTTTGTTTTGGCTAGACTAGTTCATTTTGCGTGAAACAGAACATTGTGTCCTGAGTGGCTCAGTACATTGAGCTACAGCTGCAAAAAAGAAATGTTTTCATACTTGCTTGGATATTTTTCAAGTATTTTTTTTCCCCCGTTTCCTTATTCATTTAGCATTGCTGACTATTGCTGTCATGTAGGTAACTTTAGGCAACTAAGCTGCAACGTGAAATTTCATTGCAATGTGGGGATTTGGATCTCCTTCCGTGAAATGATAAAGCTGCTCTTATGGTAAAAGTAACCAGTTTCCGTGACTAAAACTCTCTTTAATAAACTGGGAAAAGTTAATGGACCAATAACTTCCAATTGCATGCCAAGGTAATATACACAGCAGTTTGTATGGCAAGTGTATTACATTTAGAAGGAGTTGCTGTAAGCGGTGGTTTTGCAGATAAAGATAACTTACTTCAGTTGAAATATATTCAGCCTCCTCAGATATTTTAATGCTCCCAAAACATCTTTCTAAAGATGTTAGTGGAAGATAAGTATACATATTTGAATTATGATTTTATTTTGTATATATATTGAACAAAAGGGTATCAGAGCCTATGTAGTTTGGCATTAAATCGTATAATGACAGTTAGATGTGGCGGTTACTGCATTGAAGTCTTAGATCCCGCAACCTTTTAAAGCGAAAAATGTGAGAGAGGCAACTTGAAATAACCTTTGATAATTGGCAAATCCAAATATGAAGTCATTTCAGGGGAGTGAAGCTGGAATGGTTCAGGTAAGCTTTATATTTTTATAACAGCATGAAACCTTGACATGTTGATACAGGCAAAGTGCTAACACTTTGCTGAACAGTAGTTTTAAGTGCATGTTTGTAGTACATCTAAAATTACTTAGCTTGTTGAGAAATGACATAAAAAAAATCCCAGTTACTGTACAAACCAGGCTTTTTAAATGTAAAAGCTACTATGTTTTTCAATGATAAGGAAGCTTAAAAAAAACCTGCCACCAACTTTACATACATTTATCATAACAACTACGAGTTATTTGTAACCTGTAGATGACCTGCTTATATTTGGAGTTGTTTTTGTAACATCGTAGTAAGAGGTTGTCTTGGCTTTAAAAAAATTGTATTCTAAACAGCGTAGGAACCAGGGAGTTGTATTCTGTACCGATGAGGAGTTCAACTGTACAGAAATAAGAAATGAATAAAATACATTGTTCCGAAGGCCATCTGAGGATCTGCCCTGTGCTGCTTGTCACCATTGTGACTGCAGTAGATTGCTCCCTTTTTAGATTGGCTGAGGTAATTCCCTAGTTTCAGCCTTTTAAAGTGATGTGAATTTAAACAAATGTTTAAAACAGCCTAGATAATTTTGAGAGAGCTCAATTAGGAAGCAACCACAGATGTTGCTCTGTGATCAATAGGTGAAACTCGAGAAAGGGCGAGAGTAGGAAAGAGGCAGAGGAATAACAAACAGTTACAGGTGGGTTGCAGACATTAGTTGAGTAACTGAATTGTGCTACTGCTAGAGCAGTATAAAATGAAAGCTGGATGTGCTTTAATGTCGTAGAATAAAAGAATAAAGCCTCCAGGGTTTAACAGTTGTTATTTGTTGCTAGGGAAGTTTGTCCTTATACTTTGCCTGGCATAATAGGTCCCTGCTTCAGTGTAGTGTTTGCATCTAAAATAATTAAAAGCAGTCTCCTGGTTGTCATGCCTGTCTGTTCCATTAATCACATGATTAGCTTTCTCTTTGTCACACCTACTTAATTTCCAGAAAAGTTGACTAGAATACATGGTCTTGACTTGTATTTTTAATTCAGAGCAAATCCCGGAACAAACCAAATGTGTATGGTCAGGGTATTTTTTCAGGATACAACACACAAGTAATGTGTCAGTGTATACAGGAAGTACCGTTCTTGGAATAGTCTTGCTCTGCTTTATACAAATCTTTATACAAAGATTTATACAAAAAGATTTATTTTTATTTGTACAAAAGATTTATACAAAGATTATAGGATCTTTATACAAAGATTTTGCACATAAAAGTAATCTAGTTGATAAAATTGATATCTCATTTTGATTTTGTGAAGTCCTTGCCTCCATGTGAGGCGTCTCAACTGTTTACCTAGCATTTGCTGTAAGAATGCAATTAATCTACTATTTTTATAAGCTGAAATCTGAATTTTCACTTTTATTTTTCCACAGATTATTGGCTTGCTTGTGTGAGTGAGAATTCCTCTCTCCTTTTACAGGTCATGTGTTGAAAAGTGTTGACCTGAATAGTGCAGCAGCAATAGTAGGCCTCTCAATATTTTCCAAATTGTAAATGTGCAACAGTTCAATGGTTGTGATGTCACCTTCATGCTTGTAAGGAAACTGAAAGTGTACAACTGATTAATTTTGCTGTTCAATTCTGTGGCAGTAGGCATGGGTGAGCAGTTCAAGGAAGGAATGTGAAGGTCTCAATGAAAAAGTTGGTGTATTTGAAGTAAAGGGGGAGCCTGGAGATAGACAAATTTGTGATGTGCTTATGAATTTCCTGAGCCCGAGTACCTGTCCCCTTTTAAAATCCACTTAATAGCATTGGGGTGCTTTTGTCTCTCAGCGACCACTTTCATGTTCTCATTCTGCCTTTTCTGTAGACTGCTGTTCATAAGTGCTGTGAGTCTCTTGTCCTTTTTCAGCCACTGCTTGCAGTCAATAAATGCTTCTAATCCTGTCGTTTCTAGGAAGGGTATAATTAAAGCAGAGCTCTATTGTTGGTAATACTTAGTACTGGTATCATAAATGACTTAAATCCACATTCTTTTTAATTAAAACCTAATTATATTTACTCTGCTTCTCTCTACTTGAGAGAAAGCAATATCCTGTTGTTTGTTTTTGTCATTATTTAAATGACTGAGTGAAGATTGAGGTCTTCTGATAACGGTAGTGATGGGTAAAGATTTGACTTTAGCATGAAACAGTCCTTAGCGTAAGAAAATCTGGGGGTCGGGGAGGGAGAATAGGATTTGTATCTTCTTTCCAAGACAAATAAATGTAATTCTATCTACATTAATTGTTGATTTCTACTAACAGATACGTTTTACTCCTGCAAATGTATTTTCTTGTTAAACTGAAAAATTTAAAAGAAGCAGAAATATTTCTAAAAGTTAAGTTTGAGATAAGCAGTCTCCTATACAGAGCTCAAACTATTGTAAATTAGGAGTCTAAAGCATCTAGTGTCTAAATCTCCCACATATGCAATGGTTTGTTAAATTGAGCCAAGTGGCAGTAAGATTTGCGGCTGCCTAGGGAAAGTAAAGGATGTTGAGAATGTAAAGCTTTTAGCTTTGTGGTAAAACCCACTCCTCTCAACTGAGGGCATGGGCTTGAATGTTCTCTTCCATATATTCCGTTGTAAATTGGCAAAAATGTCACTTTGGTGTAGATAAATTTTTGTCTTTAGGCATTATTGATGTGACTGCTGAACCTATTTTTTTCCCTTCCAGACAGATCTTTATTTTTCTTAGAACTTTTTTTTCTCTTGGGAATAATGAGGATTCCCCTTAATACTTGTTATATTCTGCTTAGTATTAAGTGTTCAGTAGCAGAAAATTCCAGCTGATGGCTAAAACACTCTTGTTACTGCCATCCATTGAGAAAAGGTGAAATTAAGAAAAAAACTTGTTTTCCTCTATCTCTGTCTAGTATATAACAAATTATAGATAACACACATATAACATAATCTAAATTTAGGGATTAAGAAAACAAATTTTTGTATGCAAAGAAATATGGGGGCTTATTAGAGGTGACTGGAGAATGAATGTATTTCTGTGATAATGCTGTCAAATTAAAGTTCAGTTATAAAACAGGTGTTTAAGAACATTCAGTGTTTATGAAATGTTGATGGCAATGTCTGAAATACCTCTATTTTGAGAGAAGTAAAACCAGACTTCAGTTACAGGCATGTAAATGAGATAGCCTGTGTTTCTGTTCCTCTCAAGTCTTTGTGCTTTGTTCTTTGTGTCTAATGTTCATTTTGGGGATTTTCTTGCAGTTTGCTTCTTAACCCTTGCACACTTCGAGTTTTTAGAGGAGTTCACGAAGAAAGTGCTTTTATCACTAATCTAGTAGTTTGCTCAGTGATGTTTGTCTTCTGTGCTGTCATATTGGTCTGATTATTTGGCAATGACTCTGTATGCCTTGGTGATAAGAGTTTCATTTGTATAACTGTCAGTAAGACTTCACAACCTGACACAGAACTCTTTGAAGTTCTTGGTAATCTTTTTTTGTTGATTGATGGGCTGGGTGAAGAGTTTGGGTCCAGAATGAATGAATGGCCATCAAACCCTCCTTCTCTTTTTCATTGCTGGGAAGATCACATCCTGGCTGCTATAGAAAAGAGTCTGTCTTTTCTTCAGTGGTTTGTGGGCTAATTCTTAATGAGACTGTGTGTGCCACTTTTCCTCCTTTTAAGTTGAAAAACCTGTTTTGTATGCTGTTTGTATTTGTATTGTTTGATTTTTGTCTTCTGTGAAATGGCTGTATTTCTCTGAGATGGTTTTGACTGCATTGGAAGGAGAGTATGCTTAAGTGCAGGAATATAGAGAATATAGAATAGCTGATGGAATTTCAGACTGAAAGGGAAAAAATAAAAAGGTGTTGAAGTGTTTCTTCTAAAACATTCATAAGCTATGAGCAGTACTTTAAAAATAACTAGTAAGATTATACAAGAAGATTTCATAAGTACATTGTAAATGCATAGTATTTTCCCTGGTTTATAGCGTAGTATTGATTGTTTCTTTAGAATATACATGTCTACAAAGCCTATATTAGCTGCTCTGTTAATGCGTACTATAAAGTAATAAAATCAGTGTAGCTTTGTACTTCACATTTTGTGTGAAGGAACAGTTGTGCTGTTCAGTGTGATGTGCTAATTAAGGGGAGGGTTCAAGTTTCAGTGACCTGGATTTTGTTTATAGTCTTCCCTATGTAAGAAGGTAAGGCATTCTTTGCAAGCTTCTCTAAGTGAGAGGTAATGTATGAACACAAGTAACAAATTTTATGTGTTTTTATTTCAGTACTAAATCTATTTAGAATTGAGCTATGTTATTAAAGATGCTAAATACTGTGTGTTATACAAGTCAGCCTTTTTTTCACGTAACTTCTAAACACCTGTAATATTTTCTTAGTATCCGAGTTGATGTAGTCTGCCAAAATAGTTCTCTTGATAGTTCCATTATAAGAATATCAGTTCTGTGTACCAGAAGTAATAGAATACTCTTCATGTTTAGATGAAGAAGATGACTTTGTCAATAAAAGAATTTCTCTGAAACCAAAGGAGAATGGGACGTCAGGAATCAATTGTCCAGGAACAGCTACAGTGAAAAAGGAAGATGTAAAACCACGAGCTAAAAGCAAACCATTATCTCCGGTAAAACAGACTCCCACCTCAGCACTTGATTACTTTGGGACAAGTAGTGTCCAGCGATCAGAAAGGAAACTGGTAGCAAGTAAAAGGAAAGAAGTGAGTACTGATGATGTTGCTGTAGGCTGCTCGTGTCTGATAGCAGATAGGATGGCCAATTTAATGACTGCAAGGAGGTACTTAATTGCTTGTCCTACTTAATGTTACTTTTTAATGACCACTCAAGTATAAGTTCTATTTTGATGATATGTGCAGGCATATTAAGGCCTCAAATGCAATTTTAGAGTTGTGTTTCTGTGTTTGAGAAGATAGCACAAACCTGAAAGGAGTATTTTTCCCTGTTGCTGCTTCTTAAGTGACTTATGTATTTTTCTGAGATTAGTGAGTGGACGGGGTAGCTTACAGTTGGCAGTGGAGGGCAGGAGGTTGTTTTCTCAAGCTTTATGGCACATATATTCATGGAATAAAAAAGTACCAAACAAAGTATGGAGGAAGTTAACAATGCACAATGTAGTTACTGATTTCTCTTTCAAGCAGGCCAACTGTGATAGCTTCAGAGATGTTCAGCATTGTTAGAAGAAATTAGGTATTTATATTATAGCTTGGTTTTGTTTTGAATAATAAAAATCTCTTGAAAACAGCCTTGTTTAATAATGTTTAGGTTAGAGAGCTAGGAATAAAATGCTGCATGTCTCATTCCCAGTCCCTTTCTAGAAGTATACAGAATGAATTTATAGATTAAATTATTATAATTTACGCAATATTGGGGAAACTGAACTGTTGGTCTCTTTTTTTCTTTTTTCTTTTTTTTTTTCCTCTCTTAAATATAGCCTTCACAAAGCAGAGACAGTACACTAAATGATGAGGCCATTGCTAGGCAACTGCAGCTTGAAGAAGACTCGGAGGTAAAAGCTCTCTAAATCTGCTTCTCTCTATGAAGTGAAGTTTGTTTAATTTAAAATTGGTTTTATTAAGAAATTAGTATGGACTTTCCATATATGATATAAGTAAGTGTTACAAAATTAATCTGTATACTTAACTTGAGCACAGCACCTATGTGTAAATGTAGTCACACAGTTATTTTTATGGTCATTAAGTTACATAATAACGTTTTACTTAATCTGTCTTCTGTCTGTTCAGACTTTCTCTTACCTGTGCAGACGATGAATTGATGTGTCTATAATAATGCTTCTTTTGACACAGAATTCACATTCTGTATCCTTTTTCATCCCCTCCCAGTCCCACCTTTCTCATTACTTGGAGTGAAAATTAAGCCTTTGCCATCCATGATTTGTTTCATTGGTCATCATTCTTGCACTTAAGAAAAGCTTTCCTGTTTGATTTAATGCTAGTATGAGGAAAAGGTATGCTTGCCATACATATTTACTGGCTTTTGGGAAAAAGTTTGTTTCCCATATGTTGATAATATTATCAACATATTCTTATTATTATCAATAATATTATTGAGTATCACTTGAAATAAATATACACACAAAACTTAATCTCACTCTTGACACCCCCCCACCCCTTTCCCCCCGAGGTATAATGAATCTAGCTTTAATTAATTAGAATGTAAACACTGTGTCAGGAAAAATAAGGTATTGCCTTTCATTTGAAATGAACATGGAATCAGAGAATGGTTAGGGTTGGAAAGGCCCTTAAGATTATCTGGTTCCAACCTCCCTGCCGTGGACAGGGAAGCCTTACATTAGACCATGTTGCCCAAGGCTCTGTCCAGCCTGGCCTTGAACACTGCCAGGGATGGAGCATTCACAGCTTCTTGGGCAACCCATTCCAGTGCCTCACCACTCTCACAGTAAATAACTTCTTTCTTATATCTAACCTGAAGTTCCCCTCGTTATGCTTAAACCCATTACCCCTTTTCATGTCTATAACAGTCTTATCTTCTGTATGTATCATCAAATTAATATATTTTATTTCAGATGTATCTCTGCCTCAGTCTGGTTTGCATTTGGTAGTTTCTGCTCTTCCTCTTTCTGACTGTACACACGGAGGATAGATGCATTTCATCGTTATAGGCACATAAAACTAATGCCTGTAAAAGTAGTCTGTTTGATTGTCCTGAACCCAGGTCTATCTTCTAGTGCAGCACGTTGATCTTCAAAACAGTTATGAAAGAATTTTTGTTGTTGTTTTGTTAAAACAGTAGTCAATATTTATTGGCATCAATATAAACTATTCAGCAACAGGAGACGTTTTCCCTAAGGGACAGTATTGGATAGGAAAGGTGACTTGATGATCACTGCAGAGGTAACATTTATTTTCTTAGGTGAAATAAAAATGAAACTAACCTGGCTTTGTTTTTAACAAGTAATAAACTTTCTCATATTCCATGTGCACTATTTGTTCGTACTGGTTTTTCTGTCAAAGTTAATCACTTGTGTACATAGATACATTAAAAAGTAAAAGTACTTGTTTCCATAAAGTAAATAGAACTAGTGCCAAGAGCTGGGCCCAGGGCAGTAGCTGAATTCTCCAAAACTGCCGGAATTTTTTCATGTGTGTTGCTAGCGGTAAATAAGAACGAAACATTCATTATTGAGGTATCGAAATATTTAGCAGGCATTATTTCTGCTTGCCTCTTGGGACTGCTTTTGGAAGTTTTCTAAAGTCAGCAGGTTGCATCTCAGTGCACACTGGTTGTTGTCACATCCTGCCTTCAAGTTTTGATATCCTTTTTTTAAATGAAAAGGATACACAACAATAAAAAATATGAAAGAACAGAAAACCTCTTTGAAAACAGATGATACAAGCTTATTAATGTTTCTTGTGCAAAAAATCCAAACCATACTTTTCTTGCTAGACTTCAGGCTCTTTTTGGGAAATCAAGTAATTCTTCAGTGCCGTTTTCAGAAATTTGTCTCTGGTAGGATGCACTTTTTCCAGCTATGTGCTGCCTCACTTTAGATGAAGTTTTTGTCTTTAACAGCAAATAGAGTTTTAAAAAATTGTAGTAGAATTAAAAGTTGTCAGACATGAGCCTAAAAATGTTTTGTTTTTTTTGTTTGTTTTTTTTTTTGTTTTTTTTTTTTAGCTCGAGAGGCAGCTGCATGAGGATGAAGAATTTGCCAGAACTTTGGCCATGTTGGATGAAGCACCGCAGAAGAGAAAGGTTGTATTCTTAATTCTTTTTAATTTTTATTTTTTAGTATTTGGATTACAGGGAGTATTCTTACTTAGACACCTAACCTTTGGGTTAAGATGTCTATGCAAATGCATTCAAAACATTAAAAAAGCATTTGTTATTTGTACTTTCCTCCTGGATTTTCGTCACTCAGTAAATAGCGTCCTTCCTAATCAGACAACAGGCATTATTGTACCTTTGTGCTGTCTGCTTCTGTTGAAATGGAATTTTAATGCCAAGTTCTAATGGAATGAAGTGTGTTGCTGAGGATGTGCTTTAGATCCACCATAGCTCTGTTTGTTCAGAACAACTAGGTTGAGTAAAATAAGTCAGTGGCACAAGTTGAAGAGTGATAAAAGGAAGGAGAATACTCCCCTTGCTTTGAAAGAAGGGGAAGGGTGGAATCTTGAGAGTTTTGAGACTAACCCTAGTGTTGGGAATCTTCCCAGTTCTCATAGCTTGTGGTGTAAGGCGCAGTAAGATATTTGCTGGGTTGTACCGCAAGGCTGTTAGAATTTAGGGTTGCTAATACGAATTTAGACAGTATTTGTACTTCTAGGGTAATCAGTAACTGGTTAGGATTCAAATTTATTGTAACCTGGAAGTCTGTCTGGTCTTTGACTTAAGGAATTTATGTGCATGGCTGAGTTCAGAATTTCCTTATCTGCCTGCCTTTGATAGAGATTGCATTCTGAATTGTCCTAGTGGTCAGCTTTGTTAGATGTCATTCAGTCTGTTGTACTTAACAGTAGGAAAACTCGAGGATCTGTACTTAATAGTATCTTGGGACATGCATCTCTGATTTTGGCATTGTGTGTTTATTCAGGCTCGGAAAGATTCAGGAGGAGAGCAAACAGTGTTGAGTATCAAGAGCAGTCCTAATGTGAAAGAAAAATATAAGCAATCAGACAGAGGTAGGATGCAGAATATAGAAAATATTTCACCGATTTATAATATTAACTAGATACGTTCTTATATATGTGCTCTCTTGCCTCTGCCTCTTTTCAAGTGAAAGCAACAACCTCGATGGGTGAAGCAGAAAATTACGCTGTGAAGTGTAATTCAGAAGGCTCTCATTTATCCCCACAATCATCTGATGGTAGAACAGCAAGAGAACTGACAGATAAGGCCTTGTCTTTGAAACCTAGCTCTAGGCTTGCGTCTCTGAAACAAAAAGAAGAGATGGCTGAAAAGGAAAGAGGTGCTCAAAGTTTAATATCAAAAGAAAAAACTGCTTCCAGGAAAGAAGAGAAGACAACACCAAAGAAGGAGAAAATTTCTCCGAAGAAGGCTGAGGTAGGAGCTGTCAAAGTGAATTTAGTTGCCAGGAAATGTCAGCATTTTTTTTGCAGGAAAATACTTTTCATTTATTACTGTTTATGTGTCACTCTTGTAACTTGGTACTTTGATTCTTCTGGGCAGTTTTTAAGAATATGAATTCTGGTAAGTTCCTAACAATTGTAAAACTACAGGAAAAAAGTTAGCTGGAAAAGTGTTGCATGCTAATGAATTAAAAACAAGTCTTAGATCTTTTTCCTTAGGTGCATAAAAATGTCTTAAACTGTGATGCTTGAGTTTGTTTTGTTGGTTTTAAATACGTGATATGTGTCGTAATTTTTTTTGTCTCCTGCCCAAGTCTGTAAGTCCTGAGGACTCTGAAAGGAAGCGAATCAATTACCAAGCCTACCGAAGCTTCCTTAATCGTGAGGGTCCAAGAGCACTGGGTTCCAAAGAGATACCCCAGGTAAGTCTGGCTACACCAGAATTCTGTATGTGGAACTGGAGTGGATCATATACATAGTTAGAAGTGTTCTAACAAGTATCAGCTAAACTGTTTAAAAACATCTGTCTTTTTCAAATAGGAAGTATGTGTTGGAAGAAGCTAAATTGTAATCCAGAGCAGTGACTAAATGTAAGGAAATATACTAAGAAATTAAATCCAGTACTTGGTTTATGAAGTCATGATAACGAATAATAGTTACTGGTCTTAAAGTTGGAAGACTGCTGTTGCTCATTTGACTGACATTCTGTGCTTCAAGCGCAGAGTGTTAAGAGTAGGGTTGGTCAGGTAAGCAATGTGTGTTCTGTTGGTTAGCTGTTCCTTTTAATGGCTTTTGAACTTCCAGAACTAGTACCTAGCTAGGTATGACAAGCTTATTTTTGATGTTTCATGGGGTACTTGACAGAGTAGGGGATTAAAGAAGCTCATGGTGAAGAGGTATTTGGTGGAATTGCATCGGGTAATGGCATTTTCTGCAATGTTCTGGTTCTCAGGGAGCTGAAAACTGCTTGGAAGGCCTGACATTCGTAATTACAGGTGTTCTGGAGTGTATTGAGAGAGATGAGGCCAAGTCTCTGATTGAGCGTTACGGTGGAAAAGTCACTGGAAATGTCAGCAAGAAGACAAACTATCTGGTTATGGGGCGAGACTGTGGCCAATCTAAATGCGAAAAGGTGAGTGTTCCTGTGCCTGAGCAAAAGAGAAATGAAACTCTGAATTGTTCACATCTGACTGATTTTCAGTATCTGTCAAAACAAGGCAGTACTACAAATAAAGTGCATGTTAAAAGAAAAAGTTGTCTAATGCTTTAGGGCTTGGTTTTGTTTTTTATTTATATACATATACATTTATTTATATGCATAAACACATGGGGGGGGTTGTGGGTGTATAGACACATTTTTCTTTGTTCAGTTCCTAAACACAGCCTTTTCTGGAAAGCACTTTTGAATTGAATTATGTAACTCCTACCTTGACTTCCCTTCTAATTCTTACTTTTGCTTCAGGCATCAGCTTTAGGGACAAAAATTGTTGATGAGGACGGCCTGTTTGATCTCATTCGAACTATGCCAGGCAAAAAGTCCAAATATGAGCTGGCAGCTGAAACAGAGGTTTGTTTATTATAAATTTTGGTTTTGGTTGGTTGGGTGTTTTTTTTTCCCTTTGGTTTGCCTTTAAGTGAAAGGCATTTTGGTCTTCTGTCCCAGTAACACGTGTGCTTGTCTGTTTGACCTTCTGGGTTAAAAGTACTGAAAGTGAAAATTTTCTATTTGTGTTTAAGACTTCTTGGGAGCCATAGGGGTTTTGTTACTTTCTTAACCACTCCTGTACAGAGCTGTTTAAAGACAGCCCATTTATCTACTGTGTGCTTTTTTGCCTTTTCTTTTCTTTAATTTCCCTTTAATTTTGTTACCTTTATTTTCCTAAGGCAAAGAAGGCGGAGTCAAGACTTAAAAAGACACCACAGAAAGCTGATGCTAGAAAAAGGAATTTTAGCCCCATCAAAAGGGAAGCTGATAATAAAAAATACAAGTCTACTCCTGAAAAAGGAGATACTGTCAAATCTGCCAGGAGAGAAACCACTGCTGTGCGAAAACTTACAGACTTTAAAAGGCAGACTGAAGAGAAGAAAGAAGCCTCCTGTCTGAAGGGGAACTTGGCCTCTGAGGTTAATGAAGATGGAACAGAGAGATTGCTATGGGTGGATAAATACAAGCCTGTATCTCTTAAGGCAGTAATTGGACAGCAGGGTGAACAAAGCTGTGCCAATAAACTGCTCCGATGGCTCAGAAACTGGCACACGGATACCTTGGAGGATGGACAAGGTGACCAGCATGGTTAACTTTTATCTGTATTCCTCCATGCCAATCGCACTGAGCAATATGGGCCTTTGAGATAGCAGAGCAGCTCTAGAAATCAGGAGTTGAGGGTTCAGTTGGATGAATTTTTAGCAGCAGTTGAACCTGAGGTTTATTTTGGTGAAGCAGTTGTTACCTTACCACTCCCCATCCCCCAAAACAGAACAGAAAGCCATGGTTTAAAATGGCCTGTTGAATTATTTCTCACCAAGAGAATGTTGGCCAGTGCTAACCTGTCCGTACGCATGGTGAAAATACAGGATGGCATCATGTCTAAACTGTTGCTGTCATGTATGAGGAAGAGATGAATTCTTAAAGTCCTGGTTCTGCCTGACACGTATGACAACTCCATGTCATGTGTAGTGAGTCATCCTATAGACGTTTTTTTTAATGTGTTTAAAATAGTGTTTAAAGTTTCACTTCAACCATAGTGGGTAGTGGAATTTTTCTGTGGTGTGTTTGGGGTTTGGTTTAGTTTGTTTGGGTGCATGGTTTCTTTTGCTGTTCTGTGTTTGTGAGGAAATCGCTGAAATAGTTGTGTTACAAACACAGCAATTTTCCTATTTTCATTTTAGAATCACTGCAGGTCTTAAATTAAGATGGTTTAAACTGCTTTTCCTCAAATAGTTAGGATGCTGATATGTATGCATTTTTTGATGTTAATATGAGGCCCTAATTACAGAAAACCATCCAGTGATGTTTGATACCTTTAGAAGTATGCCATTTGTAATACATACCTGGAATCTTCTTTTATAGCAAAGAACAGTAAAACTGGAGGCAAAGATGATGGTACTGGTTTTAAAGCAGCATTACTTTCTGGTCCACCTGGAGTTGGTAAAACTACTACAGCTTCTTTGGTTTGTAAGGTGAGTTCATATTGACACAAGTTCCCAACATGTTTTGTTCCTTATTGCTTCCATATCTGAATATGGATACAGACACAGTGTGCAGATGGGTATCGCTTGAATGGCCAGTGTCTCCCCTAGCCTAGTTCTGCCTGCTCAGAACAGGGTTACAGATGAAAATATGTGGAAGTTTATAGATACCTTTATGTCAAGTCTGGGGTGAGAGTATAGCAGTGGGTGTCTGGGTTTCTGTTATATTGAGAGGAAGCATGCCACAGTGTGCTGAACAACTAAAGATGGTTTACAAAAACTGAGCATTCAGCACTAGCTCTACAAGTTGGAGAGTATTTGAGCTGAATTTAGTGGGAGTCAAATTCTGGCAACCTTTTTGAAAGACTTGGCCATGGCTTTTATATTGTAACAAAGATCAGTTTCCCAGACTCATTCTAAATTCAAATAGTACTTTGGAATGAGAGAAGCTGACAGTACTCTGTGATCATTTCTAAATCTGAATTTAGAAATCAGTTTTCCCTAACGTACTTGAACACTGTGTTCCACTAACTGTGTCATGAGAATCAGCTGAGACCTCCAGATTGTAGAAATGGCGTTAAAGCTGACTTGTTAATAGAGCTGTTGTAACACTTCACAGAGTATTTTTGTTCTTTGAATTACAAGAACTTGTTTAGAATATGGTATTACCAGCTTGGAAGGGTTCCAAAGAACTATTGTCAGCTACCTGATCTATGTGCTGGGAAGGAGTGATTACTTAGTGCAATATTTGAGTTGTATAGGGTAACTCCCAGTCTTCTGCCTTCGCCTTAAAGGTGCGGGCCAGCAAACTGGTGCCGCACCCAAAGCTAGACCTGCAGAAAAGCTGGATGTGCTTGCATGGGGTCATTTCTGCACTAGTGTGGTCTTCTCTGCTTCTAGTTTCTGGCCTAGCTTGCTTGCAGTTGCTTCAGGTCTTTGCAAAGCATTTCACTGTTCCCCACAGGAACATCCAACAAAACAGGGTTGTTTAAGCTGAGAGACCAAGGCTGTGTGTAGCTCACTGGAGTGCTGGGGCATGGCCCTGGCAGGGGAGTTTGTGGATAAAGGAGTGGCTGGGTTAAGCTCTTTCAGGGACTTTCATGCAGCCCAGCCCAGTTCTGAAGTGTTCAGACTGCTCGGGGAGCCATGCATTTCCTAGCTGTTAAATAGTTAAAAGCTTCTCTTTTCTTCAGCTTCTCTGCTCATAAGACTTTGATATGCAGCTGGAAATACCACAGAGCTTAGGCAGCCCTGGCTTATAGTTCTGTTTCTGTCCCTGGTGGCAGTTCTGTTCATCTTCCGGAACTAAAACTGTGCTGACTTCTTCCCTTTCCCCCAGCCCCCAGATTCTCATTTGGGCATATCTGTGATTATGTGTGATTGTAAATATTTTTGGAGTGCAAGAGAGAAAGAGTAAAGGGGTAAAAAGGAATCAAAGCCAGAAATTAGGTGTGAAAGTAGCGTTGTAAGAGCTTTCTTCTGGGACACTGAAATACTGATACTACCTCTGAGTACACATACGTTCTTTCACTGATCTGTGTTCTCATTTTTTGTGTGGTTTTGTGTTTGGACTAGGAACTGGGGTATAGCTATGTGGAGCTGAATGCCAGTGACACTCGCAGTAAGAACAGTCTGAAGGAAGTAGTTTCTGAATCACTTAACAACACCAGCATCAAAGACTTCTGTTCTGGTATGTCTGTTGTTTGAAGGAGGATTTTTGTTGTGTTAAGAATTCGGTTACAGGAGGGACAGAACTTCCTTATTGCACAAGTGTTAGGAACTCAACTTACTCCTCACGTGGAGAGATCTGGCTCTAATAAGGATGGCTTCATTTAATAAGCTGTTTTATTTCATCTTCAGTTGTAGAATTAAATCCTGCTATTAGTACCATAAGTTAATCTGCACGAACTGCTTAAGAATCTGCAGTTGCTTTTCTGTTGCATGGGACTTGTTTCTTGGAAGATGACACAACGTTATAGTCAGTTCTGTTCTCTGAACATAGATTCATGTGATCAAGTGGTAGAGCAAGAGTTTCACCACCACATCAGTTGTCTTAAGATGGGGTTACCTAACCTATAAAGCATTATGTAAAACTCTGAGCAAGTCCATATTTTATTTCCATCTCATTTTTTTTGTCCATATTCATTTTCAGGCACATCCTCATCAGTTAGCGGGAAACATGTATTGATCATGGATGAAGTGGATGGTATGGCAGGCAATGAAGACAGAGGAGGGATTCAGGTGAAACTCCTATAGTTATTAGCTAATGCCATTGCTGAGAGTGCATACCATATATAACACTAAATATTTCAAGCCACTCTGCTGTTCTCAGCCCATGGTCCATAGAAAGTCTCTGTAGAGTAGCTTATCTGTTAGAAGCCTGTCTTTGTAAGAAGGATTACCCACTGGTAGAGGGGGAAAAAATGATACCTCTGTAAAATTGACACCTGTCGTGATGAACTGGGGTGTGTGTGCTTTTGATGTTTATTCTTGTACAGGTTAATTGATCCTAAAGTCTCTGTAGCTGACACCTACCTGCAGTGGGAGGTTTGTAATCTGGTTGGGACGGTTGCTCTCTTCGGGAGGCAGTAACACTGAATTAGTAATGTGGCATAGGCAGTATTATCCTTTGTTCTCCTTAGCAGCTCCAGTTTTAGTGTCTGAAAAATTCCTGTGATCACATGCAGTACTTTGACAAAAACCAGATCTTTAGTTCAGATGGAGACATTTACATTGCAGGAACATGAAATTGAACTGAATTTCACCTTCATTAGAGCAGGCAAAATTTGTTCTGGTAAGCCTAGTGATCCTGAAGCCTCAGGGCTGAGCTCTTTGGACAGGGAAGTGCTGATCTTTTTACTTCCTGCTTCTTCACTGTTTATGGCAGGGTGCAGTCAGAAAGACTGCACTGTCCTCCCTCTGGGCATGGGCCAGGTCAGACTGGGCTTTAGACAAATGAACCTAGCTCTGCAGGTGAACAGCTCTACTCTGGGCTATTGATCTTCATACGTTGCATGAAGAACAGGCCAAACATGGTTGCTGGGAGTAGATAGTGGAAGTGAGTATACAGCAGATTTATTGCAGCTAAATAGAATAGCAAGCAGAAGTAGGAGAGGGGCTGTGTTTTCATTATGTAGAAGCATGATTGTAATAGGAAAAGTTCTATAGATTTGCACCTCTCAAGGGTCTGATTTAAGGCAGGGATAAATGCTGCTTGGTATTACATTTCAACCATTCTTGTTTTCCGAGTTATCTGAAGTAATTGTTGTAACGTGTTTAAATCGCAGGAGTTGATCGGTTTGATTAGACACACAAAGGTCCCCATCATCTGTATGTGTAACGATCGCAATCATCCTAAAATGCGTTCCTTGGTCCACTACTGCTTTGATATTCGTTTTCAGAGACCTCGTCTAGAACAGATAAAGGTAAGAAGGCTGTGGCTGTGTGGGCTGCACTGGATTGCCATCAGTAACTTTTGTCTTCGCGTGGTGGAACTTGAACAAAATTGGAAACACCACCTAAAACTTAATGGCTTTTCAAAGTGGGTTGTTTGAGTTTTTCTTCCCAAGAATGAAATATCACAAAGCCTTTCACATTTTAGAAGTCTATCTTAAGTACATCCAAAGATAATTTTTTTTTTTTTTTTTAATGACCATGTGCTTTTTTACACCAAAAAAGGTGTAAAGGTTTTACACTTAAAAAAGGGATGGCTTATATTTGGGATGACTCACGGGATGACTTGTGTTTAAGAGAAAGTTTAAATTATATGTGCTTTAGAAACCTAGATATGATTATGGATATGATAATCCTCTTTCATAGAGGTGTCAGTGTGTTCTGTAGGGGGAAGAACTCACAGGAATTCTCTGATGACAATTGATGTGTGTATTGCAGGGTGCCATGATGTCTATAGCGTTTAAAGAAGGCTTAAAAATTCCACCACCTGCTATGCAAGAGATAATCCTGGCAGCAAATCAGGACATCAGACAGGTCAGTGCCAATTAAACATCAGTGTCCATTCAGATAGCACATAATACACACGTCCTTGACTTCAGCATAGTATTTGAACAGTATCGTTATGTATAGAGATGAGACTTCTTTTCTGCTTGAGTCTTCCATTTAATGCTACCAAATTGTAAATTTTGTTCTTTAGGTTTTACATAACCTTAATATGTGGTGTGCAAAAGATAAATCATTGACTTACGATGAGGCTAAAACTGATGCCAGCAGAGCCAAGAAGGATATCAAACTGGTAAGTGTAAAATACTGGATTGGCTTTTACTGTCATATATTCTAATATAGTGACTAAGCTTTATAAGCATCTTCTAAAGCACTGACAGCCTAGATGCAGGGAGCTGTAAAATTGGCGAAGACAGGTAAAAAAACAGTAAATCCAGGAGTGAGTATATATTTTGATGTTGGTTGCTTACATAAGATGCAACTATGAAGCTCGTTTTGCTCATCCTAAGTCCTCTATTTAATAGATAATTCTCTTAATATCAGAAGTAAACCAGAATTCTCAAAACTCCTGAAGTGCTAGGAAGGAAATACTGAGCATTGAATTTGTATTGATGAGTCCAGGTGTTGTTGGGTACCATCACTGAAGTACTTTTATTGATATTGAGCTGTGTCTTATGGTTTGTGTTGACCTGCAACCCACTGACGTTGTGAAATACCATTTACTTAGGGCCCTTTTGACGTTGTCCGTAAGGTTTTTGCTGCTGGAGGCGAGCCTTCTCGTATGTCTCTCATAGACAAATTGGATCTTTTCTTCCACGATTATTCCCTAGCACCTCTCTTTGTCCAAGAGAACTACGTACACGTGAAACCGGCTGCTGCTGGGTGAGTTATTCCGTACCCAGATTGACATAGGCTTTTGTGTCGGGGCGTAAAACTAGGCTAAAACCTGTCTGGGTATTTTTGGTTTGTAATACAGTCAACTTGTTCTTTTTTTTTTTCCAGAGGAAATCTGAAAAAGCACTTGGTGCTCTTGAGTAGAGCAGCTGATAGTATCTGTGATGGTGATATAGTGGACAGACAGATTCGTAGCAAGCAAAACTGGAATCTTCTACCAATACAAGTGAGCACAGCACTCATGTCCTTTTATTGGTGTCCAGTATAAAAGAGCGATCTGTTGAAACTGGTGTTTCAGTATAATTTTTATGACCTGCAAAGTTCATGCTTCATGCAGTGTTTGTGTTGCTGGTGAGAGCAGTTTCCCATATTCATATTGTTGAACCCACACTCTATCTTGAGGTGAAGTCTTCTGAGACTTCAGAAACCTTGTCCCATCATTCTGAAGCATAGGAGCACATGGCACACACCACTTCTGATGTGTAGCTATGAGCCTACTCTGTTTTACATGCTTCCTATCCCAGCCTCTCACCGGGCTGGTATCTCTCAAAGCACAGAGGATTGAAGCTTTGTCACTGTACTCTTCACTGATCACTGAAACATTGACAAGACTTGTGCTTGAAAGATTATCACTGGCATCAGAGAATGTACCACGGATTAAGTCGGAAGGGATCTCCAGAGTGCATCTAGTTCATCCCATGCTTAGCACAGGTGCAGACTGATAAGTTGCTTAGGAACCTGCCTGGCTGAGTTTGTGTAGATTCGTGGTGTTCTTCAGAAATATCTCCTTCACCACACCTGTCTGTTGGAGATGACAGCAGTTATTTGCATGGTCAGCTGTTTGTCTGACTGCACTCCATACTGGATGTAAGAAACAAGGGTGGTCTTTTTTTTCTTTAAACGGCTTTTAAAAGAGAGATCATTTCACAGATATTTTAGAACATGGTAACAGACGGGGTGGTACAAGAGATGAAGTTGTACCTTAAGAATGGTTGAAGAGAAACAAGCAACCAAGCAAGAGTTCTCTTAAAACAAGCTGGAACTGTACTACTCCCTTTCATGCAGACAAGCGGGGTTGTACGTCATTGTGTCAGTGAGACTAATTCAGTGTGGTTTGAGCTGGGCATCTGTGTTACTTTTTCAGGCTATTTATGCCAGTGTTCTCCCAGGGGAGCTGATGAGAGGTTCCATGTCCCAGTTTCCTGTCTTTCCCAGCTGGCTGGGGAAATTTTCATCCACGGGTAAACATGATCGTATCATTCAAGAACTGGGAATGCACATGAGTCTCAGGTACTACTGACCTTCTTCTGGTTTATATCAAATGTTACACATTTAGTTCTTGTCTAGTTCATTACCTGCCATTAATTCCTTGCTGTGCTTGGCACAGACTTACTGTACAATCTGTGAAAATGCTCCTGCGTTGCTGATGACACTTTTTTAATGTTTAATCTGGTCAATAGTCATACTGCAAATATTTCTAGTTAAGTCAGCAGCACTGTGACTTCCCTCCGCCCTGAAACTATTGTTTCCCCAGACTGATGTTTGAATACCTCATGTCATCCCTAGTGCAGGTATGGCAGGAGTGGCACAGTACCACTTGCAGTTAGCTCTCAAGGCAGCTGATTGTCTATTTGCTGAGGGCCTTACCTACAGCTAGCTTGTGTTTAGAATTGAGTAGTGGCGGTGTACACATCCACTTACTACTTTTAATTTGACAAAAGAACCCAGACATGCAAGAGGACAGTAAACATGGAGTATTTGTCGTATTTGCGGGATGCGCTTGTCCAGCCCTTGAAAGACTTTGGAGCAGATGGTGTACAGCAAGCTATAAACTTCATGGACTCTTACTGCTTGGTGAAAGAAGATGTTGACAATATCATGGAAATAAGCATGTGGGGAGGCAAACCCAGTGCTTTCTCAAAGCTGGATCCCAAGGTAAAACTGACTAGTAATTTTTTTTCTTTGGTATCTTTAAAAAGAAATCATAGAATAATAGCTGCGGTATGGATGTGCTGCTGAAAGGCTGAAGTAGGTGCAGCTGCTTAGTAACTGTAACCTAATTAATAGTAGTCTTTGTAAATCAGCTGTCAAACATATTACTAAAGTTTCAGGGGTAGGTCCTAAAAGATGGTGAGGCCTGCTTCATTAGGGAATCTTATGCCTGCTGTCCCTGGTGTAAAATTGTGCTGGGAGTCAGCCGTGTCTGGGGCATGGAAGTGGAACGCAAGGAACAGGGAATGCTTTGCCTTTCTACAAGGGAGCCCCTGGCTATAAGCTGTATCAGCCGTTCACGTACAGCACAGCGCTGCCTTACTCACCAGTGTGCAAAGGAGGATGGAGGCACATTTGTTATGGTGTGGGCACTGAATTAGGAGCCTGCTTGCAGCTTGCATCTCTCACAGTCCAGTTAGACTGAACTGCCCAACCGGGGGGAATTGTGTGGTGCCCCTCCAGTATCCACCTAGTCCACTCCAGTAGCTGAGACCCTCATGCCGTATAAGGTGAGCTTAAGCTGAGGTCCCTACTACAGATTAGGCAGGTGTGACAGCTCAACCATGGTCTCCCCATCCCAGATTAAGTGCTTATGGAAAGAGAAGGATTTTCCCTGTGATAACTAAAGCAGTGCTACTGTTGGGTGCTTGGACCTTGTCTACATATGCTGCTCCAGCGTGACAGGTGTCCAGTGCTGCTGAGAGTGCTTTGGTGTGTGTGACTTGGGTTGGGAGCAGCAGAACAACAGTGCTGAAATTATTGGAGGACTAAGCAAGAATCATCTGAAGATGCATGCTCTAGCTGAGGATTATGTGGGACTCAAAATGAGCCTTAACCATACAGCTCTTAGATGTTACATCCTTTCGAGATAGCGTCTTCTTTTACGTATGTTTCTTTGGCCACACCTTCCCAAAGGAAAGACAATGTGGAATCTCTAGCCAGGAGTTGGTTAGCCAACAATCTGCAGTTCCTAAGCTGGTGTTCATAGTGTTTCCTTCCAACCTCACAGGTCAAAGCAGCTTTTACACGTGGTTACAACAGAGAGGCACATCTGACTCCATATTCACTTAATTTTGTCAAGACATCTAGAAGGCAGTCAGGATCTGTGTCCACCTTAGAAATGAATGAAGACTTTAATGTGGAAGAGATCCAGTCTGATGAGGATGAGCAAGATACAGTCGACAGTGATGCAATGATTAAGGTGACTTAGTTTGTACAGTGTAAAATGACCCCACTGAACTGTGGGTTTTTTCTCTTAATTACATTTCTAGGACTTGGAACATCATCTGAATGAAGGGGGGGGGAACGACATGACAGGGGATGGGACAGGCCGGAACATTACAGTAGATGCTGAATGCATCATCGCTCAACTTTTAAATTCTTTAGTAACTTTGACTTTTTCACACTGTCACTAGTTATTTCCATCCATTGCTTTCTGCCCGAGCGTTGGTTCAGAGTGAGGTGTCACTGAGAAGTTGTGATTACTGCATCCAATTCCAAAACTTAGTAGTATTTTATGTGTTGGTGGGGATGGTGCCATTGGTAAGGAGCAGCCACAGGTCTCTGCATGTGGTTATCCCAGATGACAGTTCCAGTAATGCCCTTTGTATGTATTGCCAAATCAGGGAGCTGTGGTCAGCCCTCAGGACTCAATATTGTAGAGTCTGTATGCCCCATGGCATTTAAACTTCATACCTCAAAGGGGAGAAGAACCCTGACAGCATTTTGACTTGTGCTTTTGACGGGTTGCAGTTGAATTTAAAACTGTCTGCACATTCTGTTTTACAGCAAAAAAAGGTGAAGTCTTCTTCCAAGCTGCCAAAAAGAGAGAAAAAAGAAGAAACGACAAAAAAAGAGGGGAAAAGAAAAGAGAAAACAAGACATTAAACAGTAAAAAAATCTTGCTCTGGATGCAGTTTTGTTGATCTGACTTGTGGCAGGACCGTGACATGTATCCAGTGCTGGAGCTGGGAAGGTATAACTGGTGTGTTGAAAATGCTCCTCTTGTAGGGGTGATGTAACTACCGTACTCTGGCACTGCGCTGTGTGGTACTTACTCTTAACATGCTACAACATTACAAGCTATTAACTAGCCTTGTGCAGCAGACACCGAGGTGCATGAACAGAACAAAAGTGTGGCCCTTAGTTACCTGCTGAGTCTTCATAGGACTTCTCTACCTTTGTTTGGTTCTGTTTCTTCTTTTTTATAACAAATCCCGTGATGTTATGTGGAGAACTCTTGTAAATGATGCACCACCCCAACACCACCCCCCAAACCTAAGTGATGTCTTTGTACATTATAGAAATTAAGCAGAGTATAAAATGGCAATAAAATGTTTCACAGAAGTCTTTTAAAGCTTTGGTTAAGTTCGTGGAGTGTTGTCTTGCCCTCTCTTTGCTTCAGGGTTTTGGCTTTCCTTCACGTACAGGACGTGGTGTTATTCTTTTCCTACAACTTCCCTTTGTTCAGTCAGAAGCACAGAAAAGCAGTGAGGGGTTTAGTTCCAAAACACGAGGAGCTTGTGCTTGTATGAGTTGCATCTTTAATCAAAACCAGAAAAGAATACTTAAAGTAAGAAATGTTTAATAGAAAACAGTCATAAAAATTCAGATCTGATGTTGAAGAGAGAGATGCCTTGGGGGGTTTGCCACTCCTATAACACAGAATGCCCCTTGGTTTGTCTCTGGTGCAGATAAAATACACATCTGGCTTGGTAAGAAGAATTATCAATCAATTTTATTACTATAACAATCAAAGTCAAGATTTATCAAAAGCCAAATACAGGCTATCATAAAATAAAGTGACATGTGGTTGCTACTAAATCCTAGAGGGAAGAGATGTGTGATGCAGTGATGGAGCTTTCCTTGTTGCTTACCAGACAACACATGCCTTTCTGAAAGAAAACAGCGGTGGTCAGTCAGCCTGTGACAGCAAATGCGCTTTCTGAGACTAGGAGTAAAAAGTTTATTTCATAGTATCATTTGTGCATTATTTTGACCTGTAGCATTACTCTGACCTGTAGGTAAGTATTCACAGACTGTGTTTGCCTTCAAATGTTAAAATTAATGAGGAATTTCTTTAACTCCTTTTCAGTTACCATTTCTTTAACTAAAAGTGCAGTCTTGGATCAAAGTGTGTGGTACAGACAGAGCAGTGGTGTCATTTTTCACTTTGAAATACAAGTATGTCCAGCCAATACTATGTTGCTGTTACCCTGTGATTAGATTCTGTTAAACACAAACTAAAATCATGTAACCTGCATTTTAGATTTGCTCCTTCCAGTTAGCATCTCTCTCTTCCTCCACTTAAACACTTGTTGGTAGCTCTGCGGAAACCTTTGATGCTGCTGTGATCTCCAGCCTGTTCTCGCTGCTGCTAAAGCCCAGCTAGTGTTCAGGACAAACATGCCACAGATGATATCAAAGAGGTAAAGTGGTTTAAAGCCTCACTATCGAAATGATTTAACAACCAGGTTAGCTGCAGCAGCAAAACCTGCTGGTGTCTGCATGCCTGAGGGCAAGGAGGCTATAAAGCTGGGTCTCCCGTATCTGAGGCACAGACCCAGGCTTTAAGTTAGATCCCTGAACATTGCACTTCCCTTGCTGGGAAACACTCTACAATCCCCCCTAGAATGGGCCCCATTAAGTATAAAAGTACAGGCTCTAGAACATACCTGCATTATTGGTCCCCATTTTCTGGTGTGAGATACTGTGTGCAATCATTTATTTTCTTAAGATGAGCAATGTCAATCCTTTCAGAACACATTGGACATGTGTTTTCAGTCTCTAACATGCTGTTTCAAAAAGAAGGGTGATGAATCAGATGGGAATTCTAATGTTTTCCTAAGGAAGAGCCAGGCCTGAAGCAGAAAGCACAGCAAAGTTCTGACCTGTGCTATGTAACAAATACAGGCCAGAGCAATAGCACTTACAACATATACAGAGGAGCCTGGACTAGAACATGAAGTTTCTGCAGCTTCACAGTTCTGACATCTGAAGAAGAGCTATCCTGTCCCATTCCCACATGGATGATTATCAGGGATGAGAGGCTGTTGCTGCCTTAGTCTGCCCTAGTATTGTGTGTGTTTGGTTTTGGTGACTGCTGCTGTGCCCATGTTTCCCCTGCCCCACATCAGGTTGTCTTCCTGGAAGGAGCTGAGAACTTGCACAAGTCTGGCCATCTCTGGTCATGGTGCTGCAGCCCTGCATTCTGGTAGAGTTTCTTATTGCAGTTTCTGGTCCACTTTGAAGCGATGTTCTTTATGTTAGGTGAAACTACCACGTAAAGGGATTCCTCTTCCACCCCAACCCAGCTGTTACCTGGTTTTAGTATCAAATGAAGCAATTTGCTGCTAAAATATGATCAAGCATTGAAATCCTGCAGTAGAAAAAAGATCTCAACTTACTTTTTGAATTCTGAATAGAGGGCAGGGAAGTCACAGTGCGGGCAGACTGTCCAGTCATCTTGGACCATGTGGCGACCCTGCAGGCAAAAGCCTCAAGTAATTAAAAGGCACTGGCTGGCCTACTACTTGGGCATTTAGTTTTGTACCTGTTACTGTGTAAAAGTCTCAGCAACTGAGTTCTAAATATCTTGAGGAACTTAAACCCCAAATGATGTTACTTGTGTTGGATTCCTGTGTAAAGTCTGTCATGAGAAAGCAGCTCTTGGCGAGACAGTGTTCTCATTGTAATCTGCATTCCTCTCAAAAAAAAAATAATCTTAAGAGTGTAGTGAATCACAACTTTTAAAATGATTTGTTTAGCAATTCTAGAATGTCACCTGTGCATATGTCTAGAGCTGCACAGAAAGTACTGGGATTCCTGGTGTTACACATGATGAAAGCCCTGAAGCCGTGTCACCTGAGCCCAGGAGGTCATTTTTAGTCCTGTCACAAATGTGAGCATAGTGAGTGCCTGGTAATTGCCTCTTTAAACAGACATGATTCCTCATTTAGGGTAGGGTTTATTAATTTGCTTTTGATAGCAAGAATTCGTATGTACCTTTTCAATACTAAAACCACACAACAGCACTTTGAACTATGCATAGAGATTTATGCTCTAGTACAATACACAATGTAGACTGTTGATGCTGACTCTTATAAGGTTTTTGAAAATGCTGCGTTCCTAATGATGCTACCAGTACCTGTGATGTTAATGAGCTATAACCAAGCTGGAGCCTAAATAAATTGTGTGAAATACAGATGAATATGTACATCATTTGGCTCATAAAGCTGTGTTTAAAAGCCTTGTTTTATTTCGTGAAGAAATAAATACTTCTAAAATACACTGGTTATCTTACTCTGTTAAAACAAGAGTAACTAAAAATAGATAATTGCTCCTACTCTTTCTTTTTGTAAGATTTAATTCCTTTGTTTTAATAAAGAATGTTAACTCCAACACTGGATTCCTGCTCAAGTAAATTCTCAGTTTTTTTTCTTGTGATTCTAGCATGACACTTGAACCCAATGGAAATAGTATTAACTATATAGTAGCTAACCTCAGCCTAGAGATTTTATACTCATGCTGGTACCAGTAGGATGCATGGCTCTTCCACGGGGAAAGGTACCCCACCCATACCTTTCCAGTATGCTTTAAAGTATCCTGAAACAAAAATACCTCATTTCTGTACGGACCAGTAGTAGGTCAGTAGCTGAACGACTTCTTAATCTTGGAAGTGCCAAAAATTCTGCTCCACTCTGGGTATTCCCCCAAACAGGTTTTGCAGTGGTTTAGTTATGGGTGTGTTTAGTTATGGGTGTGTTTTATTTATCTGAAGTCTTGGCAGCCTTGAGTTCAGGGGAGGAGAGCTGTGAGCCCTCTGCAAGCATCCTGCACATGGAAGAAGAAAGGGGAGATTCTGTCCTTGCTGTTACTGCTCTGAGCACTGGAACACGTGAGCAGAGGGCTGAGCTGGGCAGGCACCAGCAGCACAATTCTGTTTAATCACAAAACCATTATCTAGCTTGAATTTACCAGCAAGCTTTGTTCAGATGACCTTATTTTTAGAAGGAGAGAGCAGGTCTGCATTCCTGCTCACACTGCGGAGATGCAGCAGGTACTCACAGTTGCAATACAGTATGGGAGATTGTTCTTGCAGCTGGGACACAGAAGTTCACACTCTGGGAGCTGGAATGCACAGTAGGGACAGGCTGTTGTTGGCTCTTCTATCGCTGTTGTGCTTGGATGTCTAGAAGAAACATACAAAAGTGGATAAAAACGTCAAGTGCTTTGAACTTGACCAAAGATGTCTTACAATGCCTTTAAGATTTAGCAAGTGTTTTCCCTTTGAGTTAGTTGCGGAGCTGCCAGTTGCTATGTTGTATTCTACCAGGTAATTTCTTTTAACTGTCACCCAAGCTTCATTGCAGTTATGTAAATTCAAAAAATGTAACTTTCCATCTAATCTGAAACTATACAACTTTTTTTAAAGCTGTAATGGGTCACAATACTTTGAAAGTTTTTGAAACTCATGTATAAAGCTACAGTTTCTCTAAGTGTTTTTCTGTGGCAGAAATGACCACAGAGAATTGAAGTAACAAGAAATAAACAGGCATCTGGGTAGGACTAAACAGGTTGTAACACTGCCTTTTCCAGGCTTGTGTTCATCCCGTGTCTCTCAGAGTGATGGTCCTGACATGACAGCACCTGGGTTAAGGAGTTGGACCTTTATTCGGATTTCATATGCGACCTTAACTTTCAGTCATTTATGTAACTTTTATAGACAAAGAGCTTGGATTCACTTTTAGCATATTTTCCAGTGAAGAGGATACTTCCTAATGTTTAGCCTAGTAACCCTGGAGAGCATTAGGTGGCTGCCTACATTGATTCTTTGTAGAAAGCCTAATTTCTCATTTTATAAGCCTGGACATGCATGTTTCCCTTGCAATCTAAGGTATGAATAAACCTGTTTCATTGATTCAGAATGAGTCAACACAGCTTTTAGCACTGATGTTATTTTAGCAGCTTAACGGAATGTTCTGGAAGTCTTAACAAGGTACAAGGGAAGAACTTTGCATTAATTAAGTAGTTCAAGAGTATTAAAAGTAATAGGGTAAAGGGTTCTCACAGTACACAGCTGTGGTAACCTACTGCTGTTCTGTATACTCATAACATGCAAGTGAAAATAATGACACCACAGCTTGCAGGTAATATTCAGGCTGATGCCAGAACAACTTTGTGACAAGAATGTACAAGGGTGGGGGGAAGCCAAAGCAAGACCTGTTGGAATAAAGTTTTCATGTATAAGATGATGGGGCTCCGAACTGCTGTGGCTTAGGAAAAGGATCTTCCACTACAATATATGCTACAAAACAAAGCAAATCAAGTAGGACAAACCTAGTCATTCTGCTACTATGTAAATCCACTGGTTGTCCGCATCTTAAATACAAGGTATACTGTTAGTCCTGCCTCTTACATTTTTGGAGAAGAGTTTCAGAGAAAGGCTGTAGGGATCAGTATCCATAAAGTAACAGCTGTGCAAGCTGGGACTCTTTAGGTCCTGCAAACACATGACTGATGCTAGAGGAGGAATAAGCAAAAACAGAGGTCTATAAAATCCCAAGTGACACAGAGAAGGCTAGACCTCTCCCAAGAGGAAAAGTACATGGCATTGCATTAAACTAGTCTGGGACCAGTCTTGACACAATGGAACTTCTTGTCAGGGGAGTCACCTGTTGCTGAAAATGTACATGGTTTCAAGCAGGGACCAGATAAGCTCATGGAGAGCTTAGAGAATTAATAAAAACACCCATATGGGCTCAGCATGTCCCTGACCCTCAGAAAGGTTACAGGCTAGCAGAATAAATAAGGAAAATATTACACATACTTTTACATGCTCACCTACATTTCCTTCTCTGGCAGAAAATACTGGCTAGGATCTATCAAAACAGAACTTCAGAGGAGGAAGAAAACGTCAAGAATTCATCTATTTTATTTGCCTTTCCATTCATTTTTATTTTACTCGGCAGTCTAACAGAAGAGCACATACTGCTGATGCTGCAGCAGCCAAAGCTGATAAAGCCTTGATATTGTGTATGTACGTTTGAAAGTACAGCTGAACAATGCTCACCTGACCACTGCTTCAATTTTCTTTTTGTATTTAAGGTCTATTTTATTGCGATACTCAGGTCTCATCAACATAGCAGCAAAACTGAAGGCTGAGTTCTTCAGTCCTGCTCTGTGACACTCGATTACAACTGAAGTCAAAATTTGCACTACATCTGTAACAGAAACAATTATATCAAATATTTATTTACCAATATTAACACTGACAGCCTTTGAGCTAATGCAGCGAAAAAGGTGCTAATGAAAACTGACAGTATTTTTCTTCCTCATGGTATACAGTTGCACAATTTGTGCAATTCCTGTAACTATATACAAGAAAATTGTGGCTTCACCTCTCTTTGCATTCCTGAAGCTCAGCAGGGCAGCAGGCATGTTTTGATGATAACCATTTCTCCCAGATCTGTCTGCGCCATTTAAAGTCTACATTTTAGCCTACTATTTCCATGTACCCAAAAAGTATTTTCAAAAGAACACTGATTCAAATTTTGTGATGATGTCCCAAAACCAATCAGTTGGTTACATACGATCCTGACACCCTGTGTGTGTGTTTGGGTTAGGCAGCTAAGGACCACAGTTATGGCAAGGACAGATGAAACTGTTCATGAGGCAACCATCTTGGGGGCCCTCTGCCAAAGAGCTGTCCTGGGAAGGACGGCAGAGCACACTGTGCATTTGTGCTGTTGTGTGCCTTACAGGATCACAAGAGGAGAATGCCTCTTCCAATGCCATAGTTAATGAATTCTCCTGCAGAGTACGCAGCATGCCCAGCTACACTGATGGCACTTACGTGATGGGAACTTGCTGATGTTGTTGGCTACACGTATAAGCATACGTGCTCCCTTCATGTGATCACCACGTTTGATGTGGGTCTGGAATACAATAAACAGCAAATTAACTGTGGCTGTTACCGAGTCATTCCCACAGCCCACTCCTGCCATTCATCTTTCTGGGAGCTGCAAGCCCACAGCTCTTTCAAGAAACTGAGCAGAGGTGTACCATGCACTGCAGAAAGGACCAGACACACAGCAGAGAGGAAAGACACTCTTTCCTAGAACAGTCTTTCTGGCCTTCAGCCTGCCATGTGCCTGCTCTTGCCTCACTGCTGGCAGAGAGGGAGGCCAGGAGCTGGCTGCCAGCCGAACAGATATTTTGGTGGGCTACCAGAACAGATATTCAGGTTAGCTACCAGCAATACTCTGAGCACCCCCTGTTCAATTTCATTTACAGAAGAGCAATGATCTGCTTATGGATAATAATAAATAACGATAATAATATTGCACTACTAGCATGACATTTGTAAGTACAAATGCAAAAGAAATACAGGAAGTCATATGTAGTTTTTTAATTATTCAGTATTTAAGAAAAGAATATGCCAAAGAGGCAAACCCAACCATGGATTGTCCTGAAGCTTGCTGTTAACCTTCACTTGGATTCTGTGATATGCGACATTGTGATATGACAATGTGATTTACGTATACAGAGCGTCTGGAGGTACAGCTCAACAAATCAGAAACTATTTAACTTAACTTACACATAAATACAGTTTCTCAATTCTTTACCTTTGCTAACATATAGCTGTGTAGAATCATAAGGTTTGTAGCCATCTCGGAAGGGATTTTTATCTTCTGGGTCTTTAACTCTGAATACATGCTGAAAAGAACATCGTGTGCATTTCGGTAGTTTCCTTACAAAAAAACAACAATGAACAGGAAATTCAATTTTTCATAACAATTTCTTTACCAATGACACACATGGAAGCTGAACAGGAAGTTAAGTTGATTCTTTGTGCAAAACCTTTGCATAACAATTTCTTTGGAAAGCAGTTGCTTGTCACAGTATCCTGAACGGTATCAGCCAGGGAGTTAAATAAGAAAAACAATTACGCTTAGAGAATTCAGCTAAACAGTAGGAAAATACACATGTGGATGACCATTTCATATAATGAAACTTTAAAAATAGAAAAATGCATTGTTTCCACTATAAAGAGGAGAAAAGATATTTTTTGAGCATTTAGAGCTGTTACATCTTTTTGTTCTTCAGTGTCAGCTATTGAAAAGCTGTTGTTTAAATATTACTTTATTGGCTTTGGCAACTGTTTGCCTCTGCAACCAAACCAACCTAAAATCTGTCAGAGAGAGAACTAAAATGTGAATATTCATAGAACAGAATCATAGAATGGTTTGGGTTGGAAAGGATGTTAAGACGATCTAGCTCCACCTTCTCTGCCATGGTGAGTATGAATTCACAAGATTAAACTGCTTCAAGGATACTATCAAGGATTGTCCAGAAACCACACACCATCTTACTAAATTATCAGTGTTGCTGAAAACAATCTGTGATTAGTATGGTTAGGCTACTCCTGGCTCCTTGCTTGTTCTTGCTTTGTTTTGGCTTATTTTTGTTTGGGGTTTTTGTTTTCATTATTAGCCTATAAGGAGTCATACTCCTTGCAGCTGGAGGCATTCAAAGGAAATTTCAGATGCAGTTATTTCAGCAAACATTTTTCCTCTACTGGCAAACGGTTTTATTCTACAGAGTAGTTGGTTATGTGTCATTATATACAACAACTGAATCAACCTGCATGGAATCTGTGTGTAGCAGCTGACTATCAGTCCAGAATTAGTTGCTGGAAAACAACATTAATTTTGCATGCTCTGTTCCAGACTCTCAGTATAATATGAGGTCTTAAAATTGTGTGATTACATAAATCCAACTTAAACTGCACATAAAGTGTCATACTCAAAGGAAAATACCAAACAGTATGAGTTAAATATTATTTTTAAAGTGGACTTTTAAGGAAAGAACAAACTATATTGGTGTAAACTTCAGAATCAAACTCATTGACATCTCCTGAAGGAAGAGAGCAACAATTCAAAACTCTGAAACAGCTACTGCAAGACTGGTGATTTCAATGAAAAAAATATTGTGCTTATTAATTCTGGGTTGCAGAACACGTCTGTACTTAGGGAAGATGAAATACAGTGTGGGATACTCCATTTTAGATAAAATTTTTCAGATTCAGAGAAGCTGGTAAATATTTAAACCCTTGAGCATTTACATTTCCTGCTTACATAATCAGCACAAATGCATTATTCACTGCTATGAGGAATTGGAAGACCATGCCTGCCAAAGGGTTAAGAGATTCTCCATTCCCTAGCCCACTGCTGAGAAGCATTCCATAGAAGTTAATTTGCCTGGCTGCTCCCGAGGCTGCTATTTTCCCTTTACAGTTATTTTTCATAAGTTACTTGGAATGAAAAGCAAGCAGTGTTATGGCAGAGCTGTTGCCATGGCTGCAGAGGAGCACAACTAATGGAGGCAATAGCTATTTTGCTTCTAGCCCTGTCTTCTCTTATTACTTTTTTCTATTTCTAACTTCAGCTACCTATTACAGGGGAAAGCAAGGCTTAAGTAAGCGGGTATCTGATCCTTCAACAGAAACCATCTCCTGTGCACCTCTCCCACTAGAAAAAAATCACATGCAGAGACTAAAGGATCAGTATCCAAGTTGGAAATTGCATGTAGAAACTGCAGTTATAAGACCTGTGATATATAGAAAAGTGAAATTGCAAGCAATCTTAATGACTACATTTACTTGAATGTAATAAGGAATGCAGGTATTTTCAACAATTTTTTTTTCTTCTAATATTTAACATACAGGTACGACTCCCAAACTTTTCACAAAGACTACTTCAAATTAAGCTTGAATATAAGTAAAACATCATTTCTAAGTATAATCCTATTTAAATAGCAGTACCTCAAGTACTGCAAGGTGTAGTGTCAGAGATGCTGCCACATCAGAGGAAACGGACTTACCTGAACACTGCTCCTCCCTGGCAATTATTATAGCAGTTCTGGCAGCTTCCTTGTATTGCTTCAGTGCCATGTATAAGTGGAATAGGTACTTGGCATCCTTAATTAAATCATACAAAAGCAATTAATACTGATTGAATACATACTTCTTGTTCCCTTTCTTTAATTACCCCACCACCACATTCTTTAAGAAAGCAGACGGACAAGAGCTGCCTTGTTTTTTGAAGAGCTCTTTGTATGGACATGCTTTAGCTATGCTGCCTTCACCTGCAAGTCTTGGCTCTTGGTACAGTCAAACACTCATGCTGGGGACCCTGAGCGAGCTGTGGCAGTTAGTTGCCAAACTGCCAATATGGATACAAAAAGCTGCAGACCATTAGCATGTAGAGAGTTGCACAGGCAGAATCCCAACAACTTCAGACATGTAGGCATTCATGGTGTCAGAAAAGAACCAAAGGACTGTTTTTAGAACTCAAAATTTTGCTAGAAAAGTTTAAATTGTGTTCCAGATCTAGGTGCAAACACTGCGTAGTGTGAATAAGGATGACAAAATCTGGTCATTAAAAAGTATATTGTTCTGAGACCAGATGGTTAAAACATCCAAAGCAGCTAAAAATCTGAAAATTAAGGGGACAACTGGCTGATTTTAGATAATTTCTAAAGATACAGCAAAAATACAGAATTAAATCACCCTGCTTATGAGGAAGAGGAACTATTAAAAAAAGAAAAACAACCAAACCCAAAACTGGGCTAGTGTCACTAGTGTCACTATTGTATATCTTTAGCAGTGATGTCTAAAATGGGATCAATAAAAAAAGTAAAGTCTGTAGGTGATAATAATTGAATTAGTAAATCCAGGTGAAATTAAGCTGAAATACTGTATATAATGGTATGGTTCTAACTTAAAAATATAAATCAGGAAACAAAAAAAAAAAAAAAAGGCATGGGTAGCTTTATGGACAGCTTAGCAAAAACCAAAACCAACTAATTCTGCAATATTAGTAGCAAACGCAATCATTTACCACGTGTATTCTTTGTTAAAACAGTAGAAAAATATCTTTAAAGATTTGTATTAAATGATATTGTCCTGTTTTCTGGAACACTTTGTGGATTTTGTATGCAAGTCTCAAACGTGCAGCAAAAGCAGAAATATAGAAGAACAGAAATATGGAAGCTATAAAGACATTTCCGTATAAAGACAACAACTGCTAAGATTAAGACTCTACTTGAGAGTCAAGGGAAAAAAGGATGAAAAAGCCACAGAAATAAAAGCAAGAGAGAAAGACTAGCATACAGAAAGAAAAAAGGCCAATCATATTGTTCTTTTTAACTCACAATATAAAGGAAAATATTAAGTGACAAAAAAAAAAAAATAAATCACTTTTAAACTGATGATGGAGCAGAATTTTAAGCAACGCATGATAAACCAAGCCAAGTGCAAGGTCCTACGCCTGGGTCAGAGCAATACCAGGCACATCTACAGGTTGTGCAGAGAAGAGATTCAGAGCAGCCCTGTGGAGAGGGACTTGGGGGTGTTGGTTGATGAGAAAATGAACATGAGTTGGCTTCAGTGTGTGCTCGCAAGCTAGAAAGCCAACTGTATCCTGGGCTGCATCAAAAGGAGCATGACCAGCAGGTCGAAGGAGGCGATCCTGCCCCTCTACTCTGCTCTTGTGAGACCTCACTTGGAGTATTGTGTGCAGTTCTGGTGTCCTCAGCATAAAAAGGACATGGAACTGTTGGAACAAGTCCAGAGGAGGGCCATGAGGATGATCAGGGGACTGGAGCACCTCCCGTATGAAGACAGGCTGAGGAAGTTGGGGCTGTTCAGTGTGGAGAAGAGAAGGCTGCGTGGAGACCTCATAGCAGCCTTCCAGTATCTGAAGGGGGCCTATAGGGATGCTGGAGAGGGACTCTTCATTAGAGACTGTAGTGACAGGACAAGGGGTAACGGGTTAAAACTTAAACAGGGGAAGTTTAGATTGGATATTAGGAAGAAGTTCTTTACTGTAAGTGTGGTGAGGCACTGGAATGGGTTGCCCAAGGAAATTGTGAATGCTCCATCCCTGGTGGTGTTCAAGGCCGGGCTGGACAGAGCCTTTGGTGGCATGGTTTAGTGTGAGGTATCCCTGCCCTTGGCAGGGGGGTTACAACTTGACAATCTTCAGGTCCTTTCCAATCCTAACTATTATATGATTCTATGATCAAAAAGTCAAACGTCCTGAGAACCATAACTGAACAACAGTAAAAGTTATCTGGATAATAAAGTAACCACAACTACTTACTAGTGGATATTATCTATTCACTGAAAACTGCCTTAAAAAGGAAAACTGCTATTTCTTGAGTGGGGTAAAACAAAAATTATTATGAATGGTAGGTTAGGATGTAATTCTTCATAACTTCTGACACCTGCTAATGCCCACAGCTAGCCGTTCTACTGATGACCACTTGTCCCCTTTTCTCCTGCTGCAGCAGGCTAAGGATGTTGTGCCAGCATGGACCAGTAGTCTTATATGGTATTTACCATGTCTCTAATGATATTTGACTCAGGTAATATATTTAAATGACTTACATGGCAGCCATATGTGGAAAAAATATAAAAGTAGGAGGCATTTAAGAAAATTTAGCCTCATGTTTTACTTTCATGTTCTAACATTTAAAGTCAGTTATTTTAAAAGCAAAAGTTACAGGAAGGAATTTTCAACTGACAACACATTTCCTATGGTCTTTGTATCAAGTTATTATTGCAATCTGATTGATCTTAGTATTAGACAGCCATGATTTAATTTAGTTTTGCTTTTTAAAACACCTGTACTTAGAAAATACACACACAGAAAACAGCAGAACCTTGCCAGTTAACTCCCTGACAAATTACGTTAAGACCACATGTGGCAAATTAATATTCTTTACATGTTAAATTTAATAGTTGATATAATAACATATTTAAGAAAGAGTTTGTAATTAGACAACAAAATCTTGATAAGCATAATAATTTTTGATTATGTGATACTTCATTAAATGCCACCTTATCAGATTTAAAGCAACCAGGGCGCTGTGAGCAATGGTCTGGTTTGAAGATCAGTGCTTGAAAGGACTAGCAAGTTTCTGCTGCGTGGCTATTTTAAGTTTAGTCTTACTTTCAGCTTTACAAAAATACCACCACATAAAAGCTGCTATTCTCTACAACTAACCCCATTTATTTGGTATTTTCAAAACCATCCTCCATAGCATAACAGGGATAAAGATAGATTGTTTCTTAAATAGATTTTTAAAACAACTATGTATGATTTGATAAAGTAAAATTTTGTTACTCACTGAGAGAGACTATGGCAGATTGGGTTAAAGCATTCAGAAGAACAAGAGAGAGCTTTTAAACAAGGAAAGGAAAGCTCTACATTGAAGTTCAAAACAATGTTAAATATGGCAATTACAGCATTCACAAAATTCCCGTTTTCTAAAATCTTTAGAGCCTCTTCACTATGGGCATCAACCTGTAGCTCACTTTCCATATCCAGTCTTATGCACTTCTTTCAACTAAATGGTGAGGCTGCTGCTCTTAGAAATGAGATCGGATGCTACAGTTTTGGTTCACCCAACTTTCAGCATAAGTGAGAAATTGCTTTAGCTTACACAGATTTTTCATTCAATGCCTCCAACAGCTGCATTCTCTACTGGTCTCTTGCACTTGAATTTTATTTGTTCCACTACCTTCTGCTTCCCTTATAATTTTATTAATGTTTGCATTTCAAATTACAGGTAAATAATAAGAGGTAAGTAATAGAGTTGTTTCAGGTTTTTTAATTGTATAAAAGCAAAGCCGGCTTGGCCATCAGCTGTCCAAATGTCTGTAAAAGTCTAAAATATCAAACCCTCAATCTCTAGGCACCATGTGAAGAGGAAAGAGCCTGAATTTCTAATCTCCCAAGAGAATCATAGCCAACAGTTATACTAGGGGTGAAATAAACTTACTGCACCAAGACCGTATCATCTTCATCATTACCAAATCTCACTCACCTCAGTAAGGCAGAACTTCCTCTTCCATACATAACATTTTGTACCGGACTGCATTTACTGTGAGTCTGTATGAGACCTTAGATTCGTTGACTAAAGAATTGTAGACTGCAATGTCTGCACCCAAGGTCTGGCTTTCACAGCAGAAAACCATGGGTGCAGCGCCACTTAGCTCACATTCAAGCTCTGCTGAAAGAAGCAGTAAAATGTTGACACAATAGCAGTGATAAAAATACAATACCTTGGGCATGCCATCACTCTCTCCCATAAGATAGTCTATCAGCTGACTTGTTAGGGCTTCATCTTTTGCCAGTCCCACCTATTAAATAAAGATAGAAGAAATTATGATATGAAAGAGAAAGGAAAAATATGGAGGTTTCCATAAAAACATTGTTATTTTTTTTTAGTTCTGTGCGTTAAAATCAGATGATTACTTGGTTCATCACCTTTGACAGGCAGTAGTTCACATTTATTTTCTAACATGTTATGTCAGGGAATTTTAGATGCCTGGGAACTGTCACATACTGAAGGTAAACTTCCTGAGAAAATAAAGAAATTTTTGTTTATCCAAATTACTTACTGTTTCAATTGCCATTTCTATAGCCAAGTTATCTTCTGTGCCTGGACTTTTCATAAAGTGTTTTAATGCCTAAAACAATACAGAAGAAAAGTTAAAACTCAAACACATGAGATGAACATTTTCCTATTTTTTTATCAAGTTATTTCTCTCTGCATTTTGACATTCAAATCACATGCTGAATGCTTGTCTTAACGGTATTTTACAGCCATATAGATAACCGTACACATTATAGAGGTAGGAGCTGCTCTTCCAGATACTCCTGCAAGAAATAAGAGTTGAGTCTTTGCCAAATTCTGGTGTATACCTTCATCTAACTGTGAAAGATGTTTGCAGCAATAGGGTGAGAAAAATGAATGACTAATCTGCTACTGGATCCTCCCCTACCTCCCAGCTGAAGGAGTGGTCAACTACAATGGCTGCAATTTGCAAAAATCAGTAATATTTTTTTGGTATGTGTTCAGTATACAGAAGTCAAAATTATAATAAGCATCAGCTCACCAATGTATAACTGACCAAAAAGGAGCGTGTCAACTGACATACTTCAGCTAATGTATTTTCTGTCTTGAAAAATTAAAAAAGCTTTAAGTTAGGGTATGCTACAGTATTAAATCAATAAGCCAGACACCAAGTCATCATCACTGATCAAGCTAGCACGATACAAATAAGTTCTTCTTCTGTGTTTATGACATTTAGAGATTCATTGAGAAGAGTATATCACTGATCCACATGGAGCCTCTGCTGCAGTTAAAAAGTGACCCGTATGCAGTGTGTAATTCACAGCACATAAATGTAGATAGCTGTAAACATAAGTAGTTTAATTATGTTTTTTACACTTTTAAATACCAGTATTTCATCAGTTAAGGCAGCTGAAGTCTACTATGAACTTCCCTGATTTTGAAGCACTGTATTTTGAAGAGTTTCTATGAACATTTAACTATCACTGGTTTACCCTTTAAGTACTGACCCTTCCATATTGACCACACAGCAAGAAAAACTTTCCCGCCTGAAAATGTTTCTTTTCTTCTTCAAAATAGAGTGCGATGCTCTGATAATCTTCATTGGTAGCGCTTTCCGAACCTGCAACAGATAGACAGCAATGACAGCAGTGTTCTCAGTAAGATAAAAGCCCTACTGAAGAAGCAAGATCTTAGTCTAAATTTTGTTTTCCTACTGATATTCAAAGAAAACCAAAGCCAGCTAGACTCAAATTATGTCTACATTTTTTCCCTATTTAATCAGATTAAATGTCAGACATTAGGAGCTAATAGTGGAGTGAAATACTTGTTTCCATAGGTTTTCTGTTTTTTTAACAGACACAGTAAAATTACATTACTATAGCCTACTAACGAATTTTTCCATCATGTCTTGGCAAAAATAAAACAGCGCAAGTGATTATGAGATTATCACCTAATTATTTCTCAGAGTTTAAGAATATGCAAGTATGTATTGCACAAAGCAAGCCTATGAGGATCAGTGTGACCATGTGGTAGCAGGGAACACAACATCTTCTAACCAAAGCTTGATTTTACTGTGTGAATCTAAACCAAAGACAGCCACCAGTCCAAAGTAAGTTTTCAGCTATTTTTCCATCCACTTAGATTACAATTAGAGACACTGTATTTTGGATAGGAGAAAAGGAAAAAAGCATAAGGAGCAGCAGAACAATAGTGGCTACCTTGACAAGCAGCTGCCACAATGCATCACTAAGCTAGCTGCTGCCAAGTTTTCAAAACCTTTGTAACAAGTATGTTTTTTAAAGGAAGAGATTACTTGAAAATATGAGAGAATTTGGTAGATATGCATGTGGAACTCTTTGCAAAGAATGGTGCCTGACACAGGTGAAAAATTACTACATTTATTGCAAGTCGAGAAGCTGGCCACTGACTCAGACTAAAGTCAAAAACAGAACTGCACTAGCTACTAACAAGGAGAAAAATAACTGTTACAGCTGAACCCAGGACATGGGCTGACATGTAAGTCAGCTTCTCAGTCAGGTCTCCTTTTTGTCTCCCACTGAGACAAGAGGGGGTTACAAAGGGCCTTAAAGAAAAAAAAAAAAAAAAGAAAAAAATGCAAGTGCTATACATATTTAAGGAAAGAGCTGGAAGTATGGGAAAAAGGATAAAAATCAAGAACTGTCCCAGTAAAAGTGTTAGTTTTGGAAAAGCGGTACTACATATATCAAGGTCAAAGAAAGGGATCCCTCAATGAACACAAGCAGCACAGTCTAGACAAATACTTTATGGATAAACAGAAAAATCTTCAGCACAGACAAAATCTGAAAACAACCTAGACTGAAGACCAAGGGAGATACCTCAGCTGAAAGCAAAGCCTAGCTTGTAGGCCTGAATCAGACACAGATTTGCCAAAAATGTCCATGGTGACTGGAAATGGAAAGCCTGGGAAACAAAACGTCACACCCCTTGTCTTATGATTTGAAATCAGTTTAAACCAATTAAAAGAACAGCAAACTATTAACTTGAAATACTCACTGATGATATCAGCATAAATCTCCATCTTATTGTGCTGTTGAGCTAATGTGAAAGCTTCATTATTGCACTTGGACATGACTAGGAACTGGATGGCAGAACCATAGTCACCAAGCTGGAGGAAGAATCTAAGAAGAATGAACAAATTAATGCCTTAATACTAATGAGCATAATGACTACATTAAATGTTTTAGAAATATAGTATATTTTGTGGCACACCAATATGATATTTATATCTTGATTATTTTAAACAGATTACTAAAATTAACAGCATAAATAATACAGTATGACAACTTTCATTATCGTTTAAACTTCAGGTTAATACAGTTTTAATCAGAAAGTTAAAAAGAAGGAAAAAAAAATAATCAGCACCTGCTCAGCTGTCCAGATTTTACAGAACTCAAATCAATAAACTGAAATATAGTCATTGGCCAAGTACCAATAACTAGAGTCTGGTATGTCAGCAAGCCTCAGCAGCTTCCAATAGGTATGGTCTCTTCCACCATTTTTTTAGCCTGCAGTGTATGACTGTTACCTGGCCACCATCTTTGCTCCATCAAGAGACTGTGTTTCTCTCACAATATTAACAGCCTTCTCAGGATTATTGAGGTGATCCAAATATAGTCGAATTACACTATCCCATTGTTTTGCATGCTCATAAGCTATCACAGCTTCGTTGTACCTGTAAAATGATGGTTCCACATCAGTTTTTCTAACTTTTAAATAACTCCTTACAATAAGGTGTGAAAGAAAGTATTTTGCTGCTGAGAGGTTATTCTGTGACACCTTCCTTTCAGTTTGCATATAATAACCTTGTTCTGCAATTACTATGCTTTTTTTTGGCTCTATTTAATTTTTTCTTGGAAGAATGAAATCAGAGAAATCTCTACCACGATACTATTTTTGACCTACTTTGCTAGCATCTCTTTTGGTATATCTTAAAAGCAGTTCATCTGTTCCATTAGTTCTGTATGAAATCACTTCGGAGTGAGAAAATTATAAAAAACAGACGATAGCTAGTTGTACAATGTAAAAAACGAGATTTCTGTTCTGTAAACAAGATCAAGAGATTTCTCATTCTCACACTACACAACTGACACAAATAGTATTTTCTAGTCTCATCAATGCAGACATTTAGCTTTGGTCCTGTTTATAAAGTATCATTATTCTGAAGCACATTTACTGATGGGTAAAGACAAGTAGAACCTACATTCTGTGATTACATATAACCTATTTTGGGCTTTCATTTCAGCCAATAATTTCACATTATTCAATATTTTGCAAGTGCAGACATTAAGTAATTTGGTTCTAGAATGAAAAAAATTCTTTCACAACTATTCCCTTTGAATGTCATTTAAAAATCACAGGTGAGGAGTCATTAGAAACAAAGCAAACTCTTCAATACTTTGCTAAGTGGAATTCAATACACAGTGTATTTTAATGATTTTGGTAAAAAATATTAATACTTAGACAGGAAAACAGTAAATTAGAAACACATCTTTGATACTAATGAAAGGTCCTTAGATTACATTTAAAATCCTTACATGACACCTTAAGTTTATGTATTTCAGAATGCATTTTCACAAGGCTGTTTTATGCAAAATTTAAAGCCTGTCTTTAAGTTTGTTTTTTAAAAGGGTAATATCTAATAACATCGATAATGACAACAAACAATAACTTTCATAAAAAACATAAGGATTAAAACTCACCTGCCATCTGCTTCCTTGGCCTTTGCATATTGTAGGTGAATCTTTGGAGATGAAACATGAGGAAGAAGTTCACCAACCTTTGCCCTAGAAAGACAATTGTTATTTAATAAATATATCTGGTTTCAAATTTTTTCCAGTAAAACAGGCATATTTATACCAACACTAAAAGAAGGCTAAAAAAGAACTAAGTGCATGTAATGTATAAGCTTTGAAGGCACTTTAATAGTCTCAAAAAGCTGCACTTTATAGATAAAAGAACTGGAAACTACAGACTGCTTTATGAAGGTACAGGCTTAACGAAGGACAGTATCTTCTCATTAAATTTGAGATGTATAAGTGCCAGACCAACCATTTTTACATCCAATATTCTCTACTTAATCTACAGTAGAACAAGCAGCACTGTATTAAAACTGTAATCTGAAAGAATGTGAAGAGAACAGAATGCCAACAGTACAGGTGCAGCTGTGAATACTTCTTGATTGTGTACTTAAGGCAATGTATTTTATAACTGAAGGAATTTGATGAACTAAATAGTAACTACACAAATAAAATTACTGAATTCAGTGCACGTGTGTGCATGTGCACACGCACATTAAGTATTTGAAATTGCAGGTAACTAAACATAACGGAAAAAAGAAAAAAGGAAGACTATCTCCCATTTACAATAAGACTATTTAAAACAACAGAAGCTTCTGAGAGAACACTGTTCTTGTTTCAGCTTGGGTGAAGGAACAATAAAAATCAATGAAACATACTCAATGAGACAGTTGTGCTATTCAGAGAATCCTTCCTTTCCAAAAAGTACCATAGCAAGTTCTTTGAAATACACCACTTCCCTGAAAACAGCACTTACCAGTTTTTACATCGGATGTACACTGATGCTGCCTTGTCATAATACTGTCCCTTTTCATAGAGCTGAGCAGCTTCTGAAAATTGCTACAATATTGGAAATCATTAAAACATCATTTCTAAATTAAAATAAAAAAAATTCAACAAATAGCTTAATGATTTCACTTATTCAGGTTTAGCTTTATTAACTCTTTTGAATACCTTCATATTCTCCAGAATAGCTCCACAGTCTCTCTTTAGCAACCTACTGGGATGTTTAATGGCCTGGTTTACCCCTCGACGGATATCTCCGACTCGAATAGACATTTGAGCCACCCCAGCAAGGCAAGCTTCATCATGATCCTGGTACTGGCAATCAAATGAAAAGCAGTAACTATACATTATACATTAGAAATACCAGGTCACAAAAGCCACAGTAACCAAGCACTGAAGCAAATTATCAAAACATTACACAGACTTCACAAAGTCAATTTTTGTCTCAAAATTCTTGCCTAGCTACAGCTGTCACTTAGAACTCAGCTTAGTTCTTTTCTTAAGCTTTAATTTTTACATTTTACTTACAAGATCTGTCCAGACCAAGCACACATACGCTTTACAGACAGCTCAGTACTACTCTCATTTTTCCTCTAAAACCAACAGGAGAGAAAAAAGAAACTACAAGCAGGATATTTCCTTTAATCTTTTTTTGTAAGTGGTAAGGCCACTGATGCTTCTTAAGGCCAAATGGCTTGATTTCAGAAATGTTGCTATTTCTCTGATTATGTTCCCTAATTATCATTTAAGTCGCTGAATAGACATTATGCAAATATTATCATAGAATTATAGAATGGTATGGGTTGGAAGGGACCTTAAAGCTCATCTAGTTCCTGCCCCTCTGCCATGGGCAGGGACACCTTCCACTAGACTAGGTTGCACAAAGCCCTATCCATATTATTATGTTAGGGGAAATAATGCCCGAATAAGGAAGGATCTACTGAATACGTTAATCTTCTAACACAATCCTTGCTTGTCTTTATACAGATAACAATTCAATAAAGAATAACAGAAAGAATTATTAGGACCTTTGTTATAACAATGAAAACCCAAGCAGTATTTTCTGACATTTGCATGTCTATTATGAAACTGCTCAAATTATAAAACCTAAATCTAGTTATGCCATGTTAATATAATGTCAATAATGCTTTACACCTAGAGAAAGCATCATTCTGTGTATTAAAAATAAGTGTGAAGACTACTATCCCAAATGAAACACTCATACAGACTTAGAGTGGAATAAAAAAGCCCACCTGAATTCAAGTGAGTCTGAAACATGACAATGTGTAGTATGATAATACAAATGCTATCATTAGTAAAATGGAATTACCTTATTATTTCCTGTGATTCCCTTCTCATAGTGTGACAGAGCATTACTATAATCACCCCTAAAAGAAAACTGGAAGTTATACAGAGAATAGTTTTACTAGAAAGAGATGGTTACCTTCCTACCATACAGATTATACATGTATCTGTCCTGCTTTAGACATAATGACCGTACAAGAATGTGAAGTATGCAAAAGATGGACAGTTACTCATGGCACTTTCTTAGCACTTTATCAAGCTATTAGCCAAAGATGTAGTCTGTCTCTTAGTCTGTCTCTCAATTTCATTATAGTGAGACCAATAAATCTCCCTTGAAAGACAGGAAAATAACCTATCTGCACAATACACCTCAGTAATCTCATCCCTACTTCCTTATTTTTCTGTGAGATAAATGAAACTAACCTTCTAGAATTATTCTTGAATTTTTACAACATAAAAATGAAGGCAGTTTTTTTCCTCAAATACATTCAGAACTCAAGTTACAGATGGTTGCATTGCTTCATATGCCTCTGTTCCTTCCTTTCTGTGACCAACAACTGTCCTCTCTCAGTGCCAGGGAGACAGAGTTGTCTAACAACTCTATTAACAGATGAGTTTTTCCTCTTGGTTTAGACATTTAAACCAGATTTCATCTGGGAAGAATTGCCTAGAAAATCTTTCTAAAATCATGGCAACTGGTTAAAACCTTCTCTCTTTCAGGGACTGACAGCCTTGAAATCTGACACTCACCTACCTATAATATGTAAGAAAATGAAGGCTAATGGGTATTTAATGAAAGAAAGGCAAAAGGCAAGGCTTTTGTCCAATGTAAGAAGTGTTAAATGGTGTGAATTTTATTTTCCACCAACTTGCTTGCAAGAAAGTATTTAGTCAGTAGATGATCATATTATATAGTGCATCTTCCAGCTGCAAAGAAGCCAGGTATAGTGAAATTAATCAAAAGTAACTATTATTTGCTAGCATATGTCTCTAGCATGAGGTATTCCTTATAAAACTACTCTTCTTTATACTATAGCTGCAAGACCTCACAGAATCCTCTCTCAGCAATGTAGTTAGCTGATGTATCTGACAATCACAGATTCACAGAATCTCACAGAATCACAGAATAATTAGGGTTGGAAAGAACCTTAAGATCGTCAGGGATACCTCACACTAAACCATCTCACCCAAGGCTCTGTCCAACCTGGCCTTCAACACAGGGATGGAGCATTCACAATTTCCTTGGGCAACCCATTCCAGTGCCTCACCACACTTACAGTAAAGAACTTCTTCCTAATATCCAATCTAAACTTCCCCTGTTTAAGTTTTAACCCGTTACCCCTTGTCCTATCACTACAGCCCCTAATGAAGAGTCCATCCCCAGCATCCTTATAGGCCCCCTTCAGATACTGGAAGGCTGCTATGAGGTCTCCACGCAGCCTTCTCTTCTCCACACTGAACAGCCCCAACTTTCTCAGCCTGGCTTCATACGGGAGGTGCTCCAGCCCCCTGATCATCCTCATGGTCCTCCTCTGGACTTGTTCCAAAAGTTCCATGTCCTTTTTATGTTGAGAACACCAGAACTGCACACAATACTCCAAGTGAGGTCTCACGAGAGCAGAGCAGAGGGGCAGGATCGCCTCCTTCAACCTGCTGGTCATGCTCCTTTTGATGCAGCCCAGGATACAGTTGGCTTTCTGGCCTGCGAGCACACACTGAAGTTGGCTCATGTTAAGTTTCTCATTGACCAACGCCCCCAAGTCCTCCACAGGGCTGCTCTGAATCTCTTCTCTGCCCAGCCTGTAGCTGTGCCTGGGATTGCTCTGACCCAGGTATAGGACCTTGCACCTCAATTGTATCTCAATTTATATTCTTCTAGTGAGCATGAGTATTGGTTTAATCTTCTTACACTGCAACTTTACAGGAGAACTTACGTGAATTCAAGCTGCATTGCATATTCCTTTGATAGGAAAGGGACCTGGTCTGGAGCCAAACGCTTAGCCAGCTGAAGTGCACTGTCCCAGTGTTGCAAGTCTTTTCGCATCTATTAACAAAGAACAGTAAAATTTTCTGATGCAAGTATTAAATTCTGAACCTTATGTTATTCTAAATACAAATGTAGAGCTAGTGTTCTAGAAAGATTCAGGTAATTTGAATTCATCCTAAAAGAGTATCTGACAGTCACAAAATGGCAAGAACAAAACCACAAGAGGGCAGAATTATCAGAAGGTGAAACAGTCCAACATTAAGGTGGAGATGAAAGCATCTGCAAAACATTTACACATCTTAAATGAATACCTCAAGTGCAGCAACAGGACAGGAGGATGCCAGATACAAATCCTGAGCCAGATTAAAATCGCCAGTAAACATGGCAAGATGTCCTGCTAAAAGGTTGTGTTCTTCTATTCCCTGTAAAATGATGTAATAGGTGCAAAAGTAGTCCAAGAGAAAAAAAAAATATTGTTGTAAGTAAAATAATTTAGTAAGCACATCAAAACAAAACAGTTTTGTATTCTACAACCATGTGCGTTGAATGGATTCTACAAACCAAGGAAAAGCCCTCACTTTCTTACTGGAAGTCAAAGTCACTACAGCTAACACTGTCCAAACTGCAGTTTGTGGAACTATATTCTTAGGGTACTATTTCATACACTTTTAGATATATGACTTTTTTTTTAATTAATAATAGTGGCCTTAAACATTTTCTTAAAAATGACAAAGGAAAACAGAGCTTCCAAATGCCCGAGACATGAATATTTTCAAGCAAATGCAGAAAGGCATGTTGTGCATTCCAGTAGAGACTGCAACCACTTAAAGAAAAAAACAAGCAAGAGTTACATGGTTTGGACATTTTCTCCTCAGTAACTATTAACTCCCTTGAAAATAATTCACCTTCTACTTTAAAAAACAACAAACCAAACACCAAAATCCCCAGAAAATAAGAACTCAGCAATTCTTAAAGAAGAATTAAATCACCATATTTCCTATTTAAAGGGGACTTTACATTTTACCTTTATTTGTTCTAGTGACATCACCATCCCAGCATTACCAAATGTCCGATAAACACGTATTGCAAAATCCACCTCCATATGATATAAGCAAGCTTTGCCCAGCTCATTCCACCCAGACTGGTCATTCAGAAGTCTGCACAACTCCCATGCTTCAGAAAACCTTTACAAGGTAAAACAACATTATTAAAACTATTTTAATTTTAGGTATTAGTCAAACATAAAATTCCCTCTCGACTCTTTTTTTTCCTAATATTATGGTAGGGAACAGATGAAAAGCATTTAATTCTAAGCCACAGAGAGAGAGAGGTGTCAGGAAGAAAGGAGAAATACAAACACATAACTTAACAGTTCTGTTTCTCCTGTTTCTACCTCACTTCTTCAGGAAATCATCTGCTTTCCCTACTCTGGCATTGCTTCCATTATAACGATTTTACATTGCTTCATTACAGTGGGGAGTATGTACAAGCACCTTTGGCCAGTTTTGGAAGAGACACTGTCATAGAACTCTGAAGCAGTCCTGAAAAAAACTATGTCAGCTTTTACTTGACAGTGGAAAACAAATAAAGCACCACTAGGCCAATTATTCAGCTTGGTCTGTATAGACAGCTACATGGACTCATGGATCAATCTGATTTATCAATATTCATAATCACATTTTTAAATCACCAGGATATGCTATACTGAGCTATAAGCACAGAAGAAAACAATTTACACAATATAATTAAAACACAGATGTACCTTTTCAACGTTAAAGTCTGAGTAAGCATTTGTGTCAGCTCATTAGGTCCCAAGTCTTTCAAATTGCCAAGGAACCTGTGAGTGCTCAGATACATATTGTTTGTTTTCCCACTCGGAGTCTGACAAGTTAATTCTCCATTATACAGCAACAAAGGCTTGTGGGAAAAGGGGACTTCTGTGCCACCTGCCAAAATAATCTTTGACCCTAGATTCAAAGATCAGGAGGAAAAGAAGACATCATTTAAAATATCCCTACGTGGTAAGAAGTGTAGCAAACAGTCACAGCTGAAATAATGTAGACTTGCAGGGCATTAATTCAAGGTGTCCAATTCTGGTAGTCGCCATCAACTGCACAGCACATATTTTTCAGTAAAGTAAATATACATAAATAACATAAATCTTCTAAACTAGTACCATCATTTGCCAAGTATTTGTAGGTATATTTCTTAATGTTTCTCTGCAAAAAAGACAGAAATTTCTATGATTTTGGTTAACTGTAAGTGAATGCAAGTTTTGTCACCCTGCTCCTAAAATCTTCTCATTAACATTCCAAAATACAATTTTGAAGCACAAAGTGCAAATTTCAGATAAAAGACTGTAACAGCAAGAAACTTAGGGAGTTAGGACCAAAATGCTTTGCTAGAGCTTTACAGAGAAACCCACAAAGCAACTAGTTTCCTACCAGTTGTACTACAAAGCTTCTGTACTACTGTTTATTTGTACATGCATTATAAAAATATTTAAGACAAATGAAGACTCAGAACATGTTTTACTTTATCAACTGAAAGAGTGAATAAGTTTTTAAAAGCATTTACATTACCTTGAATGGCATCCTTATAAAAAACGTAGGTGTATGCTTTATCATCATCAAAAGCAACAAAAACACCTTTATCCATTGGCCAGTGTTCCCACAGGATTCCTTTAATAGTTGGTGAGAAGTCTGGAATCTCATATAATCTATCATTTACCTACAAACAATGCAGTAATAAAATTACTAGCAAATGGCTAAGGAGACAAACCAAATATTCATCTCTGTTATGATTAAAAAGAAAGAATATAAATAGTGCAGAAATATGAAAAATTAAGAAAAAGTTTTCTTATAAGCAGCAACTCTAAATAACATAATAGTTCAAATCAGAAGGGAAGTAAATGAAGAAAATGCACACTATGTAAATGTTGATTACTTTTCTTAGAGAAAAGGTAGGGGGACAGGCAGTGAAACTGGCAGAACTTGTTAATGGGCTAAAATATCTGTATTTGAATGCACACACACATACAGTTCTGAAACTACTCATCAGGAACTTAGTATAATGAAATTGTCCTGATCTCACATGATGGATTTAACTTTTTTACATTATCATTATCTTCAAGCCTTCTTGCCAATTTCTCCTACCAGCATACACATTGGATTTGACAAAAAGTTTATTGAAACACCATCTAGTTGAAGAGCCTGCTTGTAAATATAATTGTATGGGTATCCCACACTAACTTACTGGGCAGTAGACAAAGCCATCACTTTTGTCATCTATAAAAGCCAATCTGGTTCCATTGGGATCTGGAAAAACTTTTCTCACGCTGACAGAATGCCGATATTCATTCACATATTGCCAGTCTTCGATGTAGAAATAATTAATAACTCCAGTCTAACGAGAAATAACAGAAAAAAGCTAATAATGATATCAGTAAGTGGCATGCAGATAACTAACTTAGCTGTAGTTTCTCTGATTTTTAAGAGTGCTGAGCACAAAGAGTTAGCTTTAAAGAAAAATACTTCCAGGGGGGTTTTTTTGGCTTCCTTCTTCATTTACAGCTGGTTTTGGGCAGGACAGGAAAATTGAGGTTTTCTGGGGGGGAGGGGGAGTAAGGAGTTGGAGGTTTGAGGTTTCTATTGTATTTGTTGTTTATCTCACATGTTATGCTGTATTTCCTGTACAGTTCTCCAAAGAGGAAATGCCTGCCTCGCCACTGGGAGAAGCTTAACCTTCACACAAACCTGGAAAATCTGCCTCCAAGGGAGAAACATTATGAGAACAAATGTACATAATTCAGGGGGGAAAAGCAATCAAACTGATTTGTGATTAATGCTTATTTCAATCTGTTGCACAAAGAAGAAAAGTAAAAGGAATCTTTTGATGTCAATTGTAAAATCTGCATCATCAAATTGATCAGTTGTGAATTTAGTACTTTCAATTTATTAGTACCAGTTCAGGTACTGAGGAAGTAGGAAAGCCCTCAGCTGCTGCAAAACCACTCAAGTTACCAAAAGAGTGATAACACCAGAGATAGTGAGTCTGCCTTTCCTCTAAGGACAATACATCAGCCTATGTCACAAAAAGCTGTGTCACAAAGAGCACAGTACTACAATGCTAAATGTGCCCTGTATTTCCAGTACCAGAAAATACTCCTCATGCACAGGAAAATCTCCAGAAAAATCCATAAGCATGTTCACATCCTTCTTCAGTGCCCTCCTAATTCCCATCTTTGTTGAATTGCCTAAAAAAAATTCTCTTCAGGCAAAGGCTTCTATAATAAGTAATGACTTCCATTTATGCTATCACACTTGTTTACCCCAGTACCTTTTTGTCCACACCTATCACATCACCACCTAAATAAACAAATTTGCAAAGCAAAGTGACGTTTTTTCTTTTATCTGGAAGACATTTTGATTGCAACCCTTTCACTAATGCAATAGAATTAAATTCTGCTATTAAAATCAGTGCTTTGCAACAAACACTAGTAAAAGCAAGAGTTGATCTTCATGACAATGCATCTTATATAAATGCAATAGTAAAGGAACTTGAATGTAAATTTGACTATATTTGCATAAAGTTCTTGCATAGAAAATAATCCATTGTAAACTTCTCAGAACCTTTTTTTTCTTCCTAAAAGTATAGGTAATAATCCAAATAATTCAGACAGAAGCAATACTCACATCTGTACCATATATGAGGAAGTCACTAGTTAAAGCATGGCACAAAATCTGGTATTTATCACCATCTGCTGGGAAGAGTCGAGTTTCTCGTTCTTCTTGAGCATCCAAACCTTCACCTTCTACCTAATTATAAAGAACAGAATGACTTGAAAAACCCTACTGTTAACAATGAAGTATCATACTTTTGCCTGTACCAAACTGTAAGGAAAGGAGATTAATACAAACCTGCACATCCCTCAGAACCCCAGCACCTGCTTCTGTCACATTCCCCCAGAGATTTTTTAATTAAAACTTGTTAAACAGTTCATAAGGAAACACTTTTTCTTCACCTGTTTCAGACTAGGTTGTATTTCTAAAGCCTACAGGAAGTCACCTTTGTATTTTATTAGCCAGTAAAAAATTCTATGGAATTTTTATTTTTTTTACCTCCATTAACAGAAGTTCAATTTTACCTCATTTTTTAAATTAAAACATTAACTTGTTCAGCTTAGATCAACTCATTACTTCAGCACTCAAAATTGCCAGAGCTCTTACCATATGCAACTGGACTTTACCCTCGAAGAGAGCAGCCGCATAATCGGAATTAAGGTGCATACTTGCTACAGTTCCCAAGTACTCCACATCTTTAAGCTTTTTTACATCTAAAAAATTAAAACAGAAAATAAAAAGGTAAAAATATTTTATTTTGTATAAGTCTTCGCTTGTCTAAATCCGCAGCCCAGTAGCCAGGTGTGAAAAACTCACAACTAAGCAGAGAGGGGATGGGTCACATGTAAACAGACTTTCTTCTTAGCAGTCAGAAAACTGGTTAGAAAGTACAAAAAGCTCTCTTCCTATGCAACTCTGACTAGTATTTTTACAGTTTTGATTAATGGAATATTAGTCAAAAAAGTTGATGCATAAAGAGGCAAGAAAACTTTAAATCCACTGTCTAAAATTTGGACATAGCATAGCCATTCTACTTTGCCCCGTGCAAGCAACATGAACATCTACCAATTTACAAGCTTAAACCCTCTGATCATATAGTCCCCAGGTACTTTGCCAAACTTCATATTTAAAGACACTGTCCAATAATGTCTCAAAAGCCTAAAAGTCTTGCATTGGTTAACATGACCTGAAAAAAGAAACAAGAAACATTCTACATTTTGTTACCACTACCTTGAACCTAAAGTTTTATTTCTATTATTTACAATGTGTTGTCATAACTGCTTCAGCCTGTGAAGATCATTATCTGGTCCTAACAAGACCATATGGCAATTCAAGTTGTTACTGTACAATGTGTAATGTTCAGAACTCCTAAACACAACACTGAATTCATAAAACACAATGATGCAGTAATTTTTAAAGAACTGAATTTATGCTTACTATTCTCTCCAAGTGCATAAAACCAAGCCCGATTGTTCATTCCTACAGCCAAATGATAAACACCAATAGCCACAAAACTTGGCTCTACTTCAACAGAGACTGCGACTGGTAGCTCCTGTAAGAAAACAAAACAAAACCATTTTCATCCACTACTAATACTTACTTTACTTGTATCTAAATGAAGTTTAAAAGGAAAAAGTTATCATACTCTCTCCACATGATTTGCTATAGTAACTTCAAGAAGGGAAGTGAGGTATGCAATCCGTGTATTGCAAGCATCTCCAAGGATTGGAAGTTTTGTCAAGAAAACATGGAGGGATCCTATTCGTGAAGATACTGCCAACAACTGTCCATCATCTGTCCAAGCCAGCTTGTCTACACCTAAATCATTCACAAGGTTTTGGGAGGAAAAAAAATGAAAATAAAAATAAATCTTCTACTACTAAACCCAAGAAACAATTATTTTGCTTTAAAATGTGAAAACGGTAGGAATTCATATCTAGGAATATGAATGAGTACTAATGTACTCAAACATAACCAATTAACAGAACTCCAAGACCAACTGGAATCACTCAAACTAAACCCATAACATACTAATTTAGAATCTTCCTAGGAGTGAAGAGTTGGCAATAACTGAAGCATTTATGGATACTACAGGAAGAGATAATAGTGGTATCTTATTACCCAAGAACAGAATCTTGTAAGAAAGTTCTGGAAGCCACAGGTACAAATCATGTGTATCAGGATGAGAACAGATTAAGTGTCTATATGCCAGTACAAGTGATACTGAAAAGCACAAAAAAAAACCCTAACCACCAAAAAACCCCGTAAAGAAGCAGAAGCCAGTTAAGGAATTATTTTAGTAATCTAAATATACTGTATTACAGATTCGAAAAATGAAAACATTAAAGAATTGAATATTCTGAGAGCTGTACTTCTCTATACTTTGAACAGACAAACCAAAATACATCCCCATTTATCTGTGTGTCACCTAATAAATACAAGCTGTGAAAGAAAGAATTTATGGTAAGTGCTATATTTACAGTTTTTTCCTACAACAGTACTTTCATCCATGTAAACAGAGTCACCATCAAAATTCTGTTTTACCTGATTTATAATAATTTCTGTCCTCACGGAGACTTTTGACATACCTTTGTTTTCATCATCCAAGTTTATTATGGCATACATTTCTCTCAGGTCTGACAGGTCATGAATTTTAATGCTACAACAAAATAAACAGTCATTCTCACCAATTTAAATTTCAGTAATCATGAACTGGAAGAAACCCAACCCAATCAAGACAGCCTAAACAGAGAGAAATTCAAAATGCCTTCTGTTTCTTGAAAAGCAACAGACACTCATTATTCTCCATCACCCTAAATAGTATATCACTATCACTGTACATAATGATTTGCTCAGAGAACCAAAATTTGAGGAAAAAGGCACAAATCCAATTCAAGAGAGCTTGGGAGCAGGAAACACAACACACTTAGTCCCTTTTGACCTGTTACAATACAGGTTAGGTTAGAAACACAATCCTGATGGACAAACATTGCTTGAAACACAGACTTAAAACACTAGCTTTCAATCCTGTCTCACATAAAAAGGGACAGAATAAGAGTTCACTTACGCTACCATACTACTCAATATGCTAAAGAACTCCTTAAAGAAATAACACTTATTGTACAACAGCTGAAGTGCTTGAAGTTGCACCATGTTTTGCTCGTAGTTGTACCACTCTTGATGTGCAAGTGTCATAAGACAAGTGCAAGAACTGAGGACAGACAGAACAGTCTGACTCCTACTACCATTCAGCTCTGTTTTTGCTAAAGAATTCGGGTATCACAGGAGCAGGGAATAGCAGACAAGGAGCTAAAGGAGCTACTCCATCATAAGTACAACCTATTTTTGGAAAACTCCACACTATTTTTTTTCCTTAAGTGCTTACACATTTATATGTTTGTCTAGACTGCAGGTAAGACCAAACACCAGGGAGGAGGATATCAACATACTCAGTACAGTTTTAAATGTTCTCCTATCGCTAAGCTGATGTTTATGTCCAATCAACTTTGTAGCCAAGTATCATAACAGAAAAAGAAAGAATCAAAAGGAATAACCTTTACTGTTGTGGTTAATTATAGTTGCAGAAATTCTGGCCAAAAATTAGCTTCTCCTAACTTCAGGCAGAGAAGTAGTTCCATGGAGCAGCTCCTCTCACCTCCTCTGTCTTGACTTCTTCAGGAGCCTTGAAGCCTTTGGAGGCCTTGGGGAGCCTAGCTTTAATGCCTAACAGCTACAGTTAAGTGAGATTAATTCCATTCTTCATGTATAAATCTACCACTTACCAATTGTCTCCACACGATGCAGCTTTGTTTAATGACTGTGATATAGCAATGCTGCTTAGATTATCCTTATGATTATGAGCTTGAAAGATTTCTTGACCTATCTCACGAATGTGTGTAGAGATTACTACCAAACACCCTCGTGAGAAACCAATCATAATGTAGCCATCACCATACCTGTTGCAAAAAAAAACAACAATTAGGAAAAGAGATCTATTTATGCAATGTGCAAAATGCATTTTCTTTCAGACTACTGAGATAAGGAAAATAGGAAGATAGGAAAAATAATAAAATTATTTATATATATATATATAATGTAGAACACCACAGTATAAAACAGATTAAGGAAAAAATAACCAAAGATTCTTAAGGGACAAAATCATGCTTGCACCCAGAGTTCACTTTTCTACATCCTATAATGCCACTTCACTTTCATCAAGCTGCATACATGGCAGGAGAAAGATCTCTAGTACCTTTGCTGGAATAAGCATACCATAAGACAGAAACTTTCATTTCAATGTTCTGGCTGACTTAGTCCCATCAAAGCTATGCTAAAAATAGTAATACCAGTCACTGTGCACTTAAGGCATACTACTGCAAAAAAAGTGGACAAACCAAAGCTACAATCTGTGTTTGTGAATACATGGTCTGTTTACTTTTCATAGTGTCAAGTAGAAATAATGAGGTTAAGGCAGAAATAGTTACAGCATGCAAGGATGAATTCAAACAATATTTCATCAGCTTAGTAGCAAAGAAATCACCGCCTGGGAAACAGCCCAAGTATGCCTTGTTAGACATGCGGCCATAAATTAAGATGCATATAGCTAGAGGTTTTCTTACACAGTTGTAGTGTAAAAGAATAAACAAACTGGCGTTAAAAGACATGGTGTCAGGATTCAAAGATACAGAAAAAGCACAGCTGATTTTTCAGTTCAGAGTTGGAACTTCTAGCTTGGGATTTCTTCAAAGGACAATTATCAACTGGATTACATAGCAGGAAGGCTACAAGAACTTTGCACAACTTGTAAACCAACAAGCTGGCTGAAGGATACAACTCCACCCCTAGATCTTTTGTTAGTTACAAAACAACCTATAACCCCCTCAGTTTAAGCTACTGTCAAGATAGCAATAGGATCAGTGTTCTAAAGCTGAGCATACCAACAGCAATTATATTTGAAAATACTGCTTTTATATAGCCATTGAATTGTCAGGTAAAATAATTACAAAATGTAGACTTGTGTTTTGAAAAGAATTATTAAAAAGGCAACAATACATCCAAGAAAAATCCAGTGTATACGATTTGATATCCAGCATTTATCAGAACTACAGGGAAAGTCTTCAGCTTGTTAACACCAGAATGCCTCATTAAGTTATTCTGCTCACCATCTGTAGGATACAATACTGCCATAAGCCTGCTGAAATGTCAGATCAATCGGGTTATCAGGATCATTCAAATTAAAAAGAAAGAGTGTCTTCTTGCCGACCACTACACTTACCTGCCAATGAAGGAAAAGAAAAATTAACTTGATAAGAATGACATCACTTTAAAATAAAGCCCTACATCTTCACTAAAAGACAAAATGTAGGACTTTTAATAATCCCTAAGAGTCTGAGGGATCTTAATTCTGAATCTTTATCAACAGTGGATGAGATTTTCAGGATAGTGTCTTTGTAAGCCAGTGGTTCACAGACCTAAATGCAAGCCCAGCAGAACACATCTCAAATTCAAGACTTTTCCCTACCGAAGTATTAAGTCAACTCCATTTCTTCAGAGGAAAAGGCAGCAGTTGATACGGAGTTACCCTGCTGGACTACTCTCTCTTGAACTACAATGTGGTTTTCGATCCACAGAATTTTTATCTGTGAGGTTGAAAGGAAGACTATCACAACACTGGTATCTCAAGTAATTTGATTAGATTTCAGAGACAGAAAGACAATTCCAAAAGAAACAGCCTGCTCAGTGTGTATTAAACATGCAGTATTTACAGTCTGATATAATTCTAAGTGACTGCATTTTATTTAAAGAATTCCAGAGATGTTTGACGTAACAGTGGAAGACAGAGTGACCTTTGGTTTTTTTTTTAAGATTATTTTAGAAATTATTTTAGAGCAAGAAGGAGCAGCTTGTTTCACCTTATTCTTTGACAAAGATGCTCTGAAAGACTATTTAGAAATTTACTTTACATTACCTGCTGTTCCAACTTTCCTTGTCTGAAAAACAGACAATGGTTTATTCCTAAAATAAGAGCTGGAAGAATGAAATACAACACTGGTATTTTTAAACTGAGAATAAAGGCATGTGTTAACCTAAAATTCATTAATCCAGAATTACAAACTCAAATTCTGACCTATAATTCCCAATGTTACCTCAAATATAAAAAGTGTATTTCCTGCCTTTTGAAACAATTTGTTTATAATTCTATTGCAGCTTAATGGGTATTCAAGAAATATTATTTCTTAAATTATTCTATGAAATTACAAGAATTATGTTCTGTTGCAGGGCAAGATTTTAAGCCTAGTACTACTTATTTTGATACAACTTGTTATTTTGTGTTTGGGTTTTTTGGTTTTAAGTCATAAGTAACTGCCTGGAAGTAACTGTTACTAAGCCAAGCCCTTCTCCATTGAATAACAGATACCTATATATAGGCAATACCTAGATCAACAATAAATGCCATGTGGTTTAGAGCTGTTGACAGACCATCCAAGCACAAACACCAAGAACTACAGAATCACAGAATGCTCCCTAACATTGTAGAGCAAACTTGGGAGCTGTAATAAAAAACCCTGGGAAGTCTACACTACTGTGTACTCCAGAATGCAGCAGAAGAAATCAAGACTGAAGTCCTCGGTGCCTGCATTTTCAAAATACCTGTTAATTAAATTTCGCTAGGAAACAAAAAACATTTCACTCCATGCAAAGAGGCAAAAACCTCCTACAGGTCTGTCAAAGTAAACATGGGAAAAAAATTGGGGTTTTGACACCTATACTCCATGGATTCTGCGAGAATTTAATACGTTGCATAAGTACACAGATCTGGACAAATTCTAACACAGTACCACCTTTCTATCCATGGATTTTCTGTTTTGTCTTGGTACTTCACTGTTTCATTTAATAACATGCTCTGCTAACAGTTATCATGACCCCATTTTTCTGTACTTCACCACTGACCAACCTGATGGACTTTGAATCATCCAAGAAGGATGATGGAGACAATAAAACTAGCCATTTAGGCATAGGCAGGAAAACACTCACACTAGAAGACTGCCATCGAGGCTTCTAGTCTAATTGATGATGAGATGAAACACTAGAAAGCAGTGTTCTGTTTCCAAAACTGGCAGCTGAAAATCAGCCCTCTGAAAGGCATCTCTGCAATTTTGACAGTCCTGCTCCATTTTCACCTGCCACGTTTCATATACTGTTCTGTATTTATATTGTATGTATTTATTTAAGTCCCTGCACACATCTCCATCTATTATGTTAACTACCTGTCCTGGGTTCAGCTGTAGTAACTATTTTTCTCCTTCTTAGTAGCTGGTGCAGTGCTGTGTTTTCAACTTTAGTCTGAGAACAATGCTGATAACACACCCATGTTTTTAGTTGCTGCTAAGTAATGTTTACTCTGATCAAGGACTACAAAACTGCCTTGTTACCTGTCATATTGCTAACCACTGCACTTTTCATGAACATACCTTAATGAACAAAGGTGTATGGCTTTACTTTAAAGGAAAGCTTTTGGGTAAAAAAAAAAATCTTCCAACACCAGATTTTAAATAAAGGAGGCACAAACTACTTCCTGGCTCATACTGGTTGTCAGCAGAAACCCTGAAACATCAGACGAACACTTTTAGCAGTATTTTGTATTGACTTCTTACTGTGCTTTCCCTGGTTGATACTCTTTCATCAGTCTTCATAACTGAGAACTGCATATCACTGGGATCTGAGCTCACTGAGGTCTGCAAGAAAGAAGTTCAGGTTGAGAAATCAACAGTTAAAGTAGCAAATATTCATGACAAATACCTGCATTATTTCTGCATTCTGTTCATTCTAGTGTTAAGGATAGAGCATTTAGTATCAAAACTAAGAAAAAAGTTGGAGAAAATACAACTTCCATTTGGATCATAATGACACGCTATTATGAGTTCTGGGCCCCTCACTGCAAGAAAGACACTGAGGTGCTGGAGTGGGTCCAGAGAAGGGCAACGGAGCCAGTGAAGGGCCTGGAGCGCAAGTCTTATGAGGAACAGATGAGGGACCTGGCAGATTTTGATCTGGAGAAGGCTCAGGGGGGACTTCATCGTTCTCTACAACTGCCTGAAAGGAGGATGAAGCCAGGAGACGGCTGGTCTCTTCTCCCAGGTAGTAAGTGTTAGGACAAGAGGAAACAGCCTCAAGCTGTGCCAGGGGAGGTTTAGACTGGAGATTAAGACCAGTTTCTTCTGAAAAGGGTGGTCAAGCACTGGAACAGGTGGAGTCACCAGCCCTGGAAGTGTTCACAAACTTTACAGACGAGGCCATAAGTGGCATGATTTAGTTGCAGCCTTGGCAGTGCTGGGGAATGGTTAGACTTGATGATCTTGAAGGTCTTATACAACCTAGCTGATTCTATGCTAAGTCATGTGAGAGCTGTCCAGCGCTGCTACTGCAGTAGTCAACTTAAGACTGCATTCATAGGATCCTCTTGTAAAACAGAACAACATCGGGGATGAGAGAAGTGTGGTTAGGCAAGACCACAGTAGAATTGCAGAGATGCTAATATCATAAATCAAGCTGCATAATACAGAGGCTCAGATGTTTAGGTATGCCTTCATCCTGCATGAGGTTTCCCAAAGGCTTCTTGTCCTTGAAAGTAGGAGTATTGAAAAGGCATAAGCTCCCATTGGTCCCAGCTTTCTCAGTAACCATGAGTATTAATGTATGCCTTAAAATCAAATGGGTTTTATAAATATTACCTGTCTTATAGTATCCCCTTCCTGATTGCTTATAGTAATTATTTTGTCTTCACCGCCTAAAGCCAGAAGGTTTTCAGTACTCCAGCAACCACAAGTAATCCGCTTAGTATGCTTACCTGGAAAAGAAAGAAACCTATGCAACACAAATGAACACAACCATAAAGAAAAGCTGGGATGGAAATATCCTCTATTTGGCCACCCAAACACAGATTGTCTGAATGCAAAACAACTTATAGGAGCAATTCCAAATTTGAGAGGGTTGTTTTTGGTTTTTTGGTTGTTTTTGGTTTTTTTTTAAATCCTCTACTCCCAGATGTAAGTCTTTTGACCTTATAGGAACTTGCACAGCCCTTGTTCTTCCATTTTCTTGCAGTAAATTTGGGGACTGTGCTATATCCTTAATCTTTCTGTCCAGAGGTACTCTAAGCAGGTAAGGAAAACTAATTTGGCAACAAGAACAGCCAAGCAAATTCTTTCAAAGAAAGATAACACAGGTTTCCTATGAGGCAGTATCAGGTGCATGTAATATATTTTTACCTTACTACACTATAAAAATATTCAGGTAATTACAACAGAACAGAAGGTGCAAGTTGAATATGAATACATTTGTGACTTGCATGTTCATACACAGAACTAAAAAGGAATCTAAGTATATTAGTAAAATTTCACTTTCGCATACATAAGCTTGATTTCAAGCCAGCACATACCAAGAACAGAAATCTTGCGAGAAGTCTGTCTGTTATATATAAGTAAGTTTCCCTTTGAGGTTCCAACAGCAAGTAAAGTTCCAACTCGAGACCATAGTAAGAAAGACATTGCATCCCTAAAAGAAAGAAAAAAATTACTTTCTATAGTAAAGAGTCCTTTCATGTACCTGCGTATAAAAACATCTGCATATTTGGCTTGATGTTTATGAAATCACACAGAGTAAGAGAAATTTTAAATTTAGCAAATGTTCTCTACAAGTATTAGAATTATTTAAGTGCACACAAAATAGTGAAAGTAGCAACAAGTTATATGAAGTAATGTAGTAAGACTTGTACAAATGGAAATGCGCCTGCAAACATTAATAGTCTTGAATGGAATCTCGGGTAATTTGGCCACATATACAGTTCTTATAAACCACACAGAGATACCATGAAGGTACGTGAAATTTTCCACTTTCAGCAGTATTTTTTTTGTACTTCAATAATCCTATGGATTCAGCCAACTCCAAGTGAACAGGTCTAGTTCTAGTCAATGTAATAGAGTCAGAAAGAGGCATTTTAACTTTCAGAACTTTGAGTTTCAGATACAGCAAGGCCTATCTGCAGTATACTTAAGGGTATACTTAAGGATACTATACATCATGTTTTTAAAAAAAGCCTCTTGAGGAAAACAATTTTATTCAGAATTTTCTAATTAGTGCAGTTATTTCCACTGATGACTCTCCCATCTTTTTAAACTTACTGTAAGCATGCAATAGCAATTTGAAACAAATTTCAGATATTAACTGACACGTGAAAAGACCTCCAGTATATATTAGGTTTGTGGGTGAGGGGTTTTGTTTGTGCTTTTCTAATTTTAAAAAGAAGAGGACACCTGATTATCACACCATTTATGTATCTTAGTGCTTATGCTTACTCTGCTTCAGCAATAACACTGTGACAAAAGGATTAGACACTTCAGTTGATATATACTCCTGTTTTAGGAGGATTATATTTTATATATAATCCTGTATTAGCAGGATTGCCTCCAATAAACAATTTACAGAAAGATCATGAAGGAACTGCAGTAGCTGCATACTCCATTCTGGTAAGTACCTTCTATGCTCTTTTTTGCTTGCATACTTGCAAGTTACTCTTCCCCACGAAATATTTGTTCACACATGAAGAGATGTGTTCCTTCACACAATAAAACTGATATATACATCTTCATAAATTGCTTTCATTATATTAATAGCTGTAGTTTAAAACTGATTTATTAAAAAAATACCCCCAACCCCCTACTTGGGAAAACAAAAAATTGCCAAAGTTGATGTATTTCACCACAAAATTATCAACAATAATCATTACATCTGTGCTAATAAAGAGCGTTGTTGATAATGTAGTAACTAATAAACATTAACAAATATGTAATGACTAATGAATAATCCACAAATACCTGAACAAGATATACATATAATGCTACATAAAATTCATTAGACAGTAGAAAGAAATAATCACTTTAAATACCTCATTTGTATGTGCACTCATTTGCTCGTTTTGAAACTGTTTTCTAACATGCGACTCAAAATTCTACCAACAATCTTCAAAACAGCTCAATTAAATCATGTATAGGCTGGTAAGTCCCTGTATTTTGTGCAAAGTGTCAATTCTTTTACTTTTTCAGGAGTGGAATAACTTGTATAGAAGTTATTTTTTGTTTCAGTACAGTTCAAATTCAGTTTCAACATACACATACAGGATACCAAGCTGTAACATACAGAAATATCCCATAATCAAATACCCAGTATTTCAAATAAACTTTAAAAAGCACACGTGTAACTGTTAATGGAAATATGGAATAGTTCCATATTCCAGACATGGAGTTTTCAACCTAAAACCAGAAAAAAAACCCCAAACCCACCCTCATAGAAATCATCATACATCCCTCCACCCCCCAAAATTTCCCATCTGCAATTAGGGTTTTTCTTTATCTAATACATAAAACACTGCAATTTTAGTATCTTTGACTACCACCCCTCAAAAACCCAACAACAACAAAACAAAAAAAGCAAACAAAAAACCCAGCACCAAAACTCTGCCAAAAATACACGCAAAGGAAATTTCAAAATGAAGGGTTAAATCAGAAGGAATGCTTGTTTCGACTCATGTAAATAAAATAGAAGCAGCATTCAAAATTAGCTGTTTCCCTACTCAGGTGAGTGTCCTAACAAACACAAGACATTAATTTCCTACAGGCAGAATGTTAACGTGGAATGCAATAGTTTAGTGGAATAGATTCAAAGAAATGAAAAGTTTAATTAATTGTTAAACCCAGCTTATTTCTTAACCCAGTGCTTGATTGTTATGTAAGTTTTGGAACAGTTTTAAGCCTGGGGCCAAATTCAGAAAGGTAGGGATTTGAACCTTACAGTAAGACCACCTACGGTATTTCCTCCCATCCTAAATCAGTCTATTTTTTGAATATCATTTTAGCCACCTCATAAATCCAAGGGCAAAAAAAACCTAGCACTGCTAAAATCACTTCCCTTACTTTAAAGCTCCATTTTACTTGTGTGAATACTTTGGAGAAAATGTAACCAGTGCAAATATACAAAAAATATACCCATCCTTGTTGCTTCCACATTGAAAGAACAGTGGAAACAGTGAAGAGAAGCTCCCTCAGTACTTCAGCACTGCTGATGATTAAAAAAGAAACAAAACCTCTACCAGACCCAAACCCCTATCCACCACAAACACTGCAAAACCAGCAAATCATATGAGAAAGAATTCAGCAATGAACTGTAGCATATTAGTTTAACAATATATGTGTTACGAGGACTCCAATAAGAAGATGATTTCTACAATACATCCTCCACTTCAACAAGCCTCAGTGATCCAAGTCTTCAAATACATACCTTAAAAATAAAATCTTACCTCATTCCACTGTCTACTTGGCTTGTTTTGTTTGTGTTTGCATCCCACAGAAATATGGCACTAGATTTGTCTGCGATTATTGCTAAAGTATCTCCATCTTTGTCCCAGTCCATAGCAACACAGTTACTGAAGAAAAAACAAATAACTTTCACTAATGATGTTAAAATATGTTTGTAAGTTCATAGAAATAGCTAGAATTATTCAGCTGAAGTGCCTGTCCTTCCATTTGCCTCCCAAGCAAACCCATGACAGATTGCAGATTTATCTGCAAAGTGTACTTTTATAGCAACCACATCCTTACTCAAATGCCATTGAAATGACAGGGGCCAAAAGGAAGGCCACAGAAAAGACACTGCTGCCCACAGTCTAGTACTTGAAATACTGCCACCTTGGTTTTCAAGAAACAGTGAAAATCTCTTGTAAGGTTCTATTTTGTTAGAGGCTATTCAGTTGTTGGGATTATTTCTGTCACAGTTCAAAAAGCACAATGAACTTGGACAAGAAACTCATGCAGAAATAGGAAAAACCTCTACTTGCAAATAGTTACCAGAATAAAGAGGAGGGCAGACTTATCCACAAGTCTCTAGTTAATTGGAAACAGTGCTGTTTACAACAAATATTAAAAGCACCATACACAGCAGTATAAGAACCTATGCCATCTGACACCACTCCTCTCTAGATAACTTTTTAACCTATTAACTTGCTTATCTCTGTGAAAAATGTCACTCTCATTACCACTCAAATGAAAACCCCTAATGAAAGCAACTTCAGAAGAGTCCTACTGAAACATACATTGCTGTAAACTAATCCAGTACGCCTTCAGTTCCAGTTTCTCCTATCTTTTCAAAATCTCAGCGGTACTCTAGAGACTTAGTATGGTGTATTTCCAAAATGAATACTGCACAGGCAATCAGAACATCAAGAGCAGGAATAACAAGGACAAAAATACAAAAAAAAAAAAAAAAAGAAGAATAAAAGAATAGGGAAAACCAGATTGCTAAACAGTAAAGAAAACAAATTCTATCAACATGACAGTAAGAAGATGCTTATAATATCAACTAGTATAGCAGAGAATATTTGACATTCTGAACTCCATTCTTACATAAGGAGAGACCCAGCAGTTAAAAACTGCAGTTGGTTAACAGTTAACCAACAAATAAAGAAGCAAAGTTTGGCCTGAGGGGAAAAACCATATAAGCACATCTATTTCTTTAAACTGTATATTGCAAAAATTGAATTTTATTCTAATAGTAATAATTAGAGAATGAGAGAGGCTGGAAATAAGAATACAAAAGAATGACCTAATCTAGGCAGAAGATTTGCTGGTGGGCCTCAAAAAGTCAGTGTTATTCAAATTACCATAAGCAGATGTTAATTAGTTCAATAAGCTTTTGTATATGTGTTTATTATACAAGTTCTCTGCCTTGCCATGAGAATGCAACATTATTGTAAAACTGGTTTAGATGTTATATGTTTCCCTGAAGGCAAGGGTCATCCTGTCCATCAATAAGGTAGTGCCATAAGGGTCTAGCAGTAAGGTAGACCTCCCCTTCCTCACCAACTCACATGGTAGTAGAGGATCCTCAGTCCAACACAAGCTCTTCTCGGAGTTCACCTACTTACTCTATACAGCTTTGCTCATATCTGTCAGTTTGCTAGAGAGAAACAGCATTTATCATACCTTGTGTAAGATACAGTGAAGAACTAAATGGGCTGTGTTACCAAGCAAAATACACTGACATAGCCAGCCCACATTATGAATAGCTCCTAACCAGAACAGCAAGACGATGCAGGAGCTACAAGCAAGTCTGGTAAAGACAATATTAATAATAACTGTGTCTCTTGGTTTCCTGCAAGGTGGCAACTACCATGAACTGCAAAAACTGGATTTCTAGAGAGGTCTTGGGGAGCTACGCGATTCTGGCTTGTATCTACCAATGATACAGAAATATGTAAGCGACATTCTGGAAACAAAAGTCAGACTTCTAGATTAGAGACTTCAGATTTAAAGCCTTAGTGGGAGTTTTGCCATGAGTAAGGGCTCCACCTTAACCAAAAGGTATCAGGTTGTTTGAAATAAAATAAAATAAAATAAAAAAAAAAAATCAAGAATTTGCACAAAGATTTAATCTAAGAGCAGGTAAAACACTAGAAAGAAATGAGTACACAAATGAAACTATTGCTACATCAGGTAGTAATGGTGCCAATAAAAGTAGATTTATATAGCAAAATGGTATGATGACCGGATGTCACAGTGTTAGCACTCAGGGAGGTTTCCTCCGGGCCATACCTAGCCTGCTTCTATGGACTGATTGGTAGCAGCTAGGCTGCATCTTTCAAAGAACATGACTTTTAAATTTCACCTGAAAGAAATCTAGTTCATACACTCCCAACACCACTCTCTGTTGTGAGCCAAAGTATGATAAACAGGAAGAACAGCTGAGATTCACTTCAGAAGTACAGTCTGGATCTAGAGCAAAATTGCCAATATACAGTATACATTATGCCAGTGACATAAGCAAAAGCACTAAACCAAGAGGATATCTTTCCTCAGTGAGGCTGTCATAACAAATAACTAGAAAACCAACAGCAGCAAGAATGCAGTTGCTATCAGCATGACATGGAGGTATTGTTTACAACCTCATTATGTTCTTTCTTAGTATGATGGATCTTTTTCTCACATTTTAATGAAGTAGACTGAGTTTATTACTAATAAGGAGTGCTTTGGGTATAAGAATATGTTTTTCTGACTATCCTTGATAGCTTACTATAAATTCAGCTTTTCCTGCCTTTGACTCCATACATGCTCATCAATTTGTCTTCTTTTCCAGGGGTGTTCACCACAGATAATAGCTCTTCCAAAAAGTTATTACATTGTACAAACATCTCACCAGAAGAGAAGCATTGTTAAAGAAAACAATAAAGAAAATAATTTAAACCCATCTCAGCACCTACCCTGGTAAGCTGATTTCATTTCTCTTCTGACCATGGCGATCAAAAATTTTCACAGCATTATCACCTCTAAAAAAAGGTAAACATAGAGAATAATTCCCTTTCTTCATCAGTGATTTCTATGGAGAAATGCAATAAATATTTGTAACCTTACCCTGTTAAAGCAAGGAAAGTTCCCAAAGTTTTCTGCCAAGCAAACTGCACAGGGGAACCAGACCAAGCTTTTTCTGATAGGCTGAATACTTGCTGGGAGACAAAAAGAAGAGGGAAATTACACATCTTACAAACGTAAGCCTATAACAGTAGTTCCTAGCGTGTTAGCAACTCTGAGTACTGTGACAGGAAAAAAAAAACACAAACCCACAACAAAAACCCAAACACAACGCAACTTCCAGGTGGCTGTAATGCACCAAAGTAGCAAAATTCCAAGTAAAAATCTTTTGGTTTGTGCTGGAAACCCAAGATTTCTAGTGCTGGGTCTAGTCTGCATTGAGAACTACTGAGACTCTACCACAACTAGTATTTTTTTTTCTTTCTCCTACAGTCATAAAAAAACCTCCAGAAACATCAGACTCTCCCTTCCTGTCCAAAGACCAGAATGTTAAGTTCTCTAAATTTCATGGAAAAGCCTGGGACCAGAAAGCATCCTCAGTGTGCAAACCACTGCAAGCTCAACATGGACTCCTTAAAAGATACATAACTATTCTGTTACACTGAATTCTTGTGTCTTACAAGCTAAGATCTCAAACCCATTCGATCATAAAGATTCTGACTTTCAACCAATAGTTTCTCAACTTTCTTTCATGCTGCCTGCACAGATTTTTCTATAACTTGGGTGTAAGATAGAGCCCACAACTTTGTTTCACTTCACGGCTTGCTATCATGACTTTTTCCCTCTCATGTCACCAGATAAACCCCAACACCTGGTGTCCACCAAACACGCGGCAGGCTTACCTGAGTCTCTGCCAAATGTTCCCATCCTTTTGGGTGCACATAAACAGAGGCATTCTTCGCACTAAATTTGCATTTTACTCACAAGAAGTGTAAAGCTATGAGCACCACACGCACAAGCACAAAGAACATCTGACGATTATGTTTGATTTTGAAAAAAAAAATTAATAAAATCTGTAATAAGCCAACAATAAAGAAAATCATGATAGCAGTGCAGGCAAGCTGCAGCTCTTCATGCTTAGTGGACAGGATCGTATAAACTAACTCCCCCGAGGGGTGTGAGTAAGAAACTCTCCTGCTTGCCTCGTCCTGTTTAACTGCTGCCCAAGGAGGGTTCCTCGCCAGGGCCACCATTAGGGCACAGCAGGAGACCCGACACCCGGCGGTAATGGCTTCGGACACCCGTGGCAGTGAGGGGCAGCCGGGCCGGAGGCTGCCTCTCCCGCGGCCTGTTCCCGGGATCCAGGGGCCGGACGGGCGGTAGGAGTGGCCTTTGCCAGCCCTGAGGAAGCCCGGTCCGCCGCGTTAGTGTCCCGCTGCACAGAGGCCGGCACGAGCGGGCAGGCTCCCGCCGCGCTCCTCCCTATGCAGTCAGCAAGCATCACCCGCCCGCGGCGGGCCGCGCTCGACGCCCCGACCCAGATCGCCCAGTGCGGAGCTAAAACCACGGCCCCGCCCGCCTTCACCTCGCCGCTCTCGGCTCCCCTCTTCCCCCGAGCCGAGGCTCCCCTGCAGCGACCCTACCCCTCGCTTACTAGCGGCCCAAGGGGCTCACCTTCATCGCGCCCACCGCTCGCTGCGCAGCGCCTCCTGCGCATGCGCCAGTCTCCGAGCCAGACCCCACCCACCCGCCCTTAGGCGTCACAGTCGCCCGGAGACGGCCCGCAGCCAATGGGCACTGTCCGCCGCCGTGCGGAGCGGTGCTCGGGCCGTGCGCCGCTGGGCGCTGGCACCCAGGGCAGGCGCAAAGCCAGGCAGGCGCAAAGCCAGGCAGGCCGCCGTTAAGTTCAGCTGTATTCAGTTGCAAACAGTGCAGGGTTCATCACAAAGGTTCACGGCTTAGTAATTTCTTTTAAAACAATAAATAGTTCACCGAGAGCATTAACACATTTAAAATTATAAATGTACAAAGACTTTGGGTATTGGACACTTCAAACTTCTGAAAAACATTCAATGAGCTCACATCCTCCCCTTGTCACACGTATTAACCTACTGCTTCGGAAACGTAAGGGACAAGGCACAGAAAAGCAAATACGAAAAGACTCTCTGAGAACATTCAGACTGTTCAAAGCAATCCTGTGTAACAAATTAGGGCTCAACAAAGGCAAACTATAAAATACCTGAAAAATTAAAAATAGATTACTGTTAACTAAGGTAACTGATCTGATACAATCCTGCGAGGCACGTATAGCTCTCCTGTAAGATGCAGAACATGCTTCAATAGTGGGAGGTAAGCACCTTGCAGGATTGGGCCCTTTACATTTTAAAGTAACCTTACTGGAAAGATAGACAATTCTTTCATCTTACAAAATTATACTTCTCAAATTAGTGCAAAGCCTCATGTAAAAATGTAATTAGTCTGGATGTAACGGAATGCTTCAAAGATACCAAAGTGCAAATATTAAATTGGTTAACTTCTAATCACACTTCAGAATTCTTCCAATAACTCATGGTTATAGATTTTTCCTTAAAAATGGCAAAGTAAATATAAGAATCAAAGTAAAGAAGAAGGTACAATGTTCTGCATCTCACGTAAAACCTCTGAAAAATCAAAAAATACACTGCATGGCAAAAATCTGGCAGAAAGTATTAAATAGCAGATTTCTGTTAGCATAATAAAACAATATTTAAAATAAGGCTTTGGTTAAATAAAAAGTTTGCTAAACTAGGAATGATTACAAAAGTGCAAAAGATTCACCAAATACATAACTTCATCTCCAAGGCAGGCATTATGCCTGTATTTATAATGGTTTGCATTGGTTTGTCAGCCTGCATTGTAATTGCTCACATACCTACAGCCAAACATAACCAAAATACACAAGGTCCAATCCTGTAACTTGTTCCACCCAGAGACAGACTCAATTATATCAGTGGAAGTGTATCCATTTCTAGCATCATTCCTTTGCATGTTTGGGGGATCCAGGCCCTGGATCTGTAACATTTGATTACTATAGTGAGTTCACTAATGAGTTCACTCATTTCTCAGCACTTCCTAAACAGAAGTCTTCTGCTGGCAACTGTCTGGTTGCAGCTGATTTGCTTACAAATAGAATCCTTGTAACATATGGGTAACAAAAACGATTTTTTTAAAAAGTGCTTAATATTGGTCCGTAAGAACAACATGTACATGTTAGCTTGAGATCAAACATTTTGCTGTGGTAGATATCCTGCACCTTTTGTTTGTTTATTGGTGCACTGGTGGTTTGCTTGACGAGAACGTCACCTTCATAGAGAAAATTTACAGTTTTACGGTCACAACACATGCTCCAGCTCTTCCTAAGCACAATGGTGCAACCTGCAAGCAAAAAACCAAATAATCCATGAGATAAATGTAGCAAGCTTTTTTATTCACTACACCTGACAGTATTTTCACAGAATCACAGTAACAGTTAACACAGTAACAGTTGTGTAGCTGCAGCAGTGACAGTATCACCCACACTCTGTTAATGTAACTTAAAAGAATCATGGCAAATTGGTCCAAAACTTGGATAGAAACCCACAGAAAAGGTGAAGATATTTCATGTGATATAGTGCAGCACTTTAAAAGCAATAGCAAATCCCAAAAATATCAAACAATTCTTTTTGATAATTTCGGTTACTTGGTATTACAGGAAAAAGAATCCTTTGTTATGGTACAAACTGGACACCTGAGTTACAGACTGACAACTGAGCAATGGCTGGCAAAACTGCATTTTTCTCTCAATCGGAAAACACCAAACATGACAGGGGCAACCTTGCGTTTGTACTTGAGTATTTGATAAAATCCTGTTATAAGTTCTTGAAATCAGAATAATTTTTCTCAGTCTCTCTTCTTTTGTAAACAGAAGTTACTTCTGATAAGACCTTTTTCTGCTGTGATTCTGTTGGACTTGGAAAGTGCAGCAAGTCACATTAACTTTTCCTTTAAAACTCCATAGTACCCTGCGTGTGTGTGTGTGAATAGCACAAAGTGCTACGGATACTACCCTGAAGGCAAAAAGGGTGTTTATGCCAACTCCTCTATTTCTTCCCCCCCCCCCCCCTCTCAGGAACAACAGATTTATGATGAGCAGTCTGTGGCTCTGACAAACTTCAGCTGAGAAAATTTCACTCTTTTGAGTTGTGTGTGGATGAAGCAGTGGCAGACTGCTAACATAATAAGAGAGAAGGTACACAGGCACTTCCAAATCCCTCTAGGAAGGGTTCAAAACTGTCTTATATACTGGGATCACAGGATTCAGTGAGATAGGGAGGGTCAAGGCTAAGGCTACAAAGGTACATACAAACGGTCACCACCCAGACATCATGTGAGATTCATTTAGATGCAATGGTGAGAAGCACTGTTTCTCTCATCTGGTACACTTTTTTTCCCTTTAGCAGGACAAATAATGCCACGGGTTTTCTTGAGTACTGCTACTGAAGGTCCCAAGCTCAGATGAGCCTCCTAGATGAGTTATGTTTTAAGATCTTGCTGCAGTATGAAGTGAGGGGAAACAGACAACTTTGTTTTCTGTGTTACAAAGATGATGATATAAAACAGTTAAGCTCATTTTTTGAATTTGCAGTTTGGGGCTATTGCAATAGCATATTCAGGATAGAATTCAGCTGCCTACACACTGGTGTCTAATGCTAATCTAGATGAGCTTGGACATTCAGCCTGGCCTGCAACTGAACTGCAAAAGGGCCTTCGTCTCTCATAGACTCTGTGCCCTGTCTGACAGCTTCTTTGGATGTAGATGCTTTAGCATATCTCAAATGGCAGTAGATGACAAAGGATAGCTTGCCCAGGATGTCCATGTGTGCACTCTTCCCGCAGAGCTGCATGTTCCTTGAACGATAAAAAAGTAACCAAGATTTGAATTGACTGTAATGGTTTCTGGTCATGAATTGAAGATTTTTTATTTTTTTTTTTTTGAGCTGAGTAAAGAGAAATGGGAAAAGGCTTCCTGAAAGTTGCCCACATTGTGCATGGCATTCACATCTGGAAGGGACTATTTATGAAAAGATGACCAAAAGCTTGAAGAAATCGATAAACTTGCTGAGAGACACATTAGAGCTAAAACTAATCTATGCTCATAATTTATCTTCAGAATAGGAAATCATGCAAACAGAACTGTTTAAGACAGTTTGGGGAATATGTCAATACATTTTATTAACAGTAGCTGAGATTGTCAAAGAAAATAGCTATACTCTTGCCAAATAAAGAAGAACAGTTTATTAGAAGCTGGCAAATGTCTCTTCAAGATAAACAACTTTGGGATGGTAGACAAAATAAAATAAAAAAAGACTTAAACCAGACTAGTTTAAGAAAATGCTTCTTAGGAGTGTTTGAATTCTCCTTGTAAAAAGAGGCACGCTTGAAAAAACAGGATAAACAGTAGTGTACAGTCTGATCAGAAGCTATACCTGTGTCCATTCATTTGTCTGGGGATCGTAAGACTCCACTGTATTAAGGTATGTTTGACCATCATATCCTCCAACAGCATACAACTTGTCACCAAGGAGACATACTCCCACTGCATCTCTGCTAATGCTCATAGAGGCCACAGCAGTCCATGCATCTGTTTTTGGATCATACCTAAAAGATAGTTTGTGTTATGCTCTAAAACTGTTGCCAAAATTCATTAGAAAAAGCACACTGGAATTGATGCTCTCAAGGTAGTAGAAAGCAGGTATTAGGACAGCACAGATCTGGGTGTTAATTTCAAAAGACTTTTTCCCCAAATACTCTCTTTGAAAATGTTTCTTTAGTCATCTGGTAACACAATCAGTACTAGCCAGGTATCTGCTTCTTGCTGCTTTCCATATAATAATATATATATATATGTACAACTGTTTTTACTATATTTCTTCTTGTATGTCTAAGTGTATCACTCCAGAAACAGCTCTGCTGCTATACCGTAGTAGAGCAAGTGCTTGCTTTGATAACTACTACATGTGAAAGCACAAGCTGTTGAAATTGATTGTGGTACTAAAGCCAATTACTTGCCATTTGAATCATATTATGGCTATACAGTATGTTTTTATGTGTAAGTTTCCTCTGCTTATGCTAAAAATAACACAGCTATTTTATGTTGTTTCTACTTACAGCTCTTCCCATAAATACTTTATAGATGAGCACTATTAGAATTACTAGCAGAATACATCTTCATCAGGATATTACCTTTCTACGCAGTCTGACAGCCTAGATGTTAAGTTTGATGCTGGGGCATCATGACCACCTATTGCATACAAGAACCCATTCCAGGTGGTTACACCTACACCGCCTCTTCTTTTTGACATCTGAGCACAGAGGGTCCATTTGTTTGTATGAGGATCAAAACATTCTACTGACTTAAGACAAGAACTCCCGTCTCGACCACCAACTGCGTAAAGCCTACAAAATAATAATAATAAAAAGTAAGTTAATATTGTCTGAACAAGATAAAGGTTCTACTCATGTATGAAGGACTTTCAAGTTTATTTAAAAAGGAATTAACTTTCAATAGAATGTTCTGTTGCAAAACTTCAGGTAAGATTTTATACTAATTTTCTTCTTATTGTCATGATCAATGCATAGTAACAATAATTTACAGAAAATCGGTATCTCTAAAGCGGCATTTATGTTCCATCCGATGCATGCAGTTACATGTTCAAAATTAATTCTGTGACTTGACAGACAAAGGCCCATTTCTAGGAGGGTCAAAGGGACAAAAGTCAGTAGTGCACCTGTGCATGCAACAACTGCTCTGCCTTATCTTAGGCATTCAAGTATTTTTCTAGACCTGGGCTTTAGCTTATGACAGCACTAACTGAAGTCCCTCACACCCACTAGGTGGCCCGGTTTGCTCAGACCTAACAAAAAGGCTTCTAACACTTGGTATTAACAAAGGATTTTAACTTTTTTGGAAAGGCTAGAAGGAAGAGATTTGCTTTAGGAGCACTCATCACTGATGAATCATTAATCAAATAATCAAACTTGATAAAGAGTTCATGCACAGAGTTTATGAGCAATCTGTGCTTAGCAGCAGAAATGCTCAGCACTGTTATTTGGAAAGGTAGGACCATGGAAGCCCTTCTAAAACAGAAACGATGCTTCAAAAGTAAATTCCAGTTTGAGGGATCACCTGAAATACTAATAAAACCTTTTCATTTTGTACAGCACATTATAGTATTGTTAAATAATTAAATAAACATTAGATACTGCAGATAATGATGATGGTGTGAGCAATCTACAACAGTTTTTATGAAGCACTATTCAAGATGCCCTCATCTTGGGAAACACTATTGTTTGTTTTTTAAATATACTTTGATCAAAAACGTAAATACAAACATCCTGTAAATATGGCTGACCTAGTAGTTCTTAGTAATAATTTTAATACCTTTAAAAACAAACAAAGACATTTCCATGGAAGCTCCCATGTTTAATAATACAACTTGTTCATGGTAAGGAATGTACTGAAGGACACAGAAAAATCCTGTTGCAGTTCCAGGAAGTTCACAACTAAAAATCAATCCTTTATACAACATAGCATTTAAATGAAGTCCCCCACCTTGCCTCTCCCCAAAACACAACAGCATTTGCTCACTTATGCACTTGTAATAGCTTGATTTAAATGCCACTTGTACTTTGGGATGCTATAGAGCAATTACACTTAGTCCAAAGGAAGGCAGTGAAATTACTAGGAACCATGGCCTACAAACAAAGACTGAAGGAGATGGAGTTATTCAGTCCTGATGACAGAATACTGAGGGAACCTGTGTCTTTAGATACAAAAAGCTGTTGCAACTAGGAAAGAAAAGATGCATTTTCCATGGTCACTTTAGATACTACAAATGATGAAAATAAATTTCAGCAAAAGGTTTTTAAGATTTGACATGAGAAGAACTTCACAGATGTATTAACAGTTAAGCAGGTTGCTTGTGGAAGTTATGGCAACTTTATCACTGGAGGTTAACAAAATTGCTCTGGCTATGAGTCTGGCTATGAGTGCTTTAGATATAATTGATTCAGCTTTGGGCTAGTAGAATTGATCAGGGAACTCTTTGCTGCAACTCTGTGCCTGCAACACAAAATGACCTCGTTGTCTGAATGTTCTTTGTATTAGGAATTAGGCAAATTTTCACTGAAAAACAGCTGTAGAAATTTCAGATAACACTCCAGACTAGGTTAGTTCTGCCAAAGCTTACTGTTCTGAGTTAATGCAATACAACAGTAGTAGTCCTCCATGATTTGACAGTAATTTTGGAAATTGATTATTCCAGCTATCACAGTAAGAGGAAATCACTGGAGTCTCTGCGAAAGAGAAGAACCATTTGCTCTTTTCTGTATTAAGACGTTTACTACTTATTAGCCCATACAGCTGTCATAAGCGATACTGAGGGGCACTGTGATGCTGTGGGGAAGCTTGCTTGACCCAATCCGGCACCTTTTCTGTGAATGAAGAAACTTGGTTCTTTAATGCTATCAACAGGTATCTATCAAGAGAAATTATTAATAGTCATTTAGGATGGTCCTGTAACTACATTAAAATAATGAGATAGAAAGTAGAAGTTGCCTTCACATACTTTCCATTTAATATTGCTACACCAACAGTGCTCCTTGGAGTTGACATACTAGCTACAAAGTTCCACTGACGAGCCTGTGGATCCCATCTTTCTACTGTATTCAGGTAGCTCCAGCCATCATGTCCTCCTACAGCATACATGGGACCTTCCAATACAGCTACTCCTGAAAAAAAAAACCAAAAAAACCAGATACAAAACACCAATCACTTCTGGATAAGGGCAAAAAGAGCATATTTTCCTTGTGACAGTCCAGTGTGCACCACGTAATATTTAGAAACAAACAAAAAGAAATTTCCTTCTAGTAGCCAAAGCTGGATATAATCTGAAGAAGAAATGATGTTCAATAAGCAGTTGGCATTAAAATGATGCTTCTGCCCCCCTCAAACTTCATTTCTGAATGTTTTTTTACCAATCTTAAAACAGATAACTTTTTAGAAATAGGCATTTAGCCTTTACAAGAACTTTACATACCAAGCCCATGACGATGAGTGGACATAGGTGGCATTACACTCCAAGTTTTTGTTCTAGGGTTGTAGCACTCGACAGTATTCAATGTTTTCAGGCCATCTCTGCCACCAACAACATACAATTTATCATCTAAGACAGCAACTCCAAACTGTAGCCTTCGTCCATTCATGTTTGCAACAGGAGTCCACATGTTGGTACGAAGTTCATACTTTTCAATGCTTGTAGCTCCTGAATGACAACATATGCAAGTTATTAAAAAGGTCTGAATTATCAGGATAGCTTTTATTTCAGCAATATGCTGATCCCACAAGACACCATGATATCCTACAGTATGTTCTTAAATCTAGGTATGCAAATAGTCTTTTCTGACTTCCTCAGGAATTAACTGCATCATTATAAAGGAGGACTTTCATAGTGCTTTTCAAGACAAAAAGCAGGATTTATAACTGCTTTGCAGAATCAAGCCTATAGAAATACAAACAAAATCTGAAGCTATGTGACATCTACTAAAAGTGCTAATTTTACAACAAGTGAAAGAAAACACTTCCTCTGCCAGAAAAAAAAGCAGTTTTCTAACCTGCCAGATTCCTTCTAGCTATCATTAAATAATACAAAAGTGTGTATAAAGAAGAAAATGTAAGTAGCTGTGACAGAACCATTTAGCAATTGGCAAAAAGCATTTTTCCTTTGTGGTTTGGTTTTTTTTTTTTAATGCATGTGCAGGTCACCTTTGTGCCTTGTTATTCGGAGAAAACTCCAGGAACTCGCCAACAAAGTTTTAAGTTGACAAGCAGGTATTCTTTATTGCGGCGCCAGGAGTCAAGGGGGATAGTTCTTCCTAAGGTGTCTCTCCCAAGCATCAACCAGGCTGTGATTATATTGTCTTTAAACATACATATTCATTAGATTACATACATTACATCATACTTCTTAGACAATGCCTCCTGTATGCATACAAAAATGTGGTAGTGGGCTTTTGGACCCCCGGTGGTTATTTCTTCATCACCTTGTTTTAGGATCATTGTCATACCAGTAACCACCAGGTTGTTCTGGCAGAGCTTATTTTAGTAATTTCCTTCTCTCTATAGTTGCTAACAAAGCCTAACGTTCTTGAGGTTACTTATTTACAACCCTATTCTTCAATCAACCCCATTCTGCAATCCACCCTATTCTTCAATCAACCCCATTCTTCACTTGTCATTTTCTTCCTTTTCCAAATTACTTCTCACTTGAGTAAATACGGATTAGTTTTCACTCGATTCAACATTTCGCTCATCAAATCAAGTGTTCCATTCATGATTCCAAATCAATCATAATCCTAGCTTCCAGAATGTTTACAGTATTGTCAAAGCTGCATAGGTTTTTATAACCTAATAAGCAGTGCACACTTAAGACATTTCATGTCCTATACTACAGAATCTTTGAATTTCAGAATTAACATGTTGTAAAAGTATCTGTTTATTTTAAAAAGAACCAAACCAGCTCATGAAATAATTATTTTACAAGCAAATACCTTTTGTTGCATCCATTCCTCCAACTGCAAACAACACACCCACTGTAGATTTTCTAGGTTTGGTGCGAGGACTTTGCAACATAGGTCGTCTCTCTGGCAACAGATGGTACTTCATTGCTTCCATAATGAGTTTTTGACATTCAATGTCATCCCTAAAGAGTGCATTATTTTCCATATCTGCCAGAAACTGTGAAAAAGAAAGAAAATTAAACAAGCTGTATCACTGTAAACAACATAAATTCACATTTTAAGCTAAGCCATTAAGTACAAAAAAGGAACATCACCTGATCTTAATGGATGATTTAAGCTTAATGGTCCAAAGAAAGAAAACAAAATCTCCTTGTGTTCCAGTGCCACTATAGGTATGTTCAGAAAATGGAATCAGGCTCCAGGTATGCAAGTCAGTTTAACCTCAGGCTTTTACTCCAGAATCCATTTAATCCTGGGGTCCATAAAAGCCACTTCAGGCACAGGTTAAATATTTTAATTTATATTCTATTCCTCACTCTGACAGTGGCCCAGATCACAGTATATCAATTAATACAAGCTTTTGTTAAAAATTTTAACGTGGGCAAGGCTGTGAGCAAATTTGACAACTGTCAAATTTTAAATCTGACAAATAAAATTAAGAGTACTAATGAAAGTTTTTAAGTTTAAAGAGTCTAGAGTCTTCTGTACTCCATGTTTGTCAGCCTGCAGGAAAAATATATTAGTAGGCTGAGGGTCCCAACTGTAATTATTATAAGTCTAGACAACTGGCATTTTTTTTGAGCTGTAAGACATGGCCTGAGTAACAAGAGTTCAAAAAGCAAGTGCCCCACTGGGACTTGGGGCAGTTGTCAGAACAATGAGGAAAAGGCAGATGCCTCTGAACTGCCATCACAAAATCCAAAGAGTTTGAGAACATTTGAAATACACAATCCGCAAAGCAGGATATGAAGTCATTGTTGAGCTGTTGACAACAGGTACACAAGTTCTGTGAAATTAGTAATTGGGAGTAGTAAAGGAACACATTATCAAATAGTTGTGCATAATACAGTGTGTGTATCCCTGGCTTAAAGCTGCCTGAGAACTGCAAGGTGGCAAATATGTCATCCATGACTCCAGAACAGATACAGTAAGTACACACTGCTAGGCCTGAATACCTCTGTAACAGAAACTCTAACAGCAAACATAATTAACATACACAGAGAATAAACAAAACTTTCAAAGCCCTTTACCAGTGACTCTTGAGAAAACTGAGTCTTTTGAGTATTTCTCTAATTGGCTGATGTTATGATTCTATTTAAAATACTAAAAAAAAAAAAATAATGAAGCATTCTCATGTAAATTGGCAGAGGGAACTTGATTTTCATTCTTGACTTTCAATACTTCCCACTGTTTCTTCTCTTGACACAAAGCACCACTGAGCACTTGTGTCACGTCAGAGGGACACTGTGTGATTATAAAATACTAAACTAAAAGTTGTTTTTTAACTGCCAGCATGCAACACAATGGAAGTGCACGTGGTTTGAAAAAAATAACAATACCAAACCCAAATCTCATTGTATTTACTACTTTTTTAAATTGGAGGTTGTCATAGTTACATACATGAAAATTAAGGCTTGTACACAACATGACCAATTCAGACCTCCAGTATATTTTTCTGATAGACAAACAGCATTCAATATTTAAAGCAACGTCATGTGTGTACATGAGGTTTTCAACACTAAAATGCAACCGACATTTTCTCCGGTTTCAAACTCCTCCAACCTATGAAGAAGTTTTCTCATAGCACAGAGTGCTGAAAGCAACTTCATCTCATTTAAAAAGGAATGCAATCTAAGGTTGTCTTGGTACCCCCCAAAAAACCTGTAGACACTTTAAACCTACTCCATTACAATTTTCTGCAAATATTCTTCAAAGAACTTGGAACAGACTTACTCAAACAAAAGGAATTTTTTCTGAAGTTTTACTACTTACATAGCTCCTTGTCTAAATGCATTTCTAACTAAGCATGATGTGTTAGCATGAAATTACAGTAATGGCAAGCTTGATGAAGAGAAAGGTAGTGTAGATACTTAAGTACTAAGAATTTATGTCTAAAAGGAAGCGGAACTATCTTGTAACTCAGAAACTGCTTAATCATCTTTTTAATTAATTTATCACAGATGGAATAATTACAACCTGACAGCTTAAGAAGATGCCAAATATTCATCCTTAACCTTTATAAGAGCAAAAAGACACAAATATTTAGGACACTGCTTGCATTAACCAAAGAAGTAACAGAATGCTATGTACAGAGATGCATAAACCAGCAACCAATAAAACTGACAATTCATTATGACTTTTTGCTTCCAGTGCTACAGTTTCACAGTATTTCCCCAAAGATTTTATGTTTTGAAGTATCAATCTAATATTCTATGCATCTCTGCTTGCAACATTATTGATTTCACCAAGTTGTTCAATTTTCTAATTTAATTTCTTTCAAATAGCTTTAACCCTTCAACCATAAAATTGGAAACCTTTTCATTATATTATGCTTGCTGTCAGATTGCCTAAGATCATGTGATCATGAAGCAAAACATGATTCTGAAAATCTTAAGACTGTTTTGGGCACTTCAATTTACTCAATGTACTAATTGTTGCCATATTAAAACCACAGCTTTAAAGCCTTAATTTTTTAAAGTAATAAAAAGGCAACATAAAAATATTTTTAGAAATACAAGTACATATTTGAAGAAGACATGAAGAATTAAAGATAAAATAAATGAAATATGATATTGCTTTTGTATTTCATTCTGCTGTTTTCCTAATCAGTTACTGAGTGGGCATAATTTGATTTCAGTACACATTTCTGGGATAAATTCTGTACTTTCCATTTCCAAAGATGTTTCAGTTACAATCAACTGAGTAAAAGGAATTCAGCAGTAGTTACTTAGTTATCAGTTAATTAAATGCTTAACAAAAGAATGATTTCCTCCAGGTCAGCTGGCTTAGATTGTATCATGTTTCTAGAAAAAGTGAATTACAAAGCCAAGGTCACAACTGAGAAAATCCTGCCATTGCATATACAATAATCAGTATTAAAATGTTAATACTAAAATGCTTGCTAGTGAATCTTACTATCCGTCAAGAGGATACCACGTCAGAGGTAATAAACAACATGTTGAGTATGTGATTTATCACTATGAATGAATCAAACTCAGTTTTTTTGTTATGTTAATGAATTTTATTTATTATTCAGATTCCATAAAAAATCCTGTTTTCTTAATTTAATAGAGAATTCTAACTAAACAAACTGAAAACAGTAAAGCAAAATGCTTGAACTCTGCAGTAGGAGTTAAATATTACTAGTGAAAGTCCAGCAAAGAAGGTTAGCACAACAGAAGAAAGGGGAAGGGACAAGGGGAGGAAATAAATAATTAAAAATATCGAACTTAGTTTACATCATTCTATCAGGCAACAAATACAATGCTACACATGACACTAATGACAGTAGTCATTCCTAGAGGAATAGGAAAACTGTAATTCACAACTATTTAAACAAACTGAGCTCAAGTCTTCCTCAACATTGTGTATAAATTTCCAAGAAGGAGAAAAAGTATTGACTGGTAAGAACAAAAATACCCAAGGATGGTTTATCAAGAGTTAAGAGCAGAAAAATCACTCCAAGTAATTTATTCAAATTGTATTTCCTAAATCTCAAGGATAGCTTGAGATATCTCAAGGATAGCTTAATTATATGAAGAAAACTCACTGACCCAAGCTGTGCAAGTTCCATAAAGAAATGTAAAAAGGATACACCTTCTAGTGACAAAAATATCCATGATAACCATTTTTCTAGGCAACAGAAGTGATGTTTTCCTAGTAACTCCACCCCCCGTCTTGTGTCCTGACTGACCTCGGGTTAGGATCAGAATATCCTGTACTTCAGACAGACACAAACTATCATGTCTATACAACACGCTAAGCTCTTATATGCAGCTCTAAGGATCCAAAGCATTAAGAATGCTGAAGCATTTATGATTTGTCAGTATCAATATATCGATGCTGTAGACATTATGCCCACTGTAACATGGTATAAACTAGAAAGGAATTGAACAATTTACTTGTGGAGCAAGCAGAGGCAGTCTAATGTAAGCCAAGAGTTTGCTAAGATCTTTCCTTCTCTGTTCCAAATCATGTCGAACCCACGTAAGTAGTGCATTCAGTATGGTTTCTTCATTAGGAATATTCATGTCGTCACTTGCTAAAAGCTTTGCAATTTCAGTGGCTGGCAATAATAGAAACTCCTGGTTTCTAATTACTTCCATGAAGTTTTCCTGAAAAAGAAAAGCATTTTTAAGACAGGTGACATCCTACTTTGACGACATTTTACTGCATTCTTCCCCTGCTTTCCCTCCCTTTATGCCACCTCTCACTTGTGCCAGTAAATATCGCTTGGAAAACTGACCTGGGAGGAGGAAAAGAGTAAAATAAAAATGTTATTTTTTATTTATTTTATTAAAAATAAAAAGTTATGTTGACCCCATATCATTTCCCCAACTCTATCACTGATTCCCAGACATATGAGCTGAAACAGCTGAGGGGGATGTGTATGGACAGAAATGAGCAATGGGTTGTGGGAGTTATTACTACCTTGGCATTGCAAATTGAAGAAATATTTTCTGAAGTTAGTTCCTTTTTATTCAAAAAAAGAAAAAAGGATAAAAAGATGCACTTTGTTCCTCTTGATACATAGAACATAGAATACAAGCAAAGAGCACAACATCCTACAGCTACTGGTCACAACTGTTCTCATTACAGCTAGATTAAACTATGGCCTTAAGTTTTCAGAGTAAATAACACAATTTTATTGGTGATTTAAAATAGTAAATAAAATAATCCATTTTGTAAGTTTTATACAGCTGATCTGATTGAGGAGCAAAACATACAAAGAAACCACAATACTGTACACACCTTGCTTTATTAACAATATTTACTTTTATAAGATTCAATTTTCTAACATTCATCCTGTCATTTCCAGCAACAAATCCTTGCTTCAAAATAGGAAGGTGACAATATGTGTCACTTCCAACACTGATACCCTATTACTTCATAATAATAGGACTTGCAGGATGTTCTATAAAGAGTCTCATGAGCTTGTGCAGAAAGAGCAGAAAAGTGTACAGAAACACAATCAGGACTATGAACTTATAGGGAAAAACCCAATTAAACAAAACAGCGAGAACAGGTCCATCCTCTTTCCCCATACACTTTACAAGCTTCCTTTACAAGGCAGCAAAGGAAAGAACAGTAAAGACAATCTACGAATCACAGTATGTTCTTTTACTTTGGTAACTCAAAACCCAGTTAACCTTGTACTCCAAACTGAGAGTAACTTCATGACAATAGAACAGTATTATAATCAATTTAGTAACACACTACTGATTGCTAGCTAGCTAGTCAATGGAATGCTGGGTTTGCTTTGCCATCGCATGTACCTCCAAAACACTTGGAGGATAAAGTGCATTTGATCCTTGACAGGGAAGTCTAACCAGGCGTAACATCAATATCAGCCTCATTTAGTATGTTGTTAAACAACTTAAAAAGAAAGAATTGCACACTAATGAAAAGAGCTCTGGATAAGAAGCACATACATGTTGGAAAAAAATAGGAATTTTAGGTAAAAAAGCAAGGAGAAACTTGGGAGCAGAAGCTGGACCTGGGCTGCAAAACAGGTATGAATTTAGCATACAAAATGGCTACAAAAGCATACAATATAGTCTGGCATTGCCCATGCAAAAGGCATCATGACAAGAAAGTGAAAACAGTAACACTTCTTCCCTTTTATTGCTTAATCATTTCAAAGCTGTACCTCAGTACCCAAAAGCATTAACTAAAAAATGCTGAGCAAAGAGGAAAAAACTAGTGAAAAGTAAACCAGTCTGCCTTACATGAAAGCCACACATACATAACATGGCTACAAGATTTCTCAGGGGAAAAATGAAAGTCAGTCTAATCCATAGGTAACTCTGGACTTGAAATTAGGAAAAGAATTGGAAGTGTTATCTGTGCACAGACTGTGTTCCTGGATAGAATTTGGAAAGGGAAATTTTACATTTAGTATCTGAAAAGCTTTCCTATTAGAGAGATCCAATGGGCTACACAAAAGTAGTGATTCCAACTGAAAAGTGTAGTAGATTAGAAGGGAGAAATAACTGTCTTTACCTCTTTAATTCATCTAACGCTCTGTATCACAACATGAAAGTTGAGAAAATGAACAAATACAGGAATTGAAACTGGTAAAAGGACTGCACCAGTATGCAGTAGCACACTAGACATGGTCTGTTTTTTATTTTAATGCTTGGGAGTAAAATTGAAGCTGAAAAAGTGATCAAAATTATTTCCAGAGTTTAAACATGCAGTTCGCAGAAATTCAGATACCACCGAGTTCACTTTTTCCACTGCTGTTTTTTGCCGATTCTCTGCCCTAGAGAACATGCAGCTGGAGCTCTGTTTTTAGTTTTGCTGAACAAAAAGGCAGTGAGTCCTGACAAAGAGAAAAGCCAACACTTACTACCTTAAACTTTCCATATGGTCTATCTGCATCTCAGGAAGAGGAAGGGGAAAGCATCTGCATGGAAAGTTTCTTTTGTCTCTGAAGGCAATGACAAGCTGATCTTGAGTAAGTCAGTCAGGCATCCTCTTTGGGAAGCATTTTCCCAACTAGATTGCATCACTTCAACAGCTGCTGTGCATAAAAAGTCTGATTTTCCTTCTTGCTGCTTGCAGACAGTTGCTTTCTGATGGGAACAAGTTCAACTTCCTCTTGCTCCCATTCTATTTTTAAAGCAGACTCTCCTTTTGAGCATAGTATCAAAGCATTCCACTGGGAATACAGCCACTCTTTGGCCTATGTCTGTTTTTTTTTATAATCAGAATCTGACAATTCCTCTTCCTCTACAGACAGAAATTCTGAAGACAGAAAGGAGGAGCCAGTGTTACCTCCTACCCTTCTGAACCTCCTCATTAGCCTTTTCTTTCCTTCTTCTTATGGGAACTCTCTGTGGAAGAACAGGATATTTCAGAGAACAAACGGTCTGCAGTTTCAGTCCCTCGCTTTCTGGTCCTGAAAGGAAAAGTTTCCCACCCCCAAAATTAGCTCCTCAAAGAGCTTGGAAACTTTATCAAATGAGTAGCCTGAGGCTTACGTATTAGCTAAAACAGCGACACACAGTCCCTATGCTCAATGCTGTGAGTTGCTCATTCACATCATAACCTTAAAGTCCCCCTTCATCAGCTGCAAAGTGAATAATAGTGATATTCTTAACCACAGGTCTATCCTTGGACTTGATATAGAGAAAAATATTATGAGCACTAGACAAGGCGTTACGATGCTTATTTCTAAGTGGCACCTAATCCCCATAGTGGGATTTGGTGAGGTGGGATCCCTCTACACTTTGTAAGAAGGTTAGAAGCCCGGAGAGCATGAAGGTTACAACACCTGTAGGCTAAGGATAGTATACTGAAGTGGCCCAATAGGCAGCTGTAATCACAGGACTGTTTGAACCTGGGCAGCTAAAAAACAAGAGGTGCTTGACTAACAGGATATGAATGAGAACAAACAGAGAATGTGATTTTGTCTACGGCTATTTCAGTCAGCTGATCAACAGGTACAAACTCATAAGAACTGAGTTCTCTCATCTCCTGGTAAACTATTAATAGACCAATGTCAGATAGCAGCTACTTTACTTTTAGTCACCTTTGACTGCTGTGTTCAGTGATATATCAACCTAATGCTTTTACTGTGCCCAAGGTTTGTTTAGAGTACACTTATTGTAGCTTGACTCCTTTCTGCATAGTTTCTGGATTCCAAAAGAGGCTGGGCAGCATGCAGAAACCTATTTAGTCTTGCCAAGACAGTACTGATCTATTATGCTAGACAGAACTTAGGGAACTTGAAAAACAGAAGTATCTTGTGTCTTCACAAGTGAAAAGAAGGCAGTATTTTCCAAGTCAAGACTATTATTGAGAAGGATAGTTTGGAACGCATTTCAAATGCAGGAATAAAAAACCTTGTTTTAGGCATTGACACAACCCTTGGTTCTGGTCCTTTGTGTACAACAAAATACTGAAACCTCTCCCCTTTCCATGTTCCCCCCCCTCAAAAGAAGAAACAGTCTGGGCTGTTGCAAGAAAAAACAACAAACTGTCCCCTTTGATTCCTCCTTCCAAATCATAAATTCCATAATGCTATGTTTGTTACACAACTCCTGGCTTTACAGGAGAAAGCAAGTCTAAAAGGTTTAGACTTTAAAGACTGTAAAGGTTGGACTTCATGACCTTAAAGGTCTTTTCCAACCTAATTGATTCAATGATTCTATGGTCTGCAGCATTCCTAGCTTCTATGCTTGTGGCCTCAATCTGTTACTCTGTCCTCTTAAGTTTTTCTTACAAACAGCTAGTGCTCAATTGCGCTCAGAAATCATGCAAACTCCAAAATTAGCTTCATCAGAATCTCATAACGTCATCTCTACTCATGTGCTTCTGAAGAATTCTGATGAAAATCAAAATAGCTTTCACTCTGCTTTAAGCATGGAAAGCTGAGTAACAAAGATCACAAAGCTATCTACGCTGGAATTGACTCAGGCACTATCACATACAATGTTTAGAATGTCTGCTTTTTCTTTTTCAGTTGTTAAAAGAGTTAAAATCTGGCTACTGAAGAAACTACTTCAGAACACCTCACTACTTGCTAAGATATTTCACATTCTGGAAACAACACAAACTAGCTTTTACTCATCTGAAAGTGTTAGCTTCCCTTTAGTTGACCTTTTTGTAGAAGAGGAGCTATTGGTTTTCATTCAAGGTACACTATCAACTGTTCCAAACAAGCAAGATAACAAAAGGGGTGTTTCTTTTGACTTTGTGAAGACAGAAAAAAAAAAAAAAACCACCACAAAAGGCATGTTGTGCAAAAAGACTACAAATTAAAGAAAACAGATACACTACTGGCCAGCCTAATGAAATTCCTAAATTTATCATTGTATGGCCCCAATACAATATATAGACTACAGCAAAACAGGTTAACCTTTGCACAAAAGATACCTTTACCCAGATACATGTCATGTCTGTCAACTGTATTTTAAAACCCTGATGCATAAAAATCAGAATTGCCCTTAATACAGCATTAAATCTACTACTTCTCACTTCAGTTGATTTCATGTTTCACTTAATGCATCCAGAGGATTTTTCAAATTTTAGTTTACAATGTCAAAAATTGACCTGTTTTGATGATAATCTTAAAAATTATTCTCCTCTGAATAAACAAATTATCAACAACTGTCAACACAGTAAGCAGTAATGCAACACTTATGCCCTTTTGGCATAACAGAGATCTGTATCTTTAAAATGAAGTGCAGCATTCAAACACTTATTTTTAATCACACTGTACTATGCAATTAAAATCATGCCATAATATCATGATAATGCTTTCCAATGACACTAATTAACATTATTCAGACCGAGCAGGTCTATTAACAGAGGTAGGCCTATTGGGATAATCCTCTGATTGTCTTTCAGTTGAACCAAATGCTCTTTTAATCTGAATTTCTAGTCTTCAGGTAAAGAACTTTTTTTAAAGAAGCAGGTATGATGATGATCAAATTCTAGCATGGGTCAAACCCCTTTAAAACTGATAAGTTATTTTAAATGCAGAAAAACAGTTATACAGCAATCTGATTTTTTTCTGCCAAACGGGAAAAAACAACTCATAGAAAATAACATCTGAATTAAAATTTTATATTTTATATTATTCATTACCTTCTATTTCAAGTGCTTTAAAAGAACCAAAATTACATGGAAAAGACAGAAATATACACTGTAGTCAGTATAATCCCCCATTGTTCTATGCTGCAGCATAAAAATACTTCATTGTTTCAGCAACCAGAATTTCCAAGTACTACAGGTATGCTTAAGTCTTACACTCTAATACTTCGTAATGGAAAGCACATCAAGTGGCTGGCACTTACTACCGTTGAACTTTTTTTTTCCCCAACAGCTTCTAAACAAATGAAATTACTTGGGAATTTATTTTAATCGAAGATTCAATTGGACTGTACATTTCTATGCAGTTTCCATAGCAACATTCATTGCAAACTAAAGAAGCTGCTTCTCTATTACTCATTATTACTAAAATTCAATTTCGTCTCTCTGTTGGAACTAAACAACATTAAGAGAGGCCTTGGGAAGAATCCATCTACCACAACTAATTAGTTTTGGAAATGGCTTTTAAAATCCACCTCATTTAAATTTCAGCCATGTTGAAGCCTGAAAAGCAACAACTTTGCCACTGAAGTGAACAACAGCCAAAAGGCATACAACTGTTTTCCTGTGGTCTGAGCGAAAGAAAAGACAGGTGCTGTAAAAGAATGACTTTTAGAATGTTCACAGCCCCTTTCTGCCACAAGTCATGAATTGCCAATCAAAATATTAAGACTATAATCCCTAACATTCACCTTCAAAGATGCATTAGTCTGACATGTACTACCTTTCTGATCTTGGTAGTCCACTTATAAGGCACATGACAATAGCACAAACCAAAATATATGCTTATTATTAAAAAGAACAAATGGACCAGACTCTTTGCACACCTTTTGTATCGCTGTCTTGCTCAACATTACTTCTAATATCCTTCCAAGGCATAAGCCACATTTATCTTGACTGTTTCATCTGACTCTCTACCCAATTGCAGTCTCCTTATTTTCGTTTGAGCAATAATGCAGATCAAGAATAAAAACGTAAGTTACAATCGGCACACTATTTATTGACCTGTTTTGGTGAATTTTAGTGTGTACAAGATTTTAAATACAGAGATCCACTCATGGAGGAAGAACACTGTATTATATATATAGTAAGAAGAAAAAAAAGAGCTATTTTAAACCCTTGTACAGACTAAACTAAGTTATTTTAAGCCCAGAAGAAAAAATTTAGAAAGTTTTTAAACCAGCAAAAACTAAGGCACAAGAGGAAAAGCCACAGATTTCTAAAACCAATTACCACACAGAAATTACAGTTTTGGATCTAAGCCAATATCTTAATGGCAATGCAATGCCACACCACACAAGCAAATTAAGTACTATCTTCATTCCCACATCCCTTACGCGGTATCTACATGTCTTCATTCAGTTCTCAAGGGCTTACATAGGAAAAATTTCATCAAGAGGAGAGAAAAATGCCTTGTAAAACTGCAGAGAACAAATGAACTGACTTGCCTCAGAAATAATTCTCCTGCCTTATTCTACTGATAAAATTATTGAAATATGCTTGTGAAAAGGAAAGAAGAACATTTTGCGTGAAAATAAAAGGATGACTATTAAGATGAAGAAGTCAGGTCAGTCTTCCTATAAATTAATTCTGAAAAGATCATTGGCAAATTTGTACTTAGTCACATATTGCCTAGCCTAAGATTAAATTGTTTGATGCCATCCTGACATCCCACTACTAATAAGGATAATGCAGAATCTATATTGATGAATTTAACTTGGAACCTGATTACTCCAGCTTATTACAAAACTAGAATTCTACAGTTTTAGTGATGCGTTATTTTGCACTAAATGATGGTAGCTTGCCCATTGTTAAGTGTGTAGATTTCGACTGACAGAAATACGAACAAGCTTTTGAACGATTTTATTAAATGCATATCATGTGATCCCATTGCTGTTACAGGGAACCATTAATGCTTGCCTATCTCCTTCCAACTCTAAACCAGAAACTTCATAGTTATTTTGTCATTTCTCATTATGGGAACATATGTGCATTATTTCTTGGAAGATGATCAAGAATTAGGGTATTGGGGAAAAAACATTTGTATTTCATTCAGGCAAACATTCTGTATTTTCATTACTAAATAAAGTGGATGATGCTTAAAATAACAACATACCATAGTGTAATTGTGAGCCACCTTGTGCAAGTCAGTGCAACCCTGTGCATCAGCGAAAGATCGGATTCCAAGGCAATTGGACGGGTGAAGCTGCTTCATTAGAAATTTGCAACATGCTTCTACAACCTGAGAGAGCTGAAGAAGGCAAGCTGTAGATAACAGGCACTCAATGTTATCTTCTTTTAATTCAAGGCGACCTAGTAACATTATGAAGGAGATCACATTAGCTTCCTCTTTTTTGTTGTATTCTCTAAAGCTCAGAGGCAATAGAATTATTTACAGATTACATGACAGAATATAAAGTTTAGCAACAGATAACCAGCTTTTAAAATTAGTACATTTGATAATGAAAGCAAAGGAAATCCCAGTAAGATTCCTTTTTTGTCAATCAGGACACATTTAAGATACTCACATAATTTTTAAACTAACTACAGTATTAGCAGAGAAACTATATCCTACCAGGCTGCCTCAGATAACAGCAATGATGATTTCTTTATTTTTAAGGCATTAAATAATGTAAATAATAATTTCTAAAGAGTGCGTGAAATCTAGTAACAGAGTATAATGCTCACAGGATAATTCATTAGATGAAATTCCCATTTCCATTCTAATTACCTGTATATGCATATTGAACCAGAGCCCACAATGCATTTGGCTCCACACCTTCCATCTTGATTTCTTCCTGTCTTGCTTCCCTTACATCATTAGTGAACATTGCCGCAAAATAGTCCGAAACAGAGGAGAGAACCAATCTGAGTACATCATGCAGGAGAAAAAGGAGACAAAGAGAAAAACAAACAAACAACTTAGTCAACCTGATGTTTCTTAATTTATGATTCATTACTTTGCCCTTTGAAGAAACACTGCAGTGAGAAAAATATTTTAAAATTGACAAACTGCTCCATGCTCTAGGTCCCCTCTAGGAATAATGAAGTACATTCTACGTTTGCTGCTGAAGTAAACGAATTACCCTTTCAAAGCTCAACGATTTTTAATAGCCAACACAGAAACAACCCACAAAACACACATTAATTGGAAACTGAATATAAATATACATTTTGGAAATAAAAAGAAAGTTTAATTCCACTTATATTACATCAGTTACTTTTTTTAAACATGAAAGAATGACTAGTCCTTCTCAAAGTGCTTTAAACTGCTTTACACATGCATTCATTTGCTAATACTAGAACAGAACTAGGCGCAGTAAACGTGGAGAAGGTACAGAATAATCTCTTTTGTAAGTATGCATTTAGCCTTTCGCTAATAATTGTCAGTATTTCAAGATACTGAGTAAGTAAACACATTGGTGCAAAACAGACATTTCTCTGGATATCTGAAAGTAAAACACTGAGTACATATAATAATGCCACTCCTCAAAATGTGCAAGAATTTTGATACCTTGGACTAAGGTGAAAGAGAAAGAAAATCAATGTAGGACGGGAATATTCAACCCACAGTTCCATTATATGAAACCTACCATAACTATTCATGAGGTCCCCAGCAGAGCTTCAGAAGAGCTCTTGTGGTTTGGATCAACTTTTGTGCTGCAGGAGTTCGCCGCTGCCTTGCTCACAGGGGACTCTCAAATGTAAACGTACTTCCGTATGTACTAGGCTACGCAAACAGCAAGTCCAAGAATCAAGACTACTGCAAATACCCTACAGAGTCCATTTGCGTACATTCAATGAATCTAATACTTCACAAAATGTCAGTTTATTCTGTACTGAATCATTACATTGGCTTGTTAACATGACAGAGGTCAGGAGCCACAAAACAAATTACTTGAAAAGGTGAGCACCAGTGCTTAGGAGTAAGTTTAACTGTGTAGTAGTGGGGAGGATTTGCTTGTACACAAAGTAATGAGTTACAAAAACCTTCTCTTAGTTAAGCAACTGCAAAGTAATAAATCATGAACTAATTTGAAATACTTCTTTCTTGCTAATTTTCTGACCATTGACCATTTGGTCAGGCCTACAGTAGGGTAATCCTTTTTTTCTAGTTGCCAAGGCAACAGAGTTTGTTTAAGAGCATATGGGGAAGAGATTAATTTTACTTTAACATCTCACATGATTGAAGTTTTGTAATGAGAAATAAAGTTCGGTTCTTTTAAAGACCACACTGTTCTTGAAATACGAGATTTATTCTGCAGCTGGCTTACTCAGAAATATTAGAACACTCTGCCAGTGAAGCACCCAGGCATCACTCGTAGGCATTTTAACCTTGGGTTTAATGACACCTGCAGCTGCATGAAAATGCTACCTCCCAGAGATCTGTACAACTTTAGTGAAATTAGAAAGTGCATTCATGTCATTATCAAGGGACAGTTTCTGCAACTGTTTTTGATGTTTGAGTAAGATAACAAGGTCAGATTTGTATGTACAAAATAGGGCAAGTGCGCCGATGGGCAGATCCAAATAACCCAAATATCTCTGCAGGTCCAGTTCAGAATTTGTTTTTAAAAAACCAAACCAAACAACTTCAAGTCACTATTGCCAGAGGTCAAGATTTTAACTTCTGTGCAGAATCGAGCTTGAAAAAGAAAGGTCTCTGCGATGGGAAACAGAACCTAAGACCTGATCTTACCACAGCTGGGGTTTTTGGTGGTGGTGTTACTTTTTCCTTCCCCCAGCAATGCACCTGGTTCAGGTAGCTGCACTATTATTTAGAAAACAGATGGACTGTACATATCCTAGCAACAACTGTTGAAGAAATGCCAATAACCTGAGGCTCCAAACATCTTTTCCCAACTGTCTGATATCAGCAAATGTCTCTCTGTAATTTACAGTCTCAAAGTCTTCCAAAAGAACTGACTGGAAGTTTAAAATGCAAACCATTTCTATTTTTGGAAGCTTGTGTTTGGGTTCATGAGAAGGAATACATGCTACACAGTATTAACTGCTTTCCAGGGTGATTTCCATACACCAAAACAGGGTGTGCAGCCGAGGAGCAGACTGACACAAGTAATATGCCAAAGCATAAATTATAATGAAAACAACTTTGTAATATTTCAGCCAAGAAGCATGTTCACAATGAAAAGCCTTGAAACAGGTAACCACACTTCTCTCTTAACTCAACTAACTTAGAAAAAAGTTCTCTTGAAGAAAGAAAGGGGATTGAAAGATACAGTGACAATGTATCAAGGTGACACAATTAGCATAAAAGAAAACAAAGGCAGACTTCCAGCAAACTGGCCTTTTCTTGTCCCGTGTTTTTCCCACTAGTCAATAAAAATCAATTACTACTTTACTGCTGTGCTTTAAGCCTAGCTGGTAACAAAATGTCCTAACCCCAGGACATTTACAATAATTGACACCCACTTGTTCATTAATCTTTTAATCTCATACCTAGTAACTAATTTTTCTTTCAAGCTTTTTATGGATTGTCTGAAATTAAACTGTATTCCTACACACAGATTATATAGCATGAAGCAGCCAATACCTTCATGTAACTGAAGAATCCATGGAAGACTTTCCCCATCCATAGTTGACCTTTTTGCTAAAAGAGATCTAAAAGAGCTAAGTGAGAAATATGATTTTTCAAGAGAAAATCTGTGCAATGACTATAAAAGCTACACTTATACTTACATCTCCTTGTTAAATAGAGCCATTGTGGCTCTGTTTGTATTTAACATAAAGATAACCTCTGTGTTATTTATTCATCACAAAAATTAACTTATTCCTCCTTATTAAGAGTTCACTGGGAACTACTGATGCTATAAAATTGTGCTTTTTCTCAGTTTAGAAACTGAAGAGTTTTGTATTCTGAGTTTGCGGTGTCTTTATTTTTTTCACCTATGAGTGATATTTCTTCCATAACTGGCCCAAACCAAAATGCCTTTGAAATCCATATACACTGACATTAGAGAAGCCACTTAACAGTAAAAACCAAACCAGACCAAAACAAAAAGAAAACATGCACCCCAAAAGGCAAGAAAAAACCTTAATGCACTTAGCGTTGTATGACTGTGGATGCTGAATGTAACGATCCTGACTCTCCTTCTTGCTGAACGACCAGCTACTGCCAAGTACTCAGTTCTGCATAGATAAGATTACAGGAATTTGGCTACTGGATTATATGCAGAAGGCTGGCTGCTCTTTTTCAGTGCACAGGAAAAATGAGAGAAAAAAGAACACATGGATACCAGATTTTTTCACCTGGGAGACCATAACACGCCTGAACAATTAGTTTCTCTGGAAGAAACACTCAACAGCTATGGGCTAAACACTGACAAAATCTGGGTGTTTCAGCACGTGCCCCTGTTCTAACATGAGGTTCTATTGCTGCTGCTGTCTTTAATTTCTGTGGTTTGTACTAATCCAAAGCCAGAGAGACTTACCGTAACAGCTTATTTTGAAGAGTTTTCTACTGAAAGCCGGTAAAATATATATAAGCAGGGTGGCATGCCTGAATTATACTGTACTTCTTGTTGGAACTGCCACAAGCTGCATCATCTATACAGCTTTCTAGGTCTTCAAAGCAATTATTAAGTAAAATGCTGATAGCTGTCAAACCTGGCAATTTACAGATTTAGTATCTCTCCACCTGATTCACCCGACAGAATGAAGTGAAACTTCTTAACATCTTAAAGATAAATGGGACAATTCCTAGGCAACGTCTTGTTTGTGGCTGTGTAACACCTGAAAATAGGGAACTCATTAATAGCATTCATTGAAGATGTAAGGTGATGCCGAATAGTTTATGCATCCTATTATGAAGCACCTCATACACTGGTGGCTTCACCTAGTTTCTATTCTTGATAACAAAGCATGCTAGTAATAAAAACAGTATATGCAAGTGGTATTATCCCACACTACTAATGTATATCTATTTATTTAAATTAAATTTGTTTAAAAGCAAGCAACACATAAAAATACATGCAGTATGGTTATGTTAAAATGATTTCCAATTACAGCTCTTCAAGAGAAATCAAATGTTTCAAAATTCATTTGCTGCTTCTATTTGCTGCTGATTACAATAAACCCTTTGTGAATTTTTTCAAAACAGCCACGCTGTTAGCAGCAATAGCACCCTTTTTAACATAAAGTAATCGTACAACTGCTTTTTTATATACTTTGACTTTTTAGGAAGACACTTTGTGTTAAACTTTTAGCTAAAAACAAAACTTGTAGCTAAAAACAAAAAAAAATGTTGTGGTGAAGGATTTACAAACTAAGGCAATATAGACTATAAAAGAAAGGAAGTATTATTAAAACGTGGTAAAGAAGTACAAAGACAAGTAAGCCTCAAGATAAAAAAAGTCTGCAAACCAGGATTTGCACTCTTCCAGACAAGTTTTCTAACCCCTAGAGCACATAAGCTTCCATTTGCCTTCTTTCCTTCATTCCCATAGCTTTTGTACTTCCATCTTTCAGTGTCCACAGGAAGAAAGAAAATGTGTCTGAACAGACTTTCAGATTGCTGGATAGAGGCTACAGAGCAGGCTTTAAATCCTCTCCAGCTAAGAATTTACACAGACCCTTTTCTTACGGTGAATGTTCCGATCAGCAGGTTACAAAATAAAACAAACTTCTGCTATGGATACAGCAGTTAGCTGAACATAGTAAATAGGAATGTAATGACTTAGACATCTGAAATTGCAGTGAACACAGAAAATATCAGGTTCAAAACAGAAAATCTGAAAACTACTCTCTATAAGTAAGCACGATTTATAATAATGAAAACTGTCCCCTCCTAAAACTTCTATGTGACCTCATATTAAGAAAACCCATTTTATCTTAAAAAAAAAAAAAAAAGAAAAAAGCTGTTCAGTGTAAATTAACTTTCTATTTTGTTAGACATCTTAGATCACCAAGCTATTAAGCTAATAGGTATTTAATACATCTTTCATTATTATATTTTAAGATAAATAATCAGTAGTGTTCTGAAATACACTGACTGCTCCAGCCTGCAGTCAATACTGAAGAAGTCAGAACTTGGATGTGGCAATGAAAAAAAGCCTACAGAATTTTTTTCTTATAACATCAGCTACAAATACATAAAGTCATTCTTCTTACTGAATTCCTAGAATTGCTGAACCGAATTTAGGATTTTCATCTTTCTCTTTCCCACTAAGGAAAAGTTCAGCTTTCAGTGAGGTACTCTGGACATACTCAGGTGAAGACTGTAGTTATTGCTACGTTTCCCTGCAAAAGTAGAACAGTGAGAGAAAGAACTTGCTGTGCAAAAGGCAAAGCTTATTTCCAAGTTTCTCCAACCTTATGGAGTGAGCTAAGGACAATCATAAGCCTCCCACCTCCTGCTACAAGCACGAGGTGTTCTTCTTTGGCCTTCAATTTCATGCATATTTAAAACACAAAACACCAACTACAGCAAGATGTTTTTCCTTCTAAGACCATAGCAAACAACAGGTGGTAGCGTATGCCTACAGCATTACAGAAATAGATACAACCATGGAGCAAAGCCAGTTCTCTAAGTAAACAAGAAACAGGTATGAAGCCCATTATAGAACTTTTCAGCATTTAGTCTTTCAGTTTCTCTAGTTAAAAAATAAGTATCTTGCAGACATTCGCAGCTGTCCCCTGCACCCTTTCCGCACTTTTTAACTGTTACATAATCCATACTCCAGAACTGTATGCTGCAAAGGTGCTACCACAGCCACATAAAGTAAAATTATTTCCTTATTTCATAACAAATTGATAATATTAATTAATAATATATTATATTCTTTATCACTATTTTTCATGTTTATAGCACTCCAAAACTCTTTGACTTCCAAATTACTTCTGCGGGTGCAAATCCACGAGGGGTGTTTGCATTCCCTGTTTTCATCTGATTCACTCTCCACAGGGACAATGTAGTTTTGCAACTAATTTGAACAAACTGAAGACCAATCTTTAGCAACTCTGTAGCCACAGGGAAAAACAAATCGTCTTGCTCACCATAGTGTCTCTCCAAAAAAGATTCAACATCATCCACAACTATGTGGCTCTAAGTGTTTACAAAGGAATTCAGGCTAGGGGTTGAAGGGAGGAGAGCAGGACCACACGTTTTAGCAGTAACTGCAGTAAGATTTACTTAAATCACCTTGAAAAAATCAGGGATAGTCTCGATGGTTTGAAAATGAAGTTTTATAAAACGAAGTCTTAGAGAGCAATACCAAGTTACAGTATAACTGCCTCTATGCTCAAGTCAGTTCCCATCCCCATGTATTATCAATCCCTCAGTTGTATCAGCACAACAGTGTGGATTATACCTGAATAAAAGCAGTGATATGGCTTTTCAAGAAAAATACCAAACCCAAACGAGCAACCTCTTCCCATCTTTTTACTCTTGCAGCATTAACCTGTAGTTTCACTGTTGGGGTAGGAATGAGCAATGGAAAACAGGAAAGCTTTAGGTTGTTATTTCTGTTGTGGACCTCTTGTGAAAAGACAGCTTACTTAAACCTAGGGTCCTATTAGAGCTATTAACACTGTGCATTAAATATGGTAATGTGCTTCACTTACTCATACTTTTGTTTCACTATTTTTGGAATTTTCCTAGCTTTTAAGAGACATGCTATATGATCTGCTCATTACACAGACAGGCAAGGCAATGTTTGGTCTAATTTAGCCATCTAACATTTACTGTCACTGTTCAGTATTATACTATCAAAGGACTCTTCTTACTACAGGAGCAAATAAACTTTACGTGGACAGGCGACTGTCCTTATTGCTAATTATGACTCCAACAACTTCATTGGTTAATACAAAGAAAAAATTAAATCTAAAATTTTTTTTTACATCATTCTATGATATAGAAACCACTACTACTTAGAATATTCTGGAGATGCATTTGGGACTTTTGGGGGTTTTATTTTGTTACACAAATATATTACTATATGCTTGAAGAGAAAAAGGAGAACATGAAAACATCACAATTGTTTTGATGCTGTATCACATATAAAAAAACCATTAACTCTTAGTTTCCAAAAAATCCATTAAACATAAGTGTATTTGAAGTATTCTAAACTGTTCAGGATGTTCTGACATTCCTTAAACAAAACACAGGACACACCTTGAAGGTGCATTTGTAAACAAATATGAATTTTATTTCAGATTATAATAAGCTTACCTGTGAGCTGGAATTCTACGATCACCAGCAACTAACACCACATCACACAGCTGTTTGTGTCTAAGATAATTCTCCATCTTTTTAAAAGTCTGTTCAGCGTGGTTGAGAGCCTGGAAAAATTCATCTGAGGTACAGGGCTCCATAGTTTGACAAGATGATAAGGTATGGCTGCTGTTGGAGGTTCTGCTGAAAACAATAACAGAAATCCTAGTTCACACGATACTGAGGTACAGTGATTCTGTCTACAGATGATAAAAATCACATGTGATTTAAAAAATGATATACATGATTTAATATACATTCCCTTGCTATTTTATTCCTCTTAATTTTCATACTTTCTCTCTTCAAACCTAATCTAAACCCTTGTGAAACAGGTACGATCATTTAATATTGTACTCTTCGACCAACAGACACAGAAAGATCAGTCCAGTGGTGGTATCTATAGCATTGTCAAGTGGTTAAGAAAGAACAGACATCTACCAAGATCCTGCAAACTAAAAAAGCAACAGAAGGATGCAATAAGGAATCAAACATCTCACTGCCACATGTTGAAGTCTTACTTCACACGTATGTTAAAGTCTTGTTTCACACTTAGGCTAAAGTGGCTAGAACAAAACTCAGCATATATGGTGCTAGTAAGAGCGTGTGGGCATGCAGCGGGGGGAAAAAGAAGTAATCAAGAAACACATCAATATACCACCACTCCTACTGCATGAAGCCTCGTGTCTGAAGTTAGAAGCCAACACAGGAAAAACAAGGGTGGATGGGAAATAAAATTATTCTGAGCCATTCCCGCAGCACCTTGGGAGAAAAGGAACAGAGAAAATGCAAAGGGAATGCACCGGCATAGGACATAAAGGAAATGAATCCTAATAATGTGCACTGTAGGAAGCACTTCCTCTTGCTCACAGCTCTTTAACTCATTACTACTTACTTTTCCACAATGCAAGCACATTTTTCACAATGTCATGAACTCAGGTAGCACATTCAGGGCTAAATCTACCAAGAGACTTAGCTCAGGCCTCAGTCTAAGATACTAATTTCAAGACAGCTCCTCAAAAACAAAGTCTGAATTTTCAGCAGAAAATGTCCTGTACTGGATTTAAACCGGTATCTAGTGAGGGATCAGAAATGAGCCTACTTCCCTTGGAGGACTTTATCTTGCATGCGCACTCTGAAGTTGCGGTCAGCCATTTATTTAAGCTGCGTCAATTTCTTCTCAGCCCACGTGAGTCACTTGCTCTGCTTCACCACTGGCCCTCTGACAAACTGAAACAAGTATTCTCTGTGGCCATTTTGGAAAGTGAGTCAATGAACTCATATACATGAAAAATGTAACCATGTAACCACAAAAAAACATTACACTGGCAAAACCCGATGGCATTCTCACAGTGAATGAGCAACAAGTACTCAGAGAAAGCAACTCGTAAACCACCAGGCCTGCAAAAGAAAAACAAGTGGAAAGAACTGGTCAACAAGAAAATGCTCAGGAAATTCATGTTCCCTATCACAATCCATTACATCCTCAATTGTGTTGGCAAAGGTTGGGGTTTTGGTGGTTTTTTTTTTTTTGTTGAACCATATTTTAACCCAGATTCCTCAAATTAACCCTATTCTTGGTCATAGAAAGAATTTTACATGGTATCAGGGATTGATCTACATCACAATCTAACCAAGAGTTGTGCAGATAGAGCTGATGTAGCAACAAACTAGCACGCAGAAGGAAAAACCCGAGCCAGCAGTTTGCTGGACTGCACCCTCACTAGAGCATTGCCAGACTGCACACATGTGCGGTTTGCAGAGAACTCAGCAGCAGTCACCAGTCTTGTTCAGTAAGGAAAAATAAGTGCAGCGGCGTCTATTTTCTACTACTCACCATAAAGCACTTAAGATATAGAAAAGAGTTAGGTCTCGCCTGAAGAAGTCCGACCCTATATACCTGTCCTCCAGCCATTAACTTACAAACCATTTTCCACAAGGAAGGAAAAAGGAAAGAAACATGAAGCTTCAGTGGTCCATAAAGAGAACATGAATGAGTCCAATAGTTGAGATACTTGCAAAAAAGGGAAGATAGAGCTTCAAAGGCTATTTATACCTATTACAAACTGTTTTACAAATCTGTTTCACAGTTCCATTTAGCCACAGCCATGACAGCTCTGGCAAATACACAGCAAGGAAAGAACAGAGAAAGGGGAGGACCTTTTTTTCTCTCTCCCAGTAGTAGTACTGAAATGGCTTCCAAAATTCTTGGCCTACATCCCTTCCAATCAGAGAGAGGAAACCTGGGTATCTAGCACTGACCTGTGAATCCTATGCTCTAAGAAAACAGTCAGCCATGAGGTCCTGCAGCACTGAGTATCAAGGCAGCTCTGCTCCTTTTGGATCTGCCTCTCAACTCAAATTTAAGCGTAGTATGAATTTCCCCTATACACTGGCTAGAGGGGAACATCACACATACTACTAAAAAAATTACATTAAAGACTGAGGCTCTCAGCACACAAGATAAATGTACCAAAGAACCCTTTCTGCAGATTCCTTTAAGAGAGTATTTTTAAAACGTTCAGTGGAAATACTGTTAAGAATATCTTAGACTGTCAGTTGGTAGGGTTTCCTTTCTGCAGTCTTAAACTTCAGTCACACTTTTCTTAAGTCCTTTTTTTCTTTCCCTATTTATGTCAAAAAGATCCCATCTAGCACTGACCAATTTTTATTAAGTATGGTACAATTTCATGGTGATTATAAAAATAAAGTTACCCTAAGGACAAGATCTTTCCCATGCTAGCTACACATTTTACTACCCTGGTGATTCATATAGTAAAGATGCTAGCTTTCTTCAACTGCTTTGGCTAATTAAGAATTTATGTAAGAGTATGCCTTTTGAAACCAAAATTATAAGCCATGCTGTAAAACCATTCATTTCTAAAGGATTTTATTTCTTGGAATAGAATGTTTGGAATAAAGAGCTCTGCCTAATCTAATAGTTCATTGCAGAGAAATGGAGCAACTAACTGGGCTAGTAAAGTGGCCAGAAATGAGTTTCAAAAGTTAAAGCACTTATGATGACAACCATTGAAGAGCTCAATACACACCTCTCTTCCTGCTGCTGTTTCAGGGTTCATTGTTGTAGCTTAAAGCCACAGCACAGTTTTCAATATAAAAATAAACGAAATTACAACACATACAAGCCTTCCTTCCTCCCACTTTTAATAAACTTACTCTCTCAAGAGAGGCACCAGTGTTCTTCCAGTTTTACTGGGGAGAAACACTATCTGTTCCTGTTAACAGGATTTGTTATTTTACTTATTTTAAAGCATTGATATTCATTCTAAAGGGGAGTTACAAAGGTTATTTTACAGCAATTACTTATTAGCTAACAACCTATAAATTCCAGTAAGTATTAACTTGGCTATAACAAAGGTTGCTAATGTGTTTTTCATGATTTTTATGCATTTAAAATTATTTTTAGGATGGCATCTTCTAGGCTAAAAGTCTCCATGCTTGTTTTTGAAATAAAAATGAAGCCATGAAGACTTCATTATGAGTAAGAAAAAAAAAAAATCAAATACACATTTCAAGCTATTCATTTTGGAACAAAGAGAGAGGAACAAAATCCTAAATTTGAAATTAATTCTATTTTTTTTAAATAACTGTAAAATTGTCTAAAAAAGTTCTCTGAAAATTTTGTGTAAATTCACTTGTATTTAACACTGTTCTACTGTCGCAATCAGTTCACCTAATTCAGATGTGACTTCAGCTGTATTTCTAAAAAAGGTCAACTTCTCCGCAAGGTAATTTGAAAGCCTATGAATCTGCAAAAACGTAATTTTACTGCATGATAAGAGTGATGCAGTTAGATCAAGGCTATGCAGTACAGATGCTGGCCTTCTATACAATACCACTTTGTCTTTTCTAACCTCTTGCAGCACATAAAAGCTTATTTCCTTTCATTAAAAAGCCAGGTTTTGTTTGACAGAAGCAACATAGAATCATAGAATGGTTTGGGTTGGAAGGGACCTTAAAGCTCACCTACTTCCAACCTCCTTGGCCAGGGGCAGAGACACCTTTCACTAGACCAGACTAGACATGCTGAAGTGCAGCTGGTTACTAGAGCTTTGACTGGACAAAGCAGACAGGAAGCGTTACAACGGCATTTCTATGTGCAAAATTTTGATGGAGAGAATACCCCAAATATACTGCTACTATGTCTACTCAAGTGGCTGGTTCACAGTATCAACAAATGAAGTCTGTTTTTCAAAAGATTTATATGCTCTGTCTCTTTTTCCCCACTCCATCTACCAAAAGTGCAGCTCTTCTCCTTTCTCCTTAGTTCCTTAAGTCATTGTCTCACTAAAAAGGGACAGCAAATAAGATGTGCTTTGCAGCCAGCTCCGCAGCAGAGCTTTTGCTCTTTCTCAGCAAAGGCGATGAGCTGGGTTTTAATCCATTAACTTAGATGCCATTTGCAAAGAGTGATGTTATCTTTGAGACTTCTGCATACCCTCACAAAAAGATGAAAACAGCCCATAGGTTTTGGGGGGGAAATGGCAAAGGTGATGCAGAACATAACTGCATAAACATGGTACCTTTTAGTTTGGTTTCTAAAGCAAATGCTCTATCTACACTGTTGAAATCTGTGGGCAGCACTACACACCAACCCAAATGGCTTTCACAGATGCATGAAAGCAGTGCAAAATAGGAACTGAGCAAGAATAACTTATGCATAGAACTGACTTAAATTCTGTTTTGCATATGTTTCTCTAACACAAACTGAGTGTGGATGAAAGCATTAGAAGTAGCAAACACTGGGAAAACTGTAGAGATGGGAAAAAAACCCAAACACATGGTTTTCTCCTCACTGCCATGGTTCCACTGAACACCACTTTGTTTCTCAGAAAATGAAGTAACTGACACCAACATTTTAAACCTGAATGCATGCATAAAGAATATTAACTTTATAAATATGACAATAACCAGAAAAATCAATAAAGCAATTCAAACTTCTCAATAGATAGATAGTAAAAAAGTAAGTATCCCAAAATTTCAATGAAGAAAAATAGCAGAAGTACTAATTTTTTTTCATTATTTCACACCTCAAAAAGGTTCAAAATAATAGAAGCAATCTAGATGTAAGCGATGAAAATAAATATGTGTGTGCAGGAAAATAGGTGCAACTGCCTTGTGTTTAGAGAAGACAATAAAAGGAAGAGAAATAAGGCAAGTGCTCTCCATCCACCTGCTCACATTCTTGTAATGCAAACACAAGTATAATGCCAATGAAATCAAAAGCCAGCGTTTGACTGATCAAATCAAAACTCTGCAATCATAAATGAAGCATATGGAATTTACTCCAGTGAATCACCAGTAAGCTGTAAATTTCACTATTACTAAAAAACAGTAAAAGCATTTGTTCTTTGACTAGAACAGATGAATCTTCAGTACCTGGACTTCCTAATTAAAACCAAAAAAGTCCTATGCAGCCAAAAGATAAGCTAATTGCCTACTTTGAGACAGGACACTGTATTTGCTAGACAGCATAATAAGCACAAGATCTGAAGGTATTTTTCTTTTTTTTTTTTTTTTTTTTGGTTAATAACATAATTAGAAGATCTGTTGCAATTTCAAATCTTTAGGCTAGGGTAGTCAATAGCTTAGGTCACACACATCAGAGAAGATAGAGCGTATCTCCCCTTGAACAAATTACATATCAAGATAAATTGCATTTTTACAACTTCCTTGCCACATTAAGATGGCTTCCTGCATTGCAGTTCTTACATACAATGTTTCCAAATAATTTAAAATCTATTTTTTTAACAATCTGGTTGTTCACGCTGCTGTCTTCAAGCTAGCCGATGTTTTATTGCCCACCAAGACCAGAACAAAACTTGCTAAAATAATAATACACCAGGTTCCACGATTTCATGTATTTTGTAAGGAGTAAAATATTTCCTTCTTCAAAGTTAATAAGACAAGAACCTCAGCTACAGAGAATGAGGTTTGTTGAAAAGAAGGATGCTGAAAGGATTCTTGGAAAAAGTAAGCAAGAGTAAAAATCAGGACACTATTCCAAAGGCTGGGAAGAGTATAAATGAAAGGAGGAAGCCACAGAAGGTGACAACAGAGACTGCTAAAAATCCAATGTGTATCATAATCCACAAAAAGGGAAGACAATAGCAAGAGGAAAAAAGTGACTCTGCAGAGACAGAAGAGCACAGAAAGGGTATACAGGCATGTGAATTTGAGGGCTAGTGATTTACTCTATGCCAAAAAGAATTTTAGCAACTGCCAGAACTACAATCTTGCAATCAAAAGGCATAGGTTCAAGTAAACACAAATATATCTGCATTAGCCTTAATCTAACTAGCATGAGAAACAAGAGACACGAGAAGCTGGAGCACAGACTTCAGTGTCACCTATGCTAGCCCAAAGACATGTACAGCCTGCTATACAAATACTACCGCATCTTTACTTGTTAATATGAAACAACATAGGCATGTTTCACCACAGCTAGATCTCTGATTATAGCACTGATGTTCCCTGACTTACTTTTAAGATGTCTTGGATTTAGTGCAATGAATTTGTTTACCCATACAAATGTCACCACTAATGCGCATTTTGTCTGGGGAACATCTATTCCAAACAAATAGATGGAATCCCCTGTGACTTTGTAAAGTCCATGCCGAAGCCTCTTCATTACAACATCTACTGTTCAAGCTTACCACATTAAATCTGCCTCATCTATGCCAAGTAACTGTGTTGCGCTAACCCTTTTCAAATGCGTACAGACAGCCCAAGCAAAGGTGTAACAGGCATCAAGGAAAATGAAAGAATTTTAGCAGCGGCATGGAAGAAAACAAGAGGCTAGAGATTTTCCCCTGTAAAATAACTATTCTTTCAATAACAAAGTTTTTTATTTTCATCGAATTCGTGCCTGTATCTAGCAAAAATGACCTTTTTACAGTTTTTCAGCTAATCTCAAGTATCATACTACTATCATGCCACTACTAGGGAATCTATGAGCTGTCCTTATTTACAGTTTGCATTATGTTGTGATAGGAGATACACAGAAAATACACAGCACAGTTGGGGGTCCTAAGGAACTTACAGCCCCAGAGGTCAGTAAGACTGAGGTGAAAGTTAAAAAGACATAATCAAAGTTTTCTGTAGATTGAAAATTGGTGGGGAGGGTTAGGCTTAGACTGGAATTTACAGTGTACTACTCCAAGGCTGTTCATACAGAGCAGTAGAGTAGCTACCACATGGTACATTCAGACCTTGTCTTAAAATCAATTACAGATATCGTATTAAGCTATTCAAGCTTAGGACACAACTGATGAATTCTGACATATTCTTTGTATTTAACATTCAATATAAATATACATTTTATATTTGAATAAATTTCCATACTTAAATCTGCAGTAAACTAATTGAAATATTTTAATGCATGCCTGGATGAAATGAACCAGATGCAATATTCTGCACGCTAGGTATGCTCAAGGTATTTTTTAGCCTGATATCCACTGTGCCTTCAAGGTCTGTGGACTGCTACGAAGGCACTCACAAAAAGTCAAGAAAAACAAAGCTGTTGCTAATAGACTTAAATTTGCTATACCAGAGTCTGCACAGCTGTTGGGAAATTTTAAAGAGTGTACCAATCCAAAGTGATGACCATCACCTCAGGAATGCAGGAAAGTTAAACAGCAGCAGTACAGAAAATCAAAGAGACGAAAACCAGCAAAAGAATTCAAACCTCACCAGCCCAGTAAACAATCATTCAAGCTAATGCTGATTACAAACACCACACAGGAGTATGATGTCAACAGCATCATAGCCGACTAGCTCTGATCCCTGAATCCAGATAATCTATTTGCATCTCAGATGCAGCCTTTGGTGAAAGATCTGGTACTAAGGTTGGAACCTGTGTACTCCTTATGCCACCAAGCTCTATACTAATAGATTAATTCTACAGTGGCTCTCCTCTAAATGAATCACATAATGATCTAAAGCTTTTGTAATGACAAAAGACCTGATCAAAATGCTTTTCTACCTGTGTTATTTGATATGGAAAAGAAGAAGGATGATTGATACACACAAAATAGTAGAGCTGTTTCTATCGCTTTGTGCTTTTAGGGCTTGTAACTGGGTAGTAAGTTACAGAGGAACGAAGAAGTAAGGTAACTCCACAGCTTCTACAAGAAGTTTATAAAAAGGATTTTTTTGATACACATTATTTGTTTCTAGTGGGTATTAACAGGGTTTTCACATGGGAGGAGAAAACCCCTTTGAAAACTACATAGATGAAAGTAGTTTTATCCCCCCTCTCCCACAGTCCATAAGAAGTTATATTTTACACTAATAAAAAAACCTGTTTAATTAACTTCTTAACATCAGAAATATACCAGCTGTCAGGCAGACTTACACAGTCTGCCCGACAGCTTATCCATTCTTAACAAAGGGAGTGAACAAAACAGGTTTTGAGTACAGCTCCCCCCATGAGATTAGAGATACAGGTAAAAATATAAAGCAAATTTTTCATTACCATTACTCACATCTTAAACTGCACGAACACTGAACTCAAAATTCATCTAAAATACTTAAAGCACAAAACTAACGCACTAGGAAGAATTACAAGACAATAAAGGAATTACAAATAACTATATATGCTATATATGATTAAGCACATAATTAAAAAGATGTTTTAAATTTACGAAATTCAAATCCTATACTCACTTCCTGTAGTATACAGCTCTGCTGCAAAAAAAACCCAAACACCACCAATGCTATAGAGACCTCTCTCTTTGTTACACAAAGTAACAAATTAGTTCTGTCATGTGTAAATTCTTCTCCCCAACTGAGAAAAAATTCATAATTTCAATCTACATATTTCTCTCTTAAAATTACATGTTTTTTCTAAACTGATTGATTGCCTTGCTATGGTGAGAATATCTTATCTGTGGTAAGGTTATATATAAGAATTTCCCAAGCAGACTTGCTGAAATGGAAAGTAATGTTATGCCTATATCATATATATTATCCAGTGAAACAATTATTTGAAATTTCATACCTGAATATCACTTAAAAAGTTATTTATAGCTACATAGTTGTTACAACATGGCAAGACTGCTGTTATGAAGCATCAGTATGCAGGATTTCCTTTCCCTGTAATTCTAGTACTTTTGCCATTCAATGATAAAAGGAAATACACTGTGTTGACTACTAAGGATTTTTACTCTTCCCTCCCTTCCCTGAATCTTTAAAGGTTATATAAACTATAAATACTTAGTGTTTATATTATGGACTATTTTGCCCTTATACTAAATCAATTTTCCTCTTAGGGAATGCAAAACACTAAACTGCTGTAACTATATTGATCTGTCCTTAACTGGCTTTATGAAACAGCATACCCTTTAAAATAGCCATACTTTCTGAAATGCGTATCACTGCAGAGTTATCTTAAATATGAGAAAGCAAACAATAAAATTTACTTGAAATGGTAAGCTAACTATTGTGCACTACCTGCACTATGAAAGAGGAAAAATACTTCTAGTGATGAATGAATGGCTGACTTATGCAATAAAAGGAAATAAAAGAATTAAACTGATACTTAACAAGAAAGATTATTCACTTGCCTAATTTACAACTGGTAAACACCATTCATTTAAGAATGAATTTCACAGTTTCATCTTTAGTACTGATATGTAAGAACACCACTAAAACAGCTTTATAGACACAGTAAAACCAATTTTTTCTTTTTGAGCTAGGTACACAGTTTAAGACACCTGGACAGATAACTGCAATCACTTTAAAGCACAAATTAGTTGGCTTTCAATAGATTAAATATTATTCTTCCTTCAGGTTGCATATACACAACGAAAATGCAATCTTTGGTTTATAGTCTAAATAATTTTTTACAGTTTCATCTCCCTCATCTATAGAAATATGTGGGAGCACCACATAAGAGACAAGAAGCTTACATTTTCATAGTTTTCACTGGCATAGGACTAATTCTCAGCATAACTACATAATTAGTGTCGCTTCAAAACAATTTAGAAAGAAATCCATAACATTACCACGTAATGAACAGTACCTTGTCCATAGCAGCAGGTACTTGGTATACTATTTAAAACACAAGTGAGTGCATCCACATTTGTGCTTTATTTATTCACATTAACTAAAGCTGCCTTTTAAAAAGGTCCTAGTAAACACTCAGAAGCCTGATAATAAATCATTTTCTGTTTCTGATGCACAGCAGCTGCTAGGTTTCTGAGGCATTTTAACCTAGAAAAAGGTTAGCCCTACATATGCATGCGATCTGTAAACATGAAATGAAACCACATTTCTCATAATAGGAAAGTAATAATTAACCTGCATGAACTGCTGTCCGATTCATTTTCTTCTTCACTTGCTCTATCATCTGTCTCTTGTCTGTCAAGCCAACGCGCACCTCCACAGTCGTCTGCTGAGAATTCAAATGTAGAGATTTCTGAGGTGGATGCCATTGGCCAAGGAGGTGAATTCTGGAAATCCTGTTGGCTGGACCTTCTGTAACCAACTGATGTTAAAGGAAGGTTACCTGAATCTAAAAACTTTGTGCCACCAGTTGTTACATTTTGTCCTCTATTCCAGAAGTCTCCCTGGTGGTTTTCAATTGCGGAGTTAGGGGCTGACGCCTGATGACCAAACCACCTCCATCTGATTTTTAAAATCTGCTTCACATCAAACTCTTTACGAGAGCCAGACATCCTTAGTGAAAGCCAGTGATCGCTAGGCAACAGGGTAAGAAGCAGCACACATAAAAGATCTGTGCACCCAACCAAGACAAGAGAAACACATGCTCTGCCTGTCTGTGGCAAGCAGATTTTCTACAGGAGGGGAGAAAGCATTGCATTCAGACAAAAAAGGCTTCTTTAACGGCATATAATTTGAATATCAACAAAAGGCAATAGTGAAAAATCCTCAGATAAAAAGAGGACGTAAAACAATCACCTCAATCAAGAAAAATGCTAATCGGTTTACCCTAAAAGCTCCAAGGCTGTTTCTGTTGCTCTCCTCTGACCATTAGCTTTCAAACCCACAAACAGTATTCATTAAAGCCCTTTCAAGAGCTGAATACCACCCCCTTTTCTTAAACCACAAATGACAGAGAAGTAATTCCTGTACTGCATCTTAGAATCACTGCTTCTTATGCTGTTAACTCTTGCTACTCAGAGGGAAAAAAATCCCACAAAAAGCAAAATAACTTCTTCCTGCACTGCAGCAGAATAAATTTACAGGAAAGACTTAAAACCGGTCCAAAGATAACTGATTATGCTGGGGAGAAACTCAACTGTAAATAATTTTTTTTTTTCCCATTACAGGACATGCACTAACTTAAAAAGGACAAGAACAGCCTGGAAGGCTCAAGGGACTAGTACTGGGGGTTATAAAGCCTTTCATCTTGATGTGCTTTGATTCAAATCTAGGTCTGCAGTAACTGAAAATTTTATCTTAAATGAGCTAATGGTTTCCATTCACTTATATATCACTAAAAGTGAAAAGAAAAAGCTAACTGGTCATTTTCCAAGACATCAGAAACACCCCCTGCAAAACAGACAACAAAAGACGACTTCTCAAACGGCTTCTTTCTAATCATACACAATCAGCTGTTCCAGATCAGTATAAAAGTACTGTGATGGAACAGTGAAAAAGAGAGATGCATACTTTTGAGACAGAACTCCCTCTAGACAGATAATGTAATGTATTAAAATAGCCGACAAAAGTTTTTATTTGAATGAAGAAGAAAAGCCCAAAAGGACAAAAGAGACAATGACCTATTTACATTTCCTATGAAAACCAGCTTATTTTTCTCTATGACATATGGAGCTAGTTAGGTATAAAATGCTGAGACTCATTCCAATCACATGCAAATAGTAATAAGAATTTCAGAACAACAAAGACGCACTGGATTTGATCAGTCTTTCATAAACAGATCCACGTTTCAGTCTTCACAGTTGTGTTACTCTGTTCAACTCTCCAGGATATACAGGCAACAAATTTATAAAGAAATGCTTCTTTTCTACCTACAGTTTTCATCAAAAGTGAAAGTCACTATCCCTCAGATGAACATTATGAGCTATAGTATATGTGATCTTGTGATCACGTGTAGTATTCCTTGAAAGAGGTTCTATACAGAGTACAAAAACTTAAGCAGCGCACAATTTTACCACCAAAACCCACAAACACTCTTTCATACCCAGTGCCAGGAGTAAATCATGCTATTATCTTGGGAACCATGATGCTCAAAAGGCTACTTTTAACCCGGAAATCTCACTCATCACTGCTGAGAACACAGTTATTGTGCTTCTCACAAATGCTAGCAAAGCTAATTTCTACAGAAACAGCATTCCAGTTGTTCTCTACAGAGATGCTGTGTTGCAGAACACACACCTTGCCAGCATCCTGGCATACCATAAACTGTACATGAAGGGCTTTGCAGCAAAATGGTATAACATGCAGACCTTACTCATCTTGTACACATACAGCTAATTGTTAAAAGCTTAACTGCAGTGTTTAAACACCATAATTTGTCTAACTGCAAGTTGGGTGAAATGACAGTATAGCTTAAAAAGTAATAATAAACCAGCAACTTTTTATTTATCCTCTCCTTACATTTCGCATTGGTGTCAGGTGGTCATCAAGGGTGGAGAAGCAGGATGAGTGATTGCATTTGTTAACATTCATCACAGCAGCAATATATTAATTACCCATTTAACTATAAAAGTAAACTTTAAATATGTTTATTTCTGCTGGTACAGTAAATCCATTATACAGAAGGACTGACCTGGATTCCCTTTCTTGTATAACAGACTCATTTAAAATTCAAACTGTCCCAGAACAAGTCTAGTGGCAGATTTGCAAATTCTAGCGCTTTTACAGCACTTTCTCATTATTTATTGAGAACTGCAGCCTAATTACTGCTTTTCTTCAGCTGTAAAGCTATGGGCTCCAAGAGCAGTTAGAAAACAAAATGTGCTGTAGTTTTAAGAGTCCATAACACAAAACCGTTTTCTATTTTCTATAATTTTTCTAGATGTCTCAAACTCTTTCTCCTCCATACACTCTCCCAAATTACAGCTCTAAGACAGATTGCATAAATATCTAAAGTACTTCTTTTTCATATAAATTAGATACAAGCTTGTATTACAAATGACAAGATGAGACAAGCGCCACTTAACTTTTCAGTTTAAATTGACAGCATTGCTCGGAAATACTTGAGGGCCTCTTCTTATGTGGACAATCTTTATTACTATGAATAATGCGATAGCTTTTATCAGGTCCCCTGCTGGGAATTAACAGACTTTTGAAATCTCAAATTATGAACTATGAAGACTTCCACTTACTAAGACCACTCAAACCTCATCTTGTCTGGTGACTGGTGCTCAGAAATCCAAATACCTACCCATGTCTATGGCCCTCCAGTCATATGTCTAACGCACCAACATATTGCTGAAAAAACTGTGAAAAAGATAAGCTGAACAGCACCATCTTAGTCAAATGCAGCCCACACAGACTTTGCAAGGATTCCGAAATATTTTTTTTCATTTATTAAGGCAAAAGTTTTCATTACATGAAAAAACACGAGTGTTTATACCCATTTTTTCTGACTTTTATCATAGTTGCAGCTGAGTAACAATTTCTACTTTGTGGTGAATCATAACATTTTGAATACAGGTACAGTGTCCTCGGTGGGCACATCATCCTGTTCACAAACTTACTCTGAAGACAATTTTGAGCACTCTGGTTTTGACTGATCAGATTGATATTACCTAAGAGTGGAGCACCTGAACATGTAAGTACAAACCTTCTCTCATACAAGCAGCCCAACAAAGTAATAAATCCCTGCAGTTAGCAGTGGGGCACGGTTTCCCAAATTCTGCTTTATGAACAAAAGGAAAGCCTTTAAATGCACACCTTACGTTAAATCTGCGATTGTGTAAATAGCTAACACCAAGAACGTAAGATGACAGCTTTGTAAATTACTCTCTTCAAGATCTTCAGAACAACTTATCTCCACAGAGATATAAAAATCTTTTTTCCACTAGCCAAAACTTTACTCCACTGACATTTTTTAATATTACATATAATATTTATTCACACAAGTGTTAAAGGAAGATTGCAAACCAGAATAACTAGTTAAAATTTTGGTAACATTTTTACTCCTAAGATACTTCTACTGTTTATTTTAGGGGAAGATACACACTAAATATTATTGGGTACATCACTGGGAAATATAGAAAATAATTTAAATAATCAGATCTAAAGAGTTTTATTCATGATGACTTTTCCACTGGGAAGTTACGTAAATTTTCAAATAAACAAAAATTTATGGATTACTTTTCTGAGGCACTTAGAGATTTCAAACTCAACACCACTTTTCACGGTAACATTTTTACTGTCACTGCCGTGTTTTGGCTTCAAAAAACTATCACCACTCAATTTCAAGCAAACTCAGATACAGTGTTTTCAAGATATTCGTTCTGTCAAATGGATTTTAAACTACCAATTTTTAAATTGAAGATCTAGGGGCATAAAGGATCAGTCCTTAATATTAATGATCCTTTAAATGCAAATTAACAATGAAAATATCAAAATAACTAGATGAAGTCTGTGTCTGGACAGCAAGAGTTGTTTCTCCCTTGAGAAAATACTGCTTAGCAAAAAAATGAAATGCAAAAAGATGTATTTTAGACATTACTAGACTCATTAAGATGTGATAAAAGTAATATATTATTGTCAATGTTCAGTGATCCTAGATATGTATTCTAAAGCATAAGAAAAGTTCATTGACCACAAGATGTTTATCAATTAATCAAATGCATACTTACAGCATTAAAAGGCATTCAATATTTAACACTTTTAAAAAAACAGATTTTTAAAATATTAACTTGAGGCATTAAAATAACTGTTCAAAGAAAAATGCTATCACCAAAACCCAACTGCAATTCTGCTTATAACTATTCCTATGTTAAAAGAAATGCTAAATATTTACTTTCTTTTTGCTTCCCTATTCCTTTGTTCCAGCCTCAAGATTACAGAAATAACCTCAACAAAGACTTCAGGAAGATATCTACCTTCATGCTCTATGATTCTATAAAACAATAATCATTTCCTATTCCAAAGTTTTTTGTAAGTGCAAACATTTCTGGTTCACAGTTACACAAATAGTCCCTTACAGCAGAAACAGCATAGTTCATCCAGGCGGAAAAAATGAAAACACCCTACAGTTACTAACTGTATGAACTTAAATTCATTGTTCTGACCAGCAGAAATGAGCTGCAGCAAAATTACTGGCACTACATTACAACTTTCTGCCACTTTGCATTGCACATTTCTCTTGAGAGGTGCAAGCCATATGTTTAGAAACACAGACTTCAGAGCAGTCAGCTTAACAGTAGCATGAAAAGAGCAGTATGAAGCAACAGCATGGTTTGCTGTTTATTCAGATAAGGAGGGAGAAGGGGAGAAATATTTCCATTTACAATAGAAGACTACACTGTCAGATCCTAGGCTCAAGCATCATACTGGTTCACCCAGAACAACAGTTGTGATCCAACACATTTATGCTTCTTTAACATTAAAACATTAACACTGAATTTCTATCTATCCAAGTTAATACCCAAGCATTATCAGGAATTGCACCATCTACAGGTAAAACTGCAATGCAGAGCTATGCCTGAGTAAACAGAACAGTAAATCCTCTGAAGATTATTCACCCTGGAAAATTTTGCATTCCGAGTCCATCAGGTCAGATGTGGTTTTTCCATGAAAACTCATTACAAAATGGACAGCACTGTGAAAAGGCAGTCCCCCAGATCACAAAACCAGTTTTTGGTACCAAAAGGCTGAAGTAGCCACGCAGATTAAGACAAGTAAAAGGTTTCCAGTTCATACACCCAAATACTAGTACTGCTGAGTCTAATGAAAACAACATAAAGTCATACAATCTAGAAATACAGTAATACTCCAGCACAAGTCATCTGCTCTAGAAATGTCACTGTTAAGGAAGAGTGGTAACAAAACCACTGTTCTGCAGATATTTAAGGTAGTCTTGCCAAAAGAAGAGCAAGTTTTAGAACCAGTTTAGGAAGGTATTGACTAATAAAGCTACAAAATGCCACATACCAGAGACAGGACTGCAGCAAATCCAAACAAAATAACATGGAGATAGTTTCCTTCTATCAAGATGATATAAGCACACCTTTGCAGGTAGATTTGCAGGCAAACTGAGTAAGATCTTTTTACAATTTTTCCAAGACAGCAGCAGCTTTATTTCACCATGAGGCATTCAGTTTGTCTCAAAAACCCACAGAAAAATGGGTAAAGGAAAACACTACTAACATTGTCAACAGCAGAGTGGATGCTTGTTTGATAAAAAATTACAGGTACTCAGCTCTGCATAAGGCCCTTACAGAAAACTGTCAGATTACAAAACTGTAGAAGAACAGTGAAGTAGATTTGCAAGCAATTAGGTAATACAAGATAGTGCTCCATGCCAGACTATGCAAACATCGAAGAAAAATATATTGAGTTCCATGGGCAAAAAGTTTACACTGTATTTAAATGTCAAGCTATGTAATGCCACAGCAGCTGAAGCAACGTATTTCAAGATAGAGGCTTGAGCATTCTAAATGAATGATCCAACACCAAAAGACATCTCAAGAGACTCATTATTTCTCTCTCAGTGCGGACCTCTCCTTAATTAGCAGCTTCAGTTAGCACCCCCCACCTCCCAGTTGGGATTTTCAGCTGCGTAAGAGGTAACATATAAGGATATAATTTTATTACTTATTTCTAAAACAAATGGTGTGACCTCATCTGGAATTCCTTGTATGCAATTGATCATTGCATCTCAAAAATAGTGTTGCAGAATACAGGGTTCACAGAAAGGCAACACAAATGATCAAAGTATAAAACCAACAATCATCACACTAAAAGGCAGAATGCTTTAAGAATCATCTCAATGTTATTAAGTATCATATTAATGTTTATAAGAAACATATGTCTCATTACTATGAAAAATAGAACTTTTATTTAGTTTTAAAAATTAATGTTGCATCTATAGATGCCACGCACTTAGAATATTTTAGGAACCCAATTGTGCATAACATCCCAGATGCCAAACAGAACTTCTGCAAATCCTTGCAATATTAATTCTACCACTGTACTCTACCTGGAGTTGAACCTCACAAGGGACATCAAAGGCAACACAAATGACTTTTACAGGTACACTAAAGGAAGACTAGAGAATGTGGGCCTGCTGCTGAACAGGGCAGGGCCCTGGTGGCAAAGGACATAGCAAACGCTGAGATAGCAAACAACGCCCTCTGACTTTGTCTTTCTAGCAAGATCAGCCTGCAGAACTTCAAGTTCAACAAAGGGAAGCACAAAATCCTGCACCTGGGGAGGAGCAATCCCATGTGCCAGTATGTGCTATTGGTCACCCAGCTGGAAAGCAGCTTTGCAGAAAAGGACCTTGGTGACTGCCAAGCATAGTGACTACATACACAGGAGGTGAAGAAATCAATGCACAAGTTCCATGCTACTGAATGGAAATGTTGCTCCATAACAAGTTATTCTCACCCCCCTGCTAAATGAAAATTACTTTTGTTTACATATACAAAAGATGAAAGAAAAAGTGTCTTCCTTTTTAAAGAAATGCATTAGAAGCATTTTGTTACAACATTGTCAAAATGTGTACGTGCACATGTTCTTCCCCCTCCAGTAGGGTATTAAGATTTTCTATATGCCAGCTCTAGGTATGTATTATTTACTTTAATATGTATAGTACAGAAGAGCATTTTTCCAGTTCAGCTTGCCAGTAATGATTGCTCCTTATACAGCTCATTGAACACAGATGAAGCAGCAACTATGCAAGAAATGCCACACAAAGAAATTATTTCAATTACTTATTAAATATATGAATTATAGAAAAGATTTTTTACAAGCTCATTTAAGGGCTCATATTCCAACTAAGGACCTGTGAGATGAATCCTCACCAATCACTACTAAAAATCCTGTTTATAATTAGACACACTAGCAGCTGACAGATATACATTACTAGAAATTACTATCTTGTAGAGTAGGAAACCCAATTTCATCTTATTTCTCCATTACAACTGACATTTACATCACTAACTCTAAATTTGAAATTCAGCACTGAAATCAGAGATCAGTACCAGACAGCAGTATTTATAATCAAATAGTCCCAGCGATGCTTAAATTGGATTATACATATATTTGTTTATAAATACAAAATAAAATGTGTTGTATTACTTGCTTTAATTACAGACGTTGTACCTCAATGTTAGGTTTTTTCATGTTACAATAAAATTCGTGAAGTTTAAACAAAATAAAAGCTCCATTCTGTCAGAACTTCACTGGAATTGGCAAGTAGACAGAAATATTACTAGGGAGGAACTGATAAACCAACAGACATAAAGCCACCTTGTCTGGAAACCTTAGAGACTCACAAGCTGCTGATCTTTTGCTTCTTAGTATGCACAACTGCCTTAGCTTGAGTGGCTGTGTATCACTTAAACTTAGGATTCAGAAACAAAGTAGAACAGAAATCATCACAACATCTGGTTGTTCAAACGCAACTATGAGCTCCTACCCTTCCACAGCTGTGTACAACTGAAATGACCTCGAGAAAGAAGGCAACAATGGTAGAAATCTAGACTACCTATTAAACTTTTAAATCACTAAAGAACTTGCAGAGTTAACTGCTGAACTATCCTAAGAGACATACTAATCCCCACCTTTAGTGCCTCACACCTCGTTTTACAGGGATCCTAAAATGTTTTTTGTTCTGCATAGATAGTGAAGTAGACAACAGCAATAAACTGCCAGAAGGAACACAAGATAGTAATGCAAACTGTTGGCACTCCAAGAGGTATCAGGTTCACTGTACCGTGCTCAAAAAAGAGAAAACTCAGGCGGCTAAACTGACAGAAGGCATAACTGAGAAATAACTTTTATTATTTGATAACCATTATGCTTGTTGTTCTTTTTCCCCTGTGTTTGGTCTTCCTGTTTGTTTGTTGCAGTGGGAATTGCTGTTGTTGGTTTTTATTTTTATTTTTTAATTTCTCTCCTATCTCTCCTCTCTAAATCTTTAGGTAAATACAAAACTAATCTTGTACTACTGCATACGGATCTCACAAGATTCAGACTGTCTACAGTCATTTGCTCACATATCCTCCCCATTCATTCAAAGTTCAAAGAATTCCTAATTTAGCTTTCAATATCTATAAAAAGTATTTATCATCCATTGAGCTTCAATAATGCTTGAATATTTACTGAAACTATCCCTTAATCTGTTTTAAGTACAACTGTTTTTTGGTCAAAACATCAGCCAATTTCCCATGCAACAGTGCAATTTAAATTTGTATTTCTTGAAGAAAAAAAGATTTTATCAACAAGTGAGAGGAGGTGCAAAAAAAGTTAAGCTCTACTACTTACCACCTGATCTGCCCACATGTTTATAAACTTGTACTTTTAGTCAATTAACTTTTATTTCCTCAGGATACACTCCCAAGTTTAAAGTGCTGTGGTTCTTGGTGAAGATCTTGCTAAGCTTCATCAAGTTACAACATCATTAAATGCTCTAGCTTCTTAATGCTTTAATTATAGCTTGAATGAACAAGCTTGTGATTACATTTACATCTAAAATATCATTTCTCTTACTGAATGTAAAAGAGAAAGATTTAAACCCTGATTTCATCTTTGGCAAGGACCAAGTGACCATTAAATATTCAAGAGTACTTCTGTTCAAAGTATTAGAATATTTTAGATTATCTGCAAGACAAATGCATACAGATACAATGAAAAACCAATATAGAATGCTTTACTTATCTGGAAGGCAACTGTCAGGCTAATAGCTTATTTGTGCAAAAGTTAACATAAAACATCTGCTCTGGCAACAAGTAAGAACTTGCTTACAAACAATCCAGTCACCAAAACCACTGACAAAAACCTCATCTTCCTGTGAGCTTCTCCCATGTCTCCTCACCACATACATACTGAATGTAAATATTAAATGAATTTGGTAGTTCAGCCGTATTACTATTTGTATTCTTTACAGTTCAGGTTAGTAAACTCTGGACTTCATTCTTGTCTTATGGTAGACCATACTACATAGCCAGGTGCTGTGAATATTTCATCTGTTCTATGGGTATACTTTAACCTTATTTTGACAAGTTCTGCTGGCTGTGAAATTGAGGCTACAGTAAGCATAAGAATGGTGTGAATTGTGGGGGGTTTTATAATGAAGGATACTATTTCCACCCAAATCAACTCAGATCTGTACTAGACAGATTATATCATCATGCCTACAGAGCATGTGTAATTTTTGATACCTGTATCCTCTTACAGCTTCGTAACATATTGGAGAAAGGGAGGTAGAGGAGATGGAAGACACATCAGAGAAACAACCAGCACTTAAAAAAAAAAACCTAAAAGACATTTGAGATCATGCAGTTCTCTCCTTTTGGTTCTAAATAGCTATGACTGCACAACAGCTTAGCATACTTTGAAAGAAATTTTTGAGAGCAGGAGGGTATAAAGACCCTCTTCTTTCCTCTCTCTTCTTTTATTGCTCTTTCCCTTTTATGAGCAATGTATACTGAAAACAGATTCAAAAGTGCCAGAAAGAAAAAAGGTGCTTAGAAAGTGAAACTGCTTGTAGTTTGACAGGCTGCAAGATCTTCCTATTCAAAGTCAGTGTTCAAAAGTGTTGCATGTAAACAGTTCCTGCAGTTGCAAATAGGGAAACCAATAAGCTACACTGAGCATGAAAGGGTTACAAAACCATAAGCAGATCACACTACGACACTTTCTCACTTGTTCTGAAAAAAAATCTGTGAAACATGGAAGGAAGAATAAGAAATACATTCTGCTCCATCTAAGTCTACCTTTTAAAATATATTGTCTATTAACTAAACTGATTAAAAAAAAAAACAAAGGTGAGAAGAGAGAACTTCTGGGAAACTATTTGGAGGGAGATACAGCAGAAATAGTTTAAAAATAGAAACATTTCACTCAACTGAAAACTTACAACGGCAAAGTCTGTTTCCTATGTTCTGTGTTTAGGTCTTCAAAAGATGGTCTTTTGTGTTTTCTTTTTTAGTAATTGCTATTAATATGGCATTTCAGAATAAAGTTGTACCTTGGGTACTATTTAGTAAAGAAAGCATTTCCTGCAGAGCCGCTTTTCTTACAGGGCTAAATTCTAATCAGAACAGAGATTGGAGGGGAGGGATTCCTTTTTAAACAAACATATAATACTATAATCACAAAACAAAGAGCAATGAAAGAAATAATAATCACTGTTCTGGCCTCATAATACCCAGCCTTTCACAAAATGAATTGCTTTTTCATTTAATATCATCCTTTCCAATGCTACTGGTGTAATGCTTTGCCAAGGTGACAATTGCTTTGTTGTTGGAGACAGCCAGCCTATCTAGCTGAACAAAAAGTCTTCAGTTGCAACCCACAAGAAATAATTAAGGCGAGACTATTAGAAACAGGTCTAAGAACATTACCCACAGCACTCTTGTTAGTTACTTAGGCTTTCATTCTTTTTAGGTAAGACACATTCTGCTCCTCCTCTCCACCATACAAAATCCAGTAAGTGGGGGCATGAGAAACACCTTACATTTTCAAGATGTTTTTCAAAGGCTTAAAAGGCTGTAATTATGCAAAACACTTGGGCAAGCTGTGGCTTTTTGAAACTGTAAAGGGTGACATTTCTCAAAGTTAAAAAGGTCTTTATCCCTTAGGTAAGAAAGGAGCTTACATTCTATATCTAAAAGGATGTCTAGAACAATTGATATAGTCTTTCATGAACTGCTCCCACCACTGAATGTGTAATACAGGGCCATAGGAGTTTTCATAAAATACAGCAGAATGTTGATTTAAATGTCAATTTCTTGAACTGGAAAGCATTGCAAATTTTAAGAAAGTTGGTTAAAGTATTACTAATTTTTAAATGAAGTCCATTCTTTGCAATAGAGTCAATACAACATATATTGACTATAGGGACAAAAGTATCAGCTAAGGCAGTGGGGCAAGTCTATCCAGACACATTTTTGAAGAGATAAAGCCAGTGTTCTACCTTAAATTTTACTGTGTTACAAAAACAGCCTTATACAATTTTATAAACAGTTTTCCATTAATTCTGACAATCTGATGGATGCTCTTGGAAGAATCCAAATTACTAAGACCTATTCTTCCAAGTATATCCTGTTGTTCTGGAAGACATCAGGATTTTTAACATCACTTAGAATTGAGGTAATTAATTGGCAAAGTATTCTTCTGAACAGATTGAAATCAATACCTCTCTCATTTTTACAGAAATTCGTCCTCTGGAAAAATGCCTAACTGCGTAAGTCCACAAGACATAATTACTAATCAGCATCTCTGCTTGGTAATTAGTCATTTTACCTTGCAGTACAACAGGAATAAGGATTTCTCCCATAGTGATAGACCTTTTCAGTTCCTTCTCTCCAGAGTACACTTGACATTTGTTTCAAATTCTTTAACTTCCACGACCACTAGAAGAAAAGGTGCAGGCCCAGCCTAAAAGTTCTGACAATCTGGAAGAGGCTGGCTATTTTGGTGAGTAGAGCTAACGCATTTTGAACTACTACAAAATAATGGAAAATTAACCCCCAAAACCCAAAAGTTTGTTCTCAAAGCAAATTCTGAGGAACCTTAGCAGTTCTAATAATCTTTAAAGCTCAGAAAAGTGTTGATGTTACCTATGGTGGTAGGTACCAACAAGGATATAGGTTGACTGAGGAGAAAAAGAAATGGAAAACAGGCAAAAAGGAAAAAAAAAAAAGCCTGATCGGCGGTCAATCCTTTATGACCAGAAATTAAGGAAAGCCTATTGTTCCCTAAAAAACATGTCAGTCACAAAGGACTGTTTTCCTCAATTACCTGATGCCATACATATGTGACTCAATGATAGTAATTTTCTGATTATCATTGCTGTTGGGCTAACAGGTTGGTTGGGAAAGGCTACTAAACAGACAAGCGAGAGGATAAATAAAATGGTGTTAGCATCTTTGCAGGCAGAGATGAATCTCAGGGAACCTGAAGGAAGACCAAGTGACACTTGTTTGAGTTCCATTCCCATGTTCTAACCCTGTGCTTTTATCAGACTTGAGTAAAGCCAGAAGACAACAACAAGCTTAAGCAGGTACCTCCCAACCTCTATCTAGGCACTGAGCTTGTGGCATCAGGTACCAAATGCATCATTCTGCTATCCAATACTAAAATACCTGGTATTGACGAGAGCAATGCAGGGTGAGAAACAGGTTCTGGTGCCCACACTGAATGAAAACCCACATTAGTGGACTAATGTAACATGAAATATTGTCCTGTTGTCGGTACTGATGATTACTATAGTTAGTGGCAGTGGTTTGACTGCCAAAGTCTGTACCACCTCAGCAACCATAAACTTGGAACAGGCTCCTCAGGTATCCTACAATCATTTTCTTATAGAATGGTTTGGGTTCGAAGGGACCTTAAAAATCAAGTTCCAACCCCCCTGACATGAGCAGGGACACCTTCCACTAGACCAGGTTGCTTTTTGGGACCAGAGAAATAAAAATACCAAAGTGCTATTTTTATATCTGTTTCTAAGTATAAGAAGCTTATAAGGATGAATTTCATTTAGTCCAAATCCTCACTATATTAACTAAAAGCTGGGGGGGTGGGGTTTGGGGTGAGGTGTAGAAATAAATAGCTGAAATATAAAAGAAATGTATAATTAATCTATACAAATAAAATAAGAATACTGAAAATTCTTCCAACAGTTTAATAAGGAGCAACACAAACAAATGAGAGCACAGCAATGGACTAAAACTCTAAACTTCCCAAACTCATGAATGTGATGGCCATGCATCAAAAATGACCACAGAAAAGCAAGACCTTGTAATAACTACACACAGAATTTTCAAGTACTTTGCCATCATCTGTAATGAAAACTATGTCTCAAGGGTTGGGTACTTCCAGGTTAGAACCATCCCAGCAGATAGTTACAAGGACACTGCTGCTGGTACTCAGCTATTACTCTGGGCTAAATTAATTTTAAATAGGCTTCCTGTTATTCCTGCATGTAGAACTACAACATTCCTCTAGACTTGTGCTCCTGGAAAGCTAGTGAAAGGTTACAGCACCCCTGAACATAATTACATAATACACTATGCCAGTAAGTTTAACAAGAACCAGAGACGTAGGAAAAATACAAAACAGAACAAATTATAAAATCACAGAATGGTTTGGGTTAGAAAGGACCTTAAGGTCATTTAGTTCCAACCCCCCCGGCATGGGCAGGGACACCTCACACTAGACCACATCACCCAAGGCTTGGTCCAACCCAGCCTTGAACACCACCAGGGATGGAGCATTTACCACTTCTTTAGGCAACCTGTTCCAGTGCCTCACCACCCTCACAGTAAAGAACTTCTTCCTTATATCCAATCTAAACTTCCCGTTTAAGTTTTAACCCATTACCCTTTGTCCTATCACTACCGTCCCTAATGAAGAGTCCCTCCCCAGCATCCTTATAGGCCCCCTTCAGACACTGGAAGGCTGCTATGAGGTCTCCACGCACCCTTCTCTTCTCCAGGCTGAACAGCCCCAACTTCCTCAGCCTGTCTTCATACAGGAGGTGCTCCAGTCCCCTGATCATCCTCATGGCCCACCTCTGGACTCGTTCCAACAGTTCCATGTCCTTCTTCTATTGAGGACACCAGAACTGTACACAATACTCCAAGTGAGGTCTCATGAGAGGAGTAGTAGAGGTCAGGCTCCTTTTGATGCAGCCCAGGATATGGTTGGCTTTCTGGACTGTGAGCGCACACTGAATGCTCATGTCCATTTTCTCATCAACCAACACCCCCAGGTCCTTCTCCGCAGGGCTGCTCTGAATCTCTTCTCTGCCCAACCTGTAGCTGTGCCTGGGATTGCTCTGACCCAGGTGTGGGACCTTGCACTTGGCATGGTTAAACTTCATAAGGTTGGCATCAGCCCACCTCACAAGCGTGTCAAGGTCCCTCTGGATGGCATTCCTTCCCTCCAGCGTATCAACTGAACCACACAGCTTGGTGTCATCAGCAAACTTGCTAAGGGCGCACTCAATCCCACTGTCCATGTCACCGACAAAGATGTTGAACAAGACCGGTCCCAACACCGATCCCTGAGGGACTCCACTCGTTACTGGTCTTCAGCTGGACACCAAGCTGTTGACTTCAACTCTGCGTGCGGCCAGCCAACCAATTCTTTATCCACCGAGTCGTCCATCCATCAAATTTATGTCCCTCCAGTTTAGAGACAAGGATGTCATGCAGGAAAACAACATCTGCTATTAAAAATGGTATATGGTAACTTTCCAGTGATGTAACAGATGATGATACAGCAAGAAAGACCATCTCTCTTCTATATTTGTATCACAACATGAATAAATTGTAGGCAATAAAGGCATATGTTTATCAATGTTCCCAAAGCAGAGAGATCTTGCAGTTAAGAAAGCAGATTTTTTCATTTTGGTAAAACCTAGTATTCCTAAATTAATTTAATTGCTTTCCTCACCCTCACCTCTGTTTTTTCAGCAGTATTTTACTTTACAAAGAGTTCAGATAAAGCTAGATTTGTGCATGTATTCATGTTTTCAACATTCTTTCACCCCTTTGCTTTGTGTAAATGTCAAAGCTATTCCCTTTGAAAATTACTTTAACTTAGAACAGTCCTACTACTTTCCTCCTAAAAAAAAAAGAAAGAAAGAAAGTGAAAGCCAGTCAGTATTACTGGCAATAAGATTTGACTGTGCAGTTGGTGGGCCTCTATTCATAAGCACTTCTCTAAAGCAATTATTTTCTCTGACAGATTCAGTATCAACTTTTCCTTCTTTTCCTATAATGATTAAAAGGTTCAAACTTAAGAGGTTTCTCATGCATTTTGATAAGATGAAAACTGAACTTTACAGTAATTCTGGCAGTCTTCAATAAAGCATGCTGTGATAAAGAGCAGAAGTGATGAAATCACATAGAAATGTTCCAAACACTAGGATGTGAAACCCACAAATGCAAAACCAAGTCCTGCTTGTTTACCCTTACCAGAAGGAAGCCCTCACAAGGCACGTAATAAAAAAGATGAAATTTTGGGTGTAAGGAAGACCTAGTACCTTTGTGGGCTAAAGTCATGTTCCTTGTAGCATAACTTACTGTTAGAATTGAGTAAATACAATAATTACCTATAAAATCAGAATGATCTCTAGGTGTTCCACGAGTCACGTAGTTCTATTTGTTTTCCTCTTTACAAAAATTTGAGGTAGCAGAAAAAAATCTAGAGGCAGAAAAATAACAGTGCAAAGAAATAAGAACCAGCCATCTGGGGGGTGGGGAATAGATCTTGAAAGCAGATTTACTCTATTCAGACACAACTTCCTTCCACTCATCCTGTGATTCCTAAACTTTCTGAGGCACGCAATACAAGGCATGTCACCACACAACTGTCACCATAGCTCATTCCACAACTTAAGAGGTATTAACAAAGACTCCAAAGAAAGAGGGGAAATTAGTATGAAATTTGAATATATAAGCTCTCAAGAAATATTGGGTTGCAAGGCTTTTGGGTTTTTAAGACTCTCAGTGCGTTTTCACCCCTATCTTCAGCTAGCTGCAGTTCCATGACGGAAGGAGCAGTGATGAACTGCTCTGCCACACCAAGCACTTAAACTGAACACTGTTGCCAAAGAGTAACATTGGCTGAATAAAACTAAGTACCACCACTAAACATGCTTCAATAAATGGAACAGCTCTATAAAAATTACTTATGCTTACTGTTACCATGGTTCTCAACCCTTTCCTGTTTACAGCCCACTATAAACTTTCTAGCCAAAGTAAGACCTCTACTCAAAAACCTCTAGCCTGCTGAAACAGTATGTGTCTACTTTGGACTCAGCACCAAACAAATGGACTACATGCAATGATTATTTTCACTTTAAAGTGAAAGAAAACATAGGACACCTGCAGGCATAACACAATACCTAATATTTGACCTCTTACGGTCTGATCTTTTTTACTAGTTGCAAGAACCTTCTAGCTGTCTGAATAGTGGCATCACCTCATTCTTGCACCTGGAGCACATAGCCTCATCTCTCCCATATGATTGTTTTTTTAAGGCTATACAACCAGTTAACACATGTATTTATGGTCAGCAGTTGCTTTGTTGGTAACTTCGGATAAAAGATATTCTTACGGAAAAAAAAGCAAAACTGGACAGTTAGTTTGTAATTAATGAGTTCTACTTTTTAAGATTGCTATCATAAAAGGCAATTTAATTGAGGCAAGCTTTCCCATTGTAAGAGTTTTGTAAGGGCAATGTAAAATCACACTGCAGTTTCTTCAGAGCTGTAGAAAATTTCATTATGGGTCATGTTATGTCCGATTAGGTAATCTTCTTCACCACATCATGAAAAACTGAATTACACTAAAAAAGCACAAGACATTGATTGACACAACCAAAGAACAAGCTTTTTAAAAGTGCTCGTGATACAAAAGTCCAGAGAGTTGGAATAAGTTCACCAATATACACTCACTGTTCGCACCAGTTTGCAATCACTGTTCGACCATAACGGTCTAATGGAAGATTTTTTTTCATCTTCACACGAATTCTTTTCTATTTTAAATTTGCAGTCACCGCAATTCTGTGAAACACAATGTGTTAAAAACTACTGCCACGGAGCAAACACGCTGGCTCCGGTAGCCGACCTGCCCACCCAGAGGACATGCTCGGGGGATGGGTCAGTGAAGCCGACGCAGGGCAAAGGAAAACACTATCTGACTTAGATGAGGGTTACTGTTATTATCATTTTGGTTATATCCTGCTCCTTACCATTGTTCATCAAGGGGAAAACAGGAAAAACACAAGATGGGAACACAGTCTCCTGCGAAGTCTCAGAACAAGGCTTTTTATTTTTTTTTGTAGATATTCCTCCATATACACTTCTGGAAATTCTCACGCAAAAACACCTTCATGAGAAACGATCAGATATCGTTTCTGGCAAAACCGGTGAACTGCTCGTGAAAATACATCTTGTGATCCGTTTTATTAAAAAGGACCCATCCTCACAATACATAGTTTGTCTAGATACAAAAGCTACACTGACATAACCATGAGTTCAAAGTTTTATTCTTATTCATGCTAGTAAGAAGACTTGAGTGGTATTTTTACTTGAAAACAGGACTGCACTTGGAGTTTAGCTTGTGTAATTGCATTATTGACTTTTAAGTAAAAGCAAAGAACAAGCCCGAGCGTTCCTTTTTTCCCCGCTGTGGCGTTACTGCATACGAACAGGCATTGCTGCTAAACCACTGTGACGATGAGCCGCCGACGGCTCAGCTGCAGCCGGACTGCCACGCTGCATCACTGCTCACACCGCTGAGCCCAGGGAGTTCAAAGCCTAAAGCCACAAAAAGGCTTCAAGGAAAACTATGAGCCAGTAACACGTATAAACAGCGGTTGTTTGATGTTCAACACTTCTTTTTTCTTCCCCGTGTAACGACACCACTCCCCATCATGCCGATTTGGCAGTCGCTGCTCTGCTCTGTCCGACTACTCTTAAAACACAACAAAATGTAGTTTTCCACTGTTTCATACTCTGACCGGGAAGGTTAAGATACAAACACCTGAAGGCTCAGTGTTAACCGCACTTTTACCGGCTCCCCGCTCTGACCCGAGCCGGACAGACCCCGATCCCCAGGCGGAGCCCCCTACGACAGCCAGCCCCCCCCCCCAGCCACCCCGTGCTGCCCGCGCTTCCCCCAGACTCCCACCCCGTCCCCGCCCGGCGGGGCTGCCACAGCGGCGGCCGCTGGCACCGCTCCCCTCCCCCGCCGCGGGGCGCTGCTCGGGGCGGCAGCCGGCAGGAGAGAGCCCGGCGGAACAGAGCAGGGCGGGAGCCCGCCCCTCACGAGCTCCCCCCTCGCCCTCCTCCTCGCTTTCTCCTCCCCCTCCCGGCAGTCCCAGACCCCCTCCTCTGGCTGCCGAGCCCCAACCGCCCTTCTCACCTCTCAAGGTCCGGGAAGGGGGCGAGGTTGGGAGAGGGCGGGGAAAGGGAAAAAAGGCGATGGAGGCCCCGTCACCCCCCGCCCCTCCCGCTCCGCCCCGGCACGGCCCGGCCCGGCAGCAGCCAGCGCTCCCGCTCCGCACCGGGGGGCCACGGGCACTGGGGCGACACCGCCCCGGCGACAACGGGTCCCCTCGGGCCCCGCTCCTGGCCCCTCCCCTGCGCGCGCGGGCACCTCCGGGGAGGGCGGGGCGGGACGCGGGGACACGCCCCCTGACCGCCGACCCCGCCTCCAGTCCCGGGGGCAGGGAAGGAGCGTGGCCGCGCGTGGCAGGGCGGTGGCAGTGGCCGCTACCGCCCCCCCCCCCCCCCCCCCCCCCCAGGCTGTGGCCGCCGCGCCGCGCTCCCTCTGCCGGCGGGGCAGTGGAACGGCGGCCAGGACGATCCCCTCTGGCGGGGGTCTGTGGGTTCCAAGGCCTCGGCCCGGCCCGGGCACCCCTGCGGGCCTTCTAGAACCATAAAGCCCTGCGCTCCCCGGGTCCGAGCTCTCGCACTGAAGTGAAATAAATCTGCGGTGACGCACGAGGCAGCCGTTGACACCCCCAGCTCCGAACCCTGGCACCGTGCGGTGCTGAGGCGGCCTGTAGTTGCATCTAATGGGCACACACACACCAGCCGTTGCCAGCCTTATCATGCGGCACCTTACCGATGACCTCTGCCTTGTAAAGAAAGTATAATTTTCTGAATTAATAGACTGTGTGACACTCAGATGTGCCTCCAACAGATCGAACTGATTTAAGGGCGCACAAGATCATTGCTGAGGCGTGGCGGTGTGAGTTTGATGTGGTAATGAGGCATATAGTGTTTTCTTTGCCTAATTCTGTAAGGAAATGTGGTCTACATGCTGTGTGCTTCACCTACCTGTTCTCATCCTGTCTGACTTTAAACAATTTAGCTGACTTTAACTAAATTTGACCTAAGGACAGGGTTTTCAAAAATACTAATTCTTCCAGCTGGGCAAAAATTATTAGCTAGGTGGAGGGAAGTATGTTCCCAGGAAGGAAAACTAATGTTTTTGAGGTCAGTTGGAGGGTGAAGCCACACACATGCACATGATCCAGCTACATTACACACACAGAGCTGCCTGGGGGCAATTGTGTCTGAAGCTTAGGGTGTCCCTGGGGGATGAGTGGACAGATCATATACGTGCCTCCTGAACTCCGGAACTAAACTAAAATTTGCCACCACAATAGCCCTAAAATAGATATTCCCCATCTGCTTACTGCAGAGTTTGTGAAAATCTTCCATGAAATCTCAAACTCAACGTATTCCACAGGCTATTACTGCACGAGGCTGAATGCAGGCGTGATGCTATAGCCAGTTTCTGGTCTGACCTTGGGCAGTACCAACAGCGATGAAAGTCTGACTGTACCAGAAAGGGATAGATACACATACTGCTTGACAAAGTCCTCCAGTTATTTTCCAGTATTTTCTCCATTCCCAAAGGGCAGAAAGGATGGGTGAGCACCATTTAACCTTGAAAACAGAAAAATACAAAGAAATGATACAGCAGATACTTAAGGGGCAATAGTCTCTCACAAAGAAGAGCTAATTTGCTAACATGACAAATATAAATTGCTAACATGACAAATATAAGTTGTTCAGTATTTTACTTTTAAAATTCATACTTGTGATTATTTTGTACCCTATTACTGCTGCTGTACCATACTGTCAAAAAGAAAAATCAGTTCTTTTTGCTTTGGGTTCATTGCTTTCACTGCATAAACCTGCTACATTTAAAACATCATATTAACAATTTTACATCCACTACAGCTCCATAAAGAGTCTTTCTACAGAATGAATGCTGTATTTGCTTCCACCTGGCTTAGTGATCTTCTCAGATAACTAGGTGACAAGAAGGACATTTCAGGTTTATAGGACATTTCTTCTTTTACTTCAACAGCATTGCTTCATTTTGATACTACTTAATATTTAATGCATTTGTGAAAAATACTGCATCAGAAGAGACCTTTCTGAATTAATCAGATCTTTCATACTGCATATACTCTATATATGTGTCAAATGATTTGTTTTTACATATGCATTAATCAGAGTACTTTTATTTGGAACAGTTCAGAAATGTTCTTTGCAATCTTATCAGTAAGAAAATTCATGTAATACAGTGGTTGACAGAAGGAAAGACTTCACTCCGTTAACTAGGAAGTTTAGCTGAATAATTGGACTACAATGTATAGAAATAGCAGTGTCTCTGTGCAGTCTTGTTGTGGTGAAAGGATAGTAATACACAAACTGAAGACACTCTACAGATTGACAAAACATCTGTTGTCTTTTAAGAATACAGCAGCAATGATAGTACGAACATCTCATTGTACTTAGTACCTCACTTATTTGCCAGATCAGAAACTTTAGGTCATAATGAACAAATTCATAGTCTATTGAAGTCTTGAAGATTCTGTATTAGATAAAATTATCTTTCTCCTAGCCCCAAGGCATATGTATATAAATAAACCAATCAAGTCTCCATATCTGACTCATGTGGTTCTGACTCATCTTTATAATGAGGGTCTGAATAATTTTTTTAAAACCTGCTTAGCCAAATGAGTACAAAATTCCTTCGCAGAGATGATTCATTTACTGTTTAGAAGGTATATGAAAGTAGCCATTAGGGGGTGATGTTCCTGAAACAAAACTATCCCAAATGAATAAAATAGTTCCTATGTTTGTTTTTTCTTCTATTTTCATCCTGGTACATGAGTTTTATCTTCAGTGTAGTCATTTGAGTCATCCTCATCTATGTCACTGTAAGAACAAAACTTGGCCTTCTACAACTTAATGTCACCAGAAGTAAAAAGAAAGCTCATATTGGGAAAAGGAAATGAATAGACGCTATTTTGCATAAAGTGTGCACTAAGTTAAAAGCTAAACCAGGAAGGAAGTTACCACCACTATGCTAGATGGGAGTGCTTCAGTGACATGTGCTTGCTTTTGGGAAAATCAGAACTCTTCAGATTAGTCCTGGGAATAATTACCATGTTCATTTTATGTTTACCTGAATTTTTCAAAATCCATGAAGGTGAGTGAGCAGCTTCTAAAATAGCCTTTTCTTTATTTGAAACTCTGATTGCAATTGAAAATTTGGTAGATGCTTTCCTAAAAGCTACCGTCAGAATGCTGTGCTCATATGCAAAGCATATAGATTGTTTTTTGTTAGATTTTTAACCAAGAGTGTTAATTATTTGTGGCAATTTGAATGGAGTTTGTAATTCATTTATCTACACTGCAAAATTCTTGGTAACTTGTTCCACACAACTGTGCTTTTACTATCTTCCTCATGAAGAGAGTAGTTTAAGCGTGTATGTTCTTTTATAGCAGGCACTCATGTCTTAAAAAAGAACTGTTTTTTAAGTTCCTACACTTAAATGCCTATAATACATTGTACAATTTCTGTCTGGTATGAGATGCTGTCTGTGAAAGAAGCATGCAGTGCTGACCTGACAAAAAGTAGAGTGGCATAAATGTAGCTGAGTGAAGCAAATCATGTAACATAAATGCCAGTTACATCTTGGTGATCCTAAAGATCAACCCTGGATTTAGGATGAATGTGAAATACATGTGTATAAGTTTTACATTCAGTGCTTTCTTAAAAATCCATAAATAAATTAACATTAAAATAGTTCTGTCACACCTATTCTCAATTAAGTTTTTGAATACATAAATGTTATAATAAAAAGCATCCCTTTGCCAAATGGCATGTGTTCCCAGGCATCATGCAATTAATTATTTATGAAGCATAATTTTCTGGAAAAAAAAAAGTCCAGATTGGGTTATTTATATTTATATCTCTATTAACCACAAAGGATAAACATGACAGTAACTAGAATATTTTAATAGATTTTTATAGTTTATAAATGAACAAACTTGGTATGCTATCAGAAGTTTCAAATATAAAATTGATGAGTCAGTTTCAGATATTGAAATAATTAATGTTCTATCACCACGCAGAAGTAATCAAAAGTATTTGCTAACACAGACCATGCAATTAAACAATGACATGATTATTACCAGAAGAAAATATTGACCCTACTGTCAAACACCAAAGAATTATTTCAATTTTCCATGATTGCTTTCCTAGATTGCTCTTATTGGAGATGCGTTATGCTGCAATAGCATGATCACTGCAATTATGATATCTGCCTATGATCTTAATCACAGAGTGTCTAAATTAAGATTGTGAAGTACATGAGCAGAATACAGCACAGAATTACGTCTGGAAAATTAGAATCATTGTCATATTTTGAATGTTCTAAAAGCTATATGAGTATATAGCAGATGGTATAACAACGTCTGAATTACGTGAGAAGGTAAATATATTGAACTATTCATTTTGAAAATTCCAAGGAACTTGGGTCTCTGGTTCATTGAAAACCTTCTGTTGGAAACTGGTTTTATGGCAGATTTTGTGGCAAAAAAATACGTACAGAAGTTGCTGTAGGTGTTTCAAATTGCTGTTTACCCCATGAGGCTTCACCACACAGAGCTGTTGCTGGACATCTTTGAGGTGTGAAACATAGTCACTGTATCTTCCTCTGTGAAGGGCTCCTAAATGAGTTTCAAAGACCTCCTAATTCTACAGGCTTTTACAGGATCGCGTGCGTACTATGTGCGTACTTCAGGTTTTTAATATAACCTGTGAAATTGCAGGCAAGTAAAGTATACAGATAGAAGTGAAACTTGGAGGTTTTATCCCAGGGGATGCTCCAGCATTTATTTTCATTCTGCAGAGGGAATACGAATGTGACTCTCTCATTAAAAAGAAATGTAGGGAGAAATCAATTTACAAAAATGCTAAACCTTTGAAATTTATCAAAAGAATACAGTTCAGCATTGCCAAAAGTGAAATGTTTCCTTTATGTTTGTAAAGCAACCCACTTGTTTGAACACAAGGTATTGAACCTTTAAACTAGATTGCTTTAGAGCAGGAGGTTGTAGTTTTGGATTGTGGTGCTCTCAATTCCAGTCCTGTCCTCTGTGTCCAGCTACTTGATGGAGTGTATCTCTTTAAATCTATCAGTTGTGTGTTCCCCAACTTGTACTGTAGGCCTTATATCTCTACAATATTATGTGATGACAATAATTTCCATAAAGAGGTGACAAAAATTACAATTTCATATACTGCTGAATTGACTCAAAATGGAATATCATAGATCAAATGGAGTCGAGTCAATCCAAAATGAAATGTTTATGATTTTCATTTTAATGGGAAGAAAGTTTTTACAAGTTCGTATCTTCCCTGTGAATAATTTCTTTTCAATGGAATTGGATTTTTTTGTGGAAGAACACCCTGTAAAATGAGGCTTACTAAAAGAATTTCATAATCACAGAACTTCTTAATATTAGGCATGTGGGTTACAGATCTTTGAATACAAAGCTGTTTCCTAGAGATACTTTGCATGGTTTCATCTCACTGATCCTCTTAACTCTTCTGTCTGTCTGCATTCAGATTTCACAAGACCCCTTCCATTTTTCTAGTGATGTTTACTTTTGTGAGGGTGCTCTCCAGTCCTGAAGTAAGGTGGAAGCCTCTCGTGGGTACAGCAATCTCTCTGCCATGTGATCCACTGGGCAAGTCTAGTCTTTCAGCCCACGTTACAGTCTTTATCAATAATATATATCACTTCTTAGGAAGTCCATAATCTTGTGAGTTGGAAGAACATAAATGCTGATGCTGGGTTGCAATTTGGTTGGATTTCTCATTAGAGATCTTTCAAGAGGATCAGGAGGTAAGCACCCTCCCTAACAGGACAGCAATCAAACTTATAATATGCATTTACCTATCTATAACACAGCTCACAGGCAGTTCTGGAGCCTGATTAGTTGTGATGTGAAGCCCAAAATGGACTTCATAGTGCTGAAGATAGACTGCTGTCACAGCACAGCGTGTGGATTCCCAAGTCAGCTTACAAATTCCTTGATGAAGGGATATGATAGTGAGTTACCATTAGCTGACCTTGAAAGCTGCAGCAGTACCTTTAAAATGATGCACACACGCCTTGCTGTGAGAGCAGAGTAACCATTCAGTTCCTGCTCCTGAGTCATCTCCAGAGAGAAGCTCTACACAAAATGCCTTCTTCAGCTGGAAGAATTTGACCTCAGGAGTCTGCTCCACTTCAGGCTGCATTGGTCAGAGCATAAGCGTTTAGAGAAAATGTTGTGTCTTGCCTCAGGGAAAGATCAAGATTTTGTCTGACGGTTTTCCTTTTTGTATTAAAATGAATTCTCTCTCTTTTTTTTTTTTTTTTTTTTTTTTGCCTGCATAGGATGTGCATTTTGTAGTTCTATTTATCATGTTTTATATGGAGTTTATGACTCTCTAATGTAGTGTTAGTGAAGATAATTGATTTTGCATTGGATTTTGGATTTCATTTCTGTATCCTGTCTGAAATCCTTCACTGAATGGTTTCTGAGGTCAGCCTGCTGCTATGTGAGTACAGGTGGTCTGTTGAAGCTGTTAGATTGCAGCTCAGCACTGCAGCGAATAAAGGCTGTGTTTTTCTCTATATACATAAGGATTTAGGAACATACTCATCCAATTACTCATAATGGGAGTTAGATGGAAAATTTTCTCTTCATAGAGATGCAAGCATACTACTAGAAGTGGAAGCTCAACTACAAAACTGTAGGTTAGTGCTGCACCAACTCCAGGATGTGGTTATTTCTGTTCATAAACACGTCATCCATGTTGGGGTCCCAGAAGTTTTTGTTCTTAGAGTGTTTTTCATACTGAAAAAAACAGTTGAACATTAACTCAAGTAAAAATGCAAGACTTGTACAATAAGCCCTCCTTTAATGTGGAAGAGAGCTAAAATAACACTCATTAATAATTAATTCTATGTGGGTTTTTTGCTACTTACCAAAACTGCATTAATGTACTCTTAGCTACCGTAATTTGATACTGAAATTTGACTATGACTACAAAACCAATGGTCCTTATTAAGATTTGTGTTTGTTGATTGAATATAAGAGAACGTGAAGGATGTGGTTGGAGGATTCAGAAGATTTCTGTGTATTTTCACTGTGTGTTTTCAATATCACTGGAAAAAAAGTTTTTGTTCTGATAGCTATTTTACAACATAATCACACTGGTGCCATGCAGCTGCACAGTTCCAGGGCTAAGACCCCCTCCAAACATGAGTGCTTTCATCTTCTTTTCAAGTACAATCAAAGTGGGGCAGCTTTGAAACAAGAATGCAACCACCAATTCAAGTTAGTATTACAAGAGATTTTATACAATTCAGCAATAAAATCCAGTATCTAGGTTTTGGAACACTGTGCTTGCTTTCTTTCACTTGATGCTTTCAACATGCTGCCATTGCCCTCAAAACAGAAAGCTCATTACATCATAAAATGGTTAAAAGTTCTGTTACATGATGCTACGTATTTGTTCATGTGTCCTATATGACTGTCTTTCTAATACAGTGCACTTTTTTTTTCACAGTTAACACTGTAATTGTGTCATGCATAGACACCTGCTCATCAAATAACACCACTTTTCCACTTTGCACATTTAACAATTCTTGCAAAGCATCAATGCAACAAAGAAGAGAAAACAAGACTATTTTACTGAAGGCCATTGTAAATCATTCAAATTTCCAAAACATTCCATGTATTTGCCAGTCTTCCAGGATGGAACAGTCCCATACTAAACACAGAGAGTGTGAATCCAAGGGAGACGTGAATGTTGATCATCAAGGATCAGGGTTAGGAGCTGAAAAAAGTAAGTAAGGGAAGAGAAATACTTAATTTTGCAGTAGCTAATTACAACATAAAAGATATGGTTTTATTTGGTAGTTAAAAAAAAAATTAATATGCTCCTGGTTCTTTATGGTCTTTGCACATCAATGAACAATGGAGGTTTTTAGCTTGACTTTTCATGGCTAGAAGATGCATGTTTTATGTCAAATTCTCAGTGGCATTCTTTCCTTGCTGTCAGTGAAACATGCCAATAGCAAAACGCTGCTTTATTTTCTTGGAGGATCTTGTATAAAATCACAGCCACCTGGAATATTTCTGTTGTAAATTTGACCTCTGCCATCTGGCTTTTATGAATGCTCCGATAGTCCCATCTTTATTCTCTTGAACTTGCTAAATTTTCTAAAATGTTTAATTTCTTTTTAAGGAATTGTAGTTTCTGATCAGTTTTCACACTGAATTTGATTTTAAATGTCACTGTGGAACTCTACATGTAGATTTTATTATACATGCTGATATTATAACAGAATCATAAAATCATAGAATGGTTTGGGTTGGAAGGGACCTTAGAGATCATTTAGTTCCAACCCCCTGCCATGGGCAGGGACACCTCACACTAGACCTTATAAGAAGATAGGTTGTTAGCAAGTATCTGAAGAACTAATTCAAAGATAGTAACCATTCTTATGGCAGCTATACAAGAAATAACCATTTTTGTGCTTGCCGTTTACAATAGGCCACAACTGTGTAGTATCAGAAACGGCCTTGCATGTTTCAAAGAAGGCAGCACTGAATAAGGGCCGGCACAGCAATATAGGGAAGAGTTCAGCAGCAACCACATTCTTTTCAGTAGCAGCATATTCCTTCTGTGCTGTATGCAGATACTTGCAAAGTATCTGGAAACTTTTGGGGAAGAGAATGCCTCTGAATTTTGCTTTCCTAACATTGTTGGCCACAGGCCAAGTCCTGAATATAAGAAATGCAGTTCATTTTCTTATTACAAAATAGCTGTCTTAGCAAGTATGGAAAATTACAAGACAAAATGTGTGGACAAACTGTTCTCAGTCATACCTACACAACTTTACGACTCCTGACAATGTCTCACCTGCCTATGCTTCTTGTTAACATTCTGCAAGACTCACAGCTTGTGTGAAATAAAACAAGAACCTTCTGCAACTGGTAGCAGATAGACTAGATGTACACTTCAAATATCTATCATCATATGGCTTTTATTTGGTTGGGTTTTTTTTTCATAGCCTGAGTTTTGTCTGTTACCTGTGACAACCACACAAAAATGAAAAGCTCAGAAGCTGATAGTAAAGCAAAAAAGGGGCTATAATTTGTAAGGGAAACATACTTTGTATAGCTAATCAATACTTTTCAGATCTGTTCAGAATAACTTTACATGGTATTCTTTTTCCTATTTTATCAAAGTCAGTAATGTAAAAGCCTACTCTATGTTTTGCAGATGAGATGGAAAACTCAGTTTATTGTTCTTTCTGAGAGTTGTCTCTTTGTCTACCACATGCTGCATAACAGTTTCAATTTTTATTTCCAAAAGCAAAAGGCTCGCTTGAAGTGAAATCAGAAGATGTTATTTATTTGTATAAATATTTTAATTTCACTATGGTTTCTGAGAAAGAAGTAGAGCATAATAGTTACTACCTGCTGGAAATCCACATTAACAATTCTACAGTCGGAGGAGGAAATGCAGCCGAAGAATACCTAAATCATTCCTGTCTGGTGGCAATGATGGAAGACCAAAATGACTGTATAAATATTTCAATGCAACTGAAGACTTATGTGGAATGTAAGTTACAAAGGAGAGTCACAATAGAAATCAAACCAGAAACAATACCACTCTTGAAAAAAATCAGTAAGTTCTCTGGTTTCAGCAACTGTTTGAAAGTATTTAGGTATCTCACAAGAAGATAATACAATTTTGATCATCCCCTAGTAAAAGATCATCTTTCATAGCTAACTGAAGGTTTCCATAGTGATTTAAAGAAGGTTTAGCTGTGGTTTTTTGTTGTGGTATTTTTTTTTCCCCCTAGAAGCAGCGCAAAGGAAGTGTCTGTACAGTTTTTTGCTTAGCAGTGACAGAGTCACAAATTGCATGTATCACAAAACCTGGAATTACATTTTTTCCTCACCTCTCCCTGATAGAGTCACAAATTGCATGTATCACAAAACCTGGAATTACATTTTTTCCTCACCTCTCCCTGATAATGGCATAACCCTGTTGTCCTGGAGGTAAATGGAAAAATTCCTGTTAACTTGCATGGCAGAAGAACCAGGAGATGGTTTTAACTTTTCTTACCGTTGTCCTCCCATAGTATACTTTATAAGGCCTTACTACAGCACACTTAAAAGAGAAACCTTCAGCTGAACTAGACTTAGTTTTCCCAGAGGACAGCCTGTCAGGTTTTTTAATTTGTCTTTGTGCTGCAGGAGTTTTTTGGCAGATTCCCTGACTGTGGCTTCCAGCCTGTCTATATGCAACACTTGCCACCTGGGAATTGATGAATTACTACATTCATTTTGGTTTGTATGGCAAATGCATTTTATAATGTACTTTTGCTGCAAAAAAAAAACAACTTGTTTTGGAGTTGACTAAACCTGTGTTAAATAAAACCAGGTAAGATCTTAGAAAAGTGAGGGCAGCTTAGTTGCTTTTTAAAAAGAAATATAGGTGTAGCTAGGAGAGGAGTATAGTTTGTACCTTGCCCGCCTAACTTGTGTTAAAACTGTAAGCTAACCACCCTTTGCTAATGGTGTTTTTCTGGGAAGTGGTTATCTCAAATTAACAATAAAAATTAACAACACATCTCTTTTCTATTTACTTTAAAACAAAGCTAAAGAGGTGCTCATGGCTTTTGCTAAGCAAGGCTGATGTTCAAGTCATTACAAGTCACTGCAAGACAGGGTAGAGTACTCTGTTTGAAAGGAGCCTGGAGGACAATATAAAAGATATTTTTAGTTCTGAATTAGGAGGGATGAGCTTTGTTTGCCTCCAAGTGCCATGGGGTTATTGGCAGTTACCTCATGACTTCTCAGTGGAGAAGATGCACAGGGGAAGTTGATGTAGGTCTAATTATGCTAATCTAAGGCAAGGAAAGGAAAACAGTGGTTTGGCTATGGTCTGTAATTTGATTGTATATGAGTCATAGCAATATAGTTGGTTTTTTTCTAATAGTTATCTGACAGTGCAAAGGTATGCATTAACAAGCAGCTGCTGAAGAAGTTTGAAAGGCCTTTTGAATCACCAGGGAGGAAAATTCCCCACATCCTTTCTCTGTGGTATATAGTCCTGGTTTGCACTAGTTACTGAGCTAATTACCCATGGAATGTGTGTGCATTCTGCAGCAGCTGTTGTCCAAAAGAGCAGCCTACCTCCTACATCCAGTCCCATGCTGATTTTCCCTTAAGGCAGACTTAGTTAAAAAACTTCCCAGAGGGGTCCTGTTAGTGGCATTTCCTCACTTCCCGATGAGAAAATTTCTATATGGAAAATCTTACCTTCTCTCATATATGAAGAGGGACAAGGAGGTTGCAAATGCCAGTGAAGGCCAGTGTTGGACAGTGGACCAGTTCCTTCTTTGCTCCATCCAAACAAAAAGGGGATATGTATTACCCTTGATCTACCTTAAGTATAAATGTTGATCTTTGAAGCATTGTTTTTTCCTGGCTGAGTTACATATAGTAGTTTATACAAATAGGAAAGGTTTTCATTCAGTTAGTTACCTATAATTAGTTTAGACATGGGGAGATAGATAGATGTGAAAATTAAGCTAAATTCCAGATGGGAAACTTGGTGTCAAACAACAAAGAAGGCATTAAAAAAAAAAAAAAAAGAAAAAGAAAAGCATAATTTTATCTTTTTAAAGCTGTATTTGTGGGGATAAGCATGATCCAAAAATCTAGCAAGGGTGAATGTTCTGCTTTTTTTGCCTGTGATTTACTGCTTCATTTTGTCTCTTTTACATTTTATGGACAGATCCAGTGTGTATGACGAAGATCATTTGGCTCACCATGATTGTAGTAGTTCTTGTGTTTACTGTTTTAATTGTCATCTACAAAATAGTCCAAGAAAATGAACAAAATTGTAAGTAACAAAAAGTTAATCTGCATGAATTTAAATTTCTATGCAATGAAAATGTGTTAATTTACAATAACAAAAGTGTTGATTACTAATGAGCCTCAGACACCAATATTTGTATTGCAATACAGTAAAAGTTTCTTATAGGGGGACTGAAATACTCTGATGATTGATACTATCACCTCTCATGTCTGAACTGTGGATGCAAGCTCAAGCTTATTGATGGTTAATAAAATATAGGGGTTTTGACAGACTCTTGGTGGCCTCTGATCCTTAGCGAGATGAACTGGTTTCAGCCTGATTACAGTAGGTAAAACAATTACAGTTGAACCTTGTTGAAGGTCTTAAGCAGAAATGCCAATGGCAAATATAAGCAGATGGAAATACCCTTTCCTTCCTGAAGATGATTCATCTAGGTCACGGCCAAGAAAAATTGGGTATGAGGTGATATGCACTCAATTGTCTGTCCTAAAAACTGGTTGTCTGAATGCAGCAGTGATGTAATCCCATGCAAGTGAACCAAACTGTGCTGCCTTCTCCCCAGAGCTGAATTAAGCCCAGATACCATTTCTTATTGTTGCTGTTATTTCAGTGAAGAAGTTATTGTGCTGCGATTTCTGAATCAGCAGTATTGACTATTCCAAGTGACTAAAACTTTCCTACAAAAGAACTTGTTGCTAGTTCAGAGTCTGAAGCAAGTGTTTCATTCTGCAATGTTTTCAACAGCCATGACAGGCTCTTCCTATGCAATTCAGTTTGGTTACAGGCTGAAACCAGATTTACAGTATTTCTGCTAGCAATATACGTTGAAGAAAGCAAGAATAAAAGTGTTGCAGTACTCTGAACATGAGACTTCAGAGCAATCCAAGGAAAAGTCTTCTGCACAAAGCACAGAAAATGGAAGGCTTGTGAGCTGCTGATCTTTGGTTTTCATCCCAAGTCAGATAGGTGACACAGGGAGCACACTTCCTTTCATCAGTGTGAAAAGAGTGTTACTTAACCTGGTACCTGAGATAACAGCTCCTTGATGCTCTTCATAGCACTTTCCTGAGACTTTCTGGGCTCTGTCAGCCCTGAGTGCACAGAATGCCTCTAGGCAATCAGCATTTAGTTGCTATTACCAGGCAGATGTCCATTCCCCTTGTAGTCCAGAGCTGCTGAATGGAGACCTTGGTTGCAGTGGTAATAACAAAATGATAAGCCATATCCAGTACCCTGATCATCTTCCTTGTAATGACAGGCAGTTTTGTAATGAAAGAGCAATAGGAGCCTAGATTTAATCATAACAGAAGGAAGAAGGGTGCCCCCCCACAAAATGTTTCTATGATTATTTTAGCATAATGTAAATATTTCATGCATATATTTTAAAGGAATAAACAAAGCAAAACTATTGCTTAAAATGGCAGATCTGTGAGCCTTCCTCCTGCTCACCCCCCCAAATTGCTAAAGAAATGCCTTATCAGACTATCTTGGTTAAAATACATCATCTTTTACTTATTGCTAGAACCAAATTCTGAGACCTCTTTTATATACGTAAATTCCCATAGAGCATACATTCGGTCTCTATAAGTAGGCTATTATATGCTCCAATTTAAAGAACTTTTATTTGTAATTTGAAAGCTACCTATAAATGTAATGAATATGATTTTCTGTTCTTTGAGTCATAACATCCTATTTTAAATGCAGAGCTATTAGTAGTGATGATTAATGATTTACTGCCTTTATTCTTAAACATCAGTTTTCTATTAAATGCACATTTTTCAGAATCGTCATGGACACAAGCAGGGAGGAAAGATGCCCTTTTGAGGCTTCTAATCACTGACTTGCTTCTAGAATACATTTTCTGCTGATAGAAGAATAGTGTGGTTTTATTGGTTAAATTTATCATATATAACATTATAAACAACGTCACATTGTTATCGATAAAAAACCAAGCAGATTTAAGGGTTGTATTCCTTTTACGTATATGTTTTGATGTCACATTTAATTGCAAGGCTACACACTGCTTTTTCCAGTGGTGTCCAAAGAACACAGCAGAATATTACTATGTGACTAAAACAGCTGCTAAGATTTTTTCCAGTTGTAATATGATTGGTATTTTTCCTCTTTTCCAAGCACCACTGAAAGCTGTTCAGAAATATGCAAGGTCTTGAGACCTTGCAAGACATTCTGTGAGGCAGGCTCTGAGACCCTCTGAAACATTGTTTCCATGAGGGGATAAAATAAAATATCCAAATAAACTTGTTGGAGGTTACAACTAATCCATGACAAAAGAGCTAAATTAGAAGCAGGTTTTTTGCTTTTTCTCTTCCACTTGTCTTACAACCATTCCCAGAGCTTCCTTGGACATTAATTGTTACAGCGCATGCTTTGGGCTTCAGTGCTTTAGATCTCCAGTGGCTATTCACAAAAAAATCATGACCTAAATAATGTTAATTTAATGAATTTCTTAAAGCTGAAGTGTTCCAGTGCTCCCAAAAGAAAAAGATAAACATCAGTTCTGTAGAATTGGAGTGAGCATGTCATCAGAAGCCTGCTGAGCCCTGAACTGCTGCCACGGTAGAACAGGATTAGCCATAACTTGGTGCTGAGGAGCAATCAGAGCTGCTCAGCTCAGCTCTATCTCTCTGAGTGCTATAGAGCTTGCTCTCAAACCATGCTTCCTAAGATAAACACCCTACACTTAAAAGGAATCAGTCAGCTTCCTAGGATGCCAGTGCCCTCCATCCTTGCTATTCCACTATCAACAGTGTGAGTTTGAACCTGTGCCGGAACATGTACATTTTTATAAATCTCCAAAATTTATCCAAGGTGCACAGTACAATTTGAGAGAGAATAATTTGAAAGGGGCAAACCTGAATGGAATTTCCAGAAAATTTCATTCACAATAATATAAACCATCTGGCCCTTGCTTTTCCTCATCACCTTATTTCAAAACCTTCCTGCTTCTTCATGGAAGGTGTCCAGCTGTTTAAGAATAAGGGCTTTACCAGCTTTCCTTCCAATCAGAGCTGAATGTAATTCTATAGCTAACACATTTTGTTTAAAACAGATTGTAAACACAGAGTAACAGCATCAGTTTCTACTATTCTAAGAAGAAATGGTTCCAGACATGCAAGAAGAACCATATCTGCTACTAGAATTCATCCTTTTCCTGGTAAGTGATATAAAAGTTAAATAAAACCCTAACAAATCTTGAGGCATAAGAAGGTCAAGAAAGACCTTTTAAGTCTTTCCTGCAAAGGAATGCTTCAGGTTTGTTTCAGAGTAACCTTGTTCCTACACAAAAGATAAAGAAAAAAATTCCAACAATAAAACTGTAAGAAGACTTACGTATATCACCTGGGAATGCTTCTCCCAGTCTCGAATGTGTTGCATTAATGACTTTTGGGGTTTTACTGCCTTTTAATTTTAGGTCCTGTTGTGTGCCAAATTTGAAGTTTGGCAGCTGAGTGCTTTGTGTTTGTATGAAAAATATAGCCACATACATGTATGTGTGTGCTGTGGATTTATGACTTGATAAAATATGCTAACCGAAGGATGGAATGGATGGCTGTGGGAGGACTCAGGGAATGGCTCTGCTGGCACTATGTAGCCTATTTCTAGGTAAAAAGTCCCCCAAACTACAATTTTCTAGTTTCAGATAGGAATTAAAATATGGTCTTCTAAGAGTGTAGTATGTTTAGCCCAGGTAAATTAAATGGCATGGCTAAACTCCAAGTTTTGGTTCCAGAAATTATGATTTGGTGGCAAACCTCTTTGTGAGAGGAAATTAACAGCTGTAGCTCTGAGTGTTACTGATATTGCTCAGAGAGTCATATGCTTTAATAAACTCCATGGATTTGGGTTTCATAAAGACAGCTCTATCTTTAAAAAGATTAACATGAACCTATAGAATTATAGCTTTGAATAGCAAACCAACCCTGCTTCAAACAAAAACAAACACAAAGCCAGCAAATGAAAACATGTTTTGAATTTGGTTAGGCTTGGGTACTTTGCTGTTTGTCTTGTTAGTTCTTGAGGAGAAAGAAGAGACTCAGTAATTTCTCTCTACAACTCAGTAACTTGTGGCGTTTCAATTTCACCTAGAAAAGAGTGAATAGCTCTTTGTCTGTATGAATTCTCTTGTGAGTACAGTTTATGCCTCTCACTCTTACAGCATTGGCTACCTCTAAGATATATTTATGAGGTCATTATTTTTATCCTGCAGGAAAAGAATTCTCTTTCTGACATCTTTTGTTTTAGGTAGCTTCACTGGTACCATATCTGTTTTATCAGCATGTTCACGATGGCATTTTTAATGTTGTATATCCAAAGGCATTTTTCATTATGAAGTTTTATGAAAATTCAAATCCAGTTTTACTAGATCTTACTGAAAAGAATATGAATCCCTTACTAGTCTGTCATTCTTACTTCTATGTGCCTCTCACTTAAATTTATCCACTTAACCCAGATAGATGCTTAGTTGTATGAACTGCTATAATGGGGTTTATTTTAGTATTAAATTACTTGATTTCACACACCTTAATTCCAGTCAATCCAGTCAATTTCCCAGGTTATACCAGTAGAATTTAAAGTGGAATCAAGACCATATGAAAGAGTTTATTCTGTTCACAGTTGCTAAATTCAAGATTTACTATTGTTATAATGGATTATAAATAGTCATAGATGACTTCTTTGACAGCCCTTGATAATATTTTCACTATGACTATTGCATAGCTTGGAATCTTGAAATAAAACATTGATACCCACTGAAGACAGTACTGTGGAAACACCATGATGAGACTAAATAACTATGTGTCTGAGAGGATGTGACAATGTATCATATAGAGGAAAAGATGTATAGATACTACTAAAAGGTTATTCAAAGTTCAAGATGGCTAAGGGAAATAAAAGAAGGAAGCCTATACTTTGAGAATGAGAATGATTTCCTAGGTAGGCTCAGGAAATTAATGTCTTAAAATCACTGTGGTCCTACAAAAAGGTAATTTACAGTATAGATGCAAGTATTGTGAAACTGTTAGTGGCTCTGTGGCCATGAATCATAACCATTAAGCCTGATGGCCAGTGGAAGGAGGAAAACTATAGTATATTCTCTAAGGTAGGATTAAAGTTTCAGCCTTCTGAATTCATGGTACTACAAAAGATTATGCACATATAGTGAGGATAGGTGTCATGGTTTAAACCCAGGACGTTATGCTGAACCCAGGACACTATGGGAGCTTTGAAGCATTGTGGTCATGAATTTGACTAAACATTGTCTGTGCTGTTAAGCCAAAAAAGTATGCACTGCAATGTGGGCTGTACAGAGCATCTTCTCTAGACTTCGGATCTGGTTCTGTCATTGCATTTGTGTAAATCAGTCTCTTGAATGGTATGAACTGACAAAACACAGTTTCTCTTAAATGCAGCCGCAAGAGAAAGGAAAGAGTAGAGGGTGCTTTTTCTTCAGCTCAAGAAGTAAGTATTCTTTAAGTGACTGATCTGTATTTCCAAACACAGAGCATTTTCATACCTAATAGAAATTGACAGTAGTAGCACATGGAAAATAATCCATGAAGAAAAGTCAATTTTTTTTCTTCGTGTTCATGACACAGACTCTTAGAGAGATTCCCACACAGGATACTTTTCTGGCAAGAACTTCTTTGAGGAGTTTTCTAAAATTGAAGAGGCAGTAGAAGAGGTTTTGGAACAACTTAATTAATTAATATTTGCAATTACAAGGACTAGATAGTATTCCCCACAATGTTTTTAAAAAACTCAGAAGCTGCTAAACTGTCATGCACAGCTTACTGCTTAAATCAGCCTCAGTTCCAGAGAAAGGGAAGGCAGCTATACTTACCCTATTGTTATATGTTTTCCTTAGCCCACTTTTCTTGAACCACTGTAGTACCTTTTCCACTACTAGCAAGTGATAATAGCTATTCTCTTATAGCTGTAACCTGAAAAAATGGCGCAGAATCACTTATTGGCAGCAGGCCAGTGTGTATGAACTGTGAAAAAATACCCAAGAGAATTTGCACAAGAAACATTGCATAAATCAGGGTGTTTTAATACCTAGACTGAATCTGCCTAGCAGGACCTTTTCATACTGGAAGTTTCATTCATATAATTCTATGGGTTATACGTAAGTGTGAATTTATATTACTAGAAGTCTGTCACTATAAAGTCCCATTTAGACCTTCTCTTTCTAGCATAAGAATGACATTCCTTGCTTATGTTTATCCTATTTTGAAAGCAGCATAAGGTATATTAGAAAAAAGGCCTGTTCCCATTCCTATGTTAGAATGGGACTGTGCAGACAGGAAATCATACTGTTATTTATTTATTCATACTGTTATTTACAGTCTGTGTGGGCAATCTTATTTCAAACACAATGCCTTATTCTATGTTGCTCAAATGGAAAAATATTCTCATTTTTAGACTTAAGGACTCACAGTTTGGTTCATTACATTTTAGGGTACAAATACAGGATTCCTTGAATCATTTAGCTGGCTCACAGTAATGCAAAGTTAATTCTGATGGATGGTAATTTTATAACTTATCCTGAAAGAAGGACATTGCAGGATCATGGTGACAACCAGGACTCAGAGAATAAAACCTCAGGGATTCTGGCCTGTGATTGTTTTCTGGACTGTTCAGAATTTGTGACATTCATAGAATTTGATATAAGTGGGCTTGATAGCTGTAATTTGCGCATAAGAAATAATAAGACAAATTTCCTCCCAGTCATTTGAATTCCTGTACTGTTTTCTGTGCTATCCTATTAAAGAAATAGGCAAAATTCTGCCAGCTCTCAGATGTGTTTCTACAGCTTCAGGTTAGTCGACAACTTAAAAACAGAAGCAAACACTGGCTCAGTAGTGGCATCACTGGCTCAGGGCTGGCATCCCAGTGAGTTCAGATTCACTGCTCCTTGCTTTTACAGCAGCAAATAGATGCAAAGCCAGGAAAGGAGAAATTTGTTTAATCTTGGCCAAGTGAAGCATCACATGCTTGATTTTGATCCTTCTCAGTTCCTGACATAGATGAGTAATTGTCTCTTCCTCTGCAACTTCTATGAATAATGCTGGGAAAAACAAAGCTTGTCATAATATTCAGTATTTAACACAGATTTATGTGTTTCTGAGATGCAATATTTCCAGAGAAAAATGTGAAGCTAATAAGGCTTTGGGGCTTTTTTTATTTTTCAGATGGGAGCATAAAATCTATAGGATGCAGGTAATTTTAGGGAGCTTTTTATAGTCCCTGCAAGCTTTCCATAGAGCACTGACGCACAAGGGGCCTTTTCTCTGCTCAGTTTGCATGAATGCAGAACAGTGCTACACACAGGCTCTGAAGGGACTACATTTCCATTCTCTCCAGGTTCATCCTGAGGGTAAAACAAGACCCACTGCTATTTTTAAAACTACCCCAGTTTTATTTTAACTTCGTTTTTCATATTCTGTTGGTTTAATTACCAAGATCCAAACTCTACTTTTTAATTGCATTTATAAAGGGAGAAGCCCAAATGATAAAGTCAATGGAGAAGGGAGGTAGCTAAATCTAAGTGGCACAGATCCTCCTCTTGTTATAAACTCAGTAGAAACCCATTTGTAGGTTTATAGAAGTTATGGATGGTCAGGGACAGGATGGACAGGGTGGAGTTAAAGTATTATTTGTGTTCTGCAGTAGTTCTTTGAAAAATGCATTGGATCAACAGCTCTGAGTTCATTTGCCCAACAATGCTATTATTTCTTCCTCTCTATATCTGCATCCCAGTAAGTTATCATTTCAGGATCTGTGTTGCCAGCATGCTAAAGGCATCACTCCCTGCTTCTAAGATGCATGCTGTCATCTTTGTTAGCAACTGGATGACACCCAGTAGCTCTCCCTGCGTGTATGACAAGTTAGGGTTAGTGTCGCAAAGTTAAATCGTGTTTCTGAGCAGCAATCTGTGCTGCCTTTATGTGAAAATGTATCTGAAAGTTCACACTCTAGATTCTAGTTGTTTCTGCTTAACTGGCCACCTGTAGGGTTTTGTATTTTGGGATATTCTTATATAACCTCAAATTTGCATGCTTTTGTATTTTCACTAGCAGTAAAATTTCCAAGAGCAAATTACTTCAAGCTGCTTCCCAGGGAGACTTAGGATCAGCATGGTATAGTCCCACCATAAATACAAAACATGGTTAGAGCTTTTGGGAGTTCCCAAAAGTCATGTATCTGCATCTCTAGGCACTGAAATCCCTCTGAAAACCTGGCTCTGCCTCTTGTGCAGACAGGTCTCAGTTATTTTCAGACTTGTAGATTCAGTGTTTAACACTCTGCAGATGTATTTGCTGTTTAATAATATATCTAATAATTATTTCAACTTTCAATAGTGAAACCCAGCAAACAGCAAATTCCACTGACTGCACAGACCACAAAGATACTGCCCATAATTCCTGAAAGAGAGCACTGTCATGTGGCTGCGACTGTAGAAGGTGAGTAAATACCTTACAACTCCAATTACTCTGTTTTTCCTTGTATTTTTAGAATTAGTATTATGCAATATCTGCTTGTAATAACTTACTACTTCTTCTAGCCAAGTATGCTAGATGACAAACTGGAAAATGTGTTTTGTGAGAGCTAGGAGGCAGGGAAACAAAATCAATTTTCTTTCTGGTACCAAGAGTCATCGATAATCTAATGTGTCAGCCTTTTAAACCTGCGTCCCTGAAGGCCCCAGTGCAAACTCTGACATTATTTTCCTGGTTTAGAATATTATTTCCTGGACTTCAGCATTATGTTGACATTTGTTTCCGACAAGTGCAGAGGAAAGAAGCAATTTGCAAATGATCTCTGAAGGAAAACATGTTTTAAGTGAATAGTTTGCTAATCAAATTCCCCAGACAAAAGACATCTATCACTCTGTTGGTTTTATACCAGTCAGAAGGATTGACAAGAAGTTGGTTTCAGGTTGGAACTAAAACTAGTTTCCCAGCTCTAAGTTTCTCCAGCCCTTTTACTCCAGTAATTGTTTCAGGAAGTCCAGATGTAATGAAACAAATCTGAAAAGTAATGTGCAGTAAGTGATAGCGCTTCCTGGCAATGTTTGTAATGCCTAGAAACAAACAGATGCTACTTGAATAAATACTAGAGACTAATATATCAGTTGCATAGACAAGCTTAGGACTCTTTGCACAGACTGTATTACTGTTAATGGGGAATTTTTAGGTTAAAAGCTTAAGAAGCTCCTTCTTTATATCTGTTTAAATCAGATGGAGTTTTATTGGAAATTCAATATCAAACTCAGTGTCCACTGTCTCTCAGGCAAACCTTTATCTTCCCACATCCCTGTCTGCCATGTATCTGCCCACCACCTTCATTGTTTCCTTTGAGAACATTTACCCAGGAGTGAAAACCCAGATATTTCTAAGGTTGTAGTGGGATGTGTTGCTAAGGGGGTTCTCATTAGTATCCACTGCTTTCATTTATACACTGTTATGGCTGATCACTAGCATGCTTTGTTCTTCCTGGATGCTGGATTCACCAAAAGTGATCTTTTAGAAGGAGGAAAAAAAAGTCATGGCCCATTCCCATGAAAATTTGACTTTTGGGTTCCTAGAGGTGGGACTATCCATTGGAATCAACCTGTCAGCACTCCTGTTGGTTTCGTTATCTTTGTATTAAAGGGTAGAAAGAAAAGATGGAACAGCTTTGCTGATTCTTTAGTTGCTCTGTGAGACAAAACATGAGATCCAGCACACTTTGGGCTGGCATTATCCATTTCCTTAATCTCTGGGTCAGTGACTGAAAGAAGATTAGGTATCTTGAGAACTCCCAAACACTTTGTTCCAGTGATGAGCTGTATAGAAGCAGGCTTGCTTTCCAGGTCATAAGAGTCTTCCTGCCAGAACAACTGCCAGCAATGAGGTGAAAACTGGATGTAATACATGGGATTAATGCCAAATACCTGAAATTGTACTATTATGTGACATTGTGAAAGATTGTCAAAAGATGTGGCTGGAGAGGCAGGAACTTAGATCTAGATCCTGCTTTTCACCATGTTAGATCTTGAATAACCTTTCTCAAAGGAATAATGCCTCAAAGCTACTGTGTGAAAATAATAAAAGCACTTTCTGCTTTATTTTTGCTTCATTTCCTGCAAACAAACACTTCCCCCTCCATCTGCTAAGGTTGGATTCAACTCATTACTACGGGTGTTCGTGGGTGGCTCTGTGGCTAACACTGTAACTGACACTGCAGTTACAAGAAAACTTGCTAACTACAAGTCCTTTTGGTTACTAAGGCTGTGTGAGGAGATTGTAGTCTACTTTTCTCACAAATGCGAAGGTTGTCTCTATGAAATCTCTAGAGTGCTACTAAGGACTAGCTTGCTCAGCGGGGAGGAGCTGGCTGTGTGAGAAGTGTCACACATGGACATCTTAGCGCTGAGACTGAAAAACACTAAGATGATTAAATTCCCAGAACTGACAATGACAGTTACAAACTACATCAACTTGATAAAACCTGGTTTTTTTTTTACCCAAGAAGGAGGTGGGATGTAGATAAGAAGTGTGTATCAGGAGCTTCTTGATCAAAAAGCAACATGCTTGTGTCATACTACCAGTTGCTCCCCTGAAGCACAAGCCTTTCAGACCGCAGAGACAAAAGCTTCGAACAAGGAAGGGTTGGAGACAAGAGTTATAAACCTGGGAGAGCTCCACTGCAGATAGCGCTAATATCTGCCCGTCTCTGCTGCAAATCTGGCTTCAGACTCATTGATAAGAGTTAGGTCAGTGCCTACCCTGCATCAAACAGGCAAGACAGGGACAGGCAAGCCACTTCTGAGTTACGCTTTTCTCATTTCCAGCTAGCTGAAGCTGCACTCGGAGAAAGCATTAACCAAAGCACAGAGTGTTTATTTGACTTCTGTGTGAGGAGGCTCACTACGCAGTAGGTGTGGCACGTCTAACAGCAGCTGTAGAGAGGAAGAAATGGAAAAGCAAGGTTCATTCCTGCCACCATTATTGTTGCTACTGAGCTGGATGGCGAAATTGGTGATGGCCTCAGAAAAGGCCCTTAACCCAACACATTGACAGGTGAAAGGTTTGACAATGTTGGTTTCAGCCACAGGAATTTCGTAAGTTCAAAATCCAGATCAGGCAGGACAGCAAAGTATAAGGCATATTATTTGCTTATTGCTTCAGACTGCAATAAGGAAATATTTGTTTTGCTAATAGATGGAGAGAGATCAATAACCTACCACAGATTGCTACTTTCTGCCGAATGGTTCTCTTTATGTCAGAAAAAGACACGTTTCTTTCTGAAAATATCTTGTTAATGTCTTTATATTGAAGACAATACTGTTGATTATAGAGTGTAAGTATATTAATATACATGCAGCCACACATGTGGCCATGTTCCTCTGTGTGTAATGTTATAGCGCACATGTGTGTGTATCTGTACATCTGTCTGTATGTATTTGTGTTTGTGGTCACAGAGGTGCATGCATGTGATCTGTTACTTCCTCTTCATTGGTTACTATTACAGTGACAGTTAATTCAGCTAGTAAAAAATTTACCAACTTCTGGACTTGTACCTTTGACAAAGAGCAAATATTAGCAACTGTCCTGGAAAAAAGGAATGAGCCAAGTCTCTCAAGAGCTTTAAGACAGTCCTCTCTTTACATATTACAGCTGTAGATGTATTTCTTTAGTGCTGTCAAAAGGTGACATTAACTACCATAAGGCTGATGTTAGGAAGACAGGGAGCACAAACATTTTATTCAGGGCAAATACTCGCATTCGGAGGCAATGCTGTTTGGGGACAGCCTGCTAGAATCAGACTTTTCTGCCTCTGCCAATGACACATCGTTACGTATTTGCCCCATGGTAAGAACTGTTTCTCCTCAGCTAAACCAGAGGTTGTGTAGTGCTCATTACTCACTACTTGCATCAACTGGTATTTACAACTTTCTGAGCACTACTTGCATTAACTATTATTTTTAGCATCTTTAAAACGCTACGGGAGGTATATCTGGGTCTGGTGTGCCAGCAGTGAACACCGTCTTCTGTGACAGACGAAAAGACAGAAAAAAGAAGTGGGACTGATAGTAAGAAATCTGGGAGAGCAGATCAGAAGGATAAATACTGAATTTGTCTATTGAAGTGAGGCTACTAGCTCTCTTTACTTCAAAAAATGTAGCATGAGAAACTGCAAGAGGACTGGCATTTCTGAACACATTTCAATGTCTGTTCCCTAAAACAGTGAGGACAAAGAATAAGTGGGGAGTAAGAAATAAAAGTGGACAAGTAAGACTCATATCACCATGCCCATTAAAACACTCCTGCATATGACGAACAGCCTATCTGAAGGTGTTGGAGCATTCAGTGAGATGATTTTGCTGATGGTTAGCCCTGAAATCATTGTTATGTTGAAAAGGTTTTGGCTAAACTTGCCCTTGGAGGCTTAAGAAAGCCTGTCCTAAGGAGTAACTTACCTCCATGACTGTGACCTGCCTTTGTGGCACTCCATCTTCCCCAGTGGTGTGGCCAAGTGGAGTCTGGGCAGGCTGGCTGGGCAGGTCTTGGGGCTTCTAACACACCAGAGGTGCACTTCCTCTTAAAGTGCTCAGGGCAGAATGAACATCATGTGTGTGCATGCAGAGTGACTGTGAGCCCTCTCCTGCAGTACTTCTGTGCTTTGCCCATGTGGGGAGGAGCACATTGTATTCTCTGAATCAAAAGGAGTGTTAATAGATTTCATGAATGACTGGGGACAGAGCAGTATTCTCTTATTTGTGGGAATTAGAGACAGATACAGACCTGACAGTCTCTGCATGAAGTGCTGCCATTTTATGAGGAAAGAAAGAAGGAAAACTCAGTGTCTTAAAGCCAACTGTTGTGGACTTCTTTTGTTGTTGTAAAAAGCTTCCAGTATCCTGCTCTGAGCTGCTGCTGAATCAAATTCACACCAACTTCTCTCTGTTAGCCTGAACCCTTCATTTACTGCATCAGTCTCTTTGACAGTGAATGCCCCAAGGACAAGATGACAAAATCTTAGTGTTCTACCTCCCATTAATTCTCTTAATAAAATTGGTGGATGTGTCAAAGGCTGCATAAAAGCTAATGAAAGTTCCACATCAGCAACTGACAACGATTTTTAGCACACTGCCTTTCGCCATCAGCACTTCCTTCTCTGTGACAAGCTTTGAAATCCTTGAACATGTAAGGTGCTTCACATCTCTCTGTTTCTTCCTGAATGACAATGTAGTGGCATAGTTAGATAAGTCAAGTTAATCTCCCACTGAATACAGAATTTAAGGCACAATCTTATCTTTAGGTGAAATGGATCACAAAATTGGAACATAAGGTATATGACAGGTAACTGACAGGGATGGCGCACAGGGGAAACATGTGTATGGTTAAAAAGGTGAAAACCTCTTTCACAGAAATTGTCAAATAAAAGAAGTTGATGGGTCCCTTTCCTCTCCTACAACCTAAAAGCCCATGGACACAAAATGTCCCATGTGGGACAGTTGACACAAGACATCAATAAGTGTATGAGGGGCTGATTCATATTCAGCTACATTCACAGAGGGACATCACTGCTGTCATTTTCTGAGGATACCCTCCCCTAGAATTTAGAAATTTAATTGTGCAGATGCCAGTGTAATACCAGGAAAATTGATGATCAGAGGTCTGCAGCACCTCTCCTATGAAGACAGGCTGAGAGAGTTGGGCTTGTTCACATGGAGAAGGCTCAGGGGAGGCCTTAGAGCAGCTTCCAGTATCTGAAGGGAGACTCCAAGAAATCTGGAGAGGGATTTTTACAAGGACATGTAGTGATAGGACAAGGAAGAATGGTTTTAAACTACAGAAGGGTAGATTCAGATTAGGCATTAGGAAGAAGTTCTTCCCTGTGAGGGTGGTGAGACACTGGAACAGGCTGCCCAAGGAAGTTGTGGCTGCTCCATCCCTGGCAGTGTTTGAGGCCAGATTGGATGGGGCTTTGAGCAACCTGGTCTAGGGGAAGGTATCCCTCTCTGTGGCAGGGGGTTGGAACTAGATGATCTTTAAGGTCCCTTCCAACCCAAACTGTTCTATGACTCTATGAAAATTCAATGCAGGTCCACCTGGGATATTGTCTGGGCTTTGACTCAGGCTCTGTGGCCTTCCTGCAGAGGTCTTTAAATGCCATCATTGCAGAACTGAGTAGCACAAACAGAAAAGGCAACTAGAAATATTCTCTGCCTGCTTTTCCTTGTGTGATTGTGGCTTTACAAAAATGTTTTTGTATTTAAAATAATCCCTCTCTCATCTGTCTTCAAGCAAGACTCCCACAGAAACAGCAGAAGAAACAAACTGTGCAAGGGAAACAGTGGAACTCACAGTTCAAAACATTCTAGCAGAGGCACATGCCAAGTGTACTCAGGAGCAAGAGAAAGATTACAGTTAAGCTGTGTTTATAAATCATGCATGGATTTGTGAAGAACAGTAGGTGCTCTTTGAAATTGCTGGGACCCTTCCAATTATGCTTTTGACACTTCTTCTCAAAAGCATCAGTTCAGTGCTCAGAAGTGATAGTACTGTGGTTAAAATCATCAGGAAATGGAGGGGGAGGGATGCAGCTGCAGGCAGAAGATCCTGCTAGTACTGACATACTGGGTTTGCCAGTTGGCCATTACAGTAAGACATCATTTTTTATGCTTTCATGAATTCCTGTAGATAATGATGAAAAAAGATTTATGTCCATATGCAGCTTTAAATTGTTTTCAGGACTGTATGCAGTCACTCAATTGCATGTTTATTTTTTTTAATGCTATGAAAGATACTTCCTCCTGTGTTTCTGCTTCCATTAGATTCAAGTCTTAATCAGGCACTAAAATGAAAACTCCTCTCAGTACTCAAGAGCTCACAGAATCAGACAGCCGAGTGCATTCCAGAGCAGTTGGCACAGTTGTTGGGCTCTGTATGAAATTCATGCCAGGCTGTGCTTCTCTCCAGAACAGACACTGGGAGGTTTTCGAAGGGAAGCACTCTGGCTTGCTCGCAGAACTGGGCTGTAATGGGCACTGTGCAGGCTGTTTAAACCCACTGTTCCATCAGCCAGCATCAATTTTTGATGCATTGTATCCTGCCTAAGCTTGTAATTTTCTAGCTCACTTCAGCAGCTGCTGCCTCCAGTATGATTTTACAGCCAAGGAACCCTTCCTATCCCAGTTCTTATGATGTAAAGGAAAAGGGAGACAGATGTTATTGGGCTTGCAGCTACGTGAACTACCAGAATGGGTGACAAGCTACATTTGCTTTTTCACTCGGTGTGCGAGTAAGAAGTAACGAAATCCTGTACTTCCCCCCACACCACCTGGCTGTCCTGGGTTCAGCAGTAGCAGTCATTTTTTCTCCTTCGTACTACCTGGTGCAGTGCTGGTTTTTCACTTTCAGCCTGGGAACAGCACTGGTAACACCGATGTTTTCAGTTACTGCTCAAATGTTTGGTCTGACTAAAGACTTTCTCAGTCTCATGCTCTGCAGGGAGGAGGGGAAGCTGGGAGGAAGCAGAGACAGGACACCTGACCCAAACTGACCAAAGAGGTATTCCATACCACAGCACGTCATGCCCAGGATGTAACTGGGAGTTACCTGGAAGGGCTGGGAGACTGCAGGGTTGGACTAGGTATTGGTTGGTGCTCAGTCAGGCTAGGTATTATCGGTCAGTGGGTGGTATTGTATTCTCTTCCCTTGTTATTTCCCTTATCATTATTATTATTGGTGGCAGCAGTACTGGTTTGTGTTATACCTTAGTTACTGGACTGTTCTTATCTCAGGCTGTTGGAGTTCCATTCTTTTGATTCTCCTTCCCATCCCTCCAGGAGTAGGGGTAAGAAAAGGGGGGGAGTGACAGAGAGACTGCGTGGCTGATTTATGGCTGACTGGGTTTAAACCATGACGCTGGCATTGCATAATTCCTTAAAAACCAAGACAAGCTTGGCTGGGATCTGGACATTTTCATATGTCAAGGTTCCTCATCGCATGTTACTGTGGGAGCTGTGGTCTAAGTTTCCCAAGTCTCATTGATGATTACTGAGGAGTATTTTCCACTTAGGAATGTGGAGGAAGCTGCTCTTATTTCCTTATTTCCAAATTTGTCTCACTGCATACAAGTATAATATGGGAAATGGAGCTGGGCACAGGTTTGCAAGTTCTTTTGTCCAGCTGGTGATTTGCATTGGTCTATTTTTATTTTCCCTCATTAGGACAGCTTTACTTATTTTGGATCAGATGCAGTAGATCTTGTTAATATCCCAGGTTCACTTCTGAACACTCAGCTGCAGGAAGAGCAGCTCATGAAGAGATGCCCAAGAGTTGACACAGAGCAAGAGATTTGGGAGTGGAGGCAGATCTCACACAAAACTTCTCCCCTCATCCAGCTGCCTGGAGGGAGAAAAAGTGAAGCCTGCCCAGTTATTCAAAGGAATGAGACCATTTACCACCTACCTTTAAAAGACAGTTCCAGGCTGAGCTGTGTATAGATGGGGATGTGCTGCAGAAAGTCAGGCTGAGACACTTGAGGGACAGACATCCTTCTGGAGCACTCCAACCAGGTGGATGGGATGGGTGCTCTCTATAGGGCAGCTTTTGGTTCTGCCACTCCAACATTGCCACACTTCCCTGGAAGTGAGTACAATCCAGTGCTTCTCACTCCTATTCCACTATTATGCTCTCTTGGGGCAGGTACCTAACCCACTGTTCTGCTGGCAGGTATCATTCCTTGATCTTCTGCTCCAATCTGATGTGTATAATCTATTCTGTCTGCCTCTTAGTTACAATGTTGTTTTGTTTATTAAGAAAGAGAGGAATTCATTGCTGTGAAAGTCAAAAGAGTAACATTTAGGATAAATTAGGAAAGATCTGATTAACATCCTCTTTTTCCTGATACTGTTTTCTTTAGCTTCAGATAACGTCATGTGAAGTATCATTACTGTGTGATGAAAGAAGACACATCATACACGCACCACAGACGAAAGCATCTCCATTTCCAGTTTGGAGAGCTGTTACTTGCCTTTTCATGAGAATGCCAACTGTACATTTTAGAATCATAGAATCATAGAATAGTTAGGGTTGGAAAGGACCTGAAGATTGTCAAGTTCCAACCCCCCTGCCATGGGCAGGGACACCTTACGCTAAATCATATCACCCAAGGCCTCGTCCAACCTGGCCTTGAACACTGCCAGGGATGGAGCATTCACAACCTCCCTGGGCAACCCATTCCAGTGCCTCACCACCCTAACAGGAAAGAATTTCCTCCTTATATCCAATCTAAAATTCCCTGTTTAAGTTTTAACCCGTTACCCCTTGTCCTGTCACTACAGTCTCTAATGAAGAGTCCCTCTCCAGCATCCCTATAGGCCCCCTTCAGATACTGGAAGGCTGCTAGGAGGTCTCCACACAGCCTTCTCTTCTCCAGGCTGAACAGCCCCAACTTCCTCAGCCTGTCTTCATATGGGAGGTGCTCCAGTCCCCTGATCATCCTCATGGCCCTCCTCTGGACTTGTTCCAACAGTTCCATGTCCTGTTTATGTTGAGGACACCAGAACTGCACACAATACTCGAGGTGAGGTCTCACAAGAGCAGAGTAGAGGGGCAGGATCACCTCCTTCAACCTGCTGGTCACACTCCTTTTGATGCAGCCCAGGATACAGTTGGCTTTCTGGACTGTGAGCGCACACTGCCGGCTCATGTTCATTTTCTCATCAACCGACACCCTCAAGTCCTTCTCCACAGGGCTGCTCTGAATCTCTTCTCTGCCCAACACCGATCCCTGAGGGGCACCACTCATTACTGGTCTCCAGCCGGACATTGAGCCATTGACCACAACTCTTCGCGTGTGGCCATCCAGACAGTTCTTTATCCACCGAGTGCTCCATCCATCAAATTGATGTCTCCAATTTAGAGACAAGGATGTCGTGTGGGACAGTGTCGAACGCTTTGCACAAGCCCAGGTAGATGACATCAACTGCTCTACCCCTGTCCATCAGTTCTGTAGCCCCATCCTAGAAGGCCACCAAATTGGTCAGGCAGGATTTCCCCTTAGGGAAGCCATGCTGGCTGTCACCAAGCACCTTCCTGTTTTTCATGTGCCTTAGCATGCCTTCCAGGAGAATCTGCTCCAAGATTTTGCCAGGCACAGAGGTGAGACTGACTGGTCTGTAATTCCCTGGGTCATCCATTTTCCCCTTCTTGAAAATGGGGGTTATATTTCCCTTTTTCCAGTCATCGGGAACTTCACCTGACTGCCATGATTTCTCAGTAGGAGAGTATGGATTTTACATATATTTTCAGTTCATTTGGGATTTATACTTAATCATACAGCTGTGACAGAAACCTTGCCATTATTTCATTTTCTATCAGAGAATATATTCTCCATAGGGTAAGAAAGTCTGTTTAAAGACAGAAATTATCCTCTACTTTCATGAAACAAGCACACTTTTCAGCATAATTAATACTCTAGATGATTAACATGCTTAAAAGATACAATTTCTGGCTGTTGAGGAAGGTGACTGAAAGATCACAGAAGGAGGGTATTGAGTACTACGTTTTAATTTCTCCTGTAAACCAGGAGACCTTTGGAAATTCTGCAACATCTTAGATGATAAAGAAATAAATGCAAAAAAAACCCCAATAACGTGGCTTCAAACCACAAAATTGTTATTATTGTTTTTAAAAACATACTAAGACACAAATAGGTTTTGCATTTTTTGATAAATTGCATTTCTATCTTTTGTACTGGCTGAGGTTATTAGTATTCAGACTCAGTATCTCCTGGAACTTTTCCTTCCTTTCCATTTATTCCTGCTCCTCTGAGTGCGACAGATCCGTTTGGGATGCGTGGGGTCCAGGCTCATTTGGTGCTCACACGTACACATGCGTTATTTGTGGGTACAATTTGTGGGTACATCAATTACAAGGCAGAGACAGAAATTGCAGAGACAGAATTTGAGACTCCCCTGAGCTAAATCCATCAGGATGAACAGATTGTAAACTGCCCATAGCAAATATGATATGCAGCAATTTAGCACCATGTTAATACTTCATAACCTTCTTCCCTTACATTTATATAGCTTTTTCCCTCCTGAAGCTTTCTGAAATTGCTTCTCCCGTCAAGGTACCACACCAAATTTAATAGGAATAGTTGTGAGCATTAGCTTTCTGAGTGATTTGAGGCCATATGGAACTTTTTCTATTTGATTGGGTAAGTCTGAAGCATTCATTTCTATTGTTTGTTACCATCTCATAAAATAATCAGAGAAAAATACTGACTTCTTTGATTTGGGCGCTTTTGAGGCTTTATTGCTTATATGTGGTAATAACGTAAACCTTTTCAGAAATGGATTTTTTAATACAGTCTATAAAATAAACTTCACAATTTGTTTCTGGTTTGGTTTCTTTTTTTTTCTCTTCCTTTCTAACTATGAAACAGCAGTTTAAGATGAAGAGACATATCTACCTCAGAACACTGCAGAACTGCTAAGGCCACTTTAGTTGCTCCTTGAATATATCAAAGTATGGCATTATCTATCAGTCTTCCCCTTTGGTAACCCAAAGATGTTGTTGATAGAGACATCCCTGCTCTCGTGACCCCAATTTGATTCCCTGTCTCCTATAATTGAACTCTATTATTCTTGGTGACTATAACCTCTATCCTTTTCCTTGGGTAGCTAAACTGTGACTTACTAGCGTATTACCCTCAGTTACCCCACAGTTCTATAAGTGTTTGGTTTTACTACCCTGGCAGGTTCCATCTTCCAAGGTACCTTTAAAAACACCAAGAACAAGTAAACCCAAAATGCTCCTACAAGCTTTTAATCTCTGTTGAATAGAATACACTGTGTCTTGCAAGTATGAGCCGAACTACAGGAAGCAGTGGGAGAATGGGTATACATTGGCAAGAATGGTGAGAAAAAAAAAGTAATCCTAAGGTAATTCAGGTTGAAGTGGGCCTTGGGCAGTCTCTAGTCCAACCTCCTTACACTGGAGAAGGAAGGAGGGGGCTAAAAAAGCAACCAGTGTAGTGTCTTCCCATTTTCTCCTGGGATTCAGTCGGTTTCTCTCCTCCCATGTCATCTTAGCCCCTTGTCTTCATCTCTGGCCTGTTCAAAACTGAAGATGTGAGACAAAGGACGTCTTGGTGCAGCCTCTCAAGCACAAGATGATGGACAGGTAGGAGGGAAGAACCTCAGAAGCCAGCAGCGAGACGTACACATGAAGGTGGAAGTGAGTGGGGTGAACAAAACTGTTGGGAAAGGCAGAACTGGTGGCCTCTGGAAACACGCAACATGGCTGTGGGGCAGACCTGGTAAAGGGGCTGGAGGAAAGGCAAGAGCGTCTTAAATGCCTACATTGTATTGGCTGCTGACAGTGTCTGGGACAAGCAAGGGCAGGAGGAGTGGGACTGCATGTTTCCAAGCCTGGTAAATGGGTTGAGCGGCTTCTAAAGGTGTTTAAAAAGTTAACACTGTGTTCTGGCTTTCATCTAGGTGGCACAGTCTGACTCCAAAACTGCACCCTTTTGCCAAATGCCTTTCAGCCTCCACCCTGTAGTGTGGGAGAGAAATAGCACACATTTGTGTGAGCAACATCCTCACGACTTCCTCTTTACAGCAGCAGCAAATTCAGTTCACTAAGAATTATGAGTAGTCCTCACTGCAGTGTTTTTGCATGTTATTGTGTTACATAAGAAATATTCTTTCACTCCCTGGGTAAAATGTTCTAAAGGCAGAATGCGCAGCTCGTGCTCTGCTTTGTGTCTGGAACAGCTCCTCCTCAAAAAGACTGCAAAGATACTGGAGATGGGAGTTCTTAGCAGATGTGTGCCCAGGGACTGCTGGGGTGCAGCCAGCAGAAGAATGGACACTCCAGGTCCACAGTGATCCAATTAGCCATCACCTTTCCTTTGAGCTCTTCCTCTCTGAATGTTCTGATCTTTATTTCCTTCAAGTTCGTGCAGATTTTCATTTTACTGCAGAAGTGCCCTAGAACTAATCAGGTGCCATCTCTTGTTTATCCTGAGCAATGCTGAAAAATTCTGTGAGAGAGCCTTTTCTCTAATCCAACTTTGAAAACTGTTTCTATTTCCAGGAAGCACATCCTTTTTTTTTTTCTTTCTTTTCCTTTGAAAAATCATTTTCCTTCCCCCATCTTTCTAACAGCTCCATTTTGACATTTTATTTCCATTTTTTTTAATTCTATAACTACACACCATTGTCAACACTGAATACTGAAGTAGGAGTCAAAGCAAGAAAAATATACAGGTCATACACTAAAAAAAGCTTCAGCAACACAGGTTGACCAGAGACAGAAAAAGAGTGTTGAACTTCCAGGGGGTTTTCCAGCCAGGCTGTAAGAATCCCAAAGTAGGTCAGGCAGGCTGATAGTGTTATGCTAAGCCTTGCTCTGAGAGGTTTTATAAAGATCTTAGGAAAGTCCTTTTCTACTGTCTACATTCTTTTGAGACTAACAGTAAGGACAGGGCTGTCATTTGAAATAGAATTGCTATGTCTCAAAGATAATCCTATGCACTGGGTGACTGCCTGCACAATAAAAATACTTCTGGTAATCAGAAAAACGGTGGAAATCTGTACTTATCACTCCAAACACTATGGCATTTCAGTCTCATTAAAGTATTTATGAATCCTGACTGGTGGGTGACTCTGGAAACATCATTAAAAAGCATCTCAGGTTGTAATGATTGCGATGTTGTACTATAAGATTGAGGCACATTTTAGAGGAAGATATTAACAGCTTCAGTGGATGATCTAAACAGCATGAAAAAAGTGGAAGAGACAGCTCCTTTGTTTAGCTGCCACAAGCAATGGATGCTGGGGTGGAGGAGCAAATCATGGGGAAGAGATGTTTACACATGAATAGACCATACCCTAAAAAGCAGCAAACAACTTACAGCTTGCTTTGGTTTGTCTGCCTAAAAAAAAAAAAATAAAATAGCAAATACCTCTATATACAAATAGAGCAAATGCTTGTCTAACAGTTTACTTCTAGGTCATCCTTCAGTGATGACTATACCAGTGGATCATCTGCAAGGCTGTAGGTCTGCAGACACTGGTTTAAGTTTCATCTTGACAAATTTCTCAGCTTAGCAAGTGCAAAAGCCTACTTCCTTTGTCTCTGCATCAAAAGGTGTGCTCAAAAGTGAATGGAATGCCACAAACCCTAGAGTTGCTCGAAAGAACAGGTGATCTTCACAGTCTAGGTTATTTCTCAAATAACCATCTAAAACCTCATAGTTTGACAAGTGCCAAGGCACACTCAGCATCCTGACCTCGGAAAAGGTGATGATGAAAGAAAGAACACTGTCTCATAAAAGCTTAAGGCAACATCTGGTTTTGCCAGACTCTCAGGAAAATCACTCATCATTCCAAAGGTAAATCACAAAGTGAAAGACTTCACTGAGTGCATCCTTCCACCACATTATTCTTCAAAACATTATTTTTTTTGTTCAGTCTCTAAAACCATTTATTTGACCAATGGAAAAATACAAATCTCTAAACAAAAAATTCTGATTACATCCACGTAGTACTTTTCTACTGAAATGTTATTTACCTAAAATTGATGTAAAGATACAACATTCAGTTTTCCTAAGGCAAGATGACTGCATCTGAGATCAGATGGAGTAACCCTATGCTCGTATTGTGACCTATTTTCCCTTGTACATTGTATGGATGTAAGCACTTTAAGTCTGCATGTTATTTTTTATGGCTTCTTTTACTTCAGGGTAGGGTACTTTATTCAATACATACATAATTTAAGCAAGACAGTGAAACCTCTAGTAAACAGTATCTCAGACAAGCAATCTTTGTCTTATGAATGCCCCTCAACCACTGCAAACATTATCCCCTGAGGCTTCTAATACTGTATTATTCAGGCTCTGCTAAAAGGCACCACCACTACTCAACACATTTTTCTGACAGGTTTAACACTATATATTCTGCACTGCAGTTCAGAGGAAAAAAAAAAATCCATATAAAAAGTAACTAAATCAATTTATGTCAGAAAACACTAACTCAGATTAGGACTGATACAGAATAGCTACTGCCATGTTCTGTGACTCATTTGGCAGTAATATGATCTTTACAGATACCTAATGCAGAGCAGTACTCCAAAGTGAACAGAAAGGATTCTTGATGAAAAATAATGATCAAATTAAAGTAAAAATAAATCCAGTTGTAATGATTGATAGGTGAAAACATTAGACTTTTCTTTACTGTCTTTGAAAAAATAAACAAGCTTTAACCAGTTATTATATTCTGCTTGCCAGTACAGAACAACAGAAACACACACCTTAAACAAGGCCTTTTTATGAGCTACTGAATGCTTCCACTGGTGTCCAGAGCAATGTATTGCTCCATATACAATAACCTCACTAACAGCACTGAGGAGCTGTTCTCCTGGGTTGCAGTGTGTACAGAAGAAGGACGTCTGGCCAAGCAAGCACAGGTGTGTGTGTCTGCCAGCTGCCAGGCAGGACCACTAGAGAAGAGTCCACTTATTCCTCTCAAAGTGTAGAAGTCAGAGGTGAAATGTTTTGTATCAACTAAACATTATTCTGTAATACACTTTTGAAGTGATGCTTTCAGAAATAAAGCGATGCCAGATAGAAGTGTGGTGGGTGTGATGATTGGTGGGAGCTGAATCCTACATCTGGGCTAGTGAGTCTGCTGACTGGTCACATTGTCCTGTGACCCACTTCCTCCCACGTTAAGGTAATGTTAGCTGTTCAATATGGCATAAATACCAATGAATGTCAAGCTTTGTTTGCCTTTGCAGCTTCCCAGGGGCTTTTTCTTATTTTTGTTCACATTGCTGTAAGGTGTTTTTTTTTACATTTTGTGCAAGTGGATTTGAAGTCTGCACCCCTTCTACTTACCCAGAAAGATATCTTAAATCTGTTCAGTTACAGGGTGGCAGAAAATAGACTGTATGTAACAAACCTTACTTTGAGGATAGTGAAAATTCCATCTCTAAGTAACAAAAGAAGGAAAAGTCACAATATGTTTGACAGCAGAACAGGAACCACAATACTGTAAGACACACGGAGACCTTTCTGTCCTCTTTTATTTGGTCTCAAAAAAGTTATCATGTGCAAAGCAGAAACATGGTTTCTCTCTCCTAAAAAACAGCATAGTATTTCCTTGTTCTCCATTTCCTTATTTTTAAGATGTATGAACTTACTTCTACAGTAAAAAATATTCAGATCTTGACTACAATTAAAGGACATTTAAATAAAACCCATGAGTGTATCAAGTGGAAAAAAATACAAAACAGCTGAAAGAATCATAATAAACACTGACAACCCAGGAGAAGAGGCTACATAACATACTGGGATGTTCTTCCTGTCTACGAGGTAAACTAACCTGAACAAATCCTGAGGTTCCTAGCTCAGGATTTTAAACTAAGGATGTAGACAAATTATCACAGTTACTGGTGTTATCATGAAACATCATTCTTGCTGCTCATTTATGCTCTGTGTAACTACTGCCCCAGAGAAAAGATGACTTATGACCTCCCCACCCAAAGCAATTCTCTCTTAACTTGTTTTCACAACTTCTCTTCTGTGCCCAAAACCTGTACAGCTGAATTGTTGGTATCAGTAACTCCATTTGATAAAAGGTTCACAATGCTTAAAACCTAAATTAAACCCCAAAGTGCCAACCTGGTGATGCATCTATCTGAGAGGAGATCATTCTAGGGGTGTTTCAATTGCCAAATAAAAGGGAAATTTTCTATCCCTTGCATATTAAAAAGATTACTTCAGACTGCAATGTTGTTCAGCTGTTGGAATGAAGAAACAGACATAAACAAAAAATTATGGATCGGCAAATATAGGACTTAGCACTGTTAGCTGGCTCAGAACATTTCTTTTCAGTATAATTCTTTATGCAGATCCTCCATAATTTTCATTTAGCAAAGTTCATACCTATTACTGTACAACTCTTTCAATACAAAGTGCTACGTGGGTGGTACATTTTATTATGATGTTACTGTTTGCTACTGTAAGCAATATTTAATGAGCACAGCACTATGATAATTTGTTGATGTTGCCTCAAATTAAATAATGAAACCAATTTTTGAAATACACATTTTTAACTGACAGGATGCAAACAACAGAAATGGTCATTTCGGCTGAAATGTTTTAAACGACTTTACATTCCAATTCACTTCATACATGGAACACAACTGAAATGGTCAACTTTTAGAAATTGTGTTTATGTCAATGCTAATATCAATAAACTTCATTGTAAATTCCTGCAAAGGATATACTCTAATGGAAAAGAAATTACTCACTTTACTAACTACTTCTGAAGTCTAAAAGTCTGATGAGTTTTAAAATGTTGGTCAATACTGTATGTGCAAAACTGCATTTAGAGTCTTCAAAGGACTCGAAGAGGCCAGACATCTCTTGTGCCATCTCTTCTACCTGCAAACATTAAAAGACATCAGGTCTGCGGTTTCTGTTAAGCCCGATGGTGACAGCTGCTGGGAAACTGTCACTCTTGTGCTTTCGAACAACTTGTCTGGATATGGGAAATTTGCAGAACTGGAAGCAATAGCTGGAAAGCATCCTGAATGTAAGTAGTACTGTTGCAACCCTAATGGGAAGAGAAAACATGGTTCATCAGTAGAGCTGTCACGCACTTCAGGAATCACATTTTAAATTACATTATTTTTTGTTTTCCATCAGCATCATACTACATTAGCATATGGATTCACACAAGATTTTAGACGCTGCAGATAACAAAAATGATAAACTACAACAATTTACAGCTAAAAAGGACAGCCTGAATCACTACATAAAAATCTGATTTCCCTCAGTGTGAACTCTTGGACAGTTTTGTTTGTAATGTAAGTAGAATAAAACGCCAGTGTTCAGAAGTAGATTTGATTTTTTAAATACAAACCAGTTAGTCTCTCCATCAACAGAACTAAGTTTGAATTTGCCGTAGGTGGAAGAAATATCAAAATTAAGTTTGAATTATTGTACTGGTTTTAACACACAGTGCTATTTTTGGCATTTCTACTACTGAACATAGCAGTTTAGAGGTTTGTATTTTCCCATGACCCTAGGCTGTACTAATATGTATTTGTATACAAATACAAGATATAAGAAGTACAAAACATCATATCCCACAATTCTGGACACTCCCAGATTTTGCAGTTCCTGAGGCATGGAAAAATATGTCAGCTGCAACAGCAAATTTACCCTGTAACAAGAAGAACCATATAGTAATCTTTGCAACAGCTCGATTCAACTTTCCATGTTTTTTTCTTAAAGGTACTGTTAATTCAATGCAAAATCGCTTATTGTAAAATAATCTTTTCCTCATTGTTAAGGGAACACAGCTATTAGATACAGAATGACAATCTGTAGTCACTGCTTCATGTTTATTTATGTTTGAAGTGCGCTCTAATTAGCAGAGTTAAAAGAATTTGTGCTGCATATAATATATGTTTTAGTACTTCATAAGCATATTACTCTCTCTTGACCTCTCAGTAAAACTGAGTCACATTTTACTCACTGTGCTTTTCTGATGTGTCTAATAGAAGAGGTCACTCATAGATCATGGCATCTAATAAACTAAATCACTCATGAACACTGTGGTGGTGTCTGACACATGGTAATCCCTGTGCTGACCAAAGCCTGCTCTGCTGCTAGATTGTGACTCTGTAGAAATCTAAATACCCGTGGATGGGAAGCACTGTAGCACACCTGCAATACAAATTTTAAACAAAAGAATAGCTTGAAACTATCTGTGAATCAGAAATACTTTGCAATACTTGAAGTAGGTTATAGAACAGTAAGAACACACTTATTCCAGGGAACTTGTGAATAGGTTAGAAAAGGGCTAAAGAGCACATCACAAAGTGTCTGCTGAGCTCTGACAGCAGCAGAATATCAGAGCTGGCCAGTCTCACTTCAGTCATACAGTTCTTTAGAATCCTCACTAAAATGATGATCCTAAATGAAATACCTCCAATATTACCACTATAGCATTTGTGGGAGAGGCTAAACACAAAATCAAGAGATGTATGAGCTAGCACTGAACAGCCATAATTATATTGTCATTACTGTTTATATAGTTCCTTCTTCAGATACAAATGTGACTGTTTCATTTCTAAATCCTTTTACTAGAACATTTCCCAACATGAAATAAGTGAAGGATTACCTCTAATAGCACACTGTTGATGATGGGGTTAAGAACCTCTGCCTTCACTCTGCTCTGGAAACCAGAAAATAGAATGAAATGCCAGGACATGAAATACATTTAACAGAAATATACTGATATCTGAGAAGTGGGTTTATGAATTCTATAAAGGTCTTGCTTCACTTTGATTCTTATTCATGCTGTTTATCATAGTATTCCTGATAACCACATCTACATTTCATACACAATTCAGGAGACCCTGAATATTTCTGTCACTGAGTACAATGAACTAAAACAGGCTGAGAGGTTTACTTTTTTATTAATTCATGGAGTTTGAAATTGCCTGGTTTCCTATGGATGTGAGATTTATGTGACATTATCTGTCCATGTGTCTGTCAGTGCCCTTTTCAACTCTCCCAAAATTTTTTAATTTTCAAGGAAACAAGAAGGAAAAATACAGGTCAGGAGGAAAATGAAGTTTTCGGGAGTTTCACAAATATCTGTGGTTAGGAGGAAATGAAAGGCCTAGAGCAGCTCCCTTACAGGAGGAACAGGTGGAACTCAGATCCCCAAATTGGAAGCAGTGTATGTTGAGCTGGACAATGCAGGCTGGACAGTAAACATAGCATTTTTCTCCACCACCAGATAGAAATAACAATGGGTACACAGAATCACAGAATGTCTGGGGCTGGAAGGGACCTCTGGAGATCGTCTAGTCCAACCCCCTGCTAAAGCAGATTACACAGGATCTCGTTCAGGAGGGATCTGAATATCTACAGAGGAGACTCTACAAGCTCTCTGGGCAGCCTGTTCCAGTGCTAATGGAAAAAGGTTTTCCTTATTTTCAGATGGAACTTCCTGTGTTTCAGATTGTGCCTGTTGCCCCTTATCCTGTCGCTGGGAACCATAGAATAGAGTCCGGCTCCATCCTCTTGACACCTGCCTGTAAGGTATGTACAATGCATGTAGAATGAGCAGTAACACTATTAGAGACTACAAAACCAGGATTCATCGACTTCTCAGCTTTTTAAAATGGCAAAAGTTTGTTCCTTTCTTTATTTCCACTGTTTGTTTTTTTTTAGAAAGACAGAAACCTCCAGCTCCAGCAAGATCTGCTTTCTTTCAATACCAAACAAGTTGGCTTTATTAGAGCAAAAGAAACAAAATACTAATTAATTTAACTGAAGGATTTCCTTACAACCTTGTAGGTTTCATATTACAGATTTAAAGAAACATGAAACACCTTAATTTTAGCTTGGAGAAAGATTGCAGAATCAAAGGGAAGACGGTTAGAGAAAAGAGCAATTCTACTGTCAATTATTAGAAAATCCATTATGAAGTGCACTGTTGATTGTCAATAAACTGAAACAGATAGAGAGCAATTAAATATTATTGATTCTATGAATCAATAAGTTGAAGTTTGAAAGAAGTGTAGCAAGGAAAGCTGTTATTTCTTACTTCTGCATTACTACTCACTCAGCAATTTTGCCAACATTATAGATTATGTGTACAACCGCCACTACAGCTACTGCCTCTATTACACAGCCATAAGGATGGCATTATGTTTGAAAAAAATAGCATTTCCCATTCTAAGCCATTTCTCAGTTTCCCACGAGTCACTGCACTTTGCAGGATACTGGAAAGTGTTTGCAAACCTGGGTGCTGTTGGCAGGCTAAGGAGGAAATCGAAACCCTGGGACATGCAGGAAGATGTGGGTTTTCTACAGTCCTACAGTGTGACAGGTGCTCTTTGCTTTCTTACTGATCCTGATGAGCAGAAGGCCCACATCTTCCTCCAAAAGCTTACAGGGATGGGACAGCACGTGAAGATCATAAGACTGCCCTTCTAAAAGTATCTTCTAGAGACTATTTTAGCAGTGGAAAATGTCTTTGTGCTCAATCTTTTTCGTGTCCACACAAATGTCCACAAAACCAATCTGGTCCTAAAACTGAAAATTCAGTACAGAGTTGACAAGAACAAACCCCAGTGCAATGCTAGCAAAAGCTTTAGGTTCCAATTTTCTGAGCTAGACCAGCTTAATATTTCATGAGCAATTTATTTTTATTTGTCTGTGCATGTACTTATTGCAACTGTCACACAAAGATATGCTAAAATACAATCCTAAAATGCAAAATAAGCAGTTTCTTCCAGAGTAATGGGAAGGCATGTAAATTATTCAGAATAAAAGCAACCCAATAAATCATATTCGCCACAAATAACTCAAAAAAAAATGCTCAGAGATGTGCTGGAAGAGTTTATGGGAGAACTGGGAACATTTCCTTTGATGTACTTTCACATTTTCATGGAGTAATCAGAAGAGCCAGAGTTTGTTTTTCTCTGATGTTTACAGAACAATTTCAGCAACAGCACAGTTTTTCCCTCTGGATCCTGCTAAAATAGTCAGATATCTGTCACTCATCTTTGAAACATCTTGAAAGGCAGGATACTATTTCTAGCAAAGCTGTTCACAGATAAATGGATGTTCCTAAATGAAGTATCTTGACATATAAGATGGAGTGGCTTGGTTTTGGTTTTGTTTTTTTTTAAGATAGGCAACCAAAGAGATTTTCTAATCTCTTAAACCATTTGAAAACAAGTGGCCCTAGTACAAGGGAATTAGCAAAGGCTAATGAAGCCATCTTAAGGTGCTGGAATCTGTTACTGACTTTTACACAAATGCATTCAAAAAGGATAGGCTGAGTAGGAAAACAAAATATCATCAAGCTGTGGGACTTCAAATGTGGGGCCCTTTCAGTACAAGAAAGTAAGAGTTTCTGAGTGGTAATAGGGAAAAATGAGAAAGTTTTTAGAAGGCAGGGGACACACTGCAGTCTATCGAGGCTTATAAACTCTCTGCAACTGGGAATTTGCTGTAAAAATGCTCTGTGTTCTTGATCTGAGGAAAGAAGTGTACAAACTGGAACACAAGAGGTTCCACTTAAACTTGGGAAGAAACTTCTTCTCAGTGAGGGTGACGGAACACTGGAATAGGCTGCCCAGGGAGGTTGTGGAGTCTCCTTCCCTGGAGACATTCAAAACCCGCCTGGACACATTCCTGTGTAACATTATCTAGGTGTTCCTGCTCCGGCAGGGGGATTGGACTAGATGATCTTTTGAGGTCCCTTCCAATCTCTAGCATACTGTGATACTGTGATACTGTGTGAAGTGCCCATTTTGCTGGACCTCAGGTAAAGCCACCAGACCCAGGTAACAATTTCTGTTTCAAGAAGTGAATTTTGCTTAAAAAAAGCCCAAATGCTACAAAAAATTGCTTTTATCTTACCCCAGCTGTTGTTACAGAATCAGAAAACTTCTTGGATAAAGATGAAACTTCATTGCACATGGCATTTGTTAAGCTGGTTTAAAAAAGAGAGACAAATATAAAAATACATCCTTGTCCAGTTAATGGATAAAACCCCTATGACTGTCCCAGGCACACGCTTCATCTTAGAAGCCAAGAATGTTAGGGCAATTTTGCTTCTAGTAAGTTTTTAAATATTTTGGGGTAGACTTTGTCATGATACAGTTTTTATATTCCTCCGCTGAAAAATCCATGGCTGACTACAGCAGCAAACTGATGTCATGTTGGCTCAAACACTGGTCTTTTTTGACAGGGCAATGTTTCCATTTGTTAAAGTCCAAACTTCTAGTTTAACTGCTGTTTTTCTGATGATTGCAGCAATACAACTCCTACAAATTCTACTGGAAATAAATCAAACTTCAATGAGAGCAGTGGGAAGTTTCCTATCTAAGCAATATAATACCTACTCTAAATGTACTAAAAAGGAAGTACCCTTGTGGTTAAAATATCAACAAACAAAGAGATCTAGTTCTATTCCTAGACCTTTCACTGTTTTGTTAAACAATCACAAATGCATCACCTAGAACCTCATCCTGCAAAGTGCACCATACCTTAGCTCTAATTTGGAAAAATACTTGCTCAAGTACGTTGTTTTAGACTGAAGTGTTTCTTATGGCCTTTGCTATTGTTACTAGCATTCCTGAGGATAAACACTTAAATAATTTACTTACTTAAAGTAAATTATTAAACTCAAGTGCTTACCACACCTTGATGTCAAAACCCACTGAAATCAGTAGAATTGATTACTACAGAGAGCTTGAGATCTGAATTTTGAGTCCCACTAGATAAACCAGCTTCTTCGATTTACGTATGTTTTGTCATGGTTTACTGCAAAGTTGCTGACAAATGTGGTCTTGATTAGAGCTGCAGACTGACTTTTCTGTATTTTTTTGGCAGATAAACTGTAGATAATGAAACTCTATTGGCAAATAAGATGACTGCATTGTACACTATAAAAGCAAGCTGTATGCATAGGAAATGCAACCCAAATTAGCACATACTTTTACTTGCTGGAGCAGAAACGACTTTCAGACTGTGAACAAGACATGTTTTTGTAAACATACATATGTTGCCCATGTCAGAAAATGACAGCCTACATAACTTGATTACATGAGAAAATGTACCACCAGGATCCCTAAAGCCAGTGCTGTCTGTTGATCCATGAACTTAGTGTGCCCCAGGTGCCAAAAACTGACCAGACCTTCATGAGTTTTAAGCAAATGTTTGTATTACTCACTTTGTCAGTACTTTTGCTTGATCTTGAGCTGTTTTTTCCACTTCCTGCCCATGCAGAATTAATTCTGCTACTTTATGAAGCTGTTCAATGCAACGAGCAGTTACCTCGGCCAGACTTTCAATGGACAGCATGTAGATTTCCTTAAATTAAAACCAGGAAATAATATAATCAGTAATAACAACACTGATAATTATATGTATAGATATATATATATATAGGAAAGAAACTGAAACATTGAAGCCCTCCCTGCCCCAATTGGAAATGCTGCCACAAACACAGTGAAGTAATATCAGCTATAATGTCATCCTCACAAACAATACTGGAAAATTAAATATCCACACATTATAAAACACAGACCTTATCCTCATCCTGAAAAACTAATAAGAACAAGTCTACCATTTATTTGTATGGAAACTAGGTCAGGCTCTCAGATTTTCTAACATAGCACTTTTAAACTTAGTCTTAACAAATACAAAGAACCCTTAAGTTTAGAATAATTCATAATTAATTTCATCTGGAGTGAAAAGTACTGAGTCATCCCTCATATCACTCTCCAGAGTAGAAATGGATAATATTCCCAGTAAGAAAGTGGCTTTATCGTCAATGATGAAAATTCTACCCAGCAGTATGGCACTACACCTTTCACAAGATGATGCCAGCTGGAAATTTGCAATCACATAAAAATCAGTAATATATACAGTGTAACTCTGCCTCCTTCTTTGGGCCTTTTTTGTAAGAAAACATAAGAGATAATTTCTTTATTAGAATAATTAAAAAAAATCTTGACAAAGATACCAACCACATTTAATATTGCTGTAATTTGGTGTAAAATATTCAGTCAAAATCAATCTTATCAACAAGAGGGATTACCTAAACGGACACAATGCTTTTAGCCTTAAGAGGAATATTTCTGGTTTGTCTGTTTGTTATTTAAACTGCTCAAGAGTTTAAATAGTTAGAGAACCTCTTCCATGTACTGTCACTGGGACAAAGAGATGACAAAGAAAGCAATATGCTATCATCGTTATGCCACAGAATCTCTCAGCTTGCTGTGCTGTATGTTGTGCATACACATGCATACACACAAAAGCACAGATATGAAAAAATAAAACCAATGCATTAAGCAGAGGACCTGCTACTTTGATATTTTCTTATATGAACAGACTAACAGTAAAAATACTAATGTAAGTTAATTTTCTATTGGGTTTACAGTGAGTAGTTATATGTTAATATTTCTTAATACTTCCATGAGTTTAAAAAATAAGGACAATGCATAACACTGACACACAAACATAAAAAAATAATCTTATCAAAATATAACAATTTACTTAATGAAACTTATCCTCTAAAAGCTAATTACCTCCACAGTTTTGTTTTTATTTATTTCTGGTTTATCACTGTCAGTTTTTTCTTCTTTTTCAGCGCTTTCTTCACCAGGTTCTCCAGGTTTTGCTTTTACCTTCTCTTCTATGTCTACTGGTGTGGAAAAAGTGGCTTCTTCTAGCCACTCATGAGCTTTTTTCCTAGCCTGCCAAACAAAGAACCCAACCCCAAAGTTCAGTTCAAATATGGAATATCAAATTATGGTCCTGAACATTAATTTACAATATATTTAATACTTCCTTTTTACATTCAGAAGTTTAAACATATTAAGCCTCTGTGTGGAATTCAGTTAAGTGTATATTTAAGAAATTGTGGGGGGAAGCATTTCTGACTGTTTAAAGATGGATCAGTCAGGGATAAGTCCTCTACAGGTATGATACTCCTAACCAGCACATAGAGCTGGCATTAAAAACAAAGTTACTAATATTTCAGCTTTAGGAGGCATCTTTCAAAGGAATTTACATAAGAATAATTTTCCAAAATAATGAAAATAAGAAGGTGGTATAAAAAAAGAAGAAAAAAAATACTGGAGAGGTAAGAGAGATGTACTAAATTCTTAAAGGAAAAAGAAATAGAAAACCGCTGTATCTTCAGCTGCCTTGCCAGGCATGAAAGTAGATCAAAGTGGAAAAGCCTTGAAGTTCTACACAACTTCAGGCTACTGTTAAGGTTAGTAGGATATTTATGATGTCTCTTTTTTAACATGAAGTTAAATTAAAATATGTTATGCCTTAAGCCTAAGCTAGTTATCCAAAGTCTATATATGCAGCTAGAGAGATAAAGATTCATTTGAGCCTAAGATAAGCAGGTGAATCACCTTTAAAGGGGCCTGATAGTACAAATGTGACTAGAGATGTGACTAGCTTCTAGCTGTCTAACTTTTAGATGATTGAAGCTAGATGGGATAAAGCCAAGACTTTGCTTATGGCTAAGAAAGTCTGGAGAAGTCCCTCAGAAGAATAAACATGATGAGCAAGAAAAATAATTCTGAACCTGACCTTTGTTCCCAGTATGTAAGACCAAATCTGCTGTGCTCATGAATTCTGTTCTGCTGAGACATCCCTAGGTCAAGGCTTTCTAACAGGGCCCATTGTGCTAGCTAGTCACTGTGGCTGTATCGCCTTACTAATCTCTCTTCTCCTCTGAAAGCTTTTCTGTATTCATCATTTTAGTCCCACCCTCCTGTACTTTTCTTTCTGAACTGTCTGCACTGAGCTAGGTACTGCTCTGTGTCAGATTTGAGAACAAAGCCTTCTCTCTTTGTTGAAGAAACAGAGGGCAGCTCACTTAACAGGTGCTAACCTTATTGAGTTTGTCAGGAGTAGCAGCAACATGCAATTCAAAGAGCAGTTCAGTGAGCATGCTGACAAACTCTTCTCCCGTATCTGCTGCAAGAAAAAACAAGACAATTTCTGTTAGGGTGTTATCACTATAATATTTTACACGATCAAATACATCAAGTCAAATAGTTTCCCCAGGTACTCTGGTACCTGAAAAACATTGACTGTGGTGAAAGAAAGGGACGTGTGGGTGTGTGTGCGCGTATGCTTAAACAAAGAAGAGAATAAGCAAGAGAGATACCTGCAAAACCTGATATGCTAGCCTGGCTCTTCCACTACTCTTTCTACCCCATTCTAAATTCCACTAAGTTTCACAAAAACAGGTAAGAAGAGAAGAAGCTGTATGATCCCTAGTTATCTGACAGCACATGACCCACAAAGTAACTGAAGATATTAACCTATTCTTTCAAACCAAGGAATAAAAACTGCAGCAGAGCCAGACACAAGTAAGTTTCAGAGGAAATACTGGAAGACACTTTCTCTATTGCTCTGTCTGCAAACCACACCTAGAGATGTCTTTTCTTTCTATTTTAAGATTGAGGTTTGCTTCAATGAAGAATGTTTTCTCTTCTGCTTTGGAGTAATGAGCCTTAAAGTATCTGCACTTTTATTTCATAAGATTTTTGAGCAAAGATAAATATCATTAGTATTTGAATTTCATCATTATTATATGATGAAATTTTGAATTTGAATTTCATCATTATTTGAATTTCATCATTATTATATATATCCCTTTGACTACTTACAGTTGCCACATTTTAACACACTCGAAGTTACTAAAAGTTGGGAATTTAGTTGGTTCTGTTCACCTGTAGTTACTGAGTTTGGATTCTTAATTAACATTTCCTGAAGGAATATATAAAATCCATTTTTTTAGCCTGATGACACTAAAAGGTCAAAGTCCCCATACTGAGGCTGGTAAAAGTCTAGCTATTTCAAAAATTAATTTCATGTCTTGCCGTATTCTGACTATTTTTGTTTATTTATTAGGTAGGGCCAGTTTTTCCAACTGGTATGCAAATTTGATTTGATTTATGCAAATCATCAGTACTGGGCTTAAAAGCAGAAGGCCATTACTCTCCAGGGAGTTTAGGGATTTTGGTAGAACTGTCTACAATTCACAATACCTTGCAACACGTGGAAAGGTAGCGGAATCTGATGCTCAGACTATACTCAGAACAAAGGACATCTCACCCTTACCTGTAAAAAGAGTGCCTATAGAACCACAAAATGGTTAGGGTTGGAAAGGCCCTTAAGATCATCTAGTTCCAACCCTCCTGCCATGGACAGAGACATATTTGGTGACAGAAAATAAATTAGTATTTAGCATGAAGAACTGCTCACCTGCAATGACCAAGAGACTGAGCTTTCCTCTTAACAACAGGGGAACCGGCCAAGAAGATTGTATTCTGGCAGGCCAAAGAGAAGCACAGAGTTCGTTTCATTGCTGCCCTTATCAGTAACTTTTGGCAACATGATTTTTCAGGTTTTGCAACACAGCACCTCTTGGATACATTGAATTCACTTGTTCTTAAAGCAATGCCAAATCATTTTATAAACTGCAGCATGATGAAAACTGGTAAGAAGTTCACTAGATCAATGTAAACTTACCCAAATTTTTGATAACTGGCATATTCAATTTAATACTCACTTGGGTTCCTATCTCCCTTAGCCTCAGATATGAAATATTTGGTGTGTAGGAAAAACTACTTTTTCAGATATTCTCCTCTCATTATTTCATAAACAACTGAAAGGAAAAGACACTGCAGTGAAAAATATGTGGAAGGGTTGCATAATCAAAGAGGAAACATTAGGGAGAAGGGTATGCATTTGGCTTTCTCCTACTTGTGTCAGAAAATGTCTTTTCCTTTCCGTCTTTTCATATTGATTTAGTACCTGTCTGGCTGTTAAGCAAAGATGCAAAAAGAAAAAACCCTCAGAATTCCAGTTTCAAGGTTGCTAAGAACAAGCTCGAGAGAGGACGCCTTCAACACCGGAGCGGGGGGGTGATCAGCGTCCAGGAGCCTCAACTCAGCGACAGGAGCCACCGAGGGAGCCTCAAGTCCTCGACAGGACCTGCCCAGGAGCCGGCAGCTCAACTGACAGAGCGAGCAGCTGACTCACACGGGGGGAAGTCTGAAGCAGTGGCACCAACCCTGACTGGTTAAAAACCTGCCCCAGGGAGCGCAAGCGACCAGGAGCGTGGCAAGGCAGTTTGCGCAGGCAGGCGGGCGGGATGGTGAGCACTCGTCGTATGATCAGGGCCCTGTCCGGGAGCTCTGCTCTGGCTGCCCCGGCGGTGGCCAGCGTAGGCACCCAGACAGAGCCGATGAGAGGGGAGGCTGCAGTGCAGAGCTCGGGGTGTAGAGAGTGCCTGCACTGGTCTGGTGAGGGCAGAGTGCACAATGGGCAGGGCTGCACTCGGTGCTCCCTGGTGGAGGTCCTCCTGCAGAGCTGCGGGATGCTGTTAATAGACTGCGAGATGTCAGGGAAGCTGAGAGGATGCAGGAATGCTTGCTCCTGGCCCAAACTGTGCAGGGGCCTCGAGCTTCACCTCTACCTCATGAAGGAAAGAAGGAGGCTGTTAACCTGGGAAGCTGGGAATTAGTGACAAAAAAAAAACCAAAAAAAGAAGGAAAAGGACAACCAAAAGCAAGGGGCTTCCCCCTAAATCCCCTGTCCCCACACAGAACCTCTTTGCTGTCCTGCAGGGGGCTAATGAGGAAATGCACTCGAGCCAGAAACAGCCGGCTGATGCCCTGGGAAAGAAGATCTCTACTGGTGCTGCTAGGAAAAAGCGACGGGTCGTAGTAGTAGGGGACTCTACACTGAAAGGGACAGAAGCACTGGTCTGCCGGCCAGACCCTGTCTCAAGGGAGGTGTGTTGCATACCGGCGGCACGGATCAGGGATGTGGCAGAGAAGCTGCCTGCTCTAGTAAGTCCCACGGACTATTACCCACTTCTAGTGATCCATGTGGGTGCTAGGGATATAGATAGTAGTAGCCTGGGGAACATAAAGAAGGACTACAGAGCCCTGGGGGAGGTGGTTAGGGTCTCTGGAGCTCAGATAGTCTTTTCGTCAATTCTCCAGGATACAGGGGAGTACCTTAAAAAAGCTAGGAGGAAAGGCCAGGTTAATAACTGGTTAAAAGGGTGGTGTCATAGTCAGGGGTTTGGGTGTCTTGAACATGGGACCCAAGCTTGTAGGCCAGGTCTAGTGGGGGCTGGTGGAGCTGGTCTGATAAGGGAAAGAGCAGTTTTGGTAGGAGGCTTGCCAGACTGGTCAAGGAGGCTTTAAACTAGATGTGCTGGGGGAGGGGGGCATCATTCAATTCCAACACACCCAGTCAGTTGCCAGAACCTATAATAAATGCTTGGAGCAATGTAGAGATAACCCAGCCGCTCCAGCCAATGAGCCGGCTTCAGTTGGAGCTCGGCTCAGATGCCTCTGTACAAATGCCTGTAGCATGGGGAACAAACAAGAGGAATTAGAGATGTGTGCATGTCTACGGGGGTATGATATAACAGGCATCACAGAAACATGGTGGGATGGCTCCTATGACTGGAGTGTTGGAATGGAAGGTTACAGGCTCTTTAGAAAAGACAGGCCTGGCAGGCGGGGAGGGGGAGTTGCTCTTTATGTTAGGGATAGGCTGGAGAGTATGGAACTCTGTCTGGGGACAGGTGAGCAGTCCACAGAGAGTTTGTGGGTCAGGGTTAAAGGGAATATAGCTATGGGAGACATTACTGTGGGGATCTGTTACAGACCGCCTGATCAAGGAGAACCTGCAGATGAAGCACTCTATAGACAGATAGGAAAAGCCTCACGCTCACAGCCCCTTGTTCTCATGGGTGACTTCAACCACCCTGACATCTGTTGGAAGGACGGTATGGCCCGGCACAAGCAATCCAGGAGGTTCCTCGATTGTGTGGAAGACAACTTCCTTCTGCAAGTAATAGAGGAGCGGACAAGGAGAGGTGCCATGCTTGACTCATGAACAGGGAAGGGCTGGTTGGAAATGTGACGCTCCAGGGCAGCCTTGGATGCAATGATCATGAGATGCTCGAATTTGAGATCCTCAGGAGAGCGAGAAGAGCGTGCAGCAAGCTCACTACCCTGGATTTCTGTCTTTAAACAGACTTTCTTATCCTATGGAGAATATAAAATATTCTGACAGAAAATGAAATAATGGCAAGGTTTCTATCACAGCTGTATGATTAAGTATAAATCCCAAATGAACTGAAAATAGATGTAAAATCCATACTCTCCTACTGAAGTTGTTTCTACAGCAAAACATGTTTGTTCTTCTTTTTTTTTTTAATACCGAATAGTTTTGGTGATGGACAAAATGGAAACTGCTTAGGAAGGTTCCGTGGGATACAGCCCTAGAGGGCAGAGGGGCCCAAGACTGTTGGTTGATATTCAAGGATCACCTGCTGCAAGCTCAGGAGTGTTGCATCCCAACCAGAAGGAAGTGCAGCAGGAGGGCCAGGAGACCTCCTTGGATGGATAAGGAGCTCCTGAGGAAAATTCAAATGAAAAAAGAGGCTTATAATAAGTGGAAGCAAGGACAGATGGCATGGGAAGAGTACAGGGATGTTGTCTGGGAAGCTAGGGACCAGGTTAGGAAAGCTAAGGCCCAGTTAGAATTAAACTTGGCTAGAGGTATTAAAGATAACAGGAAGGGATTCTACAGGTACATAGCAACTAAAAAACAGACTAGGGAGAATGTAGGCCCCTTCAGGAAGCTCTCAGGAGAACTGGCTACACAGGATTTGGAGAAGGCTGAGGTTCTGAATGACTTCTTTGCCTCGGTTTTCACTGGCAAAGGCTCTGACTGCACCACCCAAGTCTTGGAAGGCAGACGCAGGGACTGTGAGAATGAAGACCTTGCGCCCACTGTAGGAGAGGAGCTGGTTCAAGACCATCTTAAAAATCTGATCTGAATGTGCACAAGTCTGTGGGTCCTGATGAAATCCATCCGCAGGTCCTGAAGGAGCTGGCAAATGAAGTTGCAAATCTGCTGGCCATCATATTTGTGAAATCATGGCAGTCAGGTGAAGTTCCCGATGACTGGAAAAAGGGAAATATAACCCCCATTTTCAAGAAGGGGAAAATGGATGACCCAGGGAATTACAGACCAGTCAGTCTCACCTCTGTGCCTGGCAAAATCTTGGAGCAGATTCTCCTGGAAGGCATGCTAAGGCACATGAAAATCAAGAAGGTGCTTGGTGACAGCCAGCATGGCTTCCCTAAGGGGAAATCCTGCCTGACCAATTTGGTGGCCTTCTAGGATGGGGCTACAGAACTGATGGACAGGGGTAGAGCAGTTGATGTCATCTACCTGGACTTGTGTAAAGCATTCGACACTGTCCCACACGACATCCTTGTCTCTAAACTGGAGAGACATCAATTTGATGGATGGAGCACTCGGTGGATAAAGAACTGGCTGGATGGCTGCATGCAAAGAGTTGTGGTCAATGGCTCAATGTCCGGCTGGAGACCAGTAACGAGTGGTGTCCCTCAGGGATCGGTGTTGGGACCGGTCTTGTTCAACATCTTTGTCGGTGACATGGACAGTGGGATTGAGTGTGCCTTCAGCAAGTTTGCTGATGACACCAAGCTGTGTGGTTCGGTTGATACGCTGGAGGGAAGGAATGCCATCCAGAGGGACCTTGACACACTTGTGAGGTGGGCTGATGCCAACCTTATGAAGTTTAACCATAACAAGTGCAAGGTCCTACACCTGGATCAGAGCAATCCCAGGCACAGCTACAGGTTGGGCAGAGAAGAGATTCAGAGCAGCCCTGCGGAGAAGGACTTGAGGGTGTTGGTTGATGAGAAAATGAACATGGGGCTGGCAGTGTGCGCTCGCAGTCCAGAAAGCCAACTGTATCCTGGGCTGCATCAAAAGGAGCGTGACCAGCAGGTCAAAGGAGGTGATCCTGCCCCGCTACTCTGTTCTTGTGAGACCTCACCTGGAGTATTGTGTGCAGTTCTGGTGTCCTCAACATAAACAGGACATGGAACTGTTGGAACAAGTCCAGAGGAGGGCCACGAGGACGATCAGGGGACTGGAGCACCTCCCATATGAAGACAGGCTGAGAAAGTTGGGGCTGTTCAGCCTGGAGAAGAGAAGGCTGCATGGAGACCTCCTAGCAGCCTTCCAGTATCTGAAGGGGGCCTATAGGGATGCTGGAGAGGGACTCTTCATTAGAGACTGTAGTGATAGGACAAGGGGTAACGGGTTAAAACTTAAACAGGGGAAGTTTAGATTGGATATAAGGTGGAAATTCTTTCCTGTTACGGTGGTGAGGCACTTACGGGTTGCCCAGGGAGGCTGTGAATGCTCCATCCCTGGCAGTGCTCAAGACCAGGTTGGATGAAGCCTTGGGTGATACGATTTAGCGTAAGGTGTCCCTGCCCATGGCAGGGGGGTTGGAACTAGATGATCTTAAGGTCCTTTCCAACCCTAATTATTCTATGATTCTATGATTCTAAGTCCTTTTCGCAAAAAATCTCCTCTGAAGATTGCTGCAGTTATTTCTCGTTCTGCAGGACTGAAAGAGTTTAGAGTTGCAACTAAAAGCAGCACTACCATCTCTGAATGAGATTCTGAGAGTCTAGGGTACCCTTTCCAAACACGGGAATGCAAAAGTACTGGTCTTCCTCCCAACTGTATAGCACTGGCAATTGACACCACACAAATACCATTACTTGGGTGATGAGAAAGTGGTAATAAATTAGCAGTAAGTGGTAATTAGCTTGTTTTCAAATACTGCTCAGTGGCTAAATAAGATCTAACATTTTCAAATACCGTTAGTTAATCTCTATCTTTTCTAACTTTTCTGAAGGCTAGAGAAACCACACCTCACCATCTTGCAAAATGTAGGTTTTAAGGGCAAAGGACCCCTGAGAAGATCAAGAAGACGTGGAAGAGATATCTTTTTGCTTCTGAAACGCAGCAACATAGTGTTCAATGGCATAAGCCAGTCCTCAATCAGATTAAAGGGGTTGTTTCTATCAACTAGAAGAGGTTTGGTATGGATCTCACAGGCCTATAGACGTGAACTATGGTGACTTTAACTTTTTATCCTTCTGTTCTGGGGAATGCCAACATTCCTGACCTGTTTAAGACACCTATTTTGCTCCTAACCAATTTTATTGTAACCTTTGTAAGCTGATCTACAGACAGTCATGCCGGTCCTGTTCCCTTCAATGCTGTGTACTAGGTCATAGTTACAGCATGCTTCTGTTGTCTTAACTTCTTTTTCTTTTTCACACTCCACACCCCATGTCTTGCCAAACAATACCTAGAAAGCAGCGTTGCTGCTATGTTTCAAAGTGACTTCCCCTCAAAAAGTTCATGATTATTAAGTCTCTTTATTACACTCTAAATTTTTCCCTGTCTAGCAAGGGAGGGTGCAAAGTGAAGATGCTAAACAGAAAAGCATTGCTAAAGACTTCAAAACTTTCAGATTACACAATTTCATAAACAGATTCTGTAAGAAAAACTCAGTTATCCAAAAGATTATTATTTTCCCTTATTTTTGTTTTGCTTTCACTGACAACAAAGCAAAATAATATAACACTTCCTGATGTTATATTTTCTACATCTCACAGTTCAATTACCATAGAAATTCAAAATGAAGCATTGATTAGCTTCCAGAACTTCTGGTATATTAATTTTAGTGACTACCTTATGAAGAGTATTAGATATCAGAAATTATATTTTGGATTGTAGCATTTTAGATTACTGTATACAGAAGTAACAATTATCCATGTGGTTAAGTCTCTGTATTTCTAATTACCTTTCTGTGCCTGCACCGCTTCATCATCTGATTCCTTTGGAACAAAGATCTCTTTTATAGCAATTAAATCAGTTTTCACAGTCTCCAACTGCTCTCCATCAAGTGTTGCTAAATATGACTGAATCTGTAAATGAAAGGACATTTGGAAGAAAAAGTAAGCATTCCCCAACAAAACAGAGCATTTCTTAAGTGATAATTTGGAGCCTGATACCAAAACAGGCTAGGAAACAGAAACTTCCACTATGCTCAAACCTTCCACTGTAGACACATTTTTAGTTCTCATCAACAAGATTTGTTGAGTATCACAAAAACTACACCAGCCTTGCAAGATCATCAGGTCTCTACATTCTCACAGAACATTAGTTTTGAACTATAAATCTATGGTGTAACTGCAAACTGCAATAAGCACTTGGGGATTGCTTGGATGAAGACAGCAAGCAAAAACAGCACAGACAGAGTTCATGGTTAGCCTGAGCAGTCACAGGAAGAGCTGGAAAAAGAAAACTGTCTTGCCTCCTTCAAAATGCAACCAAAATTATTGACAGTCTACCAGTTCTGAAGAACGTATTGACAGGTCTTTGCATGTCTCAGGGACCTGCAAGTTCCTGCATATCTAATAGGTATGCATGCCTAAGAGGGATGGAAAGAGATTCTTTGAATCGCTGTATGTTTGCACTACAGTTACATGGTGTTAATCCCATGATCACAGTCTCTGCCGAGGGAAGCCAACAGAAATGCCTTCTCCCCTTTGATACAGAATGTTACTTTTGGGTTTGTTTCAAGGGTTGTTTTTTTTTAGACCTTGCTTAACAGATGCGCAGACTGGCTCAGGAGAGAGATTGGAGGAAGCTATTTTCTTACATTAACTTCTTACTGCCCCTTCATGTGTCCAGCTCATATGCTCAGGGTTAAATGCAAGGTAAAGCTGGAAGACCTGATTCAGACTGTGAAGGACTTTTTGGCCCCTCCCTATAACATCACCCATTTTATAGGGTTCATTGGGAACTTTTTTTAATGGAAACTTTTCAAATAAAAGCTTAAAAATATTTTTAAATCCCTGCTATTAGAAACACATAGGACATTAGCAGTGCCTTCAGTCCCTTGCACTCCTCCTGTGGCTTTTGGGCTGTCAGTATAGGTCTCACGCTTACAGTACTGTATTTTGTGCATGTGTGCATGATTTTTGGAATATTTATCAGGGAATTGGACTTGTGTAGTAGGTCTGCAATTCCTGCTTGACACAAAAACCAAATGACTTCAACATCTGAAAACATCTACATAATGTCACAAGCTGACAAATACACACTAAATATGATCCTAACAAAAATAACTTTAAGTTAGGAAGCTGTTTGAGTTAATCTTGGCGTTAAACTTTAGATGTATTTAGACTGATTTCCTGAAGCCAAGGACTGGCCTGTGGGACCAATCCAACTTTCTTTGAAGTTGATGGAAAACTTACTGCTTATTTCACATGCAGCTGCAGAGTAAAACTAATGTGAAGATCTGTTTTTTCCCAACCATTTTGATTTATGCTGTCTGCATACTGTACCTGAGCTTCACTGTCATTTGACAGGATTTCCAGAGCTTCAAGATGAGACAAACCTTGAAATTCATCAAAGAGTAGTCCATAATGGGCTGTTCTTTCAACTGTAACTTGCTGGGCCCTCCTCTGTTTCTCCTTTTCTTTAGCTTCGCGCAACAGCTGCAAAAATACACATAATTTCTGTTGCTTTATGGGTAGTGCTGTAGGTATGACAGGTTTTATTTCTGGTTCTGCACGTCTAAAGTAATAAAATTTGGGACTACATCACACATGCAGAGGTGAAATTTTAGAGCTGAAATATCTAACTTCTTTTTTGATTAACTTCTCTAATAAAATATTTCTAAATGTGGTTTTCCCAGTGGTAATTGCTAATCATCAAATAATCTTGCTTATGTCCTCAAAAGCAATATCAGCTACAAATACGAATACCTACTTGCATAAATAATGCACCTACAAAAATACTTCCTATAAAATATTTTTAGCTGATACTAAAGTCAGTTTTATGTGACAGCAGGACTAACAAAAGAGATTGGCCTAGGAAGGGATGACTTTTACCAAAGGGGGATGTTTTAGAGTGGTCTTCTTATACACTGCTATTAGTGTATAGGAAGGATAGACTACTGTACAGAAGAGGATCTCCTATTCCTTCTAGTCCCAGTAAGAAATGGCCTCTTGTACGAATTTGCTACAGTAAAGCTGGTAAATACATCTGAACTGCATCTTAAATCACATGTAGGCCTCTGAATGCAGGTAAACTCTTTCCACTTACACTAGTCCACAATCCAGAATTTCTAAGATATTGTCTTCAGTTATCAATTTGTTACAAAAGATGTATGATGGCAGATTTTTCACTCTCCACCTTCAAAAGATCACTCACAAAGTTTTATGTACAAATCACTCAGAAGGAAGCACTGTGTTATGCTACCCATGAGAACTGATTCATGTCACTTTCTGCCTCAGATTTTATGTGTGAATTAATACACATTGTTTAGGAAGGCATCCTTAAAAGCTCATTTTAACCCTGTAGGCCTTAACAGGAGTTAACTTGCTTTTGGCCTGCTACAATAGTATTAGTCTGTCCACACTCAGAATGATAAACACTAAAGATGAAACATCTCATTAAAAGAAAAATATCTTACTCCTCCCTACAAGGAAGTAAACATGTAGTAAAATTACAGGTTTTTTCAATGTCTATTGATTTCCACAGCCTCTCTCCTCTCAGTGTCTGGAGAACTAAAATAATTTTGTACTGACAGCACTTATGCTTCTATTCTGTTTTTATCATGTCCTTCATCTTTCAAACATATGAGTCACACCTGTGTAAGGGTACTATTAGTTTAGATGAACATTAAGATATAACTTCACAGCTTTAATTCATAACGAAACATATGTCATATTCCAGTATTACTCATTTCCAAGGACAGTACTATACCGATTTTTATGCTGGAAGATCTCTCTCTAGAGCTGATACAAAAACATGAACAATTTGTTTCTGTCTCCAGAGAGTAATGATTTATCACCACACATACTATCTTATTAAAATCTGCTATTGCACATGTTATTATGCAGAAAAGACGATTTTACATTATCTGTTGTGATTTTGTGAAGAAAACTAAAGTGAAGCAAATATAAAGCACAATATTTATTTCCATAAGCTTAGCCAGTATCTACTGCAATAAATAAAGCCTCTCCCTGAGGCATCTAAAATTACGGAAGAAGAATTGACAGAGCTGCATTTAAATAAATCCAACCTGAGAAAGAGAAACTGTTCTTGCCATCAGTGTTTTGGTTCTCTTAAATCCAGGATCGCTTTCTGCAAGGACATTCATGGTTGTCTTCCCAATGAATTCCAAAGCATCTAAGCCTCCAGATAAAACACTTTTCCCCTGTACAAAATAACACAATATGGTTATTTTCTTTCCACTTTATGCTAATATGAACTGTAAGAGTATTGTTTTTGCCAACACTGTTTTTGAACATTCAGGTCCATAGATTTTCTATGTTTTAACTAGTAGATACTAGAGTGATGAGGCACTCAGAGTGAAGTGGATATGCACTAATAAAGGAATTGCACTTTGTAAAACATGCTCAATAGGGAGTTAGTCTTCTATGCTTTTTTAGCCAATGCTTAAAGTCTCTTAAAATTTCAAGGGAAACACCATATGGGAAAGATCAGAGGAAAACATTTGCTGTGATAATGTGTGCAAAAACACTGGGGAAGAAAATGACACAAAAATTGATTTGGAAACAGTATGGTACAAGATTTTGCAAAAGCTGCAACACAGAAAATCAGAAAAGGATGAAGTGCAACACACAGAAAAAGTATGGAGAGTGTAAAAGGGAAGAACCATGGACGAAAGATTTTGCCTCACTGAGTCTGCAATCAGACCACCTTCGGTGAAGACTAATATGAATCAAGACACTAGAGAAAGAGGTGAAGGTAAGGGCCAGGGACTAACAGTAGAGTTTAGTAAAAGCCTTAATATAAGCAAATAGAGTATTTTCGTATTTGATCTGCCTTCAGAAATGATAACAAATCTCCTGGTAACTCTCTGGAAAGACTTAACTGTAAAAGAAAACCAGATGATGATACCACAACTACAAAAATAATATATAAAGGACTAGAAAAATCTGACATAGTTTAGGAGAAGACCATATTTTTCACTGAGACTTCTTCTGTACTTTCAGTAGTTTCTACTTTGGTGACAAAGTAGTAACTTAATTGTTCTGAATGTTTTTTTTTATTATTATTTGATTCTGTTATTTTGCCATGGAAGAGACTCTAAACAGACTTACAACACAACTGCTTTTACAAAGACCTACAACTTAACCAATGTGATCTACAGTGAAGTTGCACCTAAAAATGATGCAGAATAACTAGAACAGAGAGGCCAGCTAAAATGACTCACTGTGTTCTGAACAGCATTAGTGATAGCTGACAACATGCCACGAGATCCAGACGAAGGAGAAGAAGGAATATTCTCAGAAAAGCTTTGGTCCAGAGTATCTTCTGCTTCTAACAAAAGGAAAAGAGCAAGCATACAGCATACTTTCAACTCTACAAGTCATAAATTACAGTAAACTAGATCCTGTGGTCAAAACACTAAAATTCTGTAAATTGCACTAATTTGGCAATGTCAAAGAGTTTTGTCAAAATTCAGTGAACTTGAACTTACGTGTAATTGGCATTTCAGCTGCAGGAGACTCTGCTGTTTCTGAAGATGCTGAACTTGTATTATGAATTCCTAGGGTAGATCCTGCTTTTTCCTTTACTGCTGTTATCCCATGACCTGCAGCAAAAGCATATTTTAGATTATATTATTTGAAAATGTTTTACTAACAGTGCCTAGTATTTTTATACCCCATGAATGATGACAATCAGAGTAACTATTAAACTTACCCCATTACTTAATTTTTTAATAGGTTAATAATTCACTTGTTCTTCTGACTAGAAATGATAAAGCTGAAATATCCTACAGATGACACTTGATCTGAAATGCAAAACTTGTTTCAGTGACACATGTAAGTTTAGTTCTCTGCTTTTCAAAATGCTAAATATTCTACTGCAAGCAGTTTAAACAGAAATTGTTGGTCCTCCTAATGACATAGTTTTGGCCTAATTTAGTTTTCAGAACTCTGGAACAATTAAGCTACAATTAATGGTCTGTGGATGACTGCAGGGCTGAGGTAAGGAATCTTCAGTTTGCTGCAGAGGTGTTATGTTAGTTGTTTTCAGAATACTGACCCAGGTCCTCAAAGTTATTTCAGGATTTAAGCTCCTCAGTTGCTCACTTGAAGTCAAGTTCCAAAGTATCTCACCTCAAAGCTGCTACTTTAATATACTTCGTAAACTGCTGGTGTCAGATGACAGATAGAATTATTGTTCCAGTGGCAGCTGATCTCCCACAGAGATTTTACCTGACCCTTACCTAACATAGCGACTCCCTAAGTCTCTGTTCTATTAAAATGGTCTAGTTTAATGTACAGAATATATATTATTAGGGTTTCTATCTGAATATATCTGAATAGTTTTGATAGAACAGGATTGCTTTGCTGCTTGTCTATACAGAGTTAATTTACACTAGCAGATCCCCCAGACTGGTAGTATTCCACTATAGGATAGGATGGATTGCCTGTAGCCAGCAGTTGCAAAAGGAGGCAATAACTTCCTAACCTGCATCAGATGTAGTTGAAAAATGCTGCCCTTAAAGAAAGACTACCCTCAAATTGCCTCTGGGTATGTCTACAAGTATGTTCCTGATATGCTTCTCCCATTACAAATGATCCAGCTAGTACAACTTCCTTAGTTGTAAGTTTCTGCACATCAGCTGAGATGCAAGAAGTAAACAACCAACCAAGTGAGCAAAATTTCTTTCCAACACAAAATGAAATGGCTTCAGCTACCCTGTGTGATTCTTTCTTGCTCAGTACACTATTACTGCATCACACATAAAGCTTATCACTTCTAGCAGCAGGGCAGTAACTATCTGCCTAAATACTTGTAAGAAGTATTAATGACAATTTCATACTTCTTTGCTTTGTTACCTTCAGCTGAATTGTTAATAGAGAAATGATTTCAGAAAAGACATTAAGGCAGATGCTTATGCAGATACCTGGACATCTAAGGCACAAAGTCAAGCACAGCAATTAATTAAATGTTGTCCATACTTTCCCATAATTGGGGGCACTTTCTGTTAGGAAAGTTCAAAGCATTTTTCTGAGTTATATTAACTACAGCAAAATAAGCTATCATTTGCCAGTGCTCTGCAGTGTTCTAATAAACATACACATAAACATACAAATATGCTTTTGAACATCTGATCAAAGAAAAATGCAGCAAAACGATTTGAAATGGAGTAGGAGGAAGGAAAGCTCAGGTTTATGATTATATGATTTCCAGATGGATTGCACATCAGGTGATCTGTGAATTCAGTATTAAATATACTCTAGAAAACATATGTGAAGCAACACTACTGAAATATCACATACAAGAAAACTGGGGTATCTGGAGGTAAATACAAAAACCAAAGAAGATGTCCCCTAAGGAACACACAAGCAGAAACAAGTAATTTTCTGTACAGCAGAAATGGGGTCCTGATGTTTTACAGTGAAACAGAAAGACTAGGCAGGTGAATACTTTTACCTGTTTAAAGAAAATATGACCTTTGTCTACATATCTCATGTCTGACAAAATGTAGCAGTCTGTTCAATTGTACAGGACATACCAGGTCATGTACCACAGGGATTTAACTCTTTGCTGGATAACTTCTGGCCTTTTGCAAAATATGTTCCAATGCAGATACTGGAGAGCAGAGTACTACTTTATCTAATCCCAATCTTCTGCACATTTTAATTGGTTAAAGAAAAATATTAGTATGAATAGATTGAGCCATTTATTTACTCTACATATTCTTGAGACTCAAATAATTATTAATTGTGCTTTTAAACTCATGTAATAGATGCTCCATACCACATTCCTTTCCATTTCTCTTGCTCACAACTTTTTAAATGAGCAAAAAAGTTCTATTCTTTCCATTGACTTAATTTTTCTTGAGGTCTTGACCTGCTAATAAAATACTATTGTCCTGTAATTATACAGAAAAAATAACTATGAACATTAAGCATAAATTTGTTTTTAACTGTGTATGAAAGTTATGGATTTTCAGATTAATTTCCCTTTTTTTTTCCTGTACCTAAAAATGTTTTATTTTTTTTTAATATTCTGTAATTTGGTTCTCATAGTTCTGCAGACAATCTCATACTTTCAAGAAAAGGAGGCACACAGCTGCTGTATTGATATTTACAGACTTACAATAGGTAGCATTTTCAGGGCTGTGGTTACATGCACTAGAATCATAATGATAATGATAAGAAAATACCTCAGGTCAACTAGGACTAGTTTTGCTGGAGTAAGCCGGATGGCACATATGTTTGATAACAACAACAAAACTGGATGAGATCAGAAGACCACAACTGAAGCATATCAGCAGTGTTAGATACACGTACATGCACAAACACAGCAGAAGCTCATGTTGCTTTAGAAATTAAAATTATTATTTGTAATTTTAAAAGGCACAGAAATAAAAGAGATTATGGGAGATGAGGCTACATTTTAGAGAAGAAAGCGCACTGGTTTTGTTACACTGGGTGACACAACAGAGCTGATATTGTAGATTTAGGAACACCTCCAACACCTCCATTTACTCATTAGTGGCAGCAGGGACAGAAGAGCTATGCAGTGGATATTACCTGCATACTTTTTGAAGAAAGCATGCCTTTTTCCCTGTGTTGCTGCTTTTTCTTGCCTACATGATTTCTTTTCCTTCTATTGGCTGGTGATTTCAGCAGAATGATGTTGTTCACCTTGCTGGTTGGAATCTTTCACTTGAAAGGGAAGGTTTTACAAGCAGTGCCTAAACATGTGGCCTGCCTTTGAGTTTGCCTGATCTGCCCAAGGCCAGATTACAGCACTCACAAATGCTTTAGTCAGATACATCCTACTTTAGGCTCTTTTATCTTCCACCTTCCAGCTTAGTAGCTTTGGATTCCCTGCAGAGCTGAAAGAGGCCAACAGACACCTTGGAGGCAGTTCCGCATGTCTGAAATCTAAACCATTCTCGGAAGGAATTGCTGTCCCTTGTCAATCCAGTACTCCCAGGCTATTGGACGCCCTGCTTCTATGGTAGAGATGGAGAAGAAGACTTTGAGATTTTGTCCCTGGCTACCACACAGTCTTCACAAGCTGTCTTGCACCACAAGGGCACTTCTGATGAGCAAGTGATCAAACTTCAGTCAAGTAATATGAATGAAGCTTCAGCTGGTTTGAGCTAAAGATGAAGATTGAGGCCTTAAATTAGCATCTGACACTGAGAAACCGATGAACGTGAAAGATGGCTGGAGGGGGGAGTCACTCCACCATATGAAGCATACATACGTGGAAAAGCCAGCTGTGTTCTAGTTTTGTACACTAAAAAGTGGGACACCATTATGCTCACTTTGAGGCTACCCTATTGGTAGTATTGGAGTATTCACTCCAAGGCTTTGCTTTAGAAAAATTCTTTTCCTTGTAGTTAAAACAAAACCAAAGACTAGATTCTGATTATTCATATGTTATCCAGTCTGTAAATCAGGAGTAACTCCAATTCAGCTAGTAAACAAGACTAGTTTCAGATCTCCTTAATGCAGTGGTAAACGTTTTAATAATAGCAATAGACTATTGTATATAATTGTACTATTGCTACAAGTATACATGCTGTTTTAAAAAATGGAAGTGACAAGCTTCAAGTACAGAGTGAGAATACATTATTCCTCACTTTTTTTATCACCTGGGGATAAAAGGTTTGCTGTTAAAGCTAAGATGACCTAATGGCTTCTTGGTGCTGGTGCTTGGTGCTGTTCCTCCCATTTTCCATTTTTATCCCTTCTGCTTGCCCTGGCACTTATCTAGTGAGTTATTTCAATGAACTGAAGAGGCAGAAAATGGATTTTTCTTTCCTCTAGAGTTATTCTTATGTCAGTTTAGCTTCCTGACTGGATTACCAGGAGCTCAGAGAAGCACGAATGATGGCACAGGAAAGAGGAAGAAATATGCCAGGAAAAGAAGTGCAGGACTGCACATTTCAGTGGCTGCTACCCATTAGATTGGCTTAGCTGTAATGGTAACCCACTGTTAGAGCAGAGTTTTATCAACACTCTTACTAAAAGACTGGATGGTGTAATTGCCGATTTACTAAAAGATTCAGTTTAAAAGAAAAAGAGTAAAATGGTAATGGTAAGTACAAGAACTTGTGTCTCCAGATCGTAGTGACGCTGTTTCTCCCGTCTCATCATCCCAGCAACTATTTCAGTGGATCTACTCTACTGTGGTTCCACAAGGAGGGAAACCAGACTTCTTGTACCTTTTAAAAACAAAAGAAAACTTCACCTCATTAATGAGACAGATTCAATAACTTTCTTAGTGTGACATCTAGTGTTAGACACTAAGCATGGTTCAGGCAGTGACTACCACTAATTCAAAGGCATTACAGATTCTGTTGTGTAGGGGAGTATCACATCTGCCTTGTGGCTGGGACCTTGATCCAAGTAATGTCAAAATCAGTTCAAAGACAACAAATCTTTTCTTTAGAATCCAAAACCATCTCCAGAACAATCATTGGCTGTATGTGCAGTTAGCTAAAGAGAAATAAGATACAAATTATACGGAAACTAACTTATTATTAGAAACTAAAATCAGCTATGCTAAACAAAGTACAGCCATGCAGTAAAAATGCTAATCTTTTTGGGAACAATAAATCAGGCTTTGAAGAATAATGAAATGACATAATGACACCTTCCATTAAAGCAACCTGGTCTAGTGAGAGGTGTCCCTGCCCATAGCAGGGGGGCTGTAACTACATGAGCTTAAGGTCCTTTCCAATCCAAACCATTCCGTGATGATTCTATGAAACCAAAATCCTTTAAACAACCATTTCAGGCCAGTCCTAAACAGAAAGGAATGTAAGAAAGAAATTTTTTACAGTAAGAATGATCACTGGAACAACCTCCCCAGAAACATGGTAGATTTGCCACTGCTGGATGTTTTCAAGATGTGACTGGACAAGATGCTAGATAATCTCATCTAGGCACCCTTTCCCACAAAAGCCTGGACTAGATGATCATAGAATCAGAACGGTCAGAGTTAGAAAGGACCTTAAGACCATTTAGTTCCAGCCCCCTGCCATGGGCAGGGACACCTCACACTAAACCACGTCACCCAAGGCTCTGTCCAACCTGGCCTTGAACACTGCCAGGGATGGAGCACTCACAACTTCCCTGGGCAACCCATGCCAGTGCCTCACCACCCTTACAGTAAAGAACTTCCTCCTTATATCCAATCTAAACTTCCCCTGTTTAAGTTTTAACCTGTTACCCCTTGTCAATCAAGTCAATGATCTTTCAAGGTCCCTTCCAACCTAGGCTGTTCTATGATACTATTTATTAGAAGCTGAATGTATTTGCTTAGGCCTTTAAGATGTTATCTAGTCTACCTCAAACTGTTTCTGCTATTTTGACAAGAGTACAATTTTGAAGAAAAATATAAGGAACAGTAAGTATTTGTCATACTTAACCAGGCAAGCAGCTCTGTTGTACAAAGATAATAACAGAGCAACAGAAAAATCACATACTGAAGGTGTTGCTGATAAGCCTAATTCCAAGAAAGCAGCTTTATTTATGTCATTTATTACACTGACAACATTTTAAGCAACATTAAAATGGACTGGATTGTAGCAAACTTATTTTCTGAAGAAGAATAGGAGATGAAGTGTTGTTTGAACTGCTCAGATATTAAATAGAATAACTTGAATGGGAAAAATAAATATTTAATAATAAGAAGAAAGCTTATAGAAATTCAAAATAGCTTTTTTTTTTCCCTCTCTCTGTCTCTCACTAGGAATTATCATACTGAAGCAGATACATGGTATATGCCATTCCACATCCTGTCTATGACAGTGACAGACAGATACTTCACAGGATCAAGCATGAATTTCCATAACAAGCAACGAGGAAATAAGCCCTCTATATCAGGAATATAAACTATTACCTGCTGCATTGATTTTCTGCAACAAATCTGAGATTATCTATGTGGTCTCTCAAGTTACCTTGGAACAGGGAATAATGTACATTTGATTTCTGCTTAATTCGAAGTCTATTTCATTTAATAAACTGACAGAGAAAACATAGATCCAAAATTATTAGATAGTAATATCTGAACTCAACCCTACCCTGATCCCAGGATCAGAAAGTTTAGGTTGTAGATTCCAGGAAATGGGAACAGAAAACTGAGTAAGTGCTGCTTCACATACATCTGAGTTTAGGCTCTTTCCCAGTTGCTCTTGGCCACTGGCAGAAGCTAGATAACACATGGGGTCTTCAGTGTGACACAGTGCAACCATTCTCATGTAAAATCAAAACGATTTTTAAATTTTCTTTCTCCTTTTCTGCATGTTTCAGATGCTGCTTTGCCAAGGCAACCTGACCTGTTCCAACTGTGCTCATTGAATAATTCTAAATATATATATACAATATATATATTCAAAATAGTCACCATTGCATGACCTTATCAAGTCAGGCTGCCTAGACAACAAACTTTTTCACATATTTGCACTCTGTGAAGATGGTTATGACGCAAATACAGTCAGATGGTATGTTAACATTTGTCTCCCAAAGCTCTTCCAACACCATTTATTGTTTTCAGGCAAGCTCAGGTCATTTGGGCAAAAAAATATCTATGGCCATACTGTCCACAGAAAACGTATGCACTATGTGACATTAAACTTATTGCTCAGTGAGGCCGAGACTTCAAAGCAACAGAAGACTGTAACGCAGATTGCTGCTGCAAGCCTGCAAGCATAGTTACTGTTTCGTAACAAATAATCTTATTACTCACAAACAATATTAGAATGGCCATTTGATGAAATACTATTTATTGCAAAAGCTAAACAGAATATAAATATGGCTATCTCACAGGCAGAAACTGAATGACCTGAAAAAGCTCTGTTCTGAGTAAACTACTGCTGCAACTATAAAAATAAACTGAATAATTCATCAGCATTACAATTCCAACTGCTCAACAGTAAAATTACTTTTATGCATATAAATTTTCTTCTTTAGTTATTTCCGCTAAGCCAGATTCTTTTCAGAATGCTGTTATTAGATAGTCTGAGGATGCAAGAGAGGCAAGGCTCGTGGATATCTGTGAAAGCAGTACCTTTTATTAGACCTACTGATAGTGCTAGAAAAAAGGTGGGTAAAATTTTCAACACAAGGATCCTTCTTCACATTTGAAAGAGAAGTGCTAGCTTTAAGGTTAAATACAAGTTGAGAACACTCATGCAGTTCCACAGCTAGCTAAGTTGTCCTTGTCCCCATCGGCATGCTCTCCGTGTTCCTATCATTCCCCATTCAGTAGCATTTGGGTCACCAAATGGTAAACCAGATGAGGGAATTTACAACTGATCCAGCTGAAGATCCAGCTCTTACTTCATCTGTACTTTTCAAAAATCAGTCTCATAAACCAGCTCCCCACATCACTACATGAACACTACTGTTCGCATACGAGAAGGAAGAAATACATTGCTGGGGCAAGACAGGCCTGCTCCTTTCAGCAGTAACCATCACTTATGCCAATTTAAAGACATCTTAGAAGCTCATTCTGCATTTAGATACATTCATCTGTTGGATTGTCTGAAAGAAAAGATAGCTAGGAACTCTTGAGTGTGAGCATTACTGAAAAAAAACACAAGAGAGGGGAAGCTCCCTCCTTCTCCCAGAAAGACAGAGGAATAATTTATTGCCCATGGAACAGAGGAGAATAAGGAGAATTATTTACCCTTATATGGGATTATAAAAACAGTATCTCTGTTGAATCTGTCACTTTTAGTAATTAGCAATTCATTTTAATTACTAGCTTCATCTTTTAAAAGTGTTTTGTGGATCCTTTATGAGAACTGGTTAGTTAACAGCTTAGTAGCTTTTTTGTAAGGAATGATTTCCCACTGGTAACTAGGTATTTGCATGCTTCACTTTTTGTCTGTGAGTTTCAATGTGTAATGATCAAGTTCTATCAAAAGTCTTTGCAAGGACATACTAAACAGACATACTATTGGAAATGACAGTATAGGGAGAGGGAGTATAGGGTCCATGTTTCAGCACATTGTTCTGCTCTCTGAAGTCTGGTATGATGGCTTAACAGTTTCACTGGGTGTCACTGAAAGCTGGAATGATTTATGAGAGGCAAATTCATATTGTAGAGATAGAAGTCATGGTGTATAAACCACTAACAGCTACATGCTTGAATCTGACTTAGAGTGCTTTGTTTCAAAAACTATAAGCCTTTGGCTGATAGTAACTGCATCAATTTATGTGTCCTTTCTGTGAAGAAGCTACAGTGAGGTCATCCACTAACTTTACAAACAACCCTAGTAACTTTTCCATAATCTGACACCAAGAAATATTTATGCTGTTGACAGTTTAGGAAGGTCCTTCTTCCCACTGAAAAAAAATAAAAAATAAAAAATGAAATGACGCTTGCCAAGCATATCAGGACAAAACTGTCTATGAATCTTGAAAATACAACAGTAATGTGTCTAACAACATATTAAGATTATAATTTATTTCCATGAACTTTACTGATTGAACACTTACCCACTGTGGCAGAAGCTGATGACAGGAGAGACTTTCCCCAGGTACCCCAAGCTCCCCATCTACTTGCTTTAGATGAAGAGTCTGTGGCCTATAAGAACAGAAATATTACTCCACTGTCTAAAGCTCATGTTTCCCAAAGACAGGAGAAAACACAAATAACCTGTCAGGTAACAAAGTCCAGCATCTAATAAGTGATGATAGATTGGGTATTATGTGGAGTTCAAGCTTCTGTGCACAAGAAAGCAGAATAGGAAGCTTAGCTCACATAACCTGTTCTTAAAAGCACCTAAAACACCAGAGATGTCTTTACAGACATCTTACTATTTCGTCAGGTACCTGATTCTATAAAGCCATATAAGTTTATTAGAGCTAGTATTAGGGAGAAGCAGGAACCCATCTCCTTCCTTGAGTTCTACCAGCAGCTAGAGTTAAAGGCTTCTCTGCCTGAGTCTCCTCAGAGGGGTAAGACAGTAGATGTGCACCTGGAACTCCCAACAACTGAGTTCCTGCCCATGTTTTACATTAATGTGTGGCATTAAGTGGTTACCAGTATTCCATATTTAAATCATATTAAGAAACTGTTGTTTCAAAAAAGTCTCCAGTAATGTATTATCCCTACACAACCAATTCAAAACCAAAAGCTGAAGTATGCCAAGGTAGCTCTGCATGGTGCAGCATACAGCATCCACCAGTGATCTCCCCCTATGAAAGGGGGATCATTGGTGGAAGGGCTAAAAGTTGTCCAGTTTGTGGATTCCTGAAAAATTTTCAGTGGAGACGAGAATATCTTCAGCTATGTCACAGGCATTGGATTTGGATGCTGTATAGACCGTAAAAAAGCCTTGGTTTTGTTTTTTGTTTGTTTGTTTGTTTTCTTTTATTTCATTATTAGAATTTGGGGGGGGGGGTATTTCTTTTATTTAATTTTTATTTCTTTTATTTATTATTAAGCAGTTACTCATAGGGCTCCTGAAGATCTGTGGACCATAGATCAAAACCTACTGGCCTAGAACAAATCAAAAACCACTGGCCATTTCACCAAGCCTTGTAAATCATACACGGTTTTCGTAAAGTCAGTGACTTGAAAATTAGCACACACAAGATTCAGTGCTTCACATGCAGCTTAAATTCTGTCCTCTTCTAGGTTCATTCTCTGAACTGAATGAAGTAGATTTGTACAGAAAACCACATAACAAAATCATGGTAGTATTATTTCTATACAAAATCAGTTATATTCTTGGTATAGTTTTATTGCAAACAAGCAAGAAAGACCAAATTAATATCATTCTGGCAAAGAGAAATTCAACTATTCATAATTTCCATGCAGGTTTTTTGTATGTAACTCCTTAGGCTTTTGCGAAAAACAGTATGCGCACTGTACAACATTCTGTCCTTACAAAGCTGGGAGGGGAGTGCTTTTATGGAAGAAAAAGGCATTACTTACTGGACTGCTTTGTTCATTCAGTGTTTCTTCAGATTCAGGTTCTGCATCAAGGCTCACGGTATCACTGCATTCAGCTGGCACGTCTTCAGTTGCCTCTTCATTGGAAGGCAGACTTTCATTTAATTTTTCAGTCAAAGGGTTTTCATTAATAAATATTTCTCCTTCCTGTCTATTACTGGCACTCTGAGCAGCCTGTCCACGTTCATCTTGTGAAGACTCATGCAAGATCTCAGCTTCCACAAGGTGTGGTACTGACTCATGAGGCAACACCTCCTTGCTGGGCATTTCCATTACTTCAGGTTTTTCTTCAGCTGGGATGCCATCACATATGTCTTCAGACATTTTCAATTCTGAATACAGAAAATAAATTACATCTTTTAGGCTCCACAAACATTTGAATGACTATAAAATATGCAGCATTTACAAGCTATTGCTGAAAAAAACCCCACTGTTACAAGCTATTGCTGAGAAAACCCTGTGGCACATACAGCACTATTCATCTTGCAGGATCTCACTCAAATATGAAGAGCAGCATCACTGTTCTCCAAAATACACTTTGGTGAAGGAGAAAGGATGCTCATTTATCTGGAGGAGTCAAAGGTAAGAGCTTCCACATGGTTAATTCCTATGTTCTCTGTTAGATGTTACCTATTACCTGTGAAAGGCCACTGGTGAACAGGATAATCTGAACTGCAATAGCCAAGAACCTCTTGCTCTCCTTGTCATCATTTCCACATAAACATGCTCCTATAGCCTACTAACTGATGGAGAGGAGGATGACAAACACAGTGGTGATACTTATGTGTTGGAGAAAGGGCATAATTTGAGAACATGACAGGCCGTCGTCCCTGCAGCCATTTTGCAGATAGGAAGCATTCGTTGCTTACACTGTTTCGACATCGCCTGTCTCAAAGGCTTACTGTTTGGGGAGTGCAATGCTTCTCACCTGCTCCTAAAGTTCCATCTGTGTGATTAAACTTCAGTTTTGAATCCAAGGTAAGCTTGCACGAGGTACAGTTATTGATTTTTATTTTTTTCGGGTACGTTACAAATCAGTTTTCTCTTATTTACTCCTTATCTTCCAATGTAACTTATTTTTTCTAAGTATTTTCCACCACTGTGCAGGCAGCAGCCTGAGGATTCAGGAAAGGGAAAAAAATGGCCATTGAGCAGCTGATTAAGGAGTGGCACTGATAGAATCCAAAAGGGTTACTCTACAGTGATTACTAACACTTACTTGTTGGCATCAACAGCATGCCTGCCACTGTGAGGACAGCCCTTGACAAAGAGTTGTTACTGCTAGCTCTTGCCTATATGCTGAGTTGCACAGCATAGAATAAACTCACACAACACTCTCTGTAGGTGTTGTCTTTTCATGGACTCCCAGATTAAATATGGTTCAAAGCTTCGTACTTTTAGGAAGGCCTGAGGGTCTAAGAGAAACCGAGGAACAGGAAAAAAGAAAGGTAAAAAGCAACGTATGACTGGGATTTAAGAGAAATCTGCCCTTAGCTGTATTTTATTAGTCTATAGAATCATGTACATCTGTGGCTTTAGCAGCCTGTTTGTCTAGCTGATGTAGATCATCTGTTTGAACAGGTCCAAGAATAGCACTTAGGATCAGTGAACAACAAACATAAAAAAACAAACAGGCACTTAGTACCACTCATATTACTTTAGCTTACACTGTAACTTAATTACCTTTAGAAAACACCAATTTACAAGACAGAACCTTTGCATCTGCCACAAGTATTTGCAGTTTTCCATTACAAATATAGCAAATACCATAAAATGCTTTAGCGTGGGTAAATATGGCCATTGTTTTAACAGTACTCACTGTGTGATGGGCAACATCACCTAAAGAAAGGTTTTGTGTTTGTAAAACAAATTTCACCGTCAGATAAGAGAATCCTTTTCCGAAACTTGTAGCATCAGTACACACGTGCATCACAATTTTTACAGGGATTGGATCGGAATAAAACAATGCCCAGCACTAGTACAACTTTTAAAAGATCACATACACCGTGCAGGACTGAGTCATCTTTGGGGAGCCACTCAGGCCAAGGGTCCTGCAGCTGTCTGCTAAACCTTCCTTATGGGAGCAAAGCGCCTAACAGCAAACTCCCGCATCTGTCAGGAAACACGCGCCGTGCCTGGCCCGGGAGTAAGGCGCCACTCAAGATGTCATCCGTGAGGCTATTCTGATCTAAACCAACCCGGACAACTCCTTACCAAGGGGAATGACTCTACAGATAGCTCATGAGGGAGATGCCGAGGCCAGCTCCGGAGCGGGCTCCAGGCGAGCACCCCGCCCGCAGCCGCCTTGCAGCGGCACCTGCCGACCCGCCGCCCGAGGAGCTCAATTCCGCTTCGGAACAAGACCCGGACCCAACGGGCGCCGGCAGGCGCGACTCAACGCCTCCGTGAGGAACACCTTTCCCTGGCTGTTAGCTCCGCGCTCCCCTGCCGCTCGACGCCCGCCGCCACTTCTCCTCCTGTGGGACGCTGCGGGAGCGCCGCTGAGGCGATGCCCCTAGGTCGCCCTCCCACCGCGCCTAGGGCAGAGCAGGAGCAGCCGCTCCCTCAACCCGCAGCGGCCACGGCTTCCCCTTTCCTATTGTTTAACTTCTCCTTTCGAGATCCCCTCTGGGGCAGTTACTAGTGAGGAGCCCGCAGCCAGTTTCAAAAGCGGCAGGAAAAGAAGAAACCGCCGTGCTCCTTACCGCTCAGCAGTGCCCGGCCGGCGCACCCCAGGCTCCTTTCCCTTCCCCGCCCCGCCACGTCGGCAGCAGCGGGAGGAGGAGGCAGAGCAGGCCGGGCAGCCGGCTGGGCCGCGGGGAGGAGTGGAGAGGGCGGGCTGTCTACTTCGGCTTGTTTCTCTCCCCGAGACGGCCGCCTGTTGCGAAGGGGTTGTACCCTGCCGCTGCCCGGCCGCCTACCAGGCTCCGGGCTGCTGGCCGGGGTGGCAGCACTGACCGGCCGCCCTTATTGCCCCCCCCCCCCCGGCTCCCTGTGGGACACGGGCGTCACGCTGCTGGGGGTCACGGGCCCGCGGTGGGGACCCGCCGGAAGCGGCGGGCGCGGGGGAAGCAGGGCTGAGTCCTCTGAGAAGCGAAAAGGGGTGGGCGCTGGTGTGGTAACGTTCGCACTGAGGCGTTTTAAGTATTAATGAGTCACGGAGCTGGCGTTTTCTGTGCTAGAAAGTTTAGTACTTCCTCGAAGCGAGCGGCAGTTAACCACCTACTGAAGCGCGGGGTTGAGTTAAACAACTGAGGTTTAGCTTTTAAAATGCCACTTTGCACCTTCGTTATATCTGTGTTCACAGGAATTGCGGCTGAAAGAAAGCGGGAGGTGTGTACGCATGTTGCCAGTAAGTTAGTGTTAGCACTGGGTGCCCACAGCCATGCGAGAAAGACGTGGTTAAACAAGGATTGCAGGCTCTTGCCCAACAACCTGTGCTTCTTGCCTCGAATTACCCATACCCGTTACTCCTTTTGCTGCATTTCAAGGCAAAGCATGCCCTTTGTGACAAAGGCAGTTCCACCATTCATCATAGCATCCTTTCTGTCACTCGTCTTCCTTGGCTGAAGAAATACTGTTCCTACAGGAAGCAAAATAATACATGTTGTGAATCCTTGAGGAGAGCTGAAATGGGAGGGCACAAAATAAAGACCCAGTTGTCAGAAGCGAGCTTCACAAATACGGATCATGCTACGTGACTTACACACTTATCAGGCAACTCTCTGAAGTTTCCCATGAAGGTATGTGGTAGTATGGTGTTTGTATCACTAAGTAATAAGTTTATTTGGAAAGTGTTTCAATAAGAATTTAAGTATCTGGGAATGCTGGTGGTTCTAGGTTAATTTATTAATGTTTAGATGTGTTTACTGAAAATGCAATCTAGAGTGGCCCTGAGGATTTCCCTCTGCTTTTTAGTGGAGCTTCTGGAAGAGTAAGGGTAGTTAGTGTCTGAGTAGGAATCACGATAGATAAAGCTCAATAGCTGGAGATTGTTTTTACCCATGATGAACAGTAATTTTTACTGTAAGTTAGGTCATATACTGCCAGTTTTGCAGATTCTGTTCAAGGCCATGCATGTTTTAGACCTGCAAGACAGTATTAATCACTATTGTAATCTAAAGTTATTTCTTCATAGTGAAATTAACATTGTTAAGTGTGTAAATATGTAGTCTGTTGGGGCAGAAGGATGTATTTGTTTCCTAAGTCTCTAAATTGCTTTCTTGAATTTAGCACTTTTATTTTCTAATTTTCTTTCACTTTTCAGTAACTAATTTTGCTTGTATTTGCTCACTATGATAGTATTGCAAGTGGTTTTGAAATAAATGAGCAATAGGGATTGAACGCTTTGACACATCTCAGATTTCCCTGAAGTTTGTTATTTACTGTGTCATCATCAGCCTAATGGGTTTCAGAAAAGATACTTGCCTTTAAATAAATAGATAAAGGAAACATGGAAGGAAACAACTATATTTGGCTACTTTTAACAAAATGAAGTATGCATAAACATGTGAGGAATATATTACATTTTCTTCCAGTGATTGCACTGCTAAAATCTAAGTGCAATTAATGGTAATATGCTTATTTTGCTTTTTAACATATGTTTCTCTATCGCATATAGGCAGACCTGGAGAACTTTATGCCAGTGACCAGCTCGTACTGCCACTTAATTGAAGAGATCCTCTTGAATAAGAGTCTCTAATTTACTGCGGTTACTGAATGTTAAGAAAATGTATGCCTGGTTCTGTGTTCATTAGAGTATAGGTAGGTTATATTCAGGCAGTTAGACTGTTGCATTCCAAAACAGGAATCAATGTTGGGAGGAAGAAAGCTTTTATCTTTCGATTTTATCTCATCTTAGGGATGGATAGCAAAATCTTTATAGCTAAGAGCAGACAATGGTGAGGTTTGTATACACCAACATTCTAAGTTGTCATTTGGAAACCAGCTGTGAATACACTTCTCTGTAGACAGAAATGGAGAAAGAATCATAGAATCATGGAGTACCACTAAAAGGCTCATTGGCATAACAGCAGAGAGTGTCAGTTGTCCGTATCAGTTGTCCTGGAGCACCTCCTGTATGAAAACAGGCTGAGAAAGTTGGGGCTGCTCAGCCTGGAGAAGAGAAGGCTGCATGGAGACCTCATAGCAGCCTTCCAGTATCTGAAGGGGGCCTATAGGGATGCTGGGGATGGACTCTTCATTAGGGACTGTAGTGACAGGACAAGGGGTAATGGGTTCAGACTTAAACAGGGGAAGTTTAGATTGGATATAAGGAAGAAGTTCTTTCCTGTCTGGGTGGTGAGGCACTGGAATGGGTTGCCCAGGGAAGTTGTGAATGCTCCATCCCTGGTGGTGTTCAAGACCGGGTTGGATGAAGCCTTGGGTGACATTGTTTAGTGTGAGGTGTCCCTGCCCATGGCAGGGGGTTTGGAACTAGATGATCTTAAGGTCCTTTCCAACTCTAACTATTCTGTGATTCTATTCTATGATTCTGTATTCTGTTGCTTACTACGCATCCCATCTTTCCCTTCTGATTTTTGGATAACCTCTTTTCCCTTGAATCTGAGAAATGAAATATGATATACAGAATAAGCTTTAAAGTGAAAAAGTAATTTTAAGACTATTTCTGTTGCTTCCTTAGACATTCAAACCTTAAACAATGAACAGGTTATGGTATGCAAACCCAGAAAGGTAGTGAAAAAGTAATTTTAAGACTATTTCTGTTGCTTCCTTAGACATTCAAATCTTAAACAATGAACAGGTTATGGTATGCAAACCCAGAAAGGTAGGTTGTAGTGTGGCAGTTCTCTATTTAGATTTCAGCTAAGATGGAATTTCTGACTGATATTATACAGAAACAGAGAGATACTGGTTTATGTCTTTGCCAGGACACTAACTCAAGTGTTTGGGCATTCAGTTCTGAAGTTGCTGCTCTGTTTTAATGAAAAAAAGAAAAAGAGGACCCCACCCATTGTTTCTGTGTCCATTATTTTACCCAATCACAACACTGCTGGAGCAGGACAGTGATAGTATTTTTCTTTTGCAATTAAATGGAAATTAAAATAAGATAAACAGTACGTTTATAAACCAGCCTTGATAACTACTTGACAACTAACTTGGTATAGCTAAATGAGAAAAAATAATCAGAATAATGCATATAGACTTAGATCGTTATTAATTTCAGAGAGGAAAATGTATCAATTCCAGTGTAAAACTTGCTCAAAAGAAGTACTTACTTTCATATGAATTTGATGAAGACAGAAAGTTGATAAAAAAATTATTTTTCTTTTTTACTCTGCTTATTCTATTGCAAAGCACGAAAACACATCATTCAATAATAATTAAATAACAGGGAAATTACAGTAATGTTATATGTGGAAAATACATCTGGAGGAAAGCAAGTGCTATTTCATCAGCTGTCAGTAGACGGCGCAAATATTTATATAAAAAGTTTGGGCGTTTCTAGGTATTGTCACACAGTAGGATATAGTTACAGGAAGTTTTGGTTTTGTCTTTTCCCGAGTGCATTTTCAGCTTTTTTGAAAGCGGGGATTTCTGGTGAGAAGCTCTTCATTTTGCTGATTATAATCAGTTGCTAGTTAGCTAAGACTGATTTATATTCTGCATCTTATTTGTAAATGAGCCATGTTTTCCATAGAGGGTTATTAGGCAATGTATGATATACTTGCAAATATGTGGGTAAGAAGTGAGAGTAAAGTTGCTTATGTTCAGTAAATTTATCCAAAGAAGCTGGCCAAATAGCAGCTCTTTGTATTAGCACTGCATCCACAGTTAAGGGAGTCAGGGTAATTTAATGGAAATAGAATTTTTACAGTTCAGGAATGGGTCTAACTCGATGATATGTTTCATTTATGTGGAAGACGTATTTTTAGCATTTGGGGTTTGTATTATACCGATAACTTGTGAATACCTTAATATTGGACCCTCAATATATTCTGTACAGTTCTTAAGTGGAAGTTTAGTCAGTTTAATTTGAGTTTATACTGGAAAAGCTTTTAAAACCTAAATTTTGATATATTTTCTTGCTCTTTATACAATAGGACAACTTCTTGTTATGATCTTGCTTTGCCTATATTTTGATAATGCTCTTGCTTTTTGTCAAGTTTGGAGACTTGGCAATACTTCTGAATTAAAAGGGGTATCACTATAAAGGATGATTTCTCCAGTGTTAGACCCCAAGTCAGGGGTCATGTGTTGTAACAGTTGCTAATTTTGTTATTTCATAGGATAATCTAAATAAAGGTTGAAGGTACTCGTAAATAATTTGATTGAATGCCAGGAGAAAGAAAATTAAGCACATTTGGAAGAATCATATCCTTCTTCCATCTAGTCCCTGGATATTGCTGTAATTTTCTTCTAAGAAGAAACAATGATTGGAAGGTAGATTTTTTGTTTTCTTTTTTCCGATTTCTTTTGAAGCTACATATTTTGTTCAATTACATACACATTAGTAGTAAGAAGAACAGGATAGAGGATGCTAATTATCTTTTGTTCTCTGTACATGCCTAAATGTCTTTTGAGTGCTATGATGGTAAACCAGGGGATAATCTTTACAAATGAAAATCTGGAAAAAGGGTGGAAAGGTTTTGCCATATTGCTGCACCATTTCCAAGTGATTTCCAAGCCTAGTTTCATGCATTCTTGACAAAAGAAGAACTCAGTGGAGTGTTTTTTGTTGTACTGTTAAGATTTCATAATATAGGTTGTGTTGTATCAGGGAGAATATAATTCTAAGAAAGCTTGTGGAATGGTTAATGATACAGAGGATGTAGTCCTCGAGGTTGTAGCCTTAGTCCAACAAGTGACAGCTATTAACTGTCTCTTTGTAGAGCCAATAGAAATCATTGTAGAGTCAACAGAAATATCAACTCAGAATTTATCCATTTCAATATCAAGGGAAAGTTGAAAGCCAGTGCAGTCATGAATAAACACTATGGAAAGCTTCAGGCAACAGCTACAATTTACAGGTAAAGGGAGGAAGAGGGAAGAATGTTCTGAGGATACAAAAAGTTTTCTGAAATCTGGAAGAAAACTTTAAATCAAGATTTACCCATTTAAGTTCTTACCAATTCCTCTTTCAGAAGAGCGGTCTACTGGATTTATGGCAATATCTAAAAGGAGATTTAAGGCAGTATTCACAATGGCTGACTTAAACAAAGGGGGAGGCTGGCTAGCCCAAAATCCTACATTCAGAAAAGCAAAGTGTCCTCCATTAGGGAAAATCAAAGCAAGGCCATTTTTCTTAAATTGTGTTTAGATAAGCCTCTCTTTCCCACCAGAGACATTTGAGGTCAGCTTCCTTAGATCAGGGCAAGTTTTTCTGTGCCCAGATTCTACGACTGGTATTTTTTTGTGTAGCATGCAAGTATTTTCAGTGTGTGTTTGGTGTCCTGTTTGTACACCTAACAAATCGGACATGGGGACACCCCACTTTCAGATTCTAAATTCATGAGGTGCTCAAGCCTAGACAAGAAGTGATTTGTGAAATTTCCCATAGCATAAATATAGAACCTCCTAACCCTGCCCCAGTCTGCCTAGTTACAATAAGCACTAATGACTAATCTCAGGTGCTTAAAGATATGCAGATTTTGATTCATCCTCTTGAAATCCCATCTTATGTTTCAGTCCAGGTTTTATAGTCACAAGTCCATTTAAAAAAATATCTCTGAGTCTAGTTCATATCCTTCAATAGAGAATCTGAGGATAACCGTACTGACCTCAAATACTGTACTTTCTGATCAAACTGTATTACACAGTTGTGAGAAGTCTTCATAATACATTGAATCACAGCAGTAATTCTGTTAAAAGCAGTAATTGCTCCATATCGGAGCAGATTCTTGGCATTTGACTAGCAGGAATGCTATTTTTACATGCATGGTAAATCTAAGACTGATAACATAGGGGTTAAATACCCTCCAAAACCTAGAAAATGTGAAGAATTAAGTGAAAGTAAATGCTTTTATGTATATTTAAGTAGGGTGTAGTAAAAAGGAAACACACTGTGGCTTGCCCTGCTTAGAACTTGGCTCTTTTAGCTTTAGAAATGTTACAAAGCATTGGCACTGAAGTTATTTACAGAAGGTTGGAGCAGGGAAAGGTGCATGAGGGGAAAGAAAGGCACTCTCTGGGAGGTGAAGGCGTTCTGTTGAGGGGAAGATTCAAAATCTCTGTGAAACCTGTGTTTTCACTCAGGGCTTCAGTTTGTCTGATTGTTTCTTTCAGAAACATTTACTGAGTTTGATTCTAATACTCATTTGTAGTCACTGTTTGGTAAAGAGGAAGCAGTATCGATAAGCCAGTAAGCAAGAAAGTTCTGTATTCTGCATGGTCGCTCCATATTACCAGTCTGATTTCCACAGCTTTGTTCCTTGTGTCTATTTACACTCAAGCTAAATAGGCTTGGGCATAAATGTGGTACAGTTTCTGCTCACTTTGACTTGTGGTGGCATTTAGCCCTTGACACACAGGGTGAAGTTGTGATAGTGAGAGTTGCAGTTGAAGATAAGGTCCTTGATATGACCAAACACTGGTTTTGCAACATTTAATAATTTTATTAACTTTTCATGAGTGCTCTGGCTATGTTTTAACTCAGTGTTTTGTACATGTAAGTTCTCTTCTGCAGTTCCAGTTGGAGAGATTCTTTACACCTTTGAGCATAGTCATGGTTCTGAATAGCTTCTGATACCCAGCCAAATGTAGCTGCAGTTTCTATCTGGGTGGGTAATCCCAACATACAGCCTGAAATATGAAATGTAGCCTGAGGAAAGGCTGTTTGTGAAGATAGGTGCTCACTGACAGAATCAGCTGCAAACCCTCAAGCAGTATAAACTTCAGAAATGGAACAAGGTCTCTGCACAAACATATGTATGCCAACTATGGGAAGGATGATACTTAGCTGGTACATTTCAGGGTGTACAAACAGAAATATACCACTTTTTAGGTTTTGCCTATCATACAAAATGACTTAATCAGTAAACTGCAAGCAACCCCAAACAGCTTTGCTGAATTGATTCGTAAAAATAACATTATGCAGTGTTCCTAATGATTTAACAGAGGTATTCAGGAGTTTTATTTTACCCAGTTGCAAATTTTTTGTTATGTCAAGCTGTTTATTTGAATGTATTTTGAAGTCTCATAAAGAAGGGTGATAAAGAAATTAACTGTACTATGATTAAAGGTGTAGATACTTCTGTGTTTTACAGGAGTGTGTGCACTGGAGGCAGTTCTGGTGAAAGCTGATTTGTATTTGATTTTGTCCATGTGGCAAAGTTTTTTTCATGGATTACAGAAGTTCCCAGCAGTGGGAACTTTTCCTTTAGCTTGAAGACAAGATGGTATCAGCTGACAAGCAGACTTTTGCTGCTTCTTGAGAAACATTCACGATCACTGGCCTTGTCTTGGGTCACAGATGTCTCAGAGTTTTCTGTAATGTTTTGCTCTGATTCACTGCACTGAGGAAAGCTGAATGGTTTCAGTTCTGTTTCAGTTCAGACTATCTTAGTCATCAGTCTCAAAATGAAAAATGGAAATCTTTCAGCAAAGCAGAGGGTTAAATTCCTCTTGACAAAATTGAAAACATAATAAAAAAATGTTTCAAAGGAATCTAATGTAAGCTTGAAATATAGATGACACTGCAATCTAGAATGAATTTTCATACTTCTCAGCTTCTTTAGCTGAATCCCTTCTTGCCTTCAACTCTTCTGCAAGGCACTGTTTTACAGGGTGGAGTAAGCGCTAGTCTGAGTCCAGATGGGCCCAGGTGCTCCCCTGCTTTCCCCCAGCTTGCTCAGACCTGAAGAATTCATTACATACTTCATGAATTTAATCTTAAAATTCATTCAGATTTATGTAATCTTCATTTTCTCATCTCTGCTTCTTTCTTCCTTGCTAACTAATCCTTCTGAAGCATGCTGTATTAGCTTGGGTACTTACGGGAGTCAGGTGTTGGTTTTGGTTATTTATACCTGCATTTGAAATGCACTCACTCTCTGCTCTGTTGATTTGCTCCCTAGGCTCATGCCACTGTTCAAAACACTAATTGAATGGCTACTTTACTGGATTCCTCCATGCCCAGATTATCCTGTATTGCTCTGTTCTTCATGGCTTCCTTGCAGCTTTCATATCGTAGAGAATATTCTCTATAGTTAATTTTCTGTGATTTTTGAAGGAAGCTACAATGTGAGGTATCCCTGATAACCATCCAAGACATTTCTAGTGTAAAGGTGGCAGACCTGTAAAGGTTCTGAACTGTGCTGTTTTGCCCGTTACTAGCTTTTGTGATCTAAGCTTTTGCCATCCTTTAGTGTGCTACATTAATTAGTGTGTTTAGCTGAGGAAAATAACTTGGCAGCGTAGAGCAGTGAGTTCTGCTTCCTCTTTTCTGTGTGTGCAAAAGAGGAGATACAGTTGATGAATTTCTAGAATATCTGCCTAACTGTCAGAAGCAGAAATGAAATTAGAAATGCAGAATTATTCAAACAGTCTTGCTTTGGTGAATGTTCTGTGCTGCAGGTAGGTTTATTTCATCCTAAACTTACAGTTGTGTAAATATTACAGAAGTAAATGTATTTAGAGTCTGGACTGTTAAAAGTTTCCTAGCAGCCTTCCAGTATCTGAAGGGGGCCTATAGGGATGCTGGAGAGGGACTCTTCATTAGAGACTGTAGTGATAGGACAAGGGGTAACGGGTTAAAACTTAAATAGGGGAAGAATAGGTTGGATATAAGGAGGAAATTCTTTCCTGTTAGGGTGGTGAGGCACTGGAATGGGTTGCCCAGGGAGTTTGTGAATGCTCCATCCCTGGCAGTGTTCAAGACCAGATTGGACGAGGCCTTGGGTGAGATGGTTTAGTGTGAGGTGTCCCTGCCCACGGCAGGGGGGTTGGAACTAGATGATCTTAAGGTCCTTTCCAACCCTAACTATTCTATGATTCTATGATTATGTTCTTAATACCTGCATGGGAGGGAAATTTCATTAATTCTTAGAATTGTATAGCCTACATGAGAAAATCCTGTTCTTTCTATTCCCTGACGTAGAAATTATTAAGGAGTTAGCATTTCATGTGATATTCCCCAGCTGGAAGATTATGTGTGTTTGAAACTCTCTTTTGAGGAAGCTAACAAGCATGCAGAGGACTTTGGCTGGTTCTTCACTCAGAGATTAATTTCATGCACAGAAGGTGGGTTATATTTGCTCCATTGTTTACATCTTTTTGTTACATGTATTTTGGACTCCAGATGTCAGGTGCTGGTGTTTCTTTACTGTTGGAGGATATTCTTGCATTTTGAAATATCAGTGAAAATGCTCATCTGTATGTTGAATTTCAGCAAAGAAGAAAGGGGAACAAGTTGTTGGCCTGACAATTTTCATTCTCAGCCAATTCTAATTTAATACCATCCCAAAATAGTGCTGGCAGGGTAACCATTGATCCTTAATATTTCTTTGCCAGACATATGTGCTTTATTTTTTGACAGTGGCACTCTTCAGTGTTATATAGTGTGGATGATCGCTTGCCACACTGTATAGCATAGCATGCATGGTAACTTGAAACACATGTGGCACTGGAGCACAGAGAGAGAGTATCTTTCTGGTTTTTATCTCCTTCACAACATTTCTTGCTTTGTTCCTGGTGTCCCTTTTGTCCAAGGTAAAGTTCCTCCACATAGTTCCAGATCAAAGTTTATTTGATTCCAGAGGTTCTTTACCAGCCTGGAGTCTGAAGAACAGGGTCAACTGCTCTGTGAAGGAAGCTGGGTCGTATTTCCTTGTGCTTGTGTGTGATACTGTACTTTGACCAACCATCCCAACTTCACTGTTATTCTGTGCTCAGATATTCCAGCATCACTTTTTGAAGACAGAATTTGAACTCTCAATTGGATTCTATTGAGGTAGAAATTTATACTTTACTGATTTATTCTTTGATTGCTTTTGGTGATGTTAATTACATGTGTTCTTCCTTAATTAAAAGCTGATTAGCTTGATAGGAGACTTGGAGGATAAGAAGACTTGGAGTACAGATTTGATACCAGTTTTGATATTATGGGTCTGTCTGAGAGCTGCCTGACATTGGCTTTGTTTGACAGGGGGGAAGCTTCTAGCAGCTTCTCACAGAAGCCGCCACTGTAGCCCCCTCTAGCTACCAAAACCTTGCATGCAAACCTTGCTTGCGATAACACTATAATTCTTCCTCAAGATTGTTGGCTTACTGGAAAAATGGACCCCTTTGTGCTGTAAGAAAGACAAAGCTGAGCAGCTTCTTTGATCAGCTGACCTTGAGGAGGTGCATGGTCATGTCCTGGGTCTTTGGGGTGTGAAGAGGAATATTCTTTGGCTCTTTTGACTGAAGAGGTTGCTTTTCGACCAGTTCCTGTGAAGGTCCATGGGGCTTTTGAAGTTTGGTCCCCTAAAGTGTGGGGATATGGGGTGTACAGAAAGAACAGATTGGAGACTTGTTGTGTTCTCCTTTACTCCTAAATACATTAATGTCTGTTTGTACTGGTTTTAGATTTTTCAAGGTTGTTGAGAAATTTTTATTTCTTAACATAACATTCAACTGATTGTATACCTCCCATTATAAGGGAGTTAATTTCTACTAAGATAATCAATAATTGGCATTAAAGAATGGGGATGAGGAGGATTGATAAGAACTTAATAAGATGTAAAGATTAAGAACTTAATAATATGTAAAAATGAAAATCTTATTGCTTGCCTAATTTAATATTGAATTTTAATTTAGCAATAAAAAGCAAAATTCAGTGATTCAACTATTTCAGCAAATTTAGTGTGGTTTTTTTTTTCACAGGGCTGGATTCATCACCAAGACATATTGAATAGAGAACAAGGATATGCATCTATGTAAAAAACCCAGATAAACCTGGAAAGCATAATGGGACACCTTACAAATACCTATGTCTTTGCTTGTGTCTTTGCATTCACGCTATGGAATAATATCCATCCAACTGTGGAAAATGAATTTATTGCAAATTATTCAAGCAGTTTGCTAACTAATGTTCCAGAAAACATTCCAGTCCATACTCATGTATTAGATTTGTCACATAACAGGATCTCTGGACTTGGTATCTCAGATTTTATTTCTCTTTCTGATCTTCAGGTATTAAATCTTTCTTATAATCTAGTTACAGAGCTTAACTTTAGTGTCTTCATTTTTAATGAAGATTTAGAATACTTAGATTTATCTCATAATAACATTTTGAAACTTTACTGTCAAACTCTTGTGTATCTTAAACATTTAGATCTGTCTTTCAATAAGTTTACTGCCCTGCCCATCTGTCAGGAATTTGGGAACATAGTTTGTTTGGAGTACCTAGGATTAAGTGCCACGATGATACGAAGGTCAGACTTCAGGTATATAACGCATCTGCAGCTGCACACTGTCTTTCTAACATTAGAAGACTTTTCCCTGTATGAGCCTCAGAGTCTGACAGCCTTGAACACAAGGAGCCTCCACATTGTGTTTGCAGCAAACCAAAACTTCAGTTTTCCCCTATTGTATGATGGAATGAGCACTTCAGAAAACTTAAAAATAGTTAATTTAAGATATACCTTGAGCTATAAAGATTTCCCCTCTCCTTCTTTAGCACTTCTGAAGGAAATCAAGACAACAGCTCTCATGCTTGACACTGTGGATTTACAGTGGGCTATAATTTTGCAGATTTTCCTGTTTATTTGGTATTCACCTGTGGAGCATTTGACTGTGAGAAATTTGACTTTTCGGGGACCACTGGTGGAGCTGACTGAATATGACTTTCTACCCTTATTAAGCTCTATGGAGCAATTAATCTCTTTGCGTGGCTCCATGAAAGTACTAACTTTGGAGCATGTTCGTAATAAGGTTTATTATTTCAACCAGGAGGTACTATACAGAGAGTTTTCAGAGATGAATATTGCCAGTTTGACAATATATGACGCATATATGCCACACATGCTTTGCCCCAATAGAACAAGCTCATTTCAGTATTTAAATTTTTCTCGCAATGCCCTGACGGATGAGCTGTTCCAGAATTGTGGCACTCTGACAGATTTGAAATTACTTATTTTGCAGAGGAATAAATTTGAGAGCCTCCCCAAGGTTAGCTTCATGACCAGCCGTATGAAATCACTGAAATACCTGGACATGAGCAGCAACTTGCTGCGTCATGAGGGAGCTGATGTGCAATGCCAATGGGCTGAGTCTCTGACAGAGCTGGACCTGTCCTCAAATCAGTTGGCAGATGCTGTGTTCGAGTGCTTGCCAGTCAACATCCAAAGTCTCAACCTCCAAAACAATCAGATTAGCAGTGTCCCAAGGGGAATGGCCGAGCTGAAAGCCTTGAAAGAGCTGAATTTGGCATCGAACCGTCTGGCTGACCTGCCAGGGTGCGGCGACTTTACATCCCTGGAGTTCCTGAACGTAGAGATGAATTCGATCCTCACCCTGTCTGCCGACTTCTTCCAGAGCTGTCCAAGGGTCAGGGAGCTCCAAGCCGGAAAGAACCCGTTCAAGTGCTCGTGTGAACTGCGAGGCTTTATCCGTGGGGAGAGGCAGTCTGGGGGGAGGCTGTTTGGCTGGCCTGCGGCGTACACATGTGAATACCCAGAGGACTTGCGAGGGACACAGCTGAAGGACTTCCACCTGAGCGAGCTGGCTTGCAACACGGTGCTGCTCCTTGTGACAGCTCTGATGCTGACACTGGTGCTGGTGGCTGTCGTGGCCTTCCTGTGCATCTACCTGGACGTGCCGTGGTACGTGCGGATGACATGGCAGTGGACACAGACGAAGCGGAGAGCTTGGCACAACCACCCTGCAGAGCGGGAAACCGTTCTGCAGTTTCACGCCTTCGTTTCATACAGTGAGCGTGATGCTTTGTGGGTGAAGGACGAGCTGATCCCGAACCTGGAGAAGGGCGAGGGCTGCATGCAACTGTGCCAGCACGAGAGAAACTTCATCCCCGGCAAGAGCATTGTGGAGAACATCATTAACTGCATTGAGAAGAGCTACAAGTCGATCTTTGTGCTGTCCCCCAACTTTGTGCAGAGCGAGTGGTGCCACTATGAGCTGTACTTTGCCCATCACAAGTTGTTCAGCGAGAATTCTGAGAGTTTAATCCTCATTTTACTGGAGCCGATCCCTCCCTACATTATCCCTGCCAGGTATCACAAGCTAAAGGCTCTGATGGCAAAGCGAACCTACCTGGAGTGGCCGAAGGAGAGGAGCAAGCGTGCCCTTTTCTGGGCTAACCTGAGGGCAGCTATTAACATTAACCTGCCAATATCTGTTGAAGCAGATGAGGAGCAGAGTGATGTTACTTCTACCAGTAATATAAGTCAGTATGTGAATAACTGACTTGACTGTCTTGCATATAATTTTGTTAATGAATTTTTTGTAGTCTTTTACGGTGTTCCTAGTTAGTAGCAAAATGTTATTGTGATAGATACAGCAATTGCCGTTGCTTATTCCTGGTTAAGGGTTGAAAGTCAGAGCCATTAATCCTTATTTAACATTATTCTCTCTTCATTGTACTAATCATTCCCACTTGCCTAGATTTACCTACCAAGTCATGATTTCATAGAATTCAGTATTCTTTGTCTTCAAAATAATATCTGAATTTTTGAAATTTTTATAGTACGATACTGCTGCTTTTTGCCATGATCATATCAAGCTATATGGGGAGCTCATTTTCCCTGTTTTCTAAAAGATAGAAGCTTGATGTTTGGAGATGAATCCCCTTTTACTTTCAATGAACTCTTTTGCTTTGCCCTTCCAGTCATCATGCATGTGAGAAAAAGCAGTTTTCATTGGTGACTTCTCTGCTAAAATCAATCTGATTAAACTAATGGTATTTGTTGATAGGCAACGTCTAATAATTGTGCTTGGGTTTAATTTGACAATCTAATAAACCTCTCATTGTTTCTCTGTTATTGAATTTGGTGGTTTCACTTCTCTGGTGATGTGGAGTTGTGTAATTATGGCTCAATGGAAATGCAAAGCCCTCTGATCACAGCCATGAGCAGCACATGTGGTGAGCAAGAAGGTGTGTTCCTTACCACTGACCAAGGTGGGTGATCAAGCACCTGCCAGGTGTGTGTCACAGTAGCTAGATGAAGCAGTGGACAGGAAGCTATGGGAGAGCCTCCTTGTGTACAGAGGTGCTGTGACATTGATGTGCACCCACCGACCAGCTCAGGTTAACTGGCTATCGCAGTACGATGCCAGGTGCCTTTATGTCAATGTAGAGCTTTGGAAAGATGGGATAAAATTCTCTATTAAGTCCTAATTTCAGGTGAAGGGAAGTTAGCCACTGACCTCTGTGATAACACATAACTGGGATCTCCCCATTCCCAAAGCCAGGACCAAGCTTTGTTTGTGTACTTTAAAAAGGGCTGCTAAGTCCTCAGTACTTCAGTGGGAGCTGGTGGATGTGGCATGCTTGAAAAGCAGGTTACTTATGGTGAGCGGGGGTGTTCAAAGACACAGATAAGCCTAGTGCTTTGTAGGAGTTCAATTCAGGAAGGCTTTATCCTACCCTAAGAGTCACTTGTGCTTCATGGCAGACCAACATGGTGGCCAGGACCAGCTGACACCATGGGGTGCTGCTGAAAGTGCATTGCACACCTCATAGCCAGCCAGCCAGTTATAGCAGGCTGCAGGGCTCTTTCCACAGATGTAGTAATGTTAAACCTGGGGCTGAGGCCTGAATGTGCTGCTGAAGCTTCAATATTTCCTTCTTACTGGTTTTTCCCTCTGGGTGCAGGTTCTTCACTGTCTCTGTAACATGGCTGTCTACTCTTAGGCAGTTCCCTGGGTAAGCTCTGGTGGCTTCTTTATTTCAGCTACAGCCAGAGTGAGGTCTGTAATTTAAGGCTTGTGTGCTGTACGTCTCCCAGGTACCCAAGGAACAGTTTGTTCAGTCAGAGGCCAGTGCTCATAAGGCGCATTAGGAGTTTTGTAGCCTTTACCTCTTCAGGGCTACTCTGCTCTTTACAGTGAGAATGCTGCCAGAAAACCTGTCCCCCTCCTTTCTGAAAGACTCCTCCTTTCCCAAGCGTTACTCTCTAAGGACATGTTCAGCATTCACGCTTAGTTGCAATGTGTTAATGGGAATACATTCTGTCCTGTTTACCAGATGAGAAAAGAGGAAGTAAAATTTCTCAAATCGGGCTTTCCAGTCTCTGTAAATGTAATGCATCAGCAAACAGGGTTTTATGTCCTAAATAATGTACAGGGTCTGGGCTGTGGAAAAATTCCTCGTCTTTAAGACTGTTCTGAAACCTAAGTTGTAGGTAGATGTGAAAGGAATATTTTCTCAGGTCTGTCATCTATATTGTTTTAGGTCATTAACCCTGTTACACCCCTTTATATGCTGTCCTTCCTATGTCTTCACAACTCTTTCATGCACATGCCAAGTATTTCAGTTATATCCATACTGCACTGAACGCTGCAGCTGCTTAAAATACACTTCTGAATTCCTCTGATAAAGCAGATTCAATCTGTTGGTTGTTGTTGGTTTGTTATTTTTCTCATGAGTTCTCTGTTGGAACTTCCCTTTTCTCCTTCCCTGAAGCTGTTGCTGTTCAGAGGATAGAGAAGTTGTTGTTGTCAAGTTGTTGAAGTTTTGTTGTGGCTGAACATACCAAATGCTTTTTTTTTGCTGTTTTCTGTGAAGCAATGTGCTGTTAAAAGGGTCTTTAAAAAACGTGTTCACAGAGATGCTGCTTGGGAAGCAGCTTGCACGAGTTACAGGACAGGAGCGTCTGGCTGAGCTCTTGTAACACTGTCATACTAATGTCCATACTTGTAAGAACCGTGTGAAGCGCTGCTCTTGCTGAGCTCACAGGCCTGGAAGCACACACTGTGCATTTACATTGTCAGTGTTTGGCCAGGCCAGAGTTTTAATTGTAGAGGGTATGTTAAAAGTGTGTTTATGGCTACAAATTGCAGTAAAGACGCAAAGAGCAGTTGTGAACCCTTGAGCAGATTTCCTGCAGGACGAGGATCTGACTCAGTGACAGAAGGTCAGGCAGAGGAACGGCTTTATTTCTTTACGAGAAAAGAAATGTTTCCTCATATTAGTGTCTCGAAGCTCAATTTTTGCCTTTTTCTCAGGCTGAGGCTGACGCTCAGTGGCCGGTTGAAATATCGCGATTTCCGGAAAATAAATAGTCGCTCATGCAGGCACACGCACATCGGTCGCGTTTTGCTGCTGGGGAAAAAATGAAACAGCTGATCTTACCAGCCCGGCAGGTGCAGGAGCCCCTGGTAGGTGTGTGCGGGCTAAGGAAGACAGGGCACGATACGCTCTTCCTCATGGCAGCTCCATGCTGGGTCAGTGGCTCTGTCCCCCACTTCACCTGTCCTGCTGGCTGAGTATGCTCTGGAGTGCAGATACCGACTGGTTCGCTGCCAGATGAACCCTGGAAATCAACAGCATGTTGTGAACAGAGACTCTTGCTTTACAGGAAGCAAGCTTTATTTTCAAGCAGGATGCCAAGGAAGTCACACCAGCCATTTTCTCACATTCTGATTTCTGTTTGCAGGGGTTTGTTTTTATTGCCTCACTTCTGCTGTACCTGCTTTCCCTTCTGTATGGCACCATGAGAGTGTAGGTGCAGACTGGGCTGATCTGCTGGGTCCCAGGCAGCAACAGACCAATACCCTGACGAAGGAATGGAAGGCGTTAAGAGATGCATAGTGAATTCAAATGGGCTCACTCCTTTCAGGCAGCTGGAAAGGTGTGAATAAATAAAGAAACTTGTTTTGTCAGCTTTCCACATCATCGTTTCTCAGCAAAGCCCACAGGGGTGCCTGGAGGTGAGCAGGATTGGTGCACACTGATGCGCTTGTGGCCTGTGTTAGCTCTGGCACCCTGGCCTTGGCAAGCACTGTGGGGAATAGCATGGTTAAAGGAGGAGGCCCCGTGTTGAAAGTGCTAAAAAACGCAGACTCGTGGGTTTGGTGCTCCAGCCCTGCCAATGGGCTGATCAGAGTGCTGTGATTAGAAGCAAGTAAACCACTTTTTGTGAGTTTGCCGCAAATGCACTGCTGAGCACAGGAGCTAGGATCATAGAATCAACTAGGGTGAAGACCTACAAGATCAAGTCCAACCATTACCCCAGGGCTGTGAAGTCCACCACTAAGCCATGTCACTAAGGTCCTCATCTACATGGGGTTGGAACGCTTCCAGGGACGGTGATTCCACCACTTCCTGAGCAGCCTGTTCCAATGCCTGACTAACCTTTTGGTGAAGAAATTTTTCCTAATATCCAATCTAAACCTCCACTGGCACAGCTTGAGGCTGCTACCTCTTACCTATCGCTTGTTATGTGCTCACAGGCAGCGCCTGCAACACCTCGTGCTCCTGGCCTGCCTGCTCCAGGCCTGCCTGCTCCTTCCCTTGGTGGTGTGTGAGGTGCTGCAGAAGGGCCTCCTGAAAAGCCAGGGCTGCCTGGAGCAGGCAGGGATCCCTGGGCATCCCTCTGGCCCTGCCCTGTGCCGTGGCTCTCTGTCGCACAGCGTATGACGACAGGACCACAGATGATACTCTAAGGGTTTTATTAACAAGCATAATATATATGCACTGTATACTAAATAGAGTATGAGGCCTGTACAGTACAAATTTATGTTCACAGTTCGCCATGACAAAATGTCATTACTGAATTCCCATTGGACTACCAAAGTAGAAACAGTGAAAGTACATTAAACATTCACATCTTTAGTAAGATTACCAAAATGTCCTGTATTTGCAAGTGATAGTAATGCACACTAGAAACCTTTAATTACCCATTCAGTCTTATTAGCTCATAAAATATATTACACTTTATTTAAAAATGTCTGCATAGTTTATACAAGTATTAAGGTAAATGGAACACCCCTGCTGTCGCTGCAGGTGAGAGATGCTAAGCAGAAAGATTATTTTGACCCTCTAATATTAAAAGTACATTTTTTAAAAAGTGCTAATATCTGTAAAATGCAATGAAAACTGGTGTAGCCCTCTTAAGATAATGTAAAATGCTTTGCAATTTTGTTACGGAAAGGAATTGTATTCATCTACGTGTTGCTAACCTTGACAGAGACAAGAACATACTTGGACAAGATGTGGCATTACAATTATCACTGCAGAACAGTGGTGTATATTTAAATAAACCCACAAACATTAATACCTGCTTAGCTTTTTCTGATTGTCGTAGAAACTTAGAAAATTATTATAGTTATACGGCTTAAACAAGCATGTTTTAGTAAAGCAGTGTTACCTGTCACACACTGCAATGCTGCTAGGGAAAAAGGTGGTTTTTTAAAATGTGCATGTTCTGCAGGATTAGGGTTTTCTATCTTTGTATCTAAACTGATTTCTCTTCAGGGCAGACAGGACTGGCTTTAAAAAGTATTTACTTGTGTATATTTTAAGATACTCCTCAAATCAGAGTTTGCTAAAATGAACCAATGAGCCAGTTAAGATGTAAGTTCACGTTTTCAGCAGAAAGATGAAAGCATACTTGTTCGTGAGTTCAACACCCCAGGAGACCCCACAGACACAAGTGAAAAATCCCACAAGCAAGGCAATTACATGAAATAATCTCAAATATTTGTATTTAATATTTAGATTTCTGTTGTCCTGAATCACAAGGCACATGGATAATATTTTATAGTTCTATTGAATCGCCACTGTATTTGTCCCCACCGTTAGCGTAAATATTGTCAGGAAAAAGGCAGACAGGCTAATGAATGTATATTGGAAACAACCTAGACTAAATTCTGCAAAGTAACTCCCAGTTACAGAGAAGTTCTGCTTTTAGGGGACTTGATTTTAGATTTCTAATTTTTTAAAAAGAAAAAAATACTAAAGAAAACATTTTGTGAAGACAAACAGAGCATTGGAAAGAAATGTTCCTTAAACATCCCAAATCATATGCATTTGCACTTGTTATGCTAAAACCGCAACCAGTTGCCATGAAGCTGCTTATTTTTGGTAGGATCTCATCTGCTTTTCTCCCTAGAACATAATAGAGAATTGTTTTCATCCCAGGATACTCAACGTCTGTAGGCTTCTGCCTGGTGCTACAGGGGCTGCAAGCAGCCTGTCAGTGACGTGTTGGCACTGATGCAACTCCCAACAACATTCAGCACCTACGGAAGGAGGCTGTCTGCTACTGCTGACACGACATGTCCAACAACCCCCCTGCTCTGGAACAGCCGCTCACTGATGTCGCTCTCTTCCCTGCAAGCTCCTCAGTGTTAGCAGCGACCTGGCCTACCCAAATCAGACCACTTCATCTGCCAGGTTGTTCAGCTCCATAGCCAAGCGGATGAGGGCCAGTTACAAGATCAATCTGGTGCAACTCCCTTCAGTCCTAGTGAAGCGGTGAGGTTGTACGGTGCTGTAACAGATCTTCCTCACAAAACCTTTGCAGCGATGTTCCCAGCCCTGCTTTGCAAACCCCTGTTCTCCCCTTCTAGAGCACACGTTCTATGCTTTAAGTAGAATTGCCAGTTCCATGTTCCCACATGTAAGATTTGTTAAACTGGAGCAATACTTTGTGTGTCACAGCACTCGCTGTGGGAGTGTTCCTCTCTGGAAGTACAGATCCTCTCCTCAATTCTACAGGCATGTGGATGTCAGCACAACACTTGGTAAACTCCCATCAGCAAGGGAAGGCTCTCTGCACTCACACTCTTCCATCTGCGGGATTATCTGTTTGCCATTGAACTTCATGGGATGTATATATACCTGTTCCAATACACCCACCCACAGATGAACACTCCACCTGACTCCTCCTGGAAAGTCTTATGAAAGTCCTCTTCCCTTTACCCCTCCATTTTCCAGCAGATTTTTCCAAAAGAAACAGAAATCTGACTTCAGTATACGCTGTTTATCTTGTGTAGGGGAAAGAAGAAAAACGCACTGGTGCGCAAGACCCTAGAGAAATACATCCCATTTCCTTGCAGTGCCACAAACTCTGCAGTCTAATAAAGACAGAAACCTTCTTTCAGTGGGCTCCCAAAGACAGGAACATTTCTAAGGTCAACTGCAGGTTGCTGGAGTTGTTTATTTTATCTATCAAGTTGCGTTTGCTAACTGAGCTGGGAGTTAAGATTCGCTGATGTGATATTTTAATGCAACAGACACATCCATGGGGAAGCTTTGTCTGCCTACCATTGAGAGACTGCCAGAGTCACAAATCAGTTATCAAATGGATGATTTGGTGCATGTTTTTATCCAAAGCAGATACACGACTCAACTTTATCATCAGAAGCACTTCGTATCTGATGCCATCTTCTCATAAAAGTATTGTAGATAATTTACATACTGGGTGTATTAAACAGGCACTCACAATACAGTTCAGAGCACTCTAGATGCAATGATTGCTATTTTCTGAGGTACATCAAAGAGAGAAAATTACTTAGAGGAAATGTAGAGGAGTGATCGCACAAGGATAGTCTATATCCCTGAAATGAGGTGTGGTATGTGTCTTTGAGTATCATTTAATGCCATATCATAGGAGAGTACCATGTGTTGCATCCATATAGTTGCACAGAAACCAGACATACAGTGTCACACAAGGTCTTCATTTAACAAATCCACCAGGGCATGATGCAATAAAAACAAGGATATATACTACACTATAATACAGAGGACAGAGGACATTGGTTTAGATGCACAATATTATGTATGGAGCAATTCCTGCCAATTTTTCTTCTTCATTGAGGTAAATGATGCTATGACTCAATCTGTCTGTAAAGTAATTTCATTGCTTGGATTTATTTCTATGATGTTATTCACTGTTTGGACAGAGGGGACTCCTAAATCAGGTTTCTTTCTAGAACTGTTTCATCAACCATGTTGCAGAACTCAACATGGCTGGGAGAGTCCATTCATTGCATTGTTGAGCATAAAATGATTGTATTCCTTACAGGGCACATAAATAAAAGTCTCTGGCAAGGACTAGCATTTTGAATATTCAAAACATTTACTACTTTATCAGTATATGCTGGGTTGAATATATGAAGAAACCAACAAAATCTGTTAGTCTACAAATTCCCTTATTCACAATGGAATACTTTAAACATACTGTCTGCAGAAAGGGTTTGCTTAGCATCCCCAGGAGAAAGAAAACAAAAAGTGTTCACATTCTTTAGGTCTGACCCGTGGCAAGAACATAGAAGGGTTAGATAACCTCTGTTACTGACCATAGGTAAGCTTTTAATGGTATAAACTCAGAGATTCAGTCCAGCTGAATCCAAAATAAAATGCATGTGTACAAAAAAGAAGTGTGAGAGGAGTCAGGGACAGAAGACATTCAGACTAGCATGTGGCGTTTTCTGTGGAGAGCAAGGTGGTCTGAACGTGAAAAGCTACGGTCACAGTCTGGGCACTGAAAAGGTTTGATGCCGGTATGCTTGCGGAAATGCCGCGTTAGTTCATCAGAACGGGCAAACTTCCACGTGCAGCCCTCCCAAGTGCATTTGTATGGTTTTTCACCTGGAGAAAGAAACACAGAAGTGGGGATTTAAGACACAAACAAAGCAGTTAAATATCTGACAGGTTTATCCTCTTGCCTTGTCAAATTTCAGCAAGTACTTTAATGCTTACTCAAAACGCCGCCCTCCAAGCAGCACCAGGCTGCACAGCACTCAGTGCTAGGAACTGTCTAGTTGAAAGCAACAGATCAAAAATTGCTTCCTGCCACAACTTATTTTTTTATTGTCTCTCTGCTCCCCTCCTTGCCATATCAGCACTTGGTTTGTCTCACCAAGCCCAGAAGTGTGAAGGTTTACACATTTGTTCAAGTATTTTCAAAACCAGAACACCATATTCTAGATTAGTTGGGGGAAAGGACTGGTGCTACCATTCAGCACAGCAGACAGAGAACTTGTGACCTCTTAAAGTTACTGTAGTGTAAGTAACTGGCACCACTATACCAAGTAGCTCAACTTAAAGCCTCTCTCAACCATTACTTTGTAATATGTGATCCTTCTCCTTAATACCATCATGCTGTCTAACAGCTAAAGGGCTGTCTTGATGTAAGACAGACACGAATGGGGCTCCCTTTTACCTAAAAGTGTCCTGTATCTTTGTAAAAAACTTTGATGTATTCAGCAATGCCAAGATGTGTATTTCTACAGAGAACAGAGATGGGGATGTGTTTACTGGAACACTCACGCAGAAAAGGCACTGTTGAACCAGGCGCTATCACATCCACATGAAGCAGATGTGTTTGTATTTGGCACATGGTCTGGACTTTTGCAAATGGGTTACTCCCATGGAAGTCTCAGTCAAATTTAACAGTCATGTAAGAGGTGAGGTACTGCAATTTGAACTGATTTGGTGTTTACAGGGTGTTTACAGGGTGTGCAGATTTAAGCAATCTGCAAGCAACTGGACAAAAAATGAGCGAAGAGCCAGTGAATGTAAAGCATACCCTCATACACCATGATCCTGCTTTGGCTTTACAGTCTCTTGTTGTAGATTTTTCCTGCTACATCCTCCATCTTTTGCTCAGCCTACAATTACATTCAGAACAATGCCAAATCCATCCTCTCTCATTTTATTTACATCTGGCCATTAGCACAAACTGAAAGTGTAGCCTACCATTTTACCATAGACTTGATGAAAGGAAAGCATAGCAATGCTCAAACCTGTATGGGTTCTTCTGTGAGCTTTCAGATGGGAGCTTTTAGTGTAGACTTTGTTGCAGCCTTCATAATCACATCGATGTATTCTACGTTTTCTCTGTGTGTCTGGAGATTCCACAGGTAAAGGTCTCTTTCCTGGCTGAACTATAACTGAAGGGTGATTCCTGCAAAGGCAAACTGCATGTTAAAAATGAGAAACATTCAGCACAGCAAACCTCAGCTCAGATGATTCATGACAGAGCTCTCTATTCACTACCCCTCTGTCTCTTGGCAGAAAGAACAACATTACATGCATGTCGAAAAATTCAAGAGGGTTTAGCAAATTTTGTGTATTCTAGCAGAAATGTTTCAAAATGTTTACTCACTTTATGGCATGATGTAGCCATTTTTACTACTCCCTAGCTTTTTTTTTAACCTTATAAAGGAAAAAAACATTCAAATTCCTGTTTTTCAGAGTCAAATTTCTCAAACTGAGTTCATAGCGAACTTTTCTTGTATTTGTTCACAATTTTTCCTCTTCCTTCCAATGCAGCTAATTCGCTTGCAATTGGAAACAGCTATTCCATATTATTAAAGAAATTGTATCTTTAGGGTTTCAAAGCAGAACTCAGTCTTTATTGTTCCAGCCACTCCTTTAGAGAGTAATTAAGAGTTTCCTGTTTGGTGCTGGCAGGAGGGTGCGGCCTCCCTGTACCACTGACGTCAATTCCTAAAAGCAGAGTTCAGCCTGAGTGGCACACCCACAGGATGTCTGCAGTTGTCCCTCCACCTTCACAAACATTGGTTTTTGCTTTTGAAGCCCACAGGTACGCTGCAGGTAAGACATGTACCAACTACATATGGACTCCTGTAAGAGACAGAACTATACACATTCACGCATGTGCAAACCCATCCAGCTTCTCAACAGGTGTTGTGGATATTCAGGTTTGAACAACACCCCTGCTGCAGAACCAGGGACAACCTTGGTTATTTCTTCCATGTCAATGTTAGAAAAGGAAATAAATAAGTTCATCAAAATGGTATGTGGCATTACAAATCTTGTAGCTGCATTTTTCTAACCATTAGCAGATCTGTATCAGTGCTTTTAATGTATTTTTTAGCTTTTAATTGAAACTTAGTATATGATGTGCAGGTATTACCATTCCTTGTTGCAAAACTAGCTCCTCCGTGTGACAGAAATAAGCTTTCTCGAATTCCCATCTTTCCCCTAGTTGCTGTATTTCACATTTCTTTACTGATCAAATTAGATTTTATAACTATATAATGCACTAGGTTATATCAGTTACTTAAATAAAGTTCCTTTAGGGCCTAGTTTTCAGAAACGCTGAATACCCACTTCTCTCATCAAAATGAAGGGCACATGCTAAAGACAGAAAATCTGTGCGTGGTTTAACAAGAAAAAAAATCCTGTTGTTCTCCATAGCAGCAGGATGGGAATTACTGATGTGGGTAAAGTTAAATTCTGTTATTTATTCTTTTACTAGAGTTACAAGCTTCAAATTGGTAGCCAAATCCTCTTCCTTCGGAGTTTCTGTGACTGTTGAGTGATGCATTCTTCAAGTGCATGCTAAATCTAGCTAAAAATACTGTAATGGCAGGAAACCTCAGACAGTGATGTTAGACACAGATGTACATACTCTCACATAAGAAAGGAAAGCTTTTAGCTTCCAAAGAAATGCTTCTCTAAAGCAATACTCCATTTTAACACTGTTGCATACTAGTCTTTTTGAGGAAGCTCTGGCTTAAGAGAGCAAACAGATCTGATTTAAATGCCTGTGTGCACAAGCTAGTCCTGGACATGGTAACACCTGGAGAAAGGGAGAAAGAGGACACTGGCTGCACAAGATTTGTGATGGTTTTCAATCTAAGAGTGTGTAAAAAAAGTGCTGAGGATTTGTCTCTTTCTCCTTCTCCCTTTAGAGAAAAGGAGGCTGGCAAGACACAGTGTTACCAACAACCAGGCAGGGCATGGCAGCTCTAAAAAATGGCTAAGGCAGTGTCAAAAATCAGAGGTAAATGAAGTAAGCGCCAATAATAAAAGCACAGCTCTAATTCTTTCATTCCCTCTTACACAACCAAATACAAATTCACGTAAGTCTAACCATTTAAGTGCCATTATTTAATCAATAAGAGTATCTATCTTCCAAAAAATCATGTTACAATTTCCTCCTTCTTTATCAACAGACCACACTATGTTGCCAGCTTAAGTTAGGCTTCAACACTTGCACTTGCAACAAAATACAATATTAATGAGGCTTCTGATATCTGGTCAGAGATTACTACCTCAGGTTTTATTTTAGAAATAACTGCACAGTTACTTCTATTATTAGACATACTAGAAAGTCCAGCAATCCCACAAAAATGCCACCACCATCATATACACACACACAAACACATATGTGTGTGTATGCCTAAAACTAACACTAAAGCTAGATTAGTCACTTAAAAGTGAGACTGAAAGTTTCCTATGTCCCTTTATTGTAGCTTATTAGTGCACCTTGGGCAGTTGGAACCTATGAGAAATGCTAAAAAATCATTGCCAAACCATAGCTCAGAATGCAGAGAGGCTGATGAAGCTGTGAGATAACAGGAAATTTTATAAAGGTCTAGGTGTCTCACCTTCCAACTTGTGTGATTTGTCTGCCTTTTTTTTTAAATGATAGAATTTACAAACTTCTTCTTGTGAATACAGAACATGAACGATCTGGCTTTAGGAACCAGCGAGAACTGCAGCTCTCCTGGACAGCTAGGAGGCAATTCAAGCCACTACCCAGGACAGGGTCTCCATAAACCTACTGCTCTGCATGGGCAAGCAGAGGAGACGCTTTGGGAACATGGACTATTCAACACTACCTACATGTTACACCAAATTTTATGTTCTTTGCTCAGCGGATGGGTTTCCTGTGGAAACTGGACTCATTGGGAAATAATGCAAGTCACTAATGCAGGTGACAAGTCTGCAGAAGTCTCAGCCCTAGAGGAAGGGTGTGGTATCAGCAAGGAACAGCACTTACTGGTTTGCTCTTGTTAAAGAGGCCTATAACAAAGAACAGAAGTAAACTGAACCATTTGATAGTCCTGACCTACCAGAAGTTAGTTCCAGGTACATACAGACCTGACTCCCTTGTGTGGCAGGTCCATTACAGAAGATAAGTAACCACCTCGTATTAGAAGGTAAGTAACCACCTCGCTTACTATTTTATGTTTACCGTAATAAAACATGTAAGGTTACTTTTAAATAAACAGCATACAGTTTATAAAAGCCAGCTGGCCACTAGCTGAATTGCAAAGAGCATGCACTCTACAAGCTGTATCTGAGTTGGTTATTAGAGACCTGAAACAAAGGAAGGGTGCCCACAAGATGGCTGTACAGAATGTAGTTAGCCCTGGAGTCATGGTGTGCCTCCTAACCTGGGATGGTCATGAGCAGGAGGAACCAGCTGACTTGTGACGGAAGTGCGGAAGACTGCCTGTTCCATGCTTTCTCCACACTCACACGCTGGTTTTGGGAGTCTGACTTAGAGCCCTTTTTCCCACTCTAGGCGGTGAGGTCTCCTACAACTGCTCTGAGGGTGATGGTTAGCAGGAAGAAAAGGCAGAAATGGATTATGGTATGTATTAGGTCATGTACCATTAGCCCAGCTCAGTTCCAAACTTCAGCTCTTGCCAGAGCCATGCCAGCAGCCTACATACCTGTCCAGAACACTGCCAGCTGAAGGATGAGGTGGGCTCTAGGCCATCCTATGATTTGGTAAGTTGACAGAATTTTCCCTAGGAAAACAGGAAGGGTGCCCATGGCTCCTTACGTATTTCCTGAGAATTTTTTTTGTATTTCCAAATATAATATGGCCAGACCTCACTTCTTTCTAGCCCTTGCTCCGCCTTCTGCAAACAGAAGAGTTCTAATGCCTTAAGATCTGTGATCCAGTTCATGCAGTGGCCCCAGTAGTAGCTGTACCAGCACAATGACTTGGTACTGGGGTGGAACTAAGTGGCTGGGAGGAAAGCAAACTTCAGGAACTACTTGAGCTGCCAAAAAACCCACCCACAGAACAATGGCCTCAGGTAAACATGGAATTTCACTGGATATATACAAAACTTGTAGGCCTGAGGGGGTTCTTTCCACTGAACAGCCAAAAGTTATTAAAAGACAAGTCCTCCAAGAAAAGGAAGTCACACGAATCTTTTCAGAGAAAGGTATTTCAGGCAACACAGAGATCAATAGGAAATGTCTTTACAGCTTCTTTCCAGTTTGCTGCTGGTTTTACATAAACAGGTATCACTGGCATATGGAGAGCCCTACCTTCAATGAACTGTAGGACTGAGACTAGCATTACTTTACAAACAGATTATGTAAATGGCAGATCTAGGGGGTTGCAAAGTATAGATACGTAACAACTCCCATATCGCTAAAGAGAGTTAAAAACAGTTGAAATTGCATTTCACAATGGCAGTGGAGGGCAAAGGATGTTTTTCTATATTTTATCACATTTTCTAAAGCACAGCAACACCCCCTCCTACTCCTCAAAACTGGTAACTGTTGCAATGAACTGCTCTTCATTCTGCTGATGTTGGGACTACTGTTAGCTACTTACTCTTGCAACATTACTTGCTGGGGAGACAATGAGGTCATCATTGGAGGTGACATTTGCTCAGGATAGAAGTCAGTCTTCTGTGGTTCACTTCCTGGCTCTACTTTGATTGTCTTCTTCAGCACAGGCTTCTCATAAGACTCAATGACAGGCACTGTATGGGGGAGGGTGGGAGAAGGCAGGGAACATTACAGAACCGTAGAAAATTAAAGAAATAATATATGTAAACATCGGTAGTTAAAACAAAAGAAATCCCCCACCTCAAGATTTAGTGCAACAATTTATATTAAAGTACAAAATCTTCCAGTTTTAGGCTATCTCCTGATGAACTGTAATTCAAAACAATTCTGTTCATTTTCATCAGTCCAGCATTTTTATCAGTCCAAATCTCAGTAGATAAACAGCTTTTGCAGGTATAAATCAGAACAGAATACAACTTTGATTAAGTTTGATAAAATATTTACACAGTAAATTCTATGCCTATATAGTTTAGAATAACAGGAATTATGTTTCATTTCCTAGAATCTGAAAAACACACAAAAAATGCTTGGATATACAGTTATTTTCCCAGATGAAATGGTACAAGAAGAAAACTCTGACAGCACCAACCTGGCATACTACTTGGAGTTTCCATCTCATCTGCAAGAACTGTTGACACCATGATGGGCTGCTGAAGATGGGGAGCATACATAAAAGGAACTGGCTGGACCACAACAGGCTGTATAACTGGGAGTATTCCAGGGCTTCTCAGTCCGTGGCGTGAAAGAGCAGCGGCCATTACAGGTGGGATGGTTATTGGCATGGAAATAGGCTGTACTCCCGGGGGCGATGGTGTAAATTTACTGAGAGGTGAGCTGGGTGAGGACAGAGTCAATCCAGGTGAAGTTCTCCTATGCACAGTCTGGAATTTTAGAGGGGAAGGAGAACTTCCAGTTGAAGGTGGTGAGCTCCGTTTGTTCACCGTAAGGTCTACTGGCTCCATCTGGATTCCATTTGATAGTCCTTCAGGGCTTGAGTAAAATTTATTGTGCAACATACCCGGTGTAGAATAAATGACGCTGTACTTGTTTGGCTTCATTTGGTCCATATAATTGGATGGGTATGACTGTCAGAAGTAGTGGAAAAAGAATTAAAGAAAATAATAAATCAACCCACACGATTACTGCTGAAAAAGAAAGGCAGTTAATAAAACTGAGCAAAATGAGAGAGTTTCAAGGAAGGACTTCAGTATACTTTCTAAATAAAAGTGAATTAAATAAAGCTTAAGATTTCACACAAGGGAAGTTATTCAAGTCCTGATTCACTGTTTCAGAAGCACTATAGAACAGATGATGAAAACAAATCCTCAAGGCTTACTCAACTCTTTCTCCCTTAAAAACTGTTTTTTATATACTAAGCTGCACACCACTTAACTGACCAGGGAGATACATGGTGCTATGTCAGAATATAACTATATACCAAGGATCATGAAGCCAAGCAAAACAGGAGTTAAATTTGACTTAGAATTGCAAGCAATGGGTCCCAATCAACAGTGTAATTGGTAAACAATCATCACTAAAGCAAGAAGTTTTGTATCTGAACCCTACAAGCAACGAAAAATACACAGCTGCACTACGTAAGCAATAGGTGAGAAACCCGAGAGTACAGAAGGTAAATTTTAAACACTGTCCTCCCTTTTTTTTCTTCTTAAAGGAATAAAGCAGCTAACCAGCCAGTCTGATTTTATAAAACTACTACGAGGATAAACATTTGGTGTGCTTGAAGAATGTTCTTGTTAGTGATAGCTATCAGTTCTCTCTACAAGATAATACAAACCAGAAGGCTAATCCTGACCTATGTGACAATCTCCACATTTTAGTGGCAGTAATTTTTGCAAACCAGAAAGTATTTCCATTCATGGCAGAGTACAGTGTTATTAAACAACCATCCAGATCAGTTTTGCATTTGAAACTCAGCTGAAAGCTGGGGTTGTTTAGTAACAGGTAACTTACAATGGAAACCAATTCTAACACAGGAGATACCCATAGGAAATGCAATCCACAGTTTCTTAGCCTTTAGATGTTGTAAATTTTTTGAAATAAAATGCTGTCTTTGGATCCCAGGTAAGTAAGAATTCACATTAAGGCTCAGCAGTTTTGCACTAATGTGAAAAACCTTTGGCACCAAAAAGACTCTGATGAGGGGGTTTAAAAAAAAAAAAAAAAATTCACATGGTAGAAAGTGAAAGAGATCAGAAATATAAACCCATTATATTTTTATACAATCATTTCCATGACATTTCAATTATTTTTTCCTGGGATGAAACCTGTAGCAGTAATGAAAACCTGTAGCAATACATCTTCCTGCTTTCCCAACTGCCTTCCCTATGAGAGCCAGTCAGTTGATTTTAAATGTCAATGTTAACTAAAAATATTTTTGCAAAATGACCCAAATGCATTTTTCTTCTTCTCAGTTACTGTTTGAAACAGTGAGTTTAGAAAATATTACATTTTCCTGCTGCATTCATAACACTATGGTAAAACAACAAAGCTGAGTCACCTATTCCATAAAGTGCTCAAGTAAAGAAGCATATACAATGGTGATTAATCTTGAAACAGTAAATATTACATTAAAACCTCTGAAACTTTTATTTATTCTCTTTCTGACTAGTCTTACAAATTCCATCTATACCAATGTTCATCTTTGTAACCGGTTCCTCAAAATTGTATTAAAATTCAATTATTGCAAGCTGTGCTGGCTAAAGTAAGTTCTACAGATTTGCCACCACTGCTGAGGTAAGCAATGAAATTATTAGCATTCTAAGCGATGAAGGCAACTGCATATTGATAGAGTTTAATATTTAACAGTATTTAATATCTACTAAATCTGATCAAGTTACGGGCATAGGCAAAAAGATCAAAGTTTAAACACTTAGGAGATATTAAATACTTCTGTTAAAATTGTCATTTATTGGTTTACAGTACAAAGTCTACCCAGCTTCAATAAACCAAGTGTTTCACCATTCAGCATCAGTGCATTTATAGTGCTGCAGGTTTGCCAGGGATGATCACAAGGTCACTACCTACAAACATTTCTTCCATTGCAAGAATACTAGAAAGGAAAAAGACATTGCAATTTAAATCTTAGTGATTTGGGCAATGGGTCTATTAAAGAATGAACCATCTCCAACCTGTAGCTTTTCTACACAAACAGTTATCCTCTTTCAAGTCTTCAAGTAACACTGGATGTGTTGAAAAAATATCAAACTATTAAAATGTTGGGCAGAGAAATGTAAACTAGAACAGTTAAGTAAAGCATGTTTAGACAAGCAGGACATACTTGAGTATTTTAGGGACTCGGTATTCTACCCCATATGCCTTGCATTATTTTGCATAGAAGTCTGGCACAGATTTAACAGCAGCTAATTTTTCTCTCAGTCTGGGGAAACTAAATCATTTTCCTAAACTCCTCCTGTGATCTGAATTGCTGTTTCTGTCTGAACTGCAGATAAAAGTTGTGATAGAAAAATGCAGTGTGACAAATTATCTGTATTGGGAATAAAAAGGGTGAAAAAGTTGAGAAGGATGATAGAACAATGAAAAGGCAACTGTCTGCTGTCAGTCAAGACGCTGTTTGGTGGAAAAGTTTTGCTTCACTGGCAATGAAATGTGATTGAAATCTTGTTTGTCTGGAGTTAAGTCACACTTAGATCTATGCCCTGGTTCTGAAGCTGAGCTTCCTGTATCTTTTAGCATAGCAAAGGTTCTGTTTCTAGACCCTTGGGACACAGCAATTGCCATGAGGTTGACTGTTTTCAAATTTGGTAAGTCACTTTCCCTTTCTTTGCCAGGGAAGTATCCCACCGGGCATATAGGATGGGAAAATAAGGAAGACTTCACACTTCCATGTAAATAGGGAGGCATTATCAACCACAAACCAAAAAAAGCCCAACTATCTCTGGTTTTCTAAATACCACCAACTGCAGGAAGCAGGACTTACTTCATAGCCCGCAGAAGAAGTCTTTTCTCACCTGTTCTAGAACTTATGTCAAGTATTCTGGTGGAACAATTGAAAATTTAGTGTAGTTCTTTTATTTGCCTAAAATATTTAAGCTCATACATTTTCCTTGGATTTCTACTGTGGGAATTAACAGTGTATGCAGGAGTTTGGTCTGACTTAGATTTAAAAAAAAAACCAATAAATTCCCTCTTCCCTGTAAATTCTGCTTTCTTAAACATCCCTGTGCAGAATGGCATGTCACTGTGGTAGATCACCACAAAAATGCAGGATTGTATTTCAACAGACATTCCTTTACAGTCTCCATCTAGCTCTTGTTTTATGTTTGCCATCATCACTTTCCCTCTTTGGGTCTTACAAAGCAATTAATTTACCTTTCCTAGCTGTTTGTCCATAATAAAATCCAGAGTACTGAAGTCACAAAGAAACTGGAAAATAAATCAAAGGAACTTCTGATATTTTTGAGTCATATCCATGTGGCTCATACAATTAAACCGATAAATCCAAAAGAGAGAATCGCCATGCTTTTTCTCTTGACAATCTATCAATGATAATGACTGGACACACATGTCACAAGCACATCTATCAGCACCCAGAAGGCCGCTGCTTCCACTAGGAAACAGTATCAAGCACTTACCTGATATAATTTGCTAAATTCAATTATACTTCCCCAGTGAAACACCATCTCTGTTGTACAGGCAAACAGATTTTGAAGCAATTCACCAAGTCTTTTATAAACTACATAACCCTACGAATTTAACTTTAAAATTTAGCCAGCCTCTTAAAAAAACATAAACAGGTGAAGAACCTGCTTACCTACTTACACCATTTGCTGAATCAGTATCATGTAAGAGGATGAACTGTATTTAATCCAAACAATAGCTAATACACAAAAAAACATTCTCACCACATAAAATTTGTATTCCAATACACTACTTAAGAGCTCAACTCCTCATGTAGCACACAGCTATCTTTAAAAACAGGTAAAACAAACAGTTGCAGGACTGATGGAAACACAGAGAAAGGCTGATTGTTTCAATTCAAAGAGAAACCGTAACACCGTTAATCAAAACCGTAATCAAAAAACCGTAATCAAAAAGCAACTTCTTTCACTAAATGGCAACTGGTTTTAGTCCAAATGTTTAAAAAGTCCTTGCAGCAAGTATTTAGGTAGGGCTCAGATGACTTTGTCAGTAGCTCATTAAGAACTATCACAAGATGTGTTCGATAATTCAGTAAATAGCATGAGCTGTTGGTAGAATGATGAAATACTGTGGGTGCGAGCTTCAGTCATCTGAGAAGTATAGTTAATCCTTTCAGTCACACGCCCTGAAATACAGTAGTGTCAAAACTATAATTTGTTTCCTTCTCCCATCCCAACCAGCAGGATTTTTTTAAAGACAGATTTTATATCTATGGACAGTGTATGCTCAGCTAAAATAATGAATAATTCTCAAGGGGCTTAGTTTTTTCGTAATGATACTATCAGAGCGAAAGATACAATACAAATAAATCTTGATTTTAGATTTCTGGGTTATGTCAGCCCGCAGAGAAATGAATGCTATGCTCAGCACCTCCAAAACATCACACTAACAGTTTCTCTTACCTTCCACCTCCTGAAAAGAAGGTCAAGAAAACTAACACAGTGGCTGCTATCTTTTCCTATGTTCTCTACACACCATGATTCCTCCCTTTAAAGGTGTCTCCAGAGTAGTTTCTGCTGGGAAGCTGTGGTGGCAAGGGCTCCAAGGAAGCTTCAAGACCAAGAAATGCTGGGGAAGCCAGGACCTCGAGGGCTTGGGGCTGAACAGCCTGTGTGTGTACACAAGCTGTCAGCCTAAGGGAAACTAGGGTAATCTCCATGACAGGGACCTTGCTCAAAAAATGTCCTTTCCTCTGGAATTTCTGCTTTTCCTTTCCTGCTTTTTTTTTTTCATTATGCAATAACAAACAGGAAATCATACTGATCTGGTAAAATGCTCTGAATAGTCCCCCAATGGCTGGTCACAGTGATGACACTGAGTTATAAGAACACCTAAGATGACTCCAGAGGTCCAACGCATGGAAGGTACTACACCTCTGCAAGAAGTATGTGGTATACAATAAGCCTTGCAGTGCACTTGGCTCAGAAATGTTGCCTTGTTCTTCCCACTGCAGCTCTTCCTGCATCTGCTGTCTGGGGAAGACTGCTAACTCCTCTCCTGGTCAGCCTGTTGAAGGATCAACCCTGTCCCATCTCACAGAAGCACACAGCTGTATAGGGGCAGGATCTTCTGTCTCTCATGTGCATTATCCAAGCCACTACAGAACCTTCTTTGGGAGATGAAGGCACACGTGTACAAAAGACAGCCTGCAGTGTCTCTATAATGATTTCTTGTTGTTTGCATAATGACACTGTTGTAAAAGTGGCCCATTTTCTGCCTTTGATAGATACCATTAAATACCCTTAGATAATTGTAGGTAATCACCACTAATCTTAATCAAGTTATGCAATAATTGTGATTGAAGTGACAGACTGTCCAATACTAAGGCTCTTTCTTGACCCATATACTGTAATTTGTCACACACTCTTAGTGATAGATCATGCCTCTCAAGTAAATAAACCCTATGGAAACCATACTGCAACTTTAAAATGCACATATACTTAACTCTCAAAAAGTGTTATTAATAGCACTGAAGAAAACAGACTGCTTACAGATGCATTTAAATTGATGACAATTACTCCACATTTTAAATAAAACAGGAAGCATCACTGGAAGATGCCATCCACCACATGAGTTTAACGCGCTCTATTTATGCACACTGACTTCACCCTTTCAATTGATCAGCCTCTTAGGGGTGTGGTTTCATGTTGCACTTAACCTGATCTTATTGCAGAGGCTGCTGAAAGGGGCGGTCTCATTCCCTTGTCCTCCCCTTGCTCCAGCATTGAGCGGCTGCACAGAATTAAGTCAGATCAGCTTCCTGATCTGACAAAAAATAAGGGTATTTTTGGTGGGTTAGCAATTCTGACCATTAAATGAGCTGATCCAAAGGATCCAGATCACTCTGTGGCCACACAATTGCTTCATGTCATACAAAGGAGACACAAAGCTGGAAAGGAGGAAAAAAAGCCTGAACCTTGCTTTTCAGCAGCAGCCAGCAGTTGAATAGGTGAAGTACACATGAAACTGCTTCCTGAGGCTCTATTTCCCTGGCAGCCTAAATCATCACAATTCCCACTGTCTCAACCCCAGCTACATGTTCCTGCTACTCTTCTTGTCAGACTCCTCTGAGATGACCCTACATACCAAGTTGACAGAAAATTAAACCAATTAAAAAGTCCCCCCACCCCCTTTTTTCCCCATTCCTCCTCTACTGCCCTGGCTCTCATCTGTTCACGTGTTGCACCCATCCTGCCCAGCGAAACAAAAAAAAAATAACCCAAAAAACCAAAACCACCAAACAACCAAAACCATTCTTTTTTTGTTCAGGATTAATTTTCTGCTGTTCTGAACACAGAGTTAGCCCCAAGCACGCTGTCTAGACCGAGAGAGAAACAGAAAAGGAGACGGTGAGAAGCTGTTCATTTAGTTCAAAGGAGTAACATTAAAAACACAGGCTCTTGCCACTTCACTGTGAAGTCTGGTAACTTAATTTCAACCTACCTCCATCAGCTCTATGAACTACAGAGATCATATTTGCACTGCAACGGCTGAGATAACTTGGATATTATCTCCTCTGCTCTGGGTATGAGGACACCAGAAGAGGTAATGGGGTACGTCATTTAGGGGCAGTATGTTCAAAAACTACAGAAAAAGTTTTCCTAGAATGTGAATTCTGTTGCCCTAAGAGCAAAATACAGCTTCACAGACTTTCCTAAGCTAACTCAAAGCTTAAGAGAAGTCTTAGGATTCATTCAAAGGTGGAAAAACTGTGGAGTCATTACAAAAGCTAATGTATTATAAAAGTCTTACCACTGAAACAGGCTCCATGGCTTCTTGTTTGATTGGGACTGGGTCAAACATTAGCATCTTTTTTATTTCCCTATTCTGATGTCTCTGATGTCCTGGCCTGCAGGGGAAAGACAAGCTGTTAGAAAGCTACAGGAAATCCCCTAGGCAACTTCTGTAGAGAAAGTACTATTTTGTCAGACGAATGTGAATATTTACCCATCTCTAAATAGCATCTTAAATATTTGACAGGGCTTCATTTAAGTGTTTTTGTTGTTTGTTCTCTCAACTGCTATTGAAACAAAGGGACATCTGCTCACCTTAATGGAAGTGAATTTGTATTTTTATTCTGCATGTCAGCATACCAAGATCACAGAATTGTCACTTTCACTACTGTCAGTGTGTAAGGATATCGCAGTCTAGACTAGGCATTTCTCACCAGCATTACAACTTCAGAGCTATCTTATATAAACAAACTGAACTGATTCTGGAGAGGATAAGAGTTCCAATAGGGAAGCTGAAACTTTCACATACATTGACATTGAAATCAACACAAAAGAAAGATTAAAATCCAGGACTAACGTACTGGAGAGGTAAATTCAACATACTGCAATGACTTATTAAAAGATACATCAGTTATTTCCCTGAGATAACAGATTTACTGACAATTCAGTAACGACTTGTGCTCACTATGCAAAAGAAAAGCTCTTCAAAAGACCTGGTTGTATTCTGTGCAGCTTTAATTGTCTTCTCTACACTGTGTTCAACCTCACTTGTCCAATTCTAGCTTATTTAAAAAAAATAAGAAATACATAAAATCAATTTTGACCAGTAGATGGCACTGGAAAGAAACGAATACAGCCAGAGCACATCATCCAATTTCACCCCGCGGAATAAGGCTGCAGGCTCAACAGCAGATCTGTAGCTGTGGCTGGAAAATTCTTCCAGAAATTTAAATGAAAATTTCACGATGTACCTGCTCAAATTAAAACAATTGTAATAAGCCCGCACTAATGAACAATTTTACAATTAACAATCCTGTGTACTTATAGATAAGAATTTGTTAAGAGCTGCCAGAGAAAGATGGCACAAGTTGTTACAAGTCTATCATTAATTATGAAGGTATATGAATAAAGCTGAAAGACTTTTGGAAACACATTACCACAGTGTACATTTTGAATAATGGAAACAAACAAGTATCACAAGTAAATTAAAGTATCTTCCTCCTTTTTACAAAGGTCAAAGACCTGAGAGAACCAAACTGCGAAAAAAAAGAAAAAGGTGAAACAAACCCAGCAGCTCAATGCAATTTCTAGCTTAAACTTAACAAAGTTTTATTTTAGAAGCAGCTGAATAAGATGGCACTATTTGCTAAAAGTTGTGATAATTCTGTAAATTTTTAATTTAATACTTTAAGTATGTTTGAGAGAAGGTCATTGATTATACTGCTCTTCTTTGAACGGTTGATTTTACAGGTTTTTAATGCTTCACATAGCTTGAACAAATGTTTCAGAAGACTGTCTTCCCAGAAACACATCCACATATCTATGCATGAAGTACATTTCACACATGTTCCTACATATATATATATGCACTGTGAAAACAGGAAAGAAGTTATCCTTTCAGACATAAAAGCGTTTACAGTAAAACGTAGCTTCTCAGATTAGAATTTGGAATCACTTGCTTTTAGGTTTCCAGAAAGTTCCAATTTTCAGTTTGCATGTGCATAGATAAAGTGACATACCAATCTGCACTTCAGTGAAGGAAGAGGTGAAAGAACAGAGGAAAAGAAAGGAGGAGAAGAGAGGAAAGAAAGAGAAGGAAGGAGTTTGTTCTACATAAGCAGTCATGCTCCAGGCTATTCTTTTTGCCATTGCTGTTTTAAGATTTATTTTCTTCAGTTTAAGTTACTCCTTTTCACTTTTTACTCCAAAGCAAATGTGTGAAAGACAGTTGATACACATTTCACTGTCATGCTACACATTTGAGTGTTTCCTGAGAGAGCTTTAAATTACTGTGTAGGAGTTAGACTGACATAGATAACATAAAGTGTTCTGCACGAAATAAAAGTGAAAAGTAATTCCCAGTCTTTCTCAGGTGTAGTCATTGAAGAATAGCAAAAGAAAATGTTAACTTTTATCGCTGCATCATAGTACAGAAATCTAGCACTTCTTTATCATGTTACTTTTAAGCGTTTCTTTTCCCCATTGATAGAGACTGGAAACCAATTTTCAAGAAAGCAAAAATAACTAATATACAATGTTGGCCCAGAGGAGAGGGTCAGATTCTTATTTGGTGGAAACCGGTGGAGTTGCTATAGAGTCAGTATAAACCACCTAGCTTTGGGTCTGGCATTTAAAGTTTAGCTCAGAAATACACTTCCTGAAGGCTGCAAACAAACTCACTAAACAATTCTCTTTGTATTTAAAAATAATGCTCCAAATTGATTGCTTGGACCACACTCACAAGTAACTACATGCACACCCAACGCACACACAAATAAAGTATGCTAATTCTACTAAGTTGTCAGTAGTTTTTCCTAGGCTATTTGTAAAATCATGCCTACTAACTCAAAACCTCCCAGCTCTCTCTCCTAAACATCTGAGAAGGGGGCAACACGGAAGGTAAACAGTCTTATCTGTTTCTACTACAGAGGAATGAAAAAACAGTTGGGTTCTACTTTACACACTGATTTCACAATGTACTTGTTTGGAAGCCCACAAATTGTTTAGTAAATACAACTAATTTCTGGAAAATCAAAATACCAAATCTCATTCCTGAGGTACCCTGGAGAAAACAGTGAGGGGACAACAATACATTCATTTTAAGTGTATGAAAAAATAAGGGCCTTTGTCTTTCATGTTATTAGATAAACTGTTCTGCATTAAAGGTTTTTTTTTCATGTGGGTTAGAAGAATTTAAAATGCATGCAATCTGAAACTAAATAATTAACTACAATCTGGTAGGCAAACATTCCACCCTCTCTTTTTTTTTGCTCTCCCTCTCTTTTTCTGCTAACAAGCCACCCAGTTTTACTTTCTTGCCTCCTCCCATTCACTCCACCCTGTGGATCTCTGCCAAGTCAGCCCAACTTGTCCAAACAAGACATGGCTTTTGATAAAATTTTGCCCACACCCTGTACTTCAGAAAGACAAATGAAGCAATTGGGTTTTGTATGCAAATAAGGACAGGTGGAAGGTGAAGTCCAGGCAGAGTCCTTCAGCGTTTTGCTATGTCCAGTGAAGACAGCCAGAAAAAAAATGAACTTTGCCTTTATGATCCAATATCCAAGGGAAGAATTCCTTCCAAAAGGAAAGTTCAGCATCGGTAGGGCCCATCGCCTTACCAGGATTGAAGAGTTTGTCATATTAACTTCCTGACAGCTATGGTTTACTGTTTCAGAGACATAATTAAGAGTAAATGAAAGCTTAAAGGTACTCAAGGTGTATTCTGACAGTAAGGACTTGTACATATTATTTACCCTGGATGAAACAAGCAAAGCAGTTAAAGAATGGAGCCAGACTACACATCTACACAGCAGCTGGAGAAGAGCAACTGCACCGCAGCTACGCCCGACAGCTTCATACATCTACCTTCAAGGTCCACCAACACCGTAAACCTGTTACGAAAGGGTGGGGTGGAGAGATAGTTTTGACCCTGCACATCTAACAACTACAAAGCCTCCCTCTGACATAGAGTCTTTGCTCTCAGTAAATACCTGGAAGAGTAGTCAGTGTCCTGACTCTTGCTGCGGACAGCAGGGTGGTGGCCATAAATTCTGCCTCTCTTCACTCTGCACAAAAGCATGCACGGGGCTTGCTTTCTCAGTCTTTGTGCCTGGGGGAAGCAAGTAATGCTGCCTCGTGGTACAGTGAGGCTTTGTCTAGAAGCTTCAAGGTATGATTGTTATTGTTGGTATAATTACAGAATAATGTAATGGTATCTACTAAATTAGCACTGCTAGAGTGCCTTCTGCAAAGACACTGCAACTCTCGCAGCACTGTTGGTACCTAGCAGCCAACATCAGTCATGTGGCCAAAGCTCTTCAGTCCAAGACCTCTGGGACTTAGGCTGTTGCTCTAATACTATGCTCTAATACTGTGGAGCTCTAATACCTGAGTCAAACTTCCCCTGATAATAAGGAGAATGATAACATCAGAAGACTCTCCACTGATGAAATCCAGAGGGTGGGGATGTTTTCTGAACCTAAGTGAGAAGTCTTCTTCAGTGCAAACTTGGAAGAGAGTTTGACAGAGAAAAACTAAGTTTCTGAGAGCAGGATTCCCTGGAAAAGGCACAAAAAGTGTTTTCCAGGGCTAGTAACAAGATGTGTTCGCACTTACTGTACCAGTTGTTCATCAAGACCTGAATCAGCATAAAAGTGTTTCTAAAGTTCCATTAACTTTAATGGGAAGTAAGCAAGTGCTTAACAGCAATGGGCCCCAAAATAGCAGCCGGCAAAGAAACTCTCCAGCTCAGCACAGCAGTCAGATTCAGCCAAAACAAGAGCAGGGGAAGGAGCAAAGGCCCAGACACACTTCTGGGGGAAGGGACCACAGCAGCCAGCCCATGAAGAACCAGTCAGTGGGAGAATCATGAAGAACTAGTGCATCAAGAAATCGTTTCACTGATCTGCAGCCTTCTGTGTTTATTCATTGGATTTCCACTGGGAAACGGTAATAACAGTTGAAAAACTCAGGATATCATGTAAAAAGAAACTTTTAACATGGGCAAAATTCTGCTGCTGAAAGTTTTACTTGATAGGCATGAAGAAAAATCATATTTGTATAGGATTCTGTTATTCAGTATGAGGCTATTTTTGCTTTTTACTGACTTGAAAATCTTTTACCTTTCTCCTTTCAGAACTGCAAGCAGGCTGAAAAATCTCGGCTTTTTTGCACAACTTGGGCATTGTAACTTTGCTGACTTCACCTTGACCTAGAGTTGCTTTGACACAATAATTTATCAGCTATGTAGCAAACTAATCAGTATGTCCATTAAATTTACAATACTGTTGCAGGTTCTTTGAAGCCACGTGCCTGGAAATGGCTTTCTTGTATGTAAAACTTGGGGCAAAAACGTTCTTGCAGTGCTCATTAAGAAAATCTCTGTTAAGGAAAAATGAGGGCCATGTAAACCCTGTTCAACCTTCACTCCTACATTTACTGAACTTGAGGGAGAGAGAAAGAAAAGCTCGAGGCACCTCCATTAGACAATATTCTCCCTTATCATGGCAGACTGCTGTCTGGTTTCCTGTCTCAGGCTACTTCTTAGAAGGAGAAACAGTCTAGTAAGGATAAAAGATCAGACTTTTGAAAACAAGTGAAGTATGCAGAATGGTATGATAATCTTTCCCTTCCAAACTGAAGTTTTTTTGTTGTGTTTCTCTCAAGAAGTTAATTTTAAAGGTAATTTAAAAATATAAATATAAACCCTGTCTTTTTATTACAAGGGGAAAATGACAGAAAATACTGTTCCCTTATGTAAAGGGTTCTGCTTATATCATGAACCACGAAACAGAGAATTAATATTTCTGACAGTATGGGGAAGAAGGAAAAAAAATCTAATCCTAAAAAAAGGAAGTATACATTTATGAATAATAGCCTAAAGGATTAATTTGACTGAGAGTTTGAACAAAGGGCAAATGTTGATGTACCTAGATCAACATGTAGGTACCTTCTATGTACCCACAAAAGTTGAATAAATAAAAACAGGGAGAAAAGCTGGATGGTGTAGTAGGTACAAATCAGGCAGTCTTCAAAGCCGCTTAGTGGAAAGTCTGTCATGCCTCTGTGGATCAAGTTAGTCTGTTGCTAACACATGCTGACTGCGTGATAAGCAGACCATACGTTTGGTGGGTTCTTTGCTTTCCATTCTGACTTAGTTTACTATTAAAAACCTGTTAGAGTTTTACCTTTCCATTTGGCTGATCCACACACTTCCTTCCCCTGGGAGATACCAACTGCAGCTACAAAACCCTCAAAGGAAGCCTAGGCATCAAGTGAATGCTAAAGAGGGAAGGGTTAAATCTCTTGTAAAACCAGCTCTGCCAAACTTCATATTCTGGATTGGAAGCAGCTAGCCTCAGAATGAAAACACAAAGCTTCAATGCTGCCAGCATAAAAGAACTCTAAAAGGCCTCCTGTTAGCAGTGTTAATTAATATTAAAAAGTTGGTTCACTAAACTATTATAATTTCAATCTCAGTCCCTGATTTTGTAGAACTTCTGGCTACAAAAAGGTGTGAACCACAAAATTCACTGCATTTATTATACACCAGTTTCCAATATTAAAGACAGTTAAATGCAACACTTTTCCTCTGTCATGGAGAAAAAAAAAATTAAGTATGTCTGAAATCCTGTGCAAATTACCAGTACTGGAATTAAGATATTTAATCAGGTTTTAATGGATAAACTAATCCATGGTATTAGAAAAAACAACTAAGTAAAAATAACTGAGAGTGACAAATGAAAATAATCAATAAATAACTTACCAAAACTGTGTGGCCAAATACTTCTTCTATCTGGATTTCTGAATAGACAAAAAACAAGTTGATGTAAGGATGTGCACATAATACAGTAAAAATTATTTTTCACATAAAAGTAAGTCCTGAAAGAGGAAGTTTAAAGCATGTAGTTCAAATACTTCTTAAAAGATACCTGCAATAATCACAAACAGCTAACTTTTAGCATCCAAAAAAAGGAACAGCAGGAACAAAAAAATTACTTTAAAAACGTAATCTTTTATTTCACTCATTTAAAGATGAGTAAAATAAAAAAATGGGTAAAATTAAACTGTGGAAATATTTCTGTGGAAACAGAAACCACACATATCCCAGCCCCTAAGTGACAGAGAAGAATAAACACTCCATCTTGCATTTTCATTCAGGGCCGGATTCAAGCCCATTGAAGCTAATGCAAGTCTTTCTCTTGATTTCAATGAGCTTTGGCTTAGGTCTTTTAGCTCTTCTTCTGTCAGATCCAAAGCAACAGAAAGATTTATGCTCTCTTCCTGAATTTCCTCTCAGTGTTTATGTCTGCCTGCAACAGGGTCAGGGGAAAAGACAAATATAAAAACAGGAGTAAAAAAAATGTTTTTATGCCTTCAAAAATGCAAAATGTGGGACAACCATACCTATTTATTTCAAAGAAAAGTTAGCCAGCAGTGCCTCATTTTCTGTATTACATCTGGAAGACAGTAAATCTTGTCATTTGTGTAAGAAGAAAATACCTACTCCTTTTGAGATCTGGAAATACAAAGTGCTTACGGTGGGCCATTCAGGTTGGGTAAGGTCAGAAGCCAAAACTCTTACATGTATGAGCCTACACAAGGATGTGGATTCTCTTCTCATACTCTTTTTACACCAGTGTAACTCTGTGACTTTAATGGAACAACTCCAGATCAGCTGATGAGCAAGTGAGAGCAGAAAACTGGCTCACAGCTTTCTGGGGACTTGAGTAAAAGTTTTCAGCGAAGCCCTCCAGTTCACCCTATAACTGTATTGGAGTCGAGGGAGTGCGTTAAAGGTTAACTTGGAAACCTCGTTATGACATAACGCAGGCATCTTAAGCAATCATGAGTGTGTAGAGACATGATAACTCATTGGGTGGGGATTGGGAGTTGAGGGGCAGTGACAAGGGGCCTGGACAAGGCTACCGATCTGCCAGAAAACAGCCTGAAACAGGAAAGAGCACCACATATGCCACTTGGAATGTGTGACGCAAACCCCAGCCTTGAAACAAAGAACAGGAAACAGCTCTGCTGGCTGCGCTGGGGAGAAAGCACAGAGAAACATTTAGGCGGCCCTCCCTGACCCTATATTCATGAGCAGCTGGAGTCTTTTAAAACAACAACAGTGGGTGGAGGTGTTTGTTCATTGGGTGTGAATAAAAACACTGTCCTTATACAGGGGACCTGCCCTATTTACAAACAGGCTCCCTTAACATAAGAGAGCAGATTTTTAGACACCACTGGTCATGACGATTAGCTGAAACCTTCCCTAAGACAAGTTAGTTTATTACTGTGTTGTACAGAGCTACAGCTTCATGACATCAAAGAGGCAGCACACAGCTGGACAGCTAGCATCTTCTTCACAGACAGAGCGAAGGTGATCAGACCACTGCAGGAGTGACCTGTAAAGCTAGGGGCTGCTCCTAGACCATGTCTCACTTTGTGTTCAGTACTGCTCAGTAGCTGAGGACCAACATTACTCAGTGCACTCACGAATATTTTTCTAACCCATCACGTGCTTAGCCTTCTACATCCCTGTTTCATGCTAATTCAGACTTCATCTCGGGACCTGATTTTCCATGGACAGAACGTTTTTAATTTTGAAGCACCCAAATATACAGGTGAATAAATGAAATAGCTGTCAACATGAGGCAGGGAAAAAGCACATCTTGTCTAGATGTCATACAACAGAGTAACTTCAATATCCATTTTCCTTCAAAGCTGTTATTTCAAATATTCTCTCTTCTCTTACATACTTTGCATTGTTTATTTACATACCATGGATGAGACATCTAATATTATCCAATGCGAGAATGTGTTACAGCAAATTATGTGGACAAGTACCACAGTAACACTAATAATTGCTACGGGGTTCATGGCTGGAGTTTAACAATGTGCATGAGGTCACAACTGACTAGTACAGCATCTACACAGCAACATGTGGGTATAGGTTTTATGGTGACTGCATTAGCTCCTTACTCTCTTCACCCTGAATATCTAGAAATATAAGTAATTTGGTGGTTGTGTAACTCCTACCTCTATCACCTCTGCGCCTCTGACTAATCTCACATTTACCTAATTATTTACCTGAAGATTCCTGGTTTTGGCTTAAACATGTGCTGCCTGGGTCAAATCCTCGCAGTACCTAAGGGCTCACTTGCAGCTCTGCTACTTAAGAGGAGATTTTTCTCCATTTCTCAGGGAAGTGAGAGACACCATTTAGCATCTTTGTTTTCTCTCCCTTGCCCTTAACCCCAGCCTTCCTTGAGGTGTAGGACACAGCAGTAATAGGGTGTGCGGGGCGGGGGGAGGGAAGTGTGTGCCTGCTTGGGAAAAAAATATAAAAAATCCACTCAAGTCAGCTTCAGGTTTTCTGTATTTTGATACTAGATAAAATATTCTTAAAAATACAAGAGGAAAGTTGAGTTTGAAGTAAGTCTCTTCTGGGTCAGGCAGGAATATCAAATCCAGATGTGATTCCTCTCACACAAGCAGCAGCTCCTCATGCGATTATCAAGACAGTGTATCTCAAAAGTATTCTATAGAAAAGTCACCAGAGAGCAGCTGAGTAATCCTTTGTTTTCAATACAAGTAATGAACATTTATGGATGTTAGTTCAAATAAAGTCAAGTCTTCAGAGCCGTCCTATCAGCCACCCAAATTCAGGTTTCCCAACAATAAAACCTTCAAAGTTCAGCTCCACAAATAGCAACACTTCCTGAGTTTTCAAAGTCGAGGAAACAAACAGAACACAGCAGACAGTGCAGGTACAGTAGCCAAATCACCAGGGGGGCAAATGTGATGTATTTTTTTCATATACTTCTCGATTGACCACTTGAGCCTCAGGTTAGGTGCTGTGATCTGCCAGTGTGGGCTCCTGCTGCTAAACCTTGCTTTTCCAGGGATCCCCTAGCTGTGCCAGGCACTCACCTTACAAATGTCTGAAGCAAGTAACTCTTATTCCCATTTCTTCTTAAAAACAAAAAAAAAACCCAACAAAATACTAAAAGCAAAAGCCCAAACGGCATCCAGAAAAGGGAAGCTAATTATGGTCGTTGCTTCCAACTCCACGCTAGAGTGGAGTTAGCCGTGCTGTCCTAGGCGCTATGCATTCTACCTTCGCCTGCACCCCATCTAAGTGGTGCTTAGGTTAGATGTCAGTACGAGGGATAGATTTCTGAGAGCCGATCTCATCCTCGATTTGACTCATCCTTGACCGGGAGTTAAACTGGGGACACGGAGCCGCCGGACACCTTCGCGCCGCTGGTGGGACACGGCCAAGAGGCGCGCTTCTGCCCTGGCATCTCCCCGCCGCCCTCGGAGCCGAGGGCACCCGCTATACTTTCCACCTCAGTTTCGTCCAGCGCGACATCCCGTGCGGGATCCGATGACACTTCAGCCCTACCTGAAGACGAGCCTGTCACACCGGGCGGGAGGCCGGGGGCCGCGGCCGCGCTCAGCTGGCCCCGAGGGACGGGCGGCGCGCAGGCCCTCCCGCCAGGGGCCGGCGGTCGGGAGGCCCCAGGCGCCCCTGCCGGGGAGGGAGAACGGCCGGGAGGGGGAAGGCGCCGCGACGGGGGGCAGCCCCGGCCCCGAGCGGCGCCGCCGGCCCCACAGGTGCGCTGCTCGCCTGAGCGGGCGCAGGACAGCAGCTGCCACCCCCTTCTCCCGCCGCCTCACCGCGTCGGTGGCCACGCAGGAAGTTTCACAGGCACCGCGGAGAGAGAACCCCGCCGTGAGCCCCTGCGCCCGTCCTGCTCCCTGCAGCTACGGCCCGACGGACACCCTGTCCCCGCCGCCCCCCAGTCCGGCTGCGGCTCCCGCTCCTCCGGCTGCGTCCCGCCCCCCGATGCCCCGGGCTCCGCGCCGCCCGGAGCGCGTGGAAACTTTCCTCCTCCGGCACCTCCATCCCGCAGCCGGCACAGCCCGGCCCGGCGCCCCCCCGTCCGCTCCTCACACTTACGCTCTGCGGGTGGTACGGTGCGGAGACTCCCGCAGCGCCGGGGGTCGCGCTGGGTGGCGGGGCTGGGGGCGCTCCGGAAGCACCGAGGCACGAGGCCGGCGTGTCCCGAGTCCCCGCGGCTAAAGCGCCTCCGCGGTGGCTCCTGGTCTGTGTGCGAGGAGGAGCCGCCCGCCGCCCTGCCTCCCGCCCTCCGCCCGCCCGCCAGCTCGCCTGCCTTCCCCTCGGGCTGCTGGCACCGGGCCGCGCTGTCACATGACGCCGGCGCCGCTCGCCCTGCCAGGCTCCCCGGGCCGGCGGGGTGAGTGGCGGTGGGAGGGTCACGGCGGGGAGCGCGGCCGGGCGGTTCCCTGCCCGCGGGTGGAGGCTCCGCCGAGGGGCCGGGGCGAGTCACAGCGCACAAACAGCCGGGCACGCACTGACTCCGCGCCGCCCGCCCTGCCTCCCGGGGGCAGACAGACTCGCACACATACTAATTATCCCCAGCAGCGCGGGGAGGGGAGAGGAGCGGGGCCGCCGCCGCCCCGCTGACAAACCTGCCCGTCCAGCTGCTCCTCCCCTCCCGTGTGTCAGGCAGAGGCGTGCGCCTGGCACCCGGCCCCGATAGCACCCCTTCTCCTCCCTCCCTCCGCGTCCACCCCGGCCGACCTGCGGCGGCGGCAGCAAAACAACAGCAACACCCAGCGCCCGGGGGGGGGAAGGAAGGGAGGTGCTCGCTCTGGGGCGCTGCCGCCGAGCTGGCTTCGCCGGCGGGGGCTGGGAAAGGGAGCGGGGCTGCGCAGAGCCGGGCGGCGGTTCCCCTGGCCGTGCCGCCCGGGGGCTGCCCGCGCCGCGCCCCGTCGCGCCGGGGAGGTGTCGGGGCCGGGCGAGGCGAGGCGGGTGAGGCCGAGGCACCGCGGTGCGGGCCGGCGGCTGGAGCGCGGGGCGGAGGTGCCTGCGCGCCTCCTCCCCGGCTTGGCGGCTCGCCCGCTCCGGCCGCCGGGGCTGAGGCTGCCGACTGCCTGAGGCCCACGCCGGGGGGGTTATGGTTGTGATCAGCCCGTCGTGCCCGGGTGTGCTCCCGCCTCTCGCCGGGGAGAGGCTCCACACGGGAGGGAAGGGGACAGGAGGGGAGAAGCACTGCCAGCTCCGCTCGCCTCGGCCTCCGGGAGGAGGAGGTGGTGTCCCCCGGCTGTGGGCCGGCCCCTCGCGGCTCCCCCGCCTGCCCAGCGCCGCGGCTGGCACCTTGGCAGGTGTGCTGTGTGTGTCCGTCCCAGTCTTCCCTCTCCCCGGGCTCCCCTGGCAGCTGGAGGGGCAGGAGCGGGGCAGAGGCGGCTTCCTTGGGGGGGGGGGGGGGGTTGGCCGGGCCGAGGAGGTACGGCACGGCCCAGCCCGGCCCCGCGGCACGGTTCGCTGCGCTCCCGAGGCGCAGGGTCTCCGGGCACGCCGTGGCGGTGAGGTGGCTCAGATTGTCCACGGCTGCGCTTGCTGCTCGACACGGAGTTTCTGCCGGCTGTGAAACGGAGCTGCTTATCTTCGTACCCACTGTAGACCGGGGGAAATGCTTTATAAAAAACCCCAAACATCCTGCCCTACTGTCTGAAACACCCGTGGTTAGGGAAAGGTGATGGCACCAATTCACTGTATTGTGCTTACAGTTGTTACAGCGTGCCATATACAGTGATGTCCTTTCCTCACTGATACATGGTACCTAAATAGGACGCCAAGGAAGAGGCACAATGCTGTGCTTGGTGAGGCCCTGTCCTGCAGCAGACTGTGGACAGATGAAAAGCCAGCAATGATGCTTGTGTATGGCGGAGAGGTCATCCTTTGGGGCTCCGATTACATGCTTCCTCTCGTGGGTAAAGTCAGTAGTAGGTGCTGAGCATCTCTAGCTTCACAGGCTTTGTCTGTGTATTTAACTGCCTGAATAGTACCTTAATGTAACATACCTTTCTCCTTTTTTGTATTTTTGAGTCAAAATTTATGTTCTCTTTCATTATGATTAGCCCAGTGAATAGTGCTATTAAAGCAAAACAAAGAGAGAAGGTGAAAGGACGAGGGAAGTGCTTTCCAGCACGGTGCTGTGTGCAGGCACATGTTTGGGCTATGTCTTTATTTCTAGGATGTTTTAATGCTTCCCTTGACTGTAGGCTGAAGTCTGTATGGCTTCAAAAAGCAAACTAAGACACCAGTCTGAAGCCCTGAAGGGTATGACTCAATGACATAACAATAAATTGTAGTATCTCCTGCTAAGTAATTACACCCTATCATGTCACAACAAGGTATTGTTGAAATACTATCATGTAGCTCATAAAGTGTCATTTTTTTATTATAAGCCTATAAAATAAACAGAATTGCTGTGTTAGAACATACAGACGGACACAAAACATATCACTGGGGCTGTGAAAAGGAGATGCTGTGGTGTTCTTGCATGAACATGCTCAAGATAAAGTGGCTGTGTCCCAGTTTTGCATTCTTTCACTCTGGGAACTAGCAGAGGGTCCACAGCTAACTAGAACCCTTAGGTCAGAGGCAGAGCTGTTTTGATGTCAAACAATGAGAAATGCCAAAATAATTAGTAGTAGCTATCGTGCTGCTTCTGGTGAATTCCCGAAGTTTTCCTGTTAACTATTGCCTAGTTCTGGCCTCAGATGAACCTGTTCTAATCCAATGTAATTTTACTGTCTTCTTGTGAAGTCATTTTTGCATTTGTATTGGCAAACGCGAGGAAAGGGGGGGTTGTCAATGATGCTTTTGCGGTGCCAAGCACAACTGTACACCTGTCAGTGTTTTGTTGGCTTCCTGTGCTTGGTTTTCATACTTTAACAAGTAAAATGTTTGCAAGGATGTTCAAATTCTGAAGGGAGCAGAATCTCATTGATTTTAATAGGAATTGAAAATCCAGGAGGGAAAAGCTGGGAACACAGGGAGTCCTTGCCATCTGGTTAGCAGACCCAGCAGTTTTAACCAGGTCTGGAAGTGTTTCTAGATCAAAGGGCTAGCTGATGGCAGCCCTTAACATCTTCCAGCCAAACACCTCCTCCATTTCTGCTCTGCTCATCATCCCTGCAGCATTTCAAATGTTGATGTGCTGAATGACTTTTTTGTCAAAACAGAAGAAAGAAAAGTAGTATGCAAGTCCTTGGTATTGAAAGAATAAAGGATATTGCTTGGCCATCCTTGGCCATGGCATGAGCCCTTGCCATGAGATGGAGTGTTTGATGTGACAGGTCCCTGAGGATCTGCACTTTCAGGCAGGGAGTGTGTTGGCACATACAGATTTCTGGTATAAGCAGGCAGGAGACAGTACATAGAGTGGGTGGAGGGGAGTGTATAGATCTTTGGCATGAACAAATTGGTATTAAAATAATAAATGAAAAGGTTTAATATATTCAGGTGTCTGTTAAAGGACCGAATACAGCCATGATGAAATGAACAATCAGCTGTATTACTACTGTGATGAATGTGACTTAAGTTGTACACAAATATATAGCTTTTAAAGGTAAAAAACGTATTCTGCTTTCCAAAAAACAGTTAAAAATTAAAAAAGTAGTTAAGATTCTATGTACTTTTTCAGTCCTTAGTTCAAGTTATGGGGTGAAATTGGAGTGGTTTGCTGGTCCTAAGCAGTGCTAGCGTTAAGATGGCATTTCTTCCAAGTTGTTATGCATTACAAAATATACTATATAGTTAGTGAGTGGTATTTATGCAGTGAAAATGTCCACTGGAATCAGTGGGCTTTTCCCTTAGTCCACGGATAGAGGGTAAGGCCTGGACATGTTTGAGTTATTTGGATATCCATGTATACACTTACTGTGTTGTGGAGATTTTTAGGTCAGATAGTCACCTCATGCATCTGGTGCTCACTGAACCGCTTCTAGAACGACTGAGAGAGAGGTCATCACATAGCCAGCAATATTCGTTATTTTTGTTAAACACAGTTCACATCTTGGAAGAACCATAAATTTCACATTTCAAATGGTGCTTACTTATTGCACCCCAAATGTTTAATCTCAGCAATCCAGTGACGATACAGGCCAGTGTTGTAATTCCAAGTTTTTAGAAATGTGGAAGTTGAGACAGTAGGAGTTTAAATAGGAATATAAATGATTTGGAAGCTTAGGTATGTCTGTGCTGCAGTCACACATACCTGAGCTGGCTTTAAACTAGTCAGCTGGGGAGCTGGTACCAATCCAGCTGTGGCAGCGTGGAACTCAGGGCTGGCTGTAAAACATGCCCAAAAAGATGGGTAAATACTGAAGTGGTTAGGCTGGCCTGAACTCAGTGGCTAGACTACTCCTGGTGCCGAAGCTAGCTAATTTAAAGCATGCTCAGCTATGTTTATGTGGTGTTGCAGTCCCATCACTTGTGACTATAGCATAGACATACCCTCCTGAGAATTCTGTGACTCAGCCCAGTCTTTTGGCAGACAATTCCCCTGCTGTTCTGGGAGCTGTGTGGGTAGTGTCAACTCTCTAGTCCTCAGGAAAGGCTTTTGCAGGTATTCAAAACTTTACAGTACCACATAAGATGTGCTTTTATTGCACTGGATCTTCCCTTATTGAACAGTGGGCTCTCATCTTGTAGCCACTCGGCACATGAGCAACCCGTGAGTCAATGCGCGTGTTTGCATAATTGGGACCTTCTTGTTTGCTGGAAGGAAGGGCAAGGCAGTGGCGAGCTGCCAGGCTCTGCGGCTCTGTCGCTCAGGTGCGGGCAAGAGGAAACCACTGGCAGAACTTAGGCAGAGCTGGTGTTGAGGTGCATGGGGCCTAGGGCAGAAGCGGATGTGTGAGCTCCTCCCTGCCTCCCACCTGCCCGCACGCTGGACGATGAGTCCTGCTGACTGCCCTGGACCATGTTCCTCCTCCCTGCCTGCCCCTTC